>NC_090397.1:68542780-69886780 GCF_036365525.1 Heterodontus francisci | reverse complement strand
GTGTCTGTATGTCTGTGTGTGTGTGTCTGTATGTCTGTGTGTGTGTGTCTGTATGTCTGTCTTTGTGAGTGTCTGTGTGTGTGTGTCTGTATCTGTGTGTGTGTATATCTGTGTGTCTGTGTGTGTGTGCCTGTATGTCTGTGTGTGTGTGTATGTCTGTGTTTGTGTGCGTGTCAGTGTGTCTGTATGTGTGTGTCTGTGTGTGTGTGTCTGTATGTCTGTGTGTGTGTTTGTGTGTCTGTGTGTTTGTATGTCTGTGTGTCTGTCTTTGTGTGTGTGTCTGTATGTCTGTGTGCCTGTGTGTGTGTGTGTCTGTCTGTATGTCTGTATGTGTGTGTCTGTGTGTGTGTATGTCTGTGTGTGTCTGTATGTCTGTGTGTGTGTATGTATGTCTGTCTGTTTGTGTGTCTGTATGTCTGTATGTGTGTGTGTGTGTCTGGATGTCTGTGTGTGTTTGTATGTCTGTGTGTGTCTGTATGTGTGTGTGTGTATGTCTGTGTGTGTGTGTATGTCTGTGTGTGTCTGTATGTCTGTGTGTGTATGTCTGTGTGTGTGTATGTCTGTGTGTGTCTGTATGTCTGTGTGTGTGTGTCTGGATGTCTGTGTGTGTTTGTATGTCTGTGTGTGTCTGTATGTGTGTGTCTGTATGTCTGTGTGTGTGTATGTATGTCTGTCTGTTTGTGTGTCTGTATGTGTGTGTGTGTGTCTGGATGTCTGTGTGTGTTTGTATGTCTGTGTGTGTCTGTATGTGTGTGTGTGTATGTCTGTGTGTGTGTGTATGTCTGTGTGTGTCTGTATGTCTGTGTGTGTATGTCTGTGTGTGTGTATGTCTGTGTGTGTCTGTATGTCTGTGTGTGTCTGTATGTCTGTGTGTGTGTGTCTGGATGTCTGTGTGTGTTTGTATGTCTGTGTGTGTCTGTATGTGTGTGTGTGTATGTCTGTGTGTGTCTGTATGTCTGTGTGTGTCTGTATGTGTGTGTGTGTATGTCTGTGTGTGTGTGTATGTCTGTGTGTGTCTGTATGTCTGTGTGTGTGTGTCTGGATGTCTGTGTGTGTTTGTATGTCTGTGTGTGTCTGTATGTGTGTGTGTGTATGTCTGTGTGTGTCTGTATGTCTGTGTGTGTCTGTATGTGTGTGTGTGTATGTCTGTGTGTGTGTGTATGTCTGTGTGTGTCTGTATGTCTGTGTGTGTATGTCTGTGTGTGTGTATGTCTGTGTGTGTCTGTATGTCTGTGTGTGTGTATGTATGTCTGTCTGTTTGTGTGTCTGTATGTCTGTATGTGTGTGTGTGTGTCTGGATGTCTGTGTGTTTGTATGTCTGTGTGTGTCTGTATGTGTGTGTGTGTATGTCTGTGTGTGTCTGTATGTCTGTGTGTGTCTGTATGTCTGTGTCTGTATGTCTGTGTGTGTATGTCTGTGTGTGTGTATGTCTGTGTGTGTCTGTATGTCTGTGTGTGTGTATGTATGTCTGTATGTGTGTGTGTGTGTGTGTCTGGATGTCTGTGTGTGTTTGTATGTCTGTGTGTGTCTGTATGTGTATGTGTGTATGTCTGTGTGTCTGTATGTCTGTGTGTCTGTATGTGCCTGTGTGTGTCTGTATGTGTGTGTGTCTGTCTGTGTGTGCCTGTATGTCTGTGTGAGTCTGTATGTGTGTGCGTGTATGTCTGTGTGCGTGTATGTCTGTGTGTGTGTATGTCTGTGTGTGTGTGTGTATGTATGTCTGTGTGTGTCTGTATGTGTGTGTGTGTGTGTGTCTGTATGTGTGAGTGTGGATGTCTGTGTGTGTGTGGATTTCTGTGTGTGTTTGTATGTCTGTGTGTGTGTGTGTGTGTTTATGTGTCTGTGTGTGTCTGTATGTCTGTGTGTGTGTGTGTGTCTGTATGTCTGTGTGTGTCTGTGTGTCTGTATGTGTATGTCTGTGTTTTTGTATGTCTGTGTGTGTGTCTGTATGTCTGTGTGTGTGTGTCTGTGTGTCTCTGTGTATGTGTATGTCTATATGTCTGTGTGTGTGTGCGTGTCTGTATGTCTGTGTGTGTGCCTGTATCTGTGTGTGTGTGTGTCTGCATGTCTGTGTGTGTGTGCGTGTATGTTTGTATGTCTGTGTGTGTGTCTGTATGTGTGTGTGTGTCTGTATCTATGTGTGTGTGTGTATCTGTATGTCTGTGTGTGTCTGCATGTCTCTGTATGTCTGTCTGTGCATGTGTCTGTGTGTCTATGTCTGTGTGTGTCTGTATGTATGTGTCTGTATGTGTATGTCTGTTTGTGTATGTCTGTGTGTATATTTCTGTGTGTGTGTCCGTATGTGTCTGTGTGTGTCTGTGTATGTGCGTGTGTCTGTGTGTCTATGTCTGTATGTCTGCGTGTGTCTGTATGTATGTGTGTGTCTATATGTCTGTGTGTGTCTGTATGTGTATATCTGTGTGTGTATGCCTGTGTGTATTTCTGTGTGTGTGTCCGTATGTCTTTGTATGTCTGTGTGTGTGTCTGTATCTCTTTGTGTGTGTGTGTATGTGTCTGTGTGCCTGTGTGGTGTGTGTGTCTGTGTGTATGTCTGTGTGTGTGTATGTCTGTGTGTGTGTGCCTGTATGTCTGTGTGTGTGCGTCTGTGTGTGTGTGTATGTCCGTGTGTATGTCTTTGAGTGTGTGTCTGTACGTCTGTGTGCGTGTATGTCTGTGTGTGTGTGTATGTCTGTGTGTGTCTGTATGTCTGTGTGTGTGTCTGTATGTCTGTCTGTTTGTGTGTCTGTATGTCTGTGTGTGTGTCTGTATGTCTGTGTGTGTGTGTCTGTATGTCTGTCTTTGTGAGTGTCTGTGTGTGTGTGTCTGTATCTGTGTGTGTGTATATCTGTGTGTCTGTGTGTGTGTGCCTGTATGTCTGTGTATGTCTGTGTTTGTGTGCGTGTCAGTGTGTCTGTATGTGTGTGTCTGTGTGTGTGTGTCTGTATGTCTGTGTGTGTGTTTGTGTGTCTGTGTGTTTGTATGTCTGTGTGTCTGTCTTTGTGTGTGTGTCTGTATGTCTGTGTGCCTGTGTGTGTGTGTGTCTGTCTGTATGTCTGTATGTGTGTGTCTGTGTGTGTGTATGTCTGTGTGTGTCTGTATGTCTGTGTGTGTGTATGTATGTCTGTCTGTTTGTGTGTCTGTATGTGTGTGTGTGTGTCTGGATGTCTGTGTGTGTTTGTATGTCTGTGTGTGTCTGTATGTGTGTGTGTGTATGTCTGTGTGTGTGTGTATGTCTGTGTGTGTCTGTATGTCTGTGTGTGTATGTCTGTGTGTGTGTATGTCTGTGTGTGTCTGTATGTCTGTGTGTGTCTGTATGTCTGTGTGTGTGTGTCTGGATGTCTGTGTGTGTTTGTATGTCTGTGTGTGTCTGTATGTGTGTGTGTGTATGTCTGTGTGTGTCTGTATGTCTGTGTGTGTCTGTATGTGTGTGTGTGTATGTCTGTGTGTGTGTGTATGTCTGTGTGTGTGTGTCTGGATGTCTGTGTGTGTTTGTATGTCTGTGTGTGTCTGTATGTGTGTGTGTGTATGTCTGTGTGTGTCTGTATGTCTGTGTGTGTCTGTATGTGTGTGTGTGTATGTCTGTGTGTGTGTGTATGTCTGTGTGTGTCTGTATGTCTGTGTGTGTATGTCTGTGTGTGTGTATGTCTGTGTGTGTCTGTATGTCTGTGTGTGTGTATGTATGTCTGTCTGTTTGTGTGTCTGTGTGTGTCTGTATGTGTGTGTGTGTATGTCTGTGTGTGTCTGTATGTCTGTGTGTGTCTGTATGTCTGTGTCTGTATGTCTGTGTGTGTATGTCTGTGTGTGTGTATGTCTGTGTGTGTCTGTATGTCTGTGTGTGTGTATGTATGTCTGTATGTGTGTGTGTGTGTGTGTCTGGATGTCTGTGTGTGTTTGTATGTCTGTGTGTGTCTGTATGTGTATGTGTGTATGTCTGTGTGTCTGTATGTCTGTGTGTGTGTATGTATGTCTGTATGTCTGTCTGTTTGTGTGTCTGTATGTCTGTGTCTGTATGTGTGAGTGTCTGTATGTCTCTGTGTATGTGTGAGTGTGTGTGTGTGTCTGTATGTCTGTGTGTCTGTATGTCTGTGAGGGTGTGTGTGTGCCTGTATGTCTGTGTGTGTGTTTGTATGTCTGTGTGTCAGTATGTCTGTGTGTGTGCGTGTGTATGTCTGTATGTCTGTGTGTGTGTATGTCTGTGTGTGTGTGTGTGCCTGTATGTCTGTGTGTGGGTTTGTATGTCTGTGTGTCAGTATGTCTGTGTGTGTGCGTGTGTATGTCTGTGTGTGTGTGTGTCTGTATGTCTATGTCTGTGTCTGTATGTCTCTGTGTGTGTGTGCATGTATGTCTGTGTGTGTCTGTATGTCTATGTCTGTGTCTGTATGTCTCTGTGTGTGTGCGTGTGTATGTCTGTATGTCTGTGTGTGTGTGTCTGTGTGTGTCTGTATGTCTATGTCTGTGTCAGTATGTCTGTGTGTGTGCGTGTGTATGTCTGTATGTCTTTGTGTGTGTGTGTCTGTATGTGTATGTCTGTATGTATGTCTGTGTGCGTGTCTGTATGTCTTTGTGTGTGTGTGTATGTCTGTGTGTGTCTGTCTGTGTGTGTGTCTGTATGTCTGTGTGTGTGTGTGTGTGTCTGTATGTCTGTGTGTGTCTGTATGTCTGTGTGTGTCTGTGTCTGTATGTCTGTCTTTGTGAGTGTCTGTATGTCTGTGTGTGTGTGTCTGTATCTGTGTGTGTGTATATCTGTATGTCTGTGTTTGTGTGCGTGTCAGTATGTCTGTGTGTGTCTGTATGTGTGTGTCTGTATGTCTGTGTGTGTGTGTCTGTATGTCTGTGTGTGTATTTGTATGTCTGTGTGTGTGTGTGCCTGTATGTCTGTCTGTGTGTGTGTGTTTGTCTGTCTGTCATGTGTATGTCTGTGTGTGTGTGTGTCTGTGTCTGTATGTTTTTCTCCTCCCCTCAGTTAGCTGCTGAATCTTTATAAATGTTTTAACTAAGTCCTGCGCTGTGAGATGAAAGGAAAATGGTTTCAATGTGAACCCATCTACATCAGAGGGACCATGTTTAATTTTTACATTTGGCAATTGTAGTTAGTGAGGGAATGGCTGGCGATTACTACTGCCTTTTAAAAAAAGAAATGAATATTTCAGGTTGCATTTCATTGTAGGGTCCATGCAGAGTCTAGTTCAGTTAGTTTTGTATGTGTATTGAAGAGATATCAAATATTGCAGCAGTGCCTGAGCAAAATGATGTAATGATATTTTGAACAGAACATACAAAAGAAAGACCTGCATTTATAAAGCACCTTTTACAACACCGGGATGCCCCAAGGTGCTTTACAGCCAATGAAATACTTTTGAATTGTAGTTACTGTTGTAATGTAGGAAACGTGGCAGCTAATATTCACACAGCAAGATTCCAGAACACCAAAGGTTGAGGGATAAATCTCAGCCCAGGACACCAGGGAGAACTCCCCTGCTCTGCTTCGAAATAGTGCAATGAGATCTTTTACACCCAGCTGAGAGGGCAGACCAGACTTTGGTTTAACCTCTCATTCAAAAGGCAGCACCTCTGACAGTGCAGCACTCCACTGAACTGCTAGCTTGTAGAGCACATTCTCAGCTCTCGGAAAGGAGACTTCAATCCACACTCTCTTACCCAGGAATGTGAGAGCTCGCAACACAGCTACAGCTGACACACTAAATGTAATATGATGTTTGGATGCTTCTAGATGTTGGATTTAGAGAAAGACTTGCATTTATATAGCACCTTTCACAACCAGGGGACATCTGACACAGCCAATGAAGTACTTTAGTTCCTTTGGTTCCAATTGTAAAGGAACAAACCTGTTGCTGAATATTATTCAGGATTGTATCAGCACTAGGAGGATACACCAATGGTTCCACCTCTCCCCCTCCACCAACCCTCCTTTTGCTGAGGCACTAAACTCTAACTGAGATACAGTAACATGGGTGGAGACGCCCCCTGATACCATGTCCAAGCAACTTGTAAAATTCTGAAGGTGATTGACAGGGTAGACACTGAGAAAATATTTCCCTTGGCTGGGGAATCCAGAACACGGGGGTCACAGTCTCAATCAGGGGTCAGCCAATTAGAACTGAGATGAGGAGAAAATTCTTCACTCAGCGGGTGGTGAATCTTTGGAATTCTCTACCCCAGAGGGCAGTGGATGTTCAGTCATTGAGTAGATTCAGGACAGAGATCAATAGATTTTTGGACACTAAGGAAATTAGAAGGATAAGGTGATAGTGCGGGAGGGTGGAGTTTACATAGAAGATTAGCTATGATTTTGTTGAATGGTGGAGCAGGCTTGACGGGCCGAATGGTCACTCCAGATCCTATTTCTAATGTTCTTCCCTTCACATTTGTGCCGGACCAAAGAGAAAGCCTTGCATTTATATAGCACCTTTCACAACCAGGGGACATCTGACACAGCCAATGAAGTACTTTTTAAGTGTAGTCTCTATTGTAATGTAGGAAGCATGGCAGCCAGTTTGCGCACAGCAAGCTCCCACAATGTGATAATGACCTGATCATTTGTTTTTTGTGATGTTTGATTGAGGGATAAATATTGTCCAGGACACTGAGGAGAACTCCCCTGCAGAATAGTGCCGTGAAATCTTTTACATTCACCCAGCTGGGCAGACAGGGCTTCAGTTTAATGTCAAATCTGAAAGACAGCAGCTCAGAGAGCACAGCACCCCACCCCACCTCCCCCTATCTCCCCCCAACCCCACCCCACCTCCCCCTATCTCCCCCCAACCCCACCCCACCTCCCCCTATCTCACCCCACCCCACCCCACCTCCCCCTATCTCCCCCCACCCCACCCCACCTCCCCCTATCTCCCCCCAACCCCACCCCACCTCCCCCTATCTCCCCCCAACCCCACCCCACCTCCCCCTATCTCCCCCCAACCCCACCCCACCTCCCCCTATCTCACCCCACCCCACCCCACCTCCCCCTATCTCCCCCCACCCCACCCCACCTCCCCCTATCTCCCCCCAACCCCACCCCACCTCCCCCTATCTCCCCCCAACCCCACCCCACCTCCCCCTATCTCCCCCCAACCCCACCCCACCTCCCCCTATCTCACCCCACCCCACCCCACCTCCCCCTATCTCCCCCCACCCCACCCCACCTCCCCCTATCTCCCCCCAACCCCACCCCACCTCCCCCTATCTCCCCCCCACCCCACCCCACCTCCCCCTATCTCCCCCCACCCCACCCCACCTCCCCCCACCTGGAGTAGGAATTAAACCCAGAATCTTGTGACCCAGGTGAGAGTGCTACTGCTGCTGGATTGGGAAGTTCCCCACGATGGGCTTTGTTCCAGCAATGTCTGATTCTGCATCTCAACCGTTAACCACAAACAGGGATTTTCCAGGATGTGTCACTTGACAGCTATCAGGTGCAGTAACCCCAGCCAGTCCTCATTCCTCTTTCTGACCCATCTATAGCTTAAAACCAATGCCCTAAGATCAGCTCACTCATTAACTGACTCGAGAGCAAACCAACAGCTTTCAACTCTGTCCAATTATAAAATAATGCAGGGCTGATTTTAGTGTCAATCAGAAAATGTCACCTTACATTTCTCTCAGTGTCCATTGTACTTCAGAGCTGCAAAGTGCATTGAATTTATGATGTCTTTATCAGTACTGTGTAGGAGTAAGGAATCCACACTATGTTGCAGTGGGTTATTGCCATTCTAATGTGCCTCCATATGGTCTGTAGGATGGAGTGTGTTTTGCTTTTCCCTGTTTGAATGCCGGACTGTTCAGTGTGTGACTGGAGATAAGGAAGTAATAAAGAGCTGAATTCAAAATCAAACAGTCTTATCACAATGCAATATTTGTTTGCTGTGAATATTTTTTTTACAGACACGTGCTACAATGCCCCCGCCGTGGGCAACTTGGAGTAGACAGACAATTTCTAAAGAAAGCACAAGTGCTGTGGAGGAGTGAGAGCTGAAATTAATAACACAGGGAGGATGCAATGCAGAGGCAAGTCTGTTCGCAGCCTCCTCCCACAACGTTGATGTTTTTAGTCGGATGTGTAAATATGCAGCCTCCAGTACCTGGATAGAAATCTATGTGGTCCCATTTAAAAAAAACAAAATTGTAGAAGAATTTCAGCTGCAAAGCTCAGGTGAAAGTTACCTGTGAAAGGGCTACCTGGGGTAAAATGCATACGGTCGTAGAGTTGTTTCAATTGCAGAGGCTTTACAGAGAACATTTTGTATATAAAGCTTAAAATTGCATTGTCCTCTGAAGAGACTTTTGCTTCTTCCCCACCCCTCCCTGCCCACTCATCAGGCTGAGATTTTGTCATTCTGTTTCGTTTGTTCATGGGATGTGGGCGTCACTGGCAAGGACACGAAATGCTGGGGAGTAAATTCATTTCGACATCGGGTACCCAGTACCTCCACAAACCATTTCCAGTTCAGGTACGACACAATGAGATGTTCGAGCAAACTCTGCCAAGCTACCAGCCTCTGCCCCAGCCCCAGAACAGTACCTGCAGCATCCCCACTGTGAACGTATTCCACATGCTCCATCTGTTACTTTTCTGAATGACGATTCCAATTTACTGCCTCTCTAAAGGGCAGTTTTGGGCCAAGGGAATTGCTCTTGGGAATCCCTTCCTAGTTTTCTGGAAGGTTCCGTTAAAGGACTCGAGAAAACCTGCTTCGTTCTGATTGGTTTTAAAGGTACTGGCCCTGCCAGCTGGATGGAAGGGGCTGAGTGTGGGACTGATTCGGATTTGTCATCAAACTCTCTGACAGCGTTTCCTGTTTTATTCTGAAAACTCTTGAATAAACTACATTTAAAACCAGAGACCGTTGCCTCATTTGTGTTAAAGGATTGTCCAGCCTCTAAAAGAGCCGTGGCCTTGAGCAACACTACTGTAAATGAGGTGACACGTCTGCCTACAGAGGTGGGCAACACCACCTCATAAATGGTTTATTTCGCTGCCACCTAATGCATGCCAGTTGTTCAACTGTATTAGGCATCACCAGCCTTCTGGAACATCATTTGGTTCTGTCTGCAAGCAGCTCGGGAAGTATTATACCACTGCAGACCTGTGGCAGGGGAAGGAAGAGGAAGAGACTCCCTTAACTCAAAACATTGCTCTGTGGCAACTATACACACGCAGTCTTGTTGCTTATACATCCCCAGTTTAAATCGCTCCACCATTGACAGCTGTGACTTCAGCTGTCTGGGGTCCTTAGCTCTGGAATTCCCTCCCTAAACCTCTTCACATCTCTATCTCTCTTTCCTCCTTTTAAACACTCATTATCCCCCTTGTCCTGGTCAATGTTTATCCCTCGATCAACATCACAAAAAGAGATTATCTGGTCACATTGCTATTTGTGGGATCTTGCTGTGTGCACTTTGGCTGCCAAGTTTCCTACATTACAACAGTGACTGCACTTCAAAAGCACTTCATTGGATGTAAAACGCTTTGGGACGTCCGATGCTCGTGGAAGGCGCTATATAAATGCAAGTCTTTTTCCCTTCTTAAAAGCTACCTCTCTGAGCAAGCTTTTGGTCACCTGACCTAATACATCCCGATGTGGCTCGCTGTCACATTTTGTTTGATAATTGTTCCTGTGAAGGTTTTTGGGACGTTTTAACTATGTTAAGGGTGCTAGATAAATGCAGGTTGTTGTACTGATTTTACTGGTCTCCAAGCCCGCCCGCAGTGCGAACGGGGCGATTTTAGCCTGACCTTGTACTGTGTAAACAGAAAGATGTGTTTGTGTGGGCAGTAAGGAAGCTGCAGCTTTAACTGTAGTGAGTGACTGTAATATGAAGAAAACAAACTTGGCAGCAATGATTGCAGTGCACATGATGTGTGCGTTGTGATATATCTGAGCACGTGTGTGAACTCGGAGCATTCGAACACCATGAGTAACATGGGGCTGGGATAAAACTGCTGGAGCTTGTAAAAATCCTTTCATCATCAATATAATAGTGCAAAGCAAGCACCTTCCAGTCATCCTTTTGTGACCTAATAGCAGCAGTTTGGATGATAGCACTTTTCCCTGTGTTGAATGCACTGCTTAAGACGGGAATCATTTGTCAGTCAGCCTGGAACAAACATAGCTGCAGGCATATTATACAGAGAGGAACAGAGGAAGACTCCGGCAGAAGCTGTGTGCGGTGCTGGTGATTCAAGTTAGGCAGGTTGATATGGAGAAGATCACACTGCGGTTAGCGTAGCCTTTTTTAACGCGGGATCTCTGAAAGCTGAAGGAAGACGTTCAGGCAGTGTTATGAGGCTCACACAAAAATGGAAGGTCTTCTGTCTCCAATGCGGGCAAAGGTAAGCAGTTTTTAAAACGTCTGCAGCCCCTGGCTTAACCTTGCAAGAGGTGCAGGCGTTTAAACAGTGGAAAGGCTGCTTCAGCTTTTGTCTTCACAGAAATCGCTCTCTGTATCTTTCTTGTCTGTTGCTGTGTCGCTTTTTAGCAGAATGTTATTGTGGAAAGAGTGTGCTGAGAGAATATAGTCGCTCTGTGAATAGAAGTGGGAGGTTTGCTAAATGAGGATGCCTGCTCAATAGACAGCCATGTTTACACTTGCATTTCATTTAAGCGGTGAATAGCCTCACAGAAATGCCTGTTACTGATCAGATGGGAAACTGCAGCTCAGTACAGTCGGGCTCATGTCTTCTGGTTATGAGAAGCTGAACTGTGGGGGGAAAGGTAAACAGGAGTGTTAAAGAGATCCATCGCAAATGCTGACAGAGAACGGCCTTGCTCTGATTCTCTTTGAGACAGAGGACAGAGAGAGAGAGTCGTGAATTTCGTGGAACAGTCTGTTTTATGTGAAGATGTTCCTTTAGAAGAAATAAATTAAAAACTGGAACAGTGATTTTCTTTCTGTTAACACATTTCTATCAAGCAATGGAGAGATAGTAACACCTTCTGATAGTAACCACTCCAGTGTCTTGGAAATTGTTTCTGAAGATTTAATTTCTCTTACACTGCTCAGGTGCTTCTACAATAAGTTATTTTCAATGTGGTGGTTTTACTCACTCCCAATCCTTCGGGGATGAACTGTGTAGAGCGCTGAAATCACATTGATTTCGGAATGGTGTTTAGAAAAATTGTTACTTGGCACACACACACATATAACACACACACACACGCACACACATATAACACACACACACACACATATAACACACACACACATAACACACATATAACACACACACACACAGGTACAACGTGCAGTCATAGACATGCAACATGCAGACATTGACACACACACACACACATATAACACACACACATATAACACACACACACACATATAACACGCACACACACACACATATAACACACACACACACACATATAACACACACACACACACACACAGGTACAACATGCAGTCATAGACATACAACATGCAGACATTGACACACACACATACACCACACAGACACACGCACATACAACACGGAGACACATAGACAGACTCAGACACACACCCACATACAATAAGCAGAGACGCACACACACAAACATACAACTGTCACACAGGCATCAGACACACAGACATACAACACACAGACACTGTAAGTGAACCATCTGTTCCCTGCTAAACACGCCGTGGCTCACCGTGATAATACCTCCACGGTCCAGAATGCGCAGCCGTGTTGAAACGATTGTAAATCCTATGTTGGTTTTTCAGTATTCTGATAATATGCAGATGCAGTGGAGGCTCACTCCGTTTGTGTGAAACAAAAAAGAACGATTTTGACAGCAGATCTCTGAATGATTAATGTACTGTGCAGGCCACCTGGTGCCTTCTTTTGCGTGGGTTATTATTGCTCAGCTACTGTTCCACAGTTGAATGTTTAAACAGTGAATTGTTCCATTATAGCAATGGGTCTGAACACTGTATTGTGCAAAGGAGAGGCTGCATGGACATAATATCTTTACCTTGTCAGAAACACACTTGTTAATGCACACACAGGAGTAGTGAATACAAAGTCATGATCTGATCGCCAAGTGTATAATAACGGTTTCACTGGGTGATTATCACAGTGTCTCTATACTTTGTGAAATTTTCACAATACAGCCTTAACTAAATAGTGCAGGCAAGACCAGGCCAGCTTTAATCGAGCAATTAAATCTAGACTGAAATATCAGTGAATTGTAAAAAAACACTTTCCATAGCTGTGTGTTTAAGACTATTAATAAAGTTAAACTTAACCCTTTGTTGGTGAACGGGCCCTGTTACTCTACCTGAATGTTATTTTCTGCTGTATGTTTATGTAAAAATGGAGTGAACATCCATCTGTTTTTCCATGTATTTGTCCACTGGACACAGCAAGTAATTCCAACAAGGTTGATGTTGACACAGATTTATTTTGAATTCATATTTCCATTGGGGGAAAGGGTTGGAAGTTTCCTTTGTACTTTAGCTGTAGAAAAATCATAAGCCGGTTTATAAAAAGCACACTTCCAATTTACCTACTGTCATGACGGGGGAATATTATCCAGCAGTGTGATCGTAGCACAGCTGATGTCAGTTGAACACTTCTTAATCCTGGAGATAGTTGTTTTGGAAAACGTGGGGCCTGTATTGGAAACGTTTGAGGGAACATTTATAGTTTGTTGTTTATTTCTGTTAGAGCAGCTTTCATACCAAAAACCTTTGTAGAAAAGCATCTTACAACAGTTACTATCAGTCATCCTCAGGAACACAGGACTAGGAGGAGGTCATTCAGCCCCTTGAATCCTGATCCGCTGATCACTTAGTTCATGGCTGATCCTTATCTTAACTCTGTCTAACTGCCTTGGTTCCATATCGCTTAATATTCTTGCCCAAAAAAATTCCTCAGTTTTGAAATCTTCAGTTAAACTCCAGCCTCAACAGTTTCTGGGGGGAGAGAGTTCCAAATTCCCACTCCCCTTTGTGTGAAGAAGTGCTTTCTGACATCACCCCTGAACGGCCCTGGCTCTAACTTTAAGGTTCTGCCCCCTTGTTCAGGACTCTCCCCCCCCGCCCCCCCCCCCCCCCCCCCACAACCAGAGGGAATAGTTTCCCTCTATTTACCCTATCAATTCCTTTAATGAACTTACACACCTAATCCGTAAGTGTAAAATATGAACTAAGTAATAGAACAGTTCTGTGGTGTATCGGGCAGTGCCATGAATTTATACATTAGCTGTTTGGAATCCGGAGCACCGTCCTGGTGTTAGCTGACGAACTGACTGCTCTCTCTAAGGCCACGTTCACTGCTGTTAATAGGCAAACGTAGTTAGTTAGAAGAGCTGATGTTTCAGGCTGCAGAACAATTGTCAACTTGCTTTAAAAATCATTTTGCACAATGCCATGAATTGTGCTTGATGTAGTTCACACACATACTGGACAGAAGACTTTTCTGTGTATACTATATTAATAGCCTCGCACATTGGGTGCTCTGTCTGTAAGTGTCATATCTTATCACAAGCACTCCTGTTGTAAACAGCTGTCCTCCAACTCGCTCTCGAAGATCGGCTAGTAATATATTAAAATCTGCCTGTGACACTTGATGTTTGCGGTTAAAATGTTGACTTTTATTCTTGCAGTTAACCTCCCTGCCTGGGGAATCCCAGATCACTCGTGTGTCTCCGCCTGTTCCCTCAGCCCATGATTCCAGCCATGACCCAGGATTGAACCTGAAGTGTTCAATGTGCTTGTGCAATACAAACACTTTATCCATATGAAATAATGGGGGTTTCTCAGGTCACCATTCAAAAAGGCAACTTTGAGAATCCCAATGCTCCAGCAAAGCCAAGTCTGTTCACCATTTTCTCAGGCCACAGCTTTATTGTAGATTCTCTGTCCTTTCCCGATCTCTCTCCCAATGTCCAGCCGCTTCTCCAAATGCTCCTCGTGCCTTCCAGACCGGGAGAGCCTTCTTCCCAATCTCACCGATCCTCACACCGCAGAATTTTTTTTTTTTTAGTTTAGAGATACAGCACTGAAACAGGCCCTTCGGCCCACCAAGTCTGTGCCGACCATCAACCACCCATTTTATACTAATCCTACACTAATTTCATATTCCTACCACATCCCCACCTGTGCCTATATTTTTCCCTACCACCTACCTGCACTAGGGGCAATTGCTAATGGCCAATTTACCTATCAACCGGCAAGTCTTTGGCATGTGGGAGGAAACCGGAGCACCCGGAGGAAACCCACGCGGACACAGGGAGAACTTGCAAACTCCACACAGGCAGTACCCAGAATTGAACCCGGGTCGCTGGAGCTGTGAGGCTACAGTGCTAACCACTGCACCACTGTGCCGCCCACACAGTGGTTCTACACAGTGATCACACTCCTTGCCATAGTTAACGTGGAGGGAGGGGCCCCGACTAGTGGCGCAGGCTTGGATCAATGCTGTCCAAGTGCTGAAGCCCAGATCCCCATCCCCTATCTGCTACTCCAACCTGCCATTACTCCCAGGCCCTCGATGCCTGTTCCATTGTTCCCAGATTCTTTCAACCCCTTCCCCACTCTCCCTAAACCCCAGACACCAGATGAGGAGGAATTTCTTTACGCAGATGATGGTGAATCTTTGGAATTCTCTCGCCCAGAGGACGGTGGAAGCTGAGTCATTGAGTATGTTCAAGACAGAGATCGATAGATTTCAAGATATTAAAGATATCAAGGGATCTGGGAATAGTGCAGGAAAATGGCATTGAGGTAAAAGAACAGCCATGATCTAGTTGAATGACAGAGCAGTCTCGAGGGTCCGGAGGGCCTACTCCTACTCCTAGTTCCTATGTTCCCTTCTAATTATTACACATTCCATGCACGAACATCCCAAGACCACCCTTCACTGCTGCCACACCCCACCCTCCATTCCCCACCCTCCATTCCCCACCCTCCATTCCCCACCCTCCATTCCCCACCCTCCATCCCCCACCCTCCATCCCCGACCGTCCATCCCCCACTGTCCATCCCCCACTGTCCATCCCGCACTATCCGCCCGCACTATCCGCCCGCACTGTCCATTCCCCACTGTCCATCCCCCACTGTCTATCCCGCAGTGTCCATCCCCCACTGTCCATCCCCCACTGTCCATCCCGCACTATCCGCCCGCACTGTCCATCCCCCACTGTCCATCCCGCACTGTCTATCCCGCAGTGTCCATTCCCCACTGTCCATCCCCCACTGTCTATCCCGCAGTGTCCATCCCCCACTGTCCATCCCCCACTGTCCATCCCGCACTATCCGCCCGCACTGTCCATCCCCCACTGTCCATCCCGCACTGTCTATCCCGCAGTGTCCATTCCCCACCGTCCATTCCCCACTGTCCATCCCGCACTGTCCATCCCGCACTGTCCATTCCCCACTGTCCATCCCCCACTGTCCATCCCCCACCGTCCATCCCCCACTGTCCATCCCCCACTGTCTATCCCGCATTGTCCATCCCCCACTGTCCATCCCCCACCGTCCATCCCCCACTGTACATCCCCCACTGTCCATCCCGCACTGTCTATCCCGCACTGTCCACCCCCCACTGTCCATCCCCCACTGTCCATCCTGCACTGTCCATCCCCCGTTGTCCGTCCCGCACTGTCCATCCCGCACTGTCCATCCCTCACTGTCCATCCCTCACTGTCCATCCCCCACTGTCCATCCCGCATTGTCCATCCCCCGTTGTCCGTCCCGCACTGTCCATCCCGCACTGTCCATCCCTCACTGTCCATCCCCCACTGTCCATCCCGCATTGTCCATCCCGCACTGTCCATCCCCCACTGTCCATCCCCCACTGTCCATCCCCCACCGTCCATTCCCCACTGTCCACCCCCCACTGTCCATCCCGCACTGTCCATCCCCCACTGTCCATTCCCCACTGTCCATTCCCCACTGTCCATCCCCCACTGTCCATCCCCCACTGTCCATCCCGCATTGTCCATCCCGCACTGTCTATCCCCCACTGTCCATCCCCCACTGTCCATCCCCCACTGTCTATCCCGCACTGTCCATCCCCCACCGTCCATTCCCCACCCTCCATCCTGCAACGTCCATCCTCCACCGTCCATTCCCCACCGTCCATCCCGCACTGTCCATCCCCCACTGTCCATCCCCCACTGTCCATCCCGCATTGTCCATCCCGCACTGTCTATCCCCCACTGTCCATCCCCCACTGTCTATCTCGCACTGTCCATCCCCCAGTGTCCATCCCCCACTGTCCATCCCCCACTGTCTATCCCGCACTGTCTATCCCGCACTGTCCACCCCCCGCTGTCCATCCCCCACTGTCCATCCCCCAGTGTCCATCCCCCACTGTCCGTCCCGCACCGTCCATCCCCCACTGTCCACCCCCCACTGTCCATCCCGCACTGTCCATTCCCCACTGTCCATTCCCCACTGTCCATCCCCCACCGTCCATTCCCCACCGTCCATCCCCCACTGTCCACCCCCCACTGTCCATCCCGCAGTGTCCATCCTCCACTGTCCATCCCGCACTGTCCATCCCGCACTGTACATCCCCCGATGTCCGTCCCGCACTGTCCATCCCGCACTGTCCATCCCGCATTGTCCGTCCCCCACTGTCCATCCCCCACTGTCCATCCCGCACTGTCCATCCCCCACTGTCCGTCCCGCACTGTCCATCCCGCACTGTCCATCCCGCATTGTCCGTCCCCCACTGTCCATCCCGCACTGTCCATCCCGCACTGTCCATCCCCCACTGTCCATCCCCCACTGTCCATCCCGCATTGTCCATCCCCCACTGTCCATCCCCCACTGTCCATCCCCCGTTGTCCATCGCGCACTGTCCGTCCCCCACTGTCCATCCCACACCGTCCATCCTCCACCGTCCATCCCCCACCGTCCATTCCCCACCGTCCATCCTCCACTGTCCATCCCCCAAAGTCCATCCCCCACCGTCCATCCCGCACCGTCCATCCCCCACCGTCCATCCCCCACCGTCCAGCCCCCACCGTCCATCCCCCACCGTCCATCCCCCACCGTCCATCCCGCACCGTCCATCCCGCACCGTCCATCCTCCACCGTCCATACCGCACCGTCCATCCTCCACCGTCCATCCCCCACTGTCCATTCCCCACCGTCCATCCCCCACCGTCCATTCCCCACCGTCCATCCCCCACCGTCCACCCCCCACTGTCCATCCCGCAGTGTCCATCCCGCACTGTCCATCCCCCGATGTCCGTCCCGCACTGTCCATCCCGCACTGTCCATCCCGCATTGTCCGTCCCCCACTGTCCATCCCCCACTGTCCATCCCGCACTGTCCATCCCCCACTGTCCATCCCCCACTGTCCGTCCCGCACTGTCCATCCCCCACTGTCCATCCCCCACTGTCCATCCCCCACTGTCCATCCCGCATTGTCCATCCCCCACTGTCCATCCCCCACTGTCCATCCCGCAGTGTCCATCCCGCACCGTCCATCCCCCACCGTCCATCCCCCACCGTCCAGCCCCCACCGTCCAGCCCCCACCGTCCAGCCCCCACCGTCCATCCCCCACCGTCCATCCCGCACCGTCCATCCCGCACCGTCCATCCCGCACCGTCCATCCTCCACCGTCCATCCCCCACTGTCCATCCCCCACCGTCCATCCCCCACCGTCCATCCCCCACCGTCCATCCCGCACCGTCCATCCCCCACTGTCCATCCCCCACTGTCCATCCCCCACTGTCTATCTCCCACTGTCCATCCCGCACTGTCTATCCTGCAGTGTCCATCCCCCACTGTCCATCCCGTACTGTCCATCCCGCACTGTCCATCCCCCGATGTCCGTCCCGCACTGTCCATCCCGCACTGTCCATCCCGCATTGTCCGTCCCCCACTGTCCATCCCCCACTGTCCATCCCGCACTGTCCATCCCCCACTGTCCGTCCCGCACTGTCCATCCCCCGTTGTCCATTCCGCATTGTCCGTCCCCCACTGTCCATCCCCCACTGTCCATCCCGCACTGTCCATCCCCCACTGTCCATCCCCCACTGTCCATCCCCCACTGTCCATCCCCCACTGTCCATCCCCCACTGTCCATCCCGCATTGTCCATCCCCCACTGTCCATCCCCCACTGTCCATCCCCCACTGTCCATCCCGCATTGTCCATCCCCCACTGTCCATCCCCCACTGTCCATCCCCCGTTGTCCATCCCGCACTGTCCGTCCCCCACTGTCCATCCCGCACGGTCCATCCTCCACCGTCCATCCCCCACTGTCCATCCCGCACCGTCCATCCCCAACCGTCCATCCCCCACCGTCCATTCCCCACCGTCCATCCTCCACTGTCCATCCCCCAAAGTCCATCCCCCACCGTCCATCCCGCACCGTCCATCCCCCACCGTCCATCCCCCACCGTCCAGCCCCCACCGTCCAGCCCCCACCGTCCATCCCCCACCGTCCATCCCCCACCGTCCATCCCGCACCGTCCATCCCCCACCGTCCATCCCGCACCGTCCATCCTCCACCGTCCATCCTCCACCGTCCATCCCCCACCGTCCATCCCCCACCGTCCATTCCCCACCGTCCATCCCCCACCGTCCATCCCCCACCGTCCATCCCCCACCGTCCATCCCCCACCGTCCATCCCGCACCGTCCATCCCCCAGTGTCCATCCCCCAGTGTCCATCCCCCACCGTCCATCCCCCACCGTCCATCCCCCACCGTCCATCCCGCACCGTCCATCCCGCACCGTCCATCCCCCACTGTCCATCCCCCACTGTCCATCCCGCAGTGTCCATCCCCCACTGTCTATCTCCCACTGTCCATCCCGCACTGTCCATCCCCCACTGTCCATCCCCCACTGTCCATCCCGCACCGTCCATCCCCCAGTGTCCATCCCCCAGTGTCCATCCCCCACCGTCCATCCCGCACCGTCCATCCCCCAGTGTCCATCCCCCAGTGTCCATCCCCCACCGTCCATCCCCCACCGTCCATCCCCCACCGTCCATCCCCCACCGTCCATCCCCCACCGTCCATCCCCCACTGTCCATCCCCCACTGTCTATCTCCCACTGTCCATCCCGCACTGTCTATCCTGCAGTGTCCATCCCCCACTGTCCATCCCCCACTGTCCATCCCCCATTGTCCATCCCCCACTGTCTATCTCCCACTGTCCATCCCGCACTGTCCATCCCCCACTGTCCATCCCCCACTGTCTATCCTGCAGTGTCCATCCCCCACTGTCCATCCCCCACTGTCCATCCCCCACTGTCTATCCTGCACTGTCCATCCCCCACTGTCCATCCCCCACTGTCCATCCCCCACTGTCTATCTCCCACTGTCCATCCCGCACTATCCATCCCCCACTGTCCATCCCCCACTGTCCATCCCGCACCGTCCATCCCCCAGTGTCCATCCCCCAGTGTCCATCCCCCACCGTCCATCCCGCACCGTCCATCCCCCAGTGTCCATCCCCCAGTGTCCATCCCCCACCGTCCATCCCCAACCGTCCATCCCCCACCGTCCATTCCCCACCGTCCATCCTCCACTGTCCATCCCCCAAAGTCCATCCCCCACCGTCCATCCCGCACCGTCCATCCTCCACTGTCCATCCCCCAAAGTCCATCCCCCACCGTCCATCCCGCACCGTCCATCCCCCACCGTCCATCCCCCACCGTCCAGCCCCCACCGTCCAGCCCCCACCGTCCATCCCCCACCGTCCATCCCCCACCGTCCATCCCGCACCGTCCATCCCCCACCGTCCATCCCGCACCGTCCATCCTCCACCGTCCATCCTCCACCGTCCATCCCCCACCGTCCATCCCCCACCGTCCATTCCCCACCGTCCATCCCCCACCGTCCATCCCCCACCGTCCATCCCCCACCGTCCATCCCCCACCGTCCATCCCGCACCGTCCATCCCCCAGTGTCCATCCCCCAGTGTCCATCCCCCACCGTCCATCCCCCACCGTCCATCCCCCACCGTCCATCCCGCACCGTCCATCCCGCATCGTCCATCCCCCACTGTCCATCCCCCACTGTCCATCCCGCAGTGTCCATCCCCCACTGTCTATCTCCCACTGTCCATCCCGCACTGTCCATCCCCCACTGTCCATCCCCCACTGTCCATCCCGCACCGTCCATCCCCCAGTGTCCATCCCCCAGTGTCCATCCCCCACCGTCCATCCCGCACCGTCCATCCCCCAGTGTCCATCCCCCAGTGTCCATCCCCCACCGTCCATCCCCCACCGTCCATCCCCCACCGTCCATCCCCCACCGTCCATCCCCCACCGTCCATCCCCCACTGTCCATCCCCCACTGTCTATCTCCCACTGTCCATCCCGCACTGTCTATCCTGCAGTGTCCATCCCCCACTGTCCATCCCCCACTGTCCATCCCCCATTGTCCATCCCCCACTGTCTATCTCCCACTGTCTATCCTGCACTGTCCATCCCCCACTGTCCATCCCCCACTGTCCATCCCCCACTGTCTATCTCCCACTGTCCATCCCGCACTATCCATCCCCCACTGTCCATCCCCCACTGTCCATCCCGCACCGTCCATCCCCCAGTGTCCATCCCCCAGTGTCCATCCCCCACCGTCCATCCCGCACCGTCCATCCCCCAGTGTCCATCCCCCAGTGTCCATCCCCCACCGTCCATCCCCAACCGTCCATCCCCCACCGTCCATTCCCCACCGTCCATCCTCCACTGTCCATCCCCCAAAGTCCATCCCCCACCGTCCATCCCGCACCGTCCATCCTCCACTGTCCATCCCCCAAAGTCCATCCCCCACCGTCCATCCCGCACCGTCCATCCCCCACCGTCCATCCCCCACCGTCCAGCCCCCACCGTCCAGCCCCCACCGTCCATCCCCCACCGTCCATCCCCCACCGTCCATCCCGCACCGTCCATCCCCCACCGTCCATCCCGCACCGTCCATCCTCCACCGTCCATCCTCCACCGTCCATCCCCCACCGTCCATCCCCCACCGTCCATTCCCCACCGTCCATCCCCCACCGTCCATCCCCCACCGTCCATCCCCCACCGTCCATCCCCCACCGTCCATCCCCCAGTGTCCATCCCCCAGTGTCCATCCCCCACCGTCCATCCCCCACCGTCCATCCCCCACCGTCCATCCCGCACCGTCCATCCCGCATCGTCCATCCCCCACTGTCCATCCCCCACTGTCCATCCCGCAGTGTCCATCCCCCACTGTCTATCTCCCACTGTCCATCCCGCACTGTCCATCCCCCACTGTCCATCCCCCACTGTCCATCCCGCACCGTCCATCCCCCAGTGTCCATCCCCCAGTGTCCATCCCCCACCGTCCATCCCGCACCGTCCATCCCCCAGTGTCCATCCCCCAGTGTCCATCCCCCAGTGTCCATCCCCCACCGTCCATCCCCCACCGTCCATCCCCCACCGTCCATCCCCCACCGTCCATCCCCCACCGTCCATCCCCCACTGTCCATCCCCCACTGTCTATCTCCCACTGTCCATCCCGCACTGTCTATCCTGCAGTGTCCATCCCCCACTGTCCATCCCCCACTGTCCATCCCCCATTGTCCATCCCCCACTGTCTATCTCCCACTGTCCATCCCGCACTGTCCATCCCCCACTGTCCATCCCCCACTGTCTATCCTGCAGTGTCCATCCCCCACTGTCCATCCCCCACTGTCCATCCCCCACTGTCTATCCTGCACTGTCCATCCCCCACTGTCCATCCCCCACTGTCCATCCCCCACTGTCTATCTCCCACTGTCCATCCCGCACTATCCATCCCCCACTGTCCATCCCCCACTGTCCATCCCGCACCGTCCATCCCCCAGTGTCCATCCCCCAGTGTCCATCCCCCACCGTCCATCCCGCACCGTCCATCCCCCAGTGTCCATCCCCCAGTGTCCATCCCCCACCGTCCATCCCCAACCGTCCATCCCCCACCGTCCATTCCCCACCGTCCATCCTCCACTGTCCATCCCCCAAAGTCCATCCCCCACCGTCCATCCCGCACCGTCCATCCCCCACCGTCCATCCCCCACCGTCCAGCCCCCACCGTCCAGCCCCCACCGTCCATCCCCCACCGTCCATCCCCCACCGTCCATCCCGCACCGTCCATCCCGCACCGTCCATCCCCCACCGTCCATACCGCACCGTCCATCCTCCACCGTCCAGCCCCCACCGTCCATCCCCCACCGTCCATCCCCCACCGTCCATCCCGCACCGTCCATCCCGCACCGTCCATCCCCCACCGTCCATACCGCACCGTCCAGCCCCCACCGTCCATCCCCCACCGTCCATCCCCCACCGTCCATCCCGCACCGTCCATCCCGCACCGTCCATCCCCCACCGTCCATACCGCACCGTCCATCCTCCACCGTCCATCCCCCACTGTCCATTCCCCACCGTCCATCCCCCACCGTCCATTCCCCACCGTCCATCCCCCACCGTCCACCCCCCACTGTCCATCCCGCACTGTCCATCCCGCACTGTCCATCCCCCGATGTCCGTCCCGCACTGTCCATCCCGCACTGTCCATCCCGCATTGTCCGTCCCCCACTGTCCATCCCCCACTGTTCATCCCGCACTGTCCATCCCCCACTGTCCGTCCCGCACTGTCCATCCCGCACTGTCCATCCCGCATTGTCCGTCCCCCACTGTCCATCCCCCACTGTCCATCCCGCACTGTCCATCCCCCACTGTCCATCCCCCACTGTCCATCCCGCATTGTCCATCCCCCACTGTCCATCCCCCACTGTCCATCCCGCAGTGTCCATCCCGCACCGTCCATCCCCCACCGTCCATCCCCCACCGTCCAGCCCCCACCGTCCAGCCCCCACCGTCCATCCCCCACCGTCCATCCCGCACCGTCCATCCCGCACCGTCCATCCCGCACCGTCCATCCTCCACCGTCCATCCCCCACTGTCCATCCCCCACCGTCCATCCCCCACCGTCCATTCCCCACCGTCCATCCCCCACTGTCCATCCCCCACTGTCCATTCCCCACCGTCCATCCCCCACCGTCCATTCCCCACCGTCCATCCCCCACCGTCCACCCCCCACTGTCCATCCCGCACTGTCCATCCCGCACTGTCCATCCCCCGATGTCCGTCCCGCACTGTCCATCCCGCACTGTCCATCCCGCATTGTCCGTCCCCCACTGTCCATCCCCCACTGTTCATCCCGCACTGTCCATCCCCCACTGTCCGTCCCGCACTGTCCATCCCGCACTGTCCATCCCGCATTGTCCGTCCCCCACTGTCCATCCCCCACTGTCCATCCCGCACTGTCCATCCCCCACTGTCCATCCCCCACTGTCCATCCCGCATTGTCCATCCCCCACTGTCCATCCCCCACTGTCCATCCCGCAGTGTCCATCCCGCACCGTCCATCCCCCACCGTCCAGCCCCCACCGTCCAGCCCCCACCGTCCAGCCCCCACCGTCCATCCCCCACCGTCCATCCCGCACCGTCCATCCCGCACCGTCCATCCCGCACCGTCCATCCTCCACCGTCCATCCCCCACTGTCCATCCCCCACCGTCCATCCCCCACCGTCCATTCCCCACCGTCCATCCCCCACTGTCCATCCCCCACTGTCCATCCCCCACTGTCTATCTCCCACTGTCCATCCCGCACTGTCTATCCTGCAGTGTCCATCCCCCACTGTCCATCCCGTACTGTCCATCCCGCACTGTCCATCCCCCGATGTCCGTCCCGCACTGTCCATCCCGCACTGTCCATCCCGCATTGTCCGTCCCCCACTGTCCATCCCCCACTGTCCATCCCGCACTGTCCATCCCCCACTGTCCGTCCCGCACTGTCCATCCCCCGTTGTCCATCCCGCATTGTCCATCCCCCACTGTCCATCCCCCACTGTCCATCCCGCACTGTCCGTCCCCCACTGTCCATCCCGCACGGTCCATCCTCCACCGTCCATCCCCCACTGTCCATCCCGCACCGTCCATCCCCAACCGTCCATCCCCCACCGTCCATTCCCCACCGTCCATCCTCCACTGTCCATCCCCCAAAGTCCATCCCCCACCGTCCATCCCGCACCGTCCATCCCCCACCGTCCATCCCCCACCGTCCAGCCCCCACCGTCCAGCCCCCACCGTCCATCCCCCACCGTCCATCCCCCACCGTCCATCCCGCACCGTCCATCCCCCACCGTCCATCCCGCACCGTCCATCCTCCACCGTCCATCCTCCACCGTCCATCCCCCACCGTCCATCCCCCACCGTCCATTCCCCACCGTCCATCCCCCACCGTCCATCCCCCACCGTCCATCCCCCACCGTCCATCCCGCACCGTCCATCCCCCAGTGTCCATCCCCCAGTGTCCATCCCCCACCGTCCATCCCCCACCGTCCATCCCCCACCGTCCATCCCGCACCGTCCATCCCGCACCGTCCATCCCCCACTGTCCATCCCCCACTGTCCATCCCGCAGTGTCCATCCCCCACTGTCTATCTCCCACTGTCCATCCCGCACTGTCCATCCCCCACTGTCCATCCCCCACTGTCCATCCCGCACCGTCCATCCCCCAGTGTCCATCCCCCAGTGTCCATCCCCCACCGTCCATCCCGCACCGTCCATCCCCCAGTGTCCATCCCCCAGTGTCCATCCCCCACCGTCCATCCCCCACCGTCCATCCCCCACCGTCCATCCCCCACCGTCCATCCCGCACCGTCCATCCCCCACTGTCCATCCCCCACTGTCCATCCCCCACTGTCTATCTCCCACTGTCCATCCCGCACTGTCTATCCTGCAGTGTCCATCCCCCACTGTCCATCCCCCACTGTCCATCCCGCAGTGTCCATCCCCCACTGTCTATCTCCCACTGTCCATCCCGCACTGTCCATCCCCCACTGTCCATCCCCCACTGTCCATCCCGCACCGTCCATCCCCCACCGTCCATCCCCCACCGTCCATCCCCCACTGTCCATCCCCCACTGTCCATCCCCCACTGTCTATCTCCCACTGTCCATCCCGCACTGTCTATCCTGCAGTGTCCATCCCCCACTGTCCATCCCCCACTGTCCATCACCCTCTGTCCATCCCCCATTGTCCATCCCGCAGTGTCCATCCCCCACTGTCTATCCCCCACTGTCTATCCCACACTGTCCATCCCCCACTGTCTATCCTGCAGTGTCCATCCCCCACTGTCCATCCCCCACTGTCCATCCCCCACTGTCTATCCTGCACTGTCCATCCCCCACTGTCCATCCCCCACTGTCCATCCCCCACTGTCTATCTCCCACTGTCCATCCCGCACTGTCCATCCCCCACTGTCCATCCCCCACTGTCCATCCCGCACCGTCCATCCCCCAGTGTCCATCCCCCAGTGTCCATCCCCCACCGTCCATCCCGCACCGTCCATCCCCCAGTGTCCATCCCCCAGTGTCCATCCCCCACCGTCCATCCCCCACCGTCCATCCCCCACCGTCCATCCCCCACCGTCCATCCCGCACCGTCCATCCCCCACTGTCCATCCCCCACTGTCCATCCCCCACTGTCTATCTCCCACTGTCCATCCCGCACTGTCTATCCTGCAGTGTCCATCCCCCACTGTCCATCCCCCACTGTCCATCCCGCAGTGTCCATCCCCCACTGTCTATCTCCCACTGTCCATCCCGCACTGTCCATCCCCCACTGTCCATCCCCCACTGTCCATCCCGCACCGTCCATCCCCCACCGTCCATCCCCCACCGTCCATCCCCCACTGTCCATCCCCCACTGTCCATCCCCCACTGTCTATCTCCCACTGTCCATCCCGCACTGTCTATCCCCCACTGTCCATCCCCCACTGTCCATCACCCTCTGTCCATCCCCCATTGTCCATCCCGCAGTGTCCATCCCCCACTGTCTATCCCCCACTGTCTATCCCACACTGTCCATCCCCCACTGTCTATCCTGCAGTGTCCATCCCCCACTGTCCATCCCCCACTGTCCATCCCCCACTGTCTATCCTGCACTGTCCATCCCCCACTGTCCATCCCCCACTGTCCATCCCGCACTGTCCATCCCGCACTATCCGCCCACACTGTCCATCCCCCACTATCCATCCCGCACTGTCTATCCCGCACTGTCTATCCCGCACTGTCCATCCCCCACTGTCCATCCCGCACTGTCCATCCCGCACTGTCCGCCCGCACTGTCTATCCCGCACTGTCTATCCCGCACTGTCCATCCCCCACTGTCCAACCCCCACTGTCCATCCCCCACTGTCTATCCCGCAGTGTCTATCCCGCACTGTCCATCTCCCACTGTCCATCCCCCACTGTCCATCCCCCACTGTCTATCCCGCAGTGTCCATCCCCCACTGTCCATCCCCCACTGTCCATCCCCCACTGTCCATCCCCCACTGTCTATCCCGCAGTGTCCATCCCCCACTGTCCATCTCCCACTGTCCATCCCCCACTGTCCATCCCCCACTGTCTATCCCGCAGTGTCCATCCCCCACTGTCTATCCCGCACTGTCCATCTCCCACTGTCCATCCCCCACTGTCCATCCCCCACTGTCTATCCCGCACTGTCCATCTCCCACTGTCCATCCCCCACTGTCCATCCCCCACTGTCTATCCCGCAGTGTCCATCCCCCACTGTCTATCCCGCACTGTCCGCCCGCACTGTCCATCCCCCACTGTCCATCCCCCACTGTCTATCCCGCATTGTCCATCCCGCACTGTCCATCCCCCACTGTCCATCCCCCACTGTCCATCCCCCACTGTCTATCCCGCATTGTCCATCCCGCACTGTCCATCCCGCACTGTCCATCCCCCACTGTCCATCCCCCACCGTCCATCCCCCACCGTCCATCCCGCACCGTCCAGCCCCACCGTCCATCCCCCACCGTCCATCCCGCACCGTCCATCCCCCACCGTCCATCCCGCACCGTCCAGCCCCACCGTCCATCCCCCACTGTCCATCCCCCACTGTCTATCCTGCAGTGTCCATCTCCCACTGTCCATCCCACACTGTCCATCCCCCACTGTCCATCCCCCACTGTCTATCCCCCACTGTCTGTCTCCCACTGTCCAACCCTCACTGTCCACCCCCCACTGTCCATCACCCACTGTCCATCCCCCACTGTCCATCCCGCAGTGTCCATCCCCCACTGTCCATCCCCCACTGTCTATCCCCCACTGTCTATCTCCCACTGTCCATCCCTCACTGTCCATCCCCCACTGTCTATCTCCCACTGTCTATCCTGCAGTGTCCATTCCCCACTGTCCATCCCCCACTGTCTATCCCCCACTGTCTATCTCCCACTGTCTATCCTGCAGTGTCCATCCCCCACTGTCCATCCCGCAGTGTCTATCCCCCACTGTCTATCCCCCACTGTCTATCCCCCACTGTCGATCTCCCACTGTCTATCCTGCAGTGTCCATCCCCCACTGTCCATCCCCCACTGTCCATCCCCAACTGTCCATCCCCAACTGTCCATCCCGCAGTGTCCATCCCCCACTGTCTATCCCCCACTGTCTATCCCCCACTGTCCATCCCCCACTGTCTATCCTGCAGTGTCCATCCCCCACTGTCCATCACCCACTGTCCATCCCGCAGTGTCCATCCCGCACTGTCTATCTCCCACTGTCTATTCTGCAGTGTCCATCCCCCACTGTCCATCCCCCACTGTCCATCCCAACTGTCTATCCTGCAGTGTCCATCCCCCACTGTCCATCCCGCACTGTCCATCCCGCACTGTCCATCCCCCACTATCCATCCCGCACTGTCCATCCCCCGCTGTCCATCCCCCACTGTCCATCCCGCACTGTCCATCCCGTACTATCCGCCCACACTGTCCATCCCCCACTATCCATCCCGCACTGTCTATCCCGCACTGTCTATCCCGCACTGTCCATCCCGCACTGTCCATCCCCCACTGTCCATCCCGCACTGTCCATCCCGCAGGGTCAATCCCCCACTGTCCATCCCCCACTGTCCATCCCGCACTGTCCATCCCGCAGGGTCCATCCCCCACTGTCCATCCCGCACTGTCCATCCCCCACTGTCCATCCCGCATTGTCCATCCCCCACTGTCCATCCCCCACTGTCCATCCCCCACTGTCCATCCCGCATTGTCCATCCCCCACTGTCCATCCCCCACTGTCCATCCCCCGTTGTCCATCCCGCACTGTCCGTCCCCCACTGTCCATCCCGCACGGTCCATCCTCCACCGTCCATCCCCCACTGTCCATCCCGCACCGTCCATCCCCAACCGTCCATCCCCCACCGTCCATTCCCCACCGTCCATCCTCCACTGTCCATCCCCCAAAGTCCATCCCCCACCGTCCATCCCGCACCGTCCATCCCCCACCGTCCATCCCCCACCGTCCAGCCCCCACCGTCCAGCCCCCACCGTCCATCCCCCACCGTCCATCCCCCACCGTTCATCCCGCACCGTCCATCCCGCACCGTCCATCCCCCACCGTCCATCCCGCACCGTCCATCCTCCACCGTCCATCCTCCACCGTCCATCCCCCACCGTCCATTCCCCACCGTCCATCCCCCACCGTCCATCCCCCACCGTCCATCCCCCACCGTCCATCCCGCACCGTCCATCCCCCAGTGTCCATCCCCCAGTGTCCATCCCCCACCGTCCATCCCCCACCGTCCATCCCCCACCGTCCATCCCCCACCGTCCATCCCGCACCGTCCATCCCCCACTGTCCATCCCCCACTGTCCATCCCCCACTGTCTATCTCCCACTGTCCATCCCGCACTGTCTATCCTGCAGTGTCCATCCCCCACTGTCCATCCCCCACTGTCCATCCCGCAGTGTCCATCCCCCACTGTCTATCTCCCACTGTCCATCCCGCACTGTCCATCCCCCACTGTCCATCCCCCACTGTCCATCCCGCACCGTCCATCCCCCACCGTCCATCCCCCACCGTCCATCCCCCACCGTCCATCCCGCACCGTCCATCCCCCAGTGTCCATCCCCCAGTGTCCATCCCCCACCGTCCATCCCCCACCGTCCATCCCCCACCGTCCATCCCGCACCGTCCATCCCCCACTGTCCATCCCCCACTGTCCATCCCCCACTGTCTATCTCCCACTGTCCATCCCGCACTGTCTATCCTGCAGTGTCCATCCCCCACTGTCCATCCCCCACTGTCCATCCCGCAGTGTCCATCCCCCACTGTCTATCTCCCACTGTCCATCCCGCACTGTCCATCCCCCACTGTCCATCCCCCACTGTCCATCCCGCACCGTCCATCCCCCACCGTCCATCCCCCACCGTCCATCCCCCACTGTCCATCCCCCACTGTCCATCCCCCACTGTCTATCTCCCACTGTCCATCCCGCACTGTCTATCCTGCAGTGTCCATCCCCCACTGTCCATCCCCCACTGTCCATCACCCTCTGTCCATCCCCCATTGTCCATCCCGCAGTGTCCATCCCCCACTGTCTATCCCCCACTGTCTATCCCACACTGTCCATCCCCCACTGTCTATCCTGCAGTGTCCATCCCCCACTGTCCATCCCCCACTGTCCATCCCCCACTGTCTATCCTGCACTGTCCATACCCCACTGTCCATCCCCCACTGTCCATCCCGCACTGTCCATCCCGCACTATCCGCCCACACTGTCCATCCCCCACTATCCATCCCGCACTGTCTATCCCGCACTGTCTATCCCGCACTGTCCATCCCCCACTGTCCATCCCGCACTGTCCATCCCGCACTGTCCGCCCGCACTGTCTATCCCGCACTGTCTATCCCGCACTGTCCATCCCCCACTGTCCAACCCCCACTGTCCATCCCCCACTGTCTATCCCGCAGTGTCTATCCCGCACTGTCCATCTCCCACTGTCCATCCCCCACTGTCCATCCCCCACTGTCTATCCCGCAGTGTCCGTCCCCCACTGTCCATCCCGCACTGTCCGCCCGCACTGTCCATCCCGCACTGTCCGCCCGCACTGTCCATCCCCCACTGTCCATCCCCCACTGTCTATCCCGCATTGTCCATCCCGCACTGTCCATCCCCCACTGTCCATCCCCCACTGTCCATCCCCCACTGTCTATCCCGCATTGTCCATCCCGCACTGTCCATCCCGCACTGTCCATCCCCCACTGTCCATCCCCCACCGTCCATCCCCCACCGTCCATCCCGCACCGTCCAGCCCCACCGTCCATCCCCCACCGTCCATCCCGCACCGTCCATCCCCCACCGTCCATCCCGCACCGTCCAGCCCCACCGTCCATCCCCCACTGTCCATCCCCCACTGTCTATCCTGCAGTGTCCATCTCCCACTGTCCATCCCACACTGTCCATCCCCCACTGTCCATCCCCCACTGTCTATCCCCCACTGTCTGTCTCCCACTGTCCATCCCTCACTGTCCACCCCCCACTGTCCATCACCCACTGTCCATCCCCCACTGTCCATCCCGCAGTGTCCATCCCCCACTGTCCATCCCCCACTGTCTATCCCCCACTGTCTATCTCCCACTGTCCATCCCTCACTGTCCATCCCCCACTGTCTATCCCCCACTGTCCATCCCCCACTGTCTATCTCCCACTGTCTATCCTGCAGTGTCCATTCCCCACTGTCCATCCCCCACTGTCTATCCCCCACTGTCTATCTCCCACTGTCTATCCTGCAGTGTCCATCCCCCACTGTCCATCCCGCAGTGTCTATCCCCCACTGTCTATCCCCCACTGTCGATCTCCCACTGTCTATCCTGCAGTGTCCATCCCCCACTGTCCATCCCCCACTGTCCATCCCCAACTGTCCATCCCCAACTGTCCATCCCGCAGTGTCCATCCCCCACTGTCTATCCCCCACTGTCTATCCCCCACTGTCCATCCCCCACTGTCTATCCTGCAGTGTCCATCCCCCACTGTCCATCACCCACTGTCCATCCCGCAGTGTCCATCCCGCACTGTCTATCTCCCACTGTCTATTCTGCAGTGTCCATCCCCCGCTGTCCATCCCCCACTGTCCATCCCGCACTGTCCATCCCGTACTATCCGCCCACACTGTCCATCCCCCACTATCCATCCCGCACTGTCTATCCCGCACTGTCTATCCCGCACTGTCTATCCCGCACTGTCCATCCCCCACTATCCATCCCGCACTGTCTATCCCGCACTGTCTATCCCGCACTGTCTATCCCGCACTGTCCATCCCCCAGTGTCCATCCCGCACTGTCCATCCCGCACTGTCCATCCCGTACTGTCCGCCCGCAATGTCCATCCCCCACTGTCCATCCCCCACTGTCTATCCCGCATTGTCCATCCCCCACCGTCCTTTCCCCACCCTCCATCCCGCACCGTCCATCCCCCACTGTCCATTCCCCACCCTCCATCCCGCACCGTCCATCCCCCACTGTCCATCCCCCACTGCCCATTCCCCACCCTCCATCCCGCACTGTCCATCCCCCACTGTCCAACCCGCAGTGTCCATCCCGCAGTGTCCATTCCCCCACCGTCCATCCCCCACCCTCCATTCCCCCACCGCCCATTCCCCACCCTCCATCCCCCACCATCCATCCCCCTCCCTCCATTCCCCCACCGTCCATCCCCCACCCTCCATTTCCCACCATTCCCAATCCAGATCTCTTTCCAGTTACTCCCTCATTGGACGACCTCCCTCCCCAATAATCTCCCACAACTCCTCTCGCAGATCTTTACCAATCTCCCAAAGCTAGAAACCATGTGACCTCATCTCAGACCCCTCCCTCCTCCCACTGCCCCCCCCCCCCCCCCCCGGTACTTTGACTTGCCTCCTACCTGTCTGCATCCCGGAACATTGTTTTGTGCTCTGAACGACGTAACGTTGAATATAATTGAATAACTGTGATGTGGGGAAATCAACAGAGCTAATACATCGTCTCCCCTAGCGGTCGCTTAAAATAATGGAGGTAGATTCCCAGGTGGAGACTGACCTCCCTTCAACCTCTTAACCACTGGAAATGTCTGGCCTGATAGGACCAGAAAGTGGACAAAACAAATAAAACCCGTCAGTAAGGATCGTGGAAATAAAGTGATGTTTATTTCGAGAACACTCGGGTTTAATTCCTGCTGCGTGTTTTTAGCACAGAAAGTTAATGCGTTCATGTAAATGCCTGTTCACAGTAATTTATCGGCATCGGTGTTAAAAATAGCGCAAAAAAGATTTTATAATGTTTAACGTTTCCAATAGAAATCGATTAGGAATTAAAGCCACAAATATTCTAATACACTTACGTTTATTCAGAATAACTGTTGTACATTTCACACATACTTTAGCTACACTTTCTCACTTTGACAGTCTGGAAAGTTAATCTCAAGAATTTAATCATCGGAGATTAATTTGAAAAGTTACTCATGTAAAAGAGAGGAGCGATAATAGTGTAATATTTGGTAATATTGCTCTGTATCTTTTCCTGTGCCGTATTCGCCCCTTCTTCTGTCCCAGTGATGATGACTGCTTGCTCCTACAGTGACGTGAGAGTGCCAGTCACACTCTATACAATGCTTGAGCAGGCACTACAATGAGTGTTGATAGTGTGTGTTTGCAAACTATTTGACTGTGGAGACCTGTCCTCAATCAGTGTCTGCACCATGCACTTCCAGTGAGCGGCCACTAGATGGTGATCAGGAGCCAGAACCTTGGTCATCCTCTTCCTTGCTCAGGGGTTCTGAAAAGAAAGACTTGCATTTATATAGCACCTTTCACGACCTCAGGACATCCCAAAGCACCTTACAGACAGTGAAGTACATCTGAAGTGTAGTCACTGTTGGAATGTAGAAAGCACGGCAGCCAATTTGCACACAGCAAGCTCCCCAGAGCAATGTGATATTGACTAGATAGTCTGTTTCTGTGACGTTGATTGAGGCAGGACGCCGGGTAGAACTCCACTGCGCATCTTCAGAAGAGCACCATGAGATCTTTTACATCCACCTGAGAGCAGTCAGGGCCTCAGTTCAACATCACATCTGAAAGGCAGCACCTCTGACAGTGCAGCACTCCCTCAGTACTGCACTGTTAGGCTTCATTTTGTGCTCAGGTTTCTAGAGTGGGACTTGAACCCAAAAACCCTCTGATTCAGAGATAAGCATGCTAACAACTGAGCCACAGCTGACACCAAATTGTAGATCTCCCTATTGCTTCCGTGACTGCAGTCGGTTAACTCATCAAAACTAGGGAACCCTTCCTAGTTTGTCTGGCTCCACAATGTGCTAGAGAAATTCACAGAACCACTGGGGGAGCCTGCAAGCTCTTTAACACCGAGATTGAAATGTTAATTCTCACATTTAGAAGAAAACAAATCTGTGTTGTAGATTATGATGGCTGCTGACAGCGTAAAATTGATCTCGGGGAACAAAAATTATTATTACATTATAGTGCATGATAGACTCAGCCAAAACTATTCTGAGTATTTAATGCTTCTATAATTTATGGATTAACATCATTATTTTATTAATATGTATGAGATTAAACTTGGAGTAGGAAAATATGATAAATAGCCTACACAGTTGCACAAAGTACATTTTTTAAAGAAACTGATAATGAATTTTCACTGACCTGTATTGGTTCACAGTTGAGGATTGTTAAAATATTCTATTTCCACCTCACCTGATGCAATTTTTAAAAAAAAAATCACACAGTGACATTTTTTATGATACCAGACTAACTGAATAAATTCTTCACAGTATTATGAAGATTTTTCTTAAGTCTTTCTGCACCAATTTTATTCCCTAGTTTCCTGAAGGTATTGATTTGTGTGGGTGGTGTGTGAGCATGGTTTTTCCTATTTGACCCTTCTTTATCGGCCAGTCTAGATGGTATCTCAGTGCTGGCATGTTAATCAACCAGCTCAGTGGATCACAGACAGGCCTCATCATGCCTTTACCCAACACCCACTCAGTTACTTGCTGATCTGAGCCACTGAATGATGAAAAAAAGTAGGAACCAGTTTTCGAGTACTTGAGCAAAACAGCCAGCACTGACATGAAGGGCCAAATGGCCTCTTGGGCACTGTAAAATTTGAAGCCTTGAGGAGGCAGGGACCCGGTTTCCTCATACTTTCTCCCTCCTCCACTAGCTTCAGGTCGATGCCTCTTCAAAACTGCTCAGTAACTCAGCGTACAGAAAATCACAGGTCCTAAAGTGTGTGCCTGCCCTACATGGTGAAGTGTGTTGATACTCTGGTGCCCTCTGGCAGTGTCTTACCCCAGAATCAGACACAGTTCTTTCTCAACGCTGGTAAAGTTCATTAATCTGAGCAAACTGGATTTTCAGGATAATAATTTCAGTTTATGAGCCGGAGGCTATTTGATCTGCTTCGAAAGGAGAACATTACTTGCTTCACATTAAGTTAACTGAATTAAAGTCTGTGGGTTGTTTGGCCGAGAGTGAGGACAGCCAGCTGGTAGCTCGAGTAATGAAATCATGGACTCCATTAAAAGGCCTGGCTCAGATTCCAGCCTTGATTAATGTTTGGACTCTGTTAACTGAGTTTAGTCAGCTCTGTGCACGTAATTATATCACAGCAGCTGGTCATGTAGTTAGGACAATTTCTGCAAAGACGTGGGTTACCGAGATGTAGATTGCAAGTGTAATGAAAGAGCAAGTGATTTGAGCCACAACTGCTGGAGTGGATTAGTATTAGTTTTAATCTTTTGATTCTTGTAGCATTCTGCTTGAATCAATATATTATCAAAACGAAGATGGGAAAAATGATAGGAAAGGGCATCCATAAAAGATGGGTTGATGTCTGTCGGAATGATTGATAAAGTGGGAACAAATGGCTGTAAATGAGGCTATTTCCACATGGTCTTATTTTTGCAGGTTTCACATATTCTCTGTTGGAGGGAAAACTAAACATCACAACTCTCTTGCTCAACTCAAATACAAAGGTTAGAGGTAGTCAGGTAAAAAATTAAAGCCACACAAATCTTTTGTTAAGTTCACTGTGGTGAAGGTTTAATCCTGCGAAGAATGATTAGTTGTACAGTATCTTTATTTCCCATTGCAGGTCTGTATACAGAATGTCGGCACTGAAGCATTAACTTCTTGTTTTTAATCTAACCGTGGCTCACAGAAGGTGCTTTCAGTGGGTTACATTGGTGTGAGTTGTCAGGCTGCTCAGAATTGGCAAATTACTGCAGACCCGAAAGAGTCAAAGACAACAGAGAGGTTAGCTGATTTAATGATGTTGTGAGGATCCAGGAACGCTTATCCAGCAAAGGATCATATTTCCACCGAAGTGGTTTAACCCTGAGACCCAAGTCAATGGGTTTTAAATGAATATGATAAGTAATCGTTACCAAGAACTCCTTTCCTAACCCCATCCACACACACACTGTTCAGTGGCTTCTCGTTTATATTCTCTTTTATGATTTTTTTTTACTAATGCAGAAGGGTTTTTTTTGCCCCAGTTAAAATTTAAAAAAAAACATTTTGTATGTGCTTAAAAATTCTTTCTGCAAATGGATCAGATTCACTGTCAATGCGAAACTGGGAAGGTCAGTCACTGAGTTGGACTAAATGTGTAAATGAGCAGGATATTTGCAGATGCATTTTAATATAGATGTAAAGATGTATATTGCATACAGGAAGAATAAATGAACAACATATGTACTTAATGGTGGTGAACAAATTAAGGATGATGTTGAAAGAGATTGAGAGATTTTTAATGGACTTGTCTCGTCACAGCCGAGCAACAGTCAGCAAGGTAAATTGAATGCCGAACCGTCAAACAAAAGCTGCAGAACACGACTCAAGCAAAGTCATATTCAAACTGTATAGTAGTCTGGTCAAACTGCACAGGGAATACAACCACTGGTTCTGATTACAGTGACACAAGAGAGACGTTGAAGAACGCGCGGTGGTTTAAGAGGAGGTACAAGACTGATCCCTGGTACAGAATATCCAGTTGTCAGGAAACACTAGAGAAACATAGGTTTTCCAGTCTTGTAGATCAGTAACTGAGAGGTGATCTTATAGAGCTACGTCAGATAGTAAACAGTATAGAAAAGGTAAAACTGCTACACACTAATACAAATGAAACCTTAAGAGATGGTCAAAGGCAGATAGAAAAAGAATCAATTTAGGAATTTATTTTTCAAAGAGGGACCAATGCATGAGATGGAGTAAAGACAGAAAGTGCTGGAAATACTCAGCAGATCAGGCAGCATCTGTGGAGAGAGAAGCAGAGTTAACGTTTCAGGTTAGTGACCTTTCATCAGAACACGAAATGAAGTGGAGTTCTGGGTAGAGAAAATCTTGGAATCATTTAAGAAATAATTGCTGTTTATAAGCAGAGCTTTCATTTTTCAGTCTAGACTTCTCTGTGAAGAGAGAAAGATTATAGCACTTTTCAGTACCACGGGATATCTCAAAGTGCTTTACAGCCAATGAAATGCTTTTGAAGTGTAGTTGCTGTTGTAATGTAGGAAACACAGCAGCCAATTTACACACAGCAAGATCCCACAATCAGCAATGTGATAATAGCGCTACCATTAGGAACTAACTTCTGTTCTATGAATGCAAACCAATTCACTATCCCATTCAAAGTCTGCCTGCCAATCCCTCAGTATGCAGTCTTTTGGCAGCACTAAATACATGATGGAGGAAATATTTCAGGGTTAAGGGGAAAGAGTGGGGAAGTGGGACTAACTGGATTGGTCTTCAAAAGAGCCAGTGCAGTCTCGATGGGCTGAATGGCCTCTTCTGTGCTGGACTAATCTATAATTCTATAATCTGTTTTCCTGATGTTGATTGAGGGATAAATATTGGTCCCAATTGCTATGTCGTTTTATGACAACCTTATGTGTGAAGTGAAGTGATTCTGTATAACAAAGCCTGGTGCATTTAAGGGGAAGTGAGATAAGTAGATGAGGGAGAAAGCAATAGAAGGTTCTGCTGATAGACTGTGAGGAGGCTTGAGTGGAGCATAAACACTGTCTTGGACCAGTTAGGCCCAGTGGCCTGTTTCTGTGCTGTACATTCCATGAACTCTATGCAATTATGTCGTGCTTCAACATTGGCTTAACACAGGGTCGTCCAAACTTTTCGCTTGGTGGGGGGAACATTACAATTTTTTTCTTGCATAGGGGGCCAGTGAAACAATTTCGCAAAGATAAAGGCATTAAAAATGTATGTTACTATTAATCAAAACAACAACAAATGTACATTTTTGTGAAGAAGCTTTAAATGAGAAGACTAATTTATTGACTTACTTTCTCTTCACTATGTTGGACACTGATTTAGTGAGATACCTGTCATTCTTTTGCTTACACAAATAGTCAATGCTTGACCCCACACTTGATGTCGCAGTGCGGAGTGTTCCAGATAGATATCATTCTGTCAGGAGTGATCTTGATCCCTCTCTCTGTCTCTCTCTGTCTCCCTGTGACCCCTCTCTGTGTTGTTCTTCCCCCGCCCCATGCCATCCTCACTCTCTTTGTCCCCGCCCCGTCCCCCCTCGTACTCTCTCTCTGTCCCCCCTCTCTCTCTCTATCCTCCTCACTATCTTTTCCTCTCTCTCTCCCTCTCTATCTCTGTTCCTCCCTCTCTCTCCATCTCTCTCTCTCCTCCCCTCTGTCTCCCTTGTCTCCCCCTCTCCTCCTTCTCTCTCTCTGTTCCCCCTCTCCCCCTCTCTGTTTCCCCCCTCTTCCCCCACATTCTCTGTCTTCCCTCTTTCCCCCCTCTTTCTCCCCTTCCTCTGTCTCCCCCTCCTCTCTCTCTCCCTCCTCTCTCTTTCTCCCTCCTCTCTCTCTCCCTTCTCTGTCTCCCCCTCCTCTGTCTCCCCTCCTCTCTCCCTCCTCTCTCTCTCCCTCCTCTCCCTCCTGTCTCTCCCCCTCCTCTCTCTCCCCCTCTGTCTCTTTGATAGTTGCAGAGAGCAGGAATGCTCAGCAGATGATTGATCAGTTTTTTCAAAATCTTGCTGTCGGTTTCACAGCTGATAGCTGCTGACATCGGGAACAGCCATTTCCCAACTTCGGACAGATTTGGGGTTTTCCGGTAGGCTTTTAAAAAAAAGTTGGAACCTGCCGGAAAACCCTGAACCTTTCTGAAGTTGGGAAACTGCTGTCAGCAGTGAAACTGATTTTCAATCTTTTTAAAAAGCAAATCTGACAATGGAAATTTTGCACCTCCATTCCCGCACCCCTGGCGAGGACGAGGAACGGCCCCGGGTACAGTTTACACCCGCGGGCTGGATGGAAACCTTTGGCGGGCCGTATGTTGGGCAACCCTGGCTTAACGGGACATAAGGAGAGCTTCTGGGCTTGAACCGTTTACTGGTCTTTCACACTAGTGTGGTACATTTATCAAACCAATGATATGGGGTGAGTTTTATGGGCCTGCAGGAGGGGCTTTGGAGGCCTGTGGGGTGATTTAGTCAGGTGTGAGTTGATTTTTCAGATTTACCAAAGCGGGTTTTTGTGTCGCACTTAAATCAGCGGCGTGTTTGTGGCAGTCCAGGATTTCCCCCGCACGGTGGTGGATTGCAGCTTTGCATATATTTCCATACCATGAATACTCATTACTCATTATACTTCAGTTATAATTAAGTCCTACCTGCCAGATTAGGTTAGCGGCGAATGGTATTCCTGTGCTACCCAGTTCACGTTCATTTAAAGGTGGTGTACACCAGTCGGCTTTGTGCAGTTGTGTTTGTGGTCAGTTGTTTTGTGTCTTGACCTCATTGCACAAGGAAGGCCAACACTGGAATGGATGTTCGTCTGCAGGCTCGGCACCAGCAAGGGCAACTCTTCTCGGGCAATGGTGGGGAAGGCGGGTGTGGGGTGTGCATGCAGGAGCAGGGGAGGGACACTGTCTAATGCCTGACATAATGTGGGTTATGAAGCCCAAAAAAAACTCTTGGCGGGGTGGTGGGGGGGGGTGGGGGGTGGCGGTGAAAACTGGAAGATTTTCGGTGGCTGTGATCAACAATGAGATCTTCGAGGCTTGCAACACACAAAGATTTCTAGACCTGTGGTTTATGATGCTGCTGACCGTGATGGCGGGTCCCACCTCTGAAGGTCAGTCCCTGCTGCATAATTGCACATGTCTCCCGTGCCCGTTGCTGCCTCTTTAATTTGCATGTAAAATTGCGTGCAAAACGGGAAAAAGGACGGAAGCGGAAATGCTGACAACTTCCTGTTTGAAATTGCCGCGGTACTTATAAAATCCAGGCCTGCGTGTGCTTGCAGCTTTTACTGATTGGGACAGCATTTGTTAGTGGCAAGGTACAAAACAAAGAACAAAGAACAGTACAGCACAGGAACAGGCCATTCGGCCCTCCAAGCCTGCGCTGATCTTGATGCCTGTCTAAACTAAAACCTTCTGCACTTCCGGGGACCGTATCCCTCTATTCCCATCCTATTCATGTATTTGTCAAGATGCCTCTTAAACGTCGCTTTCGTACCTGCTTCCACCACGTCCCCCGGCAGCAAGTTCCAGGCACTCACCACCCTCTGTGTAAAGAACTTGCCTCGCACATCCCCTCTAAACTTTGCCCCTCTCACCTTAAACCTATGCCCCCTAGTACCTGACTCTTACACCCTGGGAAAAAGCTTCTGACTATCCACTCTGTCCACGCCACTCATAACTTTGTAAACCTCTATCATGTCGCCCCTCCACCTCCGTCGTTCCAGTGAAAACAATCCGAGTTTATCCAACCTCTCCTCATAGGTAATGTTATAATTCGGGGTACTTCCCAATAATAATTATCTGTGCACTTTGCACAGGTCAGTTTTGATAAGCAAACCCAGGCAAAATATCCAGGATAGTGATAGAGATGTTCAAAATCATGAGGAGTCTGGATGGCGTAGATAGAGAGAAAGTGTTCACACTGGCAGAAGGATCGTGATTTAAGTTGATTGACAAAAGAACCAATGGTGATGTGAGGAAGAATGTATTTATGCAGCGAGTGGTTACAATCTGGAAGTGTGGTGGAGGCAGATTCAATTGTGGCTCTCAGAATTGGATAAGGACCTGAAGGGAAACAAATTGCAACAGTGCGGGAGGGGGATCTCGCTAAGTTGCTGTTCTAGAATTGGTACGGTCATGATGGGCCGAATGGCCTCCTCCTGTGCTGACTCTGATTCTAGTGGATCCAGATAGAAACAGTGAATCCTTACATGAATGGGCTAAGCAGGAAATAGTACAGGATCTCGCCATTTACTGATCTTTCTGAATCAGTGGGGAAATCACACATTTAAATTTATTGTAAGAAATAAATTTACACAGAAGCAAAAATAGCTTAGCACATAGGCATACAAACAGGAACTAACTATGCACTACTTCACAGTATGATCTGAGCTCTTTGTGGTTCACTTCAGTAATGTTCGACCAGGAGTCTGTGATGGAAACTTTACAGTCGGAATGAATCTCACAGGAAGCCTCCAAATAGTAATGTGGCACACCAAAAATGAAACCTTGGTAACAAGCCTGATTATACTTCACTGTTCCCTTGCTGGTGGAATGGAAGATTAAAAGAAAAGGTATCTTGCACAATGAATTAGAACAGTCCCGCTTTAAATTATTTTTACAGTGTCTGACCAGAGAGAAAGGTTATAAACATCTCCCAAAACACGTGAATCTAGTCAAAGAGGATTTAATTTAATTGGATCGAGGTCAGCAGTTATTCCAGATAAAAGCTTCAACACTTCCTCACAGCACTAAAGTGACAGGAAACTCAGAGGAAAGAATTAAATCGTTATGTCCTGATAGGGGGGCTGTCTGCGAGTAATCAATAAAATCAGAAATGAGTCATCTCTCTCTCTCTCTCTCTCTCTCCCCCTCTCTCTCTCCCCCCCCCCCTCTCCCTCTCTCTCTCTGTCTCCCTCCCTCACTCTGTCTCCCTCCCCCACTCTCTCTCAACCTGCTGTGCAGATGACATTTGAGGAAACCTCACTCCCCTCAATGCAAACAGAAGCCCAGTTATAAAACTGTTAGAATCATCAAGGGGAAAGAAAACGCAACGAGTTCTGGAAAGAAGGCCTGGAGCCCAAGACATTAACTTGTCTGTTCCCTCACAATTGCTGTGTGTGTGTGCGTGTGTGTTTGGGGTGGGTGGGTGAAGGGTGTGTGAGGGGGTGGGTGTAAAACTGTTGCACTAGGCTTGGCTACAAATCCATACACAAATTAAATCAAACTTCTTCATTGAAACAGTTGTAGAATCCATTGTAGAGAAAGGTAAAGGCTAATTGGGCTTTTGACAATGTTTCGGCAGGTGTTATTTAAGGCTGATTTTGCTCTTCAAAGATTATAATCTAAATCTTCCAGCAATTAAGGTCCACGATAGTATCCACTTGCAATCCAGACTGCGGTCAGTTTTCGAGTTATTGCAAAGGGAATGAAAGTGGAATTTAACATTAATACCCTGTCAGTGGGACTGTCCTGTAGCAGCGTCTGAATAAAGGAACAAAGCTTCACAGATTTCATCAAGAGGTGATTAGAAGTGCAGCAGCCAGTCGGCAATACAGAATATTAACAAAAGAACAAAGAACAGTACAGCACAGGAACAGGCCATTCGGCCCTCCAAGACTGCGCCGATCTTGATGCCTGCCTAAACTAAAACCTTCTGCACTTCCGGGGCCCATATCCCTCTATTCCCATCCTATTCATGTATTTGTCAAGATGCCTCTTAAACGTCGCTATCGTACCTGCTTCCACCACCTCCCCCAGCAACAAGTTCCAGGCACTCACCACCCTCTGTGTAACTTGCCTCGCACATCCCCTCTAAACTTTGCCCCTCTCACCTTAAACCTATGTCCCCTAATAACTGACTCTTCCACCCTGGGAAAAAGCTTCTGACTATCCACTCTGTCCATGCCGCTTATAACTTTGTAAACCTCTTTCATGTCGCCCCTCCACCTCCGTTGTTCCAGTGAAAACAATCCGAGTTCATCCAACCTCTCCTCATAGCTAATGCTCTCCAGACCAGGCAACATCCTGGTAAACCTCTTCTGTACCCTCTCCAAAGCCTCCACATCCTTCTGGTAGTGTGGCGACCAGAATTGCACGCAATATTCTAAGTGTGGCCTAACTAAGGTTCTGTACAGCTGCAACATGACTTGCCAATTTTTATACTCTATGCCCCGACCGATGAAGGCAAGCATGCCGTATGCCTTCTTGACTACCTTATCCACCTGCATTGCCACTTTCAGTGACCTGTGGACCTGTCCGCCCAGATCTCTCTGCCTGTCAATACTCCTAAGGGTTCTGCCATTTACTGTATACCTCCCACCTGCATTAGACCTTCCAAAATGCATTACCTCACATTTGTCCGGATTAAACTCCATCTGCCATTTCTCCGCGCAAGTCTCCAACCGATCTATATCCTGCTGTATCCTCTGACAATCCTCATCATTATCCGCAACTCCACCAACCTTTGTGTCGTCCGCAAACTTACTAATCAGACCAGCTACATTTTCCTCCAAATCATTTATATATACTACAAACAGCAAAGGTCCCAGCACTGATCCCTGCGGAACACCACTAGTCACATCCCTCCATTCAGAAAAGCACCCTTCCACTGCTACCCTCTGTCTTCTATGACCGAGCCAGTTCTGTATCCATCTTGCCAGCTCACCTCTGATCCCGTGTGACTTCACCTTTTGTACCAGTCTGCCATGAGGGACCTTATCAAAGGCTTTACTAAAGTCCATATAGATAACATCCACTGCCCTTCCTTCATCACTCATCTTTGTCACTTCCTCAAAAAACTCAATCAAATTAGTGAGACACGACCTCCCCTTCACAAAACCATGCTGCCTCTCGCTAATAAGTCCATTTGTTTCCAAATGGGAGTAAATCCTGTCCCGAAGAATCCTCTCTAATAATTTCCCTACCACTGACGTAAGGCTCACCGGCCTATAATTTCCTGGATTATCCTTGCCACCCTTCTTAAACAAAGGAACAACATTGGCTATTCTCCAGTCCTCTGGGGCCTCACCTGTAGCCAATGAGGATGCAAAGATTTCTGTCAAGGCCCCAGCAATTTCTTCCCTTGGCTCCCTCAGTATTCTGGGGTAGATCCCATCAGGCCCTGGGGACTTATCTACCTTCATGCTTTGCAAGACACCCAACACCTCCTTTTTGATAATTACCTTGTCTGGTGTTAATATTTTCACCAGACATTCTCACAGTTTAATTTGACTGCCACATTATGCTTCACAGTGTAACACTGGGCAGACGTGTAACCTGGTATATATAAGACAAAGATAAAACAGAATTAAATGATATGAATGAGAGTCACGTTTAAAAAAAAGTGATTTGAATGAAAATGGTATTAAGCTTCTGATTGAAATGTTAAACCGAGGCCCCGTCTGCCCTCTCAGGTGGATGTTAAAAATCCCAGGGCACTATCCTGAAGAAGAGCAGGGCAGTTCTCTCCAGTGTCCTGGCCAATATTTATCCCTCAATCAACATTGAAAACAAACTATTATCTAGTTTATTATCATAATGCTGTTTTTGGGAGCTTGCTGTGCGCAAATTGGCTGCTGCATTTCCTACATTACAACAGTGACTACACTTCAAAAGTACTCCAGTGGCATCCTGAGGTCATGAAAGGTGCTATATAAATGCAAGTTTTTCACTTGGTTTTTTTTTCAATGTAAATTGAGTGAGATTAAGCGCACGCATTTATTCACCTATTATAAAACCAGCACTGCAAAAAAAATTGTACAGAGCAGTCAATATTCCCCTCCCCCCTCCCCCCCCCCCCATTAAACTGGTTTTTTTTGGGAAGCATTTCTTTGTTTGTCAGTATTTTACTTGAAGGGATATTTTTCTGCTAAATATATCTGTGACTCTTCTGATTTTTAATTACAAATATTTGACTATATCTGTGCGTTTTATCTGTTGTGTGCAATTCATTGTGTGACTTTACACCAGCTCCCCACGGCTGCTGTTATTAACCTAATGCACTGGAGATATTTAACATTTCTTGAGAGGGAATCCCTTATTTCATTAACGGTTCCAATTCCGCTGTGAAAACATTTACTCCCAAATCAGAAAAAATGTATGAGCTGAAATGCTTTGATTTAAGAAATAATAAGCACAAATGGATACTGTTTCAGTAATTACTGCAGAATAATTATGACTGAGTTGGGTGGTACTTTAGTTTAAATTTCCAGTCTGCTTCACAATGTACATTGCAACCCAGATCTACATTTTAAATTAGGGAACCTGAAATTTGAGTGGAAACTGGAAATTGAAGCGTTTATTTATACTGCAGAGTCTCCTGCAGTGTGTGATAGGCTCTGAATTTATCCTCATACATTTCAGTTTTCAGAGAACTACAGGAATTCTAAAAGAGCTGTTCACTCGAAAGATTTACCATGTAAAGTTGATGAAAATTAATTCTGAGAATCGTACCATGCAATATAATTGTGCAAGTGTATCGAGCAGTTTTAACAAATTCTAATCGAGCAATACCTCTGTTGTGATAGGATTTAAAACCATTGTCTTCGATCTTTGCCACAAACTCCGTACTCCCACCACCAGCTCCATCTCTCTCCCTGGCAACTGTCTGAGGCTAAACCAATCTGTTTGCAACCTTGGTGTCGTATTTGACCCCGAGATGAGCTTCCAACCACATATCTGTGCCATCCTATTTCCACCTGCATAACATCACCTGGCTTCACCCTGTCTCAGCTCATCTGCTGCTGAAACCCTCATCTGTGCTTTTTTTCACTTCCAGACTTGACCATTCCAACTTTCTCCTAGCCGGCCTCCCACATTCCACCAAAACTCTGTTGTCTGTATCCTAACTCGCACCACGTCCTGTTCACCTAGCAACCTGGCAAACTGTAACTAGTGAAGTGCCACAGGGAACAGTGCTGGGGCCTCAACTATTTACAATCTACATTAACAAATTGGATGAAGGGACAAACTGTATTGTACCCAAATTTTCTGATGATATAAAGATAGGTAGGAGAGCAAGTTGTGAGGAAGGTACAAAGAGACTGCAAAGAATAGAAATAGGTTACCTGAGTGGGCAAAAAATTGGCAGATGGAGTATAGTGTGGAAAAATGTGAGGTTGTCCACTTTGGCAGGAAGAATAGAAAAGCAGAATATTATTTAAATGGAGAGAGACTGCAGAATTCTGCGGTACAGAGGGATCTGTGTGTCCTTGTACATGAATCATAACAAGTTAGCATGCTGGTACAGCAAGTAATTAGGAAGGCAAATTGAATGTTGGCCTTTATTGCAAGGGGGATGGGCTATAAAAGTAGGCAAGTCTTGCTACAACTGTACAGGGCATTGGTGAGACCACACCTAGAGTACTGTGTACAGTTTTAGTCACCTTACATAAGGAGGGATATACTTGCATTGGAAGCAGTTCAGAGAAGGTTCATTAGGTTGATTTCTGGGATGAAGGGGTTGCCTTATGAGGAAAGGTTAAACAGTTTGGGCCTATGCTCATTGGAGTTTAGAAGATTGTGAGATGATCTTATTGAAACGTATAAGATTCTGAGGGGGCTTTATTGGGGGCACAGTTTCAGAATAAGGGGTCTCCTATTTAAGACAAAGATGAGGAGGAATTTCTTCTCCCAGAGGGTCGTTAGTCTGTGGAATTCTCTTCTCCAGAGAGCAGTGGGGCAGAGTTAGACAGATTTTTGATCGACAAGGGTTGTGGGGGTCCGACAGGAAAGTGGAGTTAAGGCCACAGTCAGATCAACGGTGATCTTATTGAATGGTGGAGCAGGCTGGAGGGGCCGAATGGCCTACTCCTGCTGGTATTTCTTATGTTCAGTCCCGTGCTCGCTGACCTACACTGACTCTTGATCTGGCAATGCCTCAGTTTGAGGCCTCATCTCTCCATATCTCTGTCATTTCCTCTAGACCTCCAATCCTCATATCTGCACTCCTCTAATACTGGCCTCTTGAGCATCCTGATTTTAATTACTCCTCCACTGGCGGCTGTGGGTTCAGCTGCCTGGGCCGTAAGCTCTGGAATTCCTTCCGTAAACCTCTGCACCTCTTTATCTTGCTTTCCTTCTTTCGGATAATCCAGAACCATCATCTCTAGGACAATTAGGGATTGTCAGTAAATGCTGGCGACACTCACATCCTAAGAACAAATTTTTTTTTAAAACGATCCCTTTGACCAAGACTTTGGCTAGGTGGCTCAGTGTCATACTTTGTTTTATAATGCCCCTGTAAAGTGCTTTGAGATGTTTTACTAGTTAAAGACGCTATATAAATGCAAGTTGGAATGTTGAAATTGGAGAAATTTGATAATATCGCAAAGGATAATTTCCCAATGATGGTGTTTAAAGTTCAGCACTTTGACTTTTCCCAACATTGGGAAGGTCTCTCATGGTCAGCCAGCAGCATCGCGGTGACGGTCAGCCTGGCCACAGCTGGACATAAATGGCATCCAGGGGGGGAGGGTGGGGGGGATAACCAACTTGAACAACACTGGGGGAGGATTTCCCCGGTCAGCAGGTGTAATGACATTGTAGAATGATCTTTTATTTACAAGGTTATCACGCAGGAAATTTCCCCTCCTTGTGAGACTGTGTTTTGTGCCTTTGAAGATACTGGATATCATCTTTTTTTATAATGCAGGAGTGTCTTCACTGTCCTTGAAAGCAACATCACAGGGTAAATAAAGTGTAAGGTCATTCTCAGTTCTAGTTCCGTTATGGAGGATGTTCTTTTGTGCTGAAGAAGCATCGCAATCAAATATTTGTGCTTTATTCAGAGGCTCACGCTGGCTTTATGGAAGAATACCACAAGCTGTTACCATAGTGATGACACAGGAACCACCTTACTGCTTCCATTATTTCTGTGAAGCAAAATATCAGATAATAACAAAGGTTTAGGATTGGTATTTGCTCTCCTTCTGGCTACGTCTGTTGGTAACTTTGAATCCTCAGTTAACCAGCCATTCATGTCACTGACTGTGGGACTTCAATGTGTACAAATTGGCTGCTGTGTTTACAACAACAGTGACTTCTTTTCCAAGGTAACTCATTGGTTGTGGAGTATTCTCTGAGACAAGGGGAATGCCTTTCCATTTTTAAGAGTGGCCGGGTCAGCACGGTACCATTAAAAACTCCTGTTCTGGGTTAATTCAGTGACTTCATATCTGTAAAATTCTGTTCTTCACCTCGACTCTGCTGCCAGGAGTGGAAAGCAAACTCGGATATTTTTTTGAGCACTCCCAGAGCTGCCCATTGTCACTGTTCTTTATTTTTTTTACTACAGTTATACGTTAAACCAGTCAATCGTGTTCTTGACGCCCCTGTGATGTTTTTCAATGCGAAATGCACCATGTAATTTCAAGTTATTGTTGAATCGATACGTGTATTTTGGCAGGAAACGAACTGCAGCTTCAGATTGCATTCTTCAGCAAATAAATGCATCCAATGCTCAGCGAATAACATGAGGCCTAAGGGGCATTACCTTGTTTAAAGCGGCCTCACAGCATCACTGTACCGCGCCAGTACTCGATTGTGGGAGTGGGGGAGTACAAAAGGAAGCAGTAAAGCAATTAAATAGGTTGAGGAAATACTACCAAACAGCAACAACTGATTGTATTTATGTAGCACCTTTAACGTAGTAAGTGTCCCGAGGCAATTCAGAGGAGCGGAAATCAAACAAAATTTGACACTGAGCCACAAATCGAAATATTAGGGCAGAAAGAGATAGATCTTAAGGACGTCTTAAAGGAGGACAGCGAGGTAGAGAGATGGAGAGGTTCAGGGAGGGAATTCCCAAGCTTAGGGCTTTGGCAGCTGAAGGCATGGCCGTCAGTGGTGGAACGATTAAAAAAGAGATGGTCAAGAGGCCAGATTTGGAGGAGTGCAGAGATCTCGGAGGGTTGTAGGGCTGGTGGAGATTACAGAGATAGGGAGGGGTGAGGCCATGGAAGGATTTGAAAACATGGATGAGAATTTTTTAAATCATGGCGTTGCTTAACTGGGAGCCAGTGTAAGTCAGAGGGGCGATGGGTGAACAGGACTTGGTGCGAGGATATGGGCGGCAGAGTTTTGAATGAGCTTACGTTGATGGAGGGCGGAAGATGAAAAGGTTGGCAGATATTATGCATCTGAATTTTCCAAAGGCATTTCATAAAGTGCTGGCCTGTTGACAAAATTAAGGTGCGTATATTAAAGGGAATGTGATAGCATTGATAGGAATTTGGCTCAAGAACAGAAGACATGGTTCATGATTTTTGATGAAAGGATGTAACTAGGAGAGTGTCCCTGGGGTCAGTTTTGGGACAATTTTTTTTACTCAGTAGTTAGAAATGGTATGGACTAAGGTGTAACGACACGGTATCAACATTTGTAGACAACAGAAAAATAGGGAGCGTGTTTAGCTATAAAGAGTATGCATCTATTTGTCGAATGTAATTTAATGTGGATAAATATGAGTCAGTATGTTCGTGGAAAAAGAAAAACTTGCATTTAATAATAAGTGCTGTTCATAATCACCAGTCTTCTCAAAGTGCTTTCCAGCCAGTGAAGTACTTTTGAAGTGTAGTCACTGTTGTAATGTAGGAAATGCAGCAGCCAATTGTGCACAGCAAGCTCCTACAATCTGCAGTGTGAAAATGACCAGTTAATCTGTTTTTTGTCATGCAGATTGAGGGATAACTATTGGACAGGACACTGGGGAGAACTTCCCTGCTCTTCTTCAAAATAGCACCACGGGATCTTTTACACCCACCCGAGCAGGCAGATGGGGCCTCGGTTTAATATCTCATCTGAAAAATAGCACCTTGGACAGTGCAGCACTCTCTCAGCACTGCACTGGAGTGTCAGCCTCGATTTTTGTTCTCATATCCTGGAGTGGGACTTGAACCCAGAACTTTCTGACTTTAAAGGTCAGAGTGTAACCAGTGAAACCACAGGGAGGAAGAATAAGGAGCAAGTATTGATGCTAAATGGTAAAACTTTAAAAGTATAGAAAGATCAGAGAGATTTAGATTCATAAATCTTTAGAAGTGGGAGACAAATTGATAAAGCTGTTCAAAAAAAGTACCAGGAATCCTCAGTTTTATAAATATGTGCATGGAGTATAAAGCAGAAATGGTAATGCTAAAATTCTATGTGTATACTATTGGTTACAGTGTAGTTACAATATTATTATCCATTTTTGAGCATGCTACATTAGAAATAATGTGAAGGCCATTGAGAGGATACAGAGAGATAATACTAAGATGATATCAAGGATTTAGTTGTGAGGAGAGTTCAGCTACACTGGAGTTATTTTCAATAGAGAAAGAAAGTTAAGAGGAGATCTGATGGATGTGTTCAAAAGCATGAAGTGTTTTGATGAGGTAAATATGGAAAACGAATTTCTCCAGGTAGGAGTTAGCACCTACAGGGTGTAAATTTAAGATTATCCCTGAAAGCAATGTCTTGTTTTTAAAATTCTCATCCTTGTTTTCAAATCCCTCCATGGCCTCGCCCCTCCCTATCTCGGTAATCTCCTCCAGCCCCACAACCCTCAGATATCTGCGCTCCTCTAATTCTGGCCTCTTGTGCATCCCTGATTTTAATCGCTGCACCTGTGGTGGCCGTGCCTTCAGTCTTTTGAGCCCCAGGCTTTGGAATTCCCTTCCTAAACCTCTCTGCCTCACTTTCCTCCTTTAAGATACTGTGTTACGACCAGGTGAGAAAGGGGTCTAGGGTTCCCTTTCAGCCTTCACCTGGTCTCACTGTAACAGGGTTTAATTTTAAACACACTTAGCTCGTCCTTGGTGAATCCTTGTTCACCGCTTTCCAATTATCAGGCAAAGAAACCAGCACAAACAGACTTTCTTAGGTTTAAAGAAGAAAAGTTGAAATTTATTAAACTTGAACTCTAATTCGGTTGACGCCTATGGATACACACCACGATACACACATGCAAATAGAGACAGAAAAAAAATAGAAGAAAAATAAAGTGGAAAGGTTTGAGGCAATATCTGAAGAGTTGTTACAGTTCTTCGAGTTCACTGTAGAGTCCTTGATTGTAGGTAGATCTTGCTTTTCTTTTGGGCTCAGTATTCTTCTTAAACCTTGTGTGCTGTAGGAGACTTTTCTCTCTTAGGGTTCATGTGTCTTCAATGGATTCAGAGGCTTGTGAGAACGAGATGAGAGCAGACAGCAGAGAGACCCTCTCAGTCCAGGAGCAAACAGACTTTCTCAGTTCAAACTTTTTGTACAAATTCAAAAAACTCATGTTGCCCAGCGGGTTAGTCGTGTGACTAGCTGGTTTGACTATGTCCGTTCGTGTATTCGGCCATCTTAGCAGTCAACCTGGAATGTGTGCTCCCTCACCTTCAATGTCTGGTGATCAAAAGTCTATTGTGGGTTGAATGTGTCAGGGAATGGTCCTTTGTCCTTCCAAACACTGTCTATTAATATGCAAATGTCTTTTCCAGCCACGGCTGATCTGTTTAACAAGTCCTTTCTTCACTCCAGTAACAGTTTAAAATCAATGTTCATGACAAAAATAATGTGCTTCATTCTTGGCAGGTGGGGGCCTAGCATGGCAACTGCTCAAAACCTACCTCTTTGACCAAGCTTTTGTTAAAAATCCATGAACATCCCTGTTACAGTGGAATTAGTACCAGAAGCAGCTCTTATGTTTAAAAGAAGTCCATTCCAAGGTCTCTGCTACATTGGAAACATACGGAGACAGGCAATACATGGTCTGTACTGATAACTATAATTACAAGTACCAGGCAATGACTCTCTCAAACAAGCGAGAATCTAACCATCTTCCCTTGACGCACAATGGCACTACTGTTCCTGAATCCCCCACTAACAACATCTAGGGGTCACCATTGACCAGAAACTGGACTGGACCAGCCACATAAATGCTGTGGCTACAAGAGCAGGTCAGAGGCTGGGAATTCTGTGGTGAGTAATTCACCTCCTGTCCACCATCTACAAGGCACAAGTCAGGAGTGTGACAGAATACTCTCCATTGCCTGAATGAGTGCAGCTCCAGCAACACTCAAGAAGCTCGACACCATCTAGGGCAAAGCAGCCCCCTTGAATAGCACCCCAATCACTACCTCAACATTCACTCTCTCCATCACTGACGCACAGTGGCAGCAGTGTGTACTATCTACAAGATGCACTGCAGAAACTCACCAAGGCTCCTTAGACAGCACCTTCCAAACCCGTGACCTCTACCACCAAGAAGGACCAGGGCAATAGATGCATGGGAACACCACCACCTGCAAGTTCCCCTCCAAGCCACACACCATCCTGACTTGGAACTATATCGCCGTTCCTTCACTGTCGCTGGGTCAAAATCCTGGAACTTCCTTCCTAACAGCACTGTGGGTGTACCTGTACCCCAAGGACTGCAGCGGTTCAAGAAGGCAGCTCACCACCACCATCTCAAGGGTTATTAGGCATGGGCAATAAATGCTGGGCTAGCCAGCGTCGCCCACATCTTGCGAACGAATAAAAAAAATTGATAAATCTCAAAAATCCTAGATGGATTAAGCTTTTTGCTTGTCAAAATATTGCTGAGCTTGGTTCCAGGGTTAAGATTCTATAGGGATAATTTAACAAGCAGCTAAGTAATGCAAGCCCTACAGAAACTCTCTTGTAAAAAAAAAAATCAGGCCAAGCCGGGCTAGTTTTTGAGCAGGATACCTTTTTGTGAAGGGACATTTCATGATAAAGCCTGAGAAATAATTGGCAAAGTTAGCTTGTTCCATCTTAATCTCTGTTCATACTGAAGTACAGTGTCAGTTCCAAAATTTACATATTTACAAGCAAAATGAAAAAATGTGCATTTGTTGGAGATCGGAAATAAAAACAGAAAATGCGGAAAATACACAGCAGACCAATCAGCATCTATAAAGAGAAAAGTCAGGATGTTGGCATTTCTGGTTTGTAATTACAGACTTCAAAAGGGAATTAGACAGTTATATGAAAAAGAAGATTTTTTTATTTTATTCATTCATGGGATGTGGGTGTCACTGGCTAGGCCAGCATTTATTGCCCATTGCTAATTGCCCTTGAACTGAGTAGTTTGTTAGGCCATTTCAGAGGGCATTTTAAGAGTCGACCATATTACTGTGGGTCTGGTGTCACATGTAGGTCAGACCAGGTAGGAATGACAGATTTCCTGGTGAACCAGATGGGTTTTTATAGCAGTCAACAATGGTTTCATGGTCATCATTGGACTAGCTTTTTAATTCCATATTTATTAGTTGAATTTAAATTTCATCATCTGTCATGGTGGGATTTGAACCCATGTCCCCAGAGCATTAGCCTGGGTTTTTGGATTACTAGTTCAGTGACATTACCACTATGCCACCGCCTCCTGCTGAAGGCAGGGGAAATGGAGCTGAGGAAATTGCTCTTCCAGAGAGCCGGTGTGGACACGATGGCCCGAATGGTCTCCTTCTGCACTGTAACGATTCTATGATTCTGTAATCTAAAACTGTGTAATGCAAATATGGTGTTAAACTGACTTCTCACTCTGGCAAATGCAGGCGTGCGATGGCTGCGCACATAATGACAGTGTGATAATTCATGTCATTGGTTGCTGGTTGGTTATCAGTGTTTGGGTGGTATAATCTTTGCCTTGAGCTTTATACACAGTAAACAATCTCATTATTTTGTACCTTTGCTTATTTGGCAGGAATCAGAGGTAAGAACAACCTGTTAGGCAACATGGTTATTCACATGAGTTTTATTTTTAACTCATGCAATTTGCTGAGGATTAATTTGCTCTGGGTTTTCCTGTCCACAGCCTGAAGCAAATGCTATTGATGTAAATTAACTTAACAGCAGAACAAATTCTGTGCCAACACTTCACATGCACTTTATCCACATTTACTGTGTTTATTTTGTTGGGGCAGAGTTGGTGAGATAAAGAAATGGGGGCAAAATACCTCTGTTGGCTAACTTTAGCGAAAAAAGGACACTTGGTATTACATTCCTCGAAAATTAGTGTAGTTAGACACTTTGCTCAGGTTACTCCATCTTCAGAGAGAAAACATTAATGTAAAGTCGACCTGCAATCCGCTGGAATAGTGAAATCCAAAAGAGTCCATTTGTATCTAGGTTACTGATAATAGAAAGTAGAAGTCAGTACTCATTAAGTTAGAGATTATTTAAAGGCTCACCAGTTTGGATGTCAACCATGTCCAGCATGATGGCTACCAATTTCCTTTTGAAAATAAGCTGGTCCGCAGTCAGAGTTGGTGACAGATATCTGTCGGGCATGATTCCATCCACTATAAAATGTTGAATCCCCTTGAAGGTGAGACAAGGTGCTGGTGAATAGTATTAGGAGGTTTCTATCTGACAATATAATTAAGGGCTGCAGTTTCACCCATTTCACCCCCTTGAAGTAGGTCCATTGTAGAGGTTCAATGGGTTCCGTGGTTTTACTATGAGCAGAGTTGTGTTTTTACTTTGGTGGATACAGTAACTTGTCTCTCGAAGCAGAAATCAACAAGCGCATGGGAAAGGCTTCCACTGCTATGTCCAGACTGGCCAAGAGAGTGTGTGAAAATGGCGCAGTGACATGGAACACAAAAGTCTGAGCGTATCAAGCCTGTGTCCTCAGTACCTTGCTCTACGGCAGCGAGGCCTGGACAACGTATGTCAGCCAAGAGCGACGTCTCAATTCATTCCATCTTCGCTGCCTCCGGAGAATCCTTGGCATCAGGTGGCAGGACCGTATCTCCAACACAGAAGTCCTCGAGGCGGCCAACATCCCCAGCATATACACCCTACTGAGTCAGCGGCGCTTGAGATGGCTTGGCCATGTGAGCCGCATGGAAGATGGCAGGATCCCCAAGGACACATTGTACAGCGAGCTCGTCACTGGTATCAGACCCACCGGCCGTCCATGTCTCTGCTTTAAAGATGTCTGCAAACGTGACATGAAGTCCTGTGACATTGATTACAAGTCGTGGGAGTCAGTTGCCAGCGATCGCCAGAGCTGGCGGGCAACCATAAAGTCGGGGCTAAAGTGTGGCGAGTCAAAGAGACTTAGCAGTTGACAGGAAAAAAGACAGAAGCGCAAAGTGAGAGCCAACTGTGTAACAGCCCCCGACAACCAATTTTATCTGCAGCACCCGTGGAAGAGTCTGTCACTCTAGAATTGGCCTTTATAGCCACTCAAGGCTATGCTTCACAAACCACTGACCACCTCCAGGCACTTACCCATTGTCTCTCGAGGCAAGGAGGCCAAAGAAGGATACAGACACAGTGGGATACATTGGACCTTTGGTTGTTCACTCATTCCAGACCTACAAGGGTCTTCAATTAAACTAAGCATGTGCAACATACAGGAGTTAGTCAAGGAGATGGTGGAATAGTGTAATGTCCCTGAGTTAGTGATCCAGAGGCCCAGGCTAATGTCCTGGGGACACTGGTTCAAATCCCACCACAGCAGCTGGTGGAATTTAAATTCAATTAATTCATTAAAAATAAAATCTGGAATTGAAAGCTAATCTCAGTAATGGTGCCATGAAACTATCATTGATTGTCATAAAAAAAAAATCTGATTCATTTAGGGAAGGAAATCTGCTGTCCTTACCTGGTCTGGCCTACATGTGACTCCAGACCCACAGCAATGTGGTTGACTCTTAACTGCCCTCTGAAATGGCCCAGCAAGTCACTCAGTTGTCAAGGGCAGTTAGGGATGGACAACAAATGCTTTCCTTGCCAGTGACACCCCCATCCCACAAAATAAATTTTGAAAAATATTCATATTACCTAAATTCCCCCAAATTATCCATAAACCGCCCAGTTGATATTCTCTAACTTGTATCATCACCAAAGTGTTATGTTTGTTATTGTGGTTATTGATTATTTGCAGGCCAAGTCCTTGGTTTGTTACAAAGGAGAATTCCTAGTTGACTTTCTAATGTCTGGATCAATAGATTGAAGGCTGTTTCCCGTGACCACTGCTGGAAAGGACACTTAGTGAAAATGAAGATGACAACGATGACAATCTCCACTAACGTTTTTATTGCGCTTCTCAGGATGCAGTTGCCCTGGGCTATGGCAGTCCCTCAGTGTCCTGATGACACAGTCGAGGCTAGCATTAAGAATGGACACTTTGGCAAGGTCCTGGTGGCCCATTGGGATTGTACCCGAATGTGAATCACTGCCTTCAGCAATGAGAGAAATAATAAGGAACAAAATTGATGGAAAAATTACTAAAGTGTGCAGGAAGGCTATGCTTTGCACCAGAGGTACCTCTTTGCATAAAACCCTTTGCTGTTAAATTGCCTCCATTTATTTAGACATGATGCATTTTCAATTACCCTAAGAACCTTCATAATATCTTGTTCTTTTTTAAATCTTTAATTAAATTTGGGAAGTTATTTAATTACAGGTCAGGTGGAGGTTGTACTTTACATGTATTCATTAATGAGGTGCAAATAGAACTTGAAACTGAAATACAAATTGATAGAGTTACCTTATTACAGGTTAAAGGTGCTTTCTGAATGGAAGTTGTTGTTAATAGCATCATTATAAAGCAGCCCATGCTGCAAACAATGATCAGTGTTCATAAAAATAATTTTTTCAAATATTGGGAGACTGGTGAAACTTTGAGCTCTGGGTTCAATATTTGAAGCTTTCATTCTCTGTATTATCGCTTAATTTCAACCTTGAATTGTAAGTGACAACACACAGTAGTTAATACAATAATTTATTTCACAGACTCTTAAAACGAGAGACTAAGAGCAAGTTGTATGGGTGTATTTTTGACGTTGCCTACAGTCACGTTTTCTAACTTGTGCTAAACACTGTCACTCGCACCGCTGTCAGAGGGAAAGGTTCGCATTTATATAGCGCCGTTCACAACCATAGGATGTCCCAAAGTGCTTTACAGCCAATGAAGGACTTTTGAAGTGTAGTCACTGTTGTAAGGTGGGAAACTGCAGCCGGTTTGTGCACAGCAAGCTCCCACAAACAGTGTGACAGTGACCAGATAATCTATTTTAGTGATGTTAATTGAAGGGCTAAATATTGGCCAGGATACCTCCCCTTACTCTTCTCCAAACTAGTGCCTTGGGATCTTTCACATCCATCTGAGAGAGGAGACAGGGCCTTGGTTTAAGCATCCCATCCAAAAGATGTCACCTCCCTCAGAACTGCACTGGAATGTCAGCCTAGACGTTTGTGCTCAAGCCCTGAAGCGGGACTTGAACTCACTGCCTTCTTGACTTAGATACAGGAGTGCTACCAACTGAGCCGCAACTGACCCTAGGAGGTTGTGATTTCAATCCCACTCCAGAGACTTGAGCACAAAAATCTAGGTTGACATTCCAGCGCAGTTCTGAGGGAGTGCTGCACTGTCAGAGGTGCTGTCTTCCAGATGAGATGTTAAACTCAGACCCTGTCCACACTCTCAGGTGGACATAAAAGATTCCACGGAAGTATTTTGAAGAAGAGCAGGGGAGTTCCACCTGGCCAATTCTGGCCAATATTTAACCTTTAATGAACATCATTAAACCATATTATCTGGTCATCATCACATTGCTGCTTGTGGGAGTTTGCTGTGTGCAAATTGGCTGCTGTGTTTCCTACATTAACAATATAGTGACTACACTTCAAAAGTATTTCATTGGCTGTAAAGCGCTTTGGGGAATCTTGTGGTTGTGAAAGGTGCTATTTAAATGCAAGTTTTTCTTTTACGACTGGTAATTATCTGTTTTTCTTAGAGTATTTACCATGTAAAAGGCAAGTTGTTTAATCTCGAAAATAACAAAATGGTTCATTTCACTGTTTAAATATTGCAAAGTTTTTAGTTTTTATTTAGAGATACAGCACTGAAACAGGCCCTTCGGCCCACCGCGTCTGTGCTGACCAACAACCACCCATTTATATTAATCCTACATTAACCCCATATTCTGTACCACATCCCCACCGTTCTCCTACCACCTACCTACACTAGGGGTAATTTACAATGGCCAATTTACCTATTAACCTGCAAGTCTTTGGCTGTGGGAGAAAACAGGAGCACCCGGCGAAAACCCACGCAGACACAGGGAGAACTTGCAAATTCTGCACAGGCAGTACCCAGAACTGAACCTGGATCGCTGGAGCTGTGAGGCTGTGGTGCTAACCACTGCACCACAGTGCCACCCTCTGAAAAAAGATAGGAAAAAAAATAATTGGTAGAGAAGGTTACTGTATGAATCTGCCAACATGAGGTTGCCATGCGGTGAATGTTGCAGATTGGTTCTTTTGAGGTCCCCACAGATGAAGTAAAATTAAAGGCATTCAGTAAAGTGTACTGGTATTATCAACAGGAAGGGAGCCTGAGGCATTCAATGAACACAAGCAACGTGAAGGGCACTGGGAAATTATGTGCAAGTTGCGTGTGTTAGGACATGGCTAGAGTGTAGGGCCTAGAGTTGACTAGATTAGAATGTGACTAGAATGGTTGACCAGCAATAGGGATATAGACTGAAAGGGAATGGGGAACACAGGGTTTAGTGAGAGAGAGGAACTGAAGGAAATGAGTATTAGTAGAGAAATGGTGTTGGGGAAATTGGTGGGATTGAAGGCCGATAAATCCCCGGGCCTGATGGTATGCATCCCAGAGTACTTAAGGAAGTGGCCCTAGAAATAGTGGATGCATTTGTGGTCATCTTCCAAGATTCTATAGACTCTGGAACAGTTCCTACAGATTGGAGGGTAGCTGATGTAACCCCACTATTTAAAAAGGGAGATAGAGAGAAAGCAGGGAATTATAGACCAGTCAGCCTGATGTCAGTAGTGGGGGAATTTCTAGAGTCCATTATCAAAGATTTTATAGCAGAGCACTTGGAGAATAGTGGTAGAATCAGACAGAGTCAGCATGGATTTACAAAAGGGAAATCATGCTTGACAAATCTACTCGAATTCTTCGAGGATGTAACTAGTAGAGTTGATGAGGGGGAGCCAGTGAATGTAGTTTATTTGGACTTTCAGAAGACTTTCGACAAAGTCCCACATAAGAGATTAGCGTGTAAAATTAAAGTGTATGGGATTGGGTGTAGTGTATTGCGATGAATAGAAAATTGGTTGGCGGGCAGGAAACAAAGAGTAGGGATAAATGGGTCTTTTTCCAAATGGCAGGCAGTGACTAGTGGGGTACGGCAGGGATCAGTGCTGGGACCCCAGCTATTCACAATATATTTTAATGATTTAGATGAGGGAACTAAATTTAATATCTCCAAATTTGCAGATGACACAAAACTGGGTGGGAGGGTGAGTTGTGAGGAGGATGCAGAGAGGCTTCAGGGTGATTTGGACAAGTTGAGTGAGTGGGCTAATGCATGGCAGATGCAATATAATGTGAATAAATGTGAGGTTATCCACTTTGGTAGCAAAAACAGGAAGGCAGATTATTATCTGAACAGCTATAAACTGAGAGGGGAATATGCAGAGAGACCTTGGTGTTTTCGTACCCCAGTCGCTGAAGGTAAACATTCAGGTGCAACAGGCGGTAAAAAAGGCAAATGGTATGTTGGCCTTCATAGCGAGAGGATTCGAGTACAGGAGCAGGGATGTCTTGCTCAATTATAAAGGGCCTTGGTGAGGCCACACCTGGAATATTGTGCGCAGTTGTGGTCTCCTTATCTGAGGAAGGATGTTCTTGCTATAGAGGGAGTGCAGTGAAGGTTCACCAGACTGATTCCTGGGATGGTGGGACTGACGTATGAGGAGAGATTGAGTTGGTTAGGATTATATTCGCTGGAGTTCAGAAGAGTGAGGGGGGGATCTCATAGATACCTGTAATATTCTAACAGGACTTGACAGGGTAGATGCAGGAAGGATGTTCCCGATGGTGGGGGAGTCCAGAACCAGGGCTCATAGTCTAAGGATACGGGGTAAACCTTTCAGGACTGAGATGAGGAGAAATTTCTTCACCCAGAGAGTGGTGAGCCTGTGGAATTTGCTACCACAGAAAGCAGTTGAGGCCAAAACATTGTATGTTTTCAAGAAGGAGATAGATATAGCTCTTAGGCCTAAAGGGATCAAAGGGTATGGGGGGAAAGCGGGAACAGGCTACTGAGTTGGATGATCAGCCATGATCATAATGAATGGCGGAGCAGGCTTGAAGGGCTGAATCGCCTAATCCTGCTCCTATTTTCTATGTTTCTATGTTTCTATTTATAAAAATAAAAAGGTTTTCTCTCTGGCCCTTGCTTCTCCCACTCTGGCAAAATGTGGACAGTCTAAGGGCAGCCATCAAACCCCCTCACTGCCCACTGGCACTAATCAACTCAACACCTCCCAACCTGTCAGGAGTGAGATGCCACAAGCACTAAATAAACATTTAAATGATATGACCTCACAAAATGATACTTCAAAAGTACTTCATTGGCTGTAAACCATGTTTAGATACCCTGAGGTTGTGAAAGGGGCTGTATAAATGCAAGTCTTTTCTTTCAAGAGTTTTCTGAAACGCGTTGTATTTAGATGCTATTCCAACGTACTCCTGGCCAGCAATCCACGTCTTTTCCTTCATAAACTTGAGGTCATCCAAAACTCTGCTGTCCACGTCCTAACTTACACCAAGTCCTGTTCACCCATCACGCCTGTGCTCGCTGACCTACACTGTCTCCTGGTTAAGCAATACCTCAACTTTAAAATTCTCATCTTTGTTTTCAATTCTCTCCATGGCCTCATCCCTCCCCATCTCTGTAATCTCCTCCAACCTGACAACCCTCTGGGATCTCCTCACAAAATCAAATGAAGGGACATGTTTTGTGCTCAGCATCATACACCTCAGGGGCAGCAGAGAAGGCGAGGAATTCTTAAGAGAAAGCAACATTTTCTGCTTTACGATGCCACTTGGAGGCTTCCCACCCATTTGTTTGGTCACCACAACAAAGAAAATGCAGCTAGAAAGCTATAACTGAAATGTTAATGTACCGCCTTTTGAAGAGGAGCTCGGATCCATTTGTTGCATATTGTGTGGGCTGTGCACGAGAAATACCCGGTAAATGTCCAAACAGAGTTCGAGCAACAACAACAATAACTTGTATTTATATAGTGCCTTTAATATAATAAAGTGTCCCAAGGTGCTTCACAGGAGCATTATGAAACAAGATTCAGAGTGCTGAAAACAGCGGAGGCACTAGAGGAGTACAGAAAGTGTAAGGAGGGGGTGGGGGGTGTTACTTAAAAAAGTAATTAGGAGAGCGAAGAGGGGACATGAAAAAACACTGGTGGGCAAGGTAAAGGAAAATCCTAAGGCGTTTTATAAGTATATTAAGGGCTAGAGGATAACCAGGGAAAGAGTAGGGCCCATTAGGGACCAAAGTGGCAAGCTGTGTGTGCAGCCAGAGGACATAGGTGAGGTTTTAAATGATTACTTTTCATCGGTGTTCACTATGGAGAAGGACAATGTAGGTGTAGAGATCAGGGAGGGGGATTGCGATATACTTGAACATATTAGCATTGAAAGGGAGGAGGTATTAGCTGTTTTAGCGGGCTTAAAAGTGGATAAATCCCCAGGCCCAGATGAGATGTATCCCAGGCTGTCATGTGAGGCAAGGGGCTCTGACACAAATTTTCAAATCCTCTCTGGCCACAGGAGAGGTGCCAGAGGATTGGAGGGCAGCAAATATGGTGCCATTATTCAAGAAGGGTAGCAGGGATAAGCCAGGTAATTACAGGCCGGTGAGTCTAACATGAGTGATAGGGAAGCTATTGGAAAAAGTTCTAAGGGACAGGATTAATCTCCACTTGGAGAGGTAGGGATTAATCAAGGATAGTCAGCATGGCTTTGTCAGGGGGAGATCATGTCTAGCACATTTGATTGAATTTTTCGAGGAGGTGACTAGGTGTGTAGATGAGGGTAAAGCAGTTGATGTAGTCTACATGGACTTCAGTAAGGCTTTTGATAAGGTGCCGCATGGGAGATTGGTCAAGAAGGTAAGAGCCCATGGGATCCAGGGCAATTTGGCAAATTGGATCCAAAATTGGCAGAGGGTAACGGTCGAGGGTTGTTTTTGCGATTGGAAGTCTGTGACCAGTGGTGTACCACAGGGAGCAGTGCTGGGATCCTTGGTGTTTGTCGTGTACATTAATGATTTAGACGTGAATATAGGAGGTATGATCAGTAAGTTCGCAGATGACACGAATATTGGTGGTTACTTAGATTACAGGTTGATATCGATGGGCTGGTAAGATGGGCGGAGCAGTGACAAATGGAATTTAATCCTGAGAAGTGTGAGGTGATGCATTTTGGGAGGACTAACAAGGCAAGAGAATATACAATGGATGGTAGGACCCTAGGAAGTACAGAGGGTCAGAGAGACCTTGGTGTACTTGTCCATAGATCACTGAAGGCAGCAGCACAGGTAGATAAGGTGGTTAGGAAGGCATATGGGATACTTGCCTTTATTAGCCGAGGCATAGAATATAAGAGCAGGGAGGTTATGATGGAGCTGTATAAAACGCTAGTTAGGCCACAGCTGGTGTACTGCTTACAGTTCTGGTCACCACACTATAGGAAGGATGTGATTGCACTGGAGAGGGTGCAGAGGAGATTCACCAGGATGTTGCCTGGGCTGAAGCATTTCAGCTATGAAGAGTGATGGCCGGCACAGACACGATGGGCCGATGGGCCTGTTTCTGTGCTGTATAACTCTATGACTCTAAAATTTGACACTGAGTGATATAAGGAGATAGTAGGGACAATGACCAAAGGTTTGGTCAAAGTGGTAAGTTTTAAGGAACGTCTTAAAGAAGGAGAGAGAGTGGCGGACATTTTCAGGGAGGGAATTCAAGAGCTTAGGGCCCAGGCAGGTGAAGGCACAGCCGCCAGTGGTGGAGCGATTAAAATCGAGGCCGCTCAAGAGACCCGAATTAGAGGAGCTCAGAGATCTCGGAGGGTTGTCAGGTTGGAGGACATTACAGAGATGGGGAGGGATGAGGCCATGGAGAGAATTGAAAACAAAGATGCGAATTTTAAAGTTGAGGTATTGCTTAACCAGGAGACAGTGTAGGTCAGCGAGCACAGGCGTGATGGGTGAACAGGACTTGGTGTAAATTAGGATGTGGGCAGCAGAGTTTTGGATGACCTCAAGTTTATGGAGGGTAGAACATGGGTTGCTGGCCAGGAGTACGTTGGAATAGCATCTAAATGCAATGCGTTTCAGAAAACTCTTGTAAGAAAAGAAAGACTTGCATTTATATAGCCCCTTTCACAACCTCAGGATATCCCAACACACTTTACAGCCAATGAAGTACTTTGAAGTATCATCCTTGTTGCAATGTAGGAGCACTATTTTACACGATTAAACCTTCATAATATTTTAACCAATCTATTAATCTTTGATCAGGTTGACGACTATTACCTCCTGGGAGTTTATTTTCACCACAGTTAAAGTTTCTCTTGACTCTAATCTTTTGAAGTGTTTTTTTGGCAATGTTGGTAACAGGGCGGCACAGTGGCACAGTGGTTAGCACCGCAGCCTCACAGCTCTAGCAACCCGGGTTCAATTTTGGGTACTGCCTGTGTGGAGTTTGCAAGTTCTCCCTGTGTCTGCGTGGGTTTTCTCAGGGTGCTCTGGTTTCCTCCCACATGCCAAAGACTTGCAGGTTGATAGGTAAATTGGTCATTATAAATTGCCCCTAGTATAGGTAGGTAATAGGGACAGGTGGGGATGTGGTAGGAATATGGGATTAGTGTAGGATTGGTATAAATGGGTGGTTGATGGTCAGCACAGACTCGGTGGGCCGAAGGGCCTGTTTCAGTGCTGTATCTCTAAACTAAACTAAACATTAATTCTTTTATGATGACTAGATTTCTATCTTTTACAAATTGAGCGTAGATTTTTTTGTTTTATAAAGCAAACGGAAACCTACAATCAGCTTAAAAGAGTAAAGAAATGCTGAATTGTAGTTAGTACCAGCTGTAGCACGCTGATGTTGGCTGGTTTTTGGGCAGTTGCCCAGGTGACATCGTGATAGGATCCTATTTCCATAACTAATATTGTGTACTCCTTTATATTTTGCCTGAAGCATTAGAGCATTGTGGAGCCACATAATTTGGTGTTATTTTACTTGCGATGACTTTGATGTTTTTAATGTAAACTATAGACTTTCTTTGATCTACCACTGATTTCAAAGTCCTGTTGTTTCGCTTTTGGGGGAAAAACTAGTTTCTTAAAGAAACAGTGCTGCCAATTTACAGAGGAAAGGTGAAAATACCCTTACCCATTCTACAACACACTGCCTTCACACGCAAACCCTGTGATGATGTTTTCTTGACACATGAGGTTTGCAGATTGGGGTAAGAATGAATTAGGTACTTCTATTCAAACCATAACTGTGATCTTTTTGGAATGCCTTAATTCTTTCAGTATAATTTGAGGACAGAGGAAATCTTCACCAGCTCATTCAGAATGTTTGCAGAGAGGTCTTTACTGCCCGAGGATGAGAGGCTGAGTAAATGGGACTATATTCTCTGGAGTTTAGAAGAATGAGAGGCGATCTAATTGAGACATACAAGATTCTGAAGGAGCTGAATAGGGTAGACAGAGATTATTTACGCTGGTTGGGGAGTCTAAAACACGGGGGCACAGTCTCAGGTTACTGGGATGAGGAGAAATTACTTCACTCAGAGTGTTGTGAATCTTTGGAATTCTCTACTCCAGAGAGTTGTGGATGCTCCATTGTTGAATACATTTAAGGCTGGGAGAGACAGATTTTTGGTCTCTAAGGGAATCAAGGGATGTGGTGAATGGGTGGGAAAGTGGAGTTGAATCCCAAAGATCAACCGTGATAGTATTGAATGATGGAGCAGGCTTGACGGGCCATATGGCCAACTCCTGCTCCTATTTCTTGTGTTCTTGGGTGAGTTGTGTTATTGTGTTTGTGATAAGAAAAAGACAAGATTTGCCAATTAAGCTTCAGTGACAACAGTCTCCTTTAAAGCTAAAAGTCAGCCGGCAAGAACCTTAAATTTACCCTCCAACTGTTTATTGGGTCTATATTCGATGATACAGTACCATTTCTCAATTTATAACTCAGCTTGTAATTCATTGATAAATCACTATTAAACATGTCCTCTGCTGAATGAAAACACAAGCATTTGAACTGGTTCAACATCACTACACTGGTTATTGAATTTTCTAAGAACTGATAAACGAGAATGGTTCCCGGGATGAGGGACTTCAGTTACGTGGATAGATTGCAGAAGCTGGGACTGTTCTCCTTAGAGAAGAGAAGGTTGAGAGGAGATTTGATCGAGGTGTTCAAAATCTTGAGGGGTCTGGACAGAGTAAATAGAGAGAAAAAGGGTCAAAAACTATCGGACATCAATTTAAGGTGATTGGCAAAAAAAGCAACAGCGACATTAGGAAAAACCTGACCTTTCATCAGAACGCAAGTTATTGACCTGAAACGTTAACTCTGTTTCCCTCTCCATAGATGCTGCCAGACCTGCTGAGTATTTCCAGCACTTTGTTTTTATTTGAGATTTCCAACATCCACAGTATTTTGCTTTTGTATTGTGTTTACTCAACTATATTGAACTCTTTGGAAAAATAACACAAAGGGTAGACAGAGGCAATACAGTGGATATAGTCTACATAGACCTACAGAAGGCTTTAAGAGATTCTTGACAATGGCCAGGGTATGTGGAGTCAGGGGGCAGGTAGCAGAATGGATTCAAAGATGGCTGCAAAATAGAAAACAGAGAGTAGGAGTTAAGAGACGTTTCTTGGACTGGAAGAAGTGTGGGGTCCTGCAGGGATCTGTGTTGGGACCACTGTTGTTCACTGTATACACAGATGATTTGGACTCTGAAATTTGAGGTGCGGTGTCCAATTTGTATTTAATTCCAAACTGAGGGGATGGGGTGAGCTAGTAGTATGAAGATAGCACCAAAACACAGGGAAACATAGCCTGAGTGGGCAGATAAATGGCAAACACAATTCAGTAGACGTTCATTTTGGTAGGCGGAATAAGGAGGCCAAATAAATCAGCAGAAGTAGACTCACTGGTTGATAGCATCTTAAAGAATGCAAGCAAAGTACTGGGGTTCATTTCTAGAGGAATAGAATACAAAAGCAGGGTGCTAATGTTAAATTTATATTGCACCTTGGATAGACTGTAGTTGGAGTTACTATATGCAGTTCTGGTCTCCATACTACAAAGCAATGTTGAAGCCCTGAAGAAAGTTCAAAAACGATTTACAAAGATGTTACTAGAATTGAAAGGATGCAACTATCAAGAAATACTGAGTATCCTGGGGCTTTTTTCTCCCAAAAAAAGACCAGGAGGAGATCTGATAGTGGTCTTTAAAATTATGAAAAGCTTTGATAGGATGGATGTGGAGAAACTATTTACAATTGTGATTTGAGTCCAGAACAAGGGGACATAAATATAAGATAGCCACTTTAGATCATATAGAAAATTTAGGTGGAATTTATAAGACGCAGAGCGATATATGGAGTGGTTGAAGCAGCTGGCATTGATGCATTTAAGAGGAGGCTTGATGTGTACGTGATGGAGGAGAGAATACAGGAATCTGAAAGTAGGAGAAAATAGACAATTCGAGTGGAAGGAGGTTTGTGTTTAGTGTCAATGCTGGCGTAGACTAGTTGGACCAATTGTCCTATTACTGGGTTGTAGATGTTATGTAGTCCTATCTAAAAATGTTTGGATTTTAAAAGCTTGCAGACTGTAATGAAAGTGAAGATTTAGAGAAGTAAGCTGTCTCAGAGTTTTGAGGACTTGGAAAGGAAAGAGTGCGTGTAGGAGAACGCGCGATAAATTGTGTCTTCAGCATACCGTAGCTACAGGGAGGAAGAGGAAAAATTTCCGGCTAGCAACTTTTGAATTCATGAGCAACAAAAAAAGAAAAGATCAGAGAAGGACTGACTGTTCCAACCGTTGTTAAAGCAGAGCGAATAAATAAAAGACAGCAGACTGAAATTTGAAAATAAATCATTGATGACATTATTTTCAGCATTGCCTGGGCTGTTACTTTCTGGTAGTTTGGGAAATATGGTGAAATGCCTCTGATCGGCCTAATAACCTGAGGGAAATAACTAGCTAACAACCAATTCAGGGTTGTGTTATCTCTGTTTTTGGCAGTGTGTTGTCCAGAGTTGAAGATTAGTATTTGTGGTAAAAGGTTTACTCAGTGGGAGACAGTTGTCTTTAAGTACTGTTCCAATCCTTGGGAACATCTTCTTGCAATGACAGTTTTGTATAGTATCATAATGGTGATCTGTACATGGCTTTTGGCCATGAAGTATTGAAGCAAACTGAGATAGTGTATTTATTGTATAAGTATTTCTAGAGACGGCACCTTCTGTTGGTTTAATTCATTACGCTTGGCTGTTTCATTTATCATGATTAATTCTTTGTAGGTTTGGGAGCCTACCTTCTGGAATTTTTCTCCCAAAATTGTAATGAAGTTGGCTGTTCACTGTACAGTTTCATTGGAGTGGCATCCGAGCTCATCTAATTGGAGTGAAGCTTCTAACATAAGAACAATATTGTGCTCATTATTAGTCAAGGTGATTTAAAATTAAATGTAAAAAACTGAACGCCGTTGAGAGCTATCAGCATGTAAAAAAGTTCCCGACATTCAGAAAAAATTGGCCTTCATTAATTTGGACCTAGAGGGCTTGTTTTCACCTCAGTATAATGACATGTTAATCCCGCCTATGTTACTGAAATAAATTCTGAACATCATTGCTTCTTTAGTGCATGTGCTATAATATTTTTAAAATCTTGGGGTATAACCCACCCTTCCAGTGTCACATTCACTCAGTTTACCACTTACCCTGTCACATTTTGCAGTCAACCTATAACAAAACAATATAATCTGATTCACCATGTGCCAAAGGAGGGGTGTGTGTGTGTTTTATAACCATTTTACACAAAATTTTGCAATGTTTATCAGAAACAACATTATCTTAAATGCAGAGCCAATGTGAGTTTGAAAACAATATGCCATCCAGTAGCTGCAGGAGAATGAAGTAATAAGTGACCCTGAAAGAAATTTGAGATCCACTAAAACCACTAAGGTCATACCCTTGTTGTTAGTACTAACTGTAATGAGAAGCTTTTTATGTTGACTGATGCAACATAAATGAGACGCGTGGAATCAGTTGATTGAAGATCTCAAGCTATTAACAGCTAACAAGTATATACAGCGCAGAGCTAACTATTTACAGGACTTGCCTCTTGGTGTTACAGTTGCAGAGTGAGACTGGCATATAGGCACATGACTGCATCCTAGTACTCAGCTCATTAGCATACTAAGATCTTAAAGGGACATCATTCTTAAAGGCAATAACACAACATCCCCCTTCTTTCCAAACATAAGTCTTGTATGCTAAAGGTAAAAACATATAAAATTAGATAACATAAAATTTTTTTACATAGGTATAGAGATTATGAACTTTGCAAGTATAGAGGCGCAAAAGTCCATATATCACCTCGATGGCTTGACAACTTTTGCTTGGGAAATTTGTGTCTCATCTGTTGCTGTTCTTTCTGAAGTTTCTCCCTCTCTGCATTCAGTTTCTGTTCCTCTGTCTTCGGCCTGCTAGCATACTCTGTTCCTTTTCTCAAGCTGACCGCTTTTGAGGCCTTGTCATTCTTGGAAAGTTCTGGCACCTCATCTCGAAGATTCACCAAGACAGTGCTTCAACTCATTCCTCCTCTGCCGCCCAGGACATTGCATGTCCTTCTCCTCTCCTCATCCTGAGTGTCTGAAGGCTTGGGGCTCCAGGTTGAGGACTCGTTGAGGGAAGAGTACTTCTTGAACCACTGCAGTCCATGTTGGGTAGGTACACCCACGGTGCTGTTAGGAAGGAAGTTCCAGGATTTTGACCCAGCGACAGTGAAGGAACGGCGATATAGTTCCAAGTCAGGATGGTGTGTGACTTGGACGGGAACTTGCAAGTGGTGATGTTCCCATGCATTTGCTGCCCTTGTCCTTCTAGTTGGTAGAGGTTGCGGGTTTGGAAGGTGCTGTCAAAGAAGCCTTGGTGCATTGCTGCAGTGCATCTTGTAGATGGTACACACTGCTGCCACTGTGTGTCAGTGGTGGAGGGAGTGAATGCTTGTGGATGGGGTGCCAATCAAGCGGGCTGCTTTGTCCTGGATGGTTGAGCTTCTTGAGTGTTGTTGGAGCTGCACCCATCCAGGCAAATGGAGAGTATTCCATCACACTCCTGACTTGTGCCTTGTTGATGGTGGACAGGCTTTGGGGAGTCAGGAGGTGAGTTACTCGCCGCAGGATTCCTAGCCTCTGACCTGCTCTTGTAGCCACAGTATTTATATGGCTACTCCAGTTCAGTTTCTGATCAATGGTAACCCCAACGACTCTGGTACATATCTTTGAGGATTCGGACTGGTACGGTATTTGCACTAGAGCCGGTGTCAGTCTTAATCCTGAGTGTATTTTTGCCAGCTTTCTTCGGGCACATGATGTTAATAGTGGTGGAAGCTTCCAGTTGTTTGACTTCATCATCAAGTGATGTGTCAGGTTCACAATGTGGAATGCCTGTTCGTTTTCTGGCTGAAGATTACTTCTGTCTGGGTCTGGTCTCGGTTCTGTTTTGCTGTGGATTTCGAGTATCGGCTTGCGTTTACGCCGGTCTCTGGTGCTTTCCTTGCTGCTGTTGCCCTATCATCTGTTTGTATGTGTCTAACCGTTAATTCTGGCTGTGTCTTTGCAGCCAGAATTCTTGCACAGTCGGGCCCAGTGTCCTTTTACACTACACGCCTTGCACAGGTCTCGACAATGTCGACATTGCAGGACAATGTCGCCGTGAGTGGGCTAACCACACTGACCACACAGCTTGCTTGCTCTTTTTGACCTGGTTATGGTGCCGATACTGTTGGCTGCATCTAGTGCTTGCAGGTGCTGTTGTCCAGCTACAATGGCTTTGTATTTCCTGCCATCTTCCAGCAGTGCGTCAATACTGTGACCTGTCTTTCTCCCCAGAAGGTCTTTCTGAAATGCTTGATACAATCAGCAGCTCCATTATTCAGTCTGACAGCTCAATTTTTGAGAATTCACATTCGTTGCCTTTACTACGGCATCTACTGACAAACTGGTCTATTGATTCCTGTGGCTGTTGCCTGTAGGACATCAGTTTTAGGCGATGTTACAAGGTTTTTGTTTTTGTATTAAAAGCTTAGAATGCTGTGTATTATTAAAAAAAAAATGAAAAAGGATTTTTCAGTGGAATTGACACCTGCAAATAGCTGAAATTTTTGGGTGTTTTGAAAGGAAGCTGAACTTGTATATAAGGACAGGAAAGTAGGCAATTTCAGGGAAACCAGCAAGGGGTTTGAAACAAAAACAAGAAATGCTGGATTCACTCAGCAGGTCTGGCAGCATCTGTGGAAAGAGAAGCAGAGTTAACGTTTCGGGTCAGTGACCCTTCTTCGGTTTGACCTCCTCAGAGCAACTCTTTGAATGACAAGGGAGACTATGTCTGGATATGTGACCTGTTTAGGAAGTTTTTGTTTTCACTTTGGACCCTTTTAAAAGCCAGTGAGTTGGACAAAGAGCAGGCATTTGAAATTTGATTTTTGACCTGCCTGGAGATCAGAGAGGGATACTCAGGAAAAGTGTTACCCCACTCTGTAAAGGAATTCTGCATCTCTTGAGAAGAAACTCTGTATTTCATAGGTTACAGATTCCTGTTGCCTCCTGTTTCTGAAGAATCCCTGCACCAAGTGTGGTTCCTGTTGCCTCCTGTGTTTTAAGAAATCCTGAAATCTGAAGAAATCTTCTACTGCTAGACTGTTGCTGTAAAATCTAAGAATACCTGTTACTGCACTCCTGATGAAAGACCTATGTGAAGCCTGTTGCAGTCGAATTGCCTTGACCTACCCATCGCAGACTGTTCATCAACCTCGCCTGCTGAGACTTCGAGTGGCATCTGACTACTCAACTCTGGGACACCTCATCAAACTGAAGAACTTCCTACCAGAACATGACAACCTAAGTTATTTTATTATTCCCTTCATTCCTATGAAACAGCTGTAAACCAAAAATCCTTTTTCTCCGGTTAACCGTTTTAAAAAAATGTATATTTGTGTGCGTGAAGGCTAAGGAAATAAGGAGATTTTCAAATATAGAGTTATCTCATTATTGGTTAAGACTTGTTTTTATAATAAATAGTTAATGTTGTTGTTGATTAAAGAATCCTGATTGGGATGCTTTATTCTATGGGACAAATATGGTATGTAGTTGGCTGTTTTTTGGTAGGTGGGAAAATTTATTGATAAGCTGTGACCCATGGAGAAGTGGGAGTGAATTAACAGTGCACTGTTCCCGCCTCTATCGTAACAGCGGTGAATTAGAAAATTCACTCTAAATTGGAGCTGATCTTTTAGCACTTTCCATATCTTTACAGGATCTTTCTGGTCCTGTTCAGATAATCCAGAGGTATTGAATCTGTGTAATCCTTAATTTCCAATTGCTATCATTATTTTTACAGCCTGTTTTTCTGGTTCTACAATTACTTAGTCTGTAAAGCACAATTGCATTCTCTGTTGGAACAGTTTTAACTTGGATAGGAGATCCAAGGCTTTCCAGTTCATGGTGGGAAAATTGGTATCAGTGTTCCTGCTGTTCTTTTGCTTTAACCTTACTTTAGGAACCTGGTTCTGTGACTCTGTATTGCTTCCCTTTGGAAAAAAAACCTCCTGGCTTCTTTGATTGACAGCAGCAGGTGTTTAGCAGTGCTTGTCTGTTTATCTAGCTTCCAGCGTTCTCGTCTGTCTGTTTATACAGCTGTGCAATAGGCATTTCAAGTGCTTTTTTTTGTCTAGGGTTTGTTTATACAACTGGTGAAGAGGTAATTCTTCACGCTTGAGTTTTTTTAAAACTCTGGCTGAGTGAGTAAAAGCTGGTCAGTGTTTGAGTTATTTAATGGGCTTCTATTTACAGCTTTAGCTGCAGGCTGCTTGAATGGAGGATTCCTGTACTTTTCAGTGTTGTGCGCCTCCTGGAATGACTTGATCAGACTGGGCGAGCCTTTGAAAACAATCGATCAGCCTGAGATAGGGATTGAGTTTTCCCTGTTTTTTTTTCTTTTACTGAGCCTTGTAAAAAACAAATTAACTTTGCAAGCACCCCAAAGCCTTTTTTAATTGGGGTTCCTGTACCGACTGCACACTGACTCACCCACTCACTGTGATTGATTTGCAGCCTGTCGTTCAGCTCTACTACATCTGGAGGTGAGTTTTTTTTCTTCTTTGCACTGTTTGGACCATTGTTTCTTCTAACTTTCTTTTAGCTGTAGGTAGTTTTTAAAGCTGTTTTCCTGTAGTCTACAATCTTGGATTTTGTCTTCTCACCACAGCTGCCACCGTGTAATGAGAAGTATTTTATGCTGTCTGATGCAACATAAATGAGATGCGTGGAGTTCAGTTGATTGTAGATCTCAAACAGGTCTATTAACAGCTAACAAGTATATACAGTGCAGAGCTAACTATTTACAGGACTTGCCTCTTGGCGTTACAGTAGCAGGGAGAGCCTCACATCTCATCGCATGACTGCATCCTGGTACTCAGCTTATTAGCATACCAAGATCCTCAAGGGACATCACTCTTAAAGACAATCACACAACACTAACAGATGATTTACACATCACAATTGATATGTTTCAAAAAAAGCATTTAATCTGTTAGACATTATTCTGGCTACTGCAACACTCTACTTGTTAACACTATTTTTCTTCAGTACTGGGTCTGTTCTGCTTGTGATATCTATACTAGGGGCTAGAGAACATACAAAGCCAGGCATGAAAGGCTTTATTTATAAGGATGGAATAAAGGAACTGGGGGTCCTAACTTCAAAAATGCTAGCCATGCAAAATTACAAAAGGAATAGTAAAGTCTCAGCAGAACTCTGACAAAGGTATTCTAAATTAAATGGAACTTTTTTGAGGGAGACAGGGAAAATCTATTTCCACTGGTCGATAAAGTGGTAACTGCAGAGTAAAAAATGTAAGGTTGCCAAAAGATTAAAGGGAGAAGGTAGGGGAATGTTTTTAATGTAGAAGATTGTTCGGACATGGAATGCTTTACTGGAAACAGTGGCGGAAGTAGAATCCATAATATTTATAAAATGGAAGTGCGTGGATATACTTGCAAGAAATACTTGCATTTATATAGCGCCTTTCACGACCTCAGATGTTCCAAAACACTTTACAGCGAATGAAGTACTTTTTTGAATGGCCTCCTGTGTTGCTAAAGCACATACATCTATAAGCAAATTCATTTTGACTCATCAAATCTTATTGGTCCAGTACATTAACTGTCCCAACATGGCGTCTAATTGTATTTTGAATTACCCCAGTGTTTTGCTTCTAAAACGTTCATTGCTTCAATCAAGGCGTTTTCTGTTTGTTCTAAGTTTACCTTTTACTAATTTCCATTTATATCCATGGGCCCTATTTTCTTCTTATTCTTTGACATGATATCCTTGCTTTACCCTATCTATGCCATTTAATATCATATACTCTGATGGGGTACCATTAACTGGTCTCTTTTAAACTGTAAAGTTGAAGCTGTTCCAGTCTTTCTTTCATCCCTTTAATACTTACAGTTAGTTTAAGGGAAGCTTCATTAGCAATGTAACTCTTAAAGAGACTGAGATATTTTAGCCTTCTCTGTTTGCAATGCCTGTTAATAATTTTTATTGGCAGATGAGGAAAAAAGTTTTCATCTTTTTCTCTCTTTTTGGCTGTACATTCCCATTGAACAAGACAATGAGTAATATCAGTGTCCAAGGCTCAGCTTCAAATCCTATAAACTACACATAATCTGAAGCATCTGCCTCCATTTCCACCACCCTACCTCACTCCCACTGTTGCTGAAAACCTTATCCCCACTTTCGTTATCATTAACAGCCTCCCGTGCCCCTTGCCGCTTCATTAAGTCCAAATCCCCGCTGTCTGTATCAAGACCTATTTGGCATTTACTCTGGTCCTCGCAGATTTTTGTCTTATTTTTTCATGGGATGTGGGCGTTGCTGGGCTAGGCCAGCATTTGTTGTCTATCCCTAACTGCTCTTGACAACTGCGTGACTTGCTAGGCCATTTCAGAGGGCAGTTAAGAGTCAACCACATTGCTGTGGGTCTGGAGTTACATGTAGACCAGACTGGGTAAGGACAGCAGATTTCCTTCCCTAAAGGACATTAGTGAACCAGATGTGTTTTTACGACAATCAATGATCGTTTCTTGGCACCAGTACTGAGGCTAGCTTTCAATTCCAAATTTTATTTGTTGATTAACAAATTAGCCTGGGCCTCTGGATTACTACAACAAAAACAAGAAATGCTGGAATCACTCAGCAGGTCTGGCAGCATCTGTGGAAAGAGAAGCAGAGTTAACGTTTCGGGTCAGCGACCCTTCTTCTGGATTACTAGTCCAGCGACAATACCACTAGGCCACCATCTGCCCACTGTCTCTCTGCACCCATTGCATCAAAGTCAGAATCTTGTCGTCATCCACACATCTCTCCATGGCCTTGCCCTTCCTCACCTCTGCAATCTCCTTCAACCCTCGATCCCATTCCTACGCTTTCTGATCCTCTAATTCTGGCTGTCGGTCCCTATTGTTGACCAAACTTATGGGTGCCTCGGTCCTACTCTCTGGAATTCCATCCCTAAATCCCTTCACTTCTCCGCTTCCTTCCTGAACTTCTGCAAATCTACCTGCTTGGCTGCACTGTAATATTATACCTGCAGCCAGTGGCCCTCAGATGAGTCCTAGCAAGGGGCTTAGAGCAGGCCACCTGCAGAGGGGGAAATCACCACTTTGTGAAATAACAATTTCAAAAACTTGCCTTTGGTTCGTGGTGCAGGGGCTACAGAAGAATCCTGAGTGAGGCCCCGCCAAATTTGGCAGCAGGACTGTGCAGATTGGGCACAGACCCATTCCACTGCTAAATTTGTGCCCATTTTACACCCAGCAAACCATCGCCATGCATACCAATTTCTACCCAGGGATTTCTCATTGCAAAATGGCAGCCCAAAAATCATGGTCTGAGGGGGTGAACTGGAGGTGTGCAAATACGCAAGGTTTTCAATATAAAGTACTTTTGGGAGTATATCACTGTGAAGTCTGATTAACACTGAGTCCGGTTACACTGATTAAAACTTGAATGGAAATCAGCACCAGTGTTTTTGCTTTGAATGTGTTGGAAAGGTCATTAAAATATTTACAACACCATTCCTCAAGTTTACCTCTGTAATCCCAGTATGGAGAAACATGGAGCTGAGTCATTATCCTTCGGGTATCTTTTCATGGCTCACACGGAACAAGAAGGAAGCTTGACTAATAGAAGCAGTTAGTTTTAATTATCCTGTAATATATTGGGAGCAGTTTGATTTGTTGACTTTATTGACAGATGTGTGGGGAGAGATTCATGGATTTAGTGTGTTCAATACTAGTCGATCTAATAGATAGCAATAAATCATGGCAACAGTTAGTCTGAAGTGGGTGAATACCCACTTGTACACTGAGGTTTTGTTAGGAGCTACAAATAGGCGCAGTAAAATTATTGACCTCTAACGGATAGACTTATTGCAGTGATAAATTGTTGCGGCAGAGATAATTATCCAGGAGTTTAATTTGTTTTGAAGTGGTTAGAAACTGGAAAATGAAAAAGTGTTTGACGAACTGAAGGACCATAACTTTTATCAGATCAAAGCAGATCATTGTATTCCTTAGATCCTGGAAAATAAATGAAAAAGGAATAAAGACTTTGCAAATGATTTAAGTCATCCAGAATGAACAAGGGATCCAGAGAGTGGAAGGAAAATTAAAAGCGTTTTTAAAAAATTAAATATGTAGAAAAAAATACTGAAGGATGTCAGAGTGAGTGGGGACCAGTAAAGACCACTGAAAAATGAGGAGAATCTAGAGAGAGATTGGGATTTTGGTAAAATATAATTATAGCTTTTTTAATTAAAAAAAAACTGCTGTAATACTAAACATTGTATTTTCCAGTGCCAATAAGGAAGTACCTTATTACCTTAAAGAGGGAGATTTGCTGGGCTGAATTTTCATTTGCGGATCCCCGTCCTGTCGTCAGGAGGAAATGTGGGTCAAGAACCCACAAATGCCGGAACCCAGAGGCCAATTTTTGAGGAGGCGTCTAATTAAGTGGCTGCCTCTGGGAGCCCTGTCCAATTAAGGAAGGCGGGTGGGTTTCTGAGGCTGGAGGACGGCCCTCCAGCACTGAAGGATCGGCAGCCCCACAGTCAGAGGTGGAGGTAGGGGAACGAGAGGGCACCTCAAGATGGAGGTGCCTCTGAAGAATTTCTCAAAGATTAAACAAAAACAGCCACAGCTGCCAGACTGTCATCTTGGGGTGGGGGGAGCCCCTCCACAGGACGGCCTGTGGCCGCAGGTGTGACCCTTCAGCAATTGCAGATATGGGGGAGCGGTTAAATTCAATGAGGCATTGATGCATTTCACCCCTCAGCGGAGGGACCCGCCTGCCAGGTGGAAGATTCTACATGGCTTCTGACCAAGTCCCCTCAATGGGCAATTTAATTGGCTACCCGCTGCGGGCAGCCCATTAATTGTTACCCCTCCGATCCAGCCTCAATGAAAATTATCTGGAGGCACCAACATGGTAGCAGACTGGCACACCGGCTGGTAGCAGGAAATTGCGGGCTTGCCCACTTCCACATCCCATTGAAAATTCAGAGTCCTGTGTACTCTGTCTGATGGAATTGCTGAACAAATTTATGATACATTGTGCACAGCAGAAATGTTCCTTTCATAAGTGTCAAAAATCCTTCAACCAGAGGATAAGTGTCTTCCAAAAACTAAACAAGCAAAGAAGTTGTTATTTATGAATTGATATGAGGAAAGAACTGTCGGCACAATTTCTGATCCAGTTCATATTTAGTAATGAAATGAATACATTTTAAAGCTGCGGACTTGAGAACAGTCAGTATGATCCTTCTCCATCAGTAAAGACTGAAGTGTTAACCCTGGAACTGTGGTGAGCTTAATTTCAGTTGTAGGTGAATTATTAAGGGACATCATTAGAGATGCAACCCAGAGTCATTTGTCTAAATTGAACACGATCGATGAGAGTCCAGATGAGTTTTGGTAAGACCGGGTCATGCCTGAAAGACCTATTGGATATCTTTTGAGGAGGTCACAATCACTGATGACGAAGATGCTGTTGATGTTTGGCCATTTGGAAATTCCAAAAAAAACATTTACACGTCTAAGGAATAAAGAATCGAGCCAGGTGACAAATTGGATCGTGTCTGAGTAGAAAATGGAAGGCAGTTCTAATGAGAGAATTTCATATTGCAATGCAATAATTAGTAGCATGCCACAGGAATCAATCCTAAATCTGCTCTTTCCCTTCATCTTTTTTTAATGACTTTAATGGAGGGATAATATGTACAAAATCTGCAGTTACATTATACAAAAATTGTTTGGGAAAACTAACAAGGTAGTTAACATGCAGAAGCATTTGTAAAGGGCGTAATATTTGAGCAGATGGTTTAGGGTGATTGGTTAACCAGTGTACATTTTTTGGAGTGTAATTTCGCAGCAAAGGCAGCGAATATGCTTTTAGAATGTGATGTATATGAGCATCAGACATGGTGTTTTTACAGGTTTGTATATTTTGTTTAGCTTTTTCACCCCTTCAGCTGGGATTTTTGCAGAATTTGTGATTTTAGGTATATTTCTGAGAAACAAAATTTCAGAAAAGCCACACAGTTCGCAGATATGTGACAGATCTTTCACCTGTATTTATAAATCATGGAATCATGGACCTGTACAGCATAGAACGAGGCCATTCAGCCCATCGAGTCTGCACCAGCTCTTTTGAAGAGCAATCCAGTTAGTCCCACTCCCCCACTTCTTCCCCATATTCCTGCAACTTTTTCTCCTTCAGGTATTTATCCATTTCCTTTTTGAAGGCTACAATTGAATCTGTTTCCACCACCCTTTCAGATAATACATTCCAGATCCTAAACACTCGTTGTGTCGAAAAATTTCCCTCATGTCTGTTGTTGTTCTTATGCCAATCATATTAAATCTGTGCCCTCTGGTTATCGACCCTTCAGCCACTGGAAACAGTTTCTCTTTATTTACTCTATCGAAACACTTTATGGCTTTAAACATCTCTATCAAATCTCCTCTTGGCTTTCCCTGCTCTAAGGAGAACAACCTCCGTTTCTCCAGTATATCCATGTAATCGAAGTCCCTCAACCCTGGAACCATTCTCCACTCTCTCACACACAGGTGCGCACACACACACACACACAAACACACACATATATATAACATATATATACACAAACAGAGTGATTCTGACTTTCTGGAGCTAAATAGAAAAAGAAAGACTTGCATTTGTATAGCACCTTTCATGACCACCAGCATTCTCAAAGTGCATTACAGCGAATGAATTACTTTTGAAATGTAGTCACTGTTGTAATGTAGGAGAAGCAGCAGCCAATTCATGCACAGCAAGCTCCCACAGATGGTAAAAGCATAATGACCAGCTGATTTTTTTTGTGACATTGAGGGATAAATTTTGGCCAAGACACCACGGATAATTCAATACAGTGCTGTGGGATCTTTTTACATCCCTCTGAGAGGACAGACGGGGCCTAGGTTTAACATCTCAACCAAAAAAATGACACCTCTGACATGGCAGCAGTAGTACTGGACTGGAGCGCCAGCCTTGATTTTATTTTGTGTCCAAGTCCTGGAGTGATCATCTGGGTGAGACGCTAGTGTGCTGCCAAATGAGCCACAGCTGACGCACAGTAGATGAAAAAATGGTTGAAGACATTCAGCTGCTGCCCTGTGACAAGATTTCCTGAAGAGATAAAACTCTTGACTGAGAAGCTGCAGAAGAGTGAAATGCTTGGAGAAGGATCTCTCTGATTGTCGTTGAGCCTTGCAGCAGTTCACTGAAAATTGTGACCTGTAAATTCTTTGGAACAGTGCATTATGCCAACTGAAGCCAGAAGCAAAACTGGAAGTTCAACTGTTTACCAGAGTGCAAGAAAAAAAACAATATTCTAAAGAGAAAATAAATGAAACTGTAGAGCTCATTATCTGGTCAGCTGCTGTAGGGAAGCAGTTGTCCAACAGGGTGTTTGAGGGAGTTGAAACTCAGCAGTGCAGACCCTGGGCTGAATTTTTGGGGCTTCCCCAAAGGTGGGAATGGAGATGGGCAGGCCCAAAACTATCAGCGATGGGCATCGTGCCAATTCAAGGGACCTATCCCGGCACCGGCAATAATCACCAGGGTGGGGGAAGGGCGGGAATGGAATCCCACTCTTCTCCCAATTAAGGACAATTAAATCAGTTAAAAGCTCATTAAGAAGGTTACCCGCACCTTCAGAAACTGACCAGCTGAAGGCAGCGGGTAAATAGTGGCTGCCCCAGGGCATCATCCCAGCTCCATAAGAGGGTCAGAGGGGCAAAAGGGGACTGAGCACTTAGTAAGGAGGTGCCCTTGGTGCTTTACAGGTGGCAGGGAGAGTGGGCACTAGGTGCCCAGACTTTGAATGGGGTCAACACCCCCCCCTGGCTTCACGGGCAGAAGAGCAGGGGACAAGGCTGCCAAGGGTAATTGGGCAGCCACCTGCCTAGAAGGAAGGCTGCAGCTGGCAATGGGGGCACAACTGTCAGAATTTGGGCCCAGTGGCGATGAGGGGCAACACCTTCCGTGGGAAGGGCGAAATCCTAGGCATCAGGCGGGCATGGGAGAGGAAAGAGGGCAGGAAGACAATGGAGGCCAAACCCTCAACACAGGATCAACTGCCGAGGCCGGACCTACGTGGAGATGACTGAGACCCAGTGCTGCAGGAGACAGCGACTCTGGGCAGATGGTCACAGACATCTGTGACCTCATCGCCGAAGATCTCACATCCCGCAGCACAGGTCGCCAGGCTCTGCTAGTGGCTGTCAAAGTCACTGTGGCCTTGAACTTTACTTCTGGCTCCTTCTAAGGATCATCCGCAGACCTTAGTGACATCTCAGAAACGGTTGCCCTCCACTGCGTCTCACAGCTCACTGATGCTGTCTTTGCTGAATCTAGATCGTACATTCATTTAATGACAGACAGGGCCTCGCAGGGACACAGTGCATTGGGTTTCACCTCCATCACCAGATTCCCCCAGCTGAGGGAATCATCGATTGTGCCCACGTGGCCATCAAGGCACCGAGTGACTGGCCAGTGAGATTCATCAACAGGAAGGGTTTCCACTCCCTCAATGTCCAACTGGTCTGTGGCCACAACAAGAGCTTCCTCCATGTGTGCACTCACTTTCCTGGCAGCTGCCATGACTCCATCCTCCACTAATCCAGGCTGCCTCAGATCTTCACTCCATCCCCCAACGTCCATGGATTGATCCAAGGGGGACAAGAGTGTTACGACCAGGTGAGAAATGGATCTAGGGTTCCCTCTTAGCCTTCACCTTGTCCTACTGTAACATGGTTTTATTTTAAACACACTTTTTTTTTAGCTCCTCCTTAGTGAATCCTTGTTCACTGCTTTCCAATTATAAGGCAAAGAAACCAGCACAATCAGGTTTTCTTAGGTTTAAAGAAGGTTGAAATTTATTAAACTTAAACTCTAATTCGGTTAACGCCTATGGATATACGATGCACTCACGCTAGCATGCATACGCGATACACACATACAAATAGAGACAGAAACGAGCAGAAGAAATAAAGTGGAAAGGTTTGAGGCAATATCTGAAGATGGTTTTGGTTACTGTTCTGCGAGCTCACTGTAGAGTCCTTGATTGTAGGTAGGTCTTGCTTTACATTGGGGCCGAGTACTCTTCTTAAACCTTGTTCAATGTAGGAGACTTTTCTCTCTTGAGGTTCACGTCCTCAGTGGGTCCTGAGGCTTGTGAGAAAGAGACGGAAGCAGACAGGAGAGGCTGGGGCAAGCCAGCTGGGAGAGGTCTTTACAGTGCAGGAGCAAACAGTCTCTCTCAGTTCAAAAACTGTCTGTGCACAATTCAAAAACTCCCAATATAATAAAAGCAAAATACTGCGGATGCTGGAAATCTGAAATAAAAACAAGCAACGCTGGAAATACTCAGCAGCTCTGGCAGCATCTGTGGAGAGAGAAGCAGAGTTAACGTTTCAGGTCAGTGACCCTTCTTCAGAAGAAGGTTCTGAAGGTTCACTGACCTGAAACGTTAACTCTGCTTCACTCTTAAAAACTCCCAAGTTGGCCAGCAAGTTAGTCACGTGACCAACTGGTTTAACCACTTCTGTGTTTGTGGACTCTCTTGTCCAAGCAGACCCTGGAATGTCTCTTCTTACAATACCTGGTGATCAAAGTCCATTTCAGGATTAGTGAATAAGGGAAGTAACCTCTCTTGTCTCCATTAGTATGCAAATGTCCTCCATCCAGCCAGTGTCTGGCAGCCCATGTAACAGGCCTTCTCTTCTTCCCAGCAACAATTTGAAATTTAATGTCCATATGGTGAAATTAATACGCCTCATTCTTGGCAGGTGGGGGCCCAGCATAACAAGAGATATCCTTTGAAAAGATGTCTACTGACCCCTCTACGAAAGCCCCAGAAAGAGGCACAGAGGCGATACAACCAATGCCTCCTGCTCAGCAGGCCAGCCGTTGAGCAGGCCGTCGGGCTACTGAAGATGCGATTTCAGTGCCTGGGCCAGTCGGTGCCCTCCAATACCCTACTGCAGGGGTCTGGGTCATTGTGGTCATCTGCTGTGCTCTCCATAACATGGCCCTCCAGAGAGGTGTGGAGCATGAGGATGGTGAGACCCTGGATGGAGACAACTCATCTCGGGAGAAGCAGAAACAGGAGGTGAGAGAGGAGGAGGAAGAGGAGGTGGAGGGAGATGACGCTGAACAGAGAGGTGCTCCTACTGCACGATGATGTGGCCTCCTCCTGCCACCCTCCAGGAAGACGACCTCCCTCTTCTCCCTCAGGGCCTCCAGCATTAGACCCAGATCAGCATCGATGAAGTGAGGAAATGCCCTGTGCTGGGAGCAAGGCTTCCAGCTTCCCCTGTGACATCTCGCTTCCCTCTGGTACTGGAAAAGGCTTTGATACAATCCCCAGATCTTTCCCTCAGGACAACCAGCAACCTCAGTGATGGCTGCCGAGGAGAGTCGAAATGAGATCCACACTTCATCTGAGCCATCTCCATTCCCACCTCCACGCATTCTAATTAGACATGAAACCCATCTCCATATCAGTTAAGGTCTTCCCCTCCTGTGAAAATCTAAACTTTAATCAGTTACCCATCGAAAGTGCATTGCTGACCCAAAAACAGACCCAGCTCCTGTTTCACGCCTCTGTGGCGAAAGTTCAGCCCCCAGTCTATCTCCTACTGAGTTGTAGTTATTGTGATCTGCTGCATTTAGCGTTCTGAAGACCTGACACTCATTACATACTTTTATGTCATTAATCATTCCACCATTGGTGGCCGTGCCTTCAGTTGTCATAAGTGCTACGACCGAGGTGGGAGGAGTGCACTGTCTTTCTCCAGTTCCACAGGTCACAACATATATTTAAATGTTTATCCTGTTAGCGATACGGCCAATTCTATGCTCTATTTTTATTTCAGAATAAAATCCACCAACCAGGTTTCTTTAATAAACAACAAAATTATCAATTTATTATAAAACAAGACGTATTCAGTAAAGATGCAAAGTACTAACACACACATTGAAATATGAAAGTTCCCGTCTACCTTAGCCCAACACACACATACACACACACTGGTTAAAGAAAAAATAAAGTTTTCTCGGCAGAGATGTCTTTACAAAAAAGACAAAAAAAAAAACTTTGACCAAATACCTGTTAATTCTTGAAGGAAAAGAAGAAGATATGGAATGATATCACTTGTCCCTTTATTCTGGCGTCCCAAGTACACGTAGACGGCTGTCACTGGGATTTTTTTGGAGCAGTTCTCTTCATGCGATGTTGAGGATTAGTCTGGCAGACTTTCCAGGAGAAATGTGGCGTCAGGGATTTCAGCTATCACAGACTGGATTCTCAGAGAGGTGGAGAAAGGATGAAATGGGTGCTTCTCCCTTAGCAGGCTGACCCCCAACTGACTCAAAACAATATCCAAAACGAAACCAACTCTTGACCACCATAAATCTTGACATCACTTCTCTGTAAACAACTCCCCCTGGTCGCCAAGGCTCTTGCTGTTTATTTAACTGAAGACATGTGACTTACAGTAAGTGTTTTATAGGCAAGTCCCAAAGTCCTTTTAGTGACCTTTTAAAAAAAAACAAAGTCCAACATCTATGGAATCTCTTCAGTCCTCCAAGTGAATCCAGTTCCACAATTCTAAAACACGAGTCCTCAAAAAATATTTTTAAAATGGAACCACTTTCATGACATAAGAAACAGGAGCAGAAGTAGACCATTCAGCCCCTCAAGCCTGCTCTGCCATTCAGTACAATCATGGTTGATCTTGGGCTTCAATTCCACTTTCCCACCCGCTCCCCATACCCCTTTATTCCCTGAGAAACCAAAAATCTGTCTGGAAGAACATAAGAAAGACTTATCAAGCCTCTTAAGTTCTGGAATTCCCTCGCTAAACCTCTCCGCCTCTCTACCTCTCATTCCTCCTCTCAGTTGCTCCCTAAAACCTAGGACAAGCTTTGGACAAGCTTTTGGCCATCTGACCTAATCTTTCCTTATGTGTTTCATTGTCAAGTTTTGTTTGATAATGCTCCTGTGAAACCCCTGGGGAAGTTTCAATATGTTAAAGGTGCTATATAAATACAAGTAGTTGTTCCGGATTTGATATGACAATATATAAGTGAAGACAGAAAATGCTGGAAATACTCAGCAGCTCAGGCAGCATCTGTGGAGAAAGAAACTGATGAAAGGTCACCCACCTGAAACATTAACTCGGTTTTTCTCTCCACAGATGCTGCCTGACCAGCTGAGTATTTCCAGCACTTTCTGTTTTTACTTCAGATTTCGGGCATCTGCAGTATTTTACATTTGTATATAAGTGACGATCTGGTCCAACTTTACAGCTTTTGAATCAGACTTGCTCCGTTTTTTCTTTTACATGGTCATTGGAAGCAATGGAAGTTTTTTTCAGTTTAACCATCATGATTAAATGTGTGTAAAGCAGGTATTATTTGCATCTCACAAGGGATAGTAACTAAATTTGCTGACTTTTAAACCTGTAACTAAAGCAACAGTAGTGAGACTTCCAAAGTATTTTTTTTTCAAGATTCTATTCTGTGCTTCTAAATTTTCAATAAAAATATGTTGCTTTGAAATAATTTTTTGGGGCCAGTTTTCCTTCACTACTTATGGTCTGTTTGTTTCTAAAGTATCCCCGATTCAGTATTTCATGTTTGAAGTATGAGGTGAGAGCTGTCATCAGCCAATATCTGCAGATTTTGGCACTTCATCCGCCAAAGAATGACAGCACCTTTCGCAGGTTGCTGGGGTAACCGGCTTAGAACGCAGCCATCGCAGCAAGAACATCTGAGCAGCAACCAACTTACAACGTAGGGACAGCATTGCCAGTGGTTGGCAAAGATCGCCCTCAACTGTTCTGCCTATAGTTCATTCCTGACTAGCATACGCACTGTCAGTTGTTGTGCTTCTATATATGTTTAGTTTAGTTTAGTTTAGAGATACAGCACTGAAACAGGCCCTTCGGCCCACCGAGTCTGTGCCGACCATCAACCACCCATTTATACTAATCCCATATTCCTACCACATCCCCACCTGTCCCTATATTTCCCTACCACCTACCTATACTAAGGGCAATTTATAATGGCCCTTTATAATGTGTGTTTATAATATTTATAATATGTGTCAAACAGGTGACTGATATGTTGGTCAGTTTTACCAATATTTTCATCTCTTTTCTCACTCATTAGCATAGCACAAGATCCAATGTCACGACCCTAGAACAGTCCCTAAAATGCAAAGGGCCACTGGTGCTGGTACACGACATAAGTATACGGAGCGGGAGTAGGCCATTCATTCCCCCCCCACCCCCAAGCCTGTGCCGCCATTCAGTAAGATCTTGTACACCAACTCCACTTTCCCTGCCATCCCCACATCGCTTTATTCCCTGAGAGTCCTAGGGCTGAATTTTCAGGACCCAATCGGGGCAAGCACAGAGGCAAGTAGCCGATTGGCCTGGTTAATGGGCACTTAAGGCCTATTGTTGGAGACCGACTGGGATTTCTAGTTAGTCTCCAGGTCCCCGCAGGAGGTGGGGAAGAGTGTAGCTGCCTGGAGGCAGTCTCCAAGCGGCAGACCAGGAGGCCTGCACTCCAGGCAGGCGTAGAGGCCCTCCCTGCATGCCTGGCTTCAGCTGTAGCCGCATGTCGCTCGGTGGAGGGGATTAATTCCCCCTCCACAGTGGTGGTCTGGCTGCTAAGGCCTTCTTTATTTAAGATTTTAAAAGGTTGGTGAGAGGTGCTTCCATTTTGCGATTCCCTCTCTCTCACTTACCTGCCATGCCATCCAAGCTGGAAAGCCTCCTATTGGCCCTCCAGCTTCAAGGGCCCGCCCGCTGTCCTTGATTGGATGGTGAGCCCACCCTCTGGCCACTAGTTGGCCGCCCTGGGGAAAATCACAGTTGAGTGACTGTTCCCCACACAGTGTGGCCTTCAGTCCCCATTTGAGCCTGATGACAGGGTCCTGAAGCCCGCAGGGAAAATCCTGCTCCAAAAATCTATCAATCACAGCCTTGAATTTCCTCAATGAGTGAGCATTCACAGCTCCCTGGGGTAGAGAATTCCAAAGATTCACAAAGCTATAATCTTATTGAATGGCGGAGCAGGCTCAAAGGGCCAAATGGTCGACTCCAGCTCCTGTTTCTCATGTTCTTACGAATTATAGACGAAGGGAGCAGATCTTCACAGTCAGGGGTCGGCAACATGTCCGTGGTAAAACATGTTGAGGTCCGTGACTGGTAATTTCAGGGATGAGAAATTTCCCATTGGCTTTTTCTTCTGGACCAGTCCGACTTAAAAACAAATTCACAGCCGTCAGTTTCAATTTCACAGCTGACAGGCACTGGGAGCGAGAATAGCGGCTTCTGAACTCAGGGCAAGTTTGGATTTTTCCGGCGGGTTCCGATTTTTTTTTAAAGCCCACCGGAAGCCCTGAACTTGTCCTGAGCTCGGAAGCCACTGTTCCCACTCACAGCACCTGTCAGCTGTGAAACTGCAACTGACGGCTGTGAATTTGTTTTGAAAAACTGACCAAACACAAAGCAGCTCTTGGAAGAGTTCCTGCTCTCTGTAACTGTCAGAGTGAGAGGGATAGGGAGAGAGAGAGAGGGAGGGGGGAGAGAGAGAGAGAGAGAGAGAGGGAGGGGGGAGAGAGAGAGAGAGGAGGGGGAGAGAGAAAGAAGGGGGAAAGAGAGAGAGGCGGGAGAGAGATGGACGCAGAGAGGGCATAGGGATTGACATAGAAAGGGAGAAAGAGAGCACGAGAGGGGAGAGAAAGAGATCAAGATCACACCTGACAGATAGACATCTATCCAGATTCTCTGCATGGCTACATAATGTGTGCGGGCAGACAATGACTACTTTGTGCAAGCAAAAACAATGCCAGGTAGTCACTGAATAGGGAGAAATGTATTTTACATTGGACTGTGTTTTGATGGCATCAGAATGACTATACACTTTATATATAAATTAATTGCCCCCATGTCTGTGGCTGAGTCAGTAATTTTGTCAAATGTCCGTGGTGCAACATGCTGTTGCCTATCCCTGTTCATAGTGCAATGCTGAAGTCACGTACAGCCCACCTGCCTCTCACTACTGACCCTCTGGAGACTCCCTGCCCCACTTGTGTCGGAGGCTCCATTCATCGCACCATCTAACCAGACAGTAGCCCGAGACAACAAAAACGGGCAAAATTTACTCCAGGCACTCCCAACATTTTCACTGACATTCGTGATGACTGGAAGACACACCCATTAATGAGTAACCTTGGACTGACTAGCCTGATCCTATTTCCTTAATACTCATTCTGTATATGGCAATAATACTGTCATGGTTGGTGAAGGACAGCGTGAGACTCTCAATTTGATTTCATCAGAAAAAGGCAGTTTTTTTATGTATAATACCATTCCATAACTGTGTAGGGGCCCCAACAACCCCACTGCCTTGTGGGCGTCTCGGGAGAGACCAAGGCTAAGGGAGTAAACCCTAACAGAAAATCCGGAGCGGAACCCCGTAGGCGGTCATGTGTCACCTTTGGCATGTTTCCGGCAGTTCCTGCAGCCATACTGGTGCCAAACGTCGTGTCCTGCACTCCTTTGGACCCCACCAGAAAGGCCGAGAGGGGGGTTTTGACGACTGGGCAACTCTCAACCTCCATAAATTTGCCCAGGCATGCGCCATGGAGAGGTCACTCCATAGTTGCCTCACAGCGACTGAAACAACACAGAAGGCGCTGCTTCACAAACCACTGACCACCTCCAGTCGCTTACCCATTGTCTCTCGAGACAAGGAGGCCAAAGAAGAAGAAGAAGAAGAATTTTATGCTGATGTGAGACAATAATGTTTCTTATGAAATGCCACAGCTCGTAGCCTTGTTATCACAGCAAGAGTTGCTGCATATATATATATATAAAAAAGAGAGCATTTCACACACTGTGACAGCTGAAAAAATGGTATCATGGAGACCGCAGATGCTATTGCCTGAATTATAATAAGGGCGAAAGATCACAGTTTTTAATTAGCATCACTGTAGATTATTAGCTGTCCTTGCACTGGGAATGATTAGAGCCCCCTGCTCTGTGTCAGTGATAAACATTAGTACAACACAGGTACCTGCACACAGAGCACAGGCATTGCCTCCTGCTGTTGTTTGTCCTTTTCCTCAAAATTATTAATGACTTAATCATTACTCTCCTCACATTTATGATTATTATCTCTAGCTGGTGAATTTTCACCCACTTATGTTTCATGTTAAATGCCAGGAAGCATACATACAGCACTCATTGAAGCATTCAGCAAATACACAAATATATCATTGTATATAAACTGTGAGCATGCATTAAAATTGACACAACGATAACGCTTGAAAATCCATTTGATCTTTTGTGTGGTTTAGTTTGATTTCAAGCCATGCCATTCTCCTGCAGCGAATGTTAAATCATAAATAATGATCAATTTGTGATACAAAATGATCCATTTCTTCTTCATTATAATACCTAAATTGGCACTCGCCTTGTCATATTTAGATTGCATCTTTTCCGTAGCTTTAGCTCCAGGGTGTTTCCCGAACCACAAGCAGACAAAATCAGTGCAGCAAGCTGCCATTAAGTGAATTTGGGATTGTACATAAATTCAGTTACCTCACCTTGTACTGTTAAAGATTGCAAGAGGAAGGTCCAAAGTGCTCAAAATCGCAAGTATGTCACCTTCACTGAATGCCACAAATTAGAAATTATTTTTATAAATATTCCCAAAGATGTAGCAGGGTTTCTCTGTGCAGGTTTACATTAATTTCTGCCGTTGGACGGGCAGTAGAGCAGTTGCTCTGGGTGAATTAAGGGGGAATCTCTTTGTCGCATGTTCCCATTATCACTGATATTGGGAGGACCAGAGGTCACGAAGAAAGAATCAGCCAATCAGAAGATAGTTATAGGTGAGGAAGTTCATTTGACCCATCTTAGTTCAGCCATTCAGAAAGATCCCAAAGTTCCCCTCACACCCCCATTTCAGCATCCAGTTCTTCTTGAATGATTCCAGAGTTTTCACTTGCACTCCTGAAAAAGAATTTCCTAAGATCAGTTCTAAATTTCCCTTGTAGTAGTTTGAGACTGTGTCATTTTGCCTTATTCTCACAATTTAATTTCAAGTAATGTTCCAGAGCTATCTTTCCTTGCCCTTCATTCGTTCGTTGGTGTCATCGCCTTCCCAGAAGGTTGACTGTCATAGATCTCCACCTCTCATATCCTGTGCTGAATTTACTGGGTCTGCACAGATCAACTACATCCAGTCCATTCTATCTGTCATCCATTTTCTTCTCTGTTTCCCTCTACATTTTCTGTCGATCTTTCCTTCAGTAAATGTCTTTGTCTACCTTCTGCTCGAATGATGTGACCGGAATATTGTATCCTTCCTTCTTTGATGTTATGCACTAATTTTCTCTTTTCTCCAGCCATTTCCAGCACTTCCTCATTAGTCTTTCTGTTTGTGTAAGATGTGCGGAACATCCTCCAATCTCGAATGCTTTCAGTTTATCCATTCAGCTTTATTTGTTGTCATGTCTCTGAGGCATATAACATAGAGGACAAAATGTAACCACCTCAGCATTCTTTTCCGAAGTATCAGGTTCCATTTCTTTGATGTTAACACACATCCTTCATTCTGACAAAGCTAGTCTTGACTATCTCAGTTTTCCTTTGGATTTCACAATCACATCTCCATCATCTGTGATAACCTGCCCAAGGTAAATGAACCTTTTGACTTGTTCCAGGACTTGTCCATTTACTTCAATTTTCACTTCTGGGGTTAGGTGTCAGTGTATCACCATTGTCTTGGTTTTCTTCACATTCATTCTTAATATATGTTCCACACTCTGTTCATTCACTTTCTTTACAATTTCCTGTAGTCCGTGGCTTTAACTACCCCATATACCTCGTTATAGGTTCACTTTTCAGTGGCTTCTTTTCGGGACCAAAAAGCTGAGGTTTGTCCAGTGCTTCCTCATAACCCAAAGTGTTAACACTAAGGGTCTGGTGACATAGTGGATATGTTATTGGGTTAGTAATCCAGAGACCTGGCCTAATGCTCCAGAGATATAAGTTTAAATCTCATCATGGCATTTGGAGAATTTAAAGCCAGTTAATTAAATAAATCTGAAATTAAAAACAGCTCGCATCAGTAATGGTGACCATCAAACTACTAGATCGTTATCAACATCCATCTGATTCATTGATGTCATAGAGTTATACAGCACAGAAACAGGCCTTTCAGCCCATCATGTTCATGCTGGCCATCAAGCACTTACCTACTCCAATCCCATTTTCCAGCAATTGGCCTGTAGCTTTCTTTGCTATGGCATTTCAACTGCTCATCTAAATACTTCTTAAATGTTGTGAGGGTTCCTGCCTCTACCACCTCTTCAGGCAGTGTGTTCCAGATTCCAACAACACTCTGGGTGAATTTTCTTTCCTCAAATTCCCTCTAAACCTCCTGCCCCTTACCTTAAATCTGTGCCCCCTGGTTATTGACATGACCACGAAGGGAAAAAGTTTCTTCTTATCAACCCTATCAATGCCCCTCATAATTTTGTCAACCTCAATCAGCCCTCAGCCTTCTCTGCTGCAAGGAAAACAACCTGAGCCTATCTAGTTTCTCTTCATAGCTGAAATGCTCCAGCCCAGGCATCATCCTGGTGAATCTCCTCTGCACTCTCTCCAGTGCAATCACATCCTTCCTATAGTGTAGTGACGAGAACTGTACACAGTACTCCAGCTGTGGCCTAACTAGCATTTTATACAGCTTCATCATAATCTGCCTGCTCTTATATTCTATGCCTGAGCTAATAAAGGCAAGTATCCCATATGCTTTCCTAACCAGCTGCTGCCTTCAGTGATCTATGGACATGTACACCAAGGTCCCTCTGACCCTCTGTACTTACTAGGGTCTTACCATCCATTGTATATTCCCTTGCCTTGTTAGTCCTCCCAAAATGCACCACCTCACACATCTCAGGAATAAATTCCATTTGCCACTGCTCCGCCCATCTTACCAGCCCATCTATATCGTCCTGTAATCTAAGGTTTTCCTCCTCACTATTTACAACACCACCGATTCTCGTGTCATCGGCAAACTTACTGATCATACCTCCTATATTCACGTCTAAATCATTAATGTACACTACAAACAGCAAGGGTCCCAGCACTGATCCCTGTGGTACACCACTGGTCACAGGCTTCCAATTGCTAAAACAACCCTCTACCATCACCCTCTGCCTCCTGCCACTAAGCCAATTTTGGATCCAATTTGCCAAATTGCCCTGGATCCCATGGGCTCTTACCTTCTTAACCAATCTCCCATGTGGGACCTTATCAAAAGCCTTACTGAAGTCCATGGAGACTACATCAACTGCTTTACCCTCATCTACACACCTAGTCACTTCCTCGAAAAATTCAATCAAATTTGTTAGGTGTGATCTCCCCCTGACAAAGTGTGCTGACTATCCTTGATTAATTCCTACCTCTCCAAGTGGAGATTAATTCTGTCCCTTAGAATTTTTTCCAATAGTTTCCCTACCACTGATGTTAGACTCACTGGTCTGTAATTACCTGGTTTGGCCCTGCTACCCTTCTTGAATAATGGTACCACATTCGCTGTCCTCCAGTCCTCTGGTACCTCTCCTGTGGCCAGAGAGGATTTGAAAATTTGTGTCAGAGCCCCTGCTATCTCCTCCCTTGCCTCACATAACAGCCTGGGATACATCTCATCTGGGGCTGGGGATTTATCCGCTTTTAAGCCCACTAAAACCGCTAATACTTCCTCCCTTTCAATACTAATTTGTTCAAGTATATCAAAATTCCCCCTCCCTGATCTCTACACCTACATCGTCCTTCTCCATAGTGAACACAGATGAAAAGTAACCATTTAAAACTTCACCTACATCCTCCAGCTCCACAGACAGATTACCATGTCCTTTAGGGAAGGAAATCTACGGCCCTTACCCAGTCTGGACCATAGGTGACTCTAGACCCACAGCAATGTGATTGACTCTTAACTACCCTCTAAAATGGCTGAGAAAGCCACTCATTTGGATTCATGAAGGTGGCTTACTATGAGGAATGGGCAATTAATGCTGACCTGTGAATGATTAAGAAAAGAAGAACAGCATTGTGCCTCTAATCTGCAGTGGTTGGATGTTATTCTTGTGTCCCAGTAACCAGAACTGGATGCAGTATTCAAGGTGTGGTGGACAGAGCTGTGTACAATTTGGCCTTGACTTGTATTTTTACTGTTTTATATTGTTGAACATTCTATTGGCTTTGTTGATTGATATTTGTCAATGATTGGTCATGCTGAGTGTCCATCAGAGGTAAATATAAGAAGGCTGTAGAAACCCTTCAAAATACACCATCATGGAGTGTCTGAGAACTGTAGCAGTCAGGTAGATGACACAACATTACTGGATAGAAGTCAAGTGTGAAACGGAGAGCAAGAGCCTGCTTTTAATGCAGATAGAGATAGAATTGTTTTAATATTCATTTAGTACTTGAAAAGAAAAATTTTCTTCATATTTCTGGATCTTGATCAGCATCACACTTTTCCAACATAATTTGTAAAATGACGTAATTAAGTATTTTAAAGAATGCAGTTGACGTGAAAGGTACTGGTGATGGTTAAGCAACAGCGTAGAAACATTCCGTTCTCAGTTGCACTCCAAGGCAAGTAAATTCTGATTATTGTGTTGTGTTGTGTTGGCATGAATGACAAAGCAGAAATACTGTGTGGTTTATAAATTTGTCTTATTTTTGAAACTGATTTGTTAACTATTACTTTGTGAGTCCCTCTGCAAACGTATATCAACCATAGACAGTTCTCAGTGCAAATAGCCAGAACATTATACACACAGATGAAAGTAGTGCCTTTCCTGTACCATGTTAGATGGTCTTGAATGTGTTTGTCTATATAGTTTGCCTGGAGCTATACAGGTCAGTGTTTTGCTGTAGTTTGATTGAAAGCAACAGCAGCATATCTCAGTGGAATGTCAAGGAAACCAAAGGTGACTTTGTGGTCATTGTGGAGTTTAGTGTAAGAAAATGTAGATGATTAAAACATTTCAGAGAGTGAAGTCATAGAGATTATACAGCACAGAAACAGGTCCATCGACCCATCTGTGCTGGCCATCAATCACCTTTCTATTCTCATCCCATTTTCCAGCACTTGGCCCATAGCCTTGTATCCTGTGGCGTTTCAAGTGCTCATCTAAATACTTCTTAAATGTTGTGAGGGTTCCTGCCTCTACCACCCCTTCAGACAGTGTGTTCCAGATTCCAACCACTCTCTGGGTGAAATTCTTTTCCTCAAATCCCCTCTAAACCTCCTGCCCCTTACCTTAAATCTATGCCCCCTGGTTATTGACATGACCACTAAGGGAAAAAGTTTCTTCCTATCTCCCTATCTACGCCCCTCATAATTTTGTATACCTCAGTCAGGTCTCCCCTCAGCCTTCTCCGCTCTAAGGAAAACAACCTGAGCCTATCTAGTTTCTCGTCATAGCTGAAATGCTCCAGCCCAGGCAACACCCAGGTGAATCTCCTCCGCAAACTCTCCAGTGCAATCACATCCTTCCTAGAGTGTGGTGCCCAGAACTGTACACAGTACTCCAGCTATGGCTGAACTAGCATTATATACAGCTCCATCATAACCTCCCTGCTGTTATATTCTATGCCTCAGCTAATAAAGGCAAGTATCCCATATGCCTTCCTAACCACTTTATCTACCTGTGCTACTGCCTTCAATGATCAATGGACAAGTACACTAAGGTCCCTCTGACCCTCTGTACTTCCTAGGGTCCTTCCCTTGCCTTGTTAGTCCTCCCAAAATGCATCACCTCACACTTCTGAGGATTAAATTGCATTTGCCAATGATCTGCCTATTTTACCAGCCCATCTATATCATCCTGTAATCTAAGGCTTTCCTCCTCACTATTGATGACACCACCAGTGCGAATTTACTGATCATATCTCCTATATTCACGTCTAAACCATTAATGTACATTACAAACAGCAAGGGTCCCAGCACTGATCCCTGTGGTACACCACTGGTCACAGACTTCCAATCGCAAAAACAACCCTCGACCATCACCCTCTGCTTCCTGCCACGAAGCCAATTTTGGATCCAATTTGCCAAATTGCCCTGGATCCCATGGGCTCTTACCTTCTTGACCTATCTCCCATGTGGGGCCTTACTGAAATCCATGTAGACTACATCAACTGCTTTACCCTCATCTACACACCTAGTCACCTCCTCAAAAAATTCAATCAAATGTGTTAGACGTGATCTCCCCCTGACAGAGCCATGCTGACTATCCTTGATTAATCTCTACCTCTCCAAGTGGAGATTAATCCTGTTCTTTAGAGCTTTTTCTAATAGTTTGCCTATCACTGGCCTGTAATTACCTGGTTTATCCCTACTACCCTTCTTGAATAATGGTACCACATTCACTGTCCTTCAGTCCTCTGGCACCTCTCCTGTGGCCAGAGAGGATTTGAAAATTTGTGTCAGAGTCCCTGCTATCTCCTCCCTTGCCTCACATAGCAGCCTGGGATACATCTCATCTGGGCCTGGAGATTTATCCACTTTTAAGCCCACTAAAACCGCTGATACTTCCTCCCTTTCAATGCTAATATGTTCGAGTATATCACAATCCCCCTCCCCAATCTTTACACCTACATCGTCCTTCTCCATAGTGAAAACAGATGAAAAGTAACCATTTAAAACCTCACCTATGTCCTCCGGCTCCACACAGAGATTGCCACTTTGGTCCTTAATGGGTCCTACTCTTTCCCTGGTTAACCTCTTGCCCTGAAATACTTGTAGAATGCCTTGGGATTCTTCCTTATCTTGCTCGCCAGTGTTTTTTCATGCCCTCTCTTCGCACTCCTGATTACTTTTTTATGTACCCCCCTACACTTTCTATACTCCTCTCGGGCCTCCGCAGTTTTCAGCGCTCTGAATCTGCCATAAGCCTCCTTTTTATTCCTTATCCAATCCTCAATACCCCTTGACATCTATGGTTCACTGGACCTGTTGGTCCTACCCTTAACCTTTATGGGAACATGTTGGCCCTGAACTCTCACTATTTCCTTTTTGCATGACTCCCAGTGGTCTGATGAAGACTTTCCTACAAGTAGCTGTTCCCAGTCCACTTTGGTCAGATCCTGTTTTATCATATTGAAATCGGCCTTCCCCCAATTCAGTACCTTTATTTCCGGTCCATCTTTGTCCTTTTCTAGAACTACCTTAAATCTTACAGAGTTATGGTCACTATCTCCGAAATGCTCCCCCACTGACACTTCTACCACTTGTCCGGCTTCATTCCCTAGGATTAGGTCCTGTACCACCCTTTCTCTTGTAGGATGTTCTGTGTGCTGGCTCAAAAAGCTCTCCCAGATGCACTTTAAGAATTCCACCCCCTTTAAGCCTTTTGCACTAAGACTATCCCAGTTAATATTGGGGAAGTTGAAATCCCCTACTATTATTATAAGTCTGTGCTGTTTTCATTTTCCATTTGCTGCTTTGCAGGTACATTCAGAAATCACATTAAGAACATTTTCTTGAATATAAGAGAAAGAAAAGGCTATAATACTTGTCAAATCAGACAAGTTGGGTCAAAGATGAACAAGCAATTCATTGCAGACATATTTCTTGCATGACCATTGTACAGGTATCCATTACCATTATTGGCTTCAACATGTTTCAGTGCCAAGCCACGAATGTTGTTTGACTGTATGTAAAATATGAGCTTTCACTTCCCTATACCTTATAGATATGGACATGACCCAGAGTTAATTGTGCAAATAGTAACTGGTGTTGCTTGCTGAAGGATAAAATCATTTTTGAATATAAACTAATCCAATTTAGTTACATGACAATTCCTGTACTTCATAAAGCAGTTTTATTTATTTAGAGATATAGCACTCAAACAGGCCCTTCAGCCCACGGAGTCTGTGCCGACCAACAACCACCCATTTATACTAATCCTATATTCCCTACCACATCCCATCATTTTCCTCCCTACACTAGGGGCAATTTACAATGGCCAATTTACCTATCAACCTGCAAGTCTTTGGCTGTCGGAGGTTTAGCTGGAGAGCACCCGGGGGAAACCCATGTGGCCACAGCGAGAACTTGCAAACTCTGCACAGGCAGTACCCAGAACTGAACCCAGGTCGCTGGAGCTGTGAGGTTGCAGTGCGAACCACTGCGCCACTGTGCCACCCATTACCTGACAACTGATTTGAACTCGTGCCAATCTCACATTTCCTGTTACTGTAGTAAGGAGGCTCCACTCTTTTGCCTAGCTGTTGTGGACTGTAGGTGCCATCACATCACCAGGTATTGGCGGACTGTTCTGTTGTGTAATTTCTTCACAGCATTTTACTTCACAAGCAACAAAAGCATATTACTTAGCAATGAATATAATTAATAAAAACAATTTAAGTGCCACATTTAAGCAGTCCTGTTTGATTTTGGAGAGATTGTGATTTTGAGAAATTTCTAAGGTGTAAACAGTCATTTAAGAAAAACGTTGATTTTTCCCTCCCACTTTATTTTGTGTATCTCATGATGTGGAAGCACTAATTATTGATTCTCTTTTCTCTGGTTAAGCCTCAGTTGAAGTATTGTGTCCAGTTCTGGGCAGGAAGGTTGTCAAGGTCTTGGAAATGATGCTGAAGAGATTTACTAAAATGGTTCCGGGGATGAGGGATTACAGTCATGTGGAGAGATTGGAGAAGCTGGGCTTGTTCTCCTTAGAGCAGTAGAGGTTAAGAGGAGATTTGATAGAGGTGTTCAAAATTGTGAAAGGTTTGATAGAGTGAATAAGTTTTCAGTAGCAGAAATGCTGGTAACCGGAGGACACAGATTTAAGGTGATTGGCAAAGGAACCAAAGACAACACGAGGAAACATTTTTTTACACAGTGAGTTGTTGTGATCTGGAATGTGCTGCCTGAAAGGGCGGTGGAAGCAGATTCAATAGTAACTTTCAAAAGAGGAATGGATAAATACTTGAAGAGAAAAAAATTACAGGGCTATGGGGAAAGAACAGGGGGAATGGGATGAATTGGATAGTGCAAGCAAAGAGCCAGTATATGCACAGTGGGCCGAATGGCAGGCCTCCTGTGCTGTATCATTGTATGATTCTATTATGATTTTTGACGAACTCTCAAAAGCAGTTCCCAGTCCTGTCTAAACCCGAATCCATCACCGAATGGACTTGCTGAAAGATGGCAACACTGAACTTAACATTTACTGAGAATTTCCACAGCAATTTATATTTATAAAGCACCTTTAATGTAATAAAACGTCCCAAGGCACTTCAGAAGAATGTTATAAAACATAATCTGACACCGAGCCACATAAGGAGATATTAGGTCAGATGACCAAAAGCTTGGTTGGTAGGTTTTAAAGAGTGTCTTAAAGAAGGAAAGCAAGATGGAGAGGCGGAGAGGTTTAGGGAGGGAATTCCAGAGCTTTGGGCCCAGGCGGCTGAAGGCACAGTCACCTATGGTGGGGCAATTAAAATCGGGGATGCACAAGAGGCTAGAATTAGAGGAGCGCAGATATCTTGGAGGGTTGTGGGGCTGGAGGAGATTCCAGAGATAAGGAGGGGCGAGGCCATGGAGGGATTTGAAAACAAGGATGAGAAGTTTAAAATCAAGCTGTTGCTTGACTGGGAGCCAATGTAGGTCAGTGAGCACAGGAGCGATAGGGAATGGGACTTGGTCTGAGTTAAGACACAGGCAACAGAGTTTTGGATGACCTCAAGTTTACGGAGGGTAGAATATGGGAGACCAGCCAGGAGTGTGTTAGAATAGTCAAGTGTAGAGGTAACAAAGGCATAAATGAGGGTTTCTGTTTTAGTTTCGATTTCTGTTAATGCATTCCAGCGGTCTCCTTACCGTTTACACTCCAAAATTCCTATTTGTTGTTATTCATCATGGGCTGAGATATTAAACCATCTCCTGGCCTGGGAGGATGCAGCTCCTGTAACCATCCGTTGCTGGTAGGATCGGTCAGTCTAGGCAGGCTGAGCACTCGGATTAACAAATTCCATAAGGGCAAGCTCGATTAAACACATGAGGGAGAAAGGAATAGTCGGATATGTTGATAGGGTGGAAGGAGGCTGGTGTGGAGCATAAACCCCAGCAGGAACCGGTTGGGCCCAATGGCCTGTTTCTGTGCTGTAAAAACTTACCCTTGCTGGTTCAGATTCTGCGTGCCTCAGTAGCAATTCTTCAATCTGATTGGTTAATAAGATATACACAGTTGCTTGTCCTGTTCACGCAGGTTCCAGATCCCCTGGAGAGGGCATTGTGCCGAAATGACTGTCTAATCACCACATTCCAATACAAAACCCCATAGACTGTCTGTAGGCAGGTGAAAGTGTAGTGAATGGCAACATTCATTCACCACTGACCACATACTCCAGCCCATAATATATTCCAATCCCGTGTTCACAGAAGAGCCTTGACAAAATCATATTGCAGTCTATCCTGAAATACACCGTAGGAACATAAGGAGGCCAATCAGCCCTTCGAGCCTGATTCCCAATTCAGTTAGCTCATGGCTGATCTGTCCCTAACCTCCTTGGGCTGGATTTTATGGGCCCAACTGCAGCGGGGCCAGCGGCAGCACGGAGAATTGTGGGGTGTGGAGGCCAAGCGATCTTACAGGGGCTGGGATAGGCCGAGGAAGGCCTTCCCACCCATAAGTGGCCTATTAACAGCCAATTAAGGGCCTCTTCCCACCAGCGGCGAGGGGTGCCTCTGACCCATAGGGTAGCACGCTCCCTGCGGGCTTGGGCGGGGGGGTCCCCAATTTGTGGCCCACGGAGCACTCCATCCAGGAACTACTTTACCCTGGGACTACCCTCCCCCTGGACTGCATGACCAACTCCCCAAGCCCCCCTCGCGGGGCCCTTGGACTGGCATCGGCGACCCTGCCTCACCTACCTCTTGCCTGGGGTCTGAGGTCTCTGTATTACTGGCAGTGACTACCGCTCCCAGTGGAACTGCTGATAATGCTGATCTGCCAGCCCTGAGATTGACCGGCCCTGAGATTAGCCGGCAGCTCTTGGAAACGGGATCCCCGTCTTTAAAGGGTTGAGGATCCTGGCTCGTGAAACTTAGATTTTAAAAAACGGGAGGATCGCTCCAGGGCGGGGGCACGAAAAGGCAAATGGCAGGCTTTCCCCTGCCTTTTTAGCCTGGAGCTGGGAGCCACGCCTCCAACACAAAATCCTGGCCTTTTTATCTACTTTTGCTGCAAACCCCTTGATACGCTTACCGAACAACAATCTATCAAGCTCAGTTTTGAAGAGTTTTTGCATGTTTAAGGAGCTTGTGTTTTACCCTACCGTTTCAACTAAATTCATTATAATTTTACAAGCAGTCATTCTCGCCATCGGGAGATGTAGAGGAACCTTCTGCTCAAAGTGTTTCTAACCTGTGGAGTTCCTGTAATCATACCCTACAGACAGTCCCAACAGCTGAGGAATAACATTGGGAAGATTAGGATAAAAGGATGTCAAGCTGCATGATGATCCGAATGATTCCTCGTTAATCCTCGGATTTGTTGACATGAGTGTCTGGCTGTTTTGGCTGAAGTTCTAATAAACTGTCACTTCAAAAAAGTGCCTTCATGTGTTCAAGACACAGCTGTGTACGTTAGTGATAAACAAAGCTTTTACTGTTTCTGGCGATTTGTTCAGTTCGGTGCCGTTTAATCTGAACAGAAGCAGCCTTTAAAAATTATTCAAAGGTTGTCTAGAATGCTAATCTAATATAGAAAAAAACAGTCAGCAACTGAAAAGATAAGCAATAGGTTATGATTTCTGACACACTTCCCCTTAGAATTTTGTTCTGTTCAAATGACAAAATGAAACATCAGTCTCCCTTTTCTGTTTTTAATCTGCTGTGTGTTTCCGGCATGTTCTGTGTTCACGGAAACTTTTCATTAGGTTGCAACCTGGAGACCAGAAGTTGTAAAATTATGGTGATGGCAATGACATGCTCATCATTTTGGTAACAGATCTTGAATGGGTTTTCAGAAAATTCTGACTTACAATTTATTTTTAAAAAACTATCTTTCTTACAATCTATGTTTCATTTCTAAGAGAGGAAAAGGGGATGTCCATTTAGGATTGAGATGAGGAGAAGTTTCTTCACTCAAAGAGTTGTGAATCTTTGAAATTCTGTACCGGTCAGAGCTGCGGGTGCTCAGTTGTTGAGTATATCCAAGCGAGAGGTTGAATTTTGGGTACTAGGGGAATTAAGGGATATGGGGAGTGGGCAGGAAAGTGGAATTGAGATAGAAGATCAGTTATGACCTTGTTGAATGGTGCAGCAGGCTCGCAGGGCCAAATGATCTACTCCAGCTCCTATTTCTTATGTTCTTATGATCTTATAATCAATTGAGAATCATAGACCCAGAGCCCCATGTTCTGTAACTTCATGGCACAGTCTGTAAGAGCAGCAGTGTACTATGGCTAGTATGGATAGGCTGTTGCATTTATGGTTTCATTGTGGTAATTCAGTGTTGGTTGTTTCCCTGTGCCATTTTCTAATCCTCATGCAATGTTCCAGTGTGTCCTCTGTTTCTGTTGCTATTGTGTACACCCATTGGCTAATAGCACTGGATGCAGGTTTTGTACTCTTATTAGACCATTTGGGCACGTACTGGAGTACAGATGAGGCGGTGAAAGTTAGGCCAGTGTTTGCAATTGCAAAGCCTTCTATCGTTGTGCAGTTTGATGCCACGGATATAAGCACTAAAACCTGCTTCCACCTTATCTTCTTTAGCTGATTCACTTCGGACTCTGATCTTCAAACCACTTTGCTGATTTACATCACCGGGGGACTGCTGTCTCTGACAAACCAGATAGAGTTTCCTTTTTAAAGCTTATTTACAGAAAAAGATAAACTAACTATAACTGATAGCATGTAAATTGATTGCATCTAATGGTGCTTTTGAGGAGGTATACCCTACAAGCTAACACAAAGAGAGCTTGGGGTCTTAAATAGCACAACTGTATTGCTGAGGTGATTTATAGCAAAAGTTTTAACAATGCAACTTTCTTTATAATTTAAAATGAGGGACTATGTGCTTCAGTGCTAGGATTACTTTACATTATATTTCTGTCTTTATTAGAGTAGGAGGCGTGGGTTTAAAAAGTATTAACACGATCAGAAGAGATTGGGGGATGCTGTAAGCTGCAGATCCAAAGCTTTAATCGGTTTGAAGATGTCGTTCAAATTCACGATTATACAATTGCTTTTAATTCTCTTCTTCCTAATTATTATTTTCTGTCAGGCAGCTACAGGTTGGATGTCCAAAATCCGGCACCCTCAGGACCGTGCCGGATTTCGGATTTTCACGGATTTTGGACAGTAAAATCAGGTAGCCTATCCTAAGCCAAATTCATTGAATAAGAGATGCATGAAAGGGGTACAGAGCTCCAATGTGTATCTGCCCAAACTTCAAAAGCATTTGCGACTTCCACTGCTTCTATTTCCCACATCAACCATTTTGTAACCCCTCTTGGTCAAATTGGCAGTTAGTGCAACCTTAAAGTCATAGAGTCTTCGAGTTATACAGCACAGAAACAGGCTTTTCGGCCCATCGTGTCTGTGCCGGCCATCAAGCACCTAACTATTCTAATCCCATTTTCCAGCACTTGGCCCGTAGCCTTGTAAGCCTTAAAGGTTCCTGAATTGATCTTCACATTGAGCGTTACACAATTGTGAAGAAACTTTCATTCTGTCCATCTCTGCTGATTAAAACCCATCTCCTGATGGTGCAGAATAATAACCTCAGTATTATCAAAATGTCCAGTTTTCAGACAATTCGAATTTCTGGACAGCCAGATTTTGGACGTCGAACCTGTAATTCCAGATTGTGATATATTTGGGTGACACTAAAGGATATTATGACACCAAGCATGGCCAGTTCAAGGAAGTGTTTATTTACTTCATGGTGACATCCTGTCATTACATCATCACATCATTAGCATATTATACGAATACATTACACTGCTTCTCCTTTCAAAAGAATGGTATTTTTCTCGACAACGAACCATATTTACAAATCAAGTTTAATAACAGGTTTATGATGTCTTTCTCCTGACAGGTCTTGGTGTAGAGTCAGGTTTTGGACTGCTTGGTTTAGGTTCAGACTTTGAGAAACTCTTGCTCCTTTCTCAAAAATCGGTACTTCAGACACTGAAGTCTGAACTGGTTCAAACTCTGACATGAGCTCTTGATCAAGTGTTTCTAATGCCTCACCAGAGTAGGTTTTCACCAGAACTGTGTTTTCAGTTAGAGGTACGTCACTGAGTTTGTTCTCGTACATGTCTCTACTCAAAATGGAGCAATCTGCAGTTGTATCGATTCGCATGTTGATGTTCTGTTGATTTACCAACACTTCTGTACAGAAGTCTCTGTCATTTCAGTGATTTCTAGTGGCGTAAATGCTGTACGGCCCGAGCTCCTCTTCACTTAGGCATTGTGGATTCACTGGTTTGTGTGGGTGACTTTATGGTTGGATCAGTAATTTCAAAGATTGCTTGCAGGAAATAGTGAACGTATAATTATTTGTATCTCCCCTTCCCCCACGTGATAATGCAGAGCTACAACAAAGTCTAGATTCAAATTAATTTTTGTTGGTGTTCAAATGAGATGCCAGTCAGTTGCTAGAATACCAGTGATCTATTGCAATGACATCAACATACTGAGAGCAATGGCAACCTTTAATAACTAGATGATTTATTTATGCTGAGCTCAGGTTTAGAGTGTTTGCAGCCTAGTTCAGGAAGACTGTGTAATTGAAAATAGTGCAAATTGGTGTCAGGAGATTGAAAAGTTCTGTTTGGAGGAAGCTGCTGAATGAGTGGGAATAAAGTTTCTGCACTTAAAATATTATATTATGTGAAGAGCTTTGAATATGAATTGGCACAAGAACAACATATTGTATTTATATAGCACCTTTACGGTATTAAACTGTCCCACGGCGCTTCACAGGAGCACTGTCAAACAAAATATGATACCGAGTCACATAAGGAGATATTAGGACAGATGACCAGAAGCTTAGTCAAAGAGGTGGGTTTTAAGGAGCATCTTAAAGGAGGGAAGCGAGAGCTGGAGAGTCAGAGAGATTTAGGGAGGGAATTCCAGAGCTTAGGGCCGAGGCAGCTGTAGGCACGGCCACCAGTGGTGGAGTGAATAAAATCGGGAATGCTCTAGAGGCCAGAATTGGATGAGTGCAGATATCTCGGAGGGTTGTGGGGCTGGAGGAGATTACCAAGATAGGGAGGGGCAAGGCCATGGGAGGGATTTGAAAATAATGTTTTAACTGGGATCCAATGTAGGCCAGCAAGACAGGGGTGATAGAGGAATAGACTTAGTGTGAGTTAGGACATGGGCAGCAGAGTTTTGGATGACCTCAAGTTTACAGAGAGTAGAAAGTGGGAGACGGGTCAGGAGTATGTTGGAATAGTCAAGTCTAGAGGTAAAGTTATGGATGAGGGTTTTAACAGCAGATGAGCTGAGACAGGGCGGAGTCAGGCAATGTTACGGAGATTTTATATCAGTGCAAATTCAGAGGAGCCCTCCCAGTGGATAATTCAGATCTCAAAATGTTCTCTTATACACATGGTACAGCAGTGTTCTAGGTGTAGCAGTGATTTTAGGTACAATAGAAAATGAAGAATATTTAGTCTTATACATCCAAAAAGATGAAATATAAATGACAACAGAAGTTATACAATGAGTGAGATTTTGTAGAAGACTTTGTCCTGTAAAAATTTTCTGGACGATATGAGGGTTGCTGTTAATAGAGGTTCCACTGCAGTTGTCTGTATAAAATAGCATACTCTAGGTACCATTAAGATTCTGGTGCAATATTCAGAGTGTTGGGTAAAACTTTGTATAATGTCCATTTTAATTGTGGAAAGCACTGCACAGTACAACTATAGGTGTTGCCCTTCCAAGCTTGCATTATTTCTGAAGACGGTATTTTGAGGTCGATAGCACCAGGGTGAAGTAGCGTAAGTTCCAGGTCCCTCACTGTGGGAGCAATTTGAAGTGAAGAATTAAGCTCAACATTGCATTCTTTTTTCTCCCATTATATGTTGGTGCCAATATACTAATTAGGGCGGCACAGTGGCGCAGTGGTTGGCACTGCAGCCTCACAGCTCCAGCAACCCGGGTACAGTTCTGGGTACTGCCTGTGTGGAGTTTGCAAGTTCTCCCTGTGACCCTGTGGGTTTCTGCCGGGTGCTCCGGTTTCCTCCCACATGCCAAAGACTTGCAGGTTGATTGGTTAAATTGGCCATTATAAATTGCCCCTAGTGTAGGTAGGTGGTAGGAGAATGGTGAGGATGTGGTAGGAATATGGGATTAATGTAGGATTAGTATAAATGGGTGGTTGTTGGTTGGCACAGACTCGGTGGGCCGAAGGGCCTGTTTCAGTGCTGTATCTCTAAAAAGAAAGTCTACAAACAATATTCCTTATCTGTGGATAAGGTAATAACAGTAACGTGATAGTTTTAAGGACTGCATGTTGGGCTTTGAAGCTGAAAATCGCTGAATCTTGAAGGAGCCAGGGTGGAAAGGGCTTTCACCAGGGGGCATAATTTTAAGGTGATTGGAGGAAGGTTTCGGGGAGATGTCAGAGGTAGGTTCTTTACACAGAGAGTGGTGGGTGCGTGGAATGCGCTGCCAGCGGTGGTAGTAGAAGCAGATACATTAGGGGCATTTAAGCGACTCTTGGATAGGTACATGGATGATAGTAGAATGAAGGGTAGGTAGTTAGTTTGATCTTAGAGTAGGTTAAAGGTTCGGCACAAGATCGTGGGCCGAAGGGCCTGTACTGTGCTGTACTGTTCTATGTTCTATGTTCTATGAGCCTGATCCTTTTCCTTTTGCTGATTTCCTAACCTTCCCAGACTTGATCTTGCATCCCTTCATCCCAATCCCTTTCAGCATTCCCCAATTGACAACCATTTCATTTAAAATCATAGTGGAAGGTGTTACAGGCTGACTGCCTTTCCATGATAAAGCTTCAAAATACTGAAACATCCCAATCACAACACAGGGCTGTTACCTTTAGTGTGTCAAATTGCCGATTGGGGTCCGTTTTTTTAGAAAGATCCCTGTAGTTCTGAGTTGCTTTTGTTGCTGTGTGTGGATGAGCAACCAGGTTGTGTACACCCGGACTCTGAACCGCCTCAGAGTGACGCACACATCAGCAACCCGCTCCTGCAATAATTTCAAGCATTGAACAAAACAAACGCAGTGTTATCCTGAGTAAACTATGGTTTGCATGTAATGCATAAGAATGAATTTATATAGACAGAAACATAAACAATATGTACCTTCTAACATTAGAACATACATAATATTAACTATAAAACACCTTCTAAGTATGATTCCTGATGGGGAACTTTGCTCTACAGAAGAACATGCTCCGTGCTCCTGTTGTAATGATTACATTGCGTAATAATCCAATATGGTGTATCTTCCATGGCTGGTATTACTGAAGAATATGTGATGAGTAAACTGGCAGTTTTAGCACCGCAGACAGCTGCTTCAAAACTTAAATACTCAAGTTTCAATTCCTGCCTTGATTGTCCTCTCACTCGACATCCTTTGGTTTGCTTGCATCAAATAAAAAAGGTTTCTTTCTTGGCAGCTTTCTTCTCTCCCCTCTCCCTGTCTGCTTGTTGTTTTTGTGTCCTTGCTGGATGTGGTTCCATGATTGATGACTGCCTTCCTGTACATCAGCCAGATCGCCATTACTCATGTGTGAGTCTAGACGGTGAGTGTTAGCTGCTTATTCACCTGTGGGAGCTTGTCAGCTGAGTCCGATCCTGCCCTCACCTGTTGTACAAGGTTAGTAATCAGGAGCTGAAACCATGGCTGATTCTGCCCTCCCTCCCCCTGTCACCCACCTAACCTTATATTCAGCTGCAATTCAAGGAACTAACTGCTCTGCTATCTGATGTCAGCTAACTCAACAGAGCTCAAGAATGAAGCCTGGGAGTGTCCTGGTGTATATGACTGGATCAACCCACTGATGTGTAGGGAGTCACACTGGACTGGAATTTAGAGAAACTGTTCACTCTGTATTGAATTTTGCGAATAAACCTTTATCAATGAAATAAATCAATGATACTATTTCAAGCCATTCACTTACTCTTCTTTGGAATCATTAATTGCACATTACCGCAGGTTACTCTCCCAATTTAACAAAATTAATCTCTGCCCACTCTATGTCGATCGTCACATTGCATTCCTTGTTTCTATCCTAAGTCCTTCCTTTAATAGATTTGGCTGACTGAGGAGCAGTGGTGTGGGGAAGTTTTCTTTTATTCTGGTTAGGCCAGCATTTGTTGCCCATCCCTAATTGCTCTTGACAACTGAGTGGCTTTCTAGGCCATTTCAAAGGGCAGTTAAGAGTCAATAGCATTACTGTGGTTCTGGAGTCACATGTAGGTCAGACCAGGTAAGGACGGCAGTTTTTCTTCCCTAAAAGACATTAGTGAACCAGATGGGATTTTACAACAATCGATGATCGTTTCATGGCACAATTACTGAGACTAACTTTCAGTTCCAGATTTCGGTTCATTAATTGAATTTATTAATTAATTGTAATTTCAGCAGCGCCATGGTGGGATTTGACCCCATGGTGGGATTTGAACCCATGGTGGGATTTGACCCCATGGTGGGATTTGAACCCATGGTGGGATTTGACCCATGGTGGGATTTGACCCCATGGTGGGATTTGAACCCATGGTGGGATTTGACCCCATGGTGGGATTTGACCCATGGTGGGATTTGAACCCATGGTGGGATTTGACCCATGGTGGGATTTGAACCCATGGTGGGATTTGACCCATGGTGGGATTTGAACCCATGGTGAGATTTGAACCCATGGTGGGATTTGAACCCATGGTGAGATTTGAACCCATGGTGGGATTTGACCCATGGTGGGATTTGAACCCATGGTGGGATTTGAACCCATGTCCCCAGAGTATTATCCAGGGCCTCTGGATTACTAGTTAAGTGACAATACAACTACGCCACATATAATAAGAGTTAAATGGTAACGTCTTTTACTGTTAACCTTTCTGCATCAGAAGGAAAGAAAGGCTTGCATTTATATAGCGCCTTTCACAACCTCAGGACACCCCAAAGTAAAGCCTGGCTCGGGTATAAAATTAAAACCTGACCCGACAACAGCCGACCCGGGCCCGAGTCCTTAATTTTTTTAAATGCCCGACCCGAACCCAACACATGTAGTCGGGTTTGGTCGGGTAGCCAGGCTTTACTGCAGAATGCTGAGTCCGGACTGCACGTTTCCCGCCTTGATGTCCTGAATGTTCATTTGAAGATTACTTCCCGGAGTAAGGCAGCACTGTCCACGACCAGCCTGACCCGAGCCGAACCTGACACATGTCGTCGAGTCTGGTCAGGTTCAGGTCGGGTAACCACGCTTTACCCCAATGTGTTTTACAGCCAACAAGGTACTTTTTGAAGTGTTGTAATATAGGAAATGTAGCAGCCAATTTGCACACAGCAAGCTCCCACAAACAGTAATGTGATAATAACCAGATGATCTGTTTTTGTGATGTTGATTGAGGGATAAACATTGTCCAGGACACCAGGGAGAACTCCCCTGCTCTTCTTCAAAATAGCAGTCTATTCCATCAACCTGAGAAGTCAGACAGGGCCTTGGTTTAATGTATCATCTGAAAGACAGCATGTCTGACAGTGCAGCACGCCCTCAGTACTGTGCTGGAGTATCAGCATCATTTACGTGCTCGATATCTGGAGTGGGACTTGAACCTCTAAGCCTTCTGGCTCCAATGCGAGAGTGTTACCAGCTGAGCCACAGCAATAAATGAAGCGTGTTGCGTGGTTCAACAGGAGGTTATGGAAATCAGGAAAAACCCAGCAGATTGTACTCTGAAAATGTCATCTATATTCTATGCTAGTGTTGATGCATGGATGAATTTCAGTTAAAATTGGAAGTAATTGTACATTGGTAATTACTGAATGGCAGCTCAGTCCCAAATGCTCCATTTACAGTGCTATAGCCTAGCAATGACTGTTGTATCAGTGGATGAGCAGTTGGCATGTGTGCATGTTACATTTTAGCACCTGCCAACAACAAAATCTCATACAAACAGGAGTATTTTCAACAGTCATCTCTAGGCGTCTGTGTTTCCATACTTAACTGGGACATCACTTCTTTTAACATTTATTGAGAGCACTTTTTTTTCTGTTTACTACCTGACTCCACTTGCATCACAGTTAAGTTCTCCAGTTATGTAGCTACTGGGAATATTCAGTGAGCTGATGAACTGAACTTAACAAATCGAGAGTGCAGAATATCTGTTTCATTTGGTCAACATTTTTTCTAAGGCAGATTTAATTTCTGCAGTGATTTTTGCATTAATGTTCCATGTTTCCAGGGGACTTGCTTAGTGCCTCATCCAAACGTGAAGGAAATCTTGTTCTGAACACTAAAAGGGCTATTGGTGACATGTATATCATCTTAACCAGAGATTGAAGTGTTTTAGAAACAAAAACACTTATTTTAAAGAAAAGAGAAGCATGGGAAGGATGATTTTACCAACCATCACCTTAAGGTGGCTTTACTGCTCCAGATTGCGACGATGTGTTGATACCTTTCAATAATTCACCCAAGTTGCCATTATTTATGTGGAAGGTTTGACAGTGAATGCTGGTGAACTATTCGGTCATGGGAGGATGCACATCCAAATCCAGTACCTCCACACAGACGCTTTCAGCCAAGGCTGTGAGGTGACTATCACAGTGGAGAACCCTGACGGATTGCCTCTTCCTAACTCAAGGTGCTGAGCTTAACTGTAGTATGCCTCCTGCTGGCCCAGCTGAGAGCAACTAATCACACAGGTCAGAAACTAAATCCAGCATGTATGGAACAGCTACCCTCTGGATGATTCACTCAGCCAGCATGGGACTACTTGCAACCTCTTCATTCTGACTGTAACATCAGCAGAACGAAATGGTACCAATTAACCCTTCATTAACTTGAATCATCCAAAGTTCGGCTACCCTTGTTAACTCACACCAAGTCCCATTCACCTATCACCCTTGTGCTCGCTGACCTACATTCCGGTTAAGCAATGTCTTGATTTTAAAATTCCCATCCTTGTTTTCAAATCCCTCCATGCCCTCGCCCCTCCCTATCTCTGTAATCTCCTCCAGCCCCACAACCCTCCGAGATATCTGCGCTCCTCTAATTCTGGCCTCTTACACATCCCCGATTTTAATCACTCCACCATTGGCAGCCGTGCCTACAGCTGCCTGGGTCCTAAGCTCTGGAATTCCTTCCCTACACCTCTCCACCTCGCCTTCCTCCTTTAAGACACTCCTTAAAACCTACCTCTTTGACCAAGCTTTTCACCAACTGCCTAATATCTCCTTTTGTGGCTCATTGTCTTATTTTATAATGCTCCTGTGAAGCACCTTGGGACGTTTTATTATATTAAAGGTGTTACATAAATATAAGTTGTTGTTGTTTTGAGTGCTGAATTCCTTTTGGAACTTGCATCTTTGTTAACTGAGAAAATTGATTTTTGTGCCATGGTGACTGTGCGGAGGTTCATTTCAAATTGGAATGAGCTCTTTGAAGCTTTGTTTCATCATGAGGTTGTGCTGCATCCTGAGTAACATGGCTCTTTGTTTAGAAAGCAATTTAAAAGCATTACCAAAATACTGATTCAATCCTGCTTTGTTTTCCAGATGCAGTGTTTTTGAAAGTAGGTCACGCGTGACATGGTTTGCATGTTAATATAAAGTCTGTGTAAATGATAACATCACGCTGCTGCAGTTAATGCCAATGAAAGTTGTCCTGTCAATGTCAGGGGCACCCTCTGGCCTCTTAAATAAGTCTTTCCGCTTAAAGATAAAAGCAACATATCTTTCCGAGTTAGCTCATATTTCCAGAACATTTCTGAAAATGCCTCATGAAATCAGAATTTGAGAAATGTACAAAACCAAAAAGTGATTCCTAGTTGCGTAATTTTTTACGAGAAAATTTATAAAAATGGTTTCAGGTGTGGAAAGGACACATAAATCGTCAGAGATTTTCCAGGGTCGGTTTCTCAGCCGCAGGTTTATTGACTGTGTTCAGTGTTGAATAGTTTTGGGTAATTGAATGTCTGTGACACTGGTCTGGTTAAAACAGCCTCCATTACATCCCAATGGACTCCTGATCCCCAGAATGCTCATTCAGCCTAGAACCTTCCATCCCAGAGCTCAGCTGAGGAACTCCAGCCAGTTGTCTTTCTCTGAATTGGCAAATTCCACGATGGTCCGACTGTCTTTCTCATAATAACAGATTAGCAAAACAAAGTTAGGATAGACCTCTGATGAAAGGTCACTGACCTGAAACATTGGCCAGGACTTTCCCCGGGGGCTTCAGGATCCGGCCACCGGGCTGAAATGGGGGTCGGAGGCCCGCACTGTGTGGAGAACAGCCTCGCAGCCAATTAATGAACAGAGGGCAGGCTCTCTGTCCAATTAAGGGTGGCGGTGGGCTTTCGAAGCTGGAGGGTCAATAGGAGGTCCTCCAGCACTGAAAAAGCAGAGGGCAGGGGCCCAAGATGGGAGCACCTCTCTCCAACTTCTTAAAATTTGCAATAAAAAAGTCCTTAGCTGCCGAGCCACCATTGTGTGGGGGCGGGGGAGCCCCACCACAGGGAGGGCCTGTAAGCCTGCCTGGAGCATTGAGACCCCCCCCCAATCTGCTGTCAGGAGGCCACCTCCAGGCAGCTACCCTGTTCCCCGACATCTCCGGGGACCTGAAGGCTGACTGGGAAATTCTAGTCAGCCTCCAATAACAGGCCTTAATAACCCTTCACCAAGGACAATTTGACTACCCTTGCCCCCATCCCAGCCAGCAGCATGGAAACACCTGCCCGCCTCTGTGCCTGTCGCCATTGGGGCCTAAAAATCCAGCCGTTTAACCCTTTATCTCCCTCACTACAGATGCAGCCAGTTCTGCCGAGCATTTCCACCATTTTCTGATTTTATTTAGGATGGACTTCACCCATTCACTGTCTGCTTCCTGTTCTGAATTGTGATACAGCAAAAACACATAACAGACTGTGATTTGTTGTCGATATTTTGAATATGACCTGACAATAAAACCACCGCATAAACATGGAGGTAGTCAAACTGTACTGTGTAACATCAATTACAAACTTGTTAAAATATTGATAGGAAATTCTTCCCTCTTCTACTTTAACATTGCAAAACTAATGTGGCTGCATTAACCATTTGCTCAATATCCACAATATTAATTTCTGGCCTTTGGTCTCACAGTCTCCAGTAATATAATATTGTATGAAAGAGACTTTTCATGATGGACATTGCCACAGAGCCTTATGATTAGCACCAAAAGATGGCTTCCATCATTACCTGTAGAGACCTGAACACAAAATATCTAGGCTGACACTTCGGTGCAGTACTGAGGGAGTGCTGCACCGTCAGAGGTGCCATCTATTGGATGAGATGTTAAGCCTAGGCCCCGTCTGCCCTCTCAGCTGAACATAAAAGATCCCATGGTACCATTTTGAAGAAGAGCAGGGGAGTTCTCTCCTGGCCAATATTTATCCGTCAGTAACCATTACTAAGAAAGAAGATTATCTGGTCATTATCACATTGCTGTTTGTGGGAGCTTGCTGTGCGCAAATTGGCTGCTGTGTTCCCTACATCACAATAGTAACTACACTTCTGAAGGACTTCATTGGCTGTAAAGCACTTTGGGATGTCCTGAGATGGTGAAAGGAACATAAGAGCAGGAGTAGGCCATTCAGCCCATCGAGCCTGCCCCGCCATTCAATATGATCATGGCTGATCTTCCACGTCACTGCCTTTTTCCCACACTATCTTCATATCCCCTTAAGTCATTTGTATTTAAAAATCTGTCAATCTCTGCTTTAAGCAAGGTGCGATAGAAGTGCAAATCCTTTTCTTTTCACTGACCTTGTATTAATTGCATTCTAATACTGGCATGGACTCGATAGGCTGAATGGCCTCGCTCTGTGCTGTTATGACTTTGTGACCTTTTGGAACCTGTACTCTGACCTCTAGAATTGAAGAGTTGGGAGTCTCAGCGTATCCCAGTTGGCATACTGCCAAGAAATGGGCACTCTTCAAGTTCCCATTTCTCTACGGTCATCCCGTGCAAAATATGAAGTTCTAAATAACTCAATAGATTAGGATCATGTGCAGCCAAGATGGTGCAATGTGTGTAAATAATATGATTTTTGCAGCATAATATCTTGTTGACAGTGACACTGACACTGATAACCTGTGTCTGAAATAATACCAAAATAAATACTGAATAAAGCCCGTGTTCACACAACCCCACACTCCTGCTAACAACACAGTTTCCATTTCCTCCCCTGACACCATTATCATGCTGGAGTGTCCAGTAGGAGGAATGTTAGTTATCTTACTACCCGGAAAGTGTGTTTGAGTTTTGTAGGAGAGGTGGATTGGTGAGGGTGTGTTTGCTTGTCAATATGTTCATGCAGAAATGGCAAAAGCAAAATAAATCACAAAATACACATTAAAACCTCCTGCATTTATGTCCAGAATTTCATACATGAATTTGCTTTGAGGATGAGCTTCTTCTTTTCAAATTTAATGTTAGATTCAGCAAAGGCTCCAGATTAGAAACAGAACATTTACAGCACAGAAGGAGGCCATTCAGCCCCTCCTGTCTGTGCCAGTTAAAAGAGAGCGATCCTGTCTGATCCCACTTTCCAGTTCTTGGTCTGTAGTCTGGTAGATTCTAGCACTTCAGGTGCATATTCAAGTGTGTTTTAAATGTGCTGAGGGTTTCTGCTTCTACCAGCTTTTCAGACAGTGAGTTCCAGACCCCCAGCACCCTCTGGGTAAAAACAAATTCTCCTCAACTCCCCTGTCCACCTTCTGCCAATTAATTCAAATCTCTGCCCTGGTCATTGATCTATCTGTGAAGGGAAAAAGCCCCTTCCTGCTCTCCACACGATTGAAGCCTCTCAATTTTATACACAACAGGCAATAGCAGAATCATGAATCCCTACCAGTCATTGTCTAAATACCACCAAAGCAAATTAATAGTCAATTAGGAAGATCACAAGAACATTGAAACAGGACCAGGCTGGTTCAGCCCCTCCCTCTTGTTCAGCCAGTCAGTTAGGTTAATTAATTGTAGCTTAACTCCATTTTCCAACCTTTATTTTATACCCTTCCCTAACATGGAGCTCAGAAATGAAAATTGCAATTGACCCACAACATCCATCGCCTTTAGGGGAGAAGGTTCTAGATTGCCACCACCCTGTGTGAAAAGCTGCGTTCAGATTTCACTACTGAATGACCCAACTCCAATTATAAGATTATGATCCCTTGTTCTGGATTCTCCCTCAGTGGAAATAGTTTCTCTGTATTTATCGTATTGAATCTCTTTATTAATTTAAACACCTCAATTACATAACTTACCGACTTTCTAAACTCAAGGGCACACAAGCCAAGTACACACAACCAGTCCTCCCAATTTAACCCTTTAAACTCTGGCATCATTCTGGTCGTTCTGTGCTGTGCTCCCACCAAGGCCATGAGCTGAATTTGTGCTGTTAACTCATTTGTTTTATTTCTTATGTGACGTGAATTCATGGACACAGAATTTCTCAGTTGTGGCTCATTCGGTAGCACACTTATCCCGAAGTCAGAGGGTGATAAATTCAAGCCCTACTTGTGGGTGGCACAGTGGCGCAGTGGTTAGCACTGCAGCCTCACAGCTCTAGGGACCCAGGTTCGATTCTGGGTACTGCCTGTGTGGAGTTTGCAAGTTCTCCCTGTGTCTGCATGGGTTTTCTCCGGGTGCTCCGGTTTCCTCCCACAAGCCAAAAGACTTGCAGGTTGGTAGGTAAATTGGCCATTATAAATTGTCACTAGTATAGGTAGGTGGTAGGGAAATGTAGGGACAGGTGGGGATGTTTGGTAGGAATATGGGATTAGTGTAGGATTAGTATAAATGGGTGGTTGATGGTCGGCACAGACTCGGTGGGCCGAAGGGCCTGTTTCAGTGCTGTATCTCTAATCTAATCTAATCTACTCCAGCAACCTGAGCTCAACATCTAGGCTCATGCTTCTATGCACGATCAGAGGGTGCTATCTTTCAGATGAATTGCAAAATTGAGGCTCAGTCTGCCTTCTTGAACAGAGGTAAAAGATCCCATGGCACGATTTCAGAGCGGGGTGGCTTCTTTCTCCCTGGTGCCCTGGCTAATATTTATCCCTCAGTCAACATCACCAGAAGAAAGTCAGATTATCTGGTCATTATCACATTGCTGTCTGTGGGATCTTGCTGTGTCAATTCTCTTCTTGAATTCTACTTTGGGAAACTGTCCCCACGCTGCCCGTGTGCCCAGGTGGCCTTTTTTGACACACTTTTTGACTTATTGCTGATTGTGGGATCTCATCGTATGCAAATTAACTGTCGCAGTTGCAACAGTGCCTACACTTCTGGAGCAGTTCATTGGTTGTGGAACATGTTGGGACATCCGAAGGATGTGAAAGGCATCATATAAATGCAAACTTTTTCTTCTTCCTTAAAAAAGAACACATTCAATTAATATTGCAATATTGAAGTAACGAAGTATCTGTTATCACTCTCTGTAAGGTCAAGAGATTTCGGTAGGATTGCTTGGTCCATCCATTTAACCTTTGCCTGCAAAATCTGTACTCTGTAATAACAATGTAAAATTGGGTACCACAAATATTCACCCAGTGAGATGACTTGTGTAGCAGATTGATTGTACAGCTCATGCTCTAGTGACCAGAGTAAAGCTATTTCTTTACATCATTAACGCACAGCTTGTGAACAGTGTTTGGTGAATTTGTTGCTTCATGTGTTGGCAGATGGGAGCGAGTCTGAGCTGTGACCTGAATGATGATCACAAGATGCACAGACAAGTCAGTCAGTGTTTACAAAATGGGGAAATATTACAACACCATTGTCTATCGGTGGAAATACTTCCTCGTCTTTAACCCTTTTTGGGGATACTACATTTTAATGTATGCAGTGTTCTACAAATGGATAAAAGGGTGACGTTAATTTAAGGCATTTTTAACTTGTACATTAGGAATCTGTTACATAAAATCCATCAGTACTATAAATCATAGTAACAGCACAGCAGATATCACCACAGGGCACTGTAGGATAAATCATTCCAGAAACTTCCATTGCTAAGCAGAAAACTTAGTACACGACCAGAAAATAGTCCACAATGAGCCAACCATAATAAGCTGTGCACAACATTTAGTCCCAGAACCTGTGCAGTTGGGGCATTGTATAAATATGTCCGTTTTCCATAGTAACCAGTCTATCATATCAGGGTCCAAGGGCGAGATAATGAAGAGAGATTACATTAACTAGGTATGTGTTCCCTGGAATATAATAGGTTCATTGGTAATTTAATTGAGCTTGTTCAGATTATGAAAGGAATTGATAATATAGATAGAGGTAAAATTGTTTTGCTGGTGGGGATAGTCTAGGAAAAGGGACATAACCTGATTGATTATTGCTAGCCAATAGTATTAAAGCATATGGAGCCAAGACAGGTGGATGGAGTTGGGATACAGATCCGCCATGATCTCATTGAATGGCAGAACAGGCTTGAAGGGCTGAATGGCCTCCTCCTGTCCCTATAATCCTATAATAATGTCATAAGGCACATTCTAACCTCAGTTAGTAGCCTTGTGACTCTTCAGTATCTAAAGTGATAGGTTGAACGCCAAAACCTAGCAATCCGGCTGGTTAAGAACATCCACAAGTTATTAAATCAGACTAATTTGCATATTGCGATTAAATATGGTTGCACTAATTGTTTTGATAGTTTTTGATTCAGTTGTTGAAATAAACTGGCTGAATCTTTGTTTTAAATTGGATCTCTTTATATTCGAAGCTCAGTTTCTGCAACAGATTCAAGTTTGTACCAAGTGGGTATCTGGAATGAGCTGCCTGAGGAGGTGGTGGAGGCAGGAACAGTAGCGACATTTAAGAGGCATCTGGACAGGTACTTGAACGAGCAAGGCATAGAGGGATATGGAATTAATGCAGGCAGGTGGGATTAGTATAGATAGGCATTATGGTCGGCATGGACGCAGTGGGCCGAAGGGCCTGTTTCTATTCTGTACGACTCTATGATTCTATAACTGAGTATTTTTATTTAATGTTTAAAAAATGATATGGAACAGTGCAGCTTTTGACATAGAGTGACTGCTTAATCTTATCGAAGAGTTAATTGTCAGCTGGTATGACACATTTTACTAATGATCACAAAGAGCTTTAGGGGTAATTCCATCATTCTGCATTCCAAGGGAGGAAGTGTCCACACAGGATAGAGATAGAGCTACAATATTGTAGTCGCAATCCTTTGACCGTCTTTAGGTTTATACCCTACCTGACACCAAGTCCTGTTCCCCTATTTTCCTTGTGTTCACTAACCTACGTTGGCTCCTGGTTGAGCAACACCTGTATTTTAAAATTCTCATCCTTGTTTTCACATCCCTCCATGGCCTCACCCTTCCCTATCTCTGTAATCTCCTCCAGCCCCTCTCAGATCTCTGCACTCCTCCATTTCTAGCCTCTTCCATATCCCAGATTTTAATCGCTCCACCATTGATGGCCGTGCCTTCAGCTGCCTGGGCTCTAGGCTCTGGAATTCCCTCCCTATCCATCTCTCTCTCACTCCCCTTTAAGACGCTTCTTATAAACCTACCTCTTTGAAAAAGTTTTTGGTCATCTGCCTTAATATCTCCCTATGTGGCTTGGTGTCAAATTTTGTTTGTTAACGCTCCCGAGAGGACGTTGGAACGTTTTACTATGTTAACTGTGCTATATAAATACAAGTTGTTGTTACTGTTGAAGATGTCCGAGAGGAATGTTACTCTTGTGGAGGGTGGGAAATTATTTTCAAAGAGCATCCCTTTAAACGTAATGGGTCTCCCACAGGGTGCGTTCAGACACGCACCAATTGAAATATCGCCTGTCAAATAGAAGATATTTTTTAAGAAAACAATCTTTTCCTCCAGTCTTCCTGGAGAGAGTGATTTAAATTGAAACATTTTTCTCCAGGGTGACATTACCCTGTAAAACAAAGCTTAACATAGCTGCCCAGGAGTCTTGAATAATGCATCACTTTGCTGTTCTGTGAGAATTCTGTCCACTGCAGCATAAAGCAAGCTGAGATGCTGGCTCAGATAGGATCCTGACTGTGGTAATCAGGTGCTGGGGCCAATATCATGTAAGTTAGCAATCCCATACAGCTACACTCCCATCATACATGTATTTGGCAACACACGACAGCGAGCTTCATAGTTACTGCTAAAAAATATTGCAAAGACTATGTGGCATCTCAACAACAACAACTTGCATTTATGTAGCACCTTTCATGTAGTAAAATGTCTCAAGGCATTTCAGTGAGAGGGAGTTGCATTCTGAATTTGCTTCTGTAAAAATAGTCCTTTTCTTGTCGTGCTTATATGCAAGAACCATCCTGATCTAATTGAAGTTAAAGATGCAGAGTCTCTAATACTGCCTGCTTCATTCCGGTCTTTCCTGGCAATATCTTAGTTGGCATTTGTATAAAGTTTCCTTTCCTCATTGTTAACAAAGCTGTCGAGCTGTTTATTTTAATTGGGTTGTTATCTTTGTTAAACTGTTAAAGCTGTACACCAGCAGATTAACGCATTCATTACTAATATTGCCCAGTGCGATTTCAGTCCATTTATTTGTAATGCTCAGATAGTGTGACAGTACTCCAGGGAGAATGTTGTCACTGAGACTGCCCTCAATGCAGCCAAGGCCTCTACCAGTCATGGATGAGCTGGACATACAGCCAACAAAATCGGAACTCAGTGATGCCATTGATTCTCTAGCCAGCGGAAAAGCCCCTGAGGCACAGTGTGGCTTTCGTGCAGAGAGATCGACCGTTGACATGCTGTTCTCCCTTCGTCAGATACAGGAGAAATGCCGTGAACAACAGATGCCCCGCTACATTGCTTTCATTGATCTCACCAAAGCCTTTGACCTCGTCAGCAGACGTGGTCTCTTCAGACTACTAGAAAAGATTGGATGCCCACCAAAGCTACTAAGTATCATCACCTCATTCCATGACAATATGAAAGGCACAATTCAACATGGTGGCTCCTCATCAGAGCCCTTTCCTATCCTGAGTGGCGTGAAACAGGGCTGTGTTCTCGCACCCACACTTTTTGGGATTTTCTTCTCCCTGCTGCTTTTACATGCGTTCAAGTCCTCTGAAGAAGGAATTTTCCTCCACACAAGATCAGGGGGCAGGTTGTTCAACCTTGCCCGTCTAAGAGCGAAGTCCAAAGTATGGAAAGTCCTCATCAGGGAACTCCTCTCTGCTGACGATGCTGCTTTAACATCTCACACTGAAGAGTGCCTGCAGAGTCTCATCGACAGGTTTGCGTCTGCCTGCAATGAATTTGGCCTAACCATCAGCCTCAAGAAAACGAACATCATGGGGCAGGATGTCAGAAATGCTCCATCCATCAATATTGGCGACCACGCTCTGGAAGTGGTTCAAGAGTTCACCTACCTAGGCTTAACTATCACCAGTAACCTGTGTCTCGATGCAGAAATCAACAAGCCCACGGGAAAGGCGTCCGCTGCTATGTCCAGACTGGCCAAGAGAGTGTGGGAAAATGGCGCACTGACACGGAACACAAATGTCCGAGTGTATCAGGCCTGTGTCCTCAGTACCTTGCTCTATGGCAGTGAGGCCTGGACAACATATGTCAGCCAAGAGCGACGTCTCAATTCATTCCATCTTCGCTGCCTCCGGAGAATCCTTGGCATCAGGTGGCAGGACTATATCTCCAACACAGAAGTCCTTGAAGCGGCCAACACCCCCAGCTTATACACACTACTGAGTCAGCGGCGCTTGAGATGGCTTGGCCATGTGAGCCGCATGGAAGATGGCAGGATCCCCAAAGACACATTGTACAGGGAGCTCGTCACTGGTATCAGACCCACCGGCCGTCCATGTCTCCGCTTTAAAGATGTCTGCAAACGTGACATGAAGTCCTGTGACATTGATCACAAGTCGTGGGAGTCAGTTGCCAGCGATCGCCAGAGCTGGCGGGCAGCCATAAAGACTGGGCTAAAGTGTGGCAAGTCGAAGAGACTTAGTAATTGGCAGGAAAAAAGACAGAAGCGCAAGGGGAGAGCCAACTGTGTAACAGCCCCGACAAACAAATTTCTCTGCAGCACCTGTGGAAGAGCCTGTCACTCTAGAATTGACCTTTATAGCCACTCCAGGCGCTGCTTCACAAACCACTGACCACCTCCAGGCGCTTACCCATTGTCTCTGGAGATAAGGAGGCCAAAGAGAAGTTTGGAAAAGTTACCTCAGTTAACGAGCACTGATTGTTGATGGGGTTCTACTCTATAAATTCTATTGCGTGGAATGAAGCAAGCTATAATCGGATACAGTCCAATTTGGGAATGTCTAGGCAACATATTACAATAGTTTGATCCATGAATTATGAAATTCAGTTTTAGGTAGAAATCTTCAGCTTGTTATTTACAACTACAAAGGGACAAACTTTCAATACAAGTGTACAATTGTGTGGCTCATTCAGTATTTTCATTGCACAGAGTGTGTAAGCCATGCAGGTACAAAAATGCACATTAGTTTATAAAAGGCTTATAAAAGTCCCCATTTATCTCTATGGGGACTTGAAATAGCTTGTGAATAGTGTACGGCCAAGTGAAATCAGAAAAGCAAAGTCTCTCTGTAAATACTTTGTAGATGAAACAGAGCAGAGAACAAAGAACATTTATGTGATAATCTGAAGAGCAGAATCATTAATGGTGAGAAAATTATTCTGAGGAGCTCAACTCTTATCTGTGGGTAAAACCTGCTGTGGAAAGACATGAGGAAGGTATTCAGTGATTTAAAATAACCTGCTATTGGCAGGTTTCCCTCCTAATAGGTCCTAAGCAACCATTACAGTTGCTCTTTCAAGAACACAAGATATAGGAGCAGAAGTAGCCCATTTGGTCCATCGAGCTTGTTCCACAATTCAATGAGTTTTTGGCTGAACTATGGCATCAACTCCACTTTCCTGTCCTATATCCATATCCCTTGATTCTCTTAGTCCCCAAAAATCTGTTGATTTGTCTTGAACATACTCAGTGGCTGTACACCCACAGCCCTCTGGGGTAAAGACGTTCAAGGATTCACAATCCTCTGAATGAAGAAATTTCTCCTCATCTCAATCCTAAATGGCCAACCCCTTGTCCTAATACTGTGCCCCCTACTTCTAAACTCTCCAGCCAGGGAAAACAGACTCTCAGCATCTACCCTGTCAAGCCCTATCAGAATCTTATACTCCTCAGCCCATAACCCAGTATTCAGCAAGTGGAGCATAATGGCTCGTCAGTGAGTACAGTTCATCCTGATGACCAATCAGATTTGGTAGGAAAGGGGCGACATTTGGCATACCTGTTTAAGTGCAAAACAGCTATGGAGGTGGCACTGTAACCGGAGACCACATCTGAACTCTGGTATTTAAATAATTAGTAAAAAAAAAAATTGCTAATGAGTTTTCCTCTTTCTGTAGACAGTAAGGTATGTAACGCTAGCTGAGTCACACTGATGCTGGGTTGCTGGTATTGCTGGTCCACCATACGTGATCTATTGCCTATTTATTTTAACTATTATTTCCAATTTTCGCGATTCCTCTCCTTAAGAAGTTGACTCTTGTTGGGATAGGATTCCTTCATCACTACTGCCCCCTGACACCTCAATGAAGGACAACTTTCCAGGTACCCAGTCAGTGAGCGTTTCTAGTCTATTCGACCACGGCGGCAAGTTATGCCCAAGCTCAGTATTCTCCTCATGAAGAGCTAAAGGCATGTACTTCCCAGCAGGCCTCTTTGGATTCCGGCAGGTGTGGTAATCCTATTTAAAATAAAAACAAGAAATGCTGGAAATACTCAGAAGGTCTGGCAGCATCTGTGGAGAAAGAAGCAGAGTTAACGTTTCGGGTCAGTGACCCTTCATCAGAACTGGCAAAGGCTAGAAATATAATAGGTTTTAAGCAAATAAAGTGGGGGTGGGGCAAGAGATAACAAAAGAGAAGGTGTTGATAGGACAAGGTCACAGAGACCAGAAGATCATGCAGCAAAGGCAAATGGTATGTTAATGGTGTGGTGAAAGACAAAGGGTTCGTTCAGAGAGGGTGTTAATTGACAGAAAAATAGAACAGCCCTGGCCCAAAGCACAAACATGAAAAAAAACAGTGGGTAGGCACATGGTTAAAAAAAATGAATGATGAAACAAAACAAAATAAAATAAACAAAGAAAGAAGAAAAAAGAAAAAAATAACTAAACATAAAAAGGGGACCCGTCATGCTCTGAAATTATCGAACTCAATGTTCAATCCACCAGGCTGTAGTGTGCCTAATTGATAAATGAGATGCTGTTCTCGAGCTTGCGATGATGTTCAGTGGAACACTGCAGCAAGCCCAGGACAGAGATGTGGGCATGAGAGCAGGGGGGAGTGTTGAAATGGCCAGAAACTGGAAGCTTGTGGTCATGCTTTCGGACTGAGCGGAGGTGTTCTGCAAAGCGGTCACCCAATCTGCGTTCGGTCTCCCCATTGTAGAGGCGACCACATTGTGAGCAGTGAATACAGTATACTAAATTGAAAGAAGTACAAGTAAATCGCTGCTTCACCTGAAAAGAGTGTTTTGGGCCTTGGATAATGAGGAGAGAATAGGTAAATGGGCAGGTATTACACCTCCTGCAATTGCAGGAAGTAATCCTATTACTATCTGTAGCTCAGTGGGTAGTACTCTCCATAGTATGTCTAGAGGTTGTGGGTTCAAGTCCCACTGCAAAGGTATGAGCACAAAAAACTAGGCTGACACTGTAGGACAGTACTGATGGAGTGCTATACTGGGAGGTGCCACCTTTTAGATGAGGCAATAAATTGAGGTCCCGTCTGACCTTTCAGGTGGATGTCAAAGATTCCATGGCACTATTTTGATGAAAAGCAGGGAAGGTTGCAGGTTGTTAGGTAAATTGGCCATTATAAATTGCCCCTGGTATAGGTAGGTGGTAGGGAAATATAGGGACAGGTGGGGATGTGGTAGGAATATGGAATTAGTGTAGGATTAGTATAGATGGGTGGTTGATGGTCGGCACAGACTTGGTGGGCCGAAGGGCCTGTTTCAGTGCTGTATCTCTAAAACAAAATAAAACATAAAAAGGTCTCACCGGTGTCCTGGCCAATATTTATCCCTCAACCAACAACACAACAGATGATCTGGTCATTATCGAGTTGCTGTGTGCAAATTAGCTGCTGAAATTGCCACAACAGTGACTACACTTCCAAAAGTACTTCAAAGCCCTTTGAGATGTCCTGAGGTTAAGGTGCTATATAAATGCAAGTCTTCCATTTACCTTTTTTCTCTCTCTAACGTGAGACCAATTGTATTGACTCATTTGGGATCTTTTAAGCCAGGGATTGAACCTAATTCTGCCCCAGTCCACCCTTGTCTCTACGGAATGATATGAACAGAAGAAGAGGCTACTGGAACTATCAGACCTGCTGCATCCCGAGTGCATGTTGGTTAATTCTATCATGGAAATACCCACCCTCTTCATCAATCACTGCCTAAATTATCTCCCCACAAACAAAACCAAACTCTATATTCTTCAAGCTCCCTTAGCAGCATCTTTGGGAATGCTGATGGATGAAAACATTTTACTGATCGTTTCTGCATCACCAAATGAAAGGTAAGAAACAAAGGCCTTTTGACTGATGGTGTTTTGGATGAAAAAAATGAAAGAAGAAGAAATCTTTGACTATATTCCCAATGGCTGGCTCTTCATAGAATTTTCATTTTCTTTCCTCAGTTCACTTTCATTGCCTTCTCCCGATGATTGACAGGTTGTCTGGGTATTTTGTGTATTCTGCCTTGCCATAAAAAGCAGTATTCAGATTGTTTCATCCAGCTGTTTGAGTGTCAGGTGGCTGAACTAAGTGAAATTCAGCTTAGTCATCAGAATTCTATCCATCAATTTCTTCATGCCTGACACCATTTTCACTGTCTGTCTCTTTCAGTATAACTTCTAACAAAATAGAATGTCCTTCTAAAATGTACAGCAAAAATAGATATAGAGGCTCCTCACAGTATATTTGGTCAATACACTTAGCTATATTCATGGCATTTTCTTGTTTTGTATGAGCTGGTGCCCTTTCGTAGCCTCATGCTAATAGAGGAGATCTTAACAACTGGCACAATGAGCTATTGATATACTGCTCGTGCAAATACTCAAGGTCTTACAGTTGTAGCAGCCAGCTTCTGCAAGGCTGCTGGAAGCTGTACAATGCACTTCACTGTGGATAGTCATCTACAAAAGGTCAGCACCAAACAGAAAGAAGTTCAGAGTTGAGAATTAACTGCGCCCATAAATATCGCTGTTAATCAGTGGTCTTTCGCTCCATTCTCACATGCTGTAACAGTCTCTTATACTACTGACTGGTGTCTGATGAAGTGCCTAACATACGATGGCTAGACAACCACGCTGAGCAAAAGTTTGAGGAGATATTTCAATGCAATTCTCGGTGTTGAGTTTGGATTACAGTGAAACTGTAGTTTCTGACTGGTTTTGTTTGTGGAATAAGTCTTTGGTACTTTCTGGGAGCAAAGCAGGACGATAGAATTCTGGATCTTGTACACCATCACTATGACTCTGGCTGCTAAACTGGAAGACTTGGAGGTTAAGATGGAGCATCTTCTTATGGATGTGTTTGTAAGTACTGTGTATGTTTCTTCTTTAGAAAATTGAATGGTGTGTTTAAAACCTGGAGTTACAGTCAATAATTCTCAGGAAAGTCTGTAAGCAACAGAGTTAAGCGTCTGTTTGCAAACCTTGAAATTTACAAGGATAAAGTATTGATACAGACGATCAACTACAATGCTCTGTAAAACACTACAATCTTGTCCTGCTGTGTTGTGAACGTAACGGTCCTCACAATCTGAGAATTACATTTTTAAAAAGCTACTTCGAGGGAATTTCTTAAGAATTAATAAAGTACTACTCACTGTTTAGAGCTCTTAATCAACAGCCCAATGGTATGTAGCCAGGTACTGCAGTGGTTCAAGAGGGCAGCTCACCATGACCTGCTCAAAGGCAATTAGGGATGGGTAATAAATGTGGGCCTTACCAGCGACGCCCACATCCCAAGCACGAATAAAAGAAATCATTATGACAGTCCTTACTACTGTGTAATTAGGTAATAAATAGTCACATGGATGATTCAGAAGTATGTGGCTGTTTTTCCTTCTAATTACCTTTCCATAGGATTATGCTACTGAAGTGATTTATGACTTTAACCCCTTGTAGGAACTAAACCAAATCAGGAGCACATCCCCACGAATCTCCTTTAATCAAATTCAAACCAGACAGATTCTCAGACACTTATTTGGGTCCAAAGAATTGCACTAACTTTCCCTCAAAGAAAGAAAACCAACAGAGAATTTTACCATCTTTCAGATAGCCTATTTCTAATATTTTATGGCTAAGTCATAAATATCCCAGGTATTATAAGGGTCTGGGAAACTCTCTTCAATACGTATCTCTCCACTTAAAGAGACACAGAGAGGGGGTTCTTGTAGTTGTATACAGAAACGATTTATTAACTTTTATATATTTATTAAAGAATTTAACATGTAATAAACTTCTTAATTGGATCAAATATTACTAAGAGATGTAACACATATTCTTATTTCTAACATAAAATCCAGAAGTTTAATCTTGCTAATGTAACAGTAAAATTATCTTAGAATATCTGTCAAAATCTAAAGTAAACCTGTACTTTAAATTCCCAAATAAGGCATGGGATGAGAAGTGTTGTTGAGGTTTCAACACTCCTAAGTGTTTGCTTCAAAACTTTGTATTTATACTATTTCTAAGGTGTCGTATGACTTTTGCATTAGATGCGACCTTCCTGTGTTCCTTTTAAAATCCATATCTTTAATTTAATATTTTACTGGAATTTGAAGTTGTGAGACTTTATCTGGTCAAAATGTTTGTAATTGTGTTTACTTGACCTCTCTTGTTCCTGTGAGTACATTCCGTTTATTGTTAATTGCCCTTTCTATGGCACTCCAAATCAACCTCCAGAACTGGCCTGTCTGAACAAACCAATTAAGTTTGTTGCTACCTCTTACTGACAGGATATTTCAATGTTCTTTTTTTATCTTCCAAGCCCCAGACAACAGAGACACAAATGGATTTCCCAACTTGTTCATAACAGGGACTTGATATTTTCTAACTTCTTAAAGGGGAACTTCAGTGAGCTCTGAAAACTAACCATTTGTCCAATCTTTAACTCTAAAGGCATTACACACTAACTATTTCTAAATTCTACTTAATCAAGCCTATTATACCTATATTCCATCACATCCCCCTCTTGACCTGGATAAAGGCGAACAACAAAAATAGGTTGTTTAACTAAACAATGCCTAAAATATAAACATTCAAGAAAATGTCATAACCTATTATGTGAAACAGGGCAACATTACAAAAGAGTACTTTGACAACAATCATAGTCCGCGTTTTTGCATGGATTATCTAAATTTTCCAAAAATAAATCTTGTAATTCCAGTACAAAGTTCAGAATAAAACTATGCGAAGCGTCCACCATCTGAGGTCGCAAAATGTTCAATAAGACGACTGTAGCTCGACATGTCGAACATCAAGGAACAATTGATAAAATTACATTGACAAGTAGAAAAGGATCCATAGCTGCCACTTGATCTTGAACCAATAAAGTTCTGTTGAGATAAACTAAAATGTGCTTTAGTCTATTGTCAGTCACATTCCAGCCAACGTCCTCATACCAGGAATCAAATGAAAAGAGCTTAACATCAGGGAATTCTGGGGTCATCTGGATAGATGTGTTATTCAGAACCTGAGTATCTGTATAACAGGTGTATTTTCCATCAGAAACTAACTTGGCGATACAAAGAAAAGTCATTCCGCCATGTTTTCCTTCGAACCATCACACTCTTCCATTGTTACTGATGAATAAGAACATCACTTGCATTGCCCCCCCTCCAAACGTCACTCAGGGCAAATGCAGTAAAATGTTTTGTTCCTGCTTCTCTGCAAGAAATCGCATAGGATAATGTGTTCAAGCAGTAAGACATCTCCGGCATGTCACATGCACTGCTTGCATCCAGAAGATCTTTAACAAAAGAATCTAGCAGTACTTTAATCCTTGCTTTACACAGGAGCAAGTCCCATCACTGAGAGTCTGCAGTACGTCACTCCATTCCCACAGTGTTTCCTTCTTCTGTCCTTGTGACTTGACTATTGCTTGTTGCGCCGAGTGCGGTTCCCTGTGAAACCAACCTTTGAGCCGCTATGAGGTCCTGCGTGGCTGAGAAACATTTATTGATGCAGTTGGTTTCAGTTCGAATGACGAAGTTTCCGTTGCCATCCTCCAGGCTGATGCACCTTGTACTGTTCCTCCATGCCTGTATCCTTCAGGACACCTCTTCAGGTTGTCTACAGAGACAATTTTATAATAGTGCTTGCCATTCGGCTCTTCAGCAAATATTTTGAAAGTTCTTTCATTATTAACAATGTATTTGAACAGGTTTCTTCCACTTAGGTCTCAAACCAGGTTTCTGTTCAAACTTTCTCTCCTGAACCCACTCCCCGGTTACAGGTTCCAAGCTTTGTTAGTTACCTGTTTCTGTCTATTCTTCTCTCTCATCCTCTGATCAATTTCATGAGAAGTTGATCTGTTATTTCATGTTTCAAATTGTTGCTGTCGAGTCAAGGAGTCAGAAAGCGTAGAGGCAATAAAAGAACTGTGAGTAAGTGGTGTATGCATTTCAACACCATGCATTAAATAATAGTGTTCTAGGGAACACTGTCTCTGATGTGCACATGGGTGCATTATTTAGTGATAACTGTACTTCCAGAATGATGGCGGCCCACTTATTCCCTCTGATTCTCAACAGTTTCATCAATAGCTTTTTTACTTCCTGGATTTTACATTCCGCCAGTTCCGCTGACTGCGGATGACGTGATGTGCTTTGCTCTAACCCAATCCGCCTTTGCATACAATAGTCTTTGAAAACCTTGGAAACAAAAGCTCCACCTGAATAAGAGTGTAGGACTTTAGGTGCACCAGCTACACTAATAATGTCAGTAATAGCATTGACAAGTGCCGTTTCCGAAACAGTTTTTGTGGGGACCAGCCAGCAGAAAGAAGTGCCAGCATCAACACAAACAAGAACATGTTTATACCCCATTAATGGGGGAAGTGGTCCAATGAAATCAACAAAAAATTTCTCCATTGATTTATTCGGCTTCACAGGAGCCAATGGTGGCAGTTTAATAAGTGATGAATTGTTGATCAAATTACATGGCTCACAATTTGCCAATATGTTTTACAGGCTTTAAGCATGCCTGGCCACCAATATAAAGGAGTCAATTTACAGAATGTTGTTCGGGCACCACTATGTGCCTAATCTATACCTTCGTGAGCTTCTTTTACAAGCTGTTCTCCTTTGTAATTCAGGGATACCTCCCGGACACCCTTGGGCAACTTAACCAGTACAATAACAGTCGGGGTCTCCAAATAGAAGTTCTTTGATGGATATTCTTTTGGATTCTCTTTCATCGGGTCTAATAGCTGAATCAGTTCCTCATCCTGATTAGCACCCATTCTGCCCTAGTGATTACATTAACTATGGCAGGCCCCTCTCGAGGGGGTGTCATACAGACTGAATGTTTTGCCTGTTGCCCTTTGAGTGTACTGAACCAGTGGTATGCCCAAATCCATGAATTACCTGGCAATTATATTTCTCCTTTCACAAATGGAGAATATCTTCCCAAAACGACTTGTGTTTTATGGGTTTACCTTTATGATTGGTAAAACTTGTTTGCTCCCGTTTACAGTAGTCACTATTTGTACAAATTAATGTGGGCTTAATAAGGTCTGCCTTTTCTAAAGCATACCATAATGTTGCAGCTTCAGCATACTGTGCTGTCCATTGGCCAAGGGGTATGGACAGTAATTCTTCTGGATAGAAAGAATAAGAATCCCAAAAGGTACCTATTACTATCCCCATCCCAGCTGAGGATTGTTGGGATACCCCTTTTTTAATCATCATTGATGACCCATCACAGTCAATAACCTTATGATAATCTGTAAGTGGTTTCAGAGGTACTTGTTTAACTCCCTCCTCAGTATCATCATCTTCCATAATGGGGAGGTGTCCATGCCTGAGGATAGAAATTTAAAAATGAGCATGGGATCATTCAAAAAGGAGGCCCATTTGTCGTATCGGATTCAAGTGGCTCTTCTCTCATCAGAGTCTATTCGCAAAACTGATCTCGAGTCTGGTATTTCGGTATAAATTGTAATGGGGTGTATCCCCTGAAGGGGTCATGCTTTAAAGAGGCACTGAACTGTCATCGTCATAACCCTTTCCTTTTTATTGTACCGTCTTTCAACATTGGAAAAATTATAAGAATGAAACTGAACCGGCACAATTCGATTTTTATTGTTAAAAAAACTGCAACTGCTACTTTAGGAGATGTTTTAACATGAAGATGAAGTGGGACCTGCAAGTCCCTTTGCTCCAAATCTATAGCCTTCTGTACATCGCGGCAGTTGTTGCAATTTCAAGTAATCATCTGGGGAAAAAATGAACGGGCCTTTTACTGTCTCGCCTACTCTAGCATACAGAGGTTCTGAGAGCTCAGCAAAGGTCGGTGTAAATGATCTAGCAAAGTTCAGGAGTCCTATACTTGCCTGCAAATTTTTCAAAGTTCGGGGATATTGGATTTTATCAAAGGTAATTACATAGGCATGAGGTCAGATTTGGCCCTAGTGGACTGGGCAGGAAGACTACAAGGTAGGACAGTTGATGAGCAGTGGCAGATGTTTAAGGGGATATTCAATTCCTCCCAACTAAAATATATTCCAGAGAGGAAGAAAGATTGTAAGAGGGGGGAAGAAACATCCATGGCTAAGCAAGGAAGTTAAGGGTAACATAAAGACAAAAACTAAGGCATACCATATTGCAAAGGCCAGTGGCAGGCTGGAAGATTGGGAAACGTTTAAAGATCAACAAAGGGTTACTAAAAAGTAATAAAAAGAGCAAAGGTAAATTATGAAAGAAAACTAGTGCAAAATATAAAAACGGAGAGCAAAAGCTTCTATAAGCATATAAAGGGAAGAGAGTAGCTAAAGTGAATGTTGGTCCCTTGGAGGATTTGACTAGGGAGTTAACAGTGGGGAAGACAGAAATGGCGGAGACACTAAATCAGTATTTTGCCTCAGTTTTCACGGTGGAGGACACTAGTAACATCCCAATAGTGACAGGTAATGCAGAGGTTATAGAAAAGGAGGAACTTAGAACAATCATCATCACTCGGGAAAAAGTACTGAGCAAACTATTGGGATTGAAGGCGGACAAGTCCCCAGGGCCTGATGGCCTACATCCTACGGTCTTAAAGGAAGTGGCAGCAGAGATAGTGGATCCATTGGTTATAATATTCCAAAATTCCCTGGATGCGGGGAACGTTCCAGTGGATTGGAAAAATGCAAATATAAGGCCCTTATTCAAAAAGGGAGGGAGGCAGAAAGTAGGAAACTATAGACCAGTTAGTTTAACATCTGTCATTGGGAAATTGTTAGAATCCATTATTAAGGAAGTAATAACAGGACATTTAGAAAGTCAAAACGCAATCCATCAGAGTCAGCATGGTTTTATGCAGGGTAAATCGTGTTTGACTAATTTGCTAGAGTTCTTCGAAGATGTAACAAGCAAAGTAGATAATGGGGATCCTGTAGATGTAGTATATCTGGACTTCCAGAAGGCATTTGATAAGGTGCTGCACAAAAGGTTAATACACAAGGTAAGATCACATGGGGTTAGGGGCAATTTATTAGTTTGGATAGAGGATTGGCTAACCAACTGAAAACCGAAAATCAGGATAAATGGGTCCTTTTCTGGTTGACAAGATGTAACTAGTGGGGTGCCACAGTGTTCGGTCCTCGGGCCCCAACTATTTAGAATCTATATTAATGACTTGGATGCAGGGATAGAAGGTACTATAGCCAAATTTGCAGATGACACTAAAGTAGGTGGGATAGTAAGTGGCAATAAAAAAATAAGAAATTTACAAATGGATATGGATAGGTTAGGTGAATGGGCCAAAATTTGGCAGATGGAGTTTAACGTGGATAAGTGTGAGGTTATCCATTTTGGTCGGAAGAATAGAAAGGCAAATTATTATCTAAATGGAGAGAAACTTCAGAGTGCTTCGGTGCAGAGGGATCTGGGTGTCCTCATGCATGAATCGCAGAAAACTAGTATGCAGGTGCAGCAGGTAATAAGGAAGGCAAATGGAATTTTGGCATTTATTGCTAAAGGAATAGAGTATAAAAGTAGGGAGGTGTTGCTGCAACTGAATAAGGCATTAGTGAGAGCGCACCTAGAGTATTGCGTACGGTTTTGGTCCCCTTACTTGAGGAGGGATGTAGTTACATTGGAGGCAGTTCAGAGGAAGTTCACTCGATTGATTCCAGAGATGAGGGGTTTGTCTTATGAAGAGAGATTGAGCAGTTTAGGCCTTTACTCTCTAGAGTTTAGAAGAATGAAAGGAGATAATTGAGGTATATAAGATGATTAAGGGGATTAACAAAGTAGGCGTAGAGAGGATGTTTCCTCTGGTGGGACAATCTAGAACGAGAGGTCATAGTTTTAGGATAAGAGGTAGCAGATTTAAAACAGAGATGAGGAGAAATTACTTCTCTCAAAGGGTCGTGACTCTGTGGAATTCACTACCCCAGAGCGCAGTGGATGCCAGGACATTGAGTAAATTTAAGGAGGAGAGAGACAAATTTTTAATTAGAAATGGGTTGAAGGGTTATGGAGAACGGGCAGGAAAGTGGAGTTGAGGCCAAGATGAGATCAGCCATGATCGTATTGAATGGCGGAGCAGGCCCGAGGGGCTGAATTGCCTACTCCTGCTCCTAGTTCTTATGTTTGCTTTATGATCCTGAATAGGCCATTGTTTCCTGGGCTTGTTCCAGCCTGCATCAAGAGAGTGAGATTCCATATCTACCTTGCCACATTGATTCGGATGACGCTGTAGATAAGGGTAGTACTTGTTTAGGAGCTGTTCCAAAAAACCCTTATCACCCCCCTCTCGGCAGGTGTAGTCTAGTTGTTCCTGAATATATCTCTGTCGGTCATCCTGGTCTGTGGATGCCTGCACAGGCCTGGACATGATCTTAAGGAAGTATTTAATATCAGGCTGTCCTATAATAAGAGGGAAAATCAAATCAGGTACTAGACCCACCTCCAGGGTGGCTGTAATACAATAAATAGTAACAGGAATTGTATAAAAGGCAATCCGCTGTACCTTACACTGTGTAAATCCCCCTAATGATAACTGATAAAGTGGGCTTCCCAAATCTGACCACTGAGATTTTATAATTACAGGATCCATGACTGAGTAATCAGCTCCTGTATCAAAGAGTGCCTGTACCTGATCAGCAGTGTGCAGTGTTGCCAGGGCATAGGGGAATTCAAGAGATCCTGGTTGGGTGCCAGCCCTTCACTGTGGAGATGCTTCTGAGTCCTGACTGTCAGCCCTGCCTTGATTTCTGATGACTTTAACTGAAGTCTGCCCCTTCCTCTTAGGAGTCTCATGCTTTCCCGATCTCTTAGGTGTTCTATCAGAAGGCTTACAGTCACCCCCTTGGGCTGGATGCCGATCCTGTTGGGAGTCTTTCTGATCCCTGCCTCTGTCAGCCCTGGAAGCTCCCATTACTCTGTGATAGGAATGGCCAGTGTAAAGTTCATCCCCATAGGGATCCCAGTTAACCCTGCTATCTCTGCGATGTGTGATGCTAGACCGTTCCCACCGTTCTGGGGAAATATGCCGCTTGCGCTCCCGGCGAGATGGCGGTGTAGACCGACCAGAGCGCCCGTCTGGGGGCCCAAAGGAACCAATTGTGGGTAACTGGAATGAGAAGGAGTCCTTGTCCTAATCTGTCCCTGTCTGTATGAAACAGAGACATTGTTTGTATTATTTTTAACCTTAGGATCCGGTTGGACCGCAGGCTTAGTATGGGGTAGATCCAGCAAGGCATGGTTCAAGTGGATAATGTGTTCAACATGATCCCACCTCTGCTGGTCATCAGGATAAGCAGACAAAGCTCCTTCGCAGGCTAGTCTAAGCGGTTAGCCATTGATACTGGTTAGCCAGACAGCCGTGAGCAATTTCCCAGTTGCCATGTGTAAAGTCCTTACCTAGTCGATAGGCGGCTACCAAACCATTCGACCTAACAGTATATTGAAGGATTTCTTTGATTGAGCCCATTACATGCCCTCCCTGAGTTGTGGTCTGGAGGTGGGAATATATTTGTATCCAGCTGTTGCACTTATTAATTGGGGAGACGTGATCAGAGTTTAACATCATGGAGAGGAGCTGCCGTAAATGTGCAGCACTCCAGCTGTGACAACAAGTGTCAAGTCTATCAAGGTTATGTAAAATCCACCTTGTTTTATCTTGATTACTGGGACTGGGCTTGCCACACGTGGCATATATAGAGTTAAGATTCACATTGCCTAAGGGTGTAATTTGAGACTGCACTGACTGTCCCACAGACAGAGGAAAGCCTGCAGCACCAGCAGTAGCAAAAGCCTGGAGAGGTGCCTGTTTCATTTGAAGGTGATGTACCAGTAGCTGTCTACAATCCTCCCGCAAATTCTGATCATGAACCTCATTGTGAGGAAGCCATCTAATCCGAGACCCACTGCCACCACACACATAGGGAGACCCAGGACTTACAGTTCTACCATGGATACCCCCACCCTGTCGTGACCAGTCATTAGGCCACCCAATTGTGCAGGCGTGCACATTATCATTACGGAATATTGTGGGTCTGGGGTATCAGTCTGATTATCCCACTGAATACATGCTATCCCATCCTCCTGGGGGTCAGTACACAATTGTACCATGAGCTCTAACTGAACCATCAGCATCAAAATTATCAATCTCAAAGACTACCATCTGATCCGCCTGAGGCAGCGAAATGGGATTCTGTAATCTACTAAAACAAGTTGATGGATCACCCAACGGAAAAATTAAGCCAATCCCTTCTTCATTAGCCATTATATCGGAACGGAACATAAACTAGGAATTAAGATACGTCAGGACCTAATTTCAACTAGGATTTAAAGTGAACTGTAAAGGAAATTTCCAAACCTCAAAAGTAGAATGAGGGAGTTCTGATTTAAGATCCACAAACCATGATCAAGAGTTTGCCGTCTCTAGATTTTTAAATCAGGGCCTTAATACCACTGACAGAAAACATTCCTTCCGTACTTACAAATCTAAAATATACCTTAAAGACGAACATATAAGTACAGGATTCTGTTAACAACAAGACCATGTTTTTGGGTGCCAACTGAAGTGATTTATGACTTTAACCCCTTGTAGGACTAAACCAAATCAGGAGCACATCCCTACGAATCTCCTTTAATCAAATTCAAACCAAACAGATTCTCAGACACTTATTTGGGTCCAAAGAACTGCACTAGCTTTCCCTCAAAGAAAGAAAACATACAGAGAATTTTACCATCTTTTGGATAGCCTATTTCTAATATTTTACGGCTAAGTCATAAATATCCCAGATATTATAAGGGTCTGGGAAACTCTCTTCAATACGTATCTCTCCACTTAAAGAGACACAGAGAGGGGGTTCTTGTAGTTGTATGCAGAATACTACATGAAACGATTTAGTTTAGTTAGTTTAGTTTAGTTTAGAGATACAGCACTGAAACAGGCCCTTCGGCCCACCGAGTCTGTGCCGACCATCAACCACCCATTTACACTAATCCTACACTAATCCCCTATTCCTAACACATCCCCGCCTGTCCCTATATTTCCCCACCACCTACCTATACTAGGGGCAATTTTACAATGGTCAATTTACCTACCAACCTGCAAGTCTTTTGGCTTGTGGGAGGAAACTGGAGCACCTGGAGAAAACCCACGCAGACACAGGGAGAACTTGCAAACTCCACACAGGCAGTACCCAGAATTGAACCCGGGCCGCTGGAGCTGTGAGGCTGCGGTGCTAACCACTGCGCCACTGTGCCGCCCTTTTATATATTTATTAAGGAATTTAACATGTAATAAACTTCTTAATTGGATACATATATCACGATATCAAATATTACTGAGAGATAAAACACATATTCGTATTTCTAACATAAAATCCAAAAGTTTAACCTTGCTAATGTTACAGCAAAGTTATCTTAGAATATCCAGAATATCCATCAAAATTTAAAGTAAACTTGTACCTTAAATCACTAAATAAGGCATAGGATGAGAAGTGTTGTTGAGGATTCAACAATCCTAAGTGCTTCAAAACCTTCTATTTATATTATTTCTAAGGTGTCGTATGACTTTTGCATTGGATGTGACCTTCCTGTGTTCCTTTTAAAATCCATATCTTTAATTTAATATTTTACTGGAATTTGAAGTTGTGAGCTTTTACCTGGTCAAAATGTTTGTAATTGTGTTTACTTGACCTCTCTTGTTCCTGTGAGTACATTCCGTTTATTGTTAATTGCCCTTTCTATGGCACTCCAAATCAACCTCCAGAACTGGCCTGTCTGAACAAACCAATTAAGTTTGTTGCTACCTCTTACTGACAGGATATTTCAATGTTCTTTTTTTATCTTCCAAGCCCCAGGCAACAGAGACACAAATGGATTTCCCAACTTGTTCATAACAGGGACCTTGATATTTTCTAACTTCTTAAAGGGGAACTTCAGTGAACTCTGAAAACTAACCATTTGTCCAATCTTTAACTCTAAAGGCATTACACGCTAACTATTTCCAAACTCTACTTAATCAAGCCTATTATACCTATATTCCATCACACTACATTCGGCTCAATCAATCCAAGCCTTCACCTTCATCGTGTCACCCAACAGTAGAAGAGGGCACTATTTTACAGACTATAATTTGATGTTTCCACTTCCTCCCCTGCAAACTTTAGGACTTCATTGAAGGTGGGAGAACCTAAAACAGTGGGAAGTACATCAAGCCAACATTGCTTCATGTCTAAGCAGAAAAAAAACATTTATTTTGTTCCAACTATTAATATTCAGATTTAAGAAAGAACTTTGTCCACAGAATCAATTAATATTTCCCCAGTGTTAGTGAACTGTGGAATATTGTCCCTTATAAAATAAACCCAATACAATTCTAAAGGGGGTGCAGGAACAGAGGGACCTGGGTGTGTATGTGCATAAGTCATTGAAGTTGGCAAGACAGGTTAAGAGAGCAGTTAATAAAGCATACAGTATCCTGGGCTTTATTAATAGGGTCATAGAGTACAAGAGCAAGGAGGTCATGTTGAACTTGTATAAGACACTAGTTCAGCCTCAGCTGGAGTATTGCATCCAGTTCTGGGCGCCGCACTTGAGGAAGGCTGTGAAGGTGTTAGAGAAGGCGCAAACAGATTCACGAGAATGTTTCCAGGGATTAGGAACTTCAGTTATGAAGATAGATTGGAGGAGTTGGGACTGTTTTCCTTGGAGAAGAGAAGGCTGAGAGGTGATTTGATAGAGATATTCAAAATCATGAGGGGTCTGGACAGAGTAGATAGAGAGAAACTGTTCCCACTCGTGAAAGGATCGAGAATGAGAGGGCACAGATTTAAAGTAATTGGTAAAAGAAGCAAAAGTGACATGAGGAAAAACTTTTTCATGCAGAGAGTGGTTAAGGTCTGGAATGCGGTACTGAGAGTATGGTGGAGGCAGGTTCAGTTGAAGCATTCAAGAACGATTTAGACTGTTAGGAGTTCCTCAGGGTAGTGTCCTAGGCCCAACCACCTTCAGCTGCTTCATCAATGACCTTCCGTCCATTATAAGGTCAGAAGTGGGGATGTTTGCTGATGCTTGCACAATGTTCAGCACCATTCGCGACTCCTCGGACACTGAAGCAGCCCATGTCCATATGCAGCAAGACCTCATTAACATCCAGGCTTGGGCGGATAAGTGGCAAGTAACATTTGCACCACACAAGTACCAGGCAATGACTCTCTCAAACAAGAGAGAATCTAACCATCTCCCCTCAACGTTCAATGGCGTTACCATCGCTGAATCCCGCACTAGCAACATCCTGGGGGTCACCATTGACTAGAAACTGGACTGGACCAGCCACATAACTGCTGTGGCTACAAGAGCAGGTCAGAGGCTGGGAATTCTGTGGCGAGTAACTTACCTCCTGTCTCCCCAAAGTCTGTCCACCATCTATAAGGCACAAGTCAGGAGTTGCCTGAATGAGTGCAACTACATCAACATTCATGAAGCTCGACACCCTCCAGGACAAAGCAGCTCACTTGATCAGCACCCCATCCACCACTTTCAACATTCACTCCCTCCACTCTGACGCACAGTGGCAGCAGTGTGTACCATCAACAAGATGCACTGCAACTCACCAAGGCTCCTTAGACAGCACCTTCCAAACCCACGACCTCTACCACCAAGAAGGACCAGGGCAGCAGACGCATGGGAACACCACCACCTGCAAGTTTCCTTCCAAGCCACACATCATCCTGACTTGGAACTATATCGCCGTTCCTTCACTGTCGCTGGGTCAAAATCCTGGAACTCCCTTCCTAACAGCACTGTGGGTGTACCTACACTCCAATGACTGCAGCGGTTCAAGAAGGTAGCTCACCACCACCTTCTCAAGAGTAGTTAGGGGTGGGAAATAAATGCTGGCCTAGCCAGCGACACCCACATTCCCCGAACAAATAAAAAAATATGAAAAGCAAGAATGTACAGGGTTACGTCGAGAAGGCGGGGGATTGGCACTCAGTGAGTTGCTCATTCAGAGAGTAGGTACGAACATGATGGGCCGAATGACCTCCTTCTGCGTTTTAACAGTTACGTGATTCTGTAATGCATTACTAATGATGCAATTTAATATATAATTGCATCAGGGGTAAATGCACATTGGGCACCAGTGGTTTATGGAAATATATTAAGTGGTACATAACTTAATAGGAGATCAAACTCGTGCGTGCGTGTGTAACAGAGCACATACATTATGCAGTTCAGTTGTAGGGTCAATATATTTTTTCCAAAAAATACACTGACAATTAATCTGCTTAAATTAGTAGTTGATCCTTGATTTGTGCAGTCCTGACATTCGATCATGGAGGTTAGTGGAAGTATGGAGTCATTCATTACCGAGAGTATAAATAGTAGCTGTCTTTTCAATGGGTTGAATGAATAAAACATTGTTCACAATTTTCGAGTAATAGATTTTCTATTGTATTTATTGCTATAAGCACTGTGTGATTTGTGTTTACCCTTTATAATAAATCTCTTGGTTCAGTAATCCCCTTTTAGTTTGATGGTACAAGGCAGGGGCTGTTTTAGTGACAACCCTGTTAGTTCAGTGGTTTTTTAGCCACTTGACTTCACCACCTACGAATGAGGACCTTTGATGGCTCAGAAACATGCCTTTTGTGCTGAATGTTTTTTCGCTGTGAGCATACAATATTTATTAACCATCAGTGGCAGTAGTACCACCAACAGAAACATTCAACTGTATTCATATGAAAAGAATTGTGTAATATATACTCTGTGTAGAAATTCAATTATAAATTATTCACCAGTGATTGCAGAGTAAAATATCCCAGCACTGAGACACTAAGGGCTGAATTCTCCCGGTCCCGTGGTGGCTGACTTGGAGGCCGGGTTGGATGGGGAGGGAATTGCCAGGAACGTAGGGAGGGGAGCTGCCTCGGGACAGCTCCCTGACGCATTCCCGCCACTGGCGGAATTTCCCGGGGCAGGCTGCGAAACGGATCAGTTGCTCGCTGAACGGAGGCGGCAGACAATTTGCGTATTTAAGGCTCCAATTAAGTGCGATTTTGAACCTCACCGGTATTTTGCTGGTGGTGGACCTTGCCCTCTGCTGCATGGGGAGGCCGCCAGCTTAATGGAGGTGTCCTCCCCGAGAGAGGATGGGGGAGGGGATCATCGGAGACGGAGGCTCAAGGCCCCAGCGACAGGACCACAGGAGGAAAGGCCACACCTGCAGCCCTAACGCTTCCACCAGAGGGGTTCCCCTCCTCTCCGAGGGGTCTATCAGCTTGGCCCCTCTGAAATCTTGGTATAAATTTTCACCTCTGAGGCAGCTCCATGTGGAGGTGCCTTCCCGGTCTCCGACCTGCCTCGCCTCTGATTGGGCCAGCAGCATCGGGAGCCCTCCCAAGGACGGCGAGCGCGGAGGCGGCCAATTAGGAGGCTGCCTCCGGGAAGATTGCTGTGCCTGTCTTGCTCCCAGCAAGTGCAGGCTTCAGATCCTTACGGTTAGGGTTAGGGTCAGGGTCAGGGTCAGGATCAGGGTCCGAAAGCCCGTGGGAAAATCCTGCCCGAAAACTCTTTCAGTAATGACAAGGGACAGTTTGATTTTTTTTTAAATAAACATGTGCATCATACATATTATTCAAAATGAATATAAGGGAGTGAGCACAAGCCTGTAATCTAATCTTGAAGTTTAGATAACTTGTAAATTGTTCCTGTTTCGTTGGTGTGTTTGCTGACAGTATCTAAAACCATGGATCAGATTGAAGCCTTTTAGTTTTACCAAGTAAACTTGGCACGCCATATATGATTATAAAAAAATTAGCATTTTGTAATTGCTTACAATGTTGTGCTGCATAAGAACATAAGAAATAGGAGCAGGATTAGCCCACGCAACTCCTCAAGTCTGCTCCACCATTCAATAATTACGGTTGATCTACAAGCTCTGTGTTCAAATCCTGAACCTGTTTGACTCGACCAGAACTACTTCTTTGGCCTCCTTGTCTCGGGAGACAATGGATACGCGCCTGGAGGTGGTCAGTGGTTTGTGGAGCAGCGCCTGGAGTGGCTATAAAGGCCAATTCTAGAGTGACAGACTCTTCCACAGGTGCTGCAGATAAAATTGGTTGTCGGGGCTGTTACACAGTTGGCTCTGCCCTTGCGCTTCTGACTTTTTTCCTGCCAACAGGTAAGTCTCTTCGACTCGCCACACTTTAACCCCGCCAGAACTGATCCATTTGTATACACGTATGAGGAGTCTGTCATTTGGAGTTGTGCATTAAACAGTGTCATTCAGTGTCAGTTTTTGGTATGTGAGTATGTGTGGGAAACTAGATGGTATAATAATGAGTTAAGAGGCTTGAGGCAGCAACCCTGAAGGACAGCTGGGTAAAAGTTATAATGTTGGATGTTAATGGTTGCTTCATTTGAGGGATTTCCATATCCAGTTCAGGAGCTACCAGATGTACCACAAGAGCTAACTTCTCATTGAGCCCAGAATAGCACATCTTCCTTGAACGCTGTAGAACCATTGAGGGATAAGCTGCAAAAACAATTTTGCACAAACAGCTTCATTTCTGGTTCATAAGGTATTATCATAAGCTGACAGCTTTGCTTTGAAACTTGGTGACCAGGTTTTAATGAGGATTCACTGTCCATCACAATAACAGTCTGTAGTTTCTGGTGCCCATGATTGCTATCTTGTGAATAACACAATGTTTGATGCTTTGGATTTGATGTGTCAACATCAGTTGTGGGAACAATTCAGATCGATGATCCAGCAGAGTGGCGACTTTTTCAAATTGGGCTTTGACAGACACACAACTCTGTGTCATTGGGACCAGCAATATTTCTGGAATCAAGTTCATGAAAGAAATGAATGCATTTTGAAGCTATTTTGATTGTATTATTGTGTTTTGATGGAATCTTTGGATTTCAAACGATGTTGAATTTTGGTGTTAATCTCTGTTTTTCTCAAGATACCTCCAGCTTTCTCAAGAAGATAGACAGTGGAGTTAGACTCACTAATAAAAACTCATGTCACTCTGTTTCCCTGGTGTTGGTACGCCTGGTGAAAATCATGCAGTTTGGAGTTGATCGCAGTGACTGTCTTCTGAGATGATGCCAAGTTCTTAATATCAAGATAGATGTTGAGGGAATTTTAATCCCCTCCCACCCCCAAAAAACAGGTGAGTTTGAGTCAGGTGGAGTGTAAAAACTTTTAAAGCCTTAAACCCGAACCCAAGGTGTCTTGAATCTACCCAGTGTTGGTTTGAATGGAGGCGGGGTATGGCGTGGGCAACCAGTCTACTCTTATAAGGAGGTTGCATGCCCCAAATGTTAGCTCCATTTTAAATTTAACCCTGGGCACCAAGCTAACTTGCTCCCCTCCTCACGATCGGACCACCCCTCGATATCACTGACCTGCTCCCCACAATCACCAACACCCTCCTCCCATTCTCCAGCCCCGAAATGTCTCCGAGCCCCCACAATCACCCCCAACCCTCCAAATGACCCATCCAACACCCCCCCCCCCCCCCCATCACAAAGTTGACCCCAGCAGCAGGAAACCTACCTGCTCCTAGGCTGCAGTCTCTGCTGCAGGGTTCCCCGCCCGACAGAGAGCCCAGCCTTTCTATCGTTTAGTAGGTGGTATTACCAGCCCAGTAGTTGCCTGCTGGAGGGCTGTCCAATAATACAGCTTAATGCTGGAAATAGTATTTCTCTCAAGGAAGTCACAAAAGTTAGATTCATACACTTGCGTATCAACAAGGGTGGGTTACCTGGTAGTCAGATTTCCTCATGTGCTGTGGAGTTTTTAAACTCCGCGCTTTCATCTTTTGGGCTTCACAGGTTCCCCACCTGAAACTCAGCTCTGTAAATTCCTCATCCTCCATTACCTGTCCAAACTCCCTTCTTTAAATTATTTATGGAATCAGCTTCCACCACCTTTTCGGTTAGAGCATTCCAGATCCTGACAACTCTCTGGGTGAAAATATTTCTCTGAATCACCTCTTTAGATCCCTTTTTAAATACAGACCAGTAGTAGAACCCCAGTAGCAAGTTAGATTTCCTAGTTGGTGTGCCTAGTGATGGTCCAGCAAGCTGGTCAAAAATTAGACGTGGTGGGAGATCTAGTGTTGAGTGAGTGAGTGAGGCCATCAGCAACTGTGAACACATAAGAGCTTTAGTTTGCTTTCAACCAATTTCCACGCTGTCTTTTTGATCTGAATTGTGTCACCTGCAGTTATTTGTATTTTATAAAAAGAATTAATGCCATTATGTGATTTTTTCACTCTATCCTTCAAGGCTGTCTTAGTTTCATGAGAAGAATTGTAGTAAAAGGTTAGGTCTGATGCAAATGTGTTTGACTTTTCCCCTCCTGAACTATACCCCATTTAACTCTATGGCTACGATAGCACGCAAGTTATTAGTTAGTATTTTTTTCCCGGTAATGTTTACTTTTAGCAATATTAAGAACCCGTTTTGATGCCACACTAGTTCAGTGTTTCTACACAGGTCCCCAGATATTACATTTGTTTGTTATATGAAGAAGGAATTTTCCTCCACACAAGATCAGGGGGCAGGTTGTTCAACCTTGCCCGTCTAAGAGCAAAGTCCAAAGTACGGAAAGTCCTCATCAGGGAACTCCTCTTTGCTGACGATGCTGCTTTAACATCTCACACTGAAGAGTGCCTGCAGAGTCTCATCGACAGGTTTGCGGCTGCCTGCAATGAATTTGGCCTAACCATCAGCCTCAAGAAAACGAACATCATGGGGCAGGACGTCAGAAATGCTCCATCCATCAATATTGGCGACCACGCTCTGGAAGTGGTTCAAGAGTTCACCTACCTAGGCTCAACTCTCACCAGTGACCTGTCTCTAGATGCAGAAATCAACAAGCGCATGGGTAAGGCTTCCACTGCTATGTCCAGACTGGCCAAGAGAGTGTGGGAAAATGGCGCACTGACACGGAACACAAAAGTCCGAGTGTATCAGGCCTGTGTCCTCAGTACCTTGCTCTATGGCAGTGAGGCCTGGACAACATATGTCAGCCAAGAGCGACGTCTCAATTCATTCCATCTTCGCTGCCTCCGGAGAATACTTGGCATCAGGTGGCAGGACCGTATCTCCAACACAGAAGTCCTCGAGGCGGCCAACATCCCCAGCTTGTACACACTACTGAGTCAGCGGCGCTTGAGATGGCTTGGCCATGTGAGCCGCATGGAAGATGGCAGGATCCCCAAAGACACATTGTACAGCGAGCTCGCCACTGGTATCAGACCCACCGGCCGTCCATGTCTCCGCTTTAAAGACGTCTGCAAACGTGACATGAAATCCTGTGACATTGATCACAAGTCGTGGGAGTCAGTTGCCAGCGTTCGCCAGAGCTGGCGGGCAGCCATAAAGACGGGGCTAAAGAGTGGCGAGTCGAAGAGACTTAGCAGTTGGCAGGAAAAAAGACAGAGGCGCAAGGGGAGAGCCAACTGTGTAACAGCCCCGACAAACAAATTTCTCTGCAGCACCTGTGGAAGAGCCTGTCACTCTAGAATTGGCCTTGATAGCCACTCCAGGCGCTGCTTCACAAACCACTGACCACCTCCAGGCGCTTACCCATTGTCTCTCGAGATAAGGAGGCCCAAAAGAGACTGATTAGAGATCACCCATCTAGCATTGTTTACCAGTGTTGCCAGTGGTGACATACGCTACATTTGCATCATATTTTAAACAAAGTTTGCTGTACACTATCTTACACTTCCGTGGGTAAAATTCAAAGAAAATATTTTGGCAAATGCAAGTTAACCTTAGAGACAGCAGATACAGTGACAAAATGAAAATTGTTTCATTCAGCAAGGTCAACCAAAGATAAGATGACGGTGAAGCAAAATATCAAATGCTTTGCACTGTAGCAGTTGCAAAGACAAATTGATTGTTAGTGTGGCCGAAGATACAACATGTTACACTGAGGCTGCCAGATAGCATTTGACAAACTTCCACACAAAAGGTTATTCCTTAAACACAAAGTTGTAGGGCTGCAGGAAGTGGATAGAAAATTGGTTGAAGGGTAGAACATAATAGAAATTGTTCGAGCAGTTACATCAGGGTAGGAGAAGTACTGAGTGGGGTGTATCAAAGGTCAGTGTTGGACCACTGCTGTCCCTAATTTATAACAGTTGAGAAACCCAATGCAAATTGGTCAAATTTGCAGGTGATAGCAAACCAGAGAGGGGCAGTGGAATCAGAGAAGGTAGTTCAGAAATTACAGAAAGAAATAAAAAAAAGTGGGCAAAGCAATAGCAATGAAATGTAACACAGCCAAATACTGTAGAGGAAGAAAAAAATGAATGACCGGCACACTCCATTAAAGACACTGAAATAACTATTGCTGAAGTTGAAAAAGACTTTGGAGTCTTTGGGTCCAATTTTAACTCTGTATGAGTGAATGGGTTTTGAGTGAGTTAAAATTGGGCCCTAATTAGACTCTGATCAAAATGTCCAACCAGTAGAAATTAAGGAAGTCATCAGGCTATTGAACTATGTAGTCCAATTAGTAGATTACAGCACAGTGGGAAGTCATGATCAAAGTGTGCAGAGCTCTGCTCAGTCTGCACCTTAAGTAATGGACATCAAAACATAAGAGAGACGTTGAAGCCTCAGAGATGGTGAGAAGAAGAAACACACACTGATCCCTGGCCATAGAGCAGTGGTTTTCAGAATGGACTCTGCGGATCCCCCGGGTTCTGGAGAGACCTTGCAGGCAGTCCACTAAATAATGTCAAAGTGCAAGATGGAATGGAGTGCGGCCGTCACATGTGCAGCACAGATTGGGCTCTGTTTCATTTTTTGTTTTATTATTTTGCTTATAATGCCTCTGTGATGCACCTTGAGTCGTTTTATTGCGTTAAAGGTGCTACATAAATATAAGTTGTTGTTGGGCTGCCTGTCTCACCTTGGAGGAAAGCACACAAGGAGGAGCATGAGAGTGGCAGAGATTAAATAGCTGTTTTCTTAAAAGAATTATGAAAACATTCTTTATATGCAGCACTTTCATCTTATGAGTTTTATATATTATAGTTCAGATGGGGGGGGGAGGGGTGTCATAATTACTAATCTATTTGAAAAGGGGTCCTTTAACCAAAAGTTTGAGAGCCACTGCCTTGCGGGTTGCAATTAAGAGGAAAGACTGGAGAAACGTAGTCTGTACAGCCTTGAAAAGTGACAGCTGAGAGATGATCTTACAGAGATGCACAAAGCTGTGAACCACATGCATAAGGTGAATCCGAAATATTAAATTACGACAGAGGACAAGAGGGTCAAACATTTAGACTTGGCCCTGCCAAGATCTCTACTGCGGTGTTTGAAAACCCTGACGCCCGTGTTCTCCCCATGGTCGGCCATTGTTCTTTGCTAGCCAGCACAATTCCCAATGAGGTCAGCACCTCCCAACAGTCACAGTGCACCTGCCCTCCAATAGGTAGAGGCTAGCTTTAAGTAGTTTTAGCAAGTAGAACATTGGGTCTCTTGCTGATGGGTGCAGCCAGTGAATAGTACGGTTAACATTGGCTGTGCGCAGAAATCATATGACAGTGAACAGGCAGCACAATGATGCATCACACTGAACGGTCGTGGGGTAATCACACACCCTGATCCCCACTCCCGTTTTTGGGGGCTATCCAATTTAGCCCCCATGATTTTTTAACAGCTCGTGGGTCATACAGGAAATTTAAGCATGGCTTTCTACATATTTAGAATTACTGCAATGAAGCTAGAACTTTATCTCAAATCATGGAACTCACATGCACGTTGAAATTGTCAGCAATGTCAAATTACTGACTTTATTGAAGAACACAAAAGAGCATTGGATCAGTTCCTGATTCACTCGAAAGTACAGGGGTATGAGTTTTGGGCAAGAAGAAGGTTAAAAGAAAAACAACTGTCTTGAGTTCTAAAAAGAATCAGCTTCGTGGTGTGAGTCGGAGAGAGTGAATGGTCCTTCTCTGTTACATATGTTCCCTGATCTATCTTTTTGAGTGCAGCAGTTTACGCGATGATTCCCAAGACTTATCTTACTGACCTTTCCATGAAGTTGCACAGTGTTGGCTAGTTGTCTTGTTTTAGTGGCGAATTTTATGAATGGCAGAATATGGCATTTAGCCCAATTGAGACTGATTGGATTCTTCAATTATTTCAGTCACCAATCGTGTGGAAAGTGGTGGCATGTTTTTACAAAAAAATAGTGATTAAAGCTTGTTGATAGAAAACTGCTGCTTGGTTTCAGCCCAGCATGAAAAAAGCTCAGGTTTTATTGGTAGTAGATGTTGGTGCACCGTAACTTTCAACTTCAGAAGGGGAGTGAAGCAGCTGGTAAGAAATCACCCGCCCCTTATGCATTCAGCCCGATATTTCGTCCAGTCTCTTTGCATGGAAAGGAACATCAGGCATTGTGTGTAGAATGGACAGTCGATCCGCTACTGCCCACATAGCCGGCCAACAAAGCTAACAGTTCCACCCATCGACTTTATTCTATTTTTATGTGCACACACTTTTGTAAGGCTGAGGGTTTGTGTTTCCTCCCACTGTGGCTGCACTAACTCTGTATATAGTGTATTATGATTTAATTTCATAGAAATATTCTTTAATAACTCAGCTAACAATGAAAATTAATAAGTTTTGACATCGTGACAAAGGTTTTGAAAAGTTGAGTTGCGTGATTGTTCTACACCAAGCAAATTGTTATTTCCTCAACAGGAAATGATATGCTTTGTAATCAGTTCATGTTTTGCAAGATTGGTCATAGTTTATTTATATTTGTTCAAATGTTTTCCCAACACATATCTCAATTGTTTCTATTGCTGAGTTACAAGCTTACCAATGGTTGCCGTGCACTCGCTAGATAATGAAGGATAAAGGCAAATATTGTTGGAGTCTTTAAAATCTAGTGTATTGCTAGTGGGGAGCGGATGTCGACTAGTATCATATTTGACATTTTGCAGTTAGCTGACATATCCTATCTTGCTTCGAGATCTGTTCTTTTACCCAGAAGTACACTGATATTTTTAATACAATTTCCATTGTTAGAAACAGTGTAAATGATGTACTTCATTAAATAACACACCTTTGTCCCTCCCAAGCATAGGAACAGGAGAAGCCATTCAGCCCCTCGAGTCTGTTCTGCCATTCAGTGAGTTCATGGCTGATCTGTGAGCTAACTCCATATGCCGTAATACCTTTGGTAACAAAAATTGATCGATCTCAGATTTAAAAGTAACAATTGATCTAGCGTCAACTGCTGTTTATGGAAGAGAGGTCCAAACTTCTCCCACCCTTTGAGTGAAGAAGTGTTTCCTAATTTCAGAGTTTGAATCATTTTACTAAATTAATTCAGTCAGTCCTGCAGATGCTGGGGTGAAAATGGACTGTGGCGTCTTTGCCCAAGTCTGTGTCTCACCCGCTCTGAATCAGAATATTAAAAACATCTCTCGCAGGTTTGGGGAAGATCAGCTCATTGATGAGGTTGTGTAATCCTTACATTATATTAATGAGATATTAGGAGATTCTGTTAAAGTTTATTCAAGCAATCAAGATAACCTCCCACTTTGTTTCCTTTTCACCGGCATCCAAGTCTGTTGATTCTTTTGCTGATGATTTTGTTTGAGACTGTTTGCCTATTTCGTTTGGATCACATGATTTCAGTGTTCACATCTCCAATCCGCTCCCATTTCAGTGGCTGAGCTACCACATGGTGATTTGCATTCTCTTTTATGGAGCATTGTAAAGCTGGTCTCTTTTAATTAATCAGTGAAAGAATTTCCTCCCTGCACTGTGTGTCTCAAAATCGTAACCTGTTTTTTCTGAACTCATTTCAGACTATTTCATGTAATGTACGTGATTTGCCTTGTTAGTCTTCATTTTTCTAATTAGTCTAACCAACACTTACCTTTGATGGCTCCGCTTTTCATCCATCACCTATCGATGCTCTTGATCTTGCTATTTTTAACCTCCTTCATTGCTAACACTGCCTCTTGGTCTTCTGCTGCATGTAACACACTTCCTTTCCCCTCCACAGCACTGACTCGCTAAAAGGCCTAAGTCTAAACAAAAGTGGAGTATCTTGCCTAACACTTCTTTCATACTCTCTGGCAGGATAAAAGAAACTACAGGGCGATATGATTGTCAATTCCATTTCTCACCTCTAGTCTCCCATTAGCTTTTCTATAGCAAACTTTCTTGGTTTTCTCTATTCCATTAAATCCGATATGACTGGTATTCCTTTGCGCTTTGTTTTCTTGGTTCCTTCAAGCTGCAGATGTAGCATCCCATATGCTTTTGCTCCTCCCTTCCAATCTTGCCACGATGTTGAAACAGAGGCTCATTGTACAGTTTCCTACTCTAACACACACTTTTTCCGAATCTCAGAATGGTCAGATTTCTTGCTTCCCTCATTTTCACTGTTTTATAGTCTTCAGGATATTAAAACTCAAGCTTCGGATCCCTGAATCACTACTTTCTCATCTACCTTGTCATCTGTCTTGCTCTCTGTTGTATCTTGTGCTATGGGTGTTCGTTTCTCGGTTAATAAAGGTCAGGAGATTCTATTAGTGCATTGTCACTAGTCGGGGTATCTGCATCTTACCCAGGGTAGGAAGATTGTTTATGTGCAGTCAAGTGGCTGATGATTTCAGCCATTTCATCTTCCAGACAAAACTTTTAAAGGTCTCATACTTCATCTAGAAATGTAAGATTTCTTATAAGAATATTCCATACAGCTACCATCATGGTGCACTGGCACATCATCTTAAATAGATATGGTATAAGCTCCACCTACCATATCCCCAAACTATAGCCAAGACTGGGCAATCAGAGACAAAGCACAATGATGAAGCCTGCAATGATGAAGGGACAAACTGCCAGGACTTGTCCATCACTGCTTTCACATACTTCAGTTATAAATCACAATTCAGATGGTCAAGAAAGGAGTTAACTTCCATACAGTCATAGTGGAGTAACCTGTCAACGTATGATATACAGATTGGACATTCTGTCACTTACTGATTGAAGCCACAGTTTTTCCTGTAATCAGTGAAGCTTTCCCTCATCATATCTAGCCTTCTGCAGAGAAAATAAATTCCTTGAGCAGATGAAGCTGTATTGATTTTCAGTTGACTGAACAGCAGTGTGCAGTATATAAGACTGCCCCTCACCAACCTGCTGAAAGACCTCAGTGTTGTGAATCATTGTAGTGTTACGACCAGGTGAGAAAGGGGTCTAGGGTTCCCTCTCAGCCTTTACCTGGTCTTACTGTAACAGGGTTTAATTTTAAACATACTGTGTTTTTAGCTCCCCATTGGTGAATCCTTGCTCACCACTTTCCAATTATAAGGCAAAGAAACCAGGTTTTCTTAGGCTTAAAGAAGAAAGGTTGATATTTTATTAAACTTAAACTCGAATTTGGTTAATGCCTACGGATACACAATGCACCCACGCTAGCGTGCATAAGCGATACACGTGCAGATAGAGACAGAAAAGAGCAGAAGAAATAAAGTGGAAAAGTTTGAGGCAGTCTCTGAAGAGGGTTTTTGTTATGGTTCTTTGAGCTCACTGTAGAGTCCTTGATTGTAGGTAGATCTTGCTCTTCGTTGGGGCCCATTGGTCTTCTTAAACCTTGTTCACTGTAGGAGACTTTTCTCTCTTGGGATTCATTTGTCTTCAGTGGATTTGGAGTTCCGTGAGAAAGAGATGGGAGCAGACAGACAGGAGAGCTCTTCTTCAGTCCAGGAGCATACTGTAGTCTGTGAGTTCAAACTGTTTGTACAATTCAGAAAAAACAGGTTGCCAAGCAGGCTAGTCACATGACCAGCTGATCGGACCACGTCTGTTTGTGGTTTCGGTTATCCCAGCAGTCATCCTGAAATTTGAACTCTCTCACCTTCAATGTCTGGTGCTCAAAGTCCATTGTGGGTTAAATTGGATAAGGGAAGTAACGCCTTTGTCTCCACAAGAACAGTCTGTTAATGTGCAAATGTCTTGCCAGCCAAGGGCCTGGTGATTTCTTTTTTAAACAAGTAATTTCTTCACTTCAGCAACAGTTTTCAAATCAATGTTTGTATGACAAAATTAATGTGCCTCATTCTTGGCAGGTGGGGGGTCTGCATGATAGTATTTTACTTCTGTGGTGCTGTTAGTGTAGAGAAAAATATTTTAGAGAATTGTTACCAGATATTAACATACGAAGACTTAACACATTTGAATGAACTTTCTTTTTCTGATATTGTAATGAGGAATTAACCCATTTTTTAACACTTTAACACCTTCTTTCTGGCACAGTGTGGGTTGTTCCAGAAACATCTAGATTGTCTGAGACCTCAACATTCTGGGCTATTTCCATATTGTGAAACATATTGTTGCAATGGTTAAAAAAAAAACACTAGGAAAAAGATTGGTTTCCTCCAGGATTGCGTCACGGACATGATTTGCAATGTTTTCTGACAAATTTCATTCCCCACAAAACAGCCACAGTCTGTTTCATAACTTTTCACTTTAGCAGATTAGAGAGAAATGTAACTGTAGGCTTGTTCTTCAAGACATACTTGAGAGGAGACTCTTGTTACAGAAATAAGACATTTCGTAATCCAGTTATTGGCCGAGCTCATTACGGACAGCTCTTTGTAATTCCCCAAACTGTGACACATTTTTTCCAGTCATGACTCATGATGTTGGAGCTTTCATTGATTAGAGATACAGCAATATTCAGGACATAACTGTGCTTCACACGTCCTGCAAGCATTGGTTTTAACTGTATTTTCATGAGTGTAGGACACAGCAGTATACTGAGACCTTGTGAATGTCATGTACAATCAGTCCAATTGTTATTGTAGGAAGCTTCTGGGTAGAGGGTTTCAAATCAATACTGTTAGATCGCCCTCAGTATTGCTCATAGACAGAAACATGAAATAAGATGAGGGTGGCGCAGTGGTTAGCACCGCAGCCTCACAGCTCCAGCAACCCAGGTTCAGTTCTGGGTACTGCCAGTGTGGAGTTTGTAAGTTCTCCCTGTGACTGCGTGGGTTTCCTCCCACAGCCAAAGACTTGCAGGTTGATAGGTAAATTGGCCATTGTAAATTTCCCCTAGTGTAGGTAGGAGAATGGAGTGGATGTGGTAGGGAATATGGGACTAATGTAGGATTAGTATAAATGGGTAGCTGTTGTTGGGCTGAAGGGCCTGTTTCAGTGCTGTATCTCTAAATAAAGATGTTTTCCCTGGTTGCGGAGTCTAGAGCCAGGGGGCATAATTTCAAAATAAGGGGGAAGCCACTTAGGACAGAGATGAGGAGAAATTTATTTACTCAGAGGGTTGTGAATCTTTGGAATTCTCTACCCCAGAGGGCTGTGGAAGCTCAGTCATTGAGTATGTTTAAAGCAGAGATTGACAGATTTCTAAATACAAATGACATAGGGGGATATGGGGATAGTGTGGGAAAAAGGCATTGAAGTGGATGATCAGCCATGAATGATGGGCAGGCTCGATGGGCTGAATGGCCTACTCCTGCTCCTATGTTCCTATGAAGCAAACCATCTCAACATAATCTTCTGCATTACTCTTAATCATTTATATTTTGCCCCCCACACCTATTTTAACATTTTTCTTGTAAATCTCGATTTAGTTTATGTGCTGACTCTCATAATCCGTCTTTTCTGATTGCCACTATTGTGTTAAAATATGTTTGTATGTGGAAAAATTACATTTATCTTTGTGTTTAACTAGCTGTGGCTGTTATTATGTTTTTTTAAAGTTATCTACTTACCACTTAACATTATGAGTTGCGATTAAATTGCTCTTGGCTTTTCATTGAAGTCATCCATTTGTGCAGTGAAGGGAGAGAGGGAATGGAGCAAATATCATATTCCGGGTTGCCACGGAATGTGCAGGGAATTAGAATTATTAGGATTAGAATTAGAATTAGAACATTACAGCGCAGTACAGGCCCTTCAGCCCTCGATGTTGCGCCGACCTGTGAAACCATCTGACCTACACTATTCCATTTTCATCCATATGTCTATCCAATGACCACTTAAATGCCCTTAAAGTTGGCGAGGTTCGTGTTGTACTTGGGGTGCCAGAATGGAAAAGCAGTGACTGGTTAATTCCAGAACCTGTTTATGACAGGAGGGAAGGAAGAAAGAAGCAAAGTCATTTCACGCATGGGGTGGGCAGGGAACAAATGGTAACATTGAGGGTCTGGGGTGGAATCTGGAATTGGGAACCGGATGGCAAAGCCAAAGTGGGATCGCACTCTGCTGCATGTGTGCCTGCATTCTTTACCTTGAAGCCTCACTGGGAGAGAAAGGCAGTGACGTATTGGAAAAGAGTTAACCAATGGTTGAAAATGTTTATGAGGCCAGTGAGGTTCAAGTGAGAAACTGGTTGGAGCAGTTGGAAGATGCGATTATTAAATTTATGGTTAGATTTGCAATCTTTTCTGAAATTATTTTCTGTGTTTGTTATGTTATATTTCTGAAGATATAGCAGGCGTGTGAAGAACTATCAAAGTGTCAGTATGTTGATTTGCTGCAGTTTGATTTTTTGGTGATTGTTGAAAGTGTTGCAGTACACCGAATTGTTGCAGTACAGAAGGAGGCCATTCAGCCCCTCTGTGATCCTGTGATACAAGAAAGAATTTACAGAATCTGATTGGTAAGCAAATGAAAATAGAAAGCAAATGAATTTGGAAATGGAAAACCGCAACAACAACTTGCATTTATTATGGCACCTTTAATGTAGTAAAATGTCACAAAGCACTTCATCCCCAATTTCCTTTCGGAATCATTCATTGTCTCCGCTTCCACCACACTCGTGGGCAGCGAGTTCCAGGTCATTACCACTCACTGCATAAAAAAGATCTGCTTCATATTCCCCTTCATCTCTTTCCCAAAATGGGAGCATTATCAAACAAAATTCAACACTGAGCCACATACAGAGATATCAGGACAGATGACCAAAAGCTTGGACTAAGAGGTAGGTTATAAGGAGGGTCTTAAAGGAGGAAAGAGGCACAGAGGGTTAGGGAGGGAATCCCAGAGTTTAGAGCCTTGGCAACTGAAGGCACGGCTGCCGATGGCAAAGTGATTAATATCAAGGGTGCGCAAGAGACCAGAATTTGAGGAGCGCAGACATCGTGGAGGGTTGTAGGGCTGGAGGAAATTAGTGGGATAGGGAGGGGGTGAGGCCATGGAAGGATTTGAAAACGGGGATGAGAATTTTAAAATCAAGGCTATCCAGAGACTAACCAGTCTTAATTTCCCAACAAGCAACCAATGAGGAAGGACATAATTGATAAAAGCAAAATACTGCAGATGCTGGAAATCTGAAATGCAAGCAAGAAATGCTAGAAATACTCAGCAGGTCTGGCAGCATCTGTGGAGAGAGAAACAGAGTTAACCTTTCAGGTCAGTGACCCTTCATCAGAACTAATTGACATGACATAATTGATAGTGCCATCAGAACAATCACAGGCACAAAAATACTTCTTATTTGGTAGATATCTTGCAATATTTTCATTAAAATGTCCTACATCAGTATATAAAAATGTGAAATATTGTGTTCCAGGTTGTGAATGCCAGCAGACTTTATATTATGCATCTTATAAAGGTGAATTAGATCGTCTGGCTCTGGTAAAATTGAAGTCAGTGGGAACCAGAGGAAAACTCTCCACTGGTTGGTGTCATACCTGGGATAAAGGAAGATGGTTGTTGGGAGGTCAATTGTCTCAGCCCCAGGACATTGCTGCAGGAGTTTCTCAGGGCAGTGTTCTAGGCCCAACCATCTTCAGCTGTGTGATCAATGACCTTCCCTCCATCATAAGGTCAGAAGTGGGGATATTCACCGATTGTTCCTCAGATAGTGAAGCAGTTCATGCCTGCATGCAGCAATACGAGGAAAGGCTGAGGGACTTGAGGTTGTTTTCGTTGGAGAGAAGGAGGAGGAGAGGTGACTTAATAGAGACATATAAGATAATCAGAGGGTTGGATAGGGTGGATAGTGAGAGTCTTTTTCCTCGGATGGTGATGGCAAACACGAGGGGACATAGCTTTAAGTTGAGGGGTGATAGATATAGGACAGATGTTAGAGGTAGTTTCTTTACACAGAGAGTAGTAGTGGCGTGGAATGCCCTGCCTGCAACAGTAGTAGACTCGCCAACTTTAAGGGCATTTAAGTGGTCATTGGATAGACATATGGATGAAAATGGAATAGTGTAGGTCAGATGGTTTCACAGGTCGGCGCAACATCGAGGGCCGAAGGGCCTGTACTGCGCTGTAATGTTCTAATTCTAAAAAAAAAAAGACTTGGACAACATCCAGGCTTAGGCTGATAAGAGGCAAGTAACATTCGCACCATACGAATGCCAGACAGTGACCATCTCCAACAGAAGAGAATCTAACCATTTCCCCTTGACATTCAACAGCATTACCATCATTGAATTCCTCCCACCAACAACATCCTGGGGTGGGGTGAGGGGGTCACCATTGACCAGAAACTTAACTGGACCAGTCTGAATCCTCAAAGATATGTACCAGAGTTGTTGGGGTTACCATTGATCAGAAACTGAACTGGAGTAGCCATATAACTACTGTGGCTACAAGAGCAGGTCAGAGGATGGGAATTCTGCGGCAAGTAACTCACCTCCTGACTCCCCAGTGCCTGTCCACGAGGCACAAGTCAGGAGTGTGATGGAATACTCTCCACTTGCCTGGATGAGTGCAATTCCAGTAAGAAGCTCCACCCAGGACAAAGCAGCCACTTGATTGGCACCCGATCCAGCCCCTTAAACATTCACTCCCTCCATTATCGACGCACAGTGGCAGCAGTGTGTACCATTTACAAGATGCACTGCAACAATGCACCAAGGCTCCTTCGACAGCACCTTCCAAACTCGCGACCTCTACCAACTAGAAGGACAAGGGCAGCAAATACATGGGAACACCACCAACTGCAAGTTCCCCTCCAAGTCACACGCCATCCTGACTTGGAACTATATCACTGTTCATTCACTGTCGCTGGATCAAAATCCTGGAACTCCCTTCCTAACAGCACTGTGGGTATACCTACCCCAAATGGACTGCAGTGGTTCAAGAAGGCAGCTCACCACCACCTTCTCAAGGGCAATTAGGGATGGGCAATAAATGCTGGGCTAGCCAGTGACGCCCACATCCTGTGAATGAATTTTTTAAAAACTGTATCCTTTATGATTTATCATGAAGCAGAAACAAAGTCAAGGCTCCACTTACACGAAACACTAAATGTAAAAGTGCACAATGCTAACTAAAGGTCTGTAGTTGCTTCTGTAAATTTTGCTATAAAGTTTAGTAGAGTAATTTTTTTTAAATTACATTGAAGGTTGGTTTGGTAATCCATGCTGACAGTATGAAGCGGATATTATTGTACAGACAGGGCATTTGCAGCCCTTGAGCTATGACAGGATGGATATGTGCATCTTGCCTTTTCATTAGAATCTTCATCCTCTATCATTATTTATCTTCTCGCATTGAATAAGAGAAAGCAAATTATTCTATTCATAAAAATGGGTGGGGGAGCTTTTTCATAAAAAGCATTAGATTAAGATGGTATGTTCACAGTAATGTTGTTCTTTAATACGTGTGCACAGCTTCGTGTTTCACCCACTGCTTGCATGAACTAGACTACAGTACATTCATGTTAACATTAATTAATGGCAGGATGTTTTACTACTAATAGTGAAGGTAATGAAATAATTTCACATATGTAGATGTTCCTTTGCGTGTAAATAGAATGTGAGTTGTCTAGGTTTGGTACTTCCAGTTGCACAGCTGCACAAAAGAGGCCAGGAGTTGAATGTGATGAGTAGTTTTGCAGTGGTACTGAGTCTTGGTTGAGTTATGCTAAGATGTTGGCACACAGTTGAAGTCATTGCATTTGATTGTGTCTTGTATTTGGATTAGCAGCCCCTTGTACCACTGCATGAAATATTGAAGCTGAAGGCTTTGCTTCTGTGTCTCTGAAGTTTTCTTGCATCAAAAACCTCTTTGCTGTGCTGTGGTCTTGTAAAGATCAGTGGCTGTGATGATTTAGCAGTAATCTCTGCACCAGATGGTGATACATCAGATACTCTTCCTGAAATGGACATGTGACCTGTCTTGCAACAAACCAGGGGGAGTCCTGTGTCACGTGGCACACTTAGCACTGATAGAGGCAGATTAGACAGCTGACCCTGTCAGCATCCACTGTTACAAAAACTAAACTTGACGTTTTGAGAACGTTCCTCTCCCAAAAGCTCTCATTTTCCGAGAGTGCGCTGCTCCACTGAGACCAGGTTGAATTGAAGAAGAAAGCTCAGTGTTTACAGCACAGAGCAAACGACACTGGAGGTGTTTTCAAATTTTCTCTTTTAAATCCGGGGAGAAAAAAGCCCCAGCAAAATCATCCTGCAAATGAACTGAAAGCCCCACGTACTCAGCCGTGGAATTTGAGGAATCTGGAGTAGACCCAGGCTTTGGAAGTTGTTGAATTTCTTTTTGTGTTTTTCCTTTTCCTATTGAGCCTGCACTATGGTTGTACAAGCAGCTGTCACGCCTGGAAGGACCAGGAGACTCTTGTTCAAAATTCCATACGGAACATTGAAAAGGAGCAGCGGTGAAAAGGTAAGAGGATTCATTCTCTGAGTCTCGAGTCAATATTAAACATATCCCTGCTTCAGTATTAAGGCTCTCAGTGTATATTACATCTGTTTCCAGTTACCATACCAAATATCACTGGCTTCTGCAGATTATTGCAGGATTGGGCGAGAATTTACTGTTCGATTCACTTCATTTTGGAAATGAATGGAAACTTCAGGCATTCACATGCCGTTTTTTGTTGAGCTCAAATAAAGCGAAAGATCTCGTGGTTATTTTTTGCTTTGCAGAGTGTAAATTGAACTGTGTGGTGTCGGGCATTGAAACTGACGGTGAAAATGAGCATTTGAGCATTGAATGGATGTGAGAGATCAGCTTCCAGCGAGTATCCTGTTTCCTGTATCACATTATGCCTGAAGCAACTGCCCATCTTGAAAAATTATATTGCAAAAATAATTAATGTACAGATTAATCATTAAAGCGATGGTATCAGGTCTGTCCAATTAATATCATCTGAAAAGATGTTTTAATTGTGGAGCTTCAGTAAAACTCTATCATATGTATGTCTTGATTGTAAATTGGTAGGGCCATTTCTTTCATTGTAACTGACAAGACTTTGTATATACGGTGCCAGTTGTTCCCAGACAGAAAACACCAATTTGTGCAGTGATTTTTTTGCCCCTGTTTAAATAATGTGACGATGGAATTTATGACAGCTTCAACTGCATAAACCATTCCTAAATATTGTAGCATTATATAAATAGCATGCATAATGCACTGTTTATTATTGTAATTGCTGTGCCTACACAGCTGCTTAAAACGTGTCTGTGAATTCTTATCGCCTGCATTGCATAATGCCGCAGCTAATTTCCTGAGAGATTATTGGGTAATAAAAGACGTTCACCATGTGACATAATACATCCCATGTTTCTTATCGACACTGGACATTGTCTCATTATATAACAGGATTCAGAAAGCAAAGGAATTAAGCAGATCTTTAAAGATGATGGAAAGTCTGGGCAGGAGTATTTCATTGTTCAAGAACCTTCCATTATCTGTTCAAAAACAAAACATATGTTGGGAAAAACAAGGCTCAACCTCTCTTTCAAACAGCAACTTTTGTGTTATACTGGGAAGACAGGCCATGTTGGTGGGGTTCCTTGTTATGGAATGCTCATGTAACATCAGTGGCAGCAAGGAGTGCCTTGTTTCCCAGAGCAGCTGTACCGATTGTATGTAGCATGTTAATCTGGAACCATCTCCCAGTGCTTGTCTGAAGTTGTGGATTATTATCTGTAGCGTTTCACTGTTAATGACATCAGTAGGGCAGTCAAAAGGCAAGGGGACTCAGCACAGAGGGCCTCCATTGAGAGAAAAAAATAATTAACAGCTTTTCTGACAAGTTAAGATTACATTTTTTCAATATATCTTTTTGACTAAAGAATAGGGCAGTACTCTGAGCAAAGTGATGTTCTATCTAAACTTTCCTTCCCCTCACATTTACCAGTTCTATATGGAGAGTGGTGAAGATCTGGAACAGACTGTCCATGGAGGCTGATAATGTTGGTACATTCAGGAGGGAACAGGATATATATTTGGAAGAGAAAGCAATTGACAGATGTGGGAGAGAATTACATGTCAGCATTTGAACTTTGTTTTAGACCATATGGAGTGATGGTTCTCTCCCACTTTTGGACATTGCTACATACAAGCACTGTAATGCTTTCAAAAAATACAAACACTGTAATCACGGTTTCACTCAGTGTATTAGTGATTTTTTTATGCACAGGATAATTCATAATATATTAATTGTATGGCTTAGCAATTTCAATAATCTTTAAAGCTCGTTAAAGTTACAAGTCACAACTTACATGCAGAATAAGCTTATCTTAATGGATCACAGCCAAGAACATCTAGTTTAAGTAGCTGGATCGATTGATTACTAGTTAAACAGTTGTTGCTGGGGTTTCCAGCAGTTTGATCAACACACACTTTGCCACTTTCCAAGCAGTTGACAAACAGTCTCTGCAAAGACACTTCTTGTAGTGGGAGGCAGTGACGTACTGGTAATGACACTAGACCTGTAATCCAGAGCCCAGGTTAATGCTCAGCAGACTTGGGTTTGAATCCCACCATGGCAGATGGTGAAATTTGAATTCAATTAATAATTCTGGAATTAAAAGCTAGTCTAATGGTGACCATAAAGCCATCGTCGATTGCTTTAAAAACCCATCACCCAATGGTCACGAACACCCTTTAAGGAAGGAAATCTGCCATTTTTACCTGGTCTGGCCTACATGTGATTCCAGACCCACAGTAATGTGGTTGACTCTTAAAATGCCATCTCAGATAGCCTAGCGATGCCCACATCCCACAAACAAATCATTAAAAAAAACACTGGCCATGAGATCAAACTGTAAATATTCAAATTCCAACATATAGTGTAATCATCGTGAACTTGTGTAAAGCAGAATTATTGGAAACCGGCTTGTGTTTGACTTGAAACCTTCCACAACAACACCTTGCATTTATATAGCGCTTTTAACATGATAAAACATCTCAAGATGCATCACAGGAGAATTAAGGAAAGAAATTTGACACTGATCCACAAAAGGACATATTAGGTACACATGAATAAAAACTTGGTCAAAGTATTAAAGAGCGACATAAAGGAGGAAAGAGAGGCGGAGAGGTTTAGGGAGGGTAATACAGAGCTTAGGCCTTCAGCAACTGAAGGCATGGCCACAAATGGTAGAGCGATTAAAATTGGGGATGCTCAGAAGGCCAGAATTTGCAGAGTGCAGAGATCTCAGTGGGTTATGGGGCTGGAGGAGATTGCCAAGGGTGAGACTATGAAGCAACTTGAAAACAAGGAAAATTGAGGCATTGCTTGATCAGGAGTCACTGTAGGTCAGCGAGCACAGGGGTGATATGGCAAACAGGACTTGGTGCAAGTTCGGAACTGGACAGCAGAGTTTTGAATGACCTCAGGTTTGTAGAGGGTAGAATGTGGGAGACCAACTATGAGTGCTATGGAATATTCAAATCTAGATTTAACAAAGGCATGGATGAGCTGAGACAATGTTGAATTTGGGTGATGTTACAGAAGTGGAAATAGGCGGTCTTAGTGATGGTGTGAATGTGTGGTAGGAAGCGTATCTTGGGTCGCATATGACACACAGTCATGATCTGTGGAAATTATTTGCATCTTCGTTCGCCAATTGTATAACTTTCCTTGCCCATCATTTTCATCTTCTCATCATCAATATCCACTTTATGATGTTGAGTTTCTGCTTGTTTTCTTCATTGCTCAACTTCTTTGGCAGGACTCAAAGATCCAGCAAGAATGGGGACATCATCTACCCATTCTTTCATACTACATTCGTGTTGCCACTTATTATCTTAGTCAAGTTATCAATGGCAATGAACAAGGTGTGTGATGAGGTACAGTCATGATGGACTTCCAGTTTCACCTTCAACCGTGCCGATATTTTTCCTTCAGTCCTTCCATAAGCATTTAGTTCCTTGTGTACCCACCACCCCATAGCCCCACCCTTTAACACCACCAATACCCTCAGGGATCCAGCCATTCCACCATACTGTTGCTCCAGATTGAGTCACACAGTTCCTTAACAACAACTTGCTTTTATATTATACACATGAAAAAATGCCTTGAGGCACTTAGCAACAGGCAGCTAGCCTTTAAAGAAGTGTGAGGTGAAATGACCAAAAGCCTAGTTGAAGAAATTGTTTTTCAGGAAACATTTGAAGACAGGGAGCTAGAGGAGGGAAGAGATGACGTTCCAGAGAGCAGCATTAAGATATTTGAAGAGTCTTCCAGAGTTGGAGTGGAGGAAGTGGCAGTGCACGGAAGGCTAAAGTCAGAGAACCAGAAGGCATTTTATTTTATTTATTTAGAGATACAGCACTGAAACAGGCCCTTCGGCCCACCAAGTCTGTGCCGACCAACAACCACCCATTTATACTAATCCTACATTAACCCCATATTCTCTACCACATCCCCACCATTCTCCTACCACCTACCTACACTAGGGGCAATTTATAATGGCCAATTTACCTATCAACCTGCAAGTCTTTGGCTGTGGGAGGAAACCAGAGTACCTGGCGGAAACCCACACGGTCACAGGGAGAACTTGCAAACTCCACACAGGCAGTACCCAGAACTGAACCTGGGTCGCTGGAGCTGTGAGGCTGCGGTGCTAACCACTGTGCCACTGTAGGTTTCAGAAATAGGTTGATAAGGCCATAGAAGATTTGCAGGTGAGGACAAGGATCCTAAATTCAATCTTTTGGCTGATAGGGAGCTTGTTTGTGAGGCAGGATGGTGAAGATGGCTGCTTTGAAATGGAGGGGAACAGTGCCTGAACTAAGGGGTAATTCACAAGCATTGAGCTATCGTATCAGGGTCTTTTCCAGACACATTGCACTTGTTAATCTGCTGTTGCAGTGTGAAGATCCAGTCAGCATACTGTATCCTCTATTGAAGCTGCAGGGACTGTTGTGCAGCCCTCTATCCTATTCAAGAGCACTCCAGCAAACACTGCTGGCATGCTGAACAAACAGGTGCCTCTGGAATTCTTACACATCTCATCTTCCTTCCTGCATAATGAAATTATCAGCTTCCAAATGTGAGCCTCATTGGATAACACTATGGAGCTTCTTCAGCTCCTCCCTCCCACACTGCGCCCGGCTTTAAATATCTCAACAGTAATTTGCATCATACACCCAAGGCTCTCCCACTTCTCCTGTTTGTTATATTTTGTTCTGTCTCCTTCCATGCAGTTTGCAGATCTTTTATTACTTCCTTGGATTGTTTGGTGGTTGAAAACATTTTGCAAGTTGGTAAGTAATTATTTCTATGAATTGGTGTCTAATATTGCCCTCCCTGATGGTGATGGGAGTAATCCCCTCCACTTATTTTAGTAAAGAAGAATTCCCTCAGTACTGCACTGAAGTGCCAGCCTGGATTATGTGCTGAAGTCTCTGGAATGGAGAGCCTTCTGACCCGAAGGCAGGATTGCTCTGACTGAGCCAGGTTGACATCCAATATTAGCATCAAACATTGCCAGAGCCCAGGTCCGCTGGGTACTCTAGGATACAGAGTAATGTGCTCGATGGTGTGCCTAATCCTTGTGAGTCAGCTCGATCTTCGAAGGGCTGGTCCTACTCCAGCAATGCAATATCTCTCCATTGCCCACAGCAACTTTCCTGTGGCCCCTCCGAATGACATTGTCAATTAATAATAAGCTAATTTATTCTCTAGGCCCATAGTCACTAAGAATTAGATGGAGACTAACCCATATTTCACACAATGACATGAAAGAGATGAGACCTGCATCCAATTATTGAGGCTTGGATTTCATAGAGTCATAGACCGGAATTTAATGTTCAGATGGTGACCCTGCTCACCCGTTGAAAAGTTGGGGGAGAGCTGCCACCCCCCACCCCATCACCCCCCCCCCCTCACAACCCCCGCCCCCACCCCCACAACAGGCCTGGGAGCCACCCTGCTATTTTGGATGACCCAGGCACTTAATTGGCCCTCGGTCGGGACTTCTGTCCCTCTGAGGCAGGAAGTCCCACCTCCAAAAGCTGCTGGCCAATCAGAGGACCAGCAGCTCCTCAGTTCCAGGAGCGCCACCGGGAGAGGTGGCCACTTCTGGGACTGCACAGAGCCAGAAGAGGCCGATGAACGTCACCCTTCAGGAAGGTAAGTGGGGATTGAGCCTCACTAGGGACAATCGGCTGGGCCTTTCAAGGGGGGGGATCAGATTGTAGGGGGGGTTAGTTTTGGCAGAGGTGGCCGGTGCTGCTAGGGGGACCCTCCATGGGATATTACTGGGCAGCCTCCTCAGGTGCTGATGCCCATCCACCGCTGGTAAAATACCAGCAGCGGTGGGCGGAGGCCCTTAAGTGGCAATTAATTGTAAATGCGTTGGAGGCAGTACAGAGAAGGTTTACGAGACTAATACCTGGAATGGGTGGGCTGTCTTACGAGGAAAGATTGGACAGGCTAGGCTTGTATCCACTGGAATTTAGAAGAGTGAGAGGCGACTTGATTGAAACATATAAGATCCTGAGGGGTCTTGACATGGTGGATGTGGAAAGGATGTTTCCTCTTGTGGGAGAATCTAGAATTAGGGGTCGCTGTTTAAAAATAAGGGGTCGCCCATTTAAGGCAGAGATGAGGAGAAATTTTTTCTCTGAGGGTTGTGAGTCTTTGGAATTTTCTTCCTCAAAAGGAGGTGGAAGCAGAGTCTTTGAATATTTTTAAGGCAGAGGTAGATAGATTCTTGATAAGCAAGGGGGTGAAAGGTTATCGGGGGTAGGTGGAAATGTGGAGTAATCAGTTTAGCCATGAACTTATTGAATGGTGGAGCAGGCTCGAAGGGCCGAGTGGCCTGCTCCTGCTTCTAATTCCTATGTTCGTATGAGACATTAAAAGTTCTTTGTTGATCAACTGGAAACTGCAGCTTTGGATATTTTCCCACAGTAGCCAATCTTTAATGTATATTTATAGTTTGCTGATAATTTTGGTTCACTCCTACCTCTGAGTCAGAAGATTGAGGCTTCAGGCCCCACGCCAAGGACTTAAACACATAATCTCAGTGGACACTCCGTTGTAATACGGAGGGAGTGCTGCAGTGTCTCAGGTGCCGTCTTTCAGAAGCGATATAAAAACAAAGGGCCAGTCTGACTGTTCATCTGGATGTAAAACGATGGCATAGCATTATTCAGAGAGAGGCAGGGAGTTCTCTCTGTGCCCTGGATAAAATTCCTGCACGGAAACAAATCAGATTAGCTGACCAGCCATCTGATTTACTATCGTGAGGTTTTGTTGTGCACAGGTTACCACATTTAACTAAATAACCACAGTGCCTACACTTCAAAAGTAATGCACTTGTGCAAAGTACTTTGTGATAAAGCACAAGACAAATGCATTTTATTCTTTCTTTAGTAATTCGAGTCAAATCTATTAAGAAATATATAACATTTTGGGAATTAATGACATTTTTCCAATTTAATTCTCAATGTCCTATAATACTTTGTTACTCAGGACCTATAAAATATTGTGCAGTAATGCACTGTCATGCAGATCTTGTTTAACTGAGTGAGCATTTTGAAATAATCATTTTAATTGCTATAACAAAAAAAGATAGCTTATGGGCATGAGAGATTTGATGAAGCTTGACAGCTTCATTTCATATAGTAAAATGCCAATTTTAAAAGGCAGATCTTGGTGAAGATTTAGGTGATTATGGGAATCATTGTGATGACTTTCCAGCCAGTCATCATCCTATTAGAACTGAGCAGGGAAATGAATAATTATCATGGTTCCAAGTGTGTAGTAGTGGAAAAGATTGACCCAAGGATATTGGGAGCTGATGGTACAGGGCGAATACTAATGAATTTTTAAAATCCTGGCAGCACACTGGCTGAGAATCAAACTTGCTGTTTATCAACGCTTCATAGAAAGCTGTTGTAGCTGTGTAACCATTGTGCATTATGTAATTTACTGCAATAATAGATTGACTAAATAAATCTGTAGAAATGTTACCATGCAGATATTAGGCTCCCTGATGGCTCCGTTGGGAAGTGCGCTATTCAACAACAACAACTTTCATTTATATAGCGCCTTTCACACAATAAAACAGCCCAAGGTGCCTCACAGGAACATTATCAAACAAAATTTTGACACTGAGCCACATAAGAAGATATTAAGTTAGATGACCAGAAGCTTGGTAGGTTTTCAGGAGTGTCTGAAAATTGGGGAGGGAGGTAGAGAAGCTGTTTAGGGAAAAGTTTAGGGAAGGCATTCGAAGCTGAATGGGAATTGGTGCGAATTAGGACACGGGCAACAGGCTTTTGAATGAGCTCACGTTTACCCAAGATAAAACTGGAAGATATAACGTGCAGTTGCTTGTAGAATGAACTGACTGTGACCAGTGTTGTGACTGGGCTATACAGTGAGACACATCTGGATTGACCATTGAGTAATTTCATCGTTTTCTGAGATGCTCATCGTGGCTGCAGAGTAAATGGAAACAGCTTAGATTCTCTTCCCAGTTGCATTCAGATCAAATTGTGTAAAAGTGGCAAGAATACCTTGCTTAGAAATGGATCGAGTGATGTGAAACCAGTAGTGAATTTTTCCTTTATGAGCCATGACTTGTCATCAAAACACTAATGTTAGGAGTTTTAAAACATTTAGCAACTTTTAAAGGCTGATTCTGCGATCCAGAATGCCCAGCAGGGACCAGCATTCCCAGGGAGTGCTTCTTGGGCATTCACAAGTTGGGCATTGCCATTTGCCAAGATGTGCTCCCTGCAGGCACTGTTCCTTGCTCCATTAGTCTGCACAAGGACGAAACATCTTATTTATTTATTTAGAGATACAGCACTGAAACAGGCCCTTTGGCCCACCGAGTCTGTGCCGACCAACAACCACCCATTTATATTAATCCTACATTAACCCCATATTCCCTACCACATCCCCACCATTCTCCAACCACCTACCTATACTAGGGGCAATTTACAATGGCCAATTTACCTATCAACCTGCAAGTCTTTGGCTGTGGGATGAAACCGAAGCACTCAGCGGAAACCCACGCAGACACAGGGAGAACTTGCAAACTCCGCACAGGCAGTACCCAGAATTGAACCCGGGTCGCTGGAGCTGTGAGGTTGCGGTGCTAACCACTGCACCACTGTGCCGCGCACTGCGCCTTAAATACCCTCATGTCACAGGTCAGTGGCACTGGCAGGAAAAGCAGGAAAACATGATTAAACTTCCAAAATATAGGGCCGATGGAAGAATAAGCTCTGTACAAGATGAAAAGGACTCTCCTGCTCGCTCAGCGGATAAACGGAGGGGGCTATAGATTTGAAAAAGCAGCCATTAGAGCTGACCTGAGAACCATTGTCTAGGGACGGGAGATGTTGAGAGTGGGCTTGCCTCTTGTTTGCTGCCCAGTGACTCCAGATGGAAAGTGCAGATATTGGGAGAGGCAGGATCCTGCTCCATTATGAGATCACCCATGATCAGACAACCAACTTGATTTTTTTTTCCAAAAATATACTTTTATTATCATATTTGCAAAGTTACATTACAGTACAATTCAGGTGTGGCCGTGCATACAGTGCAATAAAGGTCAGTTTAGTTAAATATGGTACATGGGACTTAGTGCACCTCATTCCACTTACAATGCAGATTGCACCGACATTTACATTACAGTAAACATACAGCCCAAGGTGTTTTACACGTGCTGTAGCCCCTCAGTGACCTAGGGCACGAGGGCTCGAAACTGATCTTTTCCCATTGAGCCTTTGTGGCGGCTGCTCCGAGCTTCAGTGCGTCCTCTCAGTACATAGAACGTGCTGGTCTGCTCAGTCTGTCCGCTCTCACAGGAAGCATGGCTGCCTAGCTGAGGGCACAGTGGACTGGTGGCATAACACTCACATCACATCACAAATTGGCATCTTCACAAAGGAGGGCAGAAAACTACCAAAGGGGAGAAAGTGGAGAATAACTAGTACTTAAGAGGAAGAAAACTATCAATCAAAAGTCCTAATTGGAGTATGGCTTTTAATTCCCTCAAAGTATCACCTCCACAGGTTGCTGTTAATTAATTCACTGATCGCTCTCAGCTCTGTTAACCTGTGTGAAATGAATTGCCCAGCAACCAGTGTTTTGTGTAAATGACAAGTAATACAAATCTCGATATTTCAAAAAGTCGGTTAATGAATCTGCCTCAGTTACCCTACCTGTAACTCAAACTTTGTGTTCTTCATTCTTTGTAAGAAGATAGGCCTCTTATCGTACTTTCAGTTAATTGCTGAAGTGGAGATCCAGATTGATCTTATCTGTAACTGTTTGCGACATATCTTTGTGAGATGCTTTCTCCACAGCTGCCTGACAAGACTCTGCTAATAAATCAGACCCTGAAGCTATCGGCACTTCTGACAGAGGGAGAAAAAGGGGAAATCAAAGAGCAACTACGGACGGGTCCATTACCACAAGACCTCCTGCTGAAGCAGAACAGAGGCCAGTGAGATATTGGGCTATATTTTATTCAGGTATCGGGGGTCCTGACGATGTGGGGAGACCCGCCTTGGCCCTCCATCGGACCCCCTTAGCTATTTAACGGTGGGTAGGCAATTAACTGCCCGCCCTCAGCAACACTGTCCCTTTAAGGGCCAAGCTCCCACCTCCTGAGCTGCTGACCAATCGGAAGGCCGGCAGCTCAGCAGTACCACCAGCAAATGTGCCACACTGCGAGCTAGATATATTAATACACAGGGCCCTGTTCTTGGCAGACAGAAAGAACATGTACACACATTGCACCTGTTTCAGCTGAACAAAATAAGTGACCACCATTCGCTGGTTCATTTCTCAGGACAACGCCTTGACCAATCAGAGTCAAGCTGCCTGGTTTAAATTTCAAACAAAGCTTGGCAGTGAACTGTCAGTCACCGGACACTGGTGCATTCTCCATGGCAATGCCTCCACCAATCAGAGTTCACTTGCTAATCAGTCAGCACTCTCTTCTCAGGCAGGATAAGTTAAGTTGGCTGAGCAAGCCACTCAGTTGTACCTAACTGCTACGAAGTCAATAAAAAGGAATGAAACCGGACGGACCACCCGGCATCGAACTAGGCACCAGAAACGACAACGGCAAACCCAGCCCTGTCGACCCTGCAAAGCCCTCCTTACTAACATCTGGGGGCTTGTGCCAAAGTGGGGAGAGCTGTCCCACAGACTAGTCAAGCAACAGCCTGACACAGTCATGCTCACGGAATCATACCTTACAGACAATGTCCCAGACACTGTCATCACCATCCCCGGGTATGTCCTGTCCCACCGGCAGGACAGACCCACCAGAGGTGGTGGCACAGTGGTATACAGTAGGGAGGGAGTTGCCCTGGGAGTCCTCAACATCGACTCCGGACCCCATGAAGTCTCATGGCATCAGGTCAAACTTGGGCAACTTAATCCTACTGATTACCACCTACCGCCCTCCCTCAGCTGATGATTCAGTACTCCTCCATGTTGAACACCACTTGGAGGAAGCACTGAGGGTGGCAAGGGCACAAAATGTACTCTGGGTGGGGAACTTCAATGTCCATCACCAAGAGTGACTCGGTAGCACCACTACTGACAGAGCTGGCCAAGTTCGAAAGGACATAGCTGCTAGACTGGTTCTGCGGCAGGTGGTGAGGGAACCAATACGAGGGAAAAACATACTTGACCTCGTCCTCACCAATATGCCTGCCGCAGATGCTTCTGTCCATGACAGTATTGGTAGGGGTTACCACCGCACAGTCCTTGTGGAGACGAAGTCCCGCCTTCACATTGAGGATACCCTCCATCGTGTTGTGTGGCACTACCACCGTGCTAAATGGGATAGATTTCGAACAGATCTAGCAATGCAAAACTGGGCATCCATGAGGTGCTGTGGGCCATCAGCAGCAGCAGAATTGTACTCAACCACAATCTGTAACCTCATGGCCCGGCATATCCCCCACTCTACCATTACCATCCAGCCAGGAGACCAACCCTGGTTCAATGAAAAGTGCAGGAGGGCATGCCAGGAGCAGCACCAGGCATACCTCAAAATGAGGTGTCAACCTGGTGAAGCTACAACACAGGACTATCTGCATGCCAAACTGCGTAAGCAGCATGCGATAGACAGAGCTAAGCAATCCCATAACCAACGGATCAGATCTAAGCTCTGCAGTCCTGCCACATCCAGCCGTGAATGGTGGTGGACAATTAGACAACTAACTGGAGGAGGTGGCTCCACAAATATCCCCATCCTCAATGATGGGGGAGCCCAGCACATCAGTGCAAAAGATAAGGCTGAAGCATTTGCAACAATCTTCAGCCAGAAGTGCCGAGTTGATGATCCATCTCGGCCTCCTCCTGAAGTCCCCAGCATCACAGATGCTAGACTTCAGCCAATTCGATTCACTCCGCGTGATATCAAGAAACGACTGAAGGCACTGGATACTGCAGAAGCTATGGGCCCTGACAATATTCCGGCAATAGTACTGAAGACCTGTGCTCCAGAACTTGCCGGTCAGAGGCTAGGAATTCTGTAACGAGTAACTCACCTCCTGACTCCCCAAAGCCTGTCCACTATCTACAAGGCACAAGTCAGGAGTGTGATGGAATACTCTCCACTTGCCTGGATGGGTGCAACTCCAACAAAACTCAAGAAGCTGAACACCATCCAGGACAAAGCAGCTCGCTTGATTGGCACCCCATCTACAAACATTCACTCCCTCCACCACCGACGCACAGTGGCAGCAGTGTGTACCATCTACAAGATGCACTGCAGCAATGCACCAATGCTCCTTAGACAGCACCTTCCAAACCCGTGACCTCTACCAACTAGAAGGACAAGGGCAGCAAATGCATGGGAACACCACCACCTGCAGATTCCCCTCCAAGTCACACACCATCCTGACTTGGAACTATATCGCCGTTCCTTCACTGTCGCTGGATCAAAATTCTGGAACTCCCTTCCTAACAGCACTGTGGGTGTACCTACCCCACATGGACTGCAGCGGTTCAAGAAGGCAGCTCACCACCACCTTCTTAAGGGCAATTAGGGATGGGCAATAAATCCTGGCCTAGCCAGCGACGCCCACATCCCTGAATGATTAAAAAAAAAGTTGTTGTTTTCCCTTTCGTTGGTTATTCTTGCGTATTGTCCTGATGAGTGCAAGACAAAAAGCTTCGCTGTTGTATTATAGTTCTAAGATTTACACTAGCAATGGGTTGTTGAATGTAGCAACATTTTAACCTCGGTTTTGACCCAAAGCCAATCAACCATGCATCACCAATAATTCATTATCTACAGTGAGCCTCACTGACAAGCCCAACAGTTATTGCCCATCTCCTTTATTGTGTTATCGCTTCCTTCCCTTTGAATAAGACTTGGCTTTCTTTTTGGGAGCAGGGCAAGAATTCCAAACATTCTTCCTGAAGTTTGTCAAAGAGTCATTTACAACCTGGAAGGAGGCCATTTGGCCCATCGAGTCAATCGAGTCTGCCATCTATGCCAGCTCTCTGCAGAGCAATCCAGTCAGTCCCACTCACCCGCTTGATCCCTGTAGCCCTGCAAGTTTATTTCCTTCTTGTGCCCATCCAATTTCCCTTTGAAATCATCGATTGTCTCCGCTTCCACCACCCTTGTGGGCAGCGAGTTCCAGGGAGGTCATTACCATCCGCTGCATAAAAAATTTCTTCCTCACATTCCCCCTGCATCTCTTGCCAAAAACCTTCAATCTGTGTCCCCTAGTCCTTGTAGCATCAGCTAATGGGAACAGTCTTTCCTTGTCTAACTTACCTGTCATAATCTTCTACATCTATCATATCTCCCTTCAACCTCCTTTGCTCCAGGGAGAACAACCCAAGCTTCTCCAACCTAACCTTGTAATTAAAATCCCCCATCCCTGGAACCATTCTGGTAAATCTCTGCACCCTGTCAAGGACCTTTACATCCATCCTAAAGTGTGGTGACCAGAACTGGACACAATACTCTAGTTGGGGCCTAAACAGAGCTTTATAAAGTTTCAGTATAACTTTCCTGCTTTTGTACTCAATGCCTCTATTTATGAAGTACAAGATCCCAGATGATTAACTCACCACTCTCTCAATATTTCCTGCCACCTTCAAAGATCGATGCACATGCACCCCCAGGCCCCTCTGTTCCTGCACACTCTTTAAAACTGTGCCATTAAGTATATATTTCCTCACCCTATCCCTTATGCCAAAATGCATCACCTCGCACTTGTTTTATTAAATTCCATCAGCTACTTGCCTGCCCATTCTTCCAGCTTATCACTGCTCTGTTGCAGGTGTTTTCTATCATCCTCATTGTTTGCCACTCCTCCATGTTTGATATCATCGGCAAATTCTGAAATTCTACTCTGTATTCCAAGAGCCAAGTCATTTATATATAGCAAAAAAAAGCAGTGGTCCCAGCACTGACCCTTGGGGAATACCACTGTCTACCATCCTCCAGTCTGAAAAACAACCATTTACCCACAACTCGCTGTTTTCTGTCCTTGAACCAATTTTAAAAAATCTAATTGGACACTGACCATCCTATTCCATGAGTCTCAATTTTGTTAACCAGCCGTTTATGCGGTACTTTATTAAAAACTTGCTTAAAATCTATATAGACAACATCCACCGCATTCTCTTCATCAACCTTCTTTGTTAATTCATCTAAAAATTCATTTACATTAGTCAAGCATGATCCACCTTTTACAAATCCATGCTGGGTATCCTTAGTTAACTCAAACCGCTCCAAGTGCCTGTTGATTTTTTTCCCCAGATTATTATTTCTAAAACTTTACCCACCACTGATGTTAAACTAAATGGCCTGTAGTTGCTAAGACTGTCCTTACACCCTTTCTCGAAAATGGGTGTCATATTTGCCACTCTCCAGTCTTCTAGCACCTCCCCCATATCTAGGGAAGATTGGAAGATTATGGTAAGCCTTCTGCTATCTCAACTCCACTTCCTTGAGCAACCTGGGATGCAAGCCATCCGGACTAGGTGACTTAACCACTCTAAGCATAGCCAGCCTTTCCAATACACCCTCCCTGTCTCAATTTTTACCCAATCCATTGCCTCTACTCTGCTTCTACTGATACTTTATCAGCATCCTCTTAGTAAACACCGATACAAAGTACTCATTAAGTAGTATAAAAGCAAAATACTGCAGATGCTGGAAATCTGAAATAAAAACAGAAAGTGCTGGAAATACTTAGCAGGTCAGGCAGCATCTGTGGAGAGAGCAGCAGAGTTAACATTTCAGGTTTGTGACCTTTCATCAGAACAGTTCTGTGACTGCCCTGCAGATTTACTCCTCTATCTCTCACTACTTGGAGGCCTTTTGGATACCCTTAGTAGTGTGATTATACCCTTTTTTGCTTCTCAACTCTAACCAGATAGATTCTACCCTTGCCCTCACAATGACATCCCCTCTTTGCAACACTACAATGTATTCCTTAATCAGTTCTGCCACCCCACCTCCCTTTTCTCCTTCTCTATCTTTTCTGAACACTTTATCTCCTTGTATAATAAGCGCCCAGTCCTCACCATTTTTAAACCATGTTTCTGTTATTGCCAATACATCATATTCCCATACTGCTATTTGTGCTTGTAGCTCACCAACCTTATTCATCACACTTTGTGAGTTTACACACATGCATTGTAAACCTGTCTTTGTATTCTTTGTAGTCCTTCTCAGTCTGCTCCCATCTCACACGGTACTGCTCCCTTCTCTAGTATTGTCTAACACTCTCACATTATGCACCTTATTCCTCTTTTCTACCTCTTTATTCTGGTGCCCATCCTCCTGCCAATTTAGTTTAAACCCTCCCCAACCACATTAACTTTATTTTCCAAACTCCAGCCTCCAAATAAAGGGCAGGAGGGAAACCTTCCAGGATACATTACCTTACACAGAGATTTACTGGAATTTTTTTTTATATTCATTCCTGGGGATGTGGGCATCACTGGCCAGGCCAGCATTTATTGCCCATCCCTAATTGCCCATGCAAAGGTGGTGGTGAGCTGCCTTCTTGAACCGCTGCAGTCCATTTGGGGTAGGTAGACCCACAGTGCTGTTAGGAAGGGAGTTCCAGGATTTTGACCCAGTGACAGTGAAGGAACGGCGATATAGTTCCAAGTCAGGATGGTGTGTGACTTGGAGGGGAACCTGCAGATGGTGGTGTTCCCATGCATTTGCTGCCCTTGTCCTTCTAGTTGGTAGAGGTCGCGGGTTTGGAAGGTGCTGTCTAAGGAGCCTTGGTGCGTTGCTGCAGTGCATCGTGTAGATGGTGTACACTGCTGCCACTGTACGTCGGTGATGGAGGGAGTGAATGTTGAAGGTGGTGGATGGGGTGCCAATCAAGCGGGCTGCTTTGTCCTGGATGGTGTCGAGCTTTTTCAGTGTTGTTGGAGCTGCACCCATCCAGTCACGTGGAGAGTATTCCATCACACTCCTGACTTGTGCCTTTAGATGGTGGACAGGCTTTGGGGAGTCAGGAGGTGAGTTACTTGCTGCAGGATTCCTAGCCTCTGACCTGCTCTTGTAGCCACGATATTTATATGGCTATTCCAGTTCAGTTTCTGGTCAATGGTAGCCCCTAGGATGTTGATAGTGGGGGATTCAGCTATCGTAATGCCATTGAATGTCAAGGGGAGATGGTTAGATTCTCTGTTGTTGGCAATGGTCATTGCCTGGCACTTTTGTGGCATGAGTGTGACTTGTCACTTATCAGCCCAAGCCTGGATATTGTCCAGGTCTTGCTGCATTTCGACACGGACTGCTTCAGTAGCTGAGGAGTCACGAATGGTGCTGAACATTGTGCAATCATCAGCAAACATCCCCACTTCTGACCTTATGATTGAAGAAAGGTCATTGATGAAGCTGCTGAAGATGGTTGGGCCTAGGACACTACCCTGAGGAACTCCTGCAGTGATGTCCTGGAGCTCAGATGATTGACCTCCAACAACCACAACCATCTTCCTTTGCGTTAGGTATGACTCCAACCAGTCGGTTCCAGAGTTGAGAGTTTGCAGTTACGTGGAGTGACTGGAGAAGCTGTTTGTATTCTCCTTAGAGCAGAGAACATTAAGAGGATAGAGGTCTTCAAAATCGTGAAGGGTTTAGAGTAAATAAAGAGAAACTGTTTCCAATGGCTGAAGGTTCCATAAGCAGAGGGCATAGATTTAATTTGATTGACAGAAGAGCCCTAGGTGACATGAGGAAAAACTTTCTACACAACGAGTGTTTTGGATTTGGAATGTCCTGCTTGATAGGGTGGTGGATACAGATTCAACAGTGGCCTTCAAAATGGAATTGGATAAATACTTGAAGGAGAAAAAATGTCAGTGATATGAGGAAGATGGTGGGGGTAGGGGGCTGCTTGGGACAAACTGGATTGATATTACTTCTTAGGTCAAGTACAGCAACCTTTCAGTAAAGGTTTCAGTTGTGCAGTGCAACGTATGAAACTACATTCTAGTCACAGCGAGTTGATGTGTGAACTTTTTTCCCTATATTTTCCACTTCTCCTTTTCTTCCCAGAGTTCTGACCTCATGTACATCATCATTCCCTGACATAAACAGCCATTAAGCTCAGATTCCGTTGTTCAACATCAGTCCATTAGTCGACTTCCTATTGACAGGAAAACGCATAACTTCATATTGTCACTTAACATTTGAGTTCTTTGTTTGAACAGTTGAGTGCGCCATGAAGAATACTGAATGGTGTTTTTTATGTGCTGTGCACTGGGTTTGGACCTGCAGCACTTTTGATAAAAGTCTGTGATGAATCATATGTTGCTAAACTGGGATCAGAAAGGCTTCACTGTTGACTGCCTGCTTTAATCTTGCGTCGAAATCAGTCCACAAGGGTTGCGTGATAGCTCTTATAAATTAAAACTGCTGAACTGCTCCTTAAAATTTTGATCCAAATTTGCTGTTGCCATGTGTTGTGGCTGCTTTCCCTTTCATGTTTTACAGGAGTTGGTCAAAATAGACTGAATAAAATTGTGTGGTGACAATCTTGCAAAACGTTTGCTACTGGAATTATTACGCTTATCACACATTTGCACGTCAAGTTTTTAATCTTGCAATTTGAAAATGGACGTGAGCCAGGAAGATTTTCAGAAGCATGAAAATTACATAAAAGCTAAAAGAAATCACCTTGGCCAAGTTTATGTACCATGATGATGAATATTAATTTGGGATGCTTACTGATGCAAATGGGCACCTCCTGTCTCCTACACTAAGAATAATAGTGTCGGCACATTTTTCCACAGATGTGGGCAGTAGTCTGAGAAACATATTATTGGTACCTTATCATCTTCAGAATTATTATCCTGTAGTGAGGTAATAGGGCTGTGATGTTTACACAATTTAAAAAGCATGACATAGAAAATGCGCACAGAAACAGGCCATTCGGCCCCACCAGTCCATGCCAGCGTTTATACGCCACTCGAGCCTCCTCTCATCCTTCCTCATCGAACTCTTTATTTTAAATAAAAATAATAAAAATAAATAAATCTATCAATAGACAAAAGGGGAGTCATTTTAACCCCCCCCCCCCAACCAGAAAAATGGGTGTGTTAAGGTCAGATGAGATGTAAACATTTTTCAGGATCACCAGCCTGACCCCATCCCGTCCACTTCTTGGTTTAACGGAGGCAGGATGTGGAGCAGGCACCCAATCCACTGGCAGGGGATTTAACTATTATAGTCAGGCTGACAGCCTCACATTTAACCAGTCTGACAGCTTGAGCCCTGGCTTGCTGGGTTTCCCAGGCTTCAGGAAACTGAAAAGCTGACGGCTCAAGGGAGATGCACAGGCAGCTTTGGGAGGGAGGTAAGTGTCCTGACAGCACTGGTTGGGGCCAACAGGAGCAGGAGAGGTTCCTCCCTGTGGACCTCACTACCTTCGTATCTGCCATTGGACGCCCCCCCAGTCCATCTGAATTCCCCCACCCAAACACCCTGGGATTGGAAACTGCCCCCTGGGATCTAAACCCCTCAGGGGTCGCATCACCACCTGATCCCTGCCCCGCACTCTCCCACTACCACAGCAGCAAGTTGCCTACCTACTCCAGTAGCTGCAGCCTCCTCCAGAGTGCTCCCTGCCCGAACTGGGAGTCAGATTCCCAGTGGGCAACCTTTTGGGCAAAAAGAATGCAGGTTATGGAGTAAAATCTCCTCTCGCCCCTCACCCCCAGCTACGTAATCCGCCCCAGTCAATATCGGGGCCAAAGCTGCAACACAAAGTGGTTTGGCCGTGCAAAGGCATTATAAAGAAGTGAGAGTGTAGAACTGCTTCTTGTTAGATACTGTGGCAATGCACTATATCCAAAATTCTATCATTAATTTGTGAGATTGCAAATTAAGCCTCAGAATGACAAAAGACCAATTTGAAGATTGATACATTTCAGTATTTTAGTTTATGTCCTCATAAAAGTGCATTTTTATGAGTCAGAATCCTGTGGAAACCTATCAAGCAGAAGAGCGCATGGTCAGAGGTGTCAGTGGGCAGGAATACATTGGCTGGGGTGATGCAATAGCATGATTGAGGATCAGCATGTGGTCCTGTGATGGATTGATAATGTAAATTCAAGGCAATGATTAGATTGGCGTCAGTGAGCATATTACTGAGCGCATAGACAATAAACAATAACTGTTTCCCCCCCCCCCCACCCGCCTCCAAAGAATAATAGATTTAAGGGACATACTTCTTATACATTAATTGGTGATTAACCCGTTAGACAGAAAGCTAAATTTATCTGGTTAAGAATTTGATTAAAGATTATAGAGATATAATGTTATAGGGATAAGTATAGACAGACAATCAAATATTCTCTTGGAATAATCTCTTCGAAAGCACCTTCCAAACCCGTGACCTCTACCATCTAGAGGTACAAGGGCACCAGACGCATGGGAACACCACCACCTGCAAGGTCCCTGCCAAATCACATAGCGTCCTGACTTGGAACTATATCGCTGTTCCATCACTGTCACTGGGTCAGAATCCTGGAAAACCCTCCCTGACAGCACTGTCCGGTTCAAGAAGGCATCTCACCAACACCATCTCAGGGCAATTAGGAATGGGCAACAAATGCTGGTCCTGCCGCAACACCCACATCCCATGAATGAATAAAAATAAAGTAATATTTGTGTTTATGCCGAAGAGTTGCCATCAGAGGAAAGTAAACAGGCAGAGTTTAATACTGGGGGTGTGAAGATGGTTAGATATTCTTGATTACCTTTTGGGATTCGGGGATAATTATAAAGGTGGTAGTTATATGTAGGGATGATAATGTAGTGGTTCTATCGCCTTGCTAGTAATCCAGAAGTATGGGTTGATGATTTACAGATATGTGTTCAAATCCCACCATGGCACTTGGGGGAATTTCAATGCGACTGGTTAAATAAATTTGGGATTGAGAAGCTGATGCCAGTTGTGGTGATTATAAAACTGCTAGATTGTTGTTTTTAAAAAAAAACCATCTGCTTCACTGATGTGCTTGAGGGAAGGGAAATTCTGGTCCATGTGTGACTCCAGACCTAGAGCAAAGTGGCTGACTCTGAAAATGGCTGTTCAGTTATGCCATGATAACAAAGTATAATCATATAGACCTTTACCTTACGAGATTAATGGGATGAGGGTAGAGTTGGCTGAATGGGTCAAATGGCCTTTTCTTAGTCTATGTTCTTTTATTAATTAGTGATTGAAGGAAGGACTTGTGTAATATCTCCATATGAACATCAACAAATGAGTTGAAATGCTTGTTTCTGTAATGATTTCTTTATTTCCCCATTTAGTACATGGTTGGCATTGTTAGTTTTATCAGTTGTTTGATGTACTTGTGTTGTACAGAGCAGCTTGGGTAGGTGTGTGCACCAGTGATGCTGTGGAAGGCATGCAAAATGGAAGAGTTGTGAAAAGAAAAGGAAAACTTGCCTTTTCATGGCACCTTTCACAACCTCAGGACATCCCAAAGTGCTTTACAACCAATGAAGTAACTTTGAAGTGTAGTCACTGTTATTATTAAGGAAACACAGCAGTAATTCACACAGAGCAAGATCCCACAAACAGCAATGTAATAATAACCAGATAATCTGTTTTAAAGTGATGTTGAGTGAAGGATAAATATTGGCCAGGACATCAGGGATAGCTTCCCTGCTCTTCTTCAAGATAGTACTATGGGGTTATTTACATCTACCTGAGAAGGCAGACAGGGCCTCAGTTTAACATCACATCTGAAAGACAGTGCCTCTAACAGTGCAGCACCTCCTCAGTACTGCACTGGATTGTCAACCTATGAGATTGTGCTCAGGTCTCTCAAGTAGGAGTCGAACCCACAGTTACCCACTGAGCCACAGCTGATACTCTGAGGATTTGTGACATTGTCCATCATGGTGTAAGCATGTGACTGGGACAGAGCAGCTTGATGGTGTGGCCGCATCCTTTTTACCAAACCATCTCTGTGTGACTTCAGTTGATACTGCTGTTGCTGATTAAAACATGCTACTTTGGCATCTCAAGAGAGATCATTTGTAATTTCTGTATTAGCATCTTCTACCAGAATAAAGTGGTCAAGTTATATGGTGACTTGGGTCTTAAATATCCTTTCCCACTGCCTTTATATTTTGATGCCACAGGATTAAAAATAAATCCCCCCACTCCTTGGATGATCCCCCTCTCCCACTGGCAGGCTCTGTTTCCCAGGCTGAGATGATCCTACTTTCCTGGGAAAACTGGACATTCTGACCATGTTGTCGATGCAGCTTCTGGTCTGGTCTGGCTTCTGGTAGTGTGACTGTAAATAGGTGCATCTCTGATCAGCCTGTCATCTGCGGGAAGTATAGTTGTTAACGGATGCTGTCATTTAAACGTTGCGGCAATTTATATTGCACTGTCTATATTATTGATGTTCTCTCCCTTTCCCTTTCTGTTTGTCTGTATTTTACACTTTAGATTTAAATGGTTTGAAACAAAATCAGGTTCCCAAGTGATTCAGTGGGCAAATGGATAAGCCCATCTGACGGAAAGCCAAAGGCGTCAGAAAGGATCCAAGTTCAGTCCATTTTCTGTGCTGTGTAAGCTATTCAGCCGATAGCCGGGGTCACTGCAATTAGGGGCGAGGGAATAAACCAGTCACTGGTTTCCATTCCTGATCAACATCCAGTAACTCCTGGGGGAAGATTTACGTAGCTATTAGGAAGGACAGAACAAGACTCCCTAAACAACAACAAATTACATTTATATAGTGCCTTTAACATAATAAAACTTCCCAAGGTGCTTCACAGGAGCGTTATCAAACAATATATGACACTGAGCTGCATAAAGAGATATTAGGTCAGATGACCAATAGATTGTTCAAAGAGCTGGGTTTTAAGGAGTAGCTTAAGAGAGGAAAGTGAGGTGGAGAGGCAGAGAGGTTTAGGGAATGTATTCCAGAGCTTGAGGCCAAGGCAACTGAAGGCACGCCACCAATAGTGGAGCGATTGAAATCAGGGATGCACAAGAATCCAGAATTGGACGAGCGCAGATATCTCAGAGAGTGTGGGGCTGGTGGAGATTATAGAGATAGGGAGGAGTGATGCCATGGAGAGATTTGAAAACAAGGATGATCATTTTAAAATCAAGACATTGCTTGACCGGGAGGCAATGTAGGTCAGTGAGCACAGGGGTGATAGAGGAACGGGACTTGGTGTGACCATGTGCTTCATGGTTGAATAGCATGCCTACTGTCAACCACTTATATGAGGTACATCCCCGATTTTAATCGTTTCACCATGGATGGCTGTGCCTTTAACTGCCTAGTCCCTAAGCTCTGGAATTCCCTCTCTAATCCTCTCCGCCTCTCTACCTTTCTCTTCTCCTTTAAGATGCTCCTTAAAACATATCTCTTCCCTGTTCTAATATCGTTGTATGTGTCTTGGCTTCAAATGCTGTTCAATAATGGTCCTGTGAAGGGCCTTGGGATGGTTTACTAGGTTAAAAGGTGCTATAGAAATGCAAGTTGTTGCAGTTTTTAGGACGAATGGCGCCTATGGAGTTCTATTTGGTGCGAGTCAGGAGAGAGAAGAAAAGGGAAGTGAAATGGATATAAAGGCCCCGATATTTACTGTGCTGGGATTTCCAAGCGGGGCAGGAGTTCTGGTCTGTGGAGTTGAATGTGATTTTATTTTAGCAGGTTCCCCACTCGGTGGCCAACCTGATTGACAGGCTTGTATCACTGTCAGGTGGGAACGCTGCAGCAGACGGAGCAGAGGCAGGTAGGTTACCTACCACTGGGGGTAAAGATTGCTGGGGGAGGAGAGGCGGTACAGTGTGGTTTGAGGCAGGGGACTGATTGTGGGGGTTGGGAGAGAGATCGGGGAGGCAGAGATGGAACAACTGTTGAAGGAGGGTCAGTGATATCAGGGTAGGGGATGTTGGGGGGAAGCGCTCCTCCTCCTCCGCCTCCTCCTGGCCCACAGCAGTGCTGGAAAGGGACTGAAGCCTTCCATGCAGGTTCATTAAAATATTTAAATGAGCGAGCCACCTCCTGGGAAAGGATTGGTTGGTCACCTCCTTCCCAGCTCAGAGGATCAGAGGTCACGCAGAAAGAATCAGCCAATCAGAAGGACATTAGGGGATATGGCGATAGTGTGGGAAAGTAGCGTTGAGATAGATGATCGGCCATGATTTAATTGAATGGTGGAGCAGGCTCGACGGGCTGAATGGCCTACTCCTGTTCCTATGTTTGAGACGAGTTGGGTTTGGGTTTGAGATTTTTATTAAATTTTAGCTTCCCACCCAACCCAAACCTACCTGTTTTTGGAGGTTAAAGTTCTTCCAAAGAATCTATATGAATGCCATGATATAATTTTATTTTGCATTTAAGCCAATCCTTTATTTAACAATCTAGTTGTTGAGCATCATTGAAGAACCATTTAAAAAATGTTTTCATTCGCCCCAGGGTTCAACCATTTACCCCTTTCTCAGGATGGTTGCGGTTCTGTGGCTGCTGGAATCCCTTTGGCACCTCACCCAGATTGTTTTATGTGTGAAGCCAGGTGATGAGTGATGTCCATTTATCCCACACGAGTCATCACAGCTGAACCTGTGAACATGCCTCTAGTTGTAAAACTCTAGGCAGCAACCATCTATTCATCTCTACAGTTGGGTTTCCATATCAAACACTGGAACCCAGGAGGCTTGTGTAGATTGGCTCCTGTCAGCAACTCGAAATGAGGAGAGTGACACACACAGGTCACTCCTCCAACCGGAATAAAATAGGTGAAGAATAACAAACCCCTTAGTAAATAGTAGATATTTCACCTTTCAGGGGTGAAAAGAAATAAAAGTTCTTTGCTCAGAAGTTCATTCAAGATTTCAGTTGTACATCTGTTGCTTTCTGTATTGGCCCTCTTGTTGAGGTTTTAATCTATCTAAAAATAATTCTGTTTGCAAATAGCAGCTAACCCTTGACAGTTACTTCCTTGCAAATAAATGGAAAATATTTGTGAGCTGACATCTGTAACTGGGAAGAACGTCTGGAAATAGCTTTCCAACTTGAAGTCACTGACGGTTTGGGAGAAAGCCTGGAACAGTATAATCTAAGCAGTTTAAAAGACTTTGGGGGCAGGAGGTCAGTTTCTTTGTTTATATCACAGGACCTTATGGCTTTAGAATTACTAGAAAAATGTGAGGCTTTTTTGTAGAAAGAAAAGCACAGACACAGATCTAGCTGTTGAGGCTATTCAGCTTGAGTAGTTAATCTTTGAGGTCAGTTCGCTCTAGTTTCCCATGTGTCGAAATGACAGCAGTATGTAAATGCAAATCACAGGAATTCTGTCAAAGTTGTAAGTACAAGTCGGAAGATGAGTGCTTCCATTTAGTAAAATGATTGTTTGGTTGTGTCTGAGGTATTATTAAAGGGTGTACTGGTAATTAACTGTTGTAAAACATACTTTAGTTACTCTGATGTAGTTGACTCTATGGAGTTAATTTGGATGTTGGGCGATATTGTCAGGGAGATCAATTTATTTCCATTGACTTCAATATTGGGAGAGATCTAAAATGGATGATGAATCCATATTGCCTGCCTTGTGTCAAAATTATCCCCTACATGAACTTCTTACCAAATGATGGTTAATAAAGCTGACAAAGGAACATGGGAACAGAAGGAGGCCATTCAGCCCCTGTTCCCCTATTCAATAAGATCATCGTTGATCTGTGACCGAACTTCATATTCCCGCCTTTGCCCCATATCCCTTAATACCTTTGGGTACAAAAATGTATCAATCTCAGATTTAAAATGTAATCATTGTTCCAGCATCAATTGCCATTTGTGGAAGAGAATTCCAAACTTCTACCATCCTTTGCTTGTCAACATGTTTCCTAATTTCACCCCTGAAAGGGCTGGCTCTAATTGTTAGACAACGCCCCCTCATTTCATACTGCCCAACCATTTTAGCTGAAATAGCAGTGCTCTGTTCTATGCCCATTCCAAAGACTAAGAATGATGATAGAGCTGCTTAATTTAAATATGTTACCCTCTACTTTTCTGCTCTTTGTTCTGATCAAAGTGGGGTTCAGTTCCTCTGGTTTTCCAGCGGCCGTCCGGAATCTCAGCTGCTGTTCTTCATGGGTAGGCCTATTTCCCCATTGAAGAGCATCCCAGAAATCCCCAATCATGTCATCATCAGAAAGCAGCATTGGTGCAGTTTCCAGCAGGAAAACAATGGTGAGAAAGAGTCCTGGCTGATTGTCTCCCCATCCTAGCCCAGGGACACTGAGGCTTGTTTTATCAACTTCTAGCCAACATTTTATAAAAAGGATATAGAGGTACTGGAGAGGGTGCAAAAAAGATCTACAACCTTGATACCAGAACTGCGAGGTTATACCTATCAGGGAAGGATGAGCAGGTTGGGTCTGTTTTCTCTTGAAAAGAGAAGGCAGAGGGGTGACCTAATGGAGGTCTTTAAAATTATGAAAGGTTTTGATAGAGTAGATAAGGAGAGGATTTTCCACCTGTGGGGAAGAGCAAAACTCGAGGTCATCAATATAAAATAGTCACCAAGAAATCACATTGAGAATTCGGAAGAAAGGTCTTTACACAGAGAGTGAGAATGTGGAACTCACTCCCACAGAGAGTGAGAATGTGGAACTCACTCCCACAGGGAGTGAGAATGTGGAACTCACTCCCACAGAGAGTGAGAATGTGGAACTCACTCCCACAGGGCGTGAGAATGTGGAACTCACTCCCACAGGGAGTGAGAATGTGGAACTCACTCCCACAGGGAGTGAGAATGTGGAACTCACTCCCACAGAGAGTGAGAATGTGGAACTCACTCCCACAGGGAGTGAGAATGTGGAACTCACTCCCACAGGGAGTGAGAATGTGGAACTCACTCCCACAGAGAGTGAGAATGTGGAACTCACTCCCACAGGGAGTGAGAATGTGGAACTCACTCCCACAGAGAGTGAGAATGTGGAACTCACTCCCACAGGGAGTGAGAATGTGGAACTCACTCCCACAGAGAGTGAGAATGTGGAACTCACTCCCACAGGGAGTGAGAATGTGGAACTCACTCCCACAGAGAGTGAGAATGTGGAACTCACTCCCACAGAGAGTGAGAATGTGGAACTCACTCCCACAGGGAGTGAGAATGTGGAACTCACTCCCACAGGGAGTGAGAATGTGGAACTCACTCCCACAGGGAGTGAGAATGTGGAACTCACTCCCACAGAGAGTGAGAATGTGGAACTCACTCCCACAGAGAGTGAGAATGTGGAACTCACTCCCACAGAGAGTGAGAATGTGGAACTCACTCCCACAGGGAGTGAGAATGTGGAACTCACTCCCACAGAGAGTGAGAATGTGGAACTCACTCCCACAGGGAGTGAGAATGTGGAACTCACTCCCACAGGGAGTGGTTGGATTGAATGGTACTGATGTATTTAAGGGGAAACTAGATAAACATATGAGGGAGAAGGGAATAGAGGGATCAAGATAGATGTGGAAAGATGGGAGGAGACTTGAGTGGATCATGAACACTGGCCTGGACTGAATGGCCTGTTTCGATGCTGCATATTCTATGTAGTATCTCTGTCAACAGCTGAGATTAACAAACTCAGAACAGAACGGAGTGGAGCCAAAGATTGCTGCTGATCTATGTGGCACACTGTGCTGTGCGTATCCCCAGTGAGCCTTCACGGGACCCAGGAATGTTTAGAGCTCCTGACAGACACCATTGCATTTTAGGAACAAATAAAATTTATAATATTCAAATTAGATAGAATTAGAGAATGGTTACAGCACAGAAAGAGGCCATTCAGCCCATCATATCTGTGTCACCTCTCTCTAAAAGCAACTCAGCTAGTCCCACTTCTCGCCTTTTCCCCATAGCCCTGCAATTTTTTTTCTCAAGATAATTATCCAATTCCCTTTTGAAAGTCATGGTTGACTCTGCCTCCACCACATTCTCAGGCAGTGCATTCCAGATCCTAACCATTCACTGCATAAAAAAGATTTTCCTCAAGTCGCCTCTGGTCCTTTTGTCAATCATCTTATATCGATGTCCTCTAATTCTCAACCCTTCTGCTAGTGAGAACACTTTCTCTCTATCTACCCCGTCTAGACCCCTCATGATTTTGAACATCTCTATCAAATCATTCTCAACCTTCTCTTTCAGGAGAACAGCCCCAGCTTCTGCAATCTATCATGGTAACTGAAGTCCCTCATCCCCAGAACTATTCTCATAAATCTTTTCTGCACCCTCTCCAATGCCTTCACGTCCTTCCTAAAGTGTGGTGCCCAGAACTGGACACAATACTCCAGTTGAAGCACAACCAGTGTTTTATAAAGGTTCATCATAACTTCCTTGCTTTTATGCTCTATGCTTCTATTTATAAAGCCCAGGATCCTGTATATCTTATTAAGTGCTTTCTCACTCTGCCCTGCCACCTTCAAAGATTTGTACACATAGAGCCCCAGGTCCCTCTGCTCCTGCACCCCCTTTAGAATTGTACGCTTTGCTTTATATTGCCTTTCCTCATTTTTCCAATCAAAATGTATCACTTCTCAGAGTCATGATTACGGCACAGAAGGAGGCCGCGTAGCCTATCAAATCCATGCTGCCACTCTGTAGAGCAATCCAGTCAGTCCCACACGCCGCTCGATTCCCATAGCCCTGCAAGTTTATTTCCCTCAACTGCCCATCCAATTTCCTTTTGAAGTCTTTGATTGTCTCCGCTTCCACCACCCTCAGAGGCAGCGAGTTCCAGGTCATTACCACTTGCCGTGTAAAATAGTTCTTCCTCACATACCCCCCTGCATCTCTTGCCCAAAATCTTAAATCTGTGTCCCCTAGTTCTTCTACCATCAACTAATGGGAACAGCTTATCTTTATCTACCTTATCTAAACCTTCCATAATCTTGTACACCTCTATCAAATCTCCCGTCAACCACCTTTGTTCCAATTAGAACAACCCCAGCTTTTCCAACCTAGCATTGCACTAAATTCCCTTATCCCTGGAACCATTCTGGTAAATCTCCTCTGCGCCCTCTCAAGGACCCTCACATCCTTCCTAAAATGAGGTGACTGGACACAAAACTCTAGTTATAGCCAAACCAGAGCTTTATAAAAGTTCAGCCTAATGCCCCTACTTTTGTACTCAATACCTCTATTTATGAAGCCCAAGATCCCATATGCTTTGTTAACTACTCTCTCAATATGCGGGACATTCTGAAGAGGGAGGGTGAGCAGCCAGAGGTCGTGGCACGCATTGGTACCAATGACATAGGTAGAAAAAGGGATGAGGTCCTGCAACAAGAATTTAGGGAGCTATGTAGCAGAATAAAAAGCAGGACCTCTAAGATTGTAATCTCTGGATTACTCCCGGTGCCACGTGCTAGTGAGTATAGGAATAGGAGGATAGAGCAGATGAATGCGCGGCTGAGGAGATGGTGCAGGAGGGAGGGCTTTAGTTTCCTGGATCACTGGGTCTGTTTCTGGCAAAGGTGGGACCTGTACAAGTTGGACGGGTTGCACCTGAACCGGAATGGGACGAGCATCCTTGCTGGGAGGTTTGCTCGTGCTGTTGGAGGGGGGGGGGCGAGGGGGGCGGGGTTAAACTAATTTGGCAGGGAGATGGGATACAGAGTGGAGGTACAGTAGCGGGTAATATAGAACAGAAAGTGAGTCTGTCTGGAAGGCAGAGCAAATATAGACCTGGTAAGGCACAAGTGAAAAATGCAAGGTTGGATTGCGTCTGTTTCAATGCAAGGAGTCTTTCTTCCAGTAAGGCAGATGAATTGAGGGCGTTGATTAGCACATGGGATTATGATATTATTGCGATCACAGAGACATGGTTGAGGGAGGGACAGGACTGGCAGCTCAATATTCCAGGGTATAGAATCTTCAGGCATGGCAGGGGGGTGGGGGGGTAAAAGAGGAGGTGGCATTGCACTGTTGATCAAGGAGTCAATTACTGCAGTAAGGAGGGATGATATCTGAGAAGGTTCCTCAAATGAGGCCATATGGGTAGAACTTAAAAACAAACAAAAAGGGGGCAATCACTTGGCTGGGTGTGTACTGCAGGCCTCCAAACAGTCAGGAAGAGATAGAGGAGCAGATATGTAGGCAAATCTCAGAGAGGTGTAAAAATAATAGGGTAATAATAGTAGGGGATTTCAACTTCCCCAATATCAACTGGGATAGTCTTAGTGCAAAAGGTTTAAAGGGGGCGGAATTCTAAAAATGCATACAGGAAAGCTTTTTGAGTCAGTATGCAGAAAGCCCTACAAGAGAAGGGGCAGTACTGGACCTAATCCTAGGGAATGAAGCCGGTCAAGTGGTAGAAGTGTCAGTGGGGAAGCATTTCGTGGATGGTGACCATAACTCTAAGATTTAAGGTAGTTCTGGAAAAGAACAAAGATAGACCAGAAATAAAGGTACTGAATTAGGGGAAGGCGATTTGAATATGATAAAACAGAATCTGGCCAAAGTGGACGGGGAGCAGCTACCTGTAGGAAAGTCTACATCACATCAGTGGGAGTCATTCAAAGAGGAAATAGTGAGAGTTCCGAGCCAACATGTACCTGTTAAGGTGAAGGGAAGGACTAACAGGCCCAGGGAACCCTGGATGTCAAGGGATATAGAGGATTGGATCAGGAAAAAAAAGGAGGCTTATGGCAGATCCCGAGCGCTGAAAACAGCGGAGGCCCGAGAGGAGTGTAGAAAGTGTAGGGTGGCACTTAAAAAAGTAATTAAGAGAGTGAAGAAGGGACATGAAAAAACACTGGCGGGCAAGATAAAGGAAAATCCTAAGGTGTTTTATAAGTATATTAAAGGTAAGAGGATAACCAGGGAAAGAATCGGGCCCATTAGGGACCAAAGTGGCAATCTGTGTGTGGAGCCAGAGGACATAGGTGAGGTTTTAAATAATTACTTTTCATCTGTGTTCACTATGGAGAAGGATGATGTAGGTGTAGAGATCAGGGAGGGGGATTGTGATATACTTGAACATATTAGCATTGAAAGGGAGGAAGTATTAGCTGTTTTAGCAGGCTTAAAAGTGGATAAATCCACAAGCCCAGATGAGATATATCCCAGGCTGTTATGTGAGGCAAGGGAGGAGATAGCAGGGGCTGTGACACAAATTTTCAAATCCTCTCTGGCCACAGGCGAGGCACCAGAGGACTGAAGGACAGCAAATGTGGTACCATTATTCAAGAAGGGTAGCAGGGATAAACCAGGTAATTACAGGCCGGTGAGTCTAACATCAGTGGTTGGGAAAATATTGGAAAAACTTCTGAGGGACAGGATTAATCTCCACTTGGAGAGGCAGGGATTAATCAGGGATAGTCAGCATGGCTTTGTCAGGGGAGACTGTGTCTAACTAACTTGATTGAATTTTTTGAGGAGGTGACTAGATGTGTAGATGAGGGTAAAGCAGTAGATGTAGTATACATGGATTTCAGTAAGGCTTTTGATAAGGTTTCACATGGCTGATTGGTTAAGAACCAAGAGCCCATGGGATCAAGGGCAATTTGGCAAATTGGATCCAACATTGGCTTAGTGGCAGGAGGTAGAGGGTAATGGTCGAGGGCTGTTTTTGCGATTGGAAGCCTATGACCAGTGGTGTCCCACAGGGATCGGTGCTGGGACCCTTGCTGTTTGTAGTGTACTTGAATGATTTAGACATGAATATAGGAGGTATGATCAGTAAGTTTGCAGATGACATGAAAATTGGTGGTGTTGTAAATAGTGAGGAGGAAATCCTTAGATTACAGGGAGATATAGATGGGCTGGGAAGATGGGCGGAGCAGTGGCAAATGGAATTTAATCCTGAGAAGTGTGAGGTGATGCATTTTGGGAGGACTAACAAGGCAAGGGAATATACAATGGATGATGGGGCCCTGGGAAGAACAGAAGGTCAGAGGGACCTTGGTGTACTTGTCCACAGATCACTGAAGGCAGCAGCACAGGTAGATAAGGTGGTTAGGAAGGCATATGGGATACTTGCCTTTTTTAGCCGAGGCATAGAATATAAGAGCAGGGAGGTTATGATGGAGCTGTATAAAATGCTAGTTAGGCCACAGCTGGAATACTGTGTACAGTTCTGGTCACCACACTATAGGAAGGATGTGATTGCACTGGAGAGGGTGCAGATGAGATTCACCAGGATGTTGCCTGGGCTGGAGCATTTCAGCTATGAAGAGGGACTGAAAAGGCTAGGGTTGTTTTCCTTGGAGCAGAGAAGGCTGAGGGGGGACATGATTGAGAGTACAAGATTATGAGGGGCATTGATAGGTTAGATAGGAAGAAACTTTTTCCCTTAGCGGAGGGGTCAATAACCAGGGAGCATAGATTTAGGATAAGGGGCAGGAGGTTTAGGGGGGATTTGAGGAAAGATTTTATCGCCCAGCGGGTGGTTGGAATCTAGAACGCGCTGCCTGAAGAGGTTGTAGAGGCAGGAACCCTCACAACATTTAAGAAGTATTTAGATGAGCACTTGAAACGCCATAACATACAAGGCTATGGGCCAAGTGCTGGAATATGGGATTAGAATAGTTAGGTGCTGGATGGCCAGCACAGACATGATGGGCTGAAGGGCCTGTTTCTGTGCTGTATAACTCTATGACTCTAATCTGTCCTCCCAACTTCAAAGATATATGCACATACATCCCCAGGTCCCTTTGTCCATGCACACTCATTAGAACTGTGCCATTAAGTCTGTATTGCCCCTTCCTATCCCTTCTGCCAATGTTCACTTTATGAATTAAATTTCAATTGTCATGTGTCCACCCATTCCACCAGCCTTTCTATGTCCTCTTGAAGTCTATCAAAATCCTCCTCACAGTTCACAATACTTCCAAGTTTTGTGTCATCTGCAAATTTTGTAATGACGCCCTACACACCCACATCTAGATCATTAATATCGATCATGAAAAGTAGTGGTCCTAATACTGACCCCTGGGGAACCCCACTGTATACCCTCCACCAGTCCAAAAAAACACCTGTTCGCAACTACTCTCTGTTTCCTGTCACTCAGACAACTTTGTGACCATGCTGCCAATGTCCCTTTTATTCCATAGGCTTCAACCTTTCTGACAAGCTTGTAATGTAGCACTTTATCAAACGCCTTTTGAAAGTGCATGTACAGCACATCAACCTCATTATTCTCATCAAAAACTCAAGTTATTTGAACATGATTTGCCTGACTTTTCTTAATTAATCCACTTTTGTCCAAGTGACTTAATTTTTCCCGGATTATTGTTTCTAAAAGCCTTTCCCCCACCGAGGCTAAACAGACTGCCCTGTAGCTGCTGGGCTTGTCCTTTTTAACAAGGGTGTAACATTTATAATTCTCCAATCCTTTGGGACCACCCCTGTATCTGAGGAGGATTGGAAGATTATGGCCGGTGCCTCCGCAATTTCCACCCTTACTTCCCTCAGTGTCCTCAGATGCATCTGATCTGGTCCTGGTGTCATCAACATTTAAGTACAGTCGGCCTTTTTAATACTTCCTCGTTATCAATTTTTAGCCCATTCAGTGTCTCAACTACCTCCTCTTTCACTATAACTTTGGCAGCATCTTCCTTGGTAAAGACAGATGCGAAGTAATCATTTAGTACCTCAGCTATGCCCTCTGCCTCCATGAGTAAATCCCCATTTAGGTCCCTAATAGCCCCCACCCCTCCTTTTATCACCCTTTTACTATTTATATGCCTATAGAAGATTTTTGGATTCCTTTTTATCTTGGTTGCCAGTATCTTCTCATACTCTTTCTTTGCTGCATTTAATTGTTTTTTCACATCCCCTGTGACCATTTGCCCTCAGATATTCCTTCATAAAATAATTCTAAGTCAGATTGTGCGCCCTCAGTATGCACAATTCTGTCTTTCAGCACAGTTCTCTGTGTGGGCTTTAAAATAAATCGGTGAACCTTTCAGAATATTTGCCATTTTTTTCAAAGTTGGCTTAGTGAATATATTCATCATCAGAACAAAAAATTTCCTTTTAGCGCGAGAATTGGCAGCATGCTATGACTACTGTGAATACCCCTGGGCTAAAGAGGAGAAATAAAAGCCAAGGCTCACTCTTCCCTCCTGGAAATGTACCTGTTTGTGGTCCCTGGGCCAGCATCAAATCAGGTTCAGGTGCGATGCCTATTGCAGTCGAATAGACTGCTGACACTCATCGATTAGACTCGCACATGAAAAACTAGCCTCTCTGGCTTGGATGGTGGCATCGGCAGAAGTGAGTCTAGGTGCCAATCAGCATCTTCTGAAGCAAGGAATAAACTCGAAAACTTCTTTCGTGTGAACAAGTTATGCATGAATCTTATTGCTTGCTTAATCAATTTTTGGGGGAAAAAAATACTTGATTAAAAACCATTAGTCTTCTGGATTTTTCTTTACATCGCTTTGAAAAGAAGGCCAGTAAATGTTCAGTAAAACCAGGCGATCATTTTGCCCATTTGACACACTAAGGTGAACTACACTACTCAAATGGAAATGTCACTGTTTAACAGAATGTCCTGTTTTTATTTGATAGGGAGGAAGAAATGTCAAAAATTTAATTTTTTTAAAAAAATTTATTTTTCTTGTACTGTTATACATTTACAAATACTGAATTAGTTCTGCGAGTGTGTTCGCTATATGCAACCAACAATAGCCTCTTTCAGTCACAGTGATATCACCTGAGCAATTAACACCTCCTGTAATGTACTTACCTGTCACCTGAGCAAGGATTGGATGATTGACATATTCCCTTCATTTTGGTGCAAAGAGTCAATCAAATGCAGCACACCACAAAACAAATGAAACTGTGACTCAGTGGGTAGCACTCCCACCTCGGAGTTAGAATGTTGTGGGTTTGAGTCCCTGCTGCGGAGAATTGAGTATAAAAATCAAGGCTACAGTACTGAGGGAGGCTGCATTGTCAGAGGCACGTCTTTTGGATGAGGCATTAAACCAAAGCTGCGTCAGCCTGTCAGGGGGATGCAGAAGGTCCCATGGCACTATTTTGAGGAAGAGCAGGAGAGATGTTCCCCAGTCTCCTGGCCAATATTTATCTCTCAATCAACATAACTAAAGCAGTTCATCTGGTCATTATCACGATGATGTTTATGGGAGCTTGCTGTGCTCAAATTGGCTGTTGCGTTTCCTACATTACAAGAGTGACTACACTTCATTCATGTAAAGCACATTGGGAAACCTCTGGTCATGAAAGGTGCTATATAAATGCAAGTCTTTTAATTTTCTGATTATCTTCAATAGAATTTAGTTTAGTTTATTTTAGAGATACAGCACTGAAACAGGCCCTTCGGCCCACTGAGTCTTTGCTGACCAACAACCACCCATTTATACTAATCCTACATTAATCCCATATTACCTACCACATCCCCACCATTCTCCTACCACCTACCTGCACTAGGGGCAATTTACAATGGCCAATTTACCTATCAACCTGCAAGTCTTTGGCTGTGGGAGGAAACCGGAGCACCCGACGGAAACCCACGCAGTCACCGGGAGAACTTGCAAACTCTGCACAGGCAGGACCCAGAACCGAACCGGGGTCCCTGGAGCTGTGATGCTGCCGTGCTGACCACTGCGCCACTGTGCCGCCCAAATTAGCTCTTCTGAAAATGCTGCAACCAGAGACAAATAAATACATGAAAGAAAATTAAATGATAAATAATTTAAAACAAAATTATAAAACTCTTTAGTAAGCACTGCACTTAAGGTGTGCCATGGGAAAAGTGTATGTTTTCTGTGATACAACAGATTAACAATTTTCTGTGACTTTAACATCAGAGAATACAAGCTATTTTATGGACAGATACACTTTATTTTGATGTGAAAATATAAATTACTTCTTCCTCTTTACGTACGTCTGCACTGTAACAAGTGAAGATGGTTGAAACAGAGTGATCTAAATCAAACTTTCGGTTATCTTAATTTATGCGCTCAATGGCCATGTTAAGATATGGACTCTGTAAAATCTCATGGCCCATATTTCAGGGAATGTCAAAGGCTGAGGTGATTGGCCAACAGTTTCCATTCTCAACAGGAAGAGAATGATTATAGAATGCAATTAAGAAGGAATTAGCTCCAGCAACAGAGCTATAATGTAATAACAGTGGAACAATATGCCATTTTATGGTTATGTTGTAAAGTGATTATTCTCAGATGCAAATTGACAGCCAGTTTAAAGTCTGCAATCGCTGCTTTGCTCTGTTTTATTGGTGCTGTGTGTACATACAGTACTTGGCGCCATTGACCCTAAATAGTGAAATGGAATGTCAGGGGAATGTTGGCAGTAAAACAACATAGGGAGTTAATTTTTCCCGGGACAGAATTCTGGCAGCCGAACAATCCAGCTGAAGTTTTGTGTGTTCCTTTTATGTATGTCGCGTTCCTATTGGAAAAACAAAGTGAATACTGGGAGTAGCCTTTTATTTGTCATGAGAGCCGTGCATGAAGGCACTTTATATTCTGAATAACTTGAAGATGCATTGTTGAACCTAGCCTCTGAAATTGATCTGGTTTCGATCCTGCTCTGGGTAGCTGATGAGGTCTCGGAAGAACACTTCTTAGGGAAAGAGGAAAAGTTGATGTTGGCTTCGACTCTTTTCCTTTGGCTCCAGAAATTATACACTGAGTAAAAAAAGATTTGGCTATCACTTGCAATTTACAGTATTGACAGAGGATCAACACTCAAGAGAATCAACATGAATTGATCGAGGTTTCAGTTACTGGTGCAATGGCTGCTGTGTTATTCAGCTTTGAAGATTTGCTTTATAACTGGGATAGTCTGGTTTGGAATCTTACTGCCCGAGCTCTCAGAAACTGGCGCTTTGGTAATCTCCGTGCAGTACAGCTGCTCTTGAGACCATGGTGTGTCTCCCGAGGTGTTTATCAGGTGGGGAAGTTCTGTTATTACCAGAAGTATATTGGCTGGCTATGCTTCCAGATCAAGACTGCATTACTAACACAATGCAGTTTCTGCAAAGCATATCCAAGTATTCATCTGTTGACAGGAAACTGGGGTGCGTTTTAAGACTTCAGAAAAATATACCATGCATTGAACATAGAGTTTATTCCAGCCAGGAGGCTGCCCTTATTATTACAAGTGCAATCATGCTCTGTTTTTTTCTTTATTTTCTTGAAATTAACTTGCACCGTAATTTAAAAGATTTCTTGCATATTAATAAACTCTTAATGACATCTACATATTTCAATTTGCAGACAGATGGCCAACAATCATAAGACGTGCATGATAAATTAAGTCATTTCAGTAAGTCAGCAATCTGAAATTCAAAGTTTATTAAGCACGGATCAAAGAGACTTGATACAGCAGTAGAAATCCATTGGCCAAATTTCGCACCTTTGCAGCTCACCCTGCTGTCTGAATGAAATGAGCAAAAACACACAAACATATGAATTAGGAGCAGGAGTAGGCCATTCGGCCCCTTGAGCCTGCTCTGCCATTTAATAAGATCATGGCAGATCTGATTGTGGCCTCAACTCCACTTTCCCACCGACCCCCAATATCCTTTGACTCCCTTGTGAGTCAAGAATTCATCTACCCCTGCCTCAAAAATATTCAATGACCCTGACTGCACCGCTGTCTGGAGAAGAGAGTCCCAACGACTCACAATCCTCTGAGAGAAATAAATTTCTCCTCATCTCTGTCTTATAAGGGCGACTCCTTATTTTTAAACTGTGTTCCCTAGTTCTAGTCTCTCCCACAAGGGGAAACAGCCTTTCAGCATCCACCCTGTCAAGTCCCCTCAGGATCTTATATATTTCAAAAAAATCACCTCTCATTCTTCTAAACTCCAATGGATACAGGCCCAACCTGTCCAACATTTCCTCATTAGTGCTGGAGAGGGGGAGCTGTGGACTGTCGTGGTGAGGGGGTGGGGGATGTTAACGATCCCTGGGAGCGCTATGGGGCAAAGGCAAGCACTTCTGCTCCTCCTAGCTCCCCATCAGTTTTTTAAAAATGTATTCAAAGTCACCTAAAAAAGATGCATGCTTACTTCTATACTATCATGAAAGAAGGTTTCACTCTGTGTGCTTCCATTTGAAAGATATTTGCAAACGGTAGTAATCTAGGGCTAACTGGGCAGTGCAACTACATCCTGCCTTGTGTCCATGCCAGGTGAAATGAAGAGGAGCTGAACAGGCCCAGGATCTGCTATACTCTTCAGGGCACCAATTTCCTGAGGGGTCCTAAAATAGGCATCATGCCCCTCGTTTACATACGTACGGTGTTTAACGCATGTTTTAGATTGCCTCAGGGATCCCTTAAGAGTCGTCCCCCCTGCAATTCTGTAAAGGATGTCTTGCTGGTGTCTTTGGGATAGAGGACATTGGTCCCTGACATTGGGCCTCATAGTGCCTGTTTAAACCCGTATTAATCCAGTTTCTACCCTCTTGGTCTGGCTTCTCCTTCATTTGAAATTGTTCATGTGCCTCAAAATATTCACTGCACAAAGAATAGGGACCTGGGCTGAGATTATCCTCTGCATATCTAAAAGTGTTATTTACAAATTGAATTGACTTGTACACACAATAGAAGGGACAGCAGAGTGACACGGGTTTCTGTGTCTTCTGCATTGTCTTCCTTATGGGGGAACTCTGTTGTCTTTCCCAGTTGAGAGAGAGATAGTGATTATCTGCCATGGTCAGTCTCCAGTCGACATGGAATGCTTATAAAGTGCCAGAACTGATTCCGTTTAATTCCATTTAGAACAGCCAGGAGATACTGTGTGACAGAAATATTAATATACCAGTCAATTGCACTGCCCACTTAACTCTAGATTACTGCAGTTTGCTAATATCTTTCAAATGGAAACACAAAGTGACACCTTCTTTCATTATAATATAGAAGTAAATATGGTTTTTATCTGTTCATGTTTAACCTTTATATTATGCAGGGTAAAAACTACTTTATTTTGGTGTTAACCTTTCACTTCATTTTTATTATTCCAAACTTATTTAACTTTGAAGTAATTTTTTTTTGTTTATCAAGAAAACAGATGCATTGTTGGCGAAACGGATCAATGTTTTCCATTTTGAGTAGCTTCCAATCGTGTCAAGTACCTGTGAGTCAGATATACTATTGGCATAAGTTCCCTCTATTCTGACCCCGTTACTATATCTCAATTCTACACCTCAGGGGAGTGCATCAATTCAAACTGTTCTACTTCCCCTATTCGTCACATTTTGGGTGCGATTGCCAGTCTAGTAGACAGTTTTGTGCAGTGGACCCACATCCTGGATTAAGACTGCTCACATCGACCTATCACAGCCATAGAGAGAGAAGGCTTTCAGTTCTTCAACCTCAGCTGCATTCAAGCCAAGGTGGATTTGCTGAAGATATAGCATTTTATTTAATCCACTGCCACACCCTGTCTCCACTCTCCCTATGTTAGTCCTCCAAGATATCTGAGCTCCTCTAATTCTGGCCTCTTGTTCATCCCCGATTTTAATCGCTCCACCATTGGCGACCATGTCTTCAGCTGCCTGGGCCCTAATCTCTGGAATTCCTTCCTTAATCCTCTAAGCCTCTCAACCTCACTTTCCTCCCTTAAAACCTCCCTCTTTGGCCAAGCTTTTGGTCATCTGCTAACGTGGCTCGATGTCAAATTTTGTTTTATAATGTTCCTGTGAAGCGCCTTGGGATGTTTTATTACATTAAAGGTGCTACATAAATACAAGTTGTTGTTGTAGTCATCAGGTAATGTTTCCCAGAAATAGGAAACCTCACAAGTCACCGATGTGAAATGCGACATATTCAGCAGCAGGGGTATTATCATCCTGAAATAAGTTGTGGAAAACATGCCTTATTGGTTCAATAAGTCCATTAAACAGGAAAGAACTTGAAAAGATCTATGTTCAAAGCCTATACTTGAAAAATCATTTGGCTTTCAGGCATTTTAAGCGGAAAAAGACGGAGGAACACGGTGTTTCTGGGCTAATGGGAGTTTATGCATGTTCTGGCAGTGAACGGAAATAGTTACAGAGGATGGAAGCTATTATATTTTAAACTGTGGGAAGAAACTAGATATCCAGAGTTCACCGCTAGTGCAAAATGTTCTCTGAGTCAAGTCAACTCCAAAAATATAGAGCAGTTTAATTATGTGGTCGGTTTTATTAGATCCTGTCACGCAAGTTTCAAAGCTGTGCTTGGTATGGTCCATATAATTTGCAAGATGTTGCAAAGTCTTAAAGATTTTAGGATACATGCTGTTTTGAATAGCAGACTGGGCTGATACACAGCTTGGGGATGTAGTTATAATATAGGTCTGTAAGCTTAAGGACTTATTAGACATTAAAGAGTAGCAATCGGAGAACAGATTCTACATTAAAATAGTTAACATTTGGAAAGATTTATTGGGAAACAGTGGTGACAATATGGAATGGATGTGCAATATGTATTTTCTATAATTGTTGTCTATATAATTGTTAAATGAATTATGATCATTCTCAGATTTTTGGTTGGTTTCATCATACTCACCTTGATTAATATTTGTTGCTGAACCCAGTTTTTAATGTAAAATGGTGGACTCTTGCCTCGTATTGATGTACTATTATTTGATTTCAGTTGCTTATCTGCAAAGAATATTTTGCAGCACTGGAATTGTTAGCTCCCACACTTTCTCATCACATGTACGCACTGAAAGGGGATCCTATATTTTATTGCCACTGAACTCGAGGCAAGAAATTCAACTGTAACATTTTTCTTTATTACAAAATGGATATTAAGATTGCTATTGTTCTGCGGCTCCATTGGCCATCTGCAGGTAACAAATCTGTACAGTCAATTGCTATTAGCTAACAGACAAAGAATAATATCCTTTATAGCTGCTAAAGAGGAGCCCTTAACAGAAACGTTGATGTTGGTTTGTGCAGCAATACAGGGCAATTTAATTGTGCTCATTCGGTCTTTGTTCTTGCCGCTTTTTGGTACTTTCTCTAATTGACTGTTCTTTTTCGGAATTCATGTGGAGATAACTTGTAAATTGGACAGTGTAGAGCAGGCACATCGGCAGCTGGCTAATGGATTGCTGGAGATGTGGGATGTAATCAGCCCAGACTGCAAGATGTATATTGAGGAGAAATTCCTTGTGGACTTAATGTTGCCCACATAGCTATCCACTGTTCACTTATATTGTGATCCATGGATCTTCCTTATTTAAAACATTGAGGGTCCATTTAACATGGAACTGTGAGGATCTAAAATGCCCTAGTGAGTTATTTTACTCGCTGTAGTGGAAAGAAGGATGCATGTATATTATATTGCTGTGTCTGTCTCAGTAATGATATGAAGACATATGTCCATTTGGAAACATTTTCACTTCAGAAAAATGGTTTCATTTTATTAAGATTTTGCATTTGGGGCTGATCGTCAACATTATTGGGTAAAAGACAGTTTCATTATATTTCCTGTTGTTACCCTTAGGCTTCTTGGTGTCTCACTGAACTTGCTGTAACTTTGTGCTGGGTGTTTTTCTGCCACTCATTACTGCCCATTGATATATGGTGGGATTCCTTGCACTGAACAAGGAAAACAACCAGGGAATATTAAGGAAACCACAGATCATAATGCAGTGAGTAATTATACACCTGAGGTTAGTAAAGCACAGATGAGCGCAGAATATTTTTGAGCCATTCACAAAGCAAACAGACAGTTCTTTGTTCACAATGGAGTAGGGAATGGAATCACAGAAATTTACAACATAGAAGGAGGCTATTCACACATCGAGTCCATGCCGACTGACAAATAGTCATCCAACCTAATCCCACTTTCCAGCTCTTGGTCCACAGCCTTGTCAGTTACGGCATTTAAAGAGCATATTCAAGTACTTTTTAAATGCGATGAGGGTTTCTGCCTCTAGCATCCTTTCAGGCAGTGAGTTCCAGATCCTGACCACCCTCTGGGTGAAAAGATTTCCCCTTGAATCTCCTCTAAACCTCCTACCTCCTACCCTAAATTTATGCCCCCTGGTTATGGACTCTCAACCAAGGGAAATAGGGTCTTCCTATCAACTCTGTTTAGACCCCTCATAATTTTATACACTTCAAATATGTCATCCCTGTTCCAAAGAAAACAACCCCAGCCTATCCAATATTTCCTCATAACTAGAATTCTCTAGTCCAGGCAACATCCTCATAAATCTCCTCTGTACCCTCTCTAGTGCAATCACATCTTTCCTATAGTGTGGTGACCAGAACTGCATGCAGTACCCCAGCTATGGCCTAACTAGTGTTTTATACAGTTCCAGCATAACCTCCCAGCTCTTATATTCTATGCCTCAGCTAATAAAGGAAGTATCCCATATGCCTTCTTGAGCATCTTATCTACCTGCCCAGCCACCTTCAGGGATCTGTGAACATGTACTCCAAGGTCCCTCTATTTCTCTACACTTCTCAGTATCGAACCATTTATTCTTTATTCCTTTGCCTTGTTAACCTTTCTCAAAAGCATTATCTCACACTTCTCTGAATTGAACTTCATTTACTACTGTTCCCCTCATCTGACTAGTCCATTAATATCTTCCTGCATTCTCAGCTTTCTTCTTCATTATCAACAGCCATTTTTTGTATAGTCTACAAACTTCTTAATCATACCCCCTACAGTTAAGTACAAATCATTGTTATATACCACAAAAGTCAAAGGACCTCCTGCTGAGCCCTGCAGAACCCTACTGGAAACAGCCTTCCAGTCACAAAAACACACATCTACACCATTACCCTTTGCTTCCTGTCTGCGAGCCAATTTTAGATCCAACTTGTCCCTTTGCCTTGGATCCCAGGGGATTTTACTTTCGTGACCCATCTGCCATGTGGGACCCTGTCAACAGCCTTACAGCCATGATCTAATTGAATGGCGGAGCAGGCTCAACAGGCTGAATGGCCTCCTGCTCCTATGTTCCTTTATAGACTACATCAAATGCACTACTCTCATCGACCCTCCATGTTAACCCCTCAAAAACCCAATCATGTTAGTCAGACACAACCTTCCCTTGACAAATCCGTGCTATCTTTGATTAATCCGTGTCTTTCTAAATGAAGATTTATCCTGTACCTGAGAATTTTTTCCATTAATTTTCCCACCACTGATCTTGGGCTGACTAGCCTGTAGTTATTCAGTCTATCCCTTTTTCCCTTTTTAAACAATGGGACAATGTTATCTATCCTCCAGTCCTCCAGCACCACATATGTAGTCAGTGAGGATTGAAAAATGTTGGTCACGGATATGGGATTGAGCAGTGCAAGAGGGAGATGAAAATGGTCTGTGCAGATCCTGACCATGAACCGAGATGGCATTGTGAGCAAAGTAAATGCATTTTGGCTTTCCCTTGTACCTAATATGTTATGTTCTTAAACATGTTGGAAGTTACACAGCAGCTACCACAGTGTCGAAATATAGGGGCTTGAAATATATTTGTAGGTGAGTTTCTCAGAAATAACAATGCAACTGTAAAATTATGATGCTGTATAAATGCAAGTTGTTGTTGTAAACAGCAGATTTAAATGTTCTGTGCTGAATTGCTGCGTCAGTCAGTGTGGCTTATTATAACATAGTTCAATGGCATCAATAACTCCCACATATGTGCACTTCAAAGTTTTGCAGAAGTTTGCAGCTGTTTGTTGAGTCACAAAGACACACACTGCTGTACCAGAGTGATGTTTTCTATTTTCTAGCTTTTGTGTGTGTGTGTGTGCCAGATAAAAATCATCTTGATATGGATTTGTTTTTCCAGCAGATGGGTTGAGATTTCCCGAGCTAAAAGTTAGATACTTTTCCTTATTTTTCCCTTCTGAGGCCAGGGGTATCTGGAATTTGAGGGAACATTCCAGGAGAGACCCCTGAAATTGATTCAACTCTGTGTCCTTCCAATATTGGATATATAAATTCTAATTGGCTTATTGTAAATCCGTGAAGGACCGAGAATCCTTAGAAAATCTCAAGCAATGAAAAGATGTCGCATTGTTATCATCAGATTGGCAAAAATAAGAATCATCTTTCTCAGTTTTAGCCTCTCCTCTCTTGAAGGTGCTGACCAATGATGGAGTAGAGGACTTGTGTCAGAGCTACCTCCAATAGCCCACCAGGTTGGCCATTATCATGTGTTAGCCTAAACCATGAGCATCAGCTGGTTGGCCAAGCATAGTGATCATCATCACGCACCCTCGCTAAAACCTTCACATCCTTCCTAAAGTGCGGTGCCCAGAATTAGACACAATTGTCCAGTTGAGGCCGAACCAGCGTTTTATAAAGGTTCACCATAACTTACTTGTTTTTGTACTCTATGGGCTGGACTTTGTTCTCCCCAGGCATTGGGTTCTGTGGCAGCGGGTGTCCTGAAGATGGCTCCAGATGAGGCCCGTTGCGGACCTCAACGTGGTGAGGGCCCGGCACGATCCTCCCAGGGGCGGTGAGGCTCCGTGGCAGCAATCCCCGCCCCCCCCCCCCGTCGCTGGGCGACGGGACCTCAATTAAATATACTTACCTGTGATGGATGGGCCACTGTGATCTTCGGTGTGGTGGCCAGTACCCCCGCGCCTTCAAATCCCCGTCCAGGGAAACACAGTGCCTCACGGGTGGGAAGGGGAGAGGAGGTAAGTTTGTCAGTGCAGCGGGGGCTGGGGCACGGGGCAAATATACAGACTGGGTGTAGGGGATGGTGGGAAGAGTTGACCTTGAAACTTTGTGCAGTTTGCGGGGGTGGGGGGGGGGGGGGGGAGGTGGGGGGGAAGGTCAGATGTAAAAGGTCAGCCTTTTGGGGGGGAAGGGCAAATAGTTAATGTAATTGTTATTTGGGAGGGGTGGGAAAGGGGCGTTAGGAATTTATTTATTTCATTTTGAGGGGCTACTTTATAATTTAAAAGTGCTGGTAGGGCTGGCTGCCCTTATAAAATGGCGTCAGTGCCTATGCACTGGCAGCTGATGCCATTACTGACGATGGATAACCCGCCCCCTCCACATGATTGGGGATGGCCAGCCCCGGCCACTTCCATGAGCTGTCATGCGGGAGATTGTGGCGGCTCTTTGGCGTGCGGTACGTGCGAGTGGGCCACCATTTTTTGAGCTCGCTGCTGAGATCCAGCCCTATGTTTCTATTTAAAAAGGTCTTGTTGTGCCTTTTAACCACTTTCTCCACCTGCCCTGCCACCTTCAAGGCTTTGTGCACATATACCCCCAGGTCCCTCTGTTGCTGCACAGCTTGAGGGAATGTTGCCCTCCTTTTCTGAGTGGTTCATGTCTACAGGTGGAGAGGGGGAGCAGCAGTTTCTGAGGAATTACATTGAAAGTGACTGGGTTGAAATAAAGGAAGAGGCATGGACCAGGAAAAACTCTTGTCCAATTGCTTCGCAGAAAGTGACTGGAAGTAAATATTCTGATTGTTAAATGATAGTCAGTTGACTTTCTAACATTAAAGTTGCCACGTATTGGATTTCTTATGTGATGGATAAAGAACCGTCTGCCTCATACAGGCCTTTGGCACTAATTTAATAAGACCGTTGCAAAACGATCAACGACTATTATTCATGGTCCTTGTACTGAAAGCAGTTATGGAAGGTTTGTGGTTGGCTATCCATTAGCAAAATTAATTGTCATGAGTTGACTGCAGAGTCAATACAAGCAGCGACCCACAAAACATTTCCAGTGACATTAGTATCTCGAAACAGTACTTCCTTAAAACCCATCCCATGCCATTCCTTCCTTCCCATTCCATCCTTGCCATGCCATCCCACCCTCCCCTCCCAGGCCATCCCCCCTTCACCCTCCCATGCCATCTCCCCTCTGCCCTCCCTTCCCATGCCACCCTCGACTCTCCACCTCCCTCCTGTGCCAGTTAAATACCCCATGAAAAATGTATCAAATATTCTCTAGACTACTCCATTTTTGGAGTCTTACAAAAAGCATATTATCATAAGATCATAGACAGACGGGTTTAAGGGAGGCCATTCAGCCCATCCCAGGCAAAGGAAACCTACAGTCAACTCATCACAACACCCAACTGTTTCTTAAATAATTCAGAGGTTAATTAGCGTTACTCTGTTTCTCTATAAAATAAAATGCTCATTATTTAAGAGGTTGTGATTTTTTTCATTTTGTTATAGAGATACAGCACTGAAACAGGCCCTTTGGCCCACTGAGTCTGTGCTGCCCATCAACCACCCATTTATACTAATCCTACATTAATCCCACGTTCCTACCACATCCCCACCTTCCCTTAATTCCTCTACCTACACTAGGGACAATTTACAATGGCCAATTTACCTATCAACCTGTAAGTCTTTGGCTGTGGGCGGAAACCAGAGCACCCGGTGAAAACCCACATGGTCACAGGGAGAATTCGCGAACTCCACACAGGCAGTACCCAGAATCAAACCCGGGTCGCTGGTGCTGTGAGGCTAACCACTGCGCCACTGTGCCACCCCAACTAATGAGTGGGAAAAGGTATTAGGTGGTTAATTAGTGTCATGGAATCTGCAGTCTGCAGGACCCTGAGGAGCATGTGTGAGCCATCCTCTGAGCAGATGCCTTGTCAGATGTTCTGTTAGATTCACTGACCCTGATTGCAAAGATTGTTTTTTTGGAACAGAAATTGAGAGCAAAAACTTAAGGTTTCTGGGGGAACTAAAACTGGTCAGAACCAGATAAAAGGAGACAGATGGCAGGAAGGTGCGTTCTACAGGCAGATTGAAGAAAGTGAAGACTGGATCTAGGAGTGGTTTCTGTTATTTAGAGGAACTGATTAACCACACCCGGCCATACAATGCACAGGGTTGTCGCTGAAGGGCACAGATAAATGTAATACTAGGGGATCCACGCCTTTCATGAGCCAAACTGAGAAGTCCCTCAAGAATTACCCTTTTTTTGGTGAAGAGTGTACCTCTGGAGTTCAGGAGTAAAGAGTCATAGAGTTATACAGCACAGAAACAGGCCCTTCGGCCCATCGTGTCCATGCTGGCCATCAAGCATCTATCTATTTTAATCCCAGGCACTGCTGTCAGTTGGAAATTGGTGGCTGCATCTTGGAAGACAGGATTTGGAGACCTACCTGAAGAATTTAAGAGTTCTGAAGAACTGTGTGACATTCATTAGGTGCCATATACGCTGAGTAGACTGCCCAGTAAATCCATGAGGATCCATCTTTCTTGTATCTGATAGTAATTGTGTAATCTGTAATATCTTGACCATAATTTGTCTGGTAATCCATGTTTAATTTATTTTGATTTTGATTTGATTGTTAAAGTAAAAATGAAATCTTGTCCATTTTTTTTTTATTAGGGTCGTTTGGTAAATTTGATAGCTTTGGTTTGTTAGGCTCAATGGGGATCATAACATTAGTGATTTGGCCAAAAGATCCTGTACAGCAAAGAAGATTCCACGTGAAAGCTGTCTTCATTAATTCATGGGATATGGTCATTGCTGCCAAAGGGCATTAGCAAACCACTTGGATTTTTATGACAATTGAGTTTTATTTAATTATCTGAATTTAAATGCCCCAGGTGCTGTGGTGGGGTTTGAACTCATGATTCTAGATTACTAGTCCAGTAACACAATCACTATACTACCGTACCATACTGTTCCATCCTTTTCTTGCTCTCCAACAAGAGGGTATAGGGTAATGCAGTGGTAAGGTTGGATTGTCATAGCGTTCATTGAGAAAGTGGACAAGATTCATTAAAGCCATAGGAGCTACACTTTTCATACAGTCTTATACTTTTCCTATGAGGAAATGCCTGATCTCTAGTCACTCAACATGACGATGGTAGGACAGCAAAAGGAGATGCCCAGTTCTTCACTCCATGGTCCAGCCTTTAACTTTACTGAGAGTGAGCTGTGGTAGCTCGGGACCGTGGTGTGTGACTCAATTGTAGAAAATCAGTAAATCTGTCTGTGCTGTAAGAAGCAAGAGAACTTTGGCTAATGACCTTTATCAGACAGAATTTTCTGTTTAAAATCTTTTCCCCAGATTTACAAAGTAAAGCTGCTCAGCTGCTGAGAGCCAAAGACGTGACTGCAGATTATTTCACATGTCAAAAAATGTCACTGATCCCCAAAATTTTAAAGCCCTCAAGCAAACCTTCTTGAGTCTGCATTTTTCTAGTGTAACTGGGGGCCTTTAAACTATGTACCAATTTAGAGGCCCTACTCTGAACCTTTCCCAGGGTGAGTATAAGGGACTAAAATTGGCTGCGTTATTCTAGATGAGGCCTGACCAAGGGCTTGTACACAAACATCTGAAACTCTGTTTGCTGTTGTGATAGTCTCCGTGGCCATGATCATGGACCTTCAAAGATGCACTATAAAATCCAGCTGCCTCCCACACTCAGCAGCCTTGAGCAGTCCAGCTTGGTGAATGCATGCAGACCATGTCCATAACACTATATTAAATGACCTGTACTTTGGGGAAATGCCCAGCAGTGCAATAATTGACTTAACCCCCCCCCCCAGCTCCAAACTTTTCGAACATTAATAATTTTGCTCGAAGTATGAAGGAAATGCTCAGGAACACACTTCCATGTAATAGCCAGAGGAACCCTGTGGTGTTATCGTTTCAGAGAGTATTCTGAGCTGTAGAACACAAAGGTGGAACACTGGTGGCTTCAGGCATGTCCCTGGTGCTCCGAGCGATTTCAGACGATGAATTTTGAGCATCACACAAGGAAGGTATCGCAGAGTTAGATGAAGTGCATTTCTTTTCCCCTCCCATACCTTAGTGGTTCCAATGTACTAAATAGATCCATGGCAACACTGAGTCACATCTACAAGCCCTTGCTGTGTCTGCCGTCAGGCACACTGTTAAAGATAGACTTGCATTTAAATAGCACCTTTCATGACCTCAAGACATCCTAAAGCACTTTACAGCCAATGAAGTATAGTCACTGTTGTAAAGCAGCAAACACAGCAGCCAGTTTGCAAGTGGCCACAAACAGCAATGCGATTATGACCAGGTAATCTGTTTTAGTGATGTTGATTGAGGGATTAACATTGGTCAGGACACCAGAGAGAACTCACCTGCTCTTCCTCAGGGAAGACAGGGCCTTGGTTTGATGTCGCATCCTAAAGACAGCACCTCTGACATGGCAGCACTCCCTTGGTACTGCACTAGAGTGTCACCTAGACTTTTTTTGGTGATCAAGTCCTGGAGTGGGACTTGAACCCACAACTTTCTGACTCAAGAGGCAAGGGGCAGAAATTTACTCGGCCCCGGGTGATGGGAATGGAGGTGGCGGGTGGGAGTTGGTAAAATGCCAAGGAGCCGCATTGTGATGGCTCCCTATGCAGTCCCACCCGTCGGGGAAATTTCCCAGCGGTGGGAACGGAAGTGGCTTGACTGTCCGCTGAACGGAGGTGGGCAACCAATTTGAATAATTAGTGGCCCAATTAATTATTTTCCTGGCTGCTGGCATTTTGCCAGTGGCAGAGCAGCCTCGCCCCTCCCCCCACCCTGGGCCCGCCAGCCTCCCAGCAGCTTCCTGGGGGAAGCCATTGGAGCCAGAGCCTCTCCCCTCCCCCCCCCCCCCCCCCCACCCCTCGCCTCCTCCTACCAATATCCTCGGGTAGTTTCCACCTCCTGTCCGAGTGTACCGACCACCTAAATACCACCCTGACAGCAGGACCTCCACCGTTATGGCAAAGTCTCACCCAGGAGCGCTACCAACTGAGCCACAGCTGACACAGCTGTTTTACAGATGAAACTGTCCAGCAGAGCAGGACCAGACTGGAGAATGCATACGTTTATACAAAACACTGAATGTCCGATTCTCACAGACACTTTGAAAGAATTATTTTTTTTGTCACCAACAGCAGCATTTCTGTGCCCTTCTTGTCACTTTTACTCCCCAGTTTGTTTTCAAATCAATGTGACAACGTGCACCAGCTTTGTGCTAACAGTGGATTGCAGATTTGCTAGACTTCTTTCTATTGATTATTTTTCCCTTCCTTGCTTGTTTGAGTGCTAGATATTCATTAGAATTCCACTCACTGGAAGCTCATTGACAATGGTCTGAAAACAAGATAGGCTGCAGGGAGATCTGAGTGCCTCAGTTCAGGGCTCCTGTGTTTCACATCACTGGCTCCAGTAGAGTGACTGGTGCAGGATAAGAGGAAGTAATGTTATCAGAGTAACAGGATGGCCTCTGGTCAGGTTACAGACTGATGAGTTGAGAAGGAAGTGATCAGAACTCATTGTACAGGAGTCTCTGGAGTAAGCAGAGACCTGGAAAGACAGATTTATTTTCGTAAATTGTCCCACATGGAGATTTCAACCGTACTAAGGAAATAATTGCATGGGGTTTGTAGGCAAAGGAAAAGAAACTTTTTTAATTTTCTCAAGGGTTTTCCTGGAGCACAGATTGATTTTCTGCGTCTGATATGCATTGATTGAGCTTAACACACTATTTCAGGAGTCCCCAAGCCTTTCTTGCTTGTGGGTTTCTCTGATGGATGCCATGGGTACTCCTCGGTAACACATGTTGAAGCTTAAAGTTATTTTGCCATGAATTAAAGCTGCAGATAACTAACAGACCTTGACGTTTCAATTTGAAACTTATCCATCAATGAGGCAGTGCTGCTATAAACAGCTCCTCCCAAACGTACAGGCACACAAAATTCAAAGAGAACACATTTGTAAGAAATGTGACAGAGTTGCCTGGTCCTTATGGGATTACATGGACTCACAGGCCAGATATCATCCTCATCTCCAAATTCACACTCCTAACTTACCTGTGACTCTTTGTGTCTTTATATTTTAATTGACATTTCCCCCCTTTTCATACAAAGCAAAACACCATTTTTTCCCAAAAATAAAACTTTTCATGGCAGTCACTCTGTCTCCAGTCGCTTTTCATATCACGTTTAGATTGTTATTTTCTCACATTGTTGCTGAATATTCTTTTCTTTTGTAACGCATTCGTTCACCCCTGCTCAACCAGATTTAACTGTGATGAATGAATTGCTTGCTAACACTCCGCTTCTAGTCCTGCACATGAAGCATATGGTTTGGGAAGGGCATTGGGGAACTGCTGATGGCCACAAAACTGTACCCTGCCCGAACCATCAACTTCAACACTGGAGAGCTGCAAAGGTTGACATGAATTGGAGTTGGGTAGTCGCAACCCAATTCTTAATGGATGCAAATCAGCAGAATAAACATTCCCAGAAAATCCAGAACGAGTTGGCACCAACTTGCACATCTCACTGGGAGGCCATGAGAAAGTCGAGTGCAACAAGTCAGAAATAGGAAAATTCAGCAGTATTCTGAGGTTGGGGAAATGTACCCATTTGGGGCAGAATACCTTAATGTTCCTATTACCAGGCACTCTGATATTGGCCAGTCTGCTTTTGATGGTACTGCTTGTTGAAGGAACATTAGCCAGGACACTGGAAAAGATCTCTGGTCTTCAAATAGTGTCAAGGGAACTTTTGTGTTCACTTAAACTGACAGAAAGGCATTGATTTGAAAATCTACACCTCTGACAATGCAGAGGTCCTTTTGTACTCTTTTGAAGTGTTAGCCCAGATTATGTGATCATGTTAAAGAGTATGGCTCAATCCTGCAACCTTTTGACTAACAGGCAAGAGTGTTACCTGGAGGAAAAGATGGAGCAAACAATAAAATAAGCCCAAATGTGGAAAGACAAACTGAATGGAAAAGAAACTTCAACCAGTATAAAAATGTAAATGGAGGACTTTATAAAAATATGATTTTGGGAGAAACAGAAAAACATAGTTGAGCATGGAATAGATGTTTGATTTGATCTTTAATTGCATTGCTCAACATGATTGCCATTCATCCCTCACGTAGATCTAGTGATTCAACAATGATACAACAATGATATTATACTCATCTTGTGGTTTAACAGAGCAGACTGCCCTATAGGAGTTACTGTCTTTTTGAATGTACTAGGACATGAGGAAACTTTCCTCAAGCCAACTTAATTTCCCATCTCTTGAGAGCTGCAGATTATTTTAGCCCGTATTAAAGTGTTAAAGTAAAGAACTCCTTTGATGGATGAGTACATGACCTCCTGTGGTACTGAGTCAGGTTAATTATCAGTGATAGAAGCAAGTCGTAAAGTGCACACTTTAGCAGAAAAAGGCTCACTTGTTTATCAAGATTCAGTTCTGTGATTGGACACGTTTACTTGATGCTAATCAAATTATTTTCTGGCCTACTTTTGCTGTATGATTAGAATTCAGTGACTGCAATAGATCAAAGGGAAAAATGTGGCTTTTTTAATGAAGAAAGGTTTAAATGCATTTAAGTTTTAAGTAAACATAGATGCATTTAAGGGGAAGTTGGGTAAATACATGAAGGAGAAAGGAATGGGGGATATGGTGATTGGGTGAGATGGAGTTGGATGGAAGGAGGCTTCTGGAGCTTAAACACTGACATCGACCGCCTGTTTCTGTGCTGCAGGGCAAATGATTGCAGGTTGGATCCACAGTTGGTGCTGAATTAGCTGCCCTGAGACAGGGAAGTAGATGAAGCATTGCAAAGGGGGAGAAAATCATAGCTCAATCAGAGCCAATCACTGCCTGCTGATCTCAGCTGAACAGAGCAGTGGACCCATGGTCATCGAGTGTGCCAACATGCACTGTCTTGGCTCACATTGGCTACTTTGGTACAACATAGGACTGCCAATTCATGTGGAACTGTGTGCCAGAGTATGTCAGTACCTTCAGCAGAAGAGGGGAGAAAATTAGGCTGGGGTGGGGGTGGGGTCTTGAGGGGAAAGACACAAAAAGAAAATTCCCAACAATCAAGGCTGTGTTCACAGCTTTTGCAGAAATATAGGGGTGAATTTTCTCGTTGAAGGTGAAGTCACATTGCTGGGGCTGAAAGCGGGATCCAACCCCGCTTTGGTCGACAATGTAACCCTGGACTGGCATATTGCTGGTGATGGACAATTAAGAGGCCTCCAGTTAAGGATGGCAGCCTGCCCCAAGAGTGCCAGGCCAATCAGGGAGTCGGCAGCTTGTCAGCGCCACCACTATCAGTGGTCAGTGCTGAGGCTGCAGCTCCAGGGAGAGGGCACCTCAAAGGTGGGGCACTCTAGACAACAGGGGAGATGGGTTAGGAGACACCAGTTCCAGACAGGCAGGCCCCAGCGATCAGGGTGTGTGTGGTTGGAGGGGTGGGGAGGGGTGATGGCCGTAGTTGCTGCGGGGGTGGCCATTACCACCGGTGGGTCCTCTGTTGGCCATTGAGTGCCCATAAAGGGGATTTCCCCCGCCCCGTGAAACCTGCTGGGTTGGTGCTCGGGTTTACCTGGTGGCCTCCCCACACGTGGCAGGCCCTCTTGACATGGGCCAAGTGCCCGCGGAGGTGGGAAATTAATTGGCCACCTTCACCCAGCCATATTGCCAGCCCTCCCAAGTCCCAGCCTGTTCTCCAATGGACTGGGAAAATTCAGCCCATTGTTTTTTCCCACAATTATGGAATGGATTATTTTGCAAATATTTAGTTAAAGGGCCGCCAGTAATTTACTGAGTGAGCAGCTCACTAAAAATAGAACTAGGCAGATTTCACTGGTGTACATGGAGCAGATGCTGCTTTCAGAACTTAGAAATGCCTTTTTTTTCCCGTTGCTGATCAGGCAATAGCATCTTACCTGACCACCAGATGGTAGCTCAAATGAATATGTTTTCTGGAAATAATTAAGATAAATGACTGCTTGCCTACTTCACTGTTTGAATACCCCTGCTATTGTGCTCACTTCCAAGCTGTATGACTGTAGCTTTCTCAGAACTTCTGAACCAGCTCTTGCCTTTGTATTAACGCAGTTGTGAAATATTAGCAGACAGTGATTGAATTTCAGTAGCATTTAGAAATGCTGGTAAAAGTCACCTGTTTCGGGAAACTGTAATATCTACCTTGCACTGGAGACCTGAAAAAACCCTTCACTAAATCTTACTGAATGTGGGTACTGTGAATAACTATAGTTTCCTTAAACCTTGCTCTACATAATCTACAGTGCCAAGTGCGTAGCTACTGGACTAGAAGTCCCAATGAAATACAGTAAATACATTTTTAAGATGAAGACTTTAATGAAGAATCCAATATGGGAACATTCATGGGATCTGTTGTGATTTTGGAGATGACAAATACATTTGAAGACACACTGACTGCTGCCTGTTGAATATCCCTGATTTGGCTGCAATACTCTGTGAAAACTGGAATGTAGGCCATAGATTTGCAATGATTGGAAAAAGATCGAGAGGGGAGATAAGGAGTAGTTTTTTCACTCAGAGTTGTCGGGATCAGGAATATTCAACCTGAAAAGGGGGTGCAAGCTGATTGCATAAATCATTTAAAATGGAGTTGGACAGGGACTTGAGGATGAGGAACTACAAAATTATAGAACCATAGAATCATAGAACAATTACGGCACAGAAGGAGGCCATTCAGCCCATCGTGTTCGTGCCGGCCGAAAAAACTCGCCACCCAATCTAATCCCACCTTCCAGCACCTGATCCATAGCCCTGAAGGTTACAGCACTTCTGGTACATGTCCAGGTATCTTTTAAAAGAATTGAGGGTCTCTGACTCCACCACCATTCCTGGCAGCGAATTCCAGACACCCACCACCCTCTCGATGAAAAAGTTTTTCCTCATGTCCCCTCTAATCCTTCTACCAATCACCTTAAATCTATGTCCCCTGGTAACTGACCTCCCTGCCAGGGAAACAGGCCCTTCCTGTCCACTCTATCTAGGCCCCTCATAATTTTGTACACCTCAATTAAGTCTCCCCTCAGCCTCCTCAGTTCCAGGGAAAACAACCCTATCCTATCCAATCTTTCCTCATAGCTGAAACTTTCAAGCCCTGGCAACATTCTTGTAAATCTCCTCTGTACTCTCTCCAGAGAAATTATGTCTTTCCTGTAATGTGGTGACCAGAACTGTACACAATACTCCAACTGTGGCCTAACCAGCGTTTTATACAGTTCCAGCATCACATCCCTGCTTTTGTATTCTATACCTCAGCTAATAAAGGAAAGCAATCCATCTGCCATCTTCATCGCTCTATCTATCTATCCTACCACTTTCAGGGACCTGTGGGCATGCACTCCAAGGTCTCTCACTTCCTCTCCCCCTCTCAATATCCTCCTGTTTATTGTGTATTCCCTTGCTTTATTTTCCCTCCCCAAATGCAATACCTCAGACTCTTCTGGATTGAATTCCATTTGCCATTTCCCCCCCCACTCAACCAAACCTTTGATATCATTCTGGAGTCTACAGTATCCTTTTCACTATCAACTGCACGGCCAATTTTCGTGTCATCAGCAAATTTCCCAATCATGTCTCCCACATTTAAGTCCAAATCATTAATATATACCACAAACAGCAAGGGACCCAACACTGAACCCTGTGGAACGCCACTGGAAACAGCTTTCCATTCGCAAAAACATCCGTCGACTACTATCCTTTGTTTCCTGTCCCTGAGCCAATTCTGGATCCAACCTGCAACATTCCCCTGTATCCCATGGGCTTTCATTTTACTGACCAGTTTGCCATGCAGGACCTTGTCAAATGCCTTAATAAAATCCAGGTAGCCCACATCCACTGTACTACCCTCATCAAACCTCCCTGTTACTTCCTCAAAAAAAACTCAATTAAGTTAGTCAGACATTACCTTCCCCGAACAAATCCGTGCTGACTATCCCGTGGCAGTTTATCCTGTCCCTCAGAATTGATTCTAACAATTTACCCACCACTGAGGTCAGACTGACTGGTCTATAACTATTTGGCCTTTCCCTTGCACCCATTTTAAATAATGGTGCAATGTTTGCAGACCTCCAGTCATCTGGTACCTCGTTTGAATCTGGTAAGGATTTGAAGATGATCCTCAGCACATCTGCTATTTCCTCCCTGGCTTCCTTTAACAACCTGGGATGCAATCCATCCGGCCCTGGCAATTTATCCACTTTCTAGTTTTCTTTTTATGGACAAAAAGCGGAGATATTGGTCATATGTGTTAGCCGTGGCTCAGTTTGTAGCACTCTGACCTCTAGGTTGTAGGTTCACGTCGGAGGTGCTGGCTTTTGGGTGAGACGTTAAACTGAGGCCCTGTCTAAGGTGGACATAAAAGATCCCATGGCACTATTTCGAAGAGCAGGGGAGTTCTCCCCGGTGTCCTGGACAATATTTAACAATCAATATCACAAAAACAGATTAACTGGTTATTATCACTTTGTTGTTTGTGGGAGCTTACTGTGCACAAATTGGCTACTGCATTCCCTAGATTACAACAGTGATTACACTTCAAAAAGTAATTAATTGTCTGTAAAGCACTTTGTGACATCCTAAGATCATGAAAGCACTATATAAATGCAAGTCTTTCTTTATCTTTCTCAACACGACTGCTGTATCTAAGAGCCCACAGAGGCACAGTGGGCTAAATGGCCACTTCCTGTGCTGTAAGTTTCGATGATTCTACTGTGTAATAGATTCAATCCTCAGTACGTGGATGTTTTCTTGGTTGGATTCCATGGAAATTGAAGCTTTGTCAAGCCACAGCTGTGTTTTGCTGTAAGTACACACCAGGCGGGAATTGAGGTTCTAAAATATTACAAACAACTGATTTTCAAGGTGCTGTAATCTAACTATCCTCCTGCCACAGTGAACATGTAAAGATAAACTTCACGTGTGGTGACAATGACATATGCTTTTCCTCCCGCTGAATGATGGACTTTGTAGCTCTGATTATGAGAGGAACTTTGCCAGTTTACTGAGGTGGTGCATTCAGGGATGGGCTGTATTTTTATGGTAGCCACTCAGTACATTTCTTTTTAAGGAGTCAGAGAAAAGCCTCAATAAACCCTGCAGTTAATTTCACTAAATACAGCACAGAATGCTCCAGTCAAGGGCAGGAGTGTTGACCACAGCTTTTAAAACACTACTAAAAATATGGAAGTAGGAATAAGAACCATTCTTCAATGCATGTAATACACCCTGTTCTTGCGAAATGCTCAAATAGACAAGTCTCAGCTGCTTAATTCCTGGCCATCAGGTCTGGAATTATTTTCCTCTCTGTCCACCACTGGCCATATTGGGTTTCGGTTCACCTTGAGGGCTGTATTAATCCTCCTGGATAGGTTTTGATACCCGTGAATGCACTGTACAATATTTTTGCCCATCTCTGAAGCTTGGGGACTCCCAGAAGGAACTGAAATGATAAGCGCAGACTTCCTTGAAGATCTCATCACTTTTAGCTGCAAAGCAGATTGAAAAATCATTAAATCTGCCAGGAAGGCTTAACACCTCTACTCTCATTTAGCTCTTGTGTCACCATTGGGCAATTTACTTATCACACTGGAATGGACCAGACCACAGTTCTAAACAACTTATTCCATTACAAGGGGCAGGAGAATCTCCACATTCATCACAGGACTACTCACTTGTTATGTTATATTAATAGACATTGGTAAAAACATTTTATTTTGCAAAGAATCATTACTGGTGTGTTTTACATTCTGTGCTTTCAATGAGTTTCTGTCTGCACTGTTAGCATGTTACAGTCAGCGGTAAGTGTGTGGGAATCTGTGTTAGGGTCTGCACTGTTAGTGTCACAGTATGGTGTGTTATGGTGTATATTGTTGGCATGTTGAGGTCTGTACTGTTAGCATATGAAAGCCTATAGTTAGCATGCTTGAGTTCCCCTATCCTGTGACTGTAGCTTCTTGTGGATTTGCCTGAATTCAGAATTTGGGAACAGAACCAAACGGGAGTCTTGTTCACTCTGACTTTGCAGTTTGTGTCAGGACGTCTTTGTGGTGTGCGGTCCTCATTTTATAACAGTCAGGATGATTTAGCATTTCAGTTGAGTATTGTTCTAGATGTTGTGGAGATATTATTGTGGCATCAATCATGGTGTGTGACCATAATGGACGATTGATGTCACTGTGGTTGGAAGGGCTACTACACTCAGGTGGAATTGGTGATATGTAGTTATATTCTAGATGATGACTGATATTCGGGAAGCTGATGCAGTGAATACCAGTTGGAAAAAGACCAAAAGTGGGATTGTTGGAGAGTGTATGAGAAGACCAAAATGCAGTGATTGAAAGTGGGATAGGGGATAGTGTGTGGGTGACTACTCAATACTAACTAATTATAAGTAAGTGACAGTCACTATCCTGCTCAGACAGGGAGAGGAAAGTTGATGACTGCTTATTTGCACTACTTTCTAGCAAATTCCATTTCCCGTATCAGCTTGACTATCATCACTCACAGCCCGTCCATCAGAGAATAAAAGAATTTATCCTGAAAATATTTATGCCATTGTAGTTGGTATATTCCAGCCAAGCTTTCTCTTTATTGTTAATCTGATAAGCAGTGCTGGATATATGTAGTCATGTTAAACCTCAAATTTTTACCCTATTACAGAGGAGCCTCATTTGATTAAAGAGTTCAGTTTATGGGCACATACAGAATAGTTATGTTGACTGCAGTGATCACCATAATGAATAGGTTTTATAAATAAATTATATACTATATATAACGGGCTTTTAGTATCAACTTACTGATTGTTAATTTGTCCAATTCTAATTTGATGTCAGTGTGGCTCAGTAACTCTGGAGCCATAGTTCCAGTGCAGCTACCACATAGAGATAGCAGGCAAGAACAACAACTTGCATTTATATAGTGCCTTTAATGTTGTAAAACATCCAAAGGCGCTTCACAGAGCGTTCTCAAACAAAATTTGACTCCAAGCCAGATAAAGGAATATTAGGGCAGATCGTCAAAAAAACTTTGTCAAAGAGGTAGGTTTTAAGGAGTGTCTTAAAGGAGGAGAGAGAGGTAGCAAGGTGGAGAGGTTTAGGGAGGGAATTCCAGAGCTTAGGGCTTCAGCATCTGAAAGCACAGACACCAATGGTAGAACAATTGAAATCGGGAATGCGCAAGAGGCAAGAATTGGAGGAGCACTGAGATCTCAGAGGGCTGGAGGAGGATTGATACTATCCGGTCAGACTAAGCAGAGCTTTGTAAATACACTGTAGCTCGGCTCACCAGTGTCCAAAAGCAGTTAGACTGAAGAGTTTCTAAATTTCCACAAAGAGCCAACAGGACAGTCACCTATTTTGCTTTATGTTAAAGGTTGCACAGAAGTTTGTAAAGTTCCCAAGCACCCTGACAGGCCACTCAGGATCTTTCTAATTTCTGCTGTGCACTGATTGCAGTTATACCACAGCAGAGTGAATGTGCACTGGAGCGAAGCTGCTTCCTGGAGATGATCTTGCACCACTTGGTAAAATGTGAAGCATTGTCCGCTCAGCAACTCTGCACTTCTGTTCACTAAATCTCTGGAGATTTCATGTAAAGTGTGTTTTAATTATGCTTTTATGAAACAGGTATTTTGTGCTACTCGCAGTGCTCCCCCTTGTGTGCTACCCTCCTAGCTGAGACAGCCAGCCCACTCTGAACTGCACATGTGGTGGCCGCAATTTCATAATATCGTGTGGATCCCACCCCCCCTGGAAAGTATCTGTGCACCTCCTGGACCCCAGGTTCAGAACCACTGCTTGAGCGAACTACCAGAGGAAATTAAACCCCTTTTTTGCTGATACAAATTCTGGACACTTGATGAAAGATATTTAGTATAACTAGATTTATTCCTTTAACAGGTTTCATTATGCCTGAAAAGATTTAATTTGGAGTGAAATAAACAGTCTGAGCTCTGACCTGTTAATGCCCAGATTCATTTTGGCAGAGGGTTTTTCTGTAAACATTGTCAAGAATGAGGCAAATTAATTTTGTCATGAACATTGATTTTAAACTGTTACTGGAATGAAGAAAGGACTTGTTAAACAGATCAGCCGTGGCTGGAAAAGACATTTGCATATTAACAGACAGTGTTTGGAAGGACAAAGCAGCCATTCCCTGACATTCAACCTACAATGGACTTGTGATCACCAGACGTTGAAGGTGGGGGAGCTCGCATTCCAGGTTGACTGCTAAGATGGCCGAATTCGCAGATGGACATGGTCAGACCAGCAAGTCACATGACTAACCTGACGGGCAACCTGAGTTTTTTGAATTTGTACAAACAGTTTGGGCAAAGTGTCTGTTAGCTCCTGAACTGAGAAGATCTCTTCTGTCTGCTCCCATCTCTTTCTCACAAGCCTCTGAGTTCACTGAAGACACATGAACCCCAAGAGAGAAAATTCTCCTACAGCAAACAAGGTTTAAGGAGAATACTGGGCCCCAACGAAAAGCAAGATCTACCTGCAATCAAGGACTCGAGCTCAAAGAACAGTAACAAAAACTCTTCAGATATTGCCTCAAATCTTTCCGCTTTATTTCTTCTGTTCTCTTTCTGTCATTATTTGCATGTGTGTATCGCGTGTGCATGCTAGCCTGTGCACGTTGTGTACCAGTAGGCGTTAACCGAATTTATGTTTTAAGTTCAAATAAATTTCAACTTTTCTTCTGTAAACCTGTTTGTGCTAGTTTCTTTGCCTTATAATTGGAAAGCGGTGAACAAGAATTCACCAAGGGGGAGCTAAAAACACAGTGTGTTTAAAATTAAACCCTGTTACGGTAAGACCAGGTGAAGGCTGAAAGGGAACCCTAGACCCCTTTCTCACCTGGTCGTAACAACATTAATGTTGTTACTTCTAAATGTTCTGTAACTTTCTACTGAGTTCCACAGCTACATCGCAGTATTGTAGTAATCATAGAACAAGTACGGCGCAGAATGAGGCCATTTGGCCCATCGTGCCCGTGCTGGTTGACAAAGAGCTACCCAGTCTAATCCCACCTTCCTGCACTACAAATCGAATAAAAAGCATTGCCATCACTTAATCATGTGTTTAAATTGCAGACATCTGGTTCTTTGTAAGAAAATTGTCAGACTTTATTCAAGTTCCTGAATTTTGATTTGGCTTTAGTTCTGTCCCACCCACACCCACATACTTAAAAATCCTTAGAGCAGAGACCTACATGATTCTATATAGTCATTGTGTGTGTCATCACCAACTGATTGTGCAATGGCAAGCAGCCGTTAGACTGAAAATGAACAATAGCAAATAAAGTTTAAACAATAGTATGAGCTTCAGCTATCATTTGTGGAGCTAAGTTGCCATTTTTGTTTCTAATTCTCCAGATGATAGCTTGAATCTTTGCATCGTTGGGCAGTGTATTTACAAAGCAGTTATAAAGTGTAGGAAGGTTCACCAGACAAGCCCCAGGATGATTGCCTGATGCATCAGCACTACAGCATGTCAACACTTGGTTTATAAAGCTGTCCGACTCGCTGGAAGCTACAAACATCTGGTAGCCATGTAATAGCAAAAAATATATTCTGCAAAAAAAGTTTTAAAGGAGCACCATCTTCAACAAAAACCAGTCTTTCATGTATTTATAAATTCTTGGTGCTATATTAATTCAATATTACATTCTACTCACAAAATACCAGATAGCTTTTGTGGGGCATTTCCCTTTCCAACGATACTTTAAGATGAAGGCGGTGTTCTTTTAAACAAGGGCTTGTCACACAGAACACACAAAGCTTTGTCCAAATAAGGGAAATGGTGATTGTGATTCCCAGGCCCTAAGCTCTGACTGATGGAATGTTTTAGGTTTAATTACATGTTATTTCTTTCATGTTATGTTTGTTATTATTTATTAACTTTCAAGATATAACAGCATTGTACAGCAGTTCGTGGGGTCGGAGGGGTGTGTGTGGTCAAATTCTAAGAATCTGTGTCTTATTCAGAAAAAAAGCAAATTTAACCTTGGTGAGGAGTTCCTACAAGCAAAGAATCTTGCTAAGAAAACTGTGTATCTCTCCCGCTGAGTAAGTTTTTGATGTAACACTTAAGCCAGGAAGGAGTTAGCTGCTGTGAATGCCACAGCTGGAGATGGCATCTTGTACTATCCTGAAATTGCTATCTCATTAAGGATAGTCACCAATGCTTATCGCCAGAGAGGACTGAGAATGAATTCTATAGATTTACTGTGCCCTGGTATCAGATGGATATGACTTTACATTCAGTTGTTATCATGTTGTATAAAGCAACTGTTTATTAGTATCCTGATGATTTCTGGATGTGTTTGCTGGTTAGAAATTGTGTTTATTTATTGTAATCAGAATGGGTGAGAAGTATCATCTCTCTATTCCCGACTAGTCTTTATAAAATGTGTTGTGTAAGGTGTGGTTCATTGTAAGCACCTCTAGTCGCACAGCACTGAGAAGACACGACACAGTAAACATCAAATAACTGAAATTAAGTCAGAGTTCCATAAACTCCAATTATATAATTTGCCCCACAAATATTTAATGGAACAATCTTAACCAGGCACCCTTTATTGCATAAAATGCTTCATTCTCTTCCAACCAAATTACATCTGAAGAGGTTATTTTGGACAGTAGTAGAATTTTTTGACTTCAGATCTTTGTTCGGCCAATATTGGAAACCTTCCAACCAACTTCCCATGCATTGTACACTCTCAGTCCTACACTCTCCAACCCACCCTCTGTTTGAGGATTGTATCCTCATTTCTGAACAATCAACTACTTGTACTTTTCTTTTCAATATACAAGCTCTTAACTCCTTACTTGGTTCACCAGCACATTTTGTTTAAAAACAGAGTGTGAATCGTTTGTGATAACCCAAAGCTCCTTCAGGCTTGAGCAGCCCATGAAACCCAAGTATATAGGTTACATATTTGGGACTTGAGTGAATGTTAATCTTCATGAAAAATTTCCTGAGTCTTTTACTTGTCGCCATTTTCATTCAAAGTGGATTCAGATGCTTCCAAACTTTCCTGTCCGCATGACTGAAGTTGAAGCACTTATGGATGGATGGATGTGTACATTGGATAGTAGGAACACTGAACTGAAAAGCTAACTTCTGCATAAATTATCTCGCTATTTTCTCAATGCTGTATATTTTTCTGCTGGATTTAGGTCTTCAGTCCATTTCTCCCTTCACCATTCTTTCTGTTACTCCTCGCTTTCGCACATTCATTCATTTCAAAGCCAAACATTGGACAGGTAAATAGCTCCGAGACCTCACTGCACTCCAGCAGATGCACTGGGATAACCAAGGGTGTGTTTGCTTTCCACTTTTCCCAGTCTCTTGTTGGGAAAACTGCTAATTTTTCCCTTGTTGCCCAGTGGATATCATGAACTCATTACACTGGCGACCCGACACTGAAACACCACAGCATCCAACCACTGTTTTAATTTCTCTTTGTCTTCTACTTTTCTTGTATGATGTGCAGTTTGTCTCACATTAGTATGTTTTTTCAATAAATAAAACAATTTTCAAACTGCCCTATACTGTGCAGATCCAGCTGTTAAGTGTGCAGTGGATTGAAATATTTCTTAGTGCCATTGTACAATGCATTTCCTTTTAAAGACATTTATGGTAGAGAGTCATACATAATTGTAGCCTAAGGACGGAGCTCATTGAGGCCCTACTGCCGAGACACATATGGTTTCAAGTACAGGAGTTGTCATTCCTTCTGTAGAGACGGAACATAAATTCTACAAGGTTTTTGTTCTGGCTGCATGGAAAAGATCATTGCTTGGAGAAAGTAAATAGTGTTTTCCAATACTTCCTCTAGTCAAAGACCCTGAGAGAAACTGAATTGTGGTTACCAATAATAATAAACTGGTGCCTGCAAAGATTTTCAGTTTAATGTGGTTGACATCAGGGCAGATGAGGTGAAAGGAAAAAATGCTGCAGTAAAGGTTGTAGGAAGGGGTTTATCGAAAAAATGTTTACAGGCTGTGTTCTCTTTGAAGTCCTGATTCTTGCTGGAGTTGTAACTAGAAACAGATTGCAGCTGTCATTAGTGCCTTAAACTCTAATCTCAGTGATCTTGGCAAAGAACCTCCTTCCATTGGTTTATTCTGTTCTATCACACTGACCGACACCAAGTTTTATCCACTCTCAGTCTGTCAAATCTCCTTCAAGTCTGCCCATGATTGAATACTGCTGCAATATCTATGGAGTCCTTGAAGCAGTCTCTGGCGTTCCCATTTGCCATCTTGCATTGGGATTTGAATATCAGCTATGGCTCAGTTGGGAACACTCTCTTGCCTCTGAATCAAAAGATTTAAAGCTCAAGTCCCACTCCAAAACTTGAGCACAAAAATCAAGGCTGATTCTCCAGTGCAGTAGTGACGGAGTGCTGTCTGTTGGATGAGATGGTAAACCAAGGCCACCTCTGCCTGTTCTTGTGGATGTAAAAGATCTCATGGTGCTATTTTGAAGAAGAGCAAGGGAGTTAGCACGGGGTGTTCTGGCCAATGTTTATCCCTCAATAAACATTACAAAGCAGATAATCTGGTGAAATCACACTGCTGTGTTTTTTTTATTCACTCATGGGATGTGAGTGTCACTGCCAAGGCCAGTATTTATTGCCCATCCCTAATTGCCCTTGAGGAGGTGGTGGTGAGCTGCCTTCTTGAACCGCTGCAGTCCATGTGGGGTAGGTACACCCACAGTGCTGTTAGGAAGGGAGTTCCAGGATTTTGACCCAGCGATAGAGAAGGAACGGTGATATAGTTCCAAGTCAGGATGGTGTGTGGCTTGGAGGTGAGCTTGCCGGTGGTGTTTCCATGCATGTAGTGTACATTAATGATTTAGACGTGAATTCTTTTGGGCCTCCTTATCTCGAGAGACAATGGATACGCGCCTGGAGGTGGTCAGACGTGAATATAGGAGGTATAATCAGTAAGTTCGCAGATGACACGAAAATTGGCGGTGTCATAAATAGTGAGGAGGAAAGCCTTAGATTACAGGACGATATAGATGGGCTGGTAAGATGGGCAGAGCAGTGGCAAATGGAATTTAATCCTGAGAAGTGTGAGGTGATGCATTTGGGAGGACTAACAAAGCAAGGGAAGAGACAATGGATGGTAGGACTCTAGGAAGTACAAAGGGTCAGAGGGACCTTGGTGTACTTGTCCATAGATCTCTGAAGACAGCAGCACAGGTAGATAAGGTGGTTAGGAAGACAGATGGGATAATTGCCTTTATTAGCCAAGGCATAGGATATAAGAGCAGGGAGGTTATGATGGAGCTGTATAAAATGCGAGTTAGGCCACAGCTGGTGTACTGTGTACAGTTCTGGTTACCACACTATAGGAAGGATGTGATTGCACTAGAGAGGGTGCAGATGAGATTCACCAGGATGTTGCCTGGGCTGGAGCATTTCAGCTATGAAGAGAGACTGCATAGGCTAGGGTTGTTTTCCTTGGAGCAGAGAAAGCTGAGGGGAGACATGATTGAGGTATACAAAATCCACTGGGCAACATGTGTGGCACACATGTTACTTTCCATTTATCAGACCAAGCCTGGATATTGTCCAGGTCAAAGAACAAAGAACAGTACAGCACAGGAACAGACCATTCGGCCCTCCAAGCCTGCGCCGATCTTGATGCCTGTCTAAACTAAAACCTTCTGCACTTCCGGGGACCATATCCCTCTATTCCCATCCTATTCATGTATTTGTCAAGATGCTTCTTAAACGTTGCTATCGTACCTGCTTCCACCACCTCCCCCAGCAGCAAGTTCCAGGCACTCACCACCCTCTGTGTAAAAAAACTTGCCTCACACATCCCCTCTAAACTTTGCTCCTCGCACCTTAAACCTATGCCCCCTAGTAACTGACTCTTCCACCCTGGGAAAAAGCTTCTGACTATCCACTCTGTCCATGCCTCTCATAACTTTGTAAACCTCTATCATGTCGCCCCCTCCACCTCCGTCGTTCCAGTGAAAACAATCCAAGTTTATCCAACCTCTCCTCATAGCTAATGCCCTCCAGACCAGGCAACATCCCGGTAAACCTCTTCTGTACCCTCTCCAAAGCCTCCACATCCTTCTGGTAGTGTGGCGACCAGAATTGTACGCAATATTCCAAGTCTGTACAGCTGCAGCATGACTTGCCAATTTTTATACACTATGCCCCGACCGTTGAAGGCAAGCATGCCGTAGGTCTTGCTGCATATGGAAACGGACTGCTTCAGTATCTGAGGAGTTGCGAATGGTGCTGAACATTGTGCAGTCATCAGCGAACATCCCCACTTCTGACCTTATGATTGAAGGAAAGTCATTGATGAAGCAGCTGAAGATGGTTGGGCCTAGGACACTACCCTGAGGAACTCCTGCAGTGATGTCCTGGAGCTCAGATGATTGACATCCAACAAGCACAACCATCTTCCTTTGCGCTAGGTACGACTCCAGTCAGCAGAGTTTTCCCCCGATTCCCATTGACTTCAGTTTTGCTAGGGCTCCTTCATGCATCATTTGGTCAAGGGCCGTCACTCGCACCTCACCTCTTGAGTTCAGCTCTTTTGTCCATGTTTGAACCAAGGCTCTAATGAGGTCAGGAGCTGAGTGTCAGTGAGCAGGTTATTGCAAAGGAAGTGCTGCTTGATGGCACTGTCGATGACACCTTCCATCACTTTACTGATGATTGAGAGTAGACTGATGGGGCGGTAATTGGCTGGGTCGGATTTGTCCTGCCTTTTGTGTACAGGACATACCTGGGCAATTTTCCACATTGCCGGGTAGATGCCAGTGTTGTAGCTGTACTGGAACAGCTTGGCTAGGGGTGTGGCAAGTTCTGGAGCACAGGTCTTCAGTACTATTGCCGGAATGTTGTCAGGGCCCATAGCCTTTGCAGTATCCAGTGCCTTCAGTTGTTTCTTGATATTACATGGAGTGAATCAAATTGGCTGAAGTCTGGCATTTGTGATGCTGGGGACTTCAGGAGGAGGCCGAGCTGGATCATCAACTCGGCACTTCTGGCTGAAGATTGTTGCAAATGCTTCAGCCTTGTCTTTTGCACTGATGTGCTGGGCACCCCCATCATTGAGGATGGGGATATTTGTGCAGCCACCTCCTCCTGTTACTTGTTTAATTGTCCACCACCATTCACGGCTGGATGTGGCAGGACTGCAGAGCTTAGATCTGATCCGTTGGTTGTGGGATCGCTTAGCTCTGTCTATCACATGCTGCTTACGCTATTTGGCACGCAGATAGTCCTGTGTTGTAGCTTCACCAGGTTGACACCTCATTTTGAGGTAAGCCTGGTGCTGCTGCTGGCATGCCCTCCTGCAGTCTTCATTGGACCAGGGTTGGTCTCCTGGCTTGATGGTAACAGTAGAGTGGGGAATGTGCCAGGCCATGAGGTTACAGATTGTGGTTGTGTTCAATTCTGCTGCTGCTGATGGCCCACAGCGCCTCATGGATGCCCAGTTTTGCATTGCAAGGTCTGTTCGAAATCTATCCCATTTAGCACGGTGATAGTACAACACAACACGATGGAGGGTATCCTCAATGTGAAGGTGGGATTTTGTCTCCACAAGGACTGTGCAGTGGTCACTCCTACCAATACTGTCATGGACAGATGCATCTGCGACAGGCAGATTGGTGAGGACGAGGTCAAGTATGTTTTTCCCTCTTGTTGGTTCCCTCACCACCTGCCACAGACCCAGTCTAGTTGCTATGTCCTTTAGGAATCAGCCAGCTCTGTCAGTCGTGGTGCTACCGAGCCACTCTTGGTGATGGACATTGAAATCCCCCACCCAGAGTACATTCTGCACCCTTGCCACCCTCAGTGCTTCCTCCAAGTGGTGTTCAACATGGAGGAGTACTGATTCATCAGCTGAATAGGGGGGTGGGCAGTAGGTGGTAATTAGCAGGAGGTTTTCTTGACCATGTTTGACCTGATGCCGTGAGACTTCATGGGGTCCGGAGTCGATGTTGAGGACTCCCAAGGCAACTCCCTCCCTACTGTATACCACTGTGCCACCACCTCTGCTGGGTCTGTCCTGCCGGTGGGACAGGACATACCTGGGGATGGTGATGGCAGTGTCTGGGACATTGTCTGTAAGGTATGATTCTGTGAGTATGACTATGTCAGGCTGTTGCTTGACTAGTCTGTGGGACAGCTCTCCCCACTTTGGCACAAGCCCCCAGATGTCAGTAAGGAGGACTTTGCAGGGTCGACAGGGCTGGGTTTGCCGTTGCTGTTTCCGGTGCCTAGGTCGATGCCAGGTGGTCCGTCTGGTTTCTATCCTTATCGACTTTGTTGCGGTTAGATACAACTGAGTGGCTTGCGAGGCCATTTCAGAGGGCATTTAAGAGTCAACCACATTGCTGTGGGTCTGGAGTCACATGTAGGCCAGACCAGGTAAGGACGGCAGATTTCCTTCCCTAAAGGACATTAGTGAACCAGATGGGTTTTTACGACAATCAACAATGGTTTCATGGCCATCATTAGACTAGTTTTTAATTCCAGATTTATTTATTGAATTCAAATTCCACCTGCTGCCGTGGTGGTATTCAAACCCATGTCCCCAGAGCAATACCCTGGGTCTGTGGGTAACTAGTTTTTGGAAGCTTGCTGTGTGCAATTGGCTGGCAGCAGAGTTTCCTATATTACAACAGTAACTACACTTCAAAAAGTTCTTCATTGGCTGTAAAGTACTTTGAAACGTCCTGGGGTCATGAAAAACACTATCTAAATCAAGTCTGTCCTTTTCCTTGATAGGGTGCATAAAAAAGCTTGTTAATTGTCAACTTTGCTCTCACCTCAGCCTCTCTCAGTCTCTTGAATGGCAAACATTTAAAGAGCACACGGATCAACTGCAACAATTGTTTATCCCTGTCTGGCGCAAAAGTAAAACGGGAAAGGTAGCCAAACCATGGCTTACAAAGGAAATTAGTGATTGCATTAGATCCAAGGAAGAGGCATACAAATTCGCCAGAAAAAACAACAAACCTGAGGATTGGGAGCAATTTAGAATTCAGCAAAGGAGGACCAAGGGATTGATGAAGAAGGGGAAAACAGAGTACGAGAGTAAGCTTGTGGGGAACATAAAAACTGACTGTAAAAGTTTCTATAGGTATGTGAAGAGAAAAAGATTGGTGAAGACAAATGTAGGTCCCTTACAGTCAGGAATTTATTACGGGGAATAAAGAAATGCTGACCAACTAAATGCATATTTTGGTTCTGTCCTCACAAAGGAGGACATAAATATCATACCAGAAATGTTGGGGAACACAGGGTTTAGTGAGAGAGAGGAACTGAAAGAAATCAGTATGAGTAGAGAAATAGTGTTGGAGACATTGATGGGATTGAAGGCCGATAAATCCCCAGGGCCTGATAATTTACATCCCAGAGCACTTAAGGAAGTGGCCCTCGAAATAGTGGATGCATTGGCGGTCATCTTTCAAGATTCTATAGACTCTGGAACAGTTCCTACAGATCGGAGGGTAGCTAATGTAACCCCACTATTTAAAAAGGGAGGAAGAGAGAAAACGGAATTATAGACCAGTCAGCCTGATGTCAGTCATGGGGAAAATTCTAGAGTCCATCATCAAAGCTTTTATAGCTTTTTTTTAGGATGTTCCCGATGGTGGGGGAGTCCAGAACCAGGGGTCATAGTCTAAGGATACAGGGTAAACCTTTCAGGACTGAGATGAGGAGAAATTTCTTCACCCAGAGAGTGGTGAACCTGTGGAATTTGCTACCACAGAAAGCAGTTGAGGCCAAAACATTGTATGTTTTCAAGAAGGAGTTAGATATAGCTCTTGGGGCGAAAGGGATCAAAGGATATGCGGCGATAGCCAGAACAGGCTACTGAGTTGGACGATCAGCCATGATCATAATGAATGGCGGAGCAGGCTCGAAGGGCCGAATGGCCTACTCCTGCTCCTATTTTCTATGTTTCTATCAATAACTGACTAATGAAATGAATTCAAGTCCACAGTTTATTTGTAACTGATCTCATGCTGTATGCCTAAATGTTGTAAATGTACTTTAGTAGTACACTGAAGAATGCCTGCAGAGTCTCATCGACAGGTTTGCGTCTGCCTGCAATGAATTTGGCCTAACCATCAGCCTCAAGAAAACGAACATCATGGGGCAGGATGTCAGAAATGCTCCATCCATCAATATTGGCGACCACGCTCTGGAAGTGGTTCAAGAGTTCACCTACCTAGGCTCAACTATCACCAGTAACCTGTCTCTAGATGCAGAAATCAACAAGCGCATGGGTAAGGCTTCCACTGCTATGTCCAGACTGGCCAAGAGAGTGTGGGAAAATGGCGCACTGACACGGAACACAAAAGTCCGAGTGTATCAGGCCTGTGTCCTCAGTACCTTGCTCTACGGCAGCGAGGCCTGGACAACGTATGCCAGCCAAGAGCGACGTCTCAATTCATTCCATCTTCGCTGCCTTCGGAGAATACTTGGCATCAGGTGGCAGGACTATATCTCCAACACAGAAGTCCTTGAAGCGGCCAACACCCCCAGCTTATACACACTACTGAGTCAGCGGCGCTTGAGATGGCTTGGCCATGTGAGCCGCATGGAAGATGGCAGGATCCCCAAAGACACATTGTACAGCGAGCTCGCCACTGGTATCAGACCCACCGGCCGTCCATGTCTCCGTTATAAAGACGTCTGCAAACGCGACATGAAATCGTGTGACATTGATCACAAGTCGTGGGAGTCAGTTGCCAGCATTCGCCAGAGCTGGCGGGCAGCCATAAAGACAGGGCTAAATTGTGGCGAGTCGAAGAGACTTAGTAGTTGGCAGGAAAAAAGACAGAGGCGCAAGGGGAGAGCCAACTGTGCAACAGCCCCAACAAACAAATTTCTCTGCAGCACCTGTGGAAGAGCCTGTCACTCCAGAATTGGCCTTTATAGCCACTCCAGGCGCTGCTTCACAAACCACTGACCACCTCCAGGCGCATATCCATTGTCTCTCGAGATAAGGAGGCCCAAAAGAAAGAACTTTAGTAGTAGTTTTATTGGTACGTTCTCCCAAATCTATTGCCGACGAGAAAGGAAAAAGTCTGCAGAATACTGGGTGTTTAGAAGAGAAAGCAGAATACGCTGGAAAATGTATGGCAGTTCAGCCAGCGTCTAAAACTCAATTAATGGATTAGCACCAACTCGAACCCCAGAGTAACAGGTCACATAATGGATTTACAAACTTGTTTCTGGCAATTTCCTAAACAAGGTTCTGGTGGATTGCGAGCGGGCGGGGTGCGGGGGTCAGCGCCCTCCCCACCCAGACCCCCACAAATTTAATTACGCTCTTCAAGTCTTTTGTGCATCTCTGATGAATGTGTAAAATCTTTCAGTCGCTGGATCTTGTACTCGTACCATGCTTTGGAGCTTTGAAGTGATAGATTCATGACATCATGAGATATATGTTTATGAAAGATCATATAGTTCGACATAAGTTACATAAATATAGTGGATCAATGCAATGGTGTCCATTAAAATGATTATATTGCAATGGTCATCATAATCAGAAACATTCCCCAGCTCAAACACACTGCAAAATATTGATTCTTCTCGAAATCAAATCCTACCTTGTATCTATTAATCCACATAAATCAGTGCACAAGCCACATACTCATATTTATTTTACATCCTATAAATTATAGGACAGTTTGATGGAATATTTATTTCATGTCCTGTAAATGTAAGGCAGTATTTTCTACATTAATGACATTTTATTTATAGATGTTGTTTAAAATGGCAAATATTGTTCAGAGCTGTAATTTGGAATATTGATTTATGAAGAAGTTTCTCATTACAAAAAGAATTTCCACATTTATCCATGGCACTGCTGCAGCTTATTCTATTCAGAATCTCATTATTTACATTATTTACACCTCTGTCTTAATCCAATCCATGTGTCAATAATATTGAACTGGCAGTCCAACAAGTTCTGAGGAGGTGAGAGCAGGAGCAACAAAGTACATTTCTACCAGGCTACAGAATATCAGGGCCAAGAGGTAGGAAGGAGTGTGTGGAGTAAACGTACAGTGCACTATCCATGATTCGGCTCCATCAGCTCCGTGCTACTACGATCTTCAAAACCACAATTATATTCCTAATAAATTTACGACTTCATGTTAATCAAAACTGCTGTCCAAGTCTACTTAATTATTTTATTCTTTTGTTTTAGTCCACTAAGTATGAAAGTGTGTCTTATGTACTAATGTAATTTACAGCTGTGTAGTTTAATTTTGTATCAGTGTGATTTATAACACTTATAAGTGGGACTACGAGTAGTGAATATTGTTTAGAATAGTTTTATTTTTCAAATAGTCTGACAGTTTAATGCGTGCAGTCATTTTGTTTGTTGCTGTGAATTGAGAACACAATTAAAATTATGTAAACATAATACTGAGCCTCAGCTTTCTGCCACTTCTGTGGACTGTCTAAGTGTTGGCTCTAACGTATTTGGTTGAACACCTCACAACTCAATCCATGAGCTTGGCTCTTACCTTCTCTCTGATTTGTCCACTCTGTGGTTTTGGTCTTGACAGTGTTGCCATTACCAATTATGTTCCTCCTTTGGTCCTAAATTTCACCACATCTCATCTCCATTGAGAATGTGGTAGACCCATTCCCGGACCTGCTCTCTCAATCTAGGTTGACACTGCCAGGTAGGACTGAGGAGTGCTGCGCTCCCAGAGGTTAGCATGTGGGAAGTTGTTAAACGTGCCCATGATAACATTCAAAGAAGAGCACAAGATTCTCCCAGTGTCTGGGCCAACTAATGACATCAAAAGCAGATTAACTAGTCCTTAATCACATTGCTGTTTGTGGGATCTTGTCTGCAAAATGGCTACAGGAGTTCCCTACATATCTAACAATCACTGCACTTAGAAGTAAGTAATTGTATATGAAGCATTTTGAGATATTTCTGAGGCATGATAGGACATCATGTAAATTTGTGCAAGACATGATTTATGCCACAGTTATGGGCATCCCATTAAAGGAAGTACGAAGGTGTACAGTGAAGATTCGCTAAAAGCTAAGAATGAGAGGTTATAGTTATGTAGAATTCTGAACAAATTGGGCTTTTTCAATAGAACAACAAAGATAAAGAGGAATCAAAACAATGAATGTTTTGAGAGGGCAAACAGTGACAAATTGTGATTGGTTGGTGATTTGGTAACAAAGGATCATAGACTCACTCAACATTATCATTAGATAAAGTTAAGTAGAATTTCTTTCACAGGTTTATGAGAAAATGGAATGCTTTGCAATGTGACTACAACATTGAAAAGGGAATTAGATAGTGCGTGAAAGGAAGGAAACAGCAGGTTTTTGTGTAAACGGAGCGGAATTCGAATACATTGCTGCTGTTGAAGAGCTGGTACATGCACAGGAGTGATGTATGCCAAGTTAAACTTTTGACAACTTTGAGCCCAGTGTTATTAGTGACAGTATACGTAGCTCACCTTGTTAAGGACATACACCAGAAAAACCTTGTATGTTAAAATATTCTGTAACTCATCCTTACTGCGTGACAATATGGTATCCAAATTAAAAGGTGCCTTCATTAGTTGATTTGTGTTTTAGTATTCCAGATGTTGTTTAATGCTTTGCAATGGCTGTAGCTATTCCCCAATTCCTGTGGCCATACACAGGGCTGGATTTTATACTCTATTAGAAGGTGGGTTTTTGATGCTGGCGGTGGGGGGGGGGGGGGGGGGTGCGTGTGGCCAGAGAATCAGCTCGAAGTTGTCTGCCACGGAACCCAACGCTGAAATGCCACTTTCTGATTTTCTTGGGGGCAGCGACGTTTCTTGGCAGCACCTCCAGCGCGACACGACAGGATTGTAATTTAAATCTGTTCCGTACCATTTTGCATGAATTTGTATCTAACTGGCCCCAAAACCACCAGACATTTGCAATCTTATGCATGACTTGCGGCACTTACATGCCTTCACTTTCCAGTCTTTGAAGAGCTGGCGCGGAGGCAAGAGCCATCGGTGCCTGCAAAGGTTTGGTAAGTTATCCATTGCTTTCTTATTGGAAAAAAATTCCACATCGGACATTGCCGCTGAGCTCAATCTGCAGATGTGAGGGAAAGAGGGACCTCTGCAAATGGATACTGTTGGTGCAGGAGGGGGGGAACTCTGCAAGTGGATATTGTTGGTGCAGGAGGGGGGGAACTCTGCAAGTGGATATTGTTGGGGCAGGAGGGGGGGAACTCTGCAAGTGGATATTGTTGGGGCAGGAGGGGGGGAACTCTGCAAGTGGATACTGTTGGGGCAGGAGGGGGGGAACTCTGCAAGTGGATATTGTTGGGGCAGGAGGGGGGAACTCTGCAAGTGGATATTGTTGGGGCAGGAGGGGGGGAACTCTGCAAGTGGATATTGTTGGGGCAGGAGGGGGGGAACTCTGCAAGTGGATATTGTTGGGGCAGGAGGGGGGAACTCTGCAAGTGGATATTGTTGGGGCAGGAGGGGGGGAACTCTGCAAGTGGATATTGTTGGGGCAGGAGGGGGGGAACTCTGCAAGTGGATATTGTTGGGGCAGGAGGGGGGAACTCTGCAAGTGGATATTGTTGGGGCAGGAGGGGGGGAACTCTGCAAGTGGATATTGTTGGGGCAGGAGGGGGGGAACTCTGCAAGTGGATATTGTTGGGGCAGGAGGGGGGAACTCTGCAAGTGGATATTGTTGGGGCAGGAGGGGGGGAACTCTGCAAGTGGATATTGTTGGGGCAGGAGGGGGGGAACTCTGCAAGTGGATACTGTTGGGACAGGAGGGGGGGAACTCTGCAAGTGGATATTGTTGGGGCAGGAGGGGGGGAACTCTGCAAGTGGATATTGTTGGGGCAGGAGGGGGGAACTCTGCAAGTGGATATTGTTGGGGCAGGAGGGGGGGAACTCTGCAAGTGGATATTGTTGGGGAGGAATATATTGTTGAGGCAGGAGGGGGGGAACTCTGCAAGTGGATATTGTTGGGGCAGGAGGGGGGGAACTCTGCAAGTGGATACTGTTGGGGAGGAATATATTGTTGGGGCAGGAGGGGGGAACTCTGCAAGTGGATACTGTTGGGGCAGGAGGGGGGGAACTCTGCAAGTGGATATTGTTGGGGCAGGAGGGGGGGAACTCTGCAAGTGGATATTGTTGGGGAGGGTGGGGGGGAACTCTGCAAGTGGATATTGTTGGGGAGGGTGGGGGGGAACTCTGCAAGTGGATATTGTTGGGGCAGGAGGGGGGGAACTCTGCAAGTGGATATTGTTGGGGCAGGAGGGGGGGAACTCTGCAAGTGGATATTGTTGGGGAGGGAGAACTCGGCAACTGTATAGGTTGTTTTTTTCAGGGCAATTAAATGGTATTGTGATGGTCACGACAACTCGCACTTATTGAAAAGTTGTGAAAGCAATATCAAGTCACACCATAGAGCTCATACTGCAATCCTGCAGAACCTAAATTAATATAAAACTTTGCCTGGATAGGTGTACTTGACCTTTTGAAGGAAGCTGAAGTTACTAGGAGGATAGGGATGGATATGATTTACCCTGTTTTCCTGGATCCCCTTGCTGTGATGAGGCATCTCAGCCAGAGGCAGCTTGAGAGGAAGCTCCTAGACGCGAGCAGCAGCAGCTGCCAAGGCGAAGAAGAGCCCAGATACGCCAGCAAGTCTATAGGACTCGGATGACATATCTACAGATGTCTGAGCACAACTGCCGGAGACGACTGTGAATGTCCAGAGAGGCCCTCACACACTTCTGCACACTGCTGAATGATGATTTGTGACCAATGTGTTTTGGTGGTCACCCTATGCCTGTGGCCCTCAAAATTACTGTGGCCCTAAACATTTATGCCTCTGGATCATTCTAGGTATCTACCAACGACGTGTGGGGGTCTCTCAGTCCACAGTGCACCGCTGCATCAAGGAGCTGACCAATACTCTGTTCAGGCAGGCCGGCGACTATGTGTCAAGGTGTCTTTTTAATACATTTGCGGGTGCTCCTTCAGAGTGTTATCTCTGCTCTGGCAGCTGGATGGCGGCAGGCTGCTGATTGGGACGCCCCTTAGCTTAGGATGACTTCACCGGTCATCCTCTGGGCACGAGGCCTGGAGGGCCCCAGCTGCCCAGAGGCCTCCCACACCAGTGCAGGACTGTCCTCAGGCGTCCCGGCTGCTGGAACTAGACTCACCGGCGGAGGGGCTGAGGAGCCTGTCCACGCTCAAATCACCCTGAAGGGAGATCACAGGTGTGGAGTGCAGCCTGTCCTCCTCCCTCTCAAGGCTCTTCGGAATCTCACTGCTCTCCGGAGAAGGACTAGGAGCGGGAACACTCTCCAGGCTCCTGGTCCTTCTCTCACCCTGCCACTGCTGAACTGAACTTGTGGCCAAGGTGATGGTTTGCAGGACATGGCGCATCTGTGGAATGTGGTTCTCCATGAGGGTCGCCAACCTCTCAATGGATGAAGCCATGTGCTCACATACCTAGGACATGGCAGCAGTCATGGCATGGATGGACTCCTCCATCGTCTGCTCAAGGCTGCGCATCTCCGCCAAATGTTGCCTTACCTCTCCCTGCAACTCCAGCATGCCCTGTGCTGTCAACACCAGAGGCCCGTCATCAGCCTGGGGCTCAGCATGGGCCTGGACACCCACAGTCCTCCAACTGTCAGAGGCCTTGGCTTCTGAGCCTCAGCCAGCTGCTGGGGCATGTATGCGGTGCTCTCACCGGCTTGTGACCCTGATTCTAATGCTGATTGGCTACCTGTCGATGTGAGAGTATCTGCGCTGGTGGAAGGTGCAGGAGAGTCATGGGACGGTGCATCCCCTAAGTGCTGCTCACCCTCAGAAGTTATCATTGTTTCCTTAGTGTCTCCAAGCATTTGCAGGCACCGCCCTGCAATATACAAAGTAAAGAACAGATATTTAGGTGTTATGGTACACGTGTCGCGATGCTGATAGCATTGCGTTTCTCCAAAAAATTTAATTTCGATTCATTCCGTGTTTGTCAATAATCACTCTCTTCAACTGGGACCCCGAGCTCGACTTCCAATATGGCACGTGCTCCTTGGCTCCCAGCTAACCCGAGCACCTTTTCTTTGGCCTGAGACAGAGGCCTCAGTTCGGGCACCCCGCCACTGGTCCTGGCCGTCTCCCTGCTGTTGTGGGCCCTCCTCCTGAACGATCACTGTTAAGTTGCAAACATCTACACAGCATGTCAGTGCTAACATGGGCGCCTCGTCTGCACCTGGGGAAAGTTGCTGCTCTCATAATGACTCATCTGTCATGGGTCTCAATTGGGCTAAGATAGAAACGAGGGAGACGAGTCTCACTTTTGCAGTCAGTCATCTGCTATCATTACGCTATGACCTTCCTACCATTGAACTGGCTGTGTCAACTCTGCGTATTTACACTTGTGGGCAAGCAGATCGCAGCAAGCTATCTGGAACCCCACAACTTACCTTGGCTGAGTGTAGGAGGTTATTGACCCTATTCCTGCACTAGATCCAGTTATGATGGGGGACCCCACGGCTACAAATCTCCTCTGCGATCTCCGTCCAGGCTTGCTTGGTCAGGCGGGAGGACCTCTTCTTGCCATCGCTGGGAAAGAGGATCTGCCGCCTTTCCCTTGCAGCCTGGAGGAGAATCGGCAGGGAGGTATCACTGAACCATGGGACCACCCTTGCTCTGATAGCTGACGTGGTTCGAATGGTGCCCGGGGGAGTGTTTGCCGAGTTACAAAATTATTGCAAACCACTGAAGAGTTGCTGCAGTTGGTGCTGTTCAGTGTAAGGAGAGTGAATGCAGGGCTGCCAACCTTTTAAAGATGACGCCAGGACCCGATCCAACATCAGGTGACACCGTTAACGAAGTTGCCAATGCTGCCCCCACCACGTGATTGGGGGAAACGGCCGCCAACATTACGCTAAATGGCTGCCCGCTGTGTAAAAGCAGTGGTGCGGCCGCAAACGTCACAGGCGGGACTGTCGCCATTTTGCACACTCGCAGCCAGGAGCGTCTGCGGGATAATAAAATCCAGCCCACGGAGTGCACCGGTATTCCAAAACAGTGCTGAATTTGCAAGAGTTCTGAGGCAGCACTTCCCAATGTGCCCAGCAATTGTTCCAATAACATTTCAGTTCAGCAGTTGTATGGCACTCCCAATCACGCTCCATCTTTTGTAATTCCTATTGGGAAAGATGAAATACTGCCAAAATTAAAATGTTATTGGATTTTGAAGGTTATGATGGATGTGTCCATGCCATTGTTCATTATTGCATCTCAGCTATTGCAAGAACTCAGGAACAGATTTGAGTTGCCCGTTGTTTGTCATTAGACATTGGAACATAAAAGCGATATTTAAATGTAATTTGTTTGAACCTTGCATTCATTTCATTGCTGAGAAATATTATTTATGTCATTGAGATACTGCGTATCCCTATCGTTGCCAGGTATCACAGAGAAAAAGGCGTAAATTCACAGTCGCCTTTGGAAGGACTTGGTGCATTTATGAGAATTGGAAAGAAATGAATGAGTTAAAGGAGCTGGATCATCGTGGGAACGAGGTGAAGTTGCTCAGACAAATGTCTGAAATGGTAAAATCCTAAATCGAGACTTCAGATCATTCTTACCCTACAGTGCCTGCTAAAGCGGGTACATTCAGTGCTTTGTAGCCATGACCAGATCTTAAACATACTGTGGTCTGGAGGACACTGTCCTGCAGCTGGCTATCTTCAAGATAACCTCGAGGGATTGAGGGTCCTCCAACCCATCCTAGTTCACTGTAAGATACAGGCTGCAAATTGCCAGTTTTGGGAATTGTAAGTACAGAGGGCAACCTAAGCTAGGAGGATTCCTGTGGAGGGTGAAAATTAATTATCCCTTTTGTAAGGGCACTGACCAGTGCTGGGCTACAGGCAGTGACCCTCCAATAGCTCACTCACATGGTTATTCTGAGCCTGGACAATGAGCGTTGACAGGCTTCGTGTCTCGAGAAGAGCATCCTTACCTTACCTGACATCCCGACACATAGATTTTCCACCACTTGATAAATTGACCCTGGGCTGTTTATTTTCCCTCTTCGCTAGCCGGGGGATCACTGAGGCCAGCTGTAGCACAGCTGCTGGCACCCTGGCTGAGATCGGTGACCCCTCAGCACAGCCCAGGGAATGAACCGTAAACTCTCCTGCTTGTACAAGAGTGGTTTGCCTTGAGGAAAGCTAGATCTATCTGTGGCCTAACATGTGACTCTTGAGGGGACGGCCAGTTCGGCAGCAACCAACAAGGTTGTGGTTTTAGAATATTCTTACCTTAATGAGGAACCGGGAGGAGCCGGAGTGCTCCTCTTGATGTCACAGTCAAACCTAGTACAACCTCCCCCGGGCCACCGTTACCCCGACAACCGCTACCTCCTGACCCCACCACCGTGGCTAATCCTGCTACTTCACGAAGCCTTCGCCTCCCTCCCCATCGCGTCACATCCCTTCCTGATCACCCACTACCCCATCAGCATCCTCACCTCGCCACAGCAGTGATACTGAAGCCCAGTGTCAAGTGCAGCTCTGTCCACAACATCGATTCCCCGTCAAGCTGGTGTAGCAATGCGCCATTTGTTTATAACACGCTCAGGCATCATATTCTGCATGGCATGAGTGTTCTTGGAAAAGAAGGCTGTTACACTCCTCCTTACTCAAGCAACACTGTGCATAACACAGTCGATTAAACACTTATCCTGTCCAGCCCGTTAATGTGACACTTTCATAAGTTGGATTGCAGTCTGCAGTGACGTGTTGCAAGTTTGAAACATCGAACAGCAGCAGTAATTATACCCTACTATTTTTCACAGGGAATTAAATCAGAACCCTTCAGGGAGAATGTGGCATGCTGCCTAGAATTGTGTTGCGATCTAGACAGCAAAATATACCTTTTCCTGCATTTTGGATGAACTCTTCCGCTGAGGCTTTTGAATCTAACTGTGTTAATTGTGGTTTTAGCACCACCTCATGCACAAGCTAGGGCAGTCACCGTGATATTGAAGGTACCAATTAGATCAAGAGCTTCTAAATCTGACCTTTCCTGTCAAGCTGACCCTTTAGCAGTGCAGTTGTGATCTGTGACACAGCACCAGAACCTGGAACAAGCAAGTCAATAGGATTTTATTTCGTTGAATTGTTTAGGTGAAGTCATCTGAGATTGCTAAAGCAAAATGCATCTGCTCCTCTCAGGTCTAGCTACGTTTTCGCATTTGCAATGATGTTGTAAACATTTTTTTGACTGGTAATTCTGTTAAATTTCATTATCAAACTCTTAATGTTTGAGCCAGTTTTCACCTGTTACCCAGCCTCCCCAACCTTAAATAACCTTCCAGAACATTCTATGTAGTCTTTCCCTTTTATCATCACCAGCTGTCCAGGAGATATTGTTATTCCTGGGATAAAATTCTTCTGCTACCAGTCTTCCCAAATGGACATTCTTCTTGTGTGAGTCCAAACTGGTTATTTGATTGAGAAATAGTGTAGACCGATCCTTCAACATAAAAAGAAAATAAAGAGTTGCATTTATATAGTGCCTTTTACGACCACTGGTCTTCGCAAAGCACTTAATTGTCACTAAAATACTTTTGAAGTGTAGTCACTGTTGTAATGCAGGAAACGTGGCAGCCCATTTGTGCACAGCAAGATCCCACATACAGCAATGTGATAATGACCAGATAATCTATTTGTGATGTTATAATAATAATAGAATTGTAGAAAGGTTACAGCACAGAAGGAGGCCATTCAGCCCATCATGTCTGTGTGAGCTCTATGCAAGAGCAACTCAGCCAGTCCCACTCCCCCACCCTTTCGCCATAGCCCGGCAATTTTTTTCTCTTCAGATAATTATCCAGTAATAACCTCTATCAAATCTCCTCTCAGATTTTAAAATGAAAGAGACTTGTATTCACACAGCAACCTCCATGACCACCAGACACTTCAAAGTGCTGCACAGCCAATGCTGCGCTTCCAAAATGCAATCACCATGGCAACCCGCACACAGCAAGATCCCACAAACAGCAGCCGGACAATGAGCAGACAATCATTGTTCATTGAGGGATAAATATTGGTTCAGGACGCCTGCCCGTCTTCAAAATAGTGGCATGGCATCTTTTACATCCACCTGAGAGGACACACCGGGTCTCAGTTTAACATCTTATCCGAAAGACAGCACCTCTGACAGTGCAGCACTCCCTCAGCCTTGATTTTTGTGCTCATGTTTCTGGAGTGGGACTTGAACCTGGAACTTTCTGACTCAGCAGTGAGGGTGCTCCCAATTCAGTCATGGCTGGTAAACGAGGACAGGGCGGGACTCGACTGCAAAACTGACTGCGAAGGCTCACACCCATCCGGACAATTACGTTAGGCGAGGTCCTGGAGCATTACTGGTGCCTGTGTGGGCCCATTCTTCAGTGTGACTCAGCACCTTCGGGGTGGGGGTAGTAACAGAGTAAGCCAGGGAATGGACATTCCTATTCCGCTGTAACTATAACGGAGATCTGTATCTGAGAGAACATTCCAGTATCTATCAGTGATAGATTCTGAATTGATTACTGTCTGCTAATTGTTGACTGTTTGCATTTGCAGTCTTAGCGTAGCCAGCTCCTTAACGTGAAGCCACTCTGCAGTGGGAGGTTTCTGACACAGATTCAGGGAAGAGGTTAAGTGCTGCAGTTCTTGAATCTGCTGTATTTATTTATTTTTTTCAAATGAGCCTTTGCTTTTTTTTCTTCTTTCCTGCCTTGAATCTATCTTCCTGTGGGCCAGATGTGGCTAAGTTATGCTTTACTGTTCCTCCCACCAGCTGAATACACTCTCCTGCTGTGTCCAAGGTTTCTGAGTTTCACATGACCTGACGTCTTAGGCTACATGCAGCTTTTCCTCTCTCTAACCCCCCCCCCCCCCCCCCCCCGCCCCCCCTCTCTCTCTCTCTCTTGCTTTCTCTGCTCCCTTCCCCCAATCTCTGCCTCTTCAAGTGTGTTTCTGCCTGCACGTGAGCTGTCCGCAGTCTCCAGCCTGCCTGACAGAGCCCTCCAGAAGTCAGCTGCTTCTTATGGTTCTCCAGTGGTATGTTAGGCGAGATATTTCTTCACACTGTTCGAGTGATTGTGATGAGTGCTGCACAGAGAGTGGATGGTGCTTTGGACTGCAGCCAGTGTGTATTTCTGTAGCACAGTGTGAGGAAGCAGCTTCACATGAGCTGATATTGTGGAGCCTCTGATAGGGAGCAGGGCTGTGCCTGGATTCCAGAGAATGGGATACAATGTGCTGGAGACAGCCTTAAGGCCTGAGGCCTGGCTGATGTGATTTTATGTTGTGTTTTCACATTATAGGATTCATTATGTGATCCGAATGTACAAATACTTAGATGACGGAGAGTACTGTAACGTTTTAAAAAAGACAGTCTTGGCAAAAGCAGCAAACAGTGTTCTGTTATAGCTGTTGAAAAGTAGGGACCATGGCATGTAAACAGGGCTGGACAGCTGCTGGTGAAGGGAATTTAAAAATCTAATTGCTGAAAGCCTCTGAAATCTTGGCAATGGTGAAACATTTTAAGGCTGAACAAAGGAAAAACATTTTTTACTGTTACGGAAGTTCCTTTGCCAAGCGCGTAAAGATTTTAAAATGTTTTAATTGCTCAATTTGTTAATCTAGAAAATGTGAACAGGTCTTGAAACTGGAACAAGGGCAAATAGTTTAAAAATGCTTAGTGCATTCATTTGAAGTTGCTTTCCCTGCACTTTTATCAGAAGCAATAATCCATTTAATTTAAAATGGGTTCACTCCTCCGCTAAAATATCGGAGAGAAACATTCAAAAAAGTGCATTAAACATTTGGATTCTAAAATCCCAAAGCAGAATGTCAGGGTGATGGGGAGTGTGTTAGTGCAACTGGTGTTTTATGTTTTTCTGTGAATTGAAATCAGTGACTGTGACTGTATTTTAGGTTTAAATTATGTTTCTGGGTGCTGAAAAATTCATTATTATTGGTGCCTTTGACTTTTTGTGGGGATATTAAAAGTTAATGAAACCCCTTGTTAATGTCCATGCAGCCCGAGGATGTGCGACCTGGGTTTATTATAGAGTTGTCAACCCTCCAGGATTGTCCTGGATTCCCCCTGGAATTAAGCATTAATATTCTGGACATTGTTGCAAGCATCAAGAGAGAAATTATAACGTGTTTTTAAAAAAAAAGATGCTTTTTAAAAATGTCTTTGAAACCTTTTGTTGCCTAATTATAAATATATTAACAATGGCGAGAAATGGTACCTGGAGGTCATGTGACGAAACCTGATGAAATTGTCGAACCAGAGTTGGTAACCTCTGGTTTATCAGCGTTCGCAGTCCAACAACAGGAAGAGTATGTTCCATTTGGGAAGGAGGAGCCAGTGGAGTGTGCCGTGGCGCAGGATGTTCGGGTCCTGCTGATGTCGGGAATGGAGGTGGACAGGACCCGAAAATACTGGAACTGGCCAGTGTGCCGGATTCCCAACCCTGTTCCCAGCGTTGGCCATTTTGGCCACGGTGGGTTCGGGGCCCAGTGGGGCTGCTCGTCTCTGCAATGGCAGGCAGCCAATTAGGCTCATTAAGAGCCTTCTTGAGGGCTGTTAAGGGAGGCTGACTGGGATGTTCCAGTCAGTCTGTAGTTTTCCAATGTGGCGGGGGCAGTTTAACTGGGCACCCAGCGGCAGGTCAGGGGGCCAGGAGTCCAGGTAGGCCTAGAAGCCCTCTCTGTCTGCCTGGGTGCACAGAAATTCCACCCCCAACCCCTCTCCAAACCCTCCTGGCTGCTTTCTCTTTTTTAGTTGTTTCTTTAAAGAAGTTGCTTAGAGGGTGCTTCCACATTGAAGCACCCTCTCAATTACTTACCCTTTACTGCAGCCTGCTTCTCCTCTCAAGCTGGAAGGCCTCTGATTGGCCCTACAGCTTTGTGACCCCACCTGTGGCCCTTAATTGAACAGGGAGCTGTCTCCATGCCAGTTAAGGGGGCACCCAGTCAAAATTCCAAAGAGTGACTGTTTGCCCCATGGGGGCGGGTTCTGGACTCAGAAACAGTCCCAAGCTCCTGTTTCCCACCCCAAAGCAAATATTCAGCCCATGGACTGCAAGGGCAAAGACAAGCACCTCTAGCCCCTCATGTTTGGTTTCTGGGTTGTCATCTGGAGCACTGAGAAAGGGTTGGACATTCCAGCACTGGGAGGAAGAACAGATAGGCCGGTCGGTAGCCCAGGCCCACTGCCTCTGTGAATGGTTGCTGAGCAATTCCTTTTTAATGTTTGGCAATAAATCACCACTCCCCCAAGAACTGTCATGAGGATGCCTTCTTAAAAATACCTAAATGGAGGGGTGAAGAGAAAGAAACAAAATATTTAGCTGGTCTCCCACATTCTACCCTCCATTAACCAGAGGTCATCCAAAACTCTGCTGCCCCTGTTCTTACTCTCCCCTAGTCCCTTTCCCCCGTCACCCCTCTGCTCGCTGACCTACATTCCCTCCTAGTTAAGCAATACCCGATTTTGAAATTCTCAGCTTTGTTTTCAAATCCCTCCATGGCCTCACCACTCCCTATCTCTGTATCTCCTCCAGCCCCACAACCCTCTGATATATCTGCATTCCTCTGATTCTGGCCTCTTGACCATTCCTGATGTTATTTGCTGCATCATTGGTGTCTGTGCCTTCAGCTGCCTAGATCCTAAGCTCTGGAATTCCCTCCCTAAACCTCTCCATCTCTCTATCTTGCTTTCCTGCTTTAAGACATTCCTTAAAACTTACCGCTTTGACCAAGCTTTTGGTCATATGACCTAATATCTCCTTTTGTGGCTCAGTGTCATGCTTTGTCTCATAATGCTCCTGTGAAGCACCTTGAGATGTTTCATTACATTAAAGGCGCTATATAAATATAAGTTGTTGCTAGGAATATATTTACGTTGAAGATTTTTATTACATGATTATGGGACAAAATCGAACGGGTAAAATCAGGAATGCTGCTTCCCATTAAATTGTAACCGTCGGCTGGTGGTAATGTTTGAATTGGTGAAAGACAAATTGAAGACTGATGTCAGGAAGTTCCTCTTGCAAAGAATGATCAACATGTGGAGTGGATTTGTGGGTAGGATGGTGAACCTAATGGAATTATTTTGGAAACGGTGGATGCTGTCATGGGACGACTGCAGCTTCTTATGTTCCAGATGAGTGTGAACGGGCTAAGTTGCCCTCTTTGTCGACGTCAGTCTTGTGATTCGAACTTCAGTTGAGCAAGTGGGTGACCTGTTTTGTGGAGACTAAACCGGACATCTGCTGCATGGAGTGTGGAGCCTACCTGAGTCTGTTAAACTGCCTTCAATTTGATTCATGTCTGTGATTGCAACTGAACATTGCTCTGCGCACTCGGGTTTTGACTAACTGGTGAGGGGAGAAGTTGAGAGCATGCTGTTCAAGATCTGTAGTTTAAGTTGCTCTGCAAATTCACAAGTTGTGAAGACACCAACAAAGAGTACAGCTAACAACTATCAAAATACAGAAGTAGACACTGATGTTTACACAGCTTAAGCCATTGAACCTCCTGCCAATAAAAGCATCAGTACAATCTGCTAAGTCGCACTGTCGGATCTGTCTGCCGTTAATAACACACAAAACACCTTTCCCAGGGGTGAATTCAGGTCAATAATAAAGTCACAGCTACCTGAGGAGCTCAGTGTTCAGTCCTCTCTGCTCTTTGCAACTTCGTGGCAGAGCCTGCTCGGAAAGTAAAGAAGTAAAATCATGATTTATGATTTGAATTTTATATTATAACCTTTAATTTTCAACTTTTATGGATGTGTTCTGTTAAAGTTGAACTCCTTCTTGGACAAATATTTGGCAAACCTTTTCATTCATTTTAGCAAGCAGTGGTGTCAACTACAGTGTGGTTTATTGTGATGTTAAAATTTCAGAAATGCCTCGTGTCTTTTTTCGCTCTTCTGACTAACCCCATGCAAAAAAAATAGTGTTTGGCAAACTTTTTTTCTGGAAAGACGGTGCGCCTTTAATTCGATCCAGATGTTAGATCTTCATCTGTTGAATCAAGGACCTGATTGTGACGGCTCTTGCATAATTGATGGTTGATATCCAGCCACCAAACAGTATATTGAGTGTCAAACATTGGAGAATGAGAGAAATGGTTGAGGACGTACATGTTGTATGGTTCATATCACTTTTTGAAAACAGTTCCTGTGCAAACCTAGTGTTCGCATTTAGATGGAACACTTTCTGAAGAACACTGAGTAAATATTTAAGCAGAGTGACTGAAGTCTAAGCTTTCTGTTTGATTTGAAACATGGTGTGAATTGATTTAGGTAATGTAATGTAGAGTACACAGTACATTGCTGAAGACAATCAAAAACCAAGCCAGCAAGATACTTTTCCAACAGCATAAACTATAACAAACCTTGGCCTCAGGGTGGGGAGGGGTGGCAGTGGGTGTTAGGTGAGAATAAAGATTTGGGATGACAAGCATGGTTTATAGGAGCAAAGTTTTTGTTGTTATCTTCTGTTCTTGAAGCTATTTAGCTGATATGAATCCCGTCTCTCTCGTCGAGCGCACTTGAGAAGTTTTGTTTGAGCTGTCGACATGTTTCCAAGGGATCGGCACACTTTCTCTTCAGAACAAAACAAGGAATCTGCAGCTTCATTTTACGTTAAAGCACGTCAAATTTGGAAGTGCGGGCATTAAATGGAATGTGTTCTGGATCTTTATAAAGACAAGCATCATTCGGCCAAAATCTACAAGGCCCAGAATGACTGATTCTCAGTAACTGTAAAAGTCATGCTTTTTTCATATTACACAAATTCAGGGATTTTTTTTAACCAGTATCTTAGAGATGACATTCCACAGTTCTGTCCATTTTCTTGTGAAAACCACTGACTTTGTTCACCTTAAGTAAAATTATAATGGCAAATAAAGAGGAATAACATAATTTGTTACAAATATACAGTACATTAGAAAAGCCAGCTGCTGTTTTTTGGCAGTTATTTATTGAATACTAGCAGAGACCCGCAAAACATATGCGGTGAAATTAGTATCTTTATTGCAGCAGTACTTTTTTAAATACCCAGCCCATGCCATTCCATCCTTCCCATGACATCCCTAATTATGCCATACCATCCCATTCCTCTCCTTCTCATATCATCCAGGGGTCAGTAACCAAGGCCTAGGAGGGGGTCAGTAACCAAGGTCGTAGAGGTGGGGGGTCAGTAACCACGGCCAGGGGTCAGTAACCAAGGCCGTGGTGGGGGTGGGGGGGGTCAGTAACCACGGCCAGGGGTCAGTAACCAAGGCCGTGGAGGGGGTCAGTAACCAAGGTCGTGGGGGGGGGGTGTGTCAGTAACCACGGCCAGTGGTCAGTAACCTAGGCCGTGGAGGGGGGGGGGGGTCAGTAACCACGGCCAGTGGTCAGTAACCAAGGCCGTGGAGGGGGGGGGTCAGTAACCACAGCCAGGGGTCAGTAACCTAGGCCGTGGAGGGGGTCAGTAACCAAGGCCGTGGAGGGGGGGGGGGGTCAGTAACCACGGCCAGTGGTCAGTAACCAAGGCCGTGGAGGGGGGGGGGGTCAGTAACCACGGCCAGTGGTCAGTAACCAAGGCCGTGGAGGGGGGGGGGGGTCAGTAACCACAGCCAGGGGTCTGTAACCAAGGCCGTGGAGGGGTCAGTAACCAAGGCCGTGGAGGGGGTCAGTAACCGAGGTCGTGGAGGGAGGGGGGGGGTCAGTAACCAAGGCCGTGGAGGGGGTCAGTAACCGAGGTCGTGGAGGGAGGGGGGGGGGTCAGTAACCACGGCCGTGGGGGAGGCGTGGGGGGTGGTCAGTAACCACGGCCAGGGGTCTGTAACCAAGGCCGTGGAGGGGGTCAGTAACCGAGGCCGGGGGTTGGTCAGTAACCATGGCCAGGGGTCAGTAACCAAGGCCGTGGAAGGGGTCAGTAACCGAGGCCAGGGAGGGGGGGCATTCAGTAACCGAGGCCATGGGTCAGTAACCAAAGCCGCGGAGGGGGTCAGTAACTGAGGCTGTGGGGATTGGGGGTCAGTAACCGAGGCCAGGGGTCAGTAACCAAAGCCGCGGAGGGGGTCAGTAACCGAGGCCAGGGAGTGGGGGGGGGGGGGGGGTCAGTAACCAAGGCGTGTGTGCCAGGCTCCGCCCGCCTATTCAATCCACCGAACAATCAGAAAATGTGGACAGGCAGAAACTATTATATAAGATACTGAGAATTATAAATGTTATTGTAATTTTTTCCCCCTCTCCTCTTCTGAAGGTAATTACTTGCACTAGGGTATGCTTTGTTGGCCTTGCCCAGTTGGGCATTTTTTCTGTGTGAGTGTGGACAGTGAATATTAGCAGGTTAAGCTACATGGCGATGGGAATCTCAGTCAAACTCAATCCTGTGCTTCCCAGTAGCCTGACACTCAGGAATGGGAAGCTCGAATGATGTTTCTCCCTCCTTAGCCCCAGGACTAACTAAGATTTAAGTGCATTGTCAACCACAGAACCCAAGAGCAGCAACCCATCGCAAACCAGGAATCAAACCTGGAACTTGTCTGTACACTGCAAGTTCCGCAGTACATGATACAATCACTCAGTTCTGCTGTTTAAAAGTGTTGTAGAAATTATGCCATAGTATTAAATTCAGTGCCAGAACGGTAGATTACTGAGAATAAGATGTGGACAATTCAACAGAAATTTTATTTTCTCTTTTACCTGAAGTACTAGAAACTAGTTGAAAAGTACAGATCCAGCCTGCCTTTTACAACGTGCCTGATGAATTCAAACACTGCAGCAGCTGTTCACATCCATTTTCATTGGGTTAGCAAACTGATTCTATATAGCTGAAAGCAGGAATATAAAGGATCTACCATTGCACTTCACATTAAAACATAATGCAGCAGACCAATTTATTGTGCCGTAGTGACTGTTTGACATTTATAGGAAGTCTGCTTTACAAAGGATTTCCTTTGGGGATGGTGCCAGACTCACTTTCTGCTGCGTATGTAGTCCAAACCTACACTGTTCAGCCAGAAGCTTCAGTATACAGTGCAGTGAAGCTCGGTGCCTGTGGAAAGATCCAAGTTTCTTCAGTATGCTCCTGGCAAAGTCTTTCTCATGAGGAATATCAATTTGGAATAGTCTGATTTGTTGGAATTCACACGGTCGGTGCCGTTTTGCTGCTGTGTCTCATTGTTTACCTGCTGCTCCTCACATTGCTTAGGTCTGACTGTTACTTCTGCTCTCTTTCAGATGACGGAGGGGCGTCGATGTCAGGTGCACCTCCTCGATGACAGGAAACTGGAACTTCTTGTTCAGGTAAATACATTTATCAACTGCTGGCATCTTTATAAAGAGTAATTCAAAAGCAAAATACTGCGGATGCTGGAAATCTGAAATAAAAACAGAAAGTTCTGGAAATATCAGCAGGTCAGGCAGCATCTGTGGAGAGAGACAGAGTTAACATTTGAAGTTGATGACCTTTTGTCAGAATTGAAACGTTAACTCTGTCTCTCTCCATAGATGCTGCCTGACCTGCTGTGTATTTCCAGCATTTTCTGTTTTTATTTCTTCATAAAGAATACTGTGTGAGTTGGCACCTCTTCAACTTGAGTAAGGGCCTTGAATCTCCAAATGCTGGTTATTGAAGATTTACATGTATTTTTATATATATATATATATATAAAATATATATTTTACACATACTCGCTGATGCTGTACATAAATATATAGCAACCTCGAATTAAGCAGAGGTGATCTTTTAAATGTTTTGAGTTAGAAACATATCAAAAACTGACCAATAACATCATTGTGAGTGTGGCTGTGTTAACAATACAGTGATGAGGGTCAGGCCATTTTAAATTCTTATCCCAGAGTATTGACGTAAACAAGTATTAGTCCAATAGGTCAGCATTTAAACAGGCATTTTGTATAGAACATTTCCCAGGGTATTACAAATGGGACTTGCTGTTGTATGACTTACAAGTCTCCCAGTCTATCCAGAATGATCCTGGATAGCTAGTGTCAGCTTCTGACTCCCAACATTGCACACAAACATGCTACATTGCCTGAAAGTTCAGGATTCAGAAGGTGGCGAAGTTGATGTGTGATTCCTCTCGATGACTTGTAAGATATACTATTCAATATGTCCGAAACAGTGACTTTTCTGTTGGCAGTGTCACTTCCAGATAACTTTCTACAAAAATTGGCTGCTCACAGGCATCCTTTGATAAGTTTTATAGCATAAAACATGAGAGCAAGAAAGCATAAAATAAATATGATTCACTATGTACCCACTTTAGAAACATCTGGGATTATGTAGCAATTTTTATTAAGCTTTTAACTTCATAAATGAAGAAAATTGTAGGACAAATTAATCTCTCAATCGAAGAAAATATGATGTTCAAGAAATTTCACCACAAAGCTACCTTATGATATTTGTAACTACACATAACCATCACGGCTTTATTGTGTAAAGGTCAAGATTGAGAAAGAGTTTCTGCCCCCTTATAGCATTCTGCCTCACATTAAACTCCAACCTGTCATCTTCACTTCCAGATTGCTGCAGATGCTAAATACTGTCTGAGTAAAGTAACTCTGTATCTATCATAAGCACAATGATATTTTGAATATTAGACCTGATAATTATTTAGTGTCTCTAAAACAATTTAAATGTAGGGTAAATTACTGTAATTGATTATTGAAAGCGGCCTCTGCATTATTGATTATTGTTTCTAGGTAACTTCACCAGTAATTTTTTTAATAGAAAAAAAATATTGATAATATTTATATATTGATATGATGATTAATATTTGTTTATAGTTTTAGCCCAGACAAAAGTTAATTTAATTAATAGTATTGTATTAAGTGCACACTGTGATGAGAGCCAACCTAACATCCACTGGGTCCTCTGTTATAGTAGATTGAAGGATTCAGCTACCTGATTGATAACTGTGTTTCCAAACAAGAATCTACACTGTGACTGGATACGATGTTTACAGTGTTTTCACTGTCTGCACAAGTTGTGAACACTGTTAAATAGATTGAATTAAGTATTTAATAATGCTGCAGAAAATGTGCTCGAACACAGTGTGTTGTAAAATATCAGGATACAAGTCTAGAACCATGTACCCCACTCACCAGGGAGATGTTTTCTGTGGCAGACAGGCAGGTGGAGTTGAGGCCACATTCATATCAGCTGTGATCTTATCGAATGGTGGAGCAGGCTCGAGGGGCCGAATGGCCTACTCCTGCTCCTAATTCGTATGCTTATATGTAACATAACTGTAAACTCCTGCGTTAGAAATCAGTTTGTGGTTTTGCTGCAAATAAACATGCATAGGAAAACCCTCCCTGATACTCAGGTTGGACTGCTGGCTGTACCATCAAGGCAAGTGAATTCTGCACTGGACGTTTCGATTGCTCAATCTGCTGTTCTCACTTCCTTACAGCATGTTACAAAGCACAAGCACTAAGGCAAGGGCTAGGTTATCTCCCCAGTCTCACAGCTATGGAACTCCATTTAAGACCAAACGTATTAAAAAGGGCAATTTCATTTTTTACAAACCAGAAATAATTGTCAGTGCAAGTTAACAGTGAGCAGGTGAGTAGTTCCAGTAACTCAAATGTTTGCCCAGCACCCAACATATTGGAAGTTTTGGCATGGGTAGTTTGCAGAGAGTGAACTTGCCTCAAATTCCCCTGACACGATGACTTAACCTCTTTAGTGAACAAAACCCTAGTTTTGAAACTGAATTCTCCTTATGTGGCTAAGTGCTAAAAAGGCCGTAGTCTTTAAGTGCAGTGTTTGTTTTGGCAATATGTCAAATGCCAGTGGTTTCCATCATGCCATTTTCATCGACCTGTTTAAAAAGAATTTGGTCATTTTGAATCTTAGAAAACTCGTCCTGACTCTGTTCTCCTTTGAATCTTTGACACCCACAGGTTTATAACCCTTTTCTCTTTATTAATTCGAGTCATTATCCTTTTATTTTTGGTGGGTACTTCTGTTCTGTTTTTATACAGCTCCCCTGGTGTGGAAAGCTGTAGTTTCAGACTCCTCCAGAACTGCCTGATAAAAACGGTGTAACTTTTCGATAATGACCAACCTCCCTTTAATATAATGAAAGAATTGTATTTTCTTTAATACGTTTTTTTAAAACCTGTTTTATGTACAGAGTATTTTTCTTGTGCTGAATTTGGCTGCTGCACATGACATCAGTCAATGCGTTGCTTGGTAGTATCTCATACAGCTCACTAGGAATTCTGTCTTAAATCAGGGAACTGATGAGAACTGTCGAGAAGGTTTTTTTTTTAACAGAGGCTTGTTATTAAATGGAACATTAGCCTGGGACCAGGTATTTATGGAAAGCAAATAGTTTACATCACAGTCAGTGCTTTATTGCCTATAGCTATGGTGTTTGTGAATTTGTCTCTTCTGAGTCACTTGTCCCCTGACGGATCCCCCACCATTCAAATATCATTTGACTGTCCAGAGGAAGCTCATTTTACAAGAGGGTGGTGAATATATGGAACAAACTATGTGGGGGAGCACTGGAGGCAGATAATCTTGGCAAACTCAAGAGATGTTTGGCAGAGAGAGAAGTGTTCAGATAAAATAGTGTTTGGTTATTGTTGAACTTTCAGACTGGATAGAAGAACTGGAACAGTTCCTTCCGGCTTTATGTATTCTCATGTTGCTAAGTGCCGCAGTCTGCCCATTATTGAACTGGTTCTGTAAATGCAAGTACTCTAGCTCCCTGTTGTTATAGGTGCAGCTTCCAGGTTACTGCTTCTTTAGTTTTTGTCTTTTTAATTTAAAGCAGATAGTACTTAACTGTAAGGTTTGACAGATCAAACTTTGCTTGTGTGTGTGTGTGTTGTATATGTCTGTGAGTCTCTCTGTTGTGTTTGTGTGTGTTTGTGTGTGCGTGCATTTGTGTGTCTTTGCCTGTGTGTCTTTGTGTGTGTGTTGTGTGTGTTGTGAATCTGTGTACATTTCACTCTTGCAGAGAGCCAGTGCAGACATGATAGACCGAATGGCCTGCTTCTGTGCTGCAATTAATTTTGTGATACTACGATTTATTTAACTAAATCTGGCAGGATTCCCTCACCTCCTATTGACAACAAGTTTGCATTTCTGTAGCCTCTTTAATGTCATAAAATATCCCAAGACATTTTGCCAACAACAGGCCAGTTTCCAGGCGGGGGTCCAGCACCTCCGTCAGTTGGGACGGGCTTGAGGGGAACTATGCACAGCCGAGGGCCAGAACAAGATACATCTTTGAACCAAATCACGTGTAAGATTTGCTTAAAACGGACTGAAGTGAGCCTGTTGGCCTGGATGCTACTGATGAGTGAGAACTGGTTTAATTTTAGTTGAAGGTGCTGCAATATTGTGCAGCTGTTACCTGTGGCTGAGGTAAAAGGTCATTTAACATTTGCTGTCAGTTTTCAGTTGAGCCCAACTGAAGCATAATGGTCCCATTATGACAGCCACTGGGCTTGGCACCAAAAAAATGATGTTCCACGACGATACCTCCTGTAGCATCAGAGAAAATGACAACTCAAGGACACTCAATGATAATGGCCGGCACCTTGCTAACAGTAAGGCAGAGTACACATCAGTCACACAATTCTTCTTAAATGGATAAAAGGACAGAAAAATCATTAGTGTTTGGGCTTCCCTGTGGTTCAGTGGGTAATGATGTTACATAAATGTACATTACACAGTATTTGACACCGTCATAGAGTGATAACGGCACTGAAGGAGGCCATTAGGCCCATCAAATCCATGCCAGCTCTCTATAGAGCAATACCCAGATAGATTTGACACCATGGGCAGTTTTATAGGAGATGCTGTTCTTCACTTGACAGATGATGCAGTTCACCCCATAGATCATAAAAGGTATTAAGAGGTTTACAGAGAACACACTGACACAAATGGGAATGCATGGGTGTCTCAACCACTCCCTGTGGTAGCAAGTTGCACTTTCTCACACCTCTCTGTATAAAGATGTTCCTCCTGAATTCCCTTTTTGTTCCTAACAGACCCATCTGGCCTCATAGTTTTGCAAAATTATCAAATATTCAGAAATTGTGCGACCTGACCAACTTCCTCCAATCATCGAGTCGTCCAACATTTTGTCAGCTGTTCATCCTGCATTTCCTGGCTGCATTATCTGCTCCGTACTAGATGATTATTTGCTCCGGGGCTATCGCTAGACCTCTTTATTTTGTGCATGTAGACTGGCCTGTCTGCTCTCTGCTTGATACTCGAGCTGCCCATTCTGCACTTGTACTAAACCATTTACATCAGGAAGGCTCCAAATTCGCTCCTTGATCTGTGTTGAGTTAGTTATTCACAGTCAGAATGGCTATAAGAATACTGCAGTTAGAGTTAGGGGTCCTAGCCAAAGGAAGAAGAGAAAGCAGTGAGGATGTCTGCCCCTCCACTCTCTGGTGGCTCCTGATCACTATTTATTTGAAGGTGCTCGTACGTATTAATTGAGGATTGTAGTCTGCCCTCAGTTTGCCATGGATGAATAGGCCAACACTCACTGTCTCGATGTACGCTTGAGTTAGGTATTAGAAGATCAGTAGAACTCTTGGTAATATACTGCAGCATACCGCAGGAGATATGTGCACCATTTTTGGCCAGATGATGTTGGGTGTGGGTGTTACAAAGATGTACAAAAGCAAAACACTGTGGTTCCTGGAAATCTGAAATAAAAAGAGAAAATGCTGAAAATACTTAGCAGGTCAGGCAGCATCTGAGGAGAGAGAAGCAGAATTAATGGGGGGAATTTTCTACTCTTTGCTGCGACGAGGAGAGTGTCTCCACGGTGGCACTGCTCAATTAAAGAATTTCTGGCCTCTGATTGGCTAGCAGTTCTCAGAAGGTGGGACAGAAGGTGGGCGGCACAGTGGCGCAGTGGTTAGCACTGCAGCCTCACAGCTCCAGGGACCCGGGTTCGATTCTGGGTACTGCCTGTGTGGAGTTTGCAAGTTCTCCCTGTGTCTGCGTGGGTTTTCTCCGGGTGCTCCGGTTTCCTCCCACAGCCAAAAGACTTGCAGGTTGATAGGTAAATTGGCCATTATAAATTGCCCCTAGTATAGGTAGGTGGTAGGGAAATATAGGGACAGGTGGGGATGTTTGGTAGGAATATGGGATTAGTGTAGGATTAGTATAAATGGGTGGTTGATGTTCAGCACAGACTCGGTGGGCCGAAGGGCCTGTTTCAGTGCTGTATCTCTAATCTAATCTAAACTAATCTAATCTTATGCCGTGGAGGGCCCACCGCCGTCCACTTAATTGCCTAATTGGCTCCTGATTCGGCGGCTCTCCCACGGGTGGGGGGGAGGGTGGCATGAGGTTCTCGCTAGCGCTTTTGCCAGAGATCGAGACCCCTGTCACCCAGATAAAATCCCGGCCATTGTTTCAGGTCGATGATCTTTCATAAGAACTGGGAAAAGTTAGAGATGTAACAGGTTTTACACAAGTGCAGAGGCAGGGAAAGTGGGGGTGGGGGGGGGGGGGGGGGCGTGCGTGGAAGAGGAGAACAAAAGGGAAGGTCTCTGATGGGATGGAAGGCAGGAGAGATTAAATAACAAACGGGATGATGGTGCAAGGCAAATATGCATTTTGACACAATTTAAATCATTGCTTTTTGTAAACAAACTTTTTCACAAAGACATTGCCCCTTTAATTTGTATTTTACATGGAGCACCATCACACCTTGGGATGCACTGACAATTCAATAATGGGACATAAATCCTATTTTATAAAAGTTTTAAACATTGTCATGGAAAATTACTGCTGCCGATGAGCAAATAGTATCTGTTTACTCTGGGTGAACACTTATTATTCTGCCATTTTGAAAATGTGCATCAGATAAGACAAGCTTAAAGTGCTTCTTCCTCTTGCAAGTAATTATCAGAAGGCAGGTTCTAATCAAACCGGTAATAGGAAATGAATCTCAGTGCTGCACTGTAATTAGAGCCTTTCAACTGATTGCTTACACTCAGTATGTTGATAGTCTGCAGGCACTCCTGGGTGGCATGGAAGAAGGGGAGCTCGGTGCCCATTGAGATGCGGGACAGGGAAGCATTTAAGAGGAACAAGGTGGTGCACTAGGATGTTGTAATTAATCCAGGGTTTGACATTAGCAAGTGTCCTTCGGCTTCAGCAATACCCAACTGGCATTGGTTGGGCAACCTGAGTGTTTGGGGTGCTTAACAAGTGTGCAAGCCAGTTTTTAAACTCTTTTCAAAGATGTGTATCCAAACTGTTGATCTTTCCAATATTTCCCCTTCTTTTTTACTCAAGGTGAATCCATAATGAATTAGCAAGAGAGAGATCTCTGAGCGAGAACAAAAGCAAAGGCATAGACAAACAAACTTTCCAAGTCTCATCCATTTGCAATGAGACTGGTCTTTGGCCTAAAGTGTAATAAATTTCACTTTTGTAGAGAAGCAGGGCCCTGTGTGTTTAAATTGGCTTGCAACCTCAACGTATTAAAGAATAAATCTCTTGAGCAATGTTTTTATATGCTAACCACGACCATGAACTAAGGGAAGAGCAAACCAGAGGCAAGTTGAGAAGAAATGGGGGTGATAGTGGGAGGGAGGTTACACAGACAAGGAGAGACATGCAGGAGTTAAGAAGGGAGAATAATACGTTAGTGTCATTGTCTGTTATCTTTCCCAATGAATCGAATCCAGAGATCAAATATTGTCTCCTGTAACTGTACCACTGGGGGTGGGGGACATATCGTGCAGACCGACAGGGCACTTCAATAGACAGTTTAACCCATTTACTTTAAGTCAGTTGAATGGTCTTCAAATAGCACACAAATGAATTTTATGTAAATGAATTCACCAGAGCATAACCAGAGGTAAATCACACGGTGCTTTATCCAGTGGTGACGGTTCTGACGGAATTAAGGAGTAAATTCTTCAATCTGTGTCCCAGCTCATTGGAATTTAAGAGAAATGAAAGGGTAGAACTCAGGACCAGCAAAGGTCATGCCCCAAGTCCTAATATGCACGTACTATATTCCTGATTCAACTATTTTTATACAAACAGGTGTACAAACATTTGAATTAGTAGCAGGAGTAGGCCACTCGGCCCCTCGAGCCTGCTCCGCCATTCAACAAGATCATGGCTGATCTGATTGTAGCCTCAACTCCACATTCCCACCTACCCCCAATAACCTTTCACCCCCTTGCTTATCAAGAATCTTTCTACCTCTGCCTTAAAAATGTTCAAAAACTCTGCTTCTATTGCCTTTTGAGGAAGAAAGTTCCAAAGACTCACAACCCTCTGAGAGAAGAAATTTCTGCTCATCTCTGTCTTAAATGGGTGACCCCTTATTTTTAAACAGTGACCCCTAGTTCTGGATTGTCCCACAAGGGAAACATCCTTTCTACATCCACCCTGTCAAGACCCCTCAGGATCTTATATGTTTCAATCAAGTCACCTCTTACTCGTTGAAACTCCAGCAAATACATGCCGAGCCTGTCCAATGTTTCCTCATAAGACAACCCGCCCATTTCAGGTATTAGTCTTGTAAACTGTCTCTGAGCTACTTCCAACACATTTACATCCTTCCTTAAATAGGGAGACCAGTACTGTACACAGTACTCCAGATGTGGTCTCACCAATGCCTTGTATAGCTGAAGCATAACCTCCCTACTTTTGTATTCAACTTGCCTCGCAATAAATCCCTAATTACTTGCTGTACCTGCATACTAACTGTCATGCAGGCCCCCACCTGCCAAGAATGAGGCACATTAATTTTGTCATGAACATTGATTTTTAAGTGTTGCTGGAGTGAGGAAATGACTTGTTAAATAGACCAGCCACGGCTGGAAAAGACATTTGCATATTAACAGACAGTACTTGGACAGACAAAGGACCATTCCCTGACACATTCAACCCATGATGGATGTTGATCACAGGACAGTGAGGGGGTGGGGAAGCGCATTCCAGGGCCTGCTGGGGTGATGCAATCCACAGGGGCCAGGTTTGGTTGGACCAGCTGGTCACATGACTAATTGGCTGTTCCAAGGTTTTTTGAACTAGCCACAGAGAGTTTGAGGAAAAAGACCGTTTGCTGCTGGACAGAGAAGATCTCTCCTGTCTGCTCCCATCTCTTTCTCACAAGCCTCTGAATCCACTGAAGACACATGAACCCCAAGACAGAAAAGTCTCCTACAGTGAACAAGGTTTGAGAAGAATACTGGTCCCCAGTGAAAAGTAAGATCTAGTTACAACCAAGGACTCTACAGTGAGCTCGAAGAAGCGTAACAAAAACTCTTCAGATATTGCCTTAAACTTTCCACTTTATTTTTTCTTCTGCTCTTTTCTGCCTGTATTTGCATGTGTGTATCACGTATGCATTCTAGCTTGGGTGCGTTATGTATCCGTAGGCTTTAACCAAATTAGAGTTTAAGTTTAATGAATTTCAACTTATCTTCTTGAAACCTGAGACAACCTGTTTGTGCTGGTTTCTTTGCCTTATAATTAGAAAGCGGTGAACAAGGATTCACCAAGGGGGAGCTAAAAACACGGTGTTTTAAAAAGATTAACCCCTGTTATGGTAAGACCAGAGGAAGGCTGAGAGGGACCCTTAGACACCTTTCTCACCTGGTCGTAACACTAACCTTTTGCAATTCATGCACCAGGACACCCAGATCCCTCTGTATCTCAGAGCTCTGCAATCTCTCACCATTTAGATAATATGCTTTTTTATTCTTCCTGCCAAGTGGACAGTTCCCCACTTTCCCACATTATACTCCATTTGCCACATCTTTGCCCAGTCACTGTACCTATATATATCCCTTTGTAGCCTCCTTATGTCCTCTTCGTAACTTACTTTCCTACCTATCTTTGTGTCTTCATCCAAGTCATTTATATAAATTGTAAAAAGCTGAGGCCCCAGCACAGATCCCTGTGGCACACCATTCATTACATCTTGCCAACCAGAAAATGACCCATTTATGCCTACTCCCTGTTTCCTGTTAGCTAGCCAATCTTCTATCCATGGCAATATGTTACTCCCTACACTATAAGCTTTTATTTTCTGCAATAACCTTTGATGTGGCACCTTATCAAATGCTTTCTGGAAATCGAAGTACAGTACATCCACCAGTTTTTCTTTATCCACTGCACATGTTACTTCTTCAAAGGACTCCAATAAATTGGTTAAACATGATTTCCCTTTCACAAAACCTTTTATACGAGTGATAACCTGTTTATTTTAACTGATTAATAGCATGCACAGCACTGTAATACAAGTGCATTACGCATTCATATGTGATCTTCGCGATTGAGAAGTTCTACTGTGGGGAATTTTAATTCCGGGAGGTTCAACTGGAGGAGCGTGCAGTCTTGTCACTGGAGATTTAGCGGCAGAGCCTCATTATCATTGATGGAACCAGCTGCCTGCCTGACATGGATGGGCAGAGGTACTGAGCCAAATTCTGGCCGGTGAATAGCAGGTGGCCGGGACGCTGCTTGACCAGCACTGGGGTAAATCATTCGGGTGGGGGTTGCGTGGGAGGTGGGTGCAGAAGGGGGAGGCTGGATCAGGAAAGTTCTGCAAATGTGGAATGAGGGCGTGGGGAGAGCCCAGGGTAGCAGGGGCCCAGAGGATCACTCCTACTCCTGCTCAGCCCCGCAAATAAAAATAATTTTTGCATTTGTCTGTAAAGGCGTCTTACCAGGGCAGGTTTTGCTGAGCGGAGCTCCATGCCAGGCACGCTGGCCAGTAGAGCATTAAAATGGTTTTGGGGTCCTATCTACGTCATTCCCCAATTTACCTGCATTTCTGAGGCTTATGGGGAGAAGGTGAGGGAATGGAACTGAGTGAATTGCTCTTTCAGAGAGCCGTTGCGGACACGATGGGCTGAATGGCCTCCTTCTGCACTGTAACAATTCTGTGATTCCTTCCACCTGAGTCAGGCGGGCATCTCCATCGCCCAAGAAAATAGTTTTAAAATGGTTGCAGAGCAATAAACGAACGGTGAGTCTACCACTTGTATTTTAGCTCCTATTCCGCTCTGTCATTTGCCAGGCAGAGGTTGTTGAAGTTCCCAGTTACCAGGTCGTACAATCGGAGGGCACTGACCAATGCCTACACATCCAATACATGCTGGCTGGTCAATCCCACGTGCTACAGAGAACTGCTGATGTATCATAGTTTGTCACAGAGCATCAACCCAGTACCAAGCTGCCATTGTCTGGTGCCCTCCTGGAGTTGACTTGACCTCCAGCAGATCCTGGCTGTTTTGGAACAGGAATCCTGTTTAATTTTCATTTTCCTGCTCCGCCCCACACTGTCTAGTCCTTACGATTTCAATGGCTCAATGCCATATCACGCCGTACTGTTGCCCCTTGAAGCAGTGGGGAAACATGCGAGTTTAAATTAGCTTTCAATACACAATGCACTCTCCTGTCGTGATGGATAAAGGTGTAATTGGGTAAAATTTATATTGTTTTGTGCAAAAAAAAAAGTCCTGGAGAAGATTTATTTTAGCTGACACATGAAAGGTAAGCATGAATTATTTAGAGGACATTTAATTATTAGAGCTGGAATTTCCTATTAACTAAAAGCGTGTTTATCTTGGCTGGATATCTGTTGAATTTTATTTCAATTATATAAATCTTGCTCGGCGCCTATTCCATTGAATTTGTAATTCACTGAGATATTCGGAACATTTTGCCTTCATAAATGTAGAACCTAAAAAGCAGAACGCTCTTAGGAGCACCTCATAACGCTGTAGCTGTGTTGATGGATGACAGTGAATTCTGAGAATGGTATAAATGCTTAATAGTGTCGTGGAGAGAGGCAGGAATTTCTATTGTAGTAATATGCATCTGTTCATAACCTGCTGTCCTAACACAACAATTTGCCAGTTAATTTGCAAAGAATTTTATTGCAACCTTAACCTAATTGTTTCCCTTAAAAACCTGAGCACTTTTTAAAATCAGGTGAAATTTATAGGAACAGGAAGAGGCCATTCAGCCCCTCGAATCTGTTCAACCATTCAGAGAGATCAAGGATGACCTGTGACCTGCAACAAAGGCAAAACACTGCAGATGCTGGAAATTTGAAATAAAAGCAGAAACTGCTGGAAATACTCAGCAGGTCAGGCAGCATCTGATGAAAGGTCACAGACCTGAAACGTTAACTCCGCTTCTCTCTCCACAGATGCTGCCAGACCTGCTGAGTACTTCCAGCATCTTCTGGTTTTTGTTATGTTTTGTGACTGAACTCTGTTTGCCCAACTTTGCTCCATATCCCTTAATAATGTTGGCTAGCAAGTTGACCTCAGATGTAAAAATATTAATTGAGTGAGCATCTACTGCGTTTCGTGGGAGAGAGTTCACATATTATCATAGCTGTCCACATCACTTTGAATGTTTCGGAATCCCTGCTTGCTTGTTTTCTAATCTTTAAAACATTCGGAGGATTTTCTATTCCTCCACCTTCTTTCCTGAAAGGATTAACAGATATTGAGGTATCTTGGCCAGCGTATAGAATCATAGAACAGCAGAGAAGGAGGCTATTCAGCCCATCGAGTCTGCACCAGCCAATTTGAAGAGCAGTTGAGTTAGTCCCACTCCCCCGCTCTTTTCCATGTCCCTGAAATCTTTTCTCCTTCAATTATTTGTCCAATTCTCCTCTGAAACCCACTACTGAATCTGTTTCAAATCCCAACCAGAGACTAGCTCCACTCCTATATCTATGACAATTGAAGCTGTGTGTTAGTAGCCTTGCAGGTACAACTTCTGAGCCCAGTCTCCAAAAGTCTGCATTCTGAGCAATTTTGATGTTTAGGCATTAGGTGAAGATAAGATAAAACACTGATGGCATTGGTGGCTAGAATGCCTGACAGCCTCGAGAATGCTGCCTTGGGTAAGATGCCACAGGGCTGCAAGTGCCTTTAAAACCGTACCTGAGAAAGGATTAGCATTTTCAGAAGAATGGAGGGGAAAGAATTAAAGTGTAGGGTGGAATTTTACCAGGCCCAGCTAGCAGGATCAGAGGTGGGGAGGCTGGTAAAACGCAGTGGGGAGCCATGTTGGGATGGCTGTCTGACATAGGTCTGCTGTTGGGGAAGTTTCCCAGCAGCGGAAATGGCTGTGGCACGGCTTGGTCGCATTTTGCCAGTGGCGGAGGGCGCCCCCCCCTCCCCCAACTATGTGAAGGCAGCCTACCGGCGGTTTCCCAAGTGTTAGGACCGAGGCGGGAGGTGTGCAGTGTTTTTCTAGTTTCACTTCTCCACGGGTCACAACGTATATTTAATCTTTTCTCAGTTACCGATATGGGCAACCATAGACTCTATTTTTATCCCAGAATAAAAACACCAACCAGATTTCTCTAATAAACAGCAAAATTAACAGTTTATTATAAAACAAGACATAACCAGTAATGAAGCAAAGCATTAACACACAGATTGAAATATAAAAGTTCCCTTTTTACCTTAGCCCCTCATACACAGACACATACACCGGTTAATCGAAAAAATGAAGAGATTTACTCTTTTGAGCTCTATTACAAGGAAAAAACAAAAAGAATACTTTGGCCAGGTACTTGCTAATTCTTGAAGAAAAAACAGAAGATCTGGAAGGATGTTAGATGTCCTTTGTTTTGGTTTGGCATCCCATGTATGCATAGACGGCTGCTATTGGGATCGTCCTAGAACAGTTTTTGTCAGGTGACGTTGAAGATCAGTTTGGGTAGGCTTTCCAAGAAAAATGCAGCAACTATTTCAGTCTGTTCCTTACACATGCTTCTCAGAGCTTCTCAAAGCATTGAAAAAACTGGCAGGTTTTTCAAAGAGCTGGAACAGACTGAGTTGGGGTTTGCCCTCTTGGCAAGTTTTCTCCAACTGTCTTTTTTAACACTGTCCATATCACCAACTCACTGTCCAAAGTGAAACCAGAAACATCTCAGGAGTCAAGCCTCCTGACCCCTATAAATCTTGACTTGTCACTTCTTTGTAAACATCTTTCTGCAAATCAAATAAAACCCCTGTTGGGTAATTATCTGAAGACAGGTGCCCTCCAGTAAGGGCTTGTTTTTAGCGCTCCTTGATTCTGCCCGTAATTGTTGTTTACAAGCTCAGCCCAAAAGACCTTCTGATGACCCCTTTTTAAAAAAAAACAAAGTTCCAGCATCTATGGAATCTTTTTTCAGTTTAACATCCAAATCCTCATCATTTAACAAAAAAAATGGAAGCACTAGTAACATGAGGGAGGGCCATTGGAGAGGGAAGCTCTTTGGCTCATTGTGAATCAGGGGGAAACTCTCCGCTGGTTGGAGTCATACTTAGCACAAAGGAAGATGGTTGTGGTTGTTGGAGGTCTATCAACTCAGCCCCAGGACATCGTGGCAGGAGTTCCTCAGGATAGTGTCCTAGGCCCAACCATCTTCAGCTGCTTCATCAATGACCTTCCTTCAATCATAAGGTCAGAAGTAGGAATGTTCGCTGATGATTGCAGTGTTCAGTGCCATTTGCAACTCCTCAGATACTGAAGCAGCCCATATCCAGATGCAGCTAGACCGGGACAACATCCATGCTTGGGCTGATAAGTGGCAAGGAACATTCGCACCACACAAATGCCAGGCAATGACCACCTCAAACAAGATAGAATCTAACCATCACCCCTTAATGTTCAATGGCATTACCATCACTAAATTCCCCACTATTAACATAATGGAGTTAACATTGACCAAAAGCTGAACTGGAGTAGCCATATAAATACTGTGGCTACTATAGCAGGTCAGAGGCTAGGAACTCTGCAACGAATAACTCACCTCCTGACTCCCCAAAGCCTGTCCATCATCTACAAGGCACAAGTCAGGAGTGTGATGGAATACTCTCCACTTGCCTGGATGGGTGCAACTCCAACAAAACTCAAGAAGCTCAATACCATCCAGGACAAAGCAGCCTGCTTGATTGGCACCCCATTTACCACCTTCAACATTTACTCCCTTCACCACCGACGCACAGTGGCAGCAGTGTGTACCATCTACAAGATGCACTGCAGCAATGCACCAAGGCTCCTTAGACAGCACCTTCCAAACCCGTGACTTCTACCAACTAGAAGGACAAGGCAAGCAGATGCATGGGAACACCACCACCTGCAAGTTCCCCTCCAAGTCACAGCATCTTGACTTGGAACTATATCGCCATTCTTTTACTGTCGCTGGGTCAAAGTCCTGGAACTCCCTCCTTAACAGCACTGTGGGTGTACCTACACCCCAACTACTGCAGCGGTTCAAGAAGACGATTCACCACCACCTTCTCAAGGACAATTAATGATTGGCAATAAATGCTGTCCTAGCCAGCGATGCCCACATCCCACGAATGAATAAAAAAACATTTAGGGGTCCGCTGGCAGCAAAGGCCACCACAGCAGTCCCAATGCTGCCGCTGGAGGGGCTTTCCCTCCATTCTCCGTGCCCTGCCTTCTTGGCCCATTTAAAAATGTACATAATGTTCACCCGTTCGAAGGCCCCTCCATTTTGAGGCGTTCTCCGTGCTGCCTCAGCAGCGGCCCTCACTCTCAGTGGCGCTGCCGAGGCTCCAGAGCTGCTGGCCCGCTGATTGGGCGGGCAGCGTGGAAGGCCCGCCTACCTTCCTCAATTGACCGCCTCCGCCACCTGCTGGCTCCTCATTGCCTCCTCCTGGCAATATCGCAGGAGGAAGTCCCGCCTCCCACCTGAACAGACCAGTGACCCGAAACCCACCCCAACGAGAGGACCGCCACCACTTTGGCAAAGTCTCACTGTGCAGTCTTTATAACACTGTTGCTGCTGTGTGGACACTGCATTTATAGAATGTCTGTCGCTAGGTTTCTTAAATAGTAGACCACCAACTTTCTTGTGTGCAGCTGTTTTCTAAACATCTGGCTGTGTGCTTCTTGTACACTGGGGCAGTCACAGAATGATTTATATTGAGCAGTATTATTATACAGCTTCAACAAATCAGCAGTGCAGCTTTCAAGAAATTTAATCTACTCCCTGTTTGTATTTACAAATGTCTGACTGCTTACTTAAATCAAGACCAGATTTCTAGTTTTCAGTTACTTGCTGGGAGCATTACTGGGGGTGGAGGGCAGAAAGTGCAACAGTTTCAGCATTGTTTCCGAGCCTCACACAACGTGTGGAGTTTGCGAGATTGAAAAAATATTGGAACTACAAAGTACACAATCAGGGGTTTCTGGCTTTCTATACTAATCCATCCATTCATATTTCTGAGTGTATTGACATTGGAGATACCCAAACAAAAACTCCATTTGTTTTCACAGATTCATCTGTATGAAAGAGTTCAGTTTGCACCATTGCATAATTTGTCCACATCAGCTTTGTCAATATAAAGAACTTGCATTTGCCTGACATCTTTCATGACCCCAGAGTCTCCCAAAGTGCTTATAAAGTATTATTTCAAGGGCTGTTATGTTGCATCCAGCGAATGATCATCATCCGCTCTTGGGGTCAAGATGTCTCCAGGATAATGCAGCCAGCTATGGCAGCTCAGAATCAATTCAAGCTCCATGACAGTCCAGTAGCTGAGCCAGGTACGTCCATAGTATTCCAGAGTCCAGTAGCTGAGCGTCCATCAACCTTCTCGTGAGTGGAACTTGGAGGGATCGACTTGTTGCTGGGGTAGAATTCTTCCTACTCTGCTTTAGGTAACCTGTAGACCAAAGGCTTAATGAACAGGGTGGTAATACTTTGACAAGCAGTGGAAAACTTCCCAATATTCTACTCTGTGCAAGTTTTAGCTGACAAAACCGCAGAGACATTAGTGCAAAACTATAGTCTGACACTCCAGTGCAGTACTGAGGGAGGTGCTGTCTTTCTGATGAGATGTTAAACCAAGGAGCCATCTGCTCTCCAGGTGGACGTAAAAGATCCAATGACACTATTTTGAAGAAGAGCAGGGAGTTCTCCCCAGTGTCCTGGCCAATACTTATCCCTCAATCAACATCAGTAAAACAAACATTTTCTGGTCATTAGCACATTACTGTTTGTGGGAGCTTGCTGTGCGCACATTGGCTGTAGCATTTCCTACATTGCAACAGTGACTACACTTCAAAAGTCCTTCATTAGCTGTAAAGCTTTGGGGTGTCCTGAGGTTGTGAAAGGCGCTATAGAAATGCAAGTTGTTCTTTCTTTGAACTCCAGCAGTATGCCTGAACGCACTTGTGGATGTTGAATTGGTCAAATTGCACCTAAACGCTTTGGATTTCAGCAAGATCCAACAAGCATTAATGGGATGGAGCTCCGTTAATCTGTTTTTTGGTCGGTGTTGGTTGAGATGGATTTGGGACAGTGTAGAGGGAGATCTCACCTTTGTTCTTCAGATAGTGCCTTGGGATCATTAACATCCACCTGAATTACCTGGCTAGGCAGATGGGTCTTTGGTTTAATGTCATGTCTGAAAGATGGCACCATCAATAGTGCAGCACCATCACAGCATAGTAGTGGATTAATAGCAAATGTTATGCAGTCAAGTCCTGCTGTGAGGCGCAAATCCAGAGTCTCGAGGTCAGAGTGCTGGCAGATGAACCAAGCTGGTGTATTTATTTCTCTTCACTTTGAGTAGGTTGCGACCCAGTTTACTGCTTCACTCTTATTCCATTGCTTAGTACTGTGATTGTTTTAGTGTTTGACTCATACAGCCAGTCCATTCATTGTGTGTTTTGGGAATGGCGCAGATCGCAAATCATTTTATTGAAATATAATTGGTTTCTTTTAAAGTGGTAATGCCATCAAAACACTGCAGAGGAAATCCCAGGATTTTATAATCGGCGCTCTCCCCTTTGCTCCCCGAAAACAAATGAACATTATTTTGTAACATCTTGCAAGGAGTTGCATGCAGACAATCTGAAAAATTCCCAAATGATCCATCAGTCAGAGGCAGAAACAAATTTAGGCCTGAAAGTAGCGATTACCTCTCGTAAATAACTCCTATCGAATTCCCTAAACAACTGGAGTGCTGACATGATCAATGGAGTCACATGGGAAATCTCACAGTAACTGTACTGCTAAACTACATTCCGCTGTCACAGTGAAGAGAGGTAACTTCAGAGAATTCTTTTCTGGCGACACAGGATTCTCCAGTGATCTTTCTTTAACTTCTGAATTGGCTTTTGTTGCTGCATTCACCAGTGGCCTCCTCCTCGAAGGCTCAATACAGTTCAGGGTGCTGTAAAGAGAGGGCTGTGTTGTTCTTGTACCATGTGACATTGGTACCATGTCAAGATCGGTAGCAATGGAGAGATCGGAGCAGCTTTGCTGAGTGAAACATGTGGCTGAATCCCAGGATATCTGTGGATTGTTACCTAAATGCAACCTATTAGCTATACATTCCTTGAGCTATATATATGGTCCGTGAGCTATACACATCTGTGAGCTGTATATGCCCGTGAACTACATACGGTCCATTACAATTCGGCCCACAAGGACCAACAATCCAGTTTCTATTTGTGATTGTGTTTCCTAATCTAAAGGTTTTCCCTGTTTGAAATTTCTGTGTCTGGAGGTTTGGAAAGGTCTGCTTTCAGTCCTGTTCTCCCATTGGTGGATAAGCCCTAAATTTGAACATCAGGATATATTAGGACCAGCAGCTTGTGGGGTGAGCACATTAATGGGACCCAGATCTAATCGAGCCTGTCTGACCAGGAGTCTACATGGTAGCGACCGAAACACCAAACAAAGATCAACAGGTTACATACTCCTGTCTTAATATCTCTGGCTTGCATATGAATGTACAAAAATATGAATTAGGAGCAGGAGTAGGCCACTCAGCCCCTCGAGCCTGCTCCGCCATTCAGTACGTTCATGGTTGATCTGACTGTACCCTCAACTCCACATTCCCGCCCACCCCTGATAATCTTCCACCCCTTTGCTTATCAAGAATCTATCTGCCTCGGCCTTAAAAATATTCAAAGACTCTGCTGCCACTTCCTTTTGAGGAAGAGAATTCCAAAGACTCACAACCCTCAGAGGGAAAAAGTTTCTCCTGACCTCTGCCTTAAATGAGCGACCCCTTATTTTTAAACAGTGACTCCTAGTTCTGGATTGTCCCACAAGGGGAAACATCCTTTCTACATCCACCCTGTCAGGATCTTATATGTTTCAATCAAGTCACCTCTTATTCGTTGAAACTCCAGCAGATACAAGCCTAGCCTGTCCAATCTTTCCTCATAAGACAATCCACCCATTCCAGGTATTAGTCTAGTAAACCTTCTCTGAACTGCTTCCAACGCATTTACATCCTTCCTCAAATAAGGAAACAAATACTGTACACAGTACTCCAGATGTGATCTCACCAATGCCCTGTATAGCTGAAGCATAACCTCCCTACTTTTGTATTCAATTTCCCTCGCAATAAACGATAAGATTGTATTAACTTTCCTAATTACTTGCTGTACCTACATTCTAACCTTTTGCGATTCATGCACTAGGACACCCAGATCTCTCTGCATCTCAGAGCTCTGCAATCTCTCACCATTTAGATAATATGCTTCTTTTTTATTCTTCCTGCCAAAATGGACAATTTCACATTTTCCCACATTATACTCCATTGACCAGATCTTTGCCCACTCACTTAACCTATCTATATCCCTTTGTATCCCCCTTATGTCCTCTTCACAACTTACTTTCCTACCTATCTTTGTGTCATCAGCAAATATAGCAACCATACCTTTGGTCCTTCCATCCAAGTCATCTATATAAATGGTAAAAAGTTGAGGCCCCAGCACTGATCCCTGTGGCACACCACTCGTTACATCTTGCCAACCAGAAAATGACCCATTTATGCCTACTCTCTGTTCCCTGTTAGCTAACCAATCTTCTATCCATTCCAATATGTTACCCCCTACACCATAAGCTTTTATTTTCCGCAATAACCTTTGATGTGGCACCTTATCAAATGCCTTCTGGAAATCTAAGTTCAGTACATCCACCAGTTCCCCTTTATCCACAGCACATGTTACTTCTTCAAAGAACTCCAATAAATTGGTTAAACATGATTTCCCTTTCACAAAACCATGTTGACTCTGCCTGATTACCTTGATTTTTTCTAAATGCCCTGCTATAACATCTTTAGTAATAGCTTCAAACATTTTCCCTAAGACAGATGTTAAGCTAACTGGCCTGTACTTTCCTGCTTTCTGTCTCCCTCCCTTTTTGAATAAACGAGTTACATTGGCTATTTTCCAATCTATTGGAACCTTCCCTGAATATAGGAAATTTTGGAAAATTAAAACCAACGCATCAACTATCTCACTAGCCATTTCTTTTAACACCCTAGGATGATGTCCATCAGGACCTGGGGACTTGTCAGCCCGCAACTCCAACAATTTGTTCAGTACCACTTCCCTGGTGATTAGTTCCTCCTTCCCTTCCATTTCCTGATTAACATCTATTTCTGGGATGTCGTTTGTATCCTGTATAGTGAAGACCAATGCAAAGTACCTGTTCAATTCATCTGTTATCTCCTTATTTTCCCTTTCTGTAAGACCAACTTTGTTAACTTTTCTTTTTTAAATATCTATAGAAACTCTTACTATCTGTTTTTATATTTCTAGCTAGCTTTCTCTCGTACTCTAATTTTTCCCTCCTTATCAATATTTTAGTCAATCTTTGCTGTTTTTTATATTCTGTCCAGTCTTCTGACCTGCCACCCATCTTTGTGCAATTATATGATTTTTCTTTAAGTTTGATACTATCTTTAACTTCTTTAGTTAACCACGGATGGTGAGTCCTCCCCTTGGAATTTTTCCTCATTGGAAAATGTATCTGTTCTGTGCATTCTGAAATATCCCCTTAAATGTCTGCCACTGCATCTCTATTAACTTATCCCTTAACCTAATTTGTCAGTTCACTTTAGCTAGCTCTGCTTTCATGCCCTCATAATTGCCCTTATTTAAGTATAAAATACTAGTCTTGGATCCATTCTTCTCTCCCTCAAACTCAATGTAAAATTCAACTATATTATGATTGCTTTCCAATCTTAAAATTCAACAAGTAAAGAGTCACAGTTTTTTATTAAAAAGTGAAGCTACTACAATTGGCAGTGTTAAATTTGAGAGATTGTTTGACTGTTTTCTGGGCAGGATTATCAACAGGTCTGTGGATGGAAGCAGCAGTATACCTACAGTCAGTCAGAAAGCATTCACTCATTTATTTACACATTAAATTCAATCTGACATTCCACCTTCTGGAAATTTTCCAAATTCTCTTCCTTTTGTCTAATTTCTGTTCTGCTTTTTTTCTCCCCTTCGTGTGATTATTCACTTGTATTTGCCCTTTCAGTAATGAACAGATTTTCATTGCCGAGGGAGATTTTTCTCTTGTCTGTTTTGCTCGAGGGGGACCCCCTGTGAGAGTCACAACAGGACACCAAATCCTGCTGTTTCTCTAGAGATATTAATAGGCAGAAGGTTGCAGCTGGTTTGGCCTTTGTCATGCACTTGATGGAAAACAGCGTGTCTGAAATGTGAGGATTGAAAAAAGAAAAGAACAGCGACAAGTTGACAATAAAAGTATGGAATCTGAGAATTATTTGTATTGCCAAATTCAAAATCCTATTAGACTTTGTTGATTTAATACTGTGATTACATCTTAATAACTAGGTCAGAACAGTCTCAATATTTGCATAATTAGCAGGTTAGTATAAAGGCAAGGGCATTATCACAAAGAACGTAATCTTATCATGGAAAAAAATGATTAGTAGGAGTTGGAGAGCAGTGGGAAAATCTCAGGCTTGAGAGCAAAAGATCCATTGTAACAGGAGCAGTCAGATGGCTGCGCTGCATTGTAATATGCTTTCAACCTCAGCCATCAAATCTCTTGTCCGCCTTGACATTTTTTTTGTCCGTTTCCAGAATTGCAATTGGAAGTGTTTTTATTCTGGCTTTCACGCTATCAAATCCGGAAAATGACAACTACAGTAATACAGACAAGCTGCAATTTATTTTGAACAGTACATTCTGGCTGAAACCTGGCAAAGCAAAGAAAAATATGAGTTCTATTTATTTGTTTATTGTATTCAATGTAATTTTAACAAATCCCTAGAGCCCTTGAAACAAAAAAAGTATGAACATAGAGAAACTGTCTGGCCACTGTCTTTGTAAATTGCAATAATGTAGGGGACTGGACAGTAGAGTCAACTAGACGACTGGCTTTTCCCGTCTGGAATCTGCATTTCAATGCAGTCCAGGGTAATGGAACAAAAGCCTGTGACAGTAGCTCAAGATCCTAAATGAAATGAATTGGTCAGTGACATCCCGATTCCCAATAGATGTGAGTCCGTATAAATTAGGAGAAGGAATAGGCCTTACGACCGCTCGAACGTGCTCCACCATTCAATTAGATCATTGCTGATCTGATCTTGGCCTCAACTCCACTTTCCTGCCTGTTCCCCTGAACCCTCGACTCCCCTATAGTTCAAGAATTTGTCTATCTCAGTCTTGAATATATTCAATGTCTCAGCCTCCATAACTGTCTGGGGTAGAGAATTCCAAAGATTCATGACCCACTGAGAGATGAAATTCCTCCTCATCGCCTTCTTAAATGGGTGATCCTTTATTCTGAAACTATGCCCCCTAGAGCTGGCTTCCCCTACGATGGGGAAACACCTCCAGCACTTACTGGGCAATTTCATCCAAAGTAGTAATAGTAATGGAAAATGAATAATTCAGAAAGCAGCAATGGCTCTTCTGATGTTCAGATTATTATTTTTTTTCTCTGGGGTTTGACATTGCAATAAACTGATAAACATTTTAGAGGCAGCAAAGGCCACATGAGAACTGTGAATTTTTAATTCAGGTAAAATAAGCAGTCTATTCAATATTTTCCTCTCGTCTGAAATCATAGACATTGGTCACAGGTTCTCTTTGCTCCTTATTCAGGGGGCCATTCTTCCTGAGTGCAGTAGCCTATTTGACTGTTGGGATAGAGCAGGATCAGAAAAACGCTGTTTGTAAATTGTATTGATATTATTAATCATTCTTTGCATTGGCAAGGCTGGCATTTACTGACCATCCCCAGTTGCCCTGAGAAGATCAAGGTCGACTTTTTTCTTGAAGGCTTGTTCCAACTGAGTGGCTGACCAGACCACTTCAGAGTGCCGATACACGCCAATCAGGCTGGAGTCACAGAGAGGGCAGATCAGCTCGGAGCATAAAGTTTCTGTTCCTAAAGGTCATTAATGAATCAGTTGGGTCTTGATAACAATATTGTGTAATGAGAGGGGAATAATTGACAATCTAGTGGTGCGAGACCCCTTGGGGACAAGCGACCATAATATGATAGAATTCTTCATCAAGATGAAGAGGGACTTAGTTGATTCTGAGACAAGGGTACTGAATCTTAGTAAAGGAAACTACGAAGGCATGAGGCGCGAGTTGGCCATGACGGATTGGGAAACGTTACTTAAAGGGATGATGGTGGATAGGCAATGGCAAACATTCAAAGAGCACATGGATGAACTGCAACAATTGTTTATTCCTGTCTGGTGCAAAAATAAAACGGGAACGGTAGCCAAACCATGGCTTACAAGGGAAATTAGAGATAGCATTAAATCCAAGGAAGAGGCATATAAATTTGCCAGAAAAAACAACAGACCTGAGGATTGGGAGCAGTTTAGAATTCAGCAAAGGAGGACCAAGGGATTGATTAAGAAGGGGAAAATAGAGTACAAGAGCAAGCTTGCGGGAAACATAAAAACTGACTGTAAATGTTTCTATAGGTATGTGAAGAGAAAAAGATTGGTGAAGACAAATGTAGGTCCCTTACAGTCAGAAACAGGGGAATTTATTATGGGAAATAAAGAAATGGCTGACCAACTAAATGCATACTTTGGTTCTGTCTTCACAAAGGAGGACATAAATATCATACCAGAAATGTTGGTGAACACAGGGCTTAGTGAGAGAGAGGAACTGAAAGAAATCAGTATTAGTAGAGAAATGGTGTTGGGAAAATTGATGGGATTGAAGGCCGATAAATCCCCAGGGCCTGATGGTCTGTATCCCAGAGTACTTAAGGAAGTGGCCCTAGAAATAGTGGATGCATTGGTGGTCATCTTCCAAGATTCTATAGACTTTGGGACAGTTCCTACAGATTGGAGGGTAGCTAATGTAACCCCACTATTTAAAAAGGGAGGCAGAGAGAAAACAGGAATTATAGACCAGTCAGCCTGACGTCAGTAGTGGGGAAAATTCTAGAGTCCATTATCAAAGATTTTATAGCAGAGCACTTATAGCGGAGAACAGTGGTAGAATCGGACAGAGTCAGCATGGATTTACAAAAGGGAAATCATGCTTGACAAATCTACCAGAATTCTTCGAGGATATAACTAGTAGAGTTGATGAGGGGGAGCCAGTGGATGTGGTTTATTTGGACTTTCAGAAGGCTTTCGACAAAGTCCCACATAAGAGATTAGCGTGTAAAATTAAAGCGCATGGGATTGGGGGTAGTGTATTGCGATGGATAGAAAATTGGTTGGCAGACAGGAAACAAAGAGTAGGGATAAATGGGTCTTTTTCCGAATGGCAGGCAGTGACTAGTGGGGTACGGCAGGGATCGGTGCTGGGACCCCAGCTATGCACAATATACATAATGATTTGGATGAGGGAACTAAATGTAATATCTCCAAATTTGCAGATGACACAAAACTGGGTGGGAGGGTGAGTTGTGAGGAGGATGCAGAGAGACTCAGGGTGATTTGAACAAGTTGAGTGAGTGGGCAAATGCACGGCAGATGCAGTATAATGTGGATAAATGTGAGGTTATCCACTTTGGTAGCAAAAACAGGAAGGCAGATTATTATCTGAATGGCTGTAAACTGAGAGAGGGGAATATGCAGCGAGACCTGGGTGTTCTCGTACACCAGTCGCTGAAGGTAAGCATGCAGGTGCAACAGGCGGTAAAAAAGGCAAATGGTATGTTGGCCTTAATAGCGAGAGGATTCGAGTACAGGAGCAGGGATGTCTTGCTACAATTATATAGGGCCTTGGTGAGGCCACACCTGGAATATTGTGTGCAGTTTTGGTCTCCTTATCTGAGGAAGGATGTTCTTGCTATAGAGGGAGTGCAGTGAAGGTTTACCAAACTGATTCCTGGGATGGCGGGACTGACGTATGAGGAGAGATTGAGTCGGTTAGGATTATATTCGCCGGAGTTCAGAAGAGTGAGGGGGGATCCCATAGAAACCTATAAAATTCTAACAGGACTTGACAGGGTAGATGCAGGAAGGATGTTCCCGATGGTGGGGGAGTCCAGAATGAGGCGCCATAGTCTAAGGATACGGGGTAAACCTTTCAGGACTGAGATGAGGAGAAATTTCTTCACTCAGAGAGTGGTGAGCTGTGGAATTCGCTACCACAGAAAGCATTTAAGGCCAAACATTGTATGTTTTCAAAAAGGAGTTAGATATAGCTCTCGGGCCTAAAGGGGTCAAAGGGTATGGGGGGGAAAGCGGGAACAGGTACTGAGTTGGATGATCAGCCATGATCATAATGAATGGCGGAGCAGGCTCGAAGGGCCGAATGGCCTACTCCTGCTCCTATTTTCTATGCTTCTATGTAATATGATGACTTTGTGGTGAATTTTACTGGTACCACTTTTATTTCCAGATTATTAAACTGAAATCAAATTCTCAAAGTGCAATGGTGTGATTTGAAATTATACTCTCTAAATTACTCACATAACTATTACATCACCATACAACAACAACTTATAACTGCTTTGGTTCTGACACTATTGGCCTTGCAACATTGACTTTATTTTGTGTTTCCCTGTTGTAGCTATTGTTACAGGTCTGTCAGCATCTTTCTTATTTGATGATTTATTTGTCTGTTATTTTGAATGGTGAGTATCTTCTCCATGTTGGACCAGTCACTCATTCTGAACCACAGAATGAATGTTTTTAGATTTTGGAAAGAAGGAAAGAACTCGTACTTATATCACATTTTTCACGTCTCTGGACGTACCAAAGTCCCTCAAAACCAATGGATTACTTTTGATGTTTAGTCAATTTTGTTATTGTTGGCAAACACCAATTTGGCAGGTCAACTAAGTCCATTGTATTGGTGAACATGTTGCGTCATTATTTCGGTATGCAATACATTGCTTCATTTCACGCCAATGTGTCTGTAGAAGGATAAGTGCAATTGTATTGAAACTTGGTAAATTGGAAAAGATAGAAACTTTAGGAATGTTAATATTCCTTATCAGATGCAAGGTTCCCCTGTTGGCTTAATGGGTGGGTACATGCTGTGGTAGGAATGTCAGAATGGTTCCAAGTCTAATCTCTGACCTATTGTTGCTCTTAAACCATGGGAGTGCTGGTTCAATTATATCTAGCCCCACTGTGCATATGTTAAAGTTCATGGAAATCAGCCAGGTTTCTAGTGGAAATTGATTGTCAACTCCCCTGTCAGTCAGGCTCAGTAACATGGAAGGTGTTTGAAATTATAATTCAGTGCAGTGAAATTTAATACAGGCAGGCATTCAGTACTGAACATAAGATGAAACAAATCAGCAACGTAAATGCTTCATGATTAGTGTTGGAATAGCTAAAGATCAAGTTAGGGAAGTTCTAAGGTGTTAGCCTTGGCTCAGTGGTGGGACTCACCTCTGAATCAGCCAGTTGAGGGTTGATGTCCCTCTTCACAGACTTGAGCATATAATCAGGGCTGACTCTTCAGTTCCGCTGCACTGTTCGAGGCATCGTCTGCTCTCTCAGGTGGACATAAAAGATCCCATGTCATTATCTGATAAAGAGCAGGGGAGCTGTTCCTGATATCCTGGCTGATATTAGCCCTCAGCCACTATCACTTAAAAAAATGTATCTGATCATTTATTTCATTGATGTTGGTGGGATCTTGCTGTGCACTAATTGGCTGCCATGTCTCCTGCATTACAACAGCAACTGCGCTTCTAAAGTATTTCAAAACTGTAAAGTGCTTTTAGATGTTCTAAGGTCATGAAAGGCTGTATAAATGTAAGTTCTTTATGTTGTTAGTAGACTCGATGCTAAGCATGTTCTGGCACTGCAGAATAGCAATTAGCAAAGCAAATAGGTGATGAAATCTGTAGCCAAAACTGTGCAGTACAAGTTGAGGAAGTCATGCTCCATCATGCTCCGGTCAGACCATCTTGAGTATTGTGTCCAGTTCTGGTCACAGAGACACAAGGGAGATATTCAAGCACTGGAGGCGTTTCAGAGAAGAATCACAAAACTGATTTGTTGTGTTAGTGGATTCAGTTTTGAGGAAAGACCGGAACACAATTCTGGGTGGAATAGTGGAGGTGAAATTGTTACGCTTAGCTGAGAGATGATAGTGATGGTTCCTTTTCCACCTGTCGACTGATCGAAGACAGTGTTTTTTTTTAAAAGTGTTTTAACCCCTGAGTGCTTTAATTGCCATAACAGACAAAGTACATGTTTTCTTGTAAGTTTTAAAAGAAAGATAAATGTCTATTATTCAACACCCGAAATATACGCAACTACACCCACTCTAACACTCATACAGACACACACGCACTCAAGAAGAGATAGAAATTATAAAGTAACATACGTTTAGGCCTTATGAATTTTTTAAGAGTTCTCTGTTGTACTTGCTTTTCCCTGGAGTGAAGACTTGAAGCAGTGCAAGCCTCTAATCTTTTCCTTGTTGCAGATTTTTCTTGTTATATTCCAGTCCAAGTTCAATGGCGAAACTCTGGTATGATTTCTCAGGTGGAGAGTTCAAGGCCGATTCCAGTCTCTGTCTACATGTAACAATGTTAGTGATCTTAGGCAGGGTCCTTTCCGTTCATTGGTACAGATATTTCTCTCTCTCCCTTTGTCTGCCCAGGATACACCTTTATTAAAACTCCTCATCAGAAACCTAGTTTCTGTCATGTGATCAGAGTTTCTCTTCTATTGAATTCATAAATAGTTCCTGATGGTTCGGCCATTGTCAGACAATGGAGTTCGGGTGTCCCTCAGTCACATACCATCCTGATAAAGGAGAGCTATTCACACCCATTCTCTAGGGTTTAAGCTTGGAGTCAAAAAGTCTGCAACATTATTGTTAACCCAATCAGTTGGAGAAATGCAGCCATTACCACAAAAGGATCATTTGCATTTTAATGGCTTCTCAAAGACTTATCCAGACATGAAAATTAGCTCAGGATTCTTGCCGTTCTGTGTGTATTGGCAGGAAAGAAATGGTCACCTGACCTCAACTCCATTTTGTTTCACAGGAACTGTGTTCATTTCAGGTTTATTTCATAAGTTCATTTTATAGTTCATAAGTTTGTATTGCATGAGCGTGACAAAATCATTTCAGAAGCGGTTAGATGCCACAGTGGGGATATCTCTGGATGATACACTGAATGGTCTTCTTCCTCTGTATCAATCCCAAGATTCATTCAGCATTTCAGAATGCTTGTGGAATTAGAAAGTTGACAGGACAATTGGCTTTCTGGTAATAATAGAAACATTAAACATGAAGATAAAATTCCTTGCATTTGGCTTTGCACCGCAGCTATACCTGACCTGAAGCCCAAATGGTGCAAGACTGACTAATCACACACTAACGGTAGAATCACACCTCTTCTGTTAGATCAATGCCCGAGATTATACAATCAATTTTACGCCTTTGTGCATCTAAAGCAACTTTGCATCAATGCAAAAACAGTGGTCTTGTGGATCCTTTTAAAGGTGCACAATTGTTGTAAAAGAAGTGCCTGCCAAACCATTATTTTTGGACTTGCTACAATATTGTGACATGATGGCACACAAGTTCATTATTGCATTGCAAAAACGTGATGTCAAAAGTAGTGTGCAGTTATTGGGCTATTTATCCTCCCCTGTGCCTCTTTTAGCTGCACCTCACCCTGTACTGTACCTGACCAAGAATTGCTGTCAGTTTGAGTAGGCAGAAATAGTATTCTGCTATTCATAGATAAGCACAGGACATCTCCCCAAGCGGTATTTTGAAAGACACATTGACTTGTCTGGCCCACACTGCAATGAAAATGGTTGGAAATGGTGTGTTAAAAAGATTAAGCTTGAACTGAACTTGTGCTTACGTCCTAATACCTCTGAAATAAGAGTGGAGGCTGTGCCAGCATTTTACACCTGACTTTCTTGATCATTAGCAACTGTCCTATTTACTGTGATTTTAGGTACAAAGGTTGAGTGTACATCATGATTTTGGTTGCACATTCCATCATTGCATTTGCTTTGGTGATTGCTATGCTGCAGTGACAGAACATGCTTAGCATCAAGTCTACTAAAGACAGAAATAGCTTACATTTATACAGCCTTTCATGACCTTAGAACATCTAAAAGCACTTTACGATTAATAAAATACTTCAAAAGAGCAGTTGCTGCTGCAATGTGGCAGCCAATTTGTGCACAGCAAGATCCCACAAACATTAATGCAGTAAATGATTAATCTTTTTTTATGTTGATTGAGGGATAGAAATTGGCCAGGACGCCGGGGAGAACTCCCTCGCACTTCTGAGAACGCAAACATTGCCTCTGACAGCGCAGTGGATCTGAAAAGTCAGCCCCGATTAGTTGCTCAGGTCTGCGAGGTGGGATATTTCAAGTGGCTAAAGAAAGTAGTTTAGCCAAATGCACTATTTTTAATTTGACGAAGCATCAAAAATGAGTGCAGTTCTCAGCTGATTGATAAGTGCCTCGACTGTGCCATTGATTTGAATCTATCCCATCTGCTCTGAGGCAAATGGCATTTTACAGTATCTCCACACTCAGAAGCAAAAAAAAAGCAATTTTTCTCCCAGTGATTGACAATATCCTGCCCTGGGACTAGTGATATTCTCAATAGCCTTAACTATCCTCACTCGGAATTCCACAATGCATTTAGATTGATTCTGTAATATAGATGGAGTCCACAATTGATTTAGATTGATTTTGAAGTCTTTGACTTTAAAGGTAAATGATTGGCAATGAGCTGTCTCCTTTGATTCCCTGTGCAGAGCTGGGGCTCAATTTCAGCAATATTTGTGACATTTAAACTGGCATCTCGCCAATAAAAAATATTTGAAAATAGTAATAAAAAGACAAAATAAGATTTTGAATTCTAAATTTTGAGACAATGATATTCTAAAAGTGTGTATGGTTTGCTTTACATCCCTATAGACATAAAGCTGAATCCAAAAACTGCTGGCACATTGAATCCATTAAACGTACGAACACAATTGGAAAGAGCTTTTGGTTGGTACAAAAGATGCTAAGAATGTCTAAAAACAGAGAAATGTAATTGGGTCCAGTTTGCCTGCTATTTTCTCAATGATTGGTCTTCTCTGTCTCAAAATATGTTTTCTCTTGAACCCATTTCTGCTGTCTGAGATCTCTGTGCTCCTCTAATTCTGGCCTCTTTAGCATCCCCTATTTTAATTGCTCCACCATTGGTGGCCATGCCTTCAGCTCCCTAGGACCCAAGCTCTGGAATTCCCTCCTTAAACCTCTCCATCTCTCTACCTCACTTTCCTCCTTTAAGACACTCCATAAGACCTACTTCTTTGGCAAGCTTTCGGTCAGCTGCCTTATTGTCTCCTTATGTAGCTCAGTGTCAATACTCCTGTGAAGCGCCTCGAGATGTTTTATTATGTTAAAGGTGCTATCTAAATATAAGTTGTTGTTGTCAAGTTCAGCAGCTTTGCAAGTCTTACATTGCACCATTGGATAGGAGTACATGAATACTTGCCCCTTAAAATTTCTCTCTCGCCGTTTTAGCGAAGGTTTAAACTCATTCATTTTAGTTAGCTTAATAATCCTCATCAGAACGTCCATTTTATCTCCAACATATATCGAAGCCCAGCAAATAGGTTGGAGGCTGAAAACCCTGGGTAGATTTTCCTGCTGGTGGATAAGCTGTTACTATTTTAGGCAGTTGTAAAGGTTGCAGGCTCAATGGGCACACAGAGCAAGCACTCGGATGGGAATGTACAGTCTCCTGTGTATTTTATTGCTTGTTTTGTTGCTGCAGTTTTCTGTAGAACAATATAAGACTGTTTTTTTTTTAATGGCTCTAGTGTGCTGGCCCCAAACACCCTACCTGGTGATTTGTTCCAGATGTTCATCACTTTCTGTCTAATTTTCCAATAGTTCACTGGGAGCTAGTGTGTGCAAACCTTGGTGCAAGTTTCCAAATACCTGCCAGCTGAAACGGAGGTTGTGAGCACACACTTTATTTGCACACAAATAATACTTTGAAGACTTAGTTTTAACTAACTCTTCAAAATGGATTTTTCTCCACACCCCATTGAAAGTATGTTGACTCAATTCATTCGAAAATTAAGGAACGTACAAGCAGCTGTTAAAACATCCCCTCACTTTCCTGCACAATTTCCAAATCACCTCATTACGAAATGCTTCGTTCTTTGATTCCTTCATCCATGTTCTAATGCACTTCAGCCTGGTGTCTGGCACATAATATTCAGCCCTTTAGAAGGAGGCTGCAGCCAAGTTTAGCGTTATCTGTTCGACAACACATTTCGAGCAATCACAGCCATACCTTTTCTGTTGAGTAATTTGCTGCAGTGATTGATTATTCCTTGTATGTTGACAGTGAGTGTCAGTGGGCTGAACGATTCTGTCCGTACCCAGAGACCACCCGCAGTTAGTTTCAGCAATGGTTACAAGTAATGATGAAAGGCTTTCGTCAGTTTTCCCTCTCCCTTTCCCACAAATAATAAGTGTCCTGTTGCTTTGATTAAAGACAGCTGTGGCTCAGTCACATGGCCTTTTTTTTTTGTTCATGGGATGTGGGCATTGCTGGTATTTCCTAATTGCCCTTGAGAAGGTGGTAGTGAGCCACTGCCTTGAACCCCTGCAGTTTATCTGGTGTTGGTACACCCACCGTGCTATTAGAAAGTGAGTTCCAGGATTTTGACCCAGCGACAGTGAAGGAACAGCGATATAGTTCCAAGTCAGGATGGTGTGTAGCTTGGAGGGGAACTTGCAGGTGGTGGTGTTCCCATGCATCTGCTGCTCTTGGCCTTCTAGGTGGTCACAGGTTTGGAAGGTGCCAAGGTAGGTTCATTGAATGTCATGGGAGATGGTTAGATTCTCTCTTGTTGGAGATCACCATTGCCTGGCACTTGTGTGACACGAATGTTACTTGTCACTTATCAACCCAAACCTGAATGTTGTCTAGGTCTTGCTGTATGTGGGCACAGACTGCATCATTGTCTGTATTTGTGAATGGTGCTGAACATTGTGCAATCGTCAGCGAACATCCCCACTTTTGACGTTATAGTGGAGGGAGTATCATTGATGAAGCAGTTGAAGATGGTTGGGCCTAGGACACTACCCTGAGGAACTCCTGTAGTGGTGTCCTGGGGCTGAGATAATTAATCTGCAACAACCACAGCCACCTTCCTTTGTGCTAGGTATGACTCCAACCATTGGAGAGTTTTGCCCCTGTTTCCTGTTGACTTCAATTTTACACAGGCTCCTTGATGCCATACTCAGTCATGTACTGTCTCGATGTCCAGGGCAGTCACTATCATCTCAACACTGGATGCCACCTCCTATGTCCATGTTTGGACCAATGCTGTAATGAAGTCTGGAGCTGAGTGGTCCTGGTGGAACCCGAACTGAGCATCAGTGAGCAGGTTATTGCTGAGTAAGTGACATTTGATTGCACTGTCGAAGACACCATCCATCACTTTTTTGATGATTGAGAATAGACAGATGGGCCAGTAATTGGCCTGGTTGGATTTGTCCTGCTTTTTATGATCAGGACATACCTGGGCAATTTTCCACATTGTTGGGTAGATGCCAGTGTTGTAGCTGAGCTGGAACAATTTAGCTCGGGGCAGACTAGTTCTGGAGCACAAGCCTTGAGCACCACAGCCAGGATGTTGTTGGGGCTTGTAGCTTTTGCTGTACCCATTGCAATCAGCCATTTCTTGATATCATTTGGAGTGAATCAAATTGGCTGAAGACTGGCATCTGTGATGCTGGGGACCTCAGGCAGAGGCTGAAATTGATCATCCACTCGTCACCTCTGGTTGAAGATGGTTGCAAATGCTTCAGCCTTGTCTTTTGCACTGACATGCTAGGTTCCCCCATCATTGTGGATGGAGCCTCCTCCTCCAGTCAGTTGTTTAATTGACCACCACCATTCAGGACTGGGTACGGGAGAACTGCAGAGCTTTGATCTGATCCACTAGTTGTGGAATCGCTTAGCTTTTTCTATAGCATGCTGCTTCTGTTATTTAGCATATATGTAGTCCTATGTTGTAGCTTCACCAGGTTGGCACCTGATTTTCAGGTATGCCCGGTGGCTGCAGCTGGCATGCTCCCCACACGCCTCATTGAATTACAATCCATGCAGCTGAGAAGATGTTTGCCAGTAGTTTGTTGTGCTGGCTATATGGAGCTTGTTGTTGATGAATAAGCCCCTTTGCCCTTTCTGAAGCAGTCCTGAGAGGAATTGAACAGAAATTCAAAGATTTGAAGGGAAAACAAATAAGGCACACTATATTGAATTGAAGCATCACTTTATAAAACGTAGGGACAGGTTGCCTCTGTTGATAGAAAATTGAAACATCGAGTATGAAGGGTGCATTTACAATTTGCAGTTGAGGAAATCTTCCTCTTATAGAAAATATTCATTAAATTGTTGCAAGATTAAAACCCATATTAATGATGTAGAATGTTAAGACCTCATTTCCCTCTATAAATTATTTTGATTACTAAAAGAACTCCAAATCCCAAGTGCTATCTTTGTGAAACTTGAAGTTTATACTAAAAGGAAAATGTTAAAAAAAAATTAATGTAAAGGAGCAAACCTGCATAAACATGGCAATTTAACTAGAACAACAACTTTTAGAAACAATAGACCCATTTGTATGAAACAGGGGATTTGTTTTTACATGCATCAAAGTGGTATATTGAAGAATTGGGTTAATTAGACCTTATTTACATAATTACAAAGTATTTTCACCAATATCTAAAATATCACGAATACATATTGCACAGAACAATATCCACATGCAGCTTTAAGCCTTTAATCTCACTGGGCTCATGTATTTTCATGAAAAGCTTCATTACTTTCTATCACACACAAATGCAAATCTTTAGGTCTGGAAAATGACACCCATGAAGAGTTGCAGGGAGAGTAAATGTCACAGTGAAACCAGGGAATAACACAGAAGAAAATACAACAACTTATTTATATAGTGCCTTTAATATAATGAAAGAACCCAGATGGCATCACAGGAGCATTATAAAGCAAAATTTGACACCGAGCCACATAAGGCGATATTAGGACAGATGGCCAAAAGCTTGGTCAAATAAGTATTTTTAAGGAGTGTCTTAAAGGAGGAAGGAGAGCTAGAGAGGCAGAGAGGTTTAGGGAGGAATTTCAGAGTTTAGGGAGTAGGCAGCTGAAAGCACAGCCACCAATGGTGAAACGATTAAAATCAGGGATGCTGAAGAGGCCAGAATTAGAGGAGCACAGATATCTTGGAGGGTGGTGCGGGTGGAGGAGATTACAGAGATAGGGAGGGCTGAGGCCATGCAGGGATTTGAAAATAAGGATGATAATTTTAAAATTGAGGTTTTGGTTTGTCGGGGTTTGTTTTGGGATGATGTTAAAAAATCCAGTGAGGAAGAAATCATGAGGACAAGGGGAAGACGTGTGACTGAAATCACTAGGGCTCCGTGTAGTCATCAAACATGATAGAAAGGTCAAGAAGTATATGAAAAGACAAGAAAAAAGTTAGAAGGCAATGAGGATTAGGAATCATACAAGAATTAGTCGAGGTAAATAAAATATAATTAGAAAAGGTAAGAGACTAGAGATAGTACTCGGTGGGATCCAACTTGTTTTTAAACAGGGTAAAAGAAGTAAAAAGACCAGCTAGATCCTTTAAGGAATGAAAATGTTACATAGGACGAGGAAATGACATGTGTGTTAATATTAATTCTTCACAAACGAAGATGACAGACACATTGCGGATCTAGTAATTTTAGCCCAGAAATTTATAATGCATGTGGTCGCTAATAAAACATGAAGAAATTCAGGGTATTTGGTATATAAGACATTCCCATTTCTCTTAGAATTCTCAGGAAAGTGACAACTTTTACAGGTTGAAGTTGAGTTGAAATATCAGTATTTGCATAGAAGCAAGAGATACACCAGAGGAGTGATAGGGTGTGGAAGGTTAGTGCAGTATTATAGACTCAGTTAGTCAAACTTTGTTCGTGGTGTTACGACCAGGTGAGAAAGGTGTCTAGGGGTCCCTTTCCAGCCTTCACCTGATCTTACTGTAACAGGATTTAATTTTAAACACCATGTTTTGAGCTCCCCCTTGGCGAATCCTTGCTCACCGTTTTCCAATTATAAAGCAAAGAAATGAGCACAAACAGTCTTTCTTAGGTTTAAAGAAGAAAAGTGAAATTTATTACAACTTAAACTTAAACTCTAATTTGGTAAACACCTACGGATACACGCCCCCCTGCGCTAGCATGCGTATGCGGTATGCACATGCAAATAAAGACAGAAAAGAGCAGAAGAAAAATGAAGTGAAGAGGTTTCAGGCAATATCTGAAGAGTTTCTTGTTACTGTGCTTTGAGCTCACTGTAGAGTCCTTGCTTGTAGGTAATTCTTGCTTTTCGTTGGGGCCCAGTATTCTTCTTAAACTTTGTTCACTGTAGGAGACTTTTCTCTCTTGGGGATCATGTATCTTCAGTGAGTTTCAGTTCCATGAGAAAGAGATGGGAGCAGACAAACAGGAGAGGCTGCACTGAGCCAGCCAGGAGAGGTCTTTTCAGTCCAGGAGCAAACAGCTTTCTGCCAGTTCAAAACTTTGTGGCAAGTTCAAATTAAAAAAAAACTCAGGTGGCCCAGCAGGTTAGTCATGTGACTAGCTGGTGTGACCACATTGTTTGTGTATTCGGCCATCTTAGCAGTTAACCTGGAATGCGAGCTTCTCTAGCCTCAATGTCTGGTAATCAAAAGTCCATTGTGGATTAAATTGGAGCAGAGAGTAGCCCCTTTGTTCTTTCCAAATACTGTCTGTTAATATGCAAAAATGTCTCTCCAGCCAAGGATCCATTGTGGGGTTTTTTAACCAGTTCTTTGTTCACTCCAGTAACCGTTTAAAATTAATGTCCATGTGATGAAATTAATATTCCTCATTCTTGGCAGGTGGGGGCCTGTATGACAGTGGGGAAAACACTCAACAACATTTTATACAGTTCATCTAAAGAAAACAGAGAGTGAGAGAAATAGCTGGCATGGATTTAGACACGGAGGGCAAGGCAGTTGACACAATCCACTTTCATCTTCAGATTGCCTTTGCTGAATTCTGCATATAAAGAATGTAAGGATTAGGAGCAGGAGTAGGCCATATGTCCTAGGTCCAACCATCTTCAGCTGCTTCATCAATGACCTTCCTTCAATCATAAGGTCAGAAGTGGGGATGTTCGCTGCTGATTGCTCAATGTTCAGCACCATTCGCGACTCCTCAGATACTGAAGCAGTCCGTGTAGAAATGCAGCAAGACCTGGACAATATCCAGGCTTGGGCTGATAAGTGGTAAATAACATTCACGCCACACAAGTGCCAGGCAAAGACCATCTCCAACAAGAGAGAATCTAACCATCTCCCCTTGACGTTCAATGGCATTACGATCGCTGAATCCCCCACTATCAACATCCTGGGGGTTACCATTGACCAGAAACTGAACTGGAGTAGCCATATAAATACCGTGGCTACAAGAGCAGGTCAGAGGCTAGGAATCCTGCGGCAAGTAACTCACCTCCTGACCCCCCCAAAGCCTGTCTACCATCTACAAGACACAAATCAGGAGTGTGATGAAATACTCTCCACTTGCCTGGATGAGTGCAGCTCCAACAAAACTCAAGAAGCTCGACACCATCCAGGACAAAGCAGCCCACTTGATTGGCACCCCGTCTACAAACATTCACTCCCTCCACCACCAACGCACAGTGGCAGCAGTGTGTACCATCTATAAGATGCACTGTAGCAATGCACCAAGGCTATTCAGGTAGCACCTTCCAGAACGGCGACCTCTACCAAGTAGAAGGACCAGGGCAGCCGACACGTGGGAACACCAGCACCTGCCAGTTCCCCTCCAAGTCACACACCATCCTGACTTGGAACTGTATCGCCGTTCCTTCATAGTCGCTGGGTCAAAATCCTGGAACTCCCTTCCGAATAGCACTGTGGGTATACCTACCCCACACGGACTGCAGCGGTTCAAGAAGGCATCTCACCACCACCTTCTCATGGGCAATTAGGGATGGGCAATAAATGCTGGCCTCGCCAGCAATGCCCACATTCTATGAAACAAATAGAAAAAAATGGCCCGTCGAGCCTGCTCCACCATTCAATAGGATTACGACTGATCTTCTGCCTCAATTCCTGCCCGCTCTCCAAATCCCTTGATTCCCTGAGAGACCAAAACTCTGTCTATCCCAGCCTTAAATGTTTTCAATGATGGAGCATCCACAACTCTCTGGGGTAGAGAATTCCAAAGATTCATAACCCTTTGAGTGAATTAATTTCTTGTCATCTCAGTCCTAAATGATCGGCCTCTTTTCCTGAGACTGTTCCCCCGTGTTCTAGATTTCCCAGCCAGGCAACACAACCTTTCAGTGTCTACCCTGTCAAACCACTTCAGAATCTTGTACGTTTCAATGAGATCATCTCTTAGTCTTCTAAACACCAGAAAATATAGGTTCAATTTACTCAGTCTCTCATCATAGGACAACCCTCTCATCCCAGGAACCAATCCAGTGAACCTTCGCTGTACCGCCTCCAACGCCAGTGTATCCTTGCTTGGATATGGAGACCAAGACTGCACACAAAATTTCCAGGTGTAGTCTCACCAAAGCCCTGTACAATTGTAGCAAGATTTCTTTATTCCTGTATTCCAAACCACTTGCAATAAAGGCCGACATCCATTTGCCTTTCTAATTGCTTGCTGTATCTGCATACCAGCTTTCTGGGTTTCTTGTACGAGTGCACCCAAGTCTCTCTGGACATCAATATTTACAAGTTTCATGCCTTTTTAAAAATATTCTTTTCTATTCATACTACCAAAGTGAATAACCTCAAACTTGCCTGCATTATACAGCATCTGTCAACTTGTTGCTAACTCACTTAGCCTGTCTATATTTCTTTGCAGCCTCTTTGTGTCCTACTCACAGCTTACATTCCCACTGAGCTTTGTATCGTCAACAAACTTAGGATACATTACTCTCAGTCTCTTCATCTATGTCATCAATATAGATTATAAATAGCTGAGGCCCCAGCACTGATCCTTATGGCACGTCATTAGTTACAGCCTGCCAACTTGAAAATGTACGGTTTATCCCTCCTCTCTGCTTTCTGTCTGTTAATAAATCCTTCATTCATTCTAATATATTACCCCAACTCCATGAGCCCTTACCCTGCCGATTAACCTTTTGTGTGACACCTTAACGAATGCCTTTTGGAAATCCAAGTATACTACATCTACTGGTTCCCCTTCATCTACCCTATTAGTTACATCCTCAGAAAACTCTAATAAATTTATCAAACAGGATTTCCCTTTCGTAAAAGCATGTTGACACTGTCTGATTTTCTAAGTGCATTGTTAGGACATCCTTAATAGATTCCAGCATTTTCCTGACAACTGCTGTCAGGCTAACTGGCCTGTAGTTCCCTGTTTTCTCTCTGCCTCCTTTCTTGAATAGTGGAGTTACATTTGCTAACTTCCAATCCATTGGGACCGTTACAGAATGTAGGAAATTTTGTAAAGTCATAACCAGCACATCCACTATCACTGCACCTACCTCTTTTAGAACCTTAGGATGCAGATCATCAGATCCTGGGGATTTGTCAGCTTTTAGTCCTTTAAATTTCTCTAATACTTTTTCTCTCCTGATTTGAATTACTTTAAATTTCTCACTCTTATTAGCCCCTTGGTTACCCTCTATTTCTGGTATGTAATTTGTGTCTTGTACTGTGTCTCTGTCATTTCCTCATTCTCCATGATATTTTCTCCTTTTTATATACTTGTATAAGTTCTTACAATCTGTTTTTACATTCTTGGCTAGTTTACTCTCATCCTCTTTTTGTCTTTTTATTCACTCATTGATCGCCCTTTGCTGGTTTCTAAACTCTCCCAGCCCTCATGCTTACTACTATACTTTGCAACATTTATAATCCACTTCTTTTAATCGAATACTATTTTTAACTTCCCTCGTAAGCCACTAGGAGATTACAATTCATAGAGTTAATGCAGATTAACTGATTGAATTGAAACTGCTTGGAATCCAGAATGTGAAGGTAAATAGAAAAACCTCAGGCTAAATGGAGGTGCGACTGATGGAGTTGTGCAAGCATCTGTATTAAGTTTCTGCTGTTCACAGTATTCATAAATACTGTAGTGGAGGGACTTTCAAATGACAAAACTTGTTAATGACACCAAGCTATTTGATGAGCATGCATTAGACAGGTGTCAGTTTTGGCTCAGTGATGGAGCTCTTTCCTCTGAATTAGTGGGTTGTGTGTTGAAGCCCCACTCCAGAGACCCGAGCGTGTTATCCAGGCTGACACTCCAGTGCAGTACTGAGGGAGTGCTGCACTGTCAGTTATACCAACTTTTGGATACAACATTAAACTGAGGCCCGTCTGCCCTTTCAGAGGGATGTAAAAGATCCCGTGCACTGTTCGAAGAAGAGATGGGGTCTTCCCCCAGTTTCCTGGGGTCAACCAATATCAAGAAAAGATCTATTGGTCCATATTATTTGGTCATTATCACATTGCTGTTTGTGGGATCTTGCTGTGCACAACTTGGCAGCTGTGTTTCCTACATTACTGCAGTGACTACACTTCAAAAGTCCTTCATTGGCTACAAAAAGCTTTGCAAAATCCTGAGGTCATGAAAGGTGCGATATAAATGCAAGTTGTTCTTTATTGCACTCAAAGGGAGTTGAGCCAATTATATTTCTAGATAAAGAATAACGGGTAGATTTGGATGTAGAAATTTTCAGTGTTCTGCACATGAGGAAAGAATGGATGGACAAAGGGATTTTCCAGCAGTACAGAAAACTACTGCTTTCTCACCAGGCCCAACCTGAATCCCACTCTTTAGAAAGAAGAAACATAATGAAGGGATATTCGCCAGAAAATGTGGAAAAGGAGCTCGGCTAAAAATTTGCCATTTTCTGAGAAAAAGGAAGGATATATTGGTCTTGGAGGGTGTGCAGTGTAGATTTACCAGAATGATGCTAAACTCCAAGGGTTAAATTAGGAGGAGAGATTACACAAACTAGGATTATATTCCTTGGAATTTAGAAGGTTGAGGGGCAATTTGCCCACATTTTCAAGATATGAAGGGGAACAGTTAGGTGAGATAAAGGGGGACTATTTCTGCAGGTTGGGGAGTCTAGGACTAGGACGCATAGTCTAAAAATTAGTGCCAGACCTTTCAGGAGTGAAATTAGGAAACACTACTACACACAAAGGGTGGTAGAAGTTTGGAACTCTCTTCCACAAGTGGCAATTGATACTAGATCAATTGTAAATTTTAAGTCTGAGATTGACAGATTTTTGTTAGCCAAAGGTATTAAGGGATATGGGGGCAAAGGCTCGAATATGGAGTTAGGTCATAGATCAATCATGATCTCATTGAATGGCAGAACAGGCTCGAGGGGCTGAATGGCCTTTGTCTGTCCTATGTTCCTTTTGACTCTAAATTTGTGCAGGTTATCCTAACCTTCTGTGCATCAATGGTGAGACCACATTTGGCATAATATATTCAGTTTTCAGTACCCTACCTTCAAAGAGGTGTTGGTCATTGCAGGACTCAATCCATTAACATCCTGAGGGTTACCATTGACCAGCAACTTAATTGGACCAGTCACATAAATACCGTGGCTACAAAAGCAGGTCAGAGGCTGGGAATTCTGCGGTGAGTAACTCACCTCCTGACTCCCCAAAGCCTGTCCACCATCTACGAGACACAAGTCTGGAGTGTGATGGAATACTCTCCACTTGCCTGGATGGGTGCAGCTCCAACAACACTCAAGAAGCTCGACACCATTCAGGACAAAGCAGTCCAATTCATCAGCACCCTATCCACTACTTTAAGCATTCACACCCGCCACCACTGATGCATAGTGGCAGCAGTGTGTACCATCTACAAGATGCACGGCAGCAACTTGCCAAAGCTTCTTCGACAGCACCTTCCAAACACATGACCTCTAGCCCTAGAAGGACAAGGGCAACAGACGCTTGGGAACACCACCGCCTGCAAGTATCCCTCCAAGTCATGCACCATCCTGACTTGGAAATATATCGCTGTTCCTTCACTGTTGCTGGATCAAAATCCTGGAACTCCCTCCCTGACAACACTCTGGGTGTACCTATACCATATGGACTGCAGCGGTTCAAGTAGGTGGTTCACCACCACCTTCTTAAAGGTAATTAAGGATGGGAATAAATACTGGCCTGGCCAGTGATGCTCACATCTTATGAACGAATAAACAAATTCTGATCAAAGACAAAGAACTGCACTTGAGAAAAATAAATTTAAAAGAGGCATAATTCACATTTTTCAAATTCTGAGAGGAATGTGTAATCTATATGTAAGCAGGCGATAAGAGGTTTGGACAGTGAGTACAGGACTAGAGGATCCAAGTTCAAAATTAATGACCCACACCAAAACTTAAGGTTGGAAGTAGATTCTCCCCTTGCCCTTAAGACTAGTGCATTTATAGAGTGCAAAGGAAGGTGTTCAGCTACAAATATAGAAATTGTATACCCCTTCATGTAAAATTACAGGTTTGAGATGTGTAATTTCCCAATATGTGCTTCCACTGAAAACCAGGAACAGCAATGTGGGAAAAAAATGATCCTTAGAACTATGAGTGGGCAATGTGTCACCAGTGCCTATGGTAAACGATTTTGAGGTCCGTGACTGGTAATTTCAGGGATGAGAAATTTCCCATTGGCTTCTTCATACCGAGCAGAGCGGCTTTAAAAAAAATTTGCGTCAGTTTCACAGCTGACAACAGGAGCAGCAGTTTCTGAACTTCGGACAGATTTGGGGTTTTCCACTGGATTCTGATTTTCTTTAGAAGTCGGCTGGAAAACCCTGAATCTGTCCGAAGTTCAGAAACTGCTGTTCCCAATGTCAGCAGTAGTCAGAGAGAGGGACACAGAGATAGAGAGACACAGAGGAGGAGGGGGGATAGAGCGAAAGGGACAGAGGGGGGAAGAGAGGGGGAGAGAGAGTGGGAGGCAAAGAGGGAGAGAGAGGGGGAGAGGGGCAAGGGGTAAGAGAGACGGGGAGAGAGAGGGGACAGAGAGAGAGAGGACAGAGGGAGAGTGCGGGGACAGTGAAGGGGATGACAGAGAGAGGGGGATGGACAGAAGGGGGGCAGAGAGTGCGGAAATGACACAAAGGGAGGACAACCCGGGGAAACAACATGGGGGTGGAAACGACACAGAGAGAGGAGGGAACAATACAGAGAGAGGAATACCAAGGGGGGGGTAACGCAGACAGGGAGGGGGAGAGAGAGAGGCAGAGAGAAAGAGAGACAGACAGAGAGAGAGAGGAGGGAAAGAGAGTGATCAAGATCACACCTGACAGATGAACATCTATCCAGAATACTCCGTATCACTACAAGTGTGTAGGCAGGCATTGACTACTTGTGCAGCAAAAAAGAAATGCTAGGTATCTCGCTAAATCAATGTCCAACATAGTGACGAGAAAGTAAGTCAATAAATTAGTCTTCTCATTTAAAGCTTCTTCATAAAAATGCACATTTGTTGTTGGTTTGATTAGTAGTAAGCTAAATTTTTAATGCTTTTATCTTTCCGAAATTGACTCAGTGGCCCACTATGTAAGACAAAAATTGTAATGTGGCGCCCTACGCGAAAAGGTTGGACACCCCTCAGTCTCTCTGTCCAATCCTTCGCACTCCCTCTCTCTTTCCCCCTCCCTCTCTCCCCCCTCTCTCTGTATTCCCCCCCCCCCCCCCATTTCTGTGTCTCTCTTCCCCCACTCCCTAGCAGCTAGGTTATTTTAAAACACAAGTTTAAAGGCTTGTGTTATGTAAGCTCATTTTAAAATGGCAAAAGTCACTTAGGGAGTGTCTCAATTTCTACACTCAGGAATGCATTACTTTTACTTGGGACACAAGCTCAGTGACATGTTGAAAGGATTTTTACTTCGATATAAATGTCACAATTCCGCTGCTATCCATTTGGAATCACATTGTTCCAGAACTTGTATTGAGGGGAAAACAGGCAAGAAAATCCAAGCAATCTTCCAGAAGTCAGCACTGTGAGTTCCTCATGAATACAAGAATCTGGTGTAATTGGGTTGAGTGATATTATCAAAAACAGGATGCTGCTGACCCATATACAATAGTTAGTCAATACGATGTAATGGATAGCTTTAATAAACCTTAATCTATGAGGAACTGTCTACGATTCCTTAACAGAATCTATGCTGCATTTTCTGTTTTTAAAACTGTTGGGGAAGACATAGTAAAAATGTATTATGTTTTGATGACCATGTTAAAACAGACATTAACTGATTTTTTTTGCTGCAAATTGGATTAGAGGACAAATTGTACATGTATGTCAAAGGTCACTAATTTCAATGTGCATCATTTATTATCCAGTTTGAGGGCAGATACCCTGAAAGTTGTCTGTATCATATAATTGCATTATGTTAAAAGTACACCTTTGCTACCCGGTAAGAGATTTGGCTTGGACATAAATTGGTTAGTTTGGAGTACAATCTTACAGATAGTGACTAATCATTTTATCACATGCAGTAACAACTACTTAACATTTTGCAGAAAAACTTTCTGTTAATAATGATCTTGTCAGAGCTGAATCAGAATCGACAGTGATAGAGTGAGATATAGACGCAAGTGAATTTTAGAGAATCACTTTATTGGAGAAACTGAAGGATGCTCTTTATTTGTAATTGTGTTTATCTAATTTTGTCACTAACTTTGGTGAGTAAACAATATTTTGTCCATGAGAAATGCTGTTATTTCTGTATTTTAGAATCCAGGACTTGCTTTAACAGCCTGTCAAGATGAATAAACTAGTCTTGGTTACCTGCTATTAATCTCTCTGTCCCTTCTTGCCCACTCTGCATTTCTGTTTTGCATGACTCTTCTGAAGTATTATCTGCTTCATCCTATAAAAGTCTCCTGATTTGGAGATCATTGCCCTTTTGTTGGCTGCCTTGTCTTCAGATACATTACAAGTTGGTGATGAAGTTGCACAAACATTGACCATCATGGGTTAAATTGTCTTGCGACAATAGCAGTGTGAGAAATGGTCTGCCTTCCTATTGCTGATTTTTTTACTGCCTCACCTCAGTAACTGCAATAACAATCCTCTCCGTGTGTATCATCGTTTATTGGATGAAGTGTACATCCACAGAGGTCATCCGATAAGGTCCATCTACCACCCCATGACACGATGGCATGCTCTATTCTGTCAACAGAAGTAATTTGAATAGTCAGTGCATACTATTTTATTTGCAAGCTAGCTAATACAGTTGTGCTGCTCTCCATTGATGTTTGCATAGAAACATAGAAAATAGGAGCAGGAGTAGGCTATTTGGCCCTTCAAACCTGCTCTGCCATTCATTATGATCATGGCTGATCATCCAACTCAGTAGCCTGTTCCCGCTCCCCCCCCCCCCCCATACCCTTTGATCCCTTTACATCCAAGAGCTATATCTAACTCCTTTTTGAAAACATTCAATGTTTTGGCCTCAACTGCTTTCTGTGGTAGCAAATTCCACAGGCTCACCACTGTCTGGGTGAAGAAATTTCTCCTTGTATGCTTAACTACTATATTTATAGGGAGAAATGTGTTTTAAATTGGACTGCATTTTGATGGTATTAGGTAGGAGAGAGCCAACTGCATAACAACCCTGTCAACCAATTTTATCTGCAGCACCTGTGGAAGAGTCCGTCACTCTAGAATTGGCCTTTATAGCCACTCCAGGCGCTGCTCCACAAACTACTGACCACCTCCAGGCGCTTACCCATTGTCTCTCGAGACAAGGAGGCCAAAGAAGAAGAGATAGGCTATACACTTTATATATAGATTAATTGCCCATTACTGTGGCTGAGTCAATAATTGTCAAATGTCTATGGTGCAACATGTCGGTAACTATTCCTGCATAGAACTCTGGCAAAAGTTAATGTTTCAGTGAACTTGTTGAAAATAGAGCTGAGGGAATATCTGATCAGAATTGAAATTGAGGGTTCCAAGCAAAAAACAACAACTTACACCAACATAGTTCCTTTAATGTAGCAATATGTACAAAGCGCTTCACAAAGGTTTATAAGGTACATGGAAAGATGATCAAATGCTTCATGGGGGATGGTGGTCTTGAAAGAGTCATATTATCTGAAATGAACCCAAATCTAAAGAGTAGTTCGAATCCCTCAAAAGCATTTTCAGCTTGAGAATAATTGCCCCATTAGAAATGTCACTATGTTTAGTCAAGTCCGTTTTGTTTCTTTTGCGAACTCCTGCATTAGTATATCAGGCATTGGCCTGACAAGTGGAGAAAGGCAGAGGCCAGCCATAGATTCACATCCAAGGCACAGTTGATACTTGGACTTTCACAAGATTGCAGGATAATTATGGATGAGGAAGGCCATTCAGCCTAGCTTAGTACTAACTAGAAATCCATTCCATATGGTGATCACTCTTTGAAAAACTTTCTGATATTAGTCCTAAATTTGGCTTTACTTTAAATCTGTGGTCTCTTATGATTTAATTAATGTAATTTTCTAGATTTACGTATTTTATTTCGAGATACAGCTCTGAAACAGGCCCTTCAGCCCACCACGTCTGTGCCGACCATCAACCACCCCTTTATACTAATCCTACATTAATCCCATATTACTATTACATCCCCACCTTCCCTCACCTATACTAGGGGTAATTTACAATGGCCAATTTACCTATCAACCTGCAAGTCTTTGGCTGTAGGAGGAAACTGGAGCACCCGGCAGAAACCCACACGGTCACAGGGAGAACTTGCAAACTCTGCACAGGTAGTACCCAGAATTGAACCGGGTCGCTGGAGCTGTGAGGCTGCGGTGCTAACCACTGCGCCACCCTGCCATTGTATGTCATTCATAATCTTTTGTATCGTGAATGTGCAAGATATCAGTCCAAATTTGTTCTAACCATATACATGGAACTGTACCCGAATGTGAACCACTGCCTTCAGAAATTAAGAAAATAATAAGGAAGCTAATTGATTCTAAAATTTCTCAAGTATGCAGGATGTTCACACTTTACAGCACGACTAGCTCTTCACAAAAATCCCTTTTGCTTTTAAATTGCCAGTATCTAAGTAGATATGATGCCTTTCTCATTACCATAAGAACCTCCCGTAACTTTCTTGTTCTCTTTTAAGTCTTTATTTACATTTGGAAAGTTATTTAATTGCAGGTCAGGTGTAGGTTGCATTTTGCAATGTTATCATTAATTACATGAGAATAGAACTTTAATGTGTAGTCTTGCACATCTGAAAGAGAATACAAGAAAATGCTCGTCGTCTGATGGAAAATAAAGATAGAAAATGGCCCAAAATAATAATAAACAAAAGAAGGAAATAAAGGGGGAAAATTAGATCAGGTTAGTAAAATAACAAAAAGTGATTTTTAAAAGGTGAACAAAATTTCTAATTCTTCATAAGCTACTTTAGAATGTGGAATTTGCTATCACAAGAAGTCATTGAGGTGAATAGCATTGATGCATTTGAGAGGAAGCTAGATAAATACGAGGGAAAAAGGATCTGTTGATGGGGTGAGATGAAGAGGCATGGAGGAAGCTTGTGTGGAGCATAAACCCTGGCATAGACCAGTTGGGCCGAATGGCCTGTTTTTGAGCTATACATGCTATGTAACTCCACATAATTTACAATTAGGGCAATTTACGCTTCAGGTTACTTTCCTACAGATGTTTCAGCTCTCCCTTTTCAAGCATGTTCTCGTTCCACAGTGTCGCCGGCAAGTTAATTGACCTGCCACTCAAACAAAACCAGCAACCTGACCTCTTTGTGAACCTTCTATTGAATTCAGAAACATATTGCACTAGCTCACCTTAAGGGGAGGCACCTGTATTCCACAGTCTGCTCAATAATTCTCAGGTATTTTTACACAAAAAATTTAAATTATCCAGTCATTAGAATTAGATGAGTTTAAACTAAGGGGAGTAAAACTTCCTTAGAAAACAGAACTATCAGTGTCATTAAAAGCTCACGGGAATATTAAAAAATTAAATACATGTAAAGATTAGTGTGTGTCTGTTATACGCTGGATGTCACATTCTGTTACAGTTGCAAAATCATTCAAAAAAAATAAATCAAGCCAGTACAGCTTGGCTCAGTGTTAGGACACTCACCTATAAACCAGACGGTTATGTCTTTGAACCTCACTCCAGGGTTTAAGTACCTATTCTGCAGTGATATTTCAAGTGATTACGATGAGAGTACTGCATTGATGGAGCTGCTGTATTTTGGACAAGGTGTTAAACTGAGACCCTGTCTACCTGAACAGGTGAATGTAAAATACTCTATTCTTTAAGAGCGGGGACATCTTTTGGTGTCTCAGCTAACATTCATCCTTCAACAAACATCACCAAAACTTATTAACTGGTTGCGGGGTTTTTCAGGGCAGGATCTGGTTGCCGAACTTGTCTACGAAACAGTGGCTGTGGAATACTTTGGAACATCCTGTAAGTCACTATACAAATGCAAATTCTTCTTTCCTGAGTCACTGACCTGGAGCCTGAAATTTACAATTACCTGGACTTGCCTGTTTGAACACTTCTCCCAGCACAGTCCTTAGTCAGAGAGACCAGGCCAGCAGATGGGCATTTAGACTCAGGCAGCAGGCCTCATCTATATGTGAGCAACACTGTGGATGATCAGCTCGTGTGCTTTTAACTTTAAATTAAAGGAGTGAATTTATGTGCAAGCTTAAATTTATAGAGGCCTCTTTCCCAACCCAAAACTGTATTAGAAAGCGACAGCTGACTTAATTTGGCTTTTAAATTGTGCTGCTAATTCTATTAATATTAGTAACGTCAACATTTGGACTGACCTGGTCATTGTAACTGGATTTGCAGTTTTCAGTATATTTATTAGAAGAAAGCAATTAGAAAGCAGTTTTCTTTAATTAAAAGAAAAATGTTACTGGTGCAGTTTGGGGGTGAAGATGGAGGATTCTATAAATTCAAGGTCGCCCACATGTTTGCTCACTTTAACTTGCCCATCACTTTAGCAGCTGAGAGTGGAAAAGCAGAAAGAGAGGCTAATATCATGCATCAAAGTGTGATGAAGCATTTGAAATGGATATAACCACATCAACTGCTTATCAGGCTTTGAGTTAATTCAGAATCAAATATTGCTCTGCCTGTTTTTTTTAACTGTGCTAACAAAATCAATTCAATGGATTTCTCAAGTTAGCTGAATCTCTGAAGAAGTCAATTATTGTTCGTAGTAAAATGTTTGCTGGATAAGAATTGTCACCATTCCAAGTTAATTAGGTCATGTAAATTTCCCAGTAGAAATAAGGACCCTCAAGGACTCACCGTGTATGAAGTTTGATGAAAATTCATGAAGATTCCTTTGGGTAGAGAAAAAAATAACTCTACGTGCAAGCTTTGCTAATGTGTGAATTCCATTTCATGCATCTATTATCTTACTGCTTCTCACATATCCATGTCTTGTTGCATTTTCGTTAGGTTCTCTGTGCACAAGCTGAAAATAATGCCTCGAGAGACTACGGCAAAAATGGGCAACATCTGTTTGAAGTGCATACATTGATAATAGAACCTGGATTTTTCAGATTTTTTTAAAATTCATTCATGAGATGTGGGCATCGCAGGCAAGGCCGACATTTACTGCCTATCCCTACTTACCCTAGAGAAGGTGGTGGTGAGCCGCCTTCTTGCACCACTGCAGTCTGTGTGGTGTATGTAGTCCTACAGTGCTGTTAGGAAGGGAGTTTGAGGATTTTGACCTAACAGTTGTCAAGGAGTGGTGAAATATCTCCAAGTCAGGATGTGACTTGGAGGGAACTTGCAGATGGTGGTGTTCCTATGCATCTCTGCCCTTGTCCTAGGTGGTAGAGTTTGCGGGTTTGGGAGGTGCTGCTGAAGGAGCCTTGGCGAATCATAATGATAAAATAAGGGCAAAGGAAATGCATTCATGTATCACGAGCTACTCAAAGACAAAATCTGGAACAATGCCACAACACAAAACGAATTGCCTTCATCCTTGGCTGCTGTTAAAGATACCTGTGCTGTTGTGTTCGTCCTGAGAACGACAGCACCCTTAATAAGTGTGATTACCTTTCTGCTCTTAGCTTAAAAGTAGGAGAATTTTAAATGTGTGCTGAAACAAAAGGGATATGTTCTTTCATCTGTCATGTTTTTCAGCAAAGCATATTTTTCAGTGTCAAGCCAGCTTTTCAATATGACCATTAATTGGCATTAACAATATTGTCTGTAATAGCAAACAAGAAATTGTAATCAAAGTTCCAAACATTTAATACTTGGAATATTGGGCAGAGTATGTTAGATTTTGGAACTTCAGATATATTTTGTGCAATAACGAATTTTCTGTGGAAGTAATTTGCTGTTCTTTATTGTTTTTATATAAATAGTGCGGTTTTGATTGGCTTCGCGGTTATCTTCGTAATCCTAAGTTAAACACAAAGTATTTTTAATAACCAAAATTTTATTACAATTTCCAACCTTACTTACCATAACCAACATTTCCTGCTCCATGTACATCACGGGATCCTGATTTGCATTTATTACTGTGACAGAAGCCAGATTTCAGCTGGAGACTCATATGTTGCTAAAATACCAGATCGGCAGGAACAGAGGGAGAAATGGAGCCATTTTAATTGCTCTTCCTCTCTTTTCCCGCTGTTTGGGGAGAGTTAAACTCACCCTGTCACAGTCTCTGTGCTCTCAGAGCCTGGATCACATACCACCACATCCTACCCTTCCTCCTTCAGTCTACAGCCTTTTAAAACCCAAGCCTCATGTCACCTATCACAATTTCCTGATCTACCTCAGCTTTCTGTTTATTCTTTTCCACTTTGGTGGTGTTCGGCTCTAACTCTTGACCCCCTACCAAAGTCTTCCATCTAATGCCGATTTATTTCCATGCAGGAAGCATGAGTGCATGTATTTGTCATGAGGAATAGGTGACAGCTGTGGTTGCTGTTATGTATTTACACAAACATCTTAACACAAATCTTCTCATCTATCAGTCAGTCAGACTAAATGGTTTCTTGTTCATTTCTAAGCTGCAAGTGATTTCTAAAATTAAAATACGACATTTTTGTTACTGACCTGTTGCTTGTCCATTATTTTCATAATATGCTGAGAAGGTGCCAAACCATTCTCAATTTAAACGGGATTATGTGTTAATTTTTGTATTTAAATGTGGGGAATGACCAAGTGTAGACAGTATTGTTGGTGAGATCAGTGAACAAAAGTCTTCATAATATTCCTTGCTATTTGAAGAGAGCGATGAACACATTTTGAAAATGCAAGACTAAGACATGTCAAAGAATGTATTCACTGTTGATCCACTAATATTGGCAAAAGTGGCTTAAGACTTTATTGGTGAATGTATATAACTTAGTTCATGCTTTGATATCTATATTTTAGTGACCGTACTCATAAGGGATAACTCATTGTGTGGATGGATCACCGAAATGTAAGACCACTGAATACACCATTCCATAAGAGTTATCATAGAATAATCTCAAAATGTTTTGTTATGAACTTATTACAATTTAGAAATATCAAATTAATGTCCTTTTTCCTCCACTTATAATGTTATGGCAGCTGGTCTTTGGAAGACCCTTTTGGGACCTATCTGGGGGCTACTGCTGGTGACATAGCCGCCCGACATTTAATACAAGAGAAAAATACTACAGATACTGGAAATCTGAAATAAAAACAGAAAACGCTGGAAATACTCATCAGGTCAGACAGCATCTGTGGAGAGAGGAAGCGCGAACGTTTTAGGTCAATGACCTTTGGTCAGGAAACCGTTAGAGATGTAACAGGTTTTAAGCAAAGTACAGAGGCAGGGAAATGGGGGAGGGGAGGAAAGAACAAAAGGGAAGGCCTGTGATAGGGTGGAAGGCAGGAGTGATTAAATGACAAAAGGGATGATGGAGCAAGGCAAAAGGAGATGGTAATGGGACAAGTAAAGAAACAAACACTGGATCGAGAGGAGTTGTAAAGGGAGGTAGTGACATTTAAATTGCCAGCGAGCTGCCTGGGGCAGCCCGACAAACTCAGTGGTCTAATTTAAATGATGTCCGAATGGGCCTCGGGCCTACTAGTTCCGCCAAAGGCATCTCTCCTTGCACCCAGTCCAGTTTCACCCCTTGGAGATTCAACCACATCTACATGTATCTATCACACGTCCCCAAGCCAACATCAAAGACTGTTTGCTTCGTGGTTCATTAGACAAAGATGCTCTAAGCCATTAGTATCATGGAAAATTGGACCATATGGTATTTACGATTACTTGTGTGGGTTCATCACACTGTCAGGTAAACAGCAGCGGTACCTAGTAAGGAGCATGTAAACATTGCGAGACACATCTGCTAATCATAATGTCGTCTCATCTGGATGGGCTCATCTCCTTTTACTCTCTGCTGTTTCTTTTCCCTGATCTCCCAGAATCACTCAACAATTGTAAACAAGGTGCTTCTACCATTCTTGCTCTGACATCTTCTACCAGAAGTTGCATGAGTGTTGTCTGAGCCTGACTCAAGACTTGCTCCAGTTTTTTACTTACTCTAATGTTCTTCCATCACACTCCCTCTCTGTTGGGTAATGCTTCTACGTGGCAGCTACCCATAGATGAGTTTATACAGACCAACAGTAAGTGGATGAACCTGGATGCTGTCTTCTGTTGAACTCCTAATCACAACATTCAGAGCCATTTGAACTCAGCCTTTCTTCTGTTTGTGGGTTTTGTATGTTCTTCGTTAGGCTGTTAGATGGAGTATATGTTGATGACTGCCTCTGGGGGTGGGGGGGGGGGGGGGGCTGGGAGGAAAAATCTGAAAGGATTCATACGACAAACTTCTAAGCATATTTCCCATCTTCCAGTACAGCATACAGAAAATTCCCACAAGAATCAGAGACAAACAAAAGGAAATAGGTTATCAAAGTTAAAGATACTCAGAATCTGTTTAATGATAATTCTCGCACCATATAAAATTAGATGATGTGAAAATGTCTCCTTTCATTGCAGAATACATTGATAAAAATACGCTCATTTCATTGCAGACTTTATTCTCATTGGTTCCAATATGATGATTGTTCCAGCACATTAGTTTAATATCAGGTGGCATTACCTCTGGAGAGTTTAGTTAAAACAGAGAAGTGTGTGCGCTGACTCTACATGCCGGGGATGCTGTTAGTAGTTTCAGTGACATATTTGTATGTACAAAAAAAACTATGTAAGCACACTTTGCTGGTAAAACACCTTTTCGTGACAAAGTGACTGGTTGAATATTATATTACATGGAGTGTTCTCTTGCAAAGCATCTGATAAACCATATTTACTGAGCTGCCAGTGTATGTTTCCCCCTTTTCTGGAGTTAGAGTCATAGAGTTATACAACACAGAAACAGGCCCTTCGGCCCATCATGTCTGTGCCGGCCTTCAAGCACCTAACTACTCTAAGCCCACTTTCCAGCACTTGGCCCATAGCCTTGTATGCTATGGTGTTTCAAGTGCTCATCTAAATACTTCTTAAATGTTGTGAGGGTTCCTGCCTCTACCACCTCTTCAGGTAGTGCGTTCCAGATTCCAACCACCCTCTGAGTTAAGGAAATTTTCCTCAAATCCCCTCTAATCCTCCTGCCACTTACCTTAAATCTATGACGTTGGTTATTGACCCCTCTGCTAAGGGAAAAAGTTTCTTCCTATATAACCTATCAATGCCCCTCATTATTTTGTATACCTCAATCATGTCTCCCCTCAGCCTTCTCTGCTCGAAGGAAAACAACCCTAGCCTTTTTAGTCTCTCTTCACAGCTGAAATTCTCCAGCTCAGGAAACATCCTGGTGAATCTCCTCTGCACCCTCTCTAGTGCAATCACATCCTTCCTATAGTGTGGTGCCCAGAACTGTACACAGTACTCCAGCTGTGGCCTAACTAGTGTTTTATACAGCTCCATCATAACCTCCCTGCTCTTATATTCTATGCCTCGGCTGATAAAGGCAAGTATCCCATATGCCTTCCTAACCACGTTATCTAGCTGTGCTGCTGCCTTCAGTGATCTATGGACAAGTACACCAAGGTCTCTCTGACCCTCTGTACTTCCTAGGGTCCTACCATCCATTGTATATTCCCTTGCCTTGTTAGTCCTCCCAAAATGCATCACCTCACACTTCTCAGGATTAAATTCCATTTGCCACAGCTTCACCCATCTTACCAGCCCATCTATATTGTCCTGTAATCTAAGGCTTTCCTCCTCACTATTTACGATACCACCAATTTTCGTGTCATCTGTGAACTTACTGATCAGTTCAACCTGATTTTATCAGCCAATGGCAACGGCAGAAAAGAAAAAGTAGAAACAATTTTTTCAAACAATTATCTTTATTATAACATTTCTCTGCCTCATGTACAAAGAACAATTGTTGAGGGTGAAGACTCGATGGGTGGAGAGAGACACTCGGGACTTGGGGCAGGAGGAGCATCTACTGATGAAGCTTAGCCAGTTCACGTTATAAAACAGGGGGTTGAATATTATGGGCCCCCTGGAGATGGGCTCGGAGGCGGGGTGGCCCATAGAATTGCCGAGGGTGGGTGCGGGATGCGGAGGGCCCATCGCCTTCCCATCGCACCACAATTTTGTCAGGGATGGGGTAGGCCGAAGATGACCATCCTGCCCAGAGGCCAATAGAGGCTCAATACCAGCAGCGGGGGCCCTACGCCAAGTGGGGAGGTCGCCCAGTAAAATGAGACAATCTCCCTGCTGCCTTGGTGGGGGTGGGGGATGCTTCCTCCATGGGCAATCTGTGGGCCCCCGCCACCAAACAACCCAGCTCCCTTGTCCCCCCCCTTCCTGAATGCCCACCCTCCCTCCTCCCATCACTGGAACGTGTTGGACTGGCCCTGGCGACCCCTCCTCACTTACCTGATGCCTGGGTCTCTAGCGCTGACCTGGTTCCAAGGCCCCTTGCAGTACCAGTAGTGGCCACTGCTCCCAGTGGAGCTGCTGATACTACTGAGCTGCTGGCCCTCTGATTGGCTGGCAGCTCTTGGAGGTGGGATTCTGTCTTTAAAGGGAGGGGGATCCCAGTGGCAGGCTGTTAATGGTCCTGGTGCCATAGAATTGCGCCAGGGGGTGCTCCACATGGCCAAGTCAGGATCCCCACCGCCTTTTCTGTCCGGTGCCGGGAGCCCCGCCGGCACAACAAAATTCAGCTCTGGATGTGCAGTGATGTATCTTGAAGTGATTTGACATGTTGGTTCACTAACAAACGATATAGAAACGAGTCATAGAAAGGAGTCAAATAGAGCTGTGGCAAAGACAGAACAACAGACAAAGGCAAGAGAAGGGAAAGGCAGTGACATGCTTCACAGGATAAGGAGCCCTGGATGAAAGAGAGAAATGAGCAGTGAATGAGCAACACACTTATCCATACTACGAACTAGTGCAGTATATAACTAAGCTTTGCTTTGGGTCATCATTGTCTTGCCCCCCCCCCACCCTCATTTCTGATGCACTGCGTGACTTGGAATTACCAATTATTAAATTGAAAGAAGACACTACCTAATTCACAAGTGGCCTTATCCAGGTCTGCAAACCCATCGAGGAAATTGGGACATATTCCACGGTAAGAGTTCTGTGAAACAACTAGTATCTGGGCAAAGCCCCTTTCTGGTAACATAGGCAGGGCTGGAAAATATTCTGTTTGCAGCTTAACTTTCACAATAAATAGAAAGCATTTATTTATTGTGCGGTGCACGCATTCATTTATTTGTCTGATACGTGTCCAAAGCTGAATACATGATGAGTTCTGCATATTTTAATTCAAATTCCGTAACAGTGACAGTTAACCTAGTATTTATTCTAGGTGTTGTTAGGCATCAGTGAAGCTCCTTTTTTAATAAGCTCATTCATTACTAATAAAAAGAGATTGATTTAAAGAAATCCATCATCCGGAAAGGTCAGTCAACTCGTTTTGCAAGAACCTTGAACTATATAGGATATGTCTGTCTCTCGTACTCAGTTCATTTGCTGCTTGGTTGATGCAAAGAGTCTTTGGATGAAAATCCCTGCTGATTTTATTAAGAATGGAGCGAGTACAAATAAATGGTTAACACCTCCGTTTTAGAATCTGTTGGACATTTAAATGGAAAAGAGTTTTTTAAATACTTATTTTCATTTACGTAGGATTGCATAGGATATCACCAGCAATTACATAGGATATCACCAGCCATCCTCCTGCAAAGCCAACTGTTTTGGGTGGGTCATGTTGCCTGCCCAAGATGGTGTTGTATGGAGAGGTAAAAGGAACAGAGCGGCCTCATGCAAACGTTTCAAGGACTCACTGAAGAAGTCCCTCTCTGTGTTCCACATCGACCATCAACAGTGGATCGTGATGCCTGTAGATGCTACATCAGGAGGGCTACAGACACCTTTGAGACTGAGTGAAGAACCAGCATGAAAGAGAAGAGGAGAAGGATAGATCCAATTGCCCCCAGCAGTGTCTACACCTTCACTTGTACCCACTGTGGGTGAATCTGCCAGTCACGGATAGGCCTGACTAGCCACCAGTGGGCCTGCAACTGATGACTATAACTTTCCCAAAATCTTCGTCCGCAAAGAAATGCCAAGAGAATAGCACAGAAACAGGCCATTCTGCCCAACCAGTCCATACCCGCATTTATGCTCCACTCGAGCCTCCTCTCATCCTTCCTGATCTAAATCTGCCAGGATAAGCCTTGATTTCCTTCTCCCTGATATGTTTATCTAGCCTCCCCTCAGATGCATCTATACTGTTCACCTCAACCGCTCCCTGTGGTAGCGAGTTCCACATTCTCACCACTCTGGGTAAAGAAGTTGCTTCTGAATTCCCCGTTTGATTTCTTGGTGACTATCTTATATTGATGGCCTCTGGTTTTGTTTCTGCTGTCAATTGGAAACATTCTCTCTTTGTCTACTTTATCAAAACATTTCATCATTTTAAGTACCTCTATCAGGTCACCCCTCAGCCTCCTATTTTCAAGAGAAAACAGTCCCAGCCTCTTCATCCTTTGCTAATATATATAACCTCACAGTTCTGATATCATCCTTTTAAATCTTCTTTGCACCCCCTCCAGAGCTTCTCTATCTCTGTTATAGTATGGCGACCAGAATTATACGCAGTAGTCCAGGTGTACTCTAATCAAGGCTCAATACAAGCTTAGCATTTCAATTCTATCACTCTAGAAATAAACCCGAGTGCTTGGTTTGTTATTTATGGCCTTGTTAACCTGTGTCACTACTTTTAGTGATTGGTGTATTTGTTCTCTCAGATACCTTTGGTCCTCCACTCCATTGAGATTTTTGTTTTCTGAAGTTGGTGTCAGCTGTGGCTCAGTGGGCAGTTCTCTCACTTCTCAGTCAGACAGTTGTGGGTTCAATCCCACTCCAGGACTTGAGCACAGTAATCTAGGCTGATACGCCAGTACAGTAGTGAGGGAGTGCTGCACTGTCAGGGGTGCTGTATTTCCGAAGAAATGTTAAACTGAAGCCTTGTTGGCCCTCTTGGTGGAAATAAAAGATCCCATGTTACTATTTTGAGGGAGACCAGGGAATTTCTCCCTGGTGTCCTGGCCAATCCCTCAATCAACATCACTAAAACAGCTTATCCCGGTCATTATCACAGTGCTGTTTGTGGGAGCTTGCTGTGCGCAAATTGGCTGCTACGTTTCCTACATTACAACAGTGACTACATCTCAAAAGTACTTTTTTTGTCTGTAAAGTGCTTTGGGACGTCCAGTGGCCATGGAAAGCTCTAGATAAACGCACGCCTTTCTTTCTCAAAGTGATATAAACCCTCCTTATTTTTCTTGCCAAAATGGAACTCCTCACATTTAAATCTGTTGGAGTTGATCACTGCCTTCAGGTTCACCTGGCACACGTAGCTTCTGCTGGCAGGAGGCTTGGCAAATTGTTGCTGATGCTTCCCTGTAATTGGGCACCAGAGTGCCCTAGGTATCTCATTAGCACCCTCTGTCAGAACAACTCTCTTCTAATTTAGCCTTTCCCCCTCCCGACAGAGGCCACAGCCTGGGTTTGGTACATCATCTTATTCTGGTTTGAGCAGAGTGAGGGTCGAATCTGCCATCACCCCACTCTGCAGCACTCTAAAACATGGAACCCTTCGGGAGAGAGTGAAGGCAAGTTGATAGGGTCACTTTTATTATTCTGAAAAATTCTGTGGTGGACCGAATCAATAGAAATTCCTTTACCTTTATAAGGAGATGTCGGTGTCTCAGGATCTCATGCTGCAGTGAATTTAAGGTGAAGATGTGACCATTTGCACAAACATTGATTGGAAATGAGGTTGAATATATCCCTGGGAATTATCAGAATGATTGTATTCCAGTCCGACACCAGAATAATTGTTTCTTTTTTCTCTTCCAGCCTAAACTCTTGGCAAAGGAGCTGCTTGACCTGGTCGCATCTCACTTCAACCTGAAGGAAAAGGAATATTTCGGGATAGCATTTACAGATGAAACGTAAGTTCTATATTATATTTGCACTGCGTCTCCCAAGATTTGCTCCTTCCTCTGTTGTCTCTGGTGAGCCAATAAGAGGCAATCAGAGAACACAGATGTCAATAATGAGGAGACAGTAACGAGAGATCATTCCAGGGAGTGTCAAACTGTTCTAAAATCAGTCAATTTGTTCCATGATAAGGCAGCACTTAAGATGTGATTAGCATCACTGTAATGTGTGTGTGATCATTGGAACAACAGTGCTGTAAATTATACATCGTATACTCTTTCGCTTCCTGATTTCAAAGGGAAATGTTTATCCTTTGGCCTTGAGATTACACTGTCCAAATATTGGCGTACAAACTCTAAACACATTTGTGTGAAATTCCTTTCTTCACTGTTCAAACAGAGGCATTAGCCCCTTTCAGATATGCTGCCGTTAAAACAGCGGACAAAGGAATTTGTTACACTCTTTTGCTAATAATTTTAAGGTCTTTGAATGTGACTGATGTGATGAACTAATTTCTGAACCTGATATTGGTAGTATTTTTGTCATTATTTAGAGAATATATTTCATGTTGAGAATGTCTAAGAATCACAGAATAGTGCAGCACAGAATGAGGCCATTCAGCCCATCAAGTCTGTTCTGGCTGTTTCAAAAAGGAATTCAGTTAGTCCCATTCCCTTACTCTTTCCCCATATCCCTGTAATCTTTTCTCCTTCCAGTATTTATCCAGTTCCCTTTTGAAGGTTACTATTGAATCCACTACCCTCTCAGGCGGTGCATTCCAAATCCTAACCATGTGTTGCGTTAAAAACCTCATGTTCTCACTGGTTCGTCTTAAAGTAAGGTAAAAATTTAACCTTGTTATTTAGCTTACATTATAGCACTTTACAGTTTGGAGGGTTAGTGTCTTCCAGGGACCTCCTGCCTTTAACCCACTTGCTCTTTGCACATCTATATATTTTTAAAATATACTTCCACAGTTCCCGCTTCCTATTGCTACAAATTTTAGTCCCATTGTGTCATTTACTAGTGTAGATTTGATGTCCAACATATCCATTCAGTTTTGCCAAGTTCCGGCCATTGGGTGGTTTTCTGGATGGAGCTTTTGAAGTCTTACTCCTAACTCGGTTTCCACCTTGTATAATAAAAGCATCGAAGTAAAAGACGCATGCTTCATTTACCAGCACAAACTTCCTATACCCCGAGGAATATAATTAAAAAAAATAATCAAAACCTACTTTAAAAATCGTGTTTCGATATGCAAGTTCTATTTCCATTTGCAGGGAGATCAATAACCAGGGGGCTAAGAATCAAAGTAATTGGTGTAAGGATTAGAGAGGAGTTGAGGAGTAATTGTTTTCACCCAGGGGGTGGGGGGATCTGGAACTCACTGCCTGGAAGTAGTAGAGGCAGAAACTCTCATTGCACTTAAAAAATATTTGGATATGCACTTGAAGTGCCGTAATCTGCAAGGCTATGGACAAAGAACTGGAAGGTGGGATTCGGCTGGGTGGCTCTGTTTCAGGTGGCACAGACACGATGGGCTGAATGGTCCTGCTTCTGTGCTGTAAATCTTTCTGTGTTGCTGCGACTGTTACAGTGCAGTGGAAGAGCTTGCAGTCTCTGAATGTTTTCAGTGCCATTTAGTTGCAGGATGGCTGATGGAAGTGGTTGTTAGATGTAGATGACATGGGGTTTATTCGAGCCAGTCTGCTTTCCACTCAGGTCAATTGCACCTACTTAATTTCAATTAAACCTGTTTGGCTGGATTGTTTTTCCTGAACCATTGCTGTATTCAAAATACTTAAGGATGACCCTTCAAACAATTGAAACTAATTATTCAGGTGTGCCAAATGATTCAGCATAATACACAGAAACAGCATTAATGCAAGCACTACTGTGCTTACTTATGCCAAATGGGTGAGGGCAGTAAGTAATCACTTATATTAATTGAAGCAGACACTTAACAAGTCGTCCACTACGAACAGTTGTAATTAAGTGATATAGACATTGATTAATCGGGTCAAAAATTGTTCCTTTTTCAGTTGTATGAAGTATTTCCACAGGTATCATGTGGGGCAGCCTTTAGTAGAGTTTCAACAGCTCAGCAATTATTTCGGGAGCTGGGGGGGGTGTGCTGGGGGGGGTGGCAGTGATTTTTCATGTCATTGCTGGTTGGATGCAGACTAGCAACAGGGATTCTGTGCACGAATCACTTCTTAATGCCCGTTTGTCCATTGTGGGGAGAGGGGACAAGGGATTGGCTGGTTGAAGGGGCTCCTGCTATCAGATATATCGAATTGATCCTTACAGTGAGCAGCAGGCTTTAACTTTTCCCTTTATTTCACTAAAGAGGATTTTCCCCAGTTACCAGTTTTTGTTACCCCTGTTGGTTTTTCTTCTTTGGCCATCCTGAGCTTTGCTGCAGTGTGTTTTATTTTATTTATTTTTTATTTAGAGATATAGCACTGAAACAGGCCCTTCGGCCCACTGAGTCCCCCTACACTAGGGGCAATTTACAATGGCCAATTTACCTATCAACCTACAAGTCTTTGGCTGTGGGAAGAAACCGGAGCACCCGGCGGAAACCCATGCGGTCACAGGGAGAACTTGCAAACTCTGCACAGGCAGTACCCAGAATCGAACCCGAGTTGCTGGAGCTGTGAGGCTGCGGTGCTAACCACTGCGCCAGTAGCTGTGGTGTCTCGACAGTAGCTGCGGTGTGTTGACGATAGCTGCAGTGTGTTGACTGTAGCTGCGGTGTGTTGACTGTAACTGGTGTCTGGACAGTAGCTGCAGTGTGTTGACTGTGGTTACGGTGTGTTGACTGTAGCTGTGGTGTCTAGACGTTAGCTGCGGTGTGTTGACTGTAGCTGCGGTGTGTTGACTGTAACTGGTGTGTTGACGGTAGCTGTGGTGTCTGGGCTGTAACTGCGGTGTGTTGACTATAGCTGTGATGTCTGGACTGTGGCTGCAGTGTGTTGACTGTAGCTGCAGTGTTTTGACTGTGGCTGCGGTGCGTTGACTGTGGCTGCAGTGCGTTCCCTACAGCTGCGGTGTGCCTGCCCTCACACTGCAAGAAAAATACAGATTGGGGAGGAGAGAAAATGATTGAATCGCAGCCCACAGATATCTCTTGGCAAACAGATTGTTCAGTTCTAATTATCAAAGATGAATATTGACATTATAGTACCAATCAAAAGATAGTTATGAAAATGAGCAAAGATTATCTCTAAGGATCAGGTCTCTGCAATGTCAATATCACTTACGTATCCTTGAGAAGAAGGAGTTTCTGCTATCAGGTATATTGAATTGCCTCTCAGTGACCAGCATGCTTTTATCTTTATCTTGCTAAAGAGGATTTTCTTCAGTTATCATTCTTCATCCATTTCCCCTCTGCTATAACCAGTATAGCCTGTGATTTCTTGTTGACCACACTTACTTTCTAAGCACAATATTAGGAAGCTCTGGGCCAGTTTGAAGCTTGGAAGGTGCCTGAGGCAGTTGTTCTGGGAAACCTCTACCCCAGAGACAGTGTTGCCTGTGTACTGGGGAAATAATCACTTGTTTATGTGTCAGAATGGACGCTAATTCAAAATGTTTCTCTGTGATATGTCGTGGTTTTGACGATAATCATATTAAGTAGCATGAGGTGTCATTGTGCACCACCAAATGATTAGATTGGTGCCCAGTTCTGGCAAACCTGCCTTTTGTTTGGGCACTAAAGAGGGATAGGACAAAGTAATAATAAAGACTATTTCTACCTAATTAAAAGCGCACCCTTTAACTATCATTTAGCTCGTTGGAAACACCTAACTTAGGCCCATAAACATTTTGAAACATTTAGTTTTTGCCTCCAAATGTTGTTCATTGTGTATTAGTTGGGCGTTATATTTGTGCTCAGATGATGGACATTAACTGGGGATTCACTTGTGCTCATATAAATAGGAACTGACTGAAACTGTGGTTGTTGAGTTAGGAGGTACATGTTTGCAATGTGTATCTCTGTAAATAAAAGCTTATAAATTGTATAAAGATTAGGCTGCAGTTCTATCCTTGACTGCCAGGTTATCTACACTGTAACAAATGTCTCTCTTCTTCGGAAGGCATTAACTCCTTGCTGCGCACACTTTGTCAGGCAGCGGCCAGCCTCAATAAAGTGGCCATTCTTCATATCTGAGCCTAAACAGCTTTGTATCTTCAGGCTATTTGACTGAAGGAAGGGATCGAGGGCGGCTGTCACAACCAAGCCTGGTCCTATATCCATCTGTCGACTGCACAGGAGTATTTTCCCAGTCATGATGTTTGGATGATATCAGGAAGGGGAAAGCTATCTGAATTTCGTCCTTTCCCTCTGGGATCCAGCCAGCTGTTGCCAAGGCTGAGATCAGATTGCTGAACAAAACTACTTCTTTTCACATGTACCATGTTGAGCTGGGTGAATGTTCTATAAATAGCTTGTTTTCCAACTATTCTTGCTGCGTATTTGTGCCTCACTACAGCACAGTCACATCAGTTATTCTGAAAATGAATCTCAGCTGTAAATAAAACTGCTGGAGTGGTCAGTTACGGATTTTAACTCCCCCTTTTCACCAATAATGCCCCATTGGACAGTATATTACTTTTTCGAGAGCATTTCCTGTGTCATTTCCTGACATTGAATAATTAGTATGTTTCATTGGTTTGCCTGCCCTCAATGACACACATCAAGCTGAAGCTTGAAAGGAGGCTTGAAGTCTGTCCATGCATGACTTGAGCTTGGCTTCTGGGATTCTTGCCTCAATTTGCTTTATCGTGGTATTGAGCTGGACAGCACAGACTTAAAACAATGCCTGGCATGGTGGGATAGAACTGCTGGCTGACAAATGTTAGAAAATTAGACACATGGTTTAATCCAGACAAGTCTATGTGGTTCGATCTGTATGTTGTACGCAAGGAAATCTGCATTGCATCTCTTTAAAATGTCTTTTTCATCCGCACTAGATCCACAGAGGCTTGGAATATCAGTGTGGTAGCTGACATTACAATAGTGAGGAATACATCATAAAATCAGAAAGTGCTGAAAACACTCAGCAGGTCCGGCAGCATCTATGGGGAGAGAAACTGAGTTAACATTTCAGGTCAATGACCTTTCATCAGAATTGGGAAATGAGATGTAACAGGTTTTAAGCAAGTACAGAGGCAGGGAAAGTGGGGGTGAGAACAAAAGGGAAGGTCTGTGATAGGGTGGAAGGCAGGAGATTAAATGACAAGAGGAATGATGGTGCAAGGCAAAAATGGGATGGTAATGGGACAAGTAAAGAAACGAAAGATGGGCCTAGAGGAGCTGTTTCACCTGCTGTAGCTGTAAACTGCCAATCACTGGCAAGCTGCTATCGGGAGATATGAATGAAGGTCATAAACTTTACAGTGAGAGAGAGTGGGTGAGCAGGAAAAGGGTAGCGAGAAAGATTGATTAACGATGCAGCCTTGTACAAGGTCCAGGTGACTCTGAGTGGCAGTAATGGAGACTGGGATGCAGGTTTGCCAGCTATACCGTCAGCCACAGAAGCTGCATGATCTGGGGGACTGGGGACCAAATATACCCATTTGCTTGGGTAGAAAAGAGCAGCACAAAACTGGAACCAATTACTTTGAAAAACAACTTAATAGGTGTGTTTCACCCCTTGCCTGCCTTCTAAAAGTACCTACTGGCCTCTAGTAGTCTTCCCTACATCTCCCAGATAATCATCCATCATTGACAAATCTGAATGCTGAGGCCAGTTTTTCCAAACAATGTTATTTGATGTCAACAAAAACAAAATACTGCGGATGCTGGAAATCTGAAATAAAAACAGAAAATGCTGGAAACACTCAGGCGAACAGGCAGCATCTGTGGACAGAGAAACGAGTTAACATTTCAGGACGATGACCTTTCATCAAGTTAACTCTCGTTTCTCTCTCCGTGCATCCTGCCTGACCTGCTGAGATGTTTTCTGTTATCGAATGTCAGTGTTAGTCAGATGGAATACGGAGTCTAACTTTGAGTATTTAGTAGGGTGTCCAACACAGAAGAGGCATCAATGCACTCCAGCCCCCCACCCACAAACAGAGAGATGATGTCCTCCATCAGCACTCACATGCTTCACCCGTGACCATTGGATTGTGACCCGGAGCAGGAACTCCCACTGAATTTTTCTCCCCTGCTTAGCCAAGGGGTTCCAGTACCACAAGTCAACCCACCCCATCCGCAATCTGGAATCTGCTAGCCCACTGAACATCAAATTATTTGGAATTAGAATGCATTGTCTGATAGGAAGGTGGATACAGATTTAATAGTAACCTTCAAAATACTTGAAAAACAAACAAACTACAGGGGTAAAAGGAAAAGAAGGGGAGTGAGGCTAACTGGGCTACTCTTTGAAACAGTCAGTGCAGACTCGTTGGGCTGAATGGCCTCCTTCTGTGCTGTACTATTCACTAACTCTGCTGAACTCAGGACCTTTATATGGTTCAGTCCTACCCCATGCAATCCATTTATTTAAGGGAACTCTGTTTACTGAGTCTGTCCATAAATGGATTATATTAAGTAATAAATGAGAAGACTGTTGTTGTCACTAGCTAGACGTATTAGCCACAAAAGCTAAAACATAAGTGCAAAATTGTGAAAATATATGTTTCTGTATAAAGCTTTCGAAGCACTCCTGAAAAACATTAATTGCTTATGCCTCACTGTTAATCAAACAATATACAGTGCAGCCTATGTTGCCGTTCTTAGCAAATTAAATAAATGTTTGCAAAGCCTAATTTCCATGTCTCACAGTGGAATCTGTTATTTGAAATTGCACGGGTACCCATGGAAATTATACTGTACACGTTTCCTGTGGGAGTTTAAGTAAATGCAGCTTGATTCGCTTCACTGTACCCTGCACTTAAAGCCTAACAAAGGCCAGCTGTTACCATTGTACATTGTGAGAAATGCCGTGAGACTGGTACAGATAGAGTCACAGCTTCCATATCAATATAATGTTCTATAGATGTGACGTGTACTGCCTTAAAGCATTACATTGGCATTGAGAGTTTGATTTAATATTTAGTTTAAATGCTTGACAAGCTTTTTGGTCTAACATGCATATGATTGGAAGCTAAACTTTTCTCTTGTTTTGTACCCTTCAGAAGGGACTGATTACCAATGTGATACTGGGACCCTCCAGTTCCTTGCCCAAGTTACAGCCACACGGTGAGGGGTGTGGGTGTTTCCCACTGTTCAACTCCCACCTGACTGCAGCAAGTGTGTTTTGTTATTAGGGTTTAACCCCTTTGTGTTTTATTTGTCAAATAAACCGACAGCGACAGGTTTTCTTGTAGGTATAAAACAGAAGATTGATTATTTATTGAGCAATACGTCTTATCACAAAGTTGTTGCAACTGCACCCACTCACGCATTCTCACGCACGCACACCCGAAGAGACAGATAGACAGGAAAAGGGTAAGCAGGTTTCAGGGTTCATGGTAAGCCTCTTGAATTCTCTTGGAAGTCAAGTTCTCATTGGTTGCAGGCCTGAGGTGTTTGTAGATTTCTCTGTTGGTTGGAAGTTCAGTTTGAAGACAGAGGATCACTTCCAATTCACTGCTGCACAAGTTAAAAATGTTGCATTCACAGCAGGACGACTTCTCTTCTGGCTTGCTAGACTTTCTCTCAGCTCACAGCTGGACAGGCTTTTGTGATGTTTCCTTCTGGGTCTCTCCTCTCTCTGCCTCGAGGGCTGCCTTTTTAAGGTAGAAAGTTTGTCACATCAGATTCTGGTATGAGATGCTTTAGTCTCTCCCGCATGGTGATCACACAGTGGTCCAGGATGAGAATAATCCAGTTGTGATGTTTCCACTTCATACCTTCTTTGCTTCAGTAGAACCCATTCAATTTGGAATGTTTCAGGATGGGTGTAATTGACACCTCGCAACCTAGCTAGGCATCCTTTGTTCTAAACAGACAGTGTGGCAATGTTCGAATACACTTGCAGCATCTTTTGCAGCATTGTCCATTTTTAAAAAAAGGTAAAGTCAACTTTTATGACTCTTCAGTTTGAGTCTGTATTTTTTTAATTGTCGCACTTCTTGTAAGCGTGATACATTCTGCACATTTAAGCCTCGACAGTGAATGCTGGGAGACTGTTTAGAGCTGAGCTCAAATACTGTCCTCGCTACCTCCATGATTGATCATTTCCCAACAGGGATCATTGGACTGCAGTCAAGAGCGAAGGCTCGGTCTGATTTCTCCTCCCCTTTTCCACTCTCACTTACGAAAGGTTTACTGTCTCACTGGCTGAGGGCAGCGAACTCAACATTAACCAGATAGTGAACCTGGGATCTTGTAAAACAAAACTTCAACGTTCGGAGCAGTTGGTTAACATTTCAGGGCTGTCTGTAGCCTTGACGGTTACACACACTAATCGCCTAGTGTCTGCCCTCTCCAGACGCTGCCACTTCCAGATGTTTTTTTTTTGCTTTTGTTTCAGATTTTTAACGTTTTGATTTTTATCGAAACCTTTCAAGGCGTTTGTTAAGCTAACGTGTTATTACTGCACTGTATGGGCACTAAATGACTGTATTTTTATACATATATATGTTACGATCTCATTGAGGTCGTTAGCGTGAAAATACAAGATATGAACCGCCAGACCAATTTAAAGAATTACACAAGATTTCACATTTTAAGATTTTTATTATAACAACTAAACTAAGAGAAATCCCCAATTTTCTAAATAATACTTTGTAAGTCACTGATGCCCCAAATTACAAAGAAAGGTATTTAATAAAAATACTTGAAAACCTCACACCACGCTTTATGTTACACTGTCCTTTTTGATGGTGAACTCCTTTGTGGTTTAAAAGTCCCAAACTCCTCCCAGTTGCAATGGGTCGTATCTCCCAGACTATTTCAAAATCAGTGTTCTCTTTGTTCACTTTTCCGAGCACTTCCGACCTGGACATCCGCGAATAAGGCATTTCCTGGTGATCCTGCTAGTCTTCTACTGCTTCGCATGCTTTGACTCTCAAAACATGTTCAACTTTTCACTGCCTTTTACTGTAATGGGCTTCCAAGAGAAGGTGTCTCCTCTATTTGTCTCTTAAGCAGCCAATGCTAGTCCCTTCTCCATGAGGCTACAACCACATAGTTCTGTTTTTCCAGCCTTCCTTAAGGCTATAACTGATGATTTCTTCTCTTATGGCCTTTTTGCCTTCAGAAAGTCTATTAAATTTATCTGGACTCAAGTCAATAGCTTATTGTTCTGCTCCAAAATGCAGGGTCCAGAAGTCTAGTTTCACAAAGTCCCTTCGGCCTGTCCATTGTTCCCAGGTGCTAACAGCTGCCTAGTACATTTACATTTTCTGAATTACTGACTCCTTGTTTTACAATCCAAAAGTCTGGGAGGGTGAAACCCATTGTTCTTCAGGTGTTAGCCCTATAGTCTCTGTTTTCAGAAGAAAGTCTTTGATCTGTGTTCTTTATTGTCCTGGCAACCTTTTGCAGACTGGAGGTGAGGTCACCTGACCTCCCAGATGCCATCTTTAACTTTTAAAAATCACAATCTTTGATACATAATCACGTTACAAAGTCCATTGTTCATAACAATATCTATTTGCCTTATATCTTTCTATCCTAAGGAAACGATCTTTAGCACTTCAAACATCACAGAAAGCATTAAAAGAAAAAGTTAGTTAATACTGAGTTATTTTGCTATTAGTTAAGCAGATTCACAGATTAACCTGGAGCCCAAAATTTACAAGCATATCACAGTCTAACTATTTCACTCATCCATGGCAGATAATTTCTGATTGGCCTCAAGATTCTGCTCATTTACAGCAAGTAGACATTTTGTTAGCCTTAAGGGTCAGGCTATCTTAAACATAGCTTCGCAGTAATACATTGTGCTTTGCATAGTTAATAACCCTTGTCATTATAAAACAGTGCGACACCCAATTTCCTGTAAATAATGCCACAGGTACGATCCATGAAGACTGGATGTTGCAAGGGGACCTCGTCACAAGATGGATATCATAGGCGTAGGCCGTGCAGCCTACCTAACCCTATCACAGCATCCAGCTGCAACCCTACCCCATAGTCCTTTCCAAATTCAGATAAACTTTTTCTTTAGAAGAATTCCAAGACATTGCTCCTAAATTAGTCTTTATCCACTTTGACACTGTGCAGTCTTGCCTTCCTGTTGAGGATCTACCTTTGAAGTAGTATTCCAGATTTATTTCTCCTGTAGTTTTTAATATCTTTTCTACCTCTATATGGCCCCTTCTAAGTCAAAGTTGAAGACCCAAAGTTTCCCCAGTTTTGCCTCATGCTTCAATTCTCTGACACTGACCTTGTGGCTCGTCTCTGGATTACCCCAATGTTTGAATATTTCTCCTGTACCTCTGTGGTCAAATCTGGATACGGTACTCAAGGTTCAGCCTGTATATTGGTAGCATGATGTCCTTTGACTGATATACTCTGCTGATTTAGCAGTAGCAATATTCAGTTGAAGTTCCACAGTAGCTGGACATGGTGAAATATTTAGATCTCAATCACCCTAGATCTCTAGCATTAGCAATGCAGAGACAAAGATTTATTTATGACATTGCTCACTGGGATTCGAGGCCCATTGCAGCATTCAGGTCAATTATGGTTATAGAGTGGGGCATAATTGGACAAAAAGTGAGTGAAGGGAGAAAGAAGGAGGATAGAGGAGGCAGAGGGAGAGGAGATGAGGTTAGGGTAAAAAGAAGCATTGGAGAAGATGGTGGGAGGAGAGAGGGGGAAGGAGGAGGGGAATGGGAACAGGAAACAGAGGAGTGAGAGGAGGATAAACTTGGGAAGACAGTGAGCTAAGACACATTATGTCTTGCACTGGGGGAGAAGGGGAAAAACTCTGGTTTGCAAAAAATTCTCAGCTCCTTCCTAGTCACCAGGTTTTTATTTTAGTCCAAACTAGAAAGTCCATCAGTGGCTTCTTCAATATGTAGTCAGTGTCATTGTTTTTAAAATTAACCAATGTAACTATTGGACAGACCATTCACAGCACTGGCTATAGGTATCACAGGTACTGAAGGTATATGTGCACAATAAAACACCACACTCCCTTGGAGATCAGATGACCTGGGGGTGTATATTATATTTTGAATAGGGTTGTGGTGACCCAGCCAGGGAGTTTAATATGCAGGAGATGTGTCATTGCAAGGAACAAGCTCACACTGATTTAAGCAATCCCAGTTTTCAGAATTCTTGAAGTACATTCCATTTGTGTTGGTTTTCCGATTTGTATGTGATATTTCTCGATGATCTTTGTTGTAACAATCGCAGCTCAAAAATCAGCGGTTGGCAAATACAGAACCACAGACAGAAAAATCGAAAGTGCTGGAAACCTGAAATACAAAACAGAAAACAACAGGTCACTTGGCAACTAAGCCAAAGGCAGATTAACATTTTGGATAGAGACCATAAAAGATCTGGGTTTTTTTTGCAAATTCTATCAGATCATCTGTGCATTTCCAGCATTTTCTGTTTTTATTAACAGAATTGGCTCATTCCTGCAGTCATTTTTTTCCTTAAAATTTTGCCCTGATTCTGTTGCGCCTGTTGAAACTTGATAAAACAGACACAAAGCTGTAGAAAAACATCACACATTGTGAAGAAAAATCTGACAAAAGCAGCTTTTCTGGACAGGCATTTCTGACAGAAATAACATTTAGAATCCTACAGTACTGGTGCATCACCATGGGCGACCGAGTGATTGGGCGACCGAGTGATTAGGGGTCTCAGAGCAAAACAACTGGCACAGGATCAATTGGCGGAACTCATGTACCTGCTGGGGCGATGCCAAGGTGCCACAAATAGGATTGTGACATTCCTGTGCTCTTAAAATATTAATGAGCCACAATTCTGAAAACAGGATAATTGCTCTGAAAATATTATGGGCCAGATTTTGCAGTCAGTGGTGAAGGAACGACGCTCATTGTTCACTACACAGACAGCTGCCCGTAGAGTTTTAGGGGGCCCCTCAGTGTAGATTTCCTCTAATTCAGTGTCAGGTCCAGCGTGCTGCCCTCTACAGGGGATCTCCGGCATCTCTGAGCTGGGTTCCTCAACCAATCAGATTGAAGAATCCCCACTAAGACACGCAGAGTCTAAACCAGGAAGTATAAATTAGATTTAATTGATGTACAGCAGTGATTCTCAAACTTTTTTGATTGAATGGATTAATAATCACAGACTCCCAATCTAAATTCTAATACTATATGACATTCATCATATAAAAAATGCTGCATGTAAAGAGTGTTTTAACAATGCTTTTAAGAAAGCAGGTATCTAATTTTATGAGATGGGGGTGTCTGTTTCTCGTTGTAGAGTCTGTCTGTCCTTGACAAGAGGACAGCAAGAGCAGGAACACAGAACAGACGGGAGCCCGGGAGTCCAGGGAGAGCAGAGCACAGAGAGGGGCAGGAGCCGGGGCTGGTGGGGAGGGGGGGGGGGGGGGGCGGCAGGAAACAGTGCACGGAGAAAGAACTAGTGGATAAGGAGGAGAGCAGGAACACTGAGGAAGCGCAGGATGGTGAGAGCAGGAGCACTAAGAAAGCAGGAGTGCAGAGAGAGCAGGAGCAGGGCTGGAGGTGGCATATGGGGGCAGTTACTGGAGTATGGAGAGAGAGCAATAGAAAGGGAAAAGCACAAAGGGAGCAGAGCCACCTCTGGCCACCGCTGACTCATAACTACAGAGCCCTTGCCCATGTTGCCCACTCTCAAGGCCAGTGGTGCATCACAGACCCCCCCAGAATGTCTCTGTGTACCCCCCAGGATCTGTGGACCGCAGTTTGAGAACCACTGATGTACAAAAAGTGGAAAAGAAGATTGTGAAAGACAGATGGGATTAAAAGAGAGAGATAAAGGGGACAGATAGAAAAAGTAAAAAGTTTTATTTTTAATCTCCAACACTAATTTTCTTCAGAAGGAATGAGACTCCACACTTCTAAAGTTAGATTTTCAGGGCCAGAGAGTTTTTTTGGCAGTAATTATCAATTATCACGCTGTGAGAAATTCACTTACTCCTGAATACACCAGCCCTAACATTTTCTTATGATTTTGGTGTGAAACAAATGGGTAAGTAAAGCACTGCCAAGTCTATTGGTGAAGAGGCTAACAGTGGACCTATGGAGGAGCAGGCAATCTGTGACAGCAAAGTCTGGATGTGTGTTCTCTAGAGGTTAATGTCATATTTTTCCTGTTATAACAGCGAGCACTGTTATAGCCTCAGCATTGCTCCTAAAGCAAAATCCAGTTCAAAATGTATGTGCAGAACTGAACCACCCTGAACAGCAAGGTCCCAGGCTTAAACATTCGCCCCATTAACTGATCTCAGTGAGGATGCAAATAGGGGTTTGCCAGCTGGCCTTTGCAGTTACATTTTAGAAACCATTCAGTCCAAAACCAGACAGGTGGCAACCCAAAGATACAGTTCCATAATACACTGGATATTTTGAGAGTCCCAAATGGCAACTCAATCACACAGCCTTTTTTTAGGCTGCGTTTTCTGACAACGCAACCACTAGGTGGCACAGTACTGGCACATGTGCAAATGCAGCCTCATCCATTGAAACGTCACTGTCTGCGACATCTCAGGAGCTACCAGTAATAAAGATGGCGCTGCACAATTTGTCACAAAAAACAAATTAAACCCAAACCCCTCAATGGCTGCGATCGCTGCCTCCATCCAACCCCAACAGTACCCCACTCCCTTCTGCCATCTCGCTTCTCTTTGCTGCTCCCTCCTGCACCCATCTGTTCGCCACTCGCTCCCCACCTCGCTGCTGCCTTCCTTCAGCCACTTGCTCCCGCCCTCACCGCTTCCCCCCCTCGACTGCTTGCTCACCGCCTTGCTGCTTTGGCCATTCACTCCCTGCTTACTCCCCAGCTGCTCGCCCCAGGCCTCGCCACTCCCCCCCCCCCCACCCCCACCCCCCAGCCGCTCGCTCCCATGTTGCCCGCCACCCCTCAGCCGCTTGCTTCCTGCGTTGTCGCTTCAGCAGCTTGTTCCCCGCCCCAACCACCCATGGCAACTTCTTCGGGCAGCGCAGCGAGGGCGGGAGCAAATGGCTGAGGTGGGGAAGCAGCGACGGCAGGATGGAGCAAGTAGTCGGGAGCGCGATATTGAAAGCAGCAATTGAATCGGGGATGGCGAGAGGGCGCGGGGTACTGTTAGCGAGAAGGGTGGTGGCGATCGCAGCTATTGAGGGGTGAGGACATCATTATGTGGTGACGCCAGCGTGTGCATGCGCGCATTTATACTGGCAAGCTGGCAAATGTTCGCACGCACCAATGACGTCCGCAATCACTGCACATGCCTCTGGGTTGTCAGGAGTCACTCCGTTTTTTTATTTTTTCTTGGGATGTGGGCATCGCTGGCTAGGGCAGCATTTTATTGACATCCCTAATTGCCCTTGAGAAGGTGGTGGTGAGCTGCCTTCTTGAACCGCTGCAGTCCATTTGGGGTAGGTACACCCACAGTGCTGTTAGGAAAGGAGTTCCAGGATTTTGACCCAGTGACAGTGAAGGAACGGCGATATAGTTCCAAGTCAGGATGGTGTGTGACTTGGAGGGGAACTTGCAGGTGGTGGTGTTCCCATGCATCTGCAGCCCTTGTCCTTCTAGGTGGAAGAGTTTGGAAGATGTTGTCAAAGGAGCCTTGGCGAGTTGCGCAATACATCTTGTAGATGGTACACACTGCTGCCACTGGCTCAAAAAAAGGCAGGACTGGGTGCTAAATATTCCTGGATACAAGGTGCTCAGGAAAGATAGAGAAGGAAAGAAAAGAGCAGCAGCATAGAGAGATACAGCACTGAAACAGGCCCTACGGCCCACTGAGTCTGTGCTGACCAACAACCACCCATTTATACTAATCCTACATTAATCCCATATTTCCTGCCACATCACCACCTTCCCTCAATTCTCCTACCACCTACCTACACTCGGGGCAATTTATAATGGCCAATTTACCTATCAACCTGCAAGTCTTCGGCTGTGGGAGGAAACCAGAGCACCCGGAGAAAACCCACAAGGTCACAGGGAGAACTTGCAAACTCCGCACAGGCAGTACCCAGAATCAAACCTGGGTCACTGGAGCGTGAGGCCACTGTGCCACCCCGCAGCAGTATTGATTAAGGAGAATATTTGTGCTAGAGAGAGATGTCCGAGAGGAAGCCAGGGCAGAATCTATTTGTTTAGAGCTAAGAAACAATAGAGGTACCAATACACTACTAGGTGTGTTGGTGGTGGAGAGAGTGAATGTTTAAGGTGGTTGATGGGGTATAGATCAAGTAGCAACTTTGTCCTGGCTGGTGTTGAGCTTCTTTAGTGTTGTTGGAGCTGCACCCATCCAGGCAAGTGGAGAGTATTCCATCACACTCCAGACCTGTGCCTTGTAGATGATGGACAGGCTTTGGGGAGACAGGAGGTGAGTTACTCGCCGCAGAATTCCCAGCCTCTGACCTGCTGTTGTAGCCACAGTATTTATGTGGCTGGTCCAGTTCAGTTTCTGGGTAATGGTGACCCCCAGGATGTTGATAGTGGGGGATTCAGACATGGCATTGCCATTGAATGTCAAGGGAGATGGTTAGATTCTCTGTTGTTGGCGATTGTCATTGCCCGGTCACTAATCAGCTTCCCTTTCATTCATTAATATCAATTGGGAGGCATTGCTAATGGTAATGTTTAGAGAAGTACATCGGAGTACATGATGTGGTGAAGGTTTACGTAAAAAAAACCTTCATGTGATAAATAGGAAAAATATTTCACAGTGAGGGTACTTTCACACCACTCACTTTGAATTAACACCAGGATTCTTTTTGCTCAGTGCTTTTCTCATGAGCAAATGGTATTAATATTAGGTGGACCTGATAGAATAAAGGTAGGATTTTATAAATAGGTTTTTGATCCTTTTAATTATAAGTGGAAAACCATTTATTAATAAACCTTGGGGAACAATCACACTGTATTGTGTAACTGTGTTTGTTGGCTTCAGCAGCAAAACATTGACCAGAATTTTACCGGCCCTTGGAGATGGACTGTGAAGCTGGAGGGTGGTAAAATGGCGGTGGAAAGCATCAGGAGGGATGTCCAACATCTGCCCGTCGTTGCGGGATATTCCCAGAAGCGGGAGTGGCAGCAACTCAGCCACCCACAGACTGGAGGCGGGCAATCCATTAGTCCATTTAACTGAACTGCTAATGGCTATTTCACGCCCCCGCTAGCGTTTTGATGGCATGGGGAGACCCCCTGCTGTGTGGGGAGACTGTTTGGTACATCGAGGCAGCCTTCCAGTGGCTTCCCGGCAAGGGCATGGGTGGGGGTGGCTCCTTCCTTTCTGGGCTCTCTGCGATCCAGGGAGAGGTCCACCGGTAGCAGTGGCTGCCTTCGTCGCCCAACACTGCTGCTAGTGGGTTACCTCTCCGATCACCGGGGCCTGCCTGGCCCCAACACAGTAAAAAAAATCTTACTCACCCTGCTCAACAGGGAGCTGCCCTCTGCTTCTCCCTGCACCCTTGATCGGCGGCACTGCTGAGCTGCCGGCTGTCCAATTAGTCTGGCAGCTTGGAGAGACAGACCGCCATCCTTAATTGGCCGCCGCCAGTAAAATAGCCCATTGTGATCCCGCTGTCTGCCGGCACCGGCTCGGGTCAGACATTTCGGACCGACGGCAGGACTTCACTTGCTGGTAAAATTCTGGCCATTGTCTCTGTACCAACGAGGTGTTAAAATTTTCAACTCTGTGAAATTTGGCTCATTGAATATTATCATTTAGTTTTAGTTTTTAGTTTTAGAGATACAGCACTGAAACAGGCCCTTCGGCCCACCGAGTCTGTGCCGACCATCAACCACCCATTTATACTAATCCTACACTAATCCCATATTCCTACCACATCCCTACCTGTCCCTATATTTCCCTACCACCTACCTATACTAGGGGCAATTTATAATGACCAATTAACCTATCAACCTGCAAGTCTTTGGCATGTGGGAGGAAACCGGAGCACCCGGAGGAAACCCACGCAGACACAGGGAGAACTTGCAAACTCCACACAGGCAGTACCCAGAATTGAACCCGGGTCGCTGGAGCTGTGAGGCTGCGGTGCTAACCACTGCGCCACTGGCCGCCCCCCGTATTCATCTGAATACTTCACAAAGGAATTTCACAAAAACATGTTAAGGGTGAGAATGAAGGGAGAGGAGAGCAGGGGACCGAGGTGGAGAGAAAGTGGGCAGGAGGGAAGGGGAGGTGGGAGTGAGAAAGAGAGTGAGGGAGACGACAAAGAACAGTACAGCACCGGAACAGGTCATTCGGCCCTCCAAGCCTGCACCAATCTTGATGCCTGCCTAAACTAACACCTTCTGCACTTCTGGGACCCATATCCCTCTATTCCCTTCCTATTCATGTATTTGTCAAGATGTCTCTTAAACGGCACTATCGTATCTGCTTCCACCACCTCCCCTGGCAGCAAGTTCCAGGCACTCGCCACCCTCTGTGTAAAGAACTTGCCTCGCACATCCCCTCTAAACTTTGCCCCCTTGTTACTGACTCTTCCACCCTGGGAAAAAGCTTCTGACTATCCACTCTGTCCATGCCGCTCATAACTTTGTAAACCTCTATCATGTCGCCCCTCCACCTCCGTCGTTCCAGCGAAAACAATCCGTGTTTTTCCAACCTCTCCTCATAGCTAATGCCCTCCAGACCAGGCAACATCCTGGTAAACCTCCTCTGTACCCTCTCCAAAGCCTCCACGTGCTTCTGGTAGTGTGGCGACCAGAATTGCACGCAATATTCTAAGTGTGGCCTAACTAAGGTTCTGTACAGCTGCAACATGACTTGCCAATTTTTATACTCTATGCCCCGACCGATGAAGGCAAGCATGCCGTATGCCTTCTTGACTACCTTATCCACCTGCGTTGCCACTTTCAGTGACCTGTGGACTTGTACGCCCAGATCTCTCTGCCTGTCAATACTCCTAAGGGTTCTGCCATTTACTGTATACCTCCCACCTGCATTAGACCTTCCAAAATGCATTACCTCATTTTTGTCAGGATTAAACTCCATCTGCCATTTCTCCGCCCAAGTCTCCAACCGATCTATATCCTGCTGTATCCTCTGACGATCCTCATCACTATCCGCAACTCCACCAACCTTTGTGTCGTCCGCAAACTTACTAATCAGACCGGCTACATTTTCCTCTAAATCATTTATATATACTACAAACAGCAAAGGTCCCAGCACTGATCCCTGCGGAACACCACTAGTCACATCCCTCCATTCAGAAAAACACCCATCCACTGATACCCTCTGTCTTCTATGACCGAGCCAGTTCTGTATCCATCTTGCCAGCTCACCTCTGATCCCCTGTGACTTCACCTTTTGTACCAGTCTGCCAAGCGGGACCTTATCAAAGGCTTTACTGAAGTCCATATAGATAACATCCACTGCCCTTCCTTCATCACTCATCTTCGTCACTTCCTCAAAAAACTCAATCAAGTTCGTAAGACACGACCTCCCCTTCACAAAACCATGCTGTCTCTCGCTAATATGTTCGTTTGTTTCCAAATGGGTGTAAATCCTGTCCCGAATAATCCTCTCTAATAGTTTCCCTACCACTGACGTAAGGCTCACCGGCCTATAATTTCTTGGATTATCCTTGCCACCCTTCTTAAACAAAGGCACAACATTGGCTATTCTCCAGTCCTCTGGGACCTCACCTTTAGTTTAGAGATACAGCACTGAAACAGGCCCTTCGGCCCACCGGGTCTGTGCCGACCATCAACCACCCATTTATACTAATCCTACACTAATCCCATATTCCTACCACATCCCCACCTGTCCCTATATTTCCCTACCAGCTACCTATACTAGGGGCAATTTATAATGACCAATTAACCTATCAACCTGCAAGTCTTTGGCATGTGGGAGGAAACCGGAGCACACGGAGGAAACCCACGCAGACACAGGGAGAACTTGCAAACTCCACACAGGCAGTACCCAGAATTGAACCCGGGTCACTGGAGCTGTGAGGCTGCGGTGCTAACCACTGCGCCACTGTGCCACCCCAGCCAATGAGGATGCAAAGATTTCTGTCAAGGCCCCAGCAATTTCTTCCCTTGCCTCCCTCAGTATTCTAGGGTAGATCCCATCAGGCCCTGGGGAATTATCTACCTTAATTCTTTGCAAGACACCCAACACCTCCTCCTTTTTGATAATGAGATGAGGAGAGAGAGAGAATGAGCAGAACGTTGATGAAGAGAGCGTAGGGGAGAGTGAGGGAGAGGAGGGAGAGAAAGAAAGACAGAGAGGGAGAGAGAGTGAGAGGGATGGAGAGAGGGAGGGAGAGTAATGGAGTGTGAGTGAGGGAAAGAGAAGGAGACAATTAGAGAGAGGCAGAAAGGGAGGGTAAGTGAGGGAGTGTAGAAGAGGGAGTATGTGAGTAAGCAGGGAAAAGGAGGGAGTTAGGGAGAAGAGAGAGAGTGAAAAGGAGGGATAAGAGAGTGAATTTTCATACTACTCTATTAAATTAACTTCATTATTGACACTTTATACCCCCTCCCCCCGGTTATGACCTGCTTCAGCCATGAGACATTGAACAAGAGACTGATTAACAGCTATTATCAAATTAACAAAACAAGAATTCAGGGCCGATGCCAAGTTTTTCACACACACAGTGATTAAAAGTTGAACGGGTTTATGGATAATGGAGGTGAACAAACTGGAATAGACAACAACTTGAATTTATACCTTGCATTCTATTGCGATGAGAGAAGTCCCAAGCAGCTGTGATGAGAATGGGTGCCAAAACAAGAGGAAGAGATTCGTGCTGAAGGTTAAGTTGAAGAGAGAGAGGTTTCAAGGAGATTTTTAAAGGGGGAGAGAGAGTGACAGAGGGGGAAAAGTTTATGGAGGGAGTTCCAATGTGTAGGACCTGCAGCCTGTGCCATCGATGGATGGTGAAGGAAGTGGGGATATACAGAATGTGGGTGAGCTGGAGGGTCTTTCTACATGAATGGGTCACCTGTATCTATCTTGTAATTAATATCAGCATGATGTTCTGAGCAGGGAGGGCTACCTACACACTGCACCGTCCAGTGACCCGACCAGTTTAAAGTGTCGGCTGTAATCCTCTGGATTGGGAATACAGTAATCCATTGAAGCAGCTCCAAGACCACAACTTACTATCTCTTTAACGTAAATTAAAAATGTGGAGAAACTACACTGATAGTAAAAATTACAGAGCTAACTACACACATGGGAATCGTCTCATAATTGCCTCTCAACTTTTTATAGATGAGGAATGGCCTCTATAATGAGCCACCTCTAATGTAATACTCTATGTGGAGCTAATTTTATACCTGAAGTGAGTAATTAAAAAGCAAGCACGTAACTGAAAAGATAAAACAAGGAACAGCAGAAGCTTGCAGTTATATGCTAACATATCTCACACAAGCATATAAATGTTACGTCAAAAGAGTTCCTTTAAAATGTTTTGACTTCAACTGAAGTACTTTGTTGTTAAGTATGAAAACCCAGTAGTTATTTTACATGCAGCAAGATGGCACAAATTGCAATTAGATGGACGATCAATTAATTTTTCTTTAGCTGATGTTGGTTGAGAGAGGAATGTCGGTTAGTGCAAAAGAACTGCCGAGTCATTTTTAATTAATGGCATTAGCTCTGAACAGTTGACCACTCATCCTTTAAACATCTCATTCAAAGTGCCACATCTGCAGGAATGCTGCACTCCCTCAGTACTGCACTCAGATGTTTACCACCGCATCCTCTCATTCGGAAGCAAGACACTGCCAATCTGACATTGCAGAAAACTTCTCTTTCTTCCGAGAAGTAATATGTTTTACTTGTATTTAATTACTAGCAGGTCTCCTGTGGTGTTGCCATGGTGACTCTGAGGTTTTATTTTCTGCTTCTTATTGTGAATGAATAGAAAATCACAGGCTGCAAGGGTGCAGTTTCCTGACAGACACTTAATGTGCACTAAGAGTGAACAATTTTGTGCAATGTTGGTGGGATTGCAGATTTAATCACTTTAGAATAAGCATAAATTTCTCTATAAACAAAAAAGGCTTAATAAAAATCTCAAAACATTCTTTGTATGCTTTTTATATAAGAAAATCTTAAACCTCAACAATGGTTCAGGAGAGAGAATTTTTGACTGAATTTTCAACAACGATAAACTCAATTTTTAAAAAATCTTTATTTATTTTCCATTCACCAACAAAGAAATCACGATCACGCATACACTGTGTCCAAACAGTTCAAAATAGAAATCAGCATTTGCTATTTAAATGTAATGAAATTCCTGGCATGCCTGCAATAAAGTATTGACAGTTTAATCTCCAGTTTCTTTTAAAATCTTTTGGAAACGCTCAGTTTCTTCTGGCCTCCAACTCCCATTGATATGCATGCTGCATGCTGGATGATTATGCCAACTGTGCATGCTCCAGTGATACAAATGTGGTTCAAGTACTTTCCCACTGCGGTGGAGCAAAAAAATATCCAATTGATGCCCAGTCAATTGAAGTCAAAACTTTATTCAAGGTGTCAAAAGGTACAGTCATTAGGCATGTTCGATGATGTTATTGTGAAATATGTAATCTTTTTGAATCATGTATTTTGTTTCAAACCTTATTCTGAACATCATAAATTTGTTACTGATAAAAAAAGACGTTTGTTTGTCAGAAAGCAGCTTCAGTCGGTCCGTCAAGAAACTGTGACTGGCAGTTGTTTACATTGCGAACTCGTATTGCAAATGATTACATAGGCATTTTTAATGTTAAATGTTGGCATAAAAAAATGGCCAAAAACTGGCAACAAGAATTAAAGAATCTCAACAGGGAGTGGATACAGATTTTCTATTAAGATATGGACTTTGTGCTGAATCATGAGCATTTTGTTTATTGTAGCTCCTTCTTTCCCAGGACTCAAACTGTGGAATTCATCTCCTACCTCCTTCCTTACTCCTGCATTTACATAGTTGTACAACCCAAGTGTGCCAACACTTATTCTTTCTTTCCTGATTTGCCCAACCTTCTCTCCTACACTTTTCACCAACAATAACTTGTATTTATATCATGCCTTTAATGTAGAAAAATACCCCAAGGCACTTCACAGCAGCATTATCAAACAAAATTTGACACTAAACCACATAAGGCAATATTAAAGGCTTAGTCAATGAGGTATGATTTAAGGAGCATCTTAAGGGAGGAAAGAGAGTGATAGAGGCGGAGAGATTTAGGGAAGAAATTCCAGAGCTTAGGGCCCAGGCAGCTGAAGGCACGGCCGCCAATGGTGGAGTGATTGAAATCGGGGATGCACAAGAGGCCAGAGTGAAGGAACTCAGAGATGTCAGAGGGTTGTCAGGGCTAGAGAAGGTTACATAGATAGGGAGGGATTTGAAAACAAGGATGAGAATTTTAGAATTGAAGGTTTGCTTCACTGGGAGCCATTGTAGGTGAACGAGCACAAGGGAAAAGGATGAATGGGATTTGGTGCGAATAAAGACGTGGGCAGCAGAGTTTTGGATGATCTTAAGTTTACAGAGGGTAGAATGTGGGAGATCAGCCAGGTGTGCGTTGGAATAGTCAAGTCTAGAGGTGACAAAGGCATGAATGAGGGTTTCAGCAGCAAATGAGCTGAGACAGGGCGGAGTTGGTTGACGTTACAGAGGTGGAAATAGGCGGTCTTAGTGAACCTTAGTTCTTTCTCTTCATTTGGGTTCCTCAATGTAAAAATGATCATTAATAAAAGAATAGTCTTTACTGTATTTCAGTCTTTAGGCGGTTTAGGTAACTTGTGACCTATTCTGTCTCTGCCAAGCAGCTGGCGTAATAAAAGTGTTGGGGAGCCTTTCAAGATTGGTCAAGTATCCAGGAGAAGCATATGGAAGGGATTGGGCTGCTTGTGGGAAGAGAATGGATGGATAGCTGTCGTTTGCTGCATGGAAGGTTGAAGGGCTCCTAAAGAATTGGAAACACAGCTTTCACGTGGAGTTCAATATTACAATTTATTATTTTAATTCTATATTTTGAAGTAACTGCTAATGGTCAAATCAGGGAGTTGGTGGATTTCACTGCCAACAGTTAAAAGTATCACTAAACTTTTGCCCTCATCTAAGGAAGAATACATCAATTGAACCAAATGACTTTTGGATGAAGAAAATGTTCTGCCAGTTTACATTGCTGTGCTAAATTGCTAATCCACCTTGTCATATACTGGGGTATGTGCTGTGTGCCCCAACCATTATATGCACTTATTATACGTTTCAGCTGTTTTGTTTCTTTATGCTAAGATATTTCTGGTTGGGTCAATATTTGTACTAATGCTGTCCCTCTTTCTTCCCCTTCACCCAGAGCACATTTCAGCTGGCTGCAGTTAGATCGCAGAGTGTTAGAACACGATTTCCCTAAAAAGTCAGGACCAGTTGTGTTGTACTTCTGTGTGAAGTAAGTTACCTCTGTATTTTACATTTATTGCTGATAACCAGACTGTTTAGCGAAGAATGGCATTGTAAATACCTCTCTTTTGTTCATAATCTACCCGCTTAATGGTACCTTACTTTTCATGTAACATCCATACTGGGTTCAGAGATTATGTTTAAGTGATTTGCATTCTTCAAATCCAGTATTTTGTTTGGATGCATCAAGTCATTGGGCAAAAGATTTTTTCCCTCAAAAGGGAATTGGATAAGTACATTGGGGCCCCGCTGTGGCGCAGTCCACTAGTGCGCAGAACAGAATTAACGTTTCAGGTCGATGACCTTTCGTCAAAACTGGAAGAAGGTAACTGCCTTGAAACATGAACTCTATTTCTCTCTCCACAGATGCTGCCTGACCTGCTAAGTATTTCCAGCATTTTCTGTTTTTGGTTCAGAGTTCCAGCATTCGCAGTATTTTGCTTTTGTATCTACATTTTGCTAGCATGTGCCAGCAGTGAGGCTTGAACCTTGAACATTTCCACCTCTGCATAGTTTCTGCCTTTGGTTTCCCCTTGCAGAGCCCCCCTCATTCAACACAAGCCCCTTGCAGAGCCCCCCTCATTCAACACAAGCCCCTTGCAGAGCCCCCCTCATTCAACACAAGCCCATGCAGAGCCCCCCTCATTCAACACAAGCCACTTGCAGAGCCCCCAACATTCAACACAAGCCCATGCAGAGCCCCCCTCATTCAACACAAGCCCCTTGCAGAGCCCCCCTCATTCACACACAGGCCCTTTGCAGAGCCCCCCTCATTCACACACAGGCCCCTTGCAGAACCCCCCTCATTCACACACAGGCCCCTTGCAGAGCCCCCCCATTCAACACAAGCCCCTTGCAGAGCCCCCCTCATTCACACACAAGCCCCTTGCAGAGCCTCCCTCATTCACACACAGGCCCCTTGCAGAGCCCCCCTCTTCACACACAGGCCCTTTGCAGAGCCCCCCTCATTCACACACAGGCCCCTTGCAGAGCCCCCCTCATTCAACACAAGCCCCTTGCAGAGCCCCCCTCATTCAACACAAACCCCTTGCAGAACCCCCATTATTCACACACAAGCCCCTTGCACAGCCCCTCCCCATTCAACACAAACCCCTTGCCGAGCTCCCCTCATTCAACACAAGCCCATGCAGAGCCCCCCTCATTCAACACAAGCCCCTTGCAGAGCCCCCCTCATTCAACACAAGCCCATGCAGAGCCCCCATCATTCAACACAAACCCCTTGCAGAGCCCCCTCATTCACGCACAAGCCCCTTGCAGAGCCCCCCTCATTCAACACAAGCCCCTTGCAGAGCCCCCCTCATTCAACACAAGCCCCTTGTAGAGCCCCCCTCATTCAACACAAGCCCCTTGCAGAGCCCCCTCATTCACACACAGGCCCCTTGCAGAGCCTCCCTCATTCAACACAAGCCCCTTGCAGAGCCCCCCTCATTCAACACAAGCCCCTTGTAGAGCCCCCCTCATTCAACACAAGCCCCTTGCAGAGCCCCCCTCATTCAACACAAGCCCCTTGCAGAGCCCCCCTCATTCAACACAAGCCCATGCAGAGCCCCCCTCATTCAACACAAGCCACTTGCAGAGCCCCCCTCATTCAACACAAGCCCCTTGCAGAGCCCCCCTCATTCACACACAGGCTCCTTGCAGAACACCCCTCATTCACACACAGGCCCCTTGCAGAGCCCCCCCATTCAACACAAGCCCCTTGCAGAACCCCCCTCATTCACACACAAGCCCCTTGCAGAGCCCCCCTCATTCACACACAGGCCCTTTGCAGAGCCCCCCTCATTCACACACAGGCCTCTTGCAGAGCCCCCCTCATTCACACACAAGCCCCTTGCAGAGCCCCCCTCATTCACACACAGGCCCCTTGCCGATTCAGCATTGCGCCAGCGGCTGCTGCAAACCCCACTTCCTCTAAAACACTCTGGCGAAGTCACCTCCCTTTTTGCGGCACGAAGGAACTCAGCGTCAGTGGAGCCAGCTTTTGAAAATTGAAAACTGAAGGCCGTGAGTGCTGCACGTCACGGACAAAATTGAGAACGCTTTCTCGGATCACGGAGAAGGAGATTAAAATTTATTTAAAGCAGTATTTATAGCATTTAAATGACAATGCCGTCACGTCAGGGCATCCGTACCGCCGGCCGTGATAACTCACACCTCCCTTAAAATCAGCAAACACGTTTTGGCGCCGTGTTTTTTTATTTTTTCATAGGATGAGAGCATCGCAGGCAAGGCCAGCATTTATTGCCCATCCCTAATTGCCCTTGAACTGAGTGGTTGGCTGGGCCATTTCAGAGGGCATTTAAGAATCAACCAGATTGCTGTGGGTCTGGAGTCACATGTAGGCCAGACCAGGTAAGGACAGCAGATTTCCTTCCGGAAAGGACATTAGTGAATCAGATGGGTTTTTATGACAATCGAGGATAGTTTCCTGGCGGACAGCTCTGTGGTGATTCTCCTGTCCTCCCCCATGCAACAAACCCACCTCCAACAGTAAAACAAAATTAACTCCAGCAACTTCGCGCTTTCCTACGTGTTTCAATTCCGCGTGTTTCAATTCCGCGTCTCTCTGCAAGATACCATTGTAGAGAAGCTTCTGGAGGAGAAGGACTTCTCCAACGGCAACTGCCTGATTTCCCGTGTATGGTCGCGGAAAGTTGCTGTTCGATTTACACTTTAAAAACGGTGAGGGCTGATGGCTCAAAATCAGGGCTATTGTTCTTCCAGATGGAACAGGAACAAAAGATGTGTAATTTTGAAATCCTCAGAGGGATCTCTGCATGCAAAGCACTAATGCCGTTGAATTAATTTAAATACAAGGAAAAGTAATTTTCTCCAAGCTATGTTATACGTTGCATGAATTAAAGATGCAGACACAGGAACCAGGGTCTAAACAAGGTTGTGACCTTGAACTGATGTCCACACTGTGGAAGTACTCTGTGTTATCAGCATTATATTTATTGTTCCCTCTCTCAATCAGCAAGCAAGGGGAAGTTCAATGTGAAGACAAATGGAAACTGTCAGGAGGATAAATAGCCAATCAACTTAAACAGTAAAGCAGATTATTTCTGAAACATCTTTGACAACATAACCAGCAAATTTTTTTACATGTAACAAATTCCTTTCCGCTGCTGTTTGCAAGCTTCAACAAGTGTCTTTTCGGTAAGACTGAAAGAGATCGTTTGTTATTGTCATTAGAAATTTCTTGTGATCACATCTCCTTTGGATGCAATTTGCTAGCATGAAATCAAAAACTAAAACTTCCACTCAAAATATTTAATTCCCTTGCAGAGAAAATCTGTTCACTTCTAATTTTTCTGATGATCACAATTACATTGAGAACGTCGAGTTAATCATTTAGTACAAAAGCTTCCTTTTATGTCTAAATTTGATGTGACTGAATGAATTGGAGATTGGAATTTCCACCATCATAATAAGCCTGAAACTAGATCATAGGACATGGGGAGAGGCCATTCAGCCCCTTGAGCTTGTTCCATCATTCAAAGGCTGATCTGTGACCTAATTCCATATTCCCGCCTTTGCCCCATATCCCTTAATACCTTTGGTTAACAAAAATCTATCAATCTCAGTTTTAAAATTAACAACTGATCTAGCATCAATGGCCATTTGCTGAAGAGAGTTCCAAACTTCTACCACCTTTTGTACAAGTGTTTCCTAATTTCACTCCTGAAAAGTCTGGCTCTAAATTTTAGACTCTATCCCCTAGTCTTAGACTCCCCAACCAGCGGAAGTAGTTTCTCCCTATCAACCCTATCTGTTCCCCTGTAATATCTTGAAAACATCAATTAAATCACCTCTTAACCTTCTAAATTCCAGTGTATTCAAGCCTAGTTAGTTTAATCTCTCCTTGTAATTCAACATGGAGTCCAGAGGCTGGATTTTCATTCCCCGCCAGGGCCGGAATCGGAGGCGGCGGGCGCTAAAAATAGCCCATCCGGCTGGCGAGCTGGTTCCCTGTCTCCATCCTGCCTCTGGGACACTTTTGCGGAGATGGGATGGGGGGACCCCAGCAGGGCTACCTATCTGCATGCGAGGGGTAGCCGATCAGACTCATTAAGAGCCACTTAAAGCCAACTAAAGGAGGCTGACTGGGGTTTTCCTGTTGGTCTCGAGGTTCCTGCAGGCGGTGGGGCCCAGTTTAGTTGCCTGGAGGCGGCCTCCTGGCAGCAGACCAGGGGTCAGTGCAAAGGGCAGACCTAGAGGCCCTCTGCGTTCAAGAGCAGCCACAGGCTGCCCTGTGGCGGTGTTTCCCCCAGCTGAACAGCGGTGGTCTGGCCACACAATCCATTTTTTAGATTAGATGTAAGTAAGTTTGTGAGCGGGAGCCTCCATCTTGAAGCGCCCTCTCTCTTACTTACCTTCCATCGCAGGCCTGCTACTCCTCTCAAGCTGGAAGGCCTCTGATTGGCCCTCCAGCATTGAGAGCCCACCCACTGCCCTTAATTGGACATCAAGGCCGTCTCCATGCCAATTAAGGAGGCGCACCCATGAAAAATCACTGGGAGTGAGTTTGCCCCAGGGGCGTGTTCGAGGCCCGGAAACAGTCCCACTCTCTGTTTCCCTGCCCCACAGGGAAAATCCTGACGCAGGTGTCTGCTGAATCTGTTGTCACTAAACCTTATAAGAACCATAGAAAAAGGCTGTTCAGCCCATCATGTCTGCGCCAGCTGAAAAAACTAGCCGCCCAATCTAATCCCACCTTCCAGCACCTGGTCCATATTCTTGCAGGTTACAGCACTTCAGGTCCAGGTCCAGGTACGTTTTAAATGAGTTGAGGGTTTCTGCCTCCACCACAGATCCAGGCAGTGAATTCCAGACACCCACCACCCTCTGGCTGAGAAGGTTTTTCCTCATGTCCCCTCTAATCCTTCTATCAATCACCTTAAATCTGTGCCCCCTGGTAATTGACCTATTCGCCAGGGGAAACAGGTCCTTCCTGTCTACTCTATCTAGGCCCCTCATAATTTTGTACACCTCAAATAAGTCCCCCCTCAGCCTTCACTGTTCTTAGGAAAACAGTTCTAGCCTATCTAAGTTGCTTTATACCAGAGAAACCACACATCGGGTATGATCTGTTGAGATCAGAGACGGTTCCCATTGCAATATTAATATTTTTGAATTACAGTACCTTAATATATTTGGTTAGTTATTATCGAACTCTATACCTGTTTCCTGTCCTCAAACTCTTAGTCTCTTTAATTGGACTCTATTTATTTGATGTTTAATTTCGATCTCACTACAGGTGTGGAAGAACATCTGCGTAAAATATTGCTGAAACCACTGTATGCTGTAACGCATCAAACAATATCCAGACGACATGGATTAAATTTTCCGGGTCCATTGGGGACCGGTTGGGAGGTGGAATTGCAACAATGTGGCGGGGGAATACATGGAGAGGGAAACCTGATGTCTTCCCGCCGCCAGGCAATATTGCCAGTGGCAGGAATGTTGCTGGCTTAGACGCCTGCCAGGAGGCCAATTCAGCCACCTAAGTCGCCAATAAGGGCCATTTCTCGCATTGGTGGGCATTTTGCCGATTCGGGAGGGCCCTCTTCTGCATGAGGATACCGCCCAGTGAAACCTGGCAGCTTCCCAGAAGGCTCCGGGCAGTGGAGCCCTCCTTTATGGGCACTCCTTGGCAGCACTACCCCCACCCCCCCAGACCAGTCGCCAGGACTGGCGTGCCTGGCCCTGGCATCCCCCAACCCAGCTTAGTTGTCTTCAAAAGTGCCCCACCATTGAGGAACCGTCACCGTGGAGAGCAGCCTTAGCAAGGGTTAGCAGTAGCACTGCTGAGGCTGCTCTGATTGGGCTGGCAGCTCTTGGGGACCAGCCACTGATCGTAAATTGGACGGCCCCCATGCAGTGGTTTTTGTCGAGGTTCATCCCAAGCAGCTCTGTAACACGGGCTGTTCCCAGGGACGCACACCGAGACAAACATCAACTGCTGCTGGAGGACTATCAAGTTGGTGAAAGACGCCCTTTGGTCTGCCCGAAAACTGCTGGTCTTCCAGCGCAAAGAGTTGTCCACGACTGAATGTTGCAGACTGGCACATTCCAAGGTCCAGGACTACGTGCTGAGGGATGCACTGAAGCTTGGGGCAGCCGCAGCAAAGGCTCAATGGGGAAAGACCACAGTGTAAGGTTCCCCCCACCAAGGTGAACTGAGGGGGCTGGATCCATGGGAAACCCCTCGAACTGTATCGGAAAAAAATTTTCATTTGCTGTAAAATGTAAAAATGTTAATGGCATGACAAATGAAATGGAAGGGTTGTGAGGCAACTCATGATTGTAATGAAGTAAACTGATCACCTTGGCACTGTTTGTATTTTTTGACTTGGTGCTGTTTGAAACTGGTAATGTAATTTTTACAGATTTTTATGAATAAAGTATATTTTGGAAGTAAAAAAAAAGTAAATTGGACGGCCCCAGTAGTAACCTCTTATTGGTCCGCCCCTGACAATATGCCAATGGTCCCACTGCCAGCCGAAGCGGGGTCGCCTCTTACTTTCAGCCCCGACAGTGGGATTTCCCCATTAACGGCTAAATTCAGTCCCATAAGTTAATTGATTCAGCTAGTTGACAAGAACCTTGAGCTTGTCTGCATTGTGCTAACATATTCTAAACCCTGTTAGAGATGGGGTAACATATATCAGTTGATTGTATCTGTTAAGAAGTGAAAGCTGTATTCAGTGGTTATTTTTACAGGCTAGAAAAAACACATCTGACTTTTACTTGTTGTTTCTGAAATTAGCCAGGATCCTTGATTTATTTTCCTCCTGGAGCTTTACTCTTGAACATTATTACGCTTTTCCAAAGCAGAAGATTTAGACTTGTCTCTAAATCTTTTCGACAGTTTACACAACCTGTTTCTTGGAGGCTGTAGAATGATGTTAGTAATGGGGGTGCTACTGCAATTTGTAGATTTGATAAAACTTTCTCATAGAAAGGTCTTCCCAAGTGTAGCATTGCTTTTCAACAACATCAGCAACTGTTTGCATTTATATAGCACTTTTAATGTAGTAAAATGCCCCATTAGCAACAAAATTTGGCACCGAGCCACATGAGATATTCGGGCAGATGAACATACAAGTTAGGAGAAGTAGGCCATTCGGCCCCTCTAGCCTGCTATGCCATTCAATAAGATCATGGCTGATCTGTTAATTCCACACTCCCATCTACCCCCGATAACCTTTGATTCCCTTGCCTAACAAGAATCTACCTTCCTCTGCCTTAAAAATATTCAATGACCCCGCCTCCACCACCTTCTGAGACAGAGAGTTCCAAAGTCGCACAACCCTCAGAGAAAAAATTTCTCCTCATCTCTGTCCTAAAAGTGTGACCCCTAATTTTAAAACAATGCCCCCTAGTTCTAGACTCCCCCAAAAGAGGAAACATCCTTTCCACATCCACCTTGTCAAGACTGTTCAGAATCTTATAAACTTCAATCAAGTCTCCCCTCACTCTAGTGAAAACAAGCCCAGTCTGTCCAGCCTTTCCTCATAAGACAACCCACTCATTCCAGGTATCAATCTAGTAAACCACCTCTGAACTGCCTCCAACACGTTCACATCCTTCCTTAAATAAGGAGACCAAAACTGCACAAAATATTCGAGATGCGGTCTCACTGATGCCCTGTATAACTGAAGCATAACTTACATACTTTTATTTTCAATTCCTCTTGTAACAAAGGATAGCATTCCATTAGCCGTCGTTATTACTTGCTGTACCTGCGTACTAACTTTTTGTGACTCATGCACTAGAACACCTGAGTTCTGCAGTCGTTCTCCGTTTAAGTAATACTTTGCTTCTTTATTCTTCCTGCCAAAGTGAACAACTTCACATTTTCCCACATTATACTCCATCTGCCAGATTTTGCCTACTCACTCAACCTATCTTTCGGTTTGCAAGCTCCTTATGTCCGCTTCACAGCAGACTTTCCTACCTATCTTTGTGCCAACTGCAAATTTAGCTACCATGCCATCGCTCCCCTCATCTAAGTCATTGATATAAATTGTACAGACCCCTGCAGGACTCCACTCATCACATCCTGCCAATCAGAAAAGGACCCATTTATGTATACTCTCTGTTTTCTGCCAGACAGCCAATCTTCTATCCATGCTAATATGCTACCCACTACATCATGAGCTCCTACTTTGTGCAAAAATCTTTTATGTGGCACCTTGTCAAATGCCTTCTGGAAATCCAAGTACAGTACGTCAACGGGCTCCCCTTTATCCGCAGCATATGTTACTCTTTCAAAGAACTCCAATAAATTGGTTAAACACGATCTCCCTTTCACAAAGCCATGCTGACTATTCCTGATTGCCTTGAGTTTTTCTAAATGCCCATCTATAGCCTCCTTAATGGTCAATTCTAACCAAAAGCTAGGTCAGGGTAGTAGGTTTTGAGGAACATCTTAAAGAAAGTGCTATGCCCGAGGCGGGAGGAGTGCACTGTTTATTCTAGTTTCACTTTTCCACAGGTCACAACATATATTTAAATTTTCCCAATAACCAATACAGTCACTCATATACTCTATTTTTCCCAGAATAAAACACACCAACCAAGTTTCTTTAATGAACAACAAAATTATCAGTTTATTATAAAACAAGTCTTAACCAGTAACAAAGTAAAACATAAACATATAGATTGAAATATTAAAGCTCCTTTTTTACCTTAGCCCCTCACACACACACAAATACATACACCAGTTAACTAGAAAAATGAAAGGGATTTTTGTTTAGAGCTCTGTTACAGACAAAAAAAATACTTGGGCTGAATACTTGCTCATTCTTGAAGAAAACAGCAACTGCGATACATTGTGTTCCAAAACAGGCATACAGTCTGGCATCCGAGTACATGTGGACTTGTCACTGGGATCTTTTAGAACGGTTCTTTTCAGACGGTGTTGAGAATTAATTTAGCAGGCTTTTCTTCAAAGACAGGAGACGAAATGAGTTGACACAGTGGACTTCTCGAGGTCTTTTAGAGAGGTGCTGGAAAGTTGAGCAGGGTGGTGGTCTTTTCTCCTTCCTTGGGAATTCTCTTCTGCAGGCTTGACTCTTTAAACATTCAGCAGAGTCTGGTCTCTTTCTCCGTGACACTTCTTCAGCAGCAGGCTCTAAATTTATCTCATTCCAAAAGGTTAGCACTGACACTACAACCAAAACCTTGTGAGTTTGCAGCCCTCTCAGGTGCACACTGCTGCTCCCAGGATTGCCCTGTCAAGGGGCGCCTGTCACTTCTCTGCACATATCTTCCCCAGTTACCAGGGTTTCTGTTCTATTTTTAATTTGACTCTTATGACAACCAGTAAACGTTGTTGCCAAACCGGTTCTTTCAGTGTCCTCTTGATGAACCTTTTGGAAAAAAACCTGGTCCAACATTTCTTCAGTTTGACTATGAATTCCTTAAAAATATTTTTCATAAAAACAAACAGAAGCACTTTCATAACAGAAGAGAGGCGGAGAGGTTTAGGGAGGGAATTCCAGGCAGCTGAAAGCACGGTCACCAGTAGTAGAACAATTAAAATCAGGTATGCTCAAGAAACCAGAATTTAAGAAGCACCGTTATCTCAGAGCGTTGTAAGACTGGAGGAGATTACAGAGATGGGACTTAAACGTCTTAAAAATATTTTTTAAATTTTAAGCTTAAACTTCATCTTCTAATTAACTTGTAGAAGGTGGTGCAATGTGCACAACTTTGGGGCTTTTAACTGTTAATTCAGAAAGTTGCCCTTGCAGTTCCTCGTCTCACCTATAGCGCCCTTGTGGAGCCGAAGTGAGCAGAAACTAGACTTTCGAGACCGAGAGTGATGCCACCTTGGGCTCCTTTTTTTAATTGTTCTTGCCCTTCCCCCCACTCCCTTTCATCTTGTTAATTTTCACGCTCCCTTTGGATCCAATACATCCCATACCCCAACTAGGGAGGCATGCAGGTGACCCGCCCTTTGGCACTTTCTCTGACACCTCTCATTGAAGATCAGAGAAAATTTGGGAACTTGCCATGTAAGGTATTCTTCAGTATAAAACCCAGATAAATCAGAGGATATGTTCTCAACAGAATATGCCCTTTGCACAGTCTTTAAAGTATTTGGGAATCAAGAGAATAATCGCATAATAATAATCACACCAATATTAAGTTTATATATTTGCATTTATATAGCCTATTTCACAACCACTGAACATCCCAACGCACTTTACAGCCAATTAAGTACTTTTGAAGTGTATTCACTGTTGTAGTGTAGGAAATACAGCAGCCAATTTGTGCACAGCAAGCTCCCACAAGCAGCCATGTGATCATGACCAGGATAATCTGTCTTTGTGATGTTGTTTGAAGGATAAATATTGGCCTGAACACCAGACATAACTTGTACACTCTTGTATATAACTTTATATAACTTTTACCTAAACACAAATATGCAATTTATAGCACAGTTATATTTCAAACTGCGCTATAATTTTCATGGTGAACGAGAGTGATTTACTGTAAGTAAATTAGTGATACAAGTGAATTGGACAACAATATAGAGTCTTAAATCTGCCAAACTGAAATGTCTAAACTATATAAAATTTCATAATGCTGTCTCAATTCTACTATCTCCAAAGACCTTAAAATACGAGTCACATCAAGTCTTCTCCCAGTGGGATTATGAAGGATTATGTATTCCAATTAACTGCAGATCTTTAAGCATGATGATCTGCAGAAGTTTGATCCCTGCCATAAAAAATAACCTTTTAAAGCAGTTTTATTTGTTAGACCTGAATTGAATTTGATGATACCTGTCTCATTTTATTTCTTATAAATGTTAGTGCAATAAATTAATGACTGGCAGTCACTTCAGTCAACCCAGTTATACAAGATCATTGTTGAGTTGAATCTGACCTGAAGTAATGGGGCCTTTTCTTGGTCAACAGTTCCTTTTCAATATAGAAAGCCTTCAAATTAAAGCTGCATGATCTTTTCTATTTAGCCTAACTACACTCCAAAGCTATATTTTGCACTAAAATGTCTAAATTGACCTTTTCTGAGCTGCTCGATTAAAAACAGAAAGACTTGCATTTCTATAGCACTTTTCACAACCACCGGACGTCCCAAAGCACTTTACAGCCAATGAAGTACTTTTTGAAATGTAGTCACTGTTGTAATGTAGGAAACGTGGCAGCCAATTTGTGCACGGCAAGATCCCACAAACAGCAATGTGATTATGACCAGATAATCTGTTTTTGCAATTTTGATTGAGGGATAAATATTGTCCAGGACACCGGGGAGAACTCCCCTGCTCTCCTTTTCCGAAATAGTGCCATGGGATCTTTTACATCCACCTGAGAGGGCAGACGGGTCCTCGGTTTAACATCTCATCTTCTGACAGTGCAGCACTCCCTCAGCACTGCTCTGGAGTGTCAGCTTAGATTTGTGTGCTCAGGTTCTAGAGTCGGACAACCTTCTAAATCAGAGGCAAGAGTGCTCCCCACTGAATACGGCTGACAACTAACTGAAAGACATTGGCTGATAAAACTACACCAAGCATCAAAGTACAAATCACATGCAAAGACACAGACTAGTAACGTACATCAAAATGGATTCATTTTATAGTGTAACGTTCTCGGTCTAATGACTTAGATTTACACATGACCAAGGGGCAGAATAAATCCAGTGGTGCCTAACACATGTCCTGTAATTTTCCATGTGAAAGGACAGCCTGTTTTTTTACTTCTTCCAGTTTTTTATTGCTGTTGCCTATTGTTTTCCTAGGCTGCTCAGCAAGGTTCCGGTGCTGTCTGTTTAAAGGGTGAATATCGGATTTTACCAGAGTGCCAGGGAACTTGGTGGTCTGCTGATATCTGTCATTAAAACAGGCATCTAGCCAATGATTGTGCTCACTTCAAAGAACCCTCTGCTAGTTGTTAAAGCCTCATTGCTTCAATACTGCAGATGTGTTTGGAATGAAAATCATTTCAGTCCTTGATATAATCGAGACAGACAGTGTGCTGTCCCTCCCCTTCTGCACTGTGTTCTGTGTAGGGATGATAAATTGCTTGTTCGTCCATGTAAATGCCACTGCTTTGCCATATAATGAGCAGTAAACACATGATCAGAATACACGGCACTGAAATGAATCGTTTTAATCTAAATCTTGTCTCTGAACATCATTTTTTTTTAGCATTTCTGTTCCAGTTCAGTTTCATTTTGGTGTTATTTGACCTCGGAGGCAGTTCATATTTTGGTTCTGCCCATCCATATGGGATCTCAGTACATGTGAGTTTATTTTGACTCTTTTACTCACCGTTTTGCTAGTGTATGTTTCTGTGGCCTCCACATCCTCCTTGTTCAAATGCTCATTTTTTATGTGTGATATATGGTGTGAAGTGTTGACAGTTGAACCCGATGAACACACCCATTCCAGGAGTTACCCTATAGCAGTGTTACCCTCCTTAATCCAAGCGAATTGTAACATGCCTAGTGCCACCATGGCAACTGCTTTCCCTGTTAATGTTAACAACGTTTGATGACTGGTGTGTAAAGTTGAAAGTGGGTCAGTCCACCCTGGGAAGGATATAGCCATGTTGAGGAAGACTGAACCTTTGAAATCAATATCTTAACTGTAGGGATCAACAAATCTGAACATACATTTCGAATTAGCAGCTATCAATTATCAATTGAGTTATCAATTATAAAATGTTATAGAATCGTTATATTTCAAACTACACTATATTTTTCATGGTGAACTGGAGTGATTATTCTGAAAATCTTGGAAATAACAGTTAAGGTCAGTGGACAGTGTTTCTCTGTCAACATTTATGTTGCTCTTCGCAATGAAAAATAGAACAATTTCCTATATTGGGAAAATGTATTAGACAACTGACACATCTGGTAGAGACCCTGTAAGTGGCACAGATGGTAGGGGGCCGGTTATTATAATAGGCATTCTCTTGCATTGCCTGGTGTTCCAGGTTTGGCTTTGCCACTTTGATACAAAGTTCAGGTTGTTTTAGGTCTTATTGAGATTCCCTTCACAATTGGACCCTTCATTATAAACCTCACTGGATAATGGAACTTGGCATTTGGCTAAATCACAGCAAACAGCAATACTGTTGGCACGGGAATGAATAAGGACTGCAGTACATGTAACAGAAGAAACATTATATAGTTTTATTCACAATGGAAAGGAGATGAGATACAAATAAAAACAAAACAATGTCTTGGACAAGGCAAAATTTCTGGCTGATACTGGGGATGGTGGTTTGGAGGAGTTTAGATAGGGACAGTTCCCCTTTCTTCTGTTGCCCCATTTTATTGCCTCGGTTTTCCTTTTTACAATGAAACCTCTCTTAAAGAGTGCATCTTTGTAATATCCTAGATTGTTAGTCCCATTATCTCAGCGATAAATCAGTGACTCAGCTTGAATTGTGAAAACTTTTGTCTGCACAGATTACCTGAAATTAAATCAAAAAAGATGGTCATTACAGATAAACCAAGTCAAAAAATATCAAGCAGCATTTACAGTGAAATGAATAGATACTAGCACGATTTATAGCTTGTTTCACTTTCTATTGTTTTACTGGCACCTCATTTATGTTCCTTTTGCTTTCTATGCCACATGTCAAGCCCCTGTTCAAACCCAGTAGTGAAAGGAACATTGATTGAAATCACTTTGAGACCAGCTCACCTGTCCTCCTTTCCGTCACTTCTTCCGGCCAGTTGCTGGGAGGGCATTCATTTCTAGGGCAGTCTCCTGGACCTGCAACTGAAGTCCTGTAACCTGCAAGTCTGCGCACCATGTACTGTAAGGTGGGTTAGATTGGGCGGCTAGTTTTTTCAGCTAGCGCTGACACGATGGGCTGAATGGCCTCTTTCTGTGCCGTGACTTTTCTATGGTTCTCTGGTCTCCCCAGTTAGATTAAATAAGAGACTAGTTGATCCACTGAAGGCCAACAATCTGTTGCGTTTCCAGGCAAATCATTCATAATCAGTATGCTTCAGATCTTTGTAAAGCTAAGAGGAGTATCATCTTCTAAATAATAAAAGAAATTCTGGAAAATGTATAGTAAGACAATAAGGATATGAAAGAAATTGATAGGTACATGGTTCAGCTAAAGCTCAACGTCAGATGTTCCAATGAATGGTTACAGCTGAAGCATTAACCTATCTGTCTTTCTCAATGCTGACTGACTTAGGCATTTTTCCAGTATTTTCTGCCTGTATTCCAGGTTTTCAGGTCAATCATTTTATTTTTACTCTAGGCCCCATTAGTTTGGCTGCAGTTGAGAACATGTAGTTCTGGAGAACATCGACATGTCAGAAAATTGAAGATTTTATTCCCCAGATTCATTCATTGTAGCGTGTGCATGCAGATACACAGAGAAACACACACACACACACAGTAACACTCCTCTTTCTCTCTCTCACACACAGCAACACTCTCACGTTCACACACAGCAACAATCTCTCTCCAACACACACATATATACACACACACAGAGCAACACTCTCTCACACACACAGCAACATTCTCTCAGACACACAGAGCAACAATCTCTCCCACACACACACACATATACAGAGCAACACTCTCACACACACAGCAACACTCACACACACACACACACACACACAGCAACACTCTCTCTCACACACACACACACAGAGCAACACTCTCTCCCACACACACACACACACACACACACAGAGCAACACTCTCTCCCACACACACACATATACAGGCAACACTCTCTCACACGCAGCAACACTCTCTCACACACACAGCAACACTTTCTCTCACACACACACACAGAGCAACACTCTCTCACACACACACACACACACAGAGCAACACTCTCTCACACGCAGCAACACTCTCTCACACACACAGCAACACTTTCTCACACACACACACAGAGCAACACTCTCTCACACACACACACACATATACAGGCAACACTCTCTCACACGCAGCAACACTCTCTCACACACACACACACACACACAGAGCAACACTCTCTCACACACACAGCAACACTCTCTCACACATACACACACATATACAGGCAACACTCTCTCACACGCAGCAACACTCTCTCACACACACAGCAACACTTTCTCTCACACACACACACAGAGCAACACTCTCTCACACACACACACACATATACAGAACAACACTCTCACACACGCAGCAACACTCTCTCACACACACAGCAACACTCTCTCTCACACACACACACACAGAGCAACACTCTCTCCCACACACACATATACAGGCAACACTCTCTCACACGCAGCAACACTCTCTCACACACACAGCAACACTCTCTCACACACACACACACATATACAGAGCAACACTCTCACACGCAGCAACACTCTCACACACACACAGAGCAACACTCTTTCACACACACACACACATATACAGAGCAACACTCTCTCACACACACAGCAACACTCTCTCACACACACACACACATATACAGAGCAACACTCTCACACACACACACACACAGAACAACTCTCTCTCACACACGGAAATCAACACACTCACACAAAGAGAAACGCTCACTCCCTCTCACACACATACACAATCACACAGATTAACACTCACACAAAAAGAGCAAACTCACACACACACACACACACACACACACACATCAGACAAGGCTGGTGCACTGACTTTCAGCTGACCACAAGGTATCTCAGTTTATTGCCCTCTGCACACTTTTTTAAGCTAATGCTTTAGCGCAATTCCTGTCTGTCAGTGCAGACAAGAATTTAGCAAGCAGGTGTGTTAAGAATAGCACAAAGATGGATTTAATCCCAGCGGAATAGGTGGATTTTTAACATTGACATTTAGCTTGTTACTGTTCACATGGATAGTCCCTCTTGCTGCCTGAGTAGTAATATCAGTGATACCACTTTCCATTATTGGTTAGGGACTTGTGTACTGTTAGTTCCCTGCTCATTTATGACTGTGTGATGAATTGTTCAATTGGTGGCCACTGAAATGCATAACATGGACTAACATGTTCATTTCTAACGAAGAGCTGGGCAGCTCATCATGTGTGGACTGGATTGAGAGATTGGCTGCAGAATAAACCTTGCCAAATTCAGTGATTACTGTAGTGCCTCAGGTCACAAGCAGAATGACAGGTTTTTGAACCGCAGCGAGTGCAATAGTCAATCTCTTTCAAAATTTATTCTATAAACACAACTTAGCAGTTTGAGCCTGCAAAGAATAGCAGGGAATCAGAATCATTCTCCTACATGGCCATTTATTCTGCAATTTGATTGTGATTCATATAGATGTGAAGAGAGATGATTGTTTCAGCAAAGCTGAATCACATATTTCACAGTATATGTCTTCATCTTGAGTCTAGTATATGCCAAATGCTTGATTAAGCACTGACAGCACACATCCACACATCTTCTTAAATTCCTTTTGACTTTACTTTGATAAATCATTGTGGCAGGAATTATTGTATTATATCTTTTCAATAGGCATCTGAGAACCTCCTAAATCTCTACCTGCTAATAACGTCACCCTAAGCTAGATGCCTGGGGAAATAATCCAATTAGATCACAATACAGACACGCACATTCTTGACTATACTATCACTGCATCCTTCCTTTAATGACAAAACCCAGGGGAAGGCCAAGAATCCGAATGCAAGATTCCAGCAGAGTGAAAAAGAATAGGAGAAAGCACGAGCTAAAGCAAGGATTAGTCGTTTGGAAAGCTGGTAAATTTTAAGTGGAAGAGAAAATTGAAAGAGTTCAGAGCTGCACAGTTTTAATGTCCAAAGCAAGAATATTTTTCCATATACGATTTCCTTTCCTGGCCAGCCTCCCCTCATTCAAAACTCTGTTGCCTGTGTCTTAATTCGCACCAAGTCCCGTCCCCCATCACCCCTGCACTCGCTGACTGTGACTCCCAATTAAGCCACCCCTTGATTTTAAAATTCTCATTGTTGTTTTCAAACCCCTCCGTGGCCTCGCCCCTCCCTATTTCTGTAATTTCCTCCAGCCCTGCAACCCTCCGAGATATCTGCGCTTCTCTAATTCTGGCCTCTTGAATATCTCCGATTTTAATCACTCCACCACTGGTGGCCGTGCCTTCAGCTGCCTTGGCCCCAAGTTCTGGAATTCCCTCCCTAAACCTCTCCCTCCCTCCACCTTTCTCACCTCCTTTAAGACACTCTTTAAAAATCTACCTCTTTGACCAGGCCTTTGGTCACGTGTCCTAATATCTCCTTTTGTGGCTTGGTGTCAAATTTTTTTATAATGCTCCTGTGAGACCATTTTATTACACTAAAGGCTCTGTATAAATATAAATTGTTGTTAATGGACCTTAAAGTACACAGGAATATGGGCAGAGAGTCACATGGAAAATTTCAAACTTGACTTCATTTTGCAAGATAATGATCTGTGTGATTTGCAATCTTTTGCTTTTCATTCACTGGAACTCTCTGTTTTTAATAATTGTACTTAACAACACACATTGTGTAATCTCATAAATCCTCCAACTCAGGGAGATAGAGAGAATGAACTTCCCTAAATTCACCGACCATCATTTGTCGGGGTGTTTAGATGAATATTGTCAAAAATAATATCTGAACCAGATCTTACAAAGGAAGGCAAAGTGACAACAGTAACATCCACTCAGGAATAAATTATTATATCATTTCAGTTTGTGCCTTTGTCAGCCTGTGATAACATTCAGCAAATTCGTCAGTGTCTGATAATGTTGATGCTGAAACATCAGGGCTATTATTTACCTTGACGTGTTTGTCAGATACCTTCACAGTTTTGCCTGTTTTATGCGATGGGCCTTGTTGTTTTTATCCATTCTTCCCTCGGCTGTATATTTATTTATTTTGCTGTAATGTAGTTATTTTCAATATGATTAATCACTTACTGTCAGTCAGATTAAATTTACAGTAATAAACTTTATAATTTAGTTCAAGGCACAAATGGCTAGGTAATGGTTGTCTTTGAGTGTATGGAACTGCCCTGAAATTAACAGGCACATCATTGCAGAAAGGCAGAGAGTGCTGTTAAAGTAAGAGAAAGACCTTGCATTAATTAGGTGCTTTCCGCATTCGCATGACGTGCTTCACAACCAACTCATTATTCTTGAAGTCTGGTCACTGTTGTTATGTAGGCGAACACAGCAGTCGATTTACGCAGAGCAAGATCCCACAATCAGGGACTTGGATAAATAACAGGTTAATCTGTCTTGACATTTGCTGCAAAATGAATAAAGCATTATCAAGCACCCTGAACTCAAATATAGCAAGCGCCACAATCTGCACTCTTCGATTTTTAGCCAAAATGTCAACAGGGTTTTAAAACAGGGACATTATTGTAAATTGATGTTGAAGTTTGAGTTCGCAGTAGGGGAGAGAGGAAGTTAACCCCCTTAATTACTATTTCATCATATCCTTTTGAAAGTAAAAAAGCATTATTAGTTTTAGACTAAAAAATGATCTTTCCAGTTGGTGGTCTCAGATAATGGGAAGTTTTCTGGTCCTGATTTCAATTTGTACATTGTAATACCCATACAAAGTAGCACTGTAACCTGCTGGATCCTTCACTACTTCCTCCTCACTGTTTACAACTTTTTCCTCTTTTAATCTTCTTGCTTCTGATGCTTTCTTTGATTTTTTTCCCCTGTCCCACTTTTCATGTTTTTCTTCCTGTTACTTCAGGGCAGTAATAATTAACCACAAAAAGAAATAAATGAATGTAATGGAAAACAGCATTGAGAAAATTGCTTCTGTTGAAATCTGACCGTACAGTGCTGTATCATGCTCTATAAGCGTTCCCGTTTAATCATGAACCAGTGGAAATTTGGACCCCATTGTTTTGATTGACGAGTCTGTAAAACTATTGTATTATCAGTTACTGATAAAACAAGTAGGTGTCAGCCTTGACTCAGCATTAGCACTCTCATCTCTGATTCAATGAGACTGTCCAGCAAGACTTGGACAACATTCAGGCTTGGGCTGATAAGTGGCAGGTAACTTCCATGCCACACAAGTGCCAGGCAGTGACCATTTCCAACAAGAGAGAACCTAACCATCTCACCTTGATTCAACGGTATTACCATCGCTGAATCCACCACAACATCCTGGGGGTTACCATTGACCAGTTACTTTACTGAGCCAGCTTTATAAATACTGTGGCTACAAGAGCAGGTCCGAGGCTGGGAATGCTGCAGCGAGTAACTCACTTCCTGACTCCCCAAAGCCTGTCCCCGGTCTATAAGGCACAAGTCAGGAGTGTGATGGAATACTCTCCAGTTGCCTGGATGGGTGCAGCTCCAACAACACTCAAGGAGCTCGACACCATCCAGGACAAAGCAACCCACTTAATTGGCACCCCATCCACCATCTTAAACATTCATTCCCTCCACCACCAGTACACAGTGGCAGCATTGTGTACCATCTACAAGATGCACTGCGGCAACGCACCAAGGCTCCTTAGACAGCACCTTCCAAACCTGCGACCTCTACCACCTAGAAGGACAAGGGCTGCAGACGCCTGGGAACACCACCACCTGCAAGTTCCCCTCCCCGGCACATCATCCTGACTTGGAACTATATCGCCGTTCCTTCATTGTCACTGGGTCAAAATCCTGGAACTCCCTTCCTACTAGCACTGTGGGTGTACTTGCTGCACATGGACTGCAGCGGTTCAAGAAGGCGGCTCACCACCACCTTTCGGGGCAATTAGGGATGGACAATAAATGCTGGCCTAGCCAGCGACGCGCACATCCCATGTAAGAATAAAAAAACTTCAGGCTTCCCACATTGCAACAGTGACTACACTTCAAAAGTACTTCCTTGGAATATCCAGCAGTCATAAAAGGCACTATATAAATGCAAGTCTATCTTTTTTTTGGGATTCAAGGCCACCCCTCCCCCGCCAGAAACTTGAGCAGCAGTAAAGCACTGAGGGAGTGCTGGTCTGTCGGCGGTGCAGTGTTTTGGATGGTGTTAAATCAAGGCCCCATTTGCGCTCTCAGATTGATGCAAAAAACTGTCACGGCACGTTATCTGGCCATTTATTTATCATTGGTGTTTGTGAGACATTGCTGTGTGGAACGTGTCTGCCCTCCTTTCCTATGTTAAAACATCTCAAAAATCCTGCAGGGACTATGACATGCTTTGGGATGTCCAATTGTCATGACAGGTACAAAATAATTACAAATTCTTTCTTTATGAGAAAGAACACATCTTGAAAATCATTGCAGCGACATTACCATCGGGAAATGACCAACAGGAGTGTTATCAGACAGAATTTGACTCTAAGCAACAGAAGGAGCTGTTAGAATGGATGATCAAAAACTTGGTCAAAGAGTTAGATCTGAAAGAAGGTCTTACGGGAGGAGAGAGAGGTGGAGAGTTTGAGGAAGGGAATCTAGAGCTCAGGTCTTTGTTATATTTCTAGCCCTGGATCTATTTGGAAATATTCCACAGAATGCATTACAAATTGGCATAGTAAAATTATCAACACAGCGATGTTTTTAAACCACTTCAAACCAACGAGCTCGGGTCCCGAAATAAGTTGACTTTCTGAGGCAGACGAACATGGGCGAGAAACACTGAGCATTCGCAGAAAATCGGGACAACAGGCATCTACGTGTCCTTGTTCTGTTGGTTTACGCTATTTTCCGTCAACTGAAGACAAGACTTTCCAGAAAGCAATGAAAATAACCTAAGAATATCATCAGCCTTCATTACCTGCACTCTGATAACAATGAAAGGAAAAAATAAAGACTTGCATTTATATAGCACCTTTCACAGCCTCAAGACGTTCCGAAGTGCTTTACAGCCAATAAAGGACTTTTGAAGTGTAGTCACTGTTGTAGTGCAGGAAATGTGGCAGCTAATTTGTGCACAGCAAGCTCCCACAAACAGCAATGTGATAATGATCAGATAATCTGTTTTTGCGATTTTGATTGAGGGACAAACATTGGCCAGGATACCGGGGAGAACTCCCCCAACTCTTCTTCGAATTAGTGCCATGGGAATTTTTACATCCACCAGGAAGAGCAGACGGGGTCTCGGTTTAACATCTCATCTGAAAGACAGCACCTCCAACGGTGCTGCACTCCCTCAGTACTGCACTGGAGACTCGGCTGTATTAAGTTTATTGAAAAAAAAATATGAATGGATTGTCATCCAACCGTATGTACGACAAGATTACATCATAGCTCGTGATCTTTTTGAAATGGTTATTCATCAAATTCAAAGAGCTAAAGTAGGATTCACTGCAAACATTCATAAAACCGTATTTGGGTTCCACGGTGATGTTGTTTTCTTAGCGAACTCCAGGAATGATCTAGGGAAATGCATTAACAGGCCTCGACTACAAAGTGAAGGATCTGATGATTTTTTTTCCCACAATGCTGCTGTGGACAGTGCATCTCTGAACTTATGTCTCATGTTCCTTCTCAGTTCCACATCCCTTTTTCAGACACTCTTCTCTATCCATCAGCCTCACTCAAGTGTCACCCAATCAATGCTCTTGTTTTATCTTGATTTTTCTATTATTGATTTTGGCCTTGATCGCATCTTGAGCGAAGGGGCAGAATTTTCTCAGCTCCTTGGAGGCGGCTTTGGAGATGGCGGGACAATTGGGGGGGGGAGGGGCGGAAACTTGCAAGAAAAAGGTGTCGGGATGGCTCTCCGATGTGCTCCCACTTCCTTGTGAATTTTCCAGAGACGGCGTCAGGGAGATGACAGCTGCAGCGGAAAGCCAGTGAAGATAATAATTGAGCCAGTTGGCAGCCATTTTTAGAAGGGATTTTAATTTTGCCCTTGGTGCACAGGACGCCCCCTTTGTCTGCAGCTTGCTTATACACAGGAAGATGAGAGCACAGCAGGAGGTCGGAACACCATGAGATTTAACTGGAGTGCTCCCTTTGAAGGACCAAATTGGCAATCCTCGGGCCGTCCACCTGCAAAGGTTAGCAAACCCAAGCTGTTCACCTGCAGTGGAAAATGCTGAGTGTGAGAGACTGGCTGCCCATCCTATCACTAGTATTGTGCCTCCATCTTGCGTTGCCCTCTCTTGCCACATGTAATTCAGCATCACACAGCCTTCACATTGGGGCTGCTGGCTGCCCTTCCCAGTGGGAGCTCTGATTGGCTCTCCCACATCCCTGGGCCACCCACTATCCCAAAGGTCACCAAAACAGCCATTGTCATGGACTCATTATTAAGCCATTTACGCCTCAATTTTAAAGTTCTCAACCATGTTTTCACATCTCTCCATGGCCTTGATCCTCACTATCTGTGTAATCTCCTCCAACCCCACAACTCTCCCTATCTCTGTAACCTCCTCCAGCCCCACAACCCTCCCTATCTCTGTAACCTCCAGCCCCCACAACCCTCCCTATCTCTGTAATCTCCTCCAACCCCACAACCCTCCCTATCTCTGTAACCTCCTCCAGCCCAACAACCCTCCCTATCTCTGTAACCTCCTCCAGCCCAACAACCCTCCCTATCTCTGTAACCTCCTCCAGCCCAACAACCCTCCCTATCTCTGTAACTTCCTCCAGCCCAACAACCCTCCCTATCTCTGTAACCTCCTCCAGCCCAACAACCCTCCCTATCTCTGTAACCTCCTCCAGCCCAACAACCCTCCCTATCTCTGTAACTTCCTCCAGCCCAACAACCCTCCCTATCTCTGTAACCTCCTCCAGCCCAACAACCCTCCCTATCTCTGTAACTTCCTCCAGCCCAACAACCCTCCCTATCTCTGTAACCTCCTCCAGCCCAACAACCCTCCCTATCTCTGTAACCTCCTCCAGCCCAACAACCCTCCCTATCTCTGTAACCTCCTCCAGCCCAACAACCCTCCCTATCTCTGTAACCTCCTCCAGCCCAACAACCCTCCCTATCTCTGTAACTTCCTCCAGCCCAACAACCCTCCCTATCTCTGTAACCTCCTCCAGCCCAACAACCCTCCCTATCTCTGTAACCTCCTCCAGCCCAACAACCCTCCCTATCTCTGTAACCTCCTCCAGCCCCTACACCCTCCCTATCTCTGTAACCTCCTCCAGCCCAACAACCCTCCCTATCTCTGTAACCTCCTCCAGCCCAACAACCCTCCCTATCTCTGTAACCTCCTCCAGCCCCTACACCCTCCCTATCTCTGTAACCTCCTCCAGCCCAACAACCCTCCCTATCTCTGTAACCTCCTCCAGCTCCCACAACCGTCAGATATCTGCACTCCTCCAAATACGGCCTCTTGCGCATCCCTGATTTCAGTTGCTCCACCATTGGCGGCTGTGCCTTCGGAATTCACTCCCTAAACCTCTCCACCTCTCTCTCTCTCCTCCTTTAAGATGCTTGTTTAAAGCTACATGTTTGACCAAGCTTTTTGTTCATTTATCCTAATATGTCCTCATGTGGCTCGGTGACAGATTTTGTTTGATAACTCTCCTGTGAGGCCCCTTGAGACGTTTTACTACATTAAAGACTATATAATTGCAAGTAGAGTACAAGGGCAAGGAAGTCATGTTGAACTTGTATAAGACACTAGTTCGGCCTCAGCTGGAGTATTGCGTCCACTTCTGGGCGCCGCACTTGAGGAAAGACATGAGGACATTGGAGAGATTACAGAGGAGATTCACGAGAATGGTTCCAGGGATGAGGAATTTCAGTTATGAAGCTGGATTGGAGAAGTTAGGACTGTTTTCCTTGGAGAAGAGAAGGCTGAGAGGTGATTTGATAGAGGTATTCAAAATCATGAGGGGGCTGGACAGAGTAGATAGAGAGAAACTGTTCCCATTTGTGAAAGGATCGAGAACGAGAGGGCACAGATTTAAAGTAATGGGTAAGAGAAGCAAAAGTGACATGAGGAAAAACTTCCGCACGAGCGAGTGGTTAAGGTCTGGAATGCACTGCTTGAGAACATGGTGGAGGCAGGTTCAATTGAAGCATTCAAAAGGGAATTAGACTGTTATATGAAAATGAAGAATCTCCAGGGTTACAGGGAGAAAGCGCGGGAATGGCATTAGGTGAGCCGGTGCAGACATGATGGGCCGAATGGCCTCCTTCTGCACTGTAATAATTCTGAGATTCTGTGAATGCATCTACACTTTTCGTCTCAGCTATTCCTTGTGACCAAGTTCCACAGAGAGTTGTGTGACAGTCACAATGTGTAAATGTCTTTGTTCCTTATAACTTGATCCCCTGAAGGCTTTATTTGCAGCTCAGTTTGTGTTTAACAAGTTCACATTTTAATGTCATACTTGTAAATAGTTCTTCAGTGGCAGTGCACTGAACACAGGCTGCCTGAACTTGTAAAAGGATTAGTACAAAGACACAATTTGGGCCTGGACTAAGTAGTCAGAAGGGAAAGGGTTCCATTGTACACATGTATTTTTGGGTGACAGTGGTGTGGTGGTAATATCACTAACCTAGTAACCCCTGGCGACATGGGTTCAAATCCTACCACAGCAGCTGGTGAAATTTAATTAATAAATTCAATTAATTAGTAAGAAATCTGGAATTGAAAGCTAACCTCAGTAATGGTGCCATGAAACTATCATTGATTGTCATAAAAACCCATCTTGCTCATTAAGTCCTTTAGGGAAGGAAATCTGTTGTCCCTGGTCTAGCTTCCATGTGACTCCAGACCCACAGCAATGTAACTGACTATTAACTGCCGTCTGAAATGGCTGAGCAAGCTACTCAGTTGTCAAGGGCAATTAGAGATGTGCAACAAATGCTGGCCTTGCCAGTGACACCCACATCTCATGAAAGAATTTTTTAAAGTTTTGATGTTTCTCTTCTATCATTATATCTCTTGCGCTGGTTTGTTATTCTCCACACCTGATTTTAAGGCTCTCATACCCTCTACCCGCCTCTCTCTCTTCTCCCAGTCTCCCATGCTCCTGTCTCTGAATTCCGGGCTCCTGAGCTTGTTCATGTTGGAGCAGCAGCAGTGAATGGAACAGCCAGTCTATTAAAACCAAACTTCTCCCCATTTCAGCTCTGCGGAAGATGGGAAATATAAGGGGAGCTAGAGAATTGGGAGAGAGAGGAGATTAGGGAGGTAGAGGCAGAGTGGGAAACTGGCACTGCAGAATACAGAGAAAGAAGAGGACAAGTTTTCAGGTGGTGGTGTCTTCCCTGGTCTGCTTTCTAGTGGAGGAAACCCTGATGCAAGTTGTAATTTATGTTACTGCATCCTCGGGGGCACAGACACCAGAAAACCTCATTGAGGAGATTCAGAGATAGAACTGTTGAGGCACAGAGGAATTAGCGCCCAATTTTCACCTTGTGTTGCCCATCAAATCCAGAAACTGAGGACAGGGTTGGGGAGTATCTACCCTGCAGTCATTGTGCGAGCAAGTACGGCAGCCATTTGCACACAGCAAGATCCAACAATCAACAAATGAATGAGTATCTAGGTCATTTGTTTTTAGTGAGATTGGTTGCATCTCCTCTGCAACTGTGCAACTCCCTTATTGGTGCACCCAGCAGTCAGCTGGCATTATGTAATGAAAATAAATTAGTTAATGTGGGGGGGGGGGGGTTCTTTTCCTTGTTGGAAATTTACATCATAAAAACTAGAATGTCCCATTTTAAATTTCATGCAGAACACACTATGTTGTGTTTACTTGCACAATAGATGGAACTTCGAGGGTGGCACAACACTGCTTCCTCTGCATTTTTAATGATTGCTGGTATAAGGATTTAACAAAAAGGATTTAGAAACCGAAATGAGAAAATGCACTCAATTTAACTCATTACTCAATAACTGTTAACTAAAATAACTATAGATCAGTGAACAGGATTTGTAAGATTTCTAACATTAGGAACTAGGAAAGGAACTTACTGGGATTAAACTCACTGCAGGCAAAGATAGACTTGTGTTTTATACCGCACATTATCACAACTCTCGGAAACATCTCCAGCCACTTCGCAATCACCAGAAGAACTGAAAATAATTGATCAATTATCAGGTTCTCTGAAAATGGGCTTTATTTTCACGATGAACATTCTGCAGATATGATTCCATTGAGCTTATGTGTTCTAGAAGGACCTTTGTTTGTGCTCAATGAAGGAGCCAACCTTTGTTAAAAGTCATTTTGTAGTGTGCTGCGCCCTCTAGTGTACATTGACTAGACAAACTCAGGTTTATCTGTCGATAAATTAAGCTTTTTTCTCCCCCAAATGTCCTTATCATATGTTAAGAAAATTTGAATTCCTGCTGTAAGAATTTGAGATTCAAAACAATATTTTCATGAATGATATCTAATTGCAAATAATGAAATTTATTTTTCTTGGTGACAGTTTATTAGCGAGTGACTGAAAGACAGTAGAAGCAAAGGTTAAAAAGTGTACAGCATGCGAATTTGGCAGTGTTGAAAGGTATTTATTTAAATGCAAGGAGTATAGCAAATAAAGCCGATGAGCTGAGGGCGCAGGTGGACACATGGCAACACGATATCATTGCTATAACGGAAACTTGGCTTAAAGAGGGGCAAAAATGGCAGCTCAACATCCCTGGATATAGAGTTTTCAGGCAAGATAGAGAGGGGGATAAAAAAGGAGGGGGGTGTAGCATTATTGGTTAAAGAATCAATTACATCTGTGAGGAGAGATGATTTGCTAAATGAATCATCAAACGAGGCCATATGGGTGGAGCTCAGAAATAAATGGGAGTGTACTATAGACCCCCAAATAGTGAGAGGGAGATAGAAGAACAAATATGTAGGCACATTTCTGAGTTCAAAAACAATAGGGCAATTATTGTTGGGGGAATTTCAACTACCCCAATATCAACTGGGATACAGACAGTGTGAAGGGCACAGAGGGCACAAAATTCTTGAACTGCATTGAAGAGAACTTTTTTAGCCAGCACGTAACAAGCCCAACGAGAGGGGGCACAATTCTAGATTTAGGTAATGAAGCTGGACAAGTGGATGAAGTACCAGTGGGTGACCATTTTGGAGACAGCGACCATAGTACATTTAGATTTAGCATTATTATGTAAAAGGTCAAAGATAAAACAGGAGTAAAAGTTCTAAATTGGGGGAAGGCAAATTTTACGAAACTGAGAGGTGATCTGGCGAAAGTGGACTGAATACAGCTACTTGAGGGAAAATCAGTGGCAAACCAGTGGGAGGCATTGAAAAGCGAGATTCTGTAGGCAGAGTGTAGGCATGTCCCCACAAAGATAAAGGGTGGCTGTGCCAAATCTAGAGCCCCCTGGTTATCTAGAAGCATACAGGGTAAGATAAAGCAGAAAAAGAAAGCTTATGACAGTCACAAAAATCTTAATACTTCAGAAAGCTTTGAGGAGTATAGAAAGTGCAGGGGTGAAGTAAAAAGGAAATTAGGAAAGCAAAGAGAGGACATGAACAAATATTGGCAGGTAAAATCAAGGAAAACCCAAAGATGTTTTATCAGTACATTAAGAGCAAGAGGATATCTAAGGAAAGGGTAGGGCCTATCAGAGATGTACAAAGGAACTTATGCATGTATGCAGAAGATGTGGGCAGGGTTCTTAATGAGTACTTTGGCCCTGTCTTCACAAAGGAGATGTATGATGCAGACATTGTAGTTAAAGAGGAGGAGTGTGAAATATTAGATACAATAAGCATAATGAGAGAGGACGTAAAGGGTCTGGTATCCCTGAAAGTGGATAAATCACCAGGGCCGGGTGGATTGTATCCCAGGCCGTTAAAGGAAGTCAGGGAGGAAATAGTGGATGCTCTGAGGATCATTTTCAAATCCTCACTAGATACAGGCGCGATACCAGAGGATTGGAGACCTGCAAACTTGTACCATTGTTTAAAAAGGGTGCAAGGGATAGGCCAAATAATTATAGGCTGGTCAGTCTGACCTCGTGGTGGGCTAATTATGAGAATCAATTCTGTGAGATAGGATAAACTGTCACTTAGAAAGGTATGGATTAATCAGGGATAGTCAGCATGGATTTGTTAAGGCAAGATCGTGTCATTCTTGCGTTGGCAGGCTGTGACTAGTGGGGTACTGCAGGGATCAGTGCTTGGGCCCCAGCTGTTCACAATATATATCAATGATTTGGATTTGGGGACCGAATGTAGTATTTCCAATTTCGCAGATGACACAAAACTAGGTGGGAATGTTATGAGGAAGATGCAAAGTGGCTTCCAGGGGATTTGGAAAGACCTGAATGAGTGGGCAAGAACATGGCAGATAGAATATAATGTGGAAAAATGTGAGGTTATCCACTTTGGTAGGAGGAATAGATGTGCAAAGTATTTCTTAATTGGTAAGAGATTATAAAGTGTAGATGTACAAAGGGACCTGGGTGTCCTTGTCAATAAGTCACTGAAATCTAACATGCAGGTGCAGCAAGCAATTAGGAAGTCTAATGGTATGTTAGCCTTTTTAGCAAGAGGATTTGAGTAAAGGAGTAGTGAAGTCTTGCTTCAATTGTATAGAACCTTTGTTAGACTGCACCTGGAGTACTGTGTGCAGTTTTGGTCCCCTTACCTTAGGAGGGATATTATTGCCATAGAGGGAGCGCAATGAAGGTTCACCAGACTTGTTCCCAGGATGACGGGACTGGTTTATGAAGAGAGATTAGGGAAACTGGGCCTGTATTCTCTAGAGTTTTGAAGAATGAGAGGTGATCTCATTGAAACCTTCAAAATACTTAAAGAGATAGACAGGGTAGATGCAGGTAAGATGTTTCTCCTGGTTGGGGAGTCTAGAACCAGGGGATACAATTTCAAAATAAGGGGGAAGCCACTTAGGACAGAGATGAAGAGAAATTTCTTTACTCAGAGTGTTGTAAATCTTTGGAATTCTCTACCCCAAGGGCTGTGGAAGCTCAGTCATTGAGTATGTTTAAAGCAAAGATTGACAGATTTCTAAATACAAATGACATAAGGGGATATGGGGATAGTGTGGGAAAAAGGCATTGAACTGGATGATCAGCCATGATCATATTGAGTGGCGGAGCAGGCTCGATGGGCTGAATGGCCTACTCCTGCTCCTATGCTCCTGTGTTCTTACTAACTTAATCAAATTTCTTGAGGAAATAACAAGGACAATTGATGAGGGTAATGCAGTGGATGTTGGCTACGTGGATTTTAGTAAGGCATTTGACAAGGTCCTACATAGCAGACAGGTCAGAAAAGTAAAAGCCCGTGGCATTCTGGGGAATGTGGCAAGTTGGATCCAAAATTGGCTCAGTGACAGGAAACAAAGGGATGTCAACGGATGTTTTTGAGAATGGAAAGCAATTTCCAGTGGCGTTCCACAGGGCTCAGAGTGGGGTCCTGTGCTTTTGTGATACATATTAATGATTGGACTTAAATTTGGGAGCCATGATTGGGAAATTTGCAGATGACACAAAGATTGGCCATGGAGTTGCTAGTGAAGAGGATCGCTGTAGTCTCCAGAATGATACCAATGGCTTGTTTGAGTGGGTGGAAAAATGGCAAATGGAATTCAACTTGGAGAAGTGTGAGGTAATGCATTTGGGGAGGGCAAACAAAGCAAGGGAATACACAATAAACAGGAAGATATTGAGAGGGGTAGAAGAAGAGAGAGACCTTGGAGTGCATGCCCACAGGTCTCTGAAGATGGCAGGACAGGTGGATAGAGTGGTGAAAAAGGCAAATGGCATGCTTTCCTTTATTGGCTGAGGTATAGAATACAAAAGCAGGGATGTAATGCTGGAACTGTATAAAATGCTGGTTAGGCCACAGCTGGAGTATTGCATACAGTTCTGGTCACCACATTACAGGAAGGACATAATAGCTCTGGAGAGAGTACAGACGATATTTACAAGAATGTTGCCAGGGCTTGGAAATTGCAGCTGTGAGGAAAGATTGGATAGGCTAAGGTTGTTTTCCTTAGAACAGAGGAGGCTGAGGAGTGAGTTAATTGAGGTGTACAAAATTATGAGAGCCCGAGATAGAGTAGACAGGAAGGACCTGTTTCCCCAGCGGAGAGGTCAGTTACAGGGGGCACAGATTTAAGGTGATTGGTAGAAGGATTAGAGGGGACATGAGGAAAATCTTTTTCACCCAGAGGGTGGTGGGTGTCTGGAATTCGCTGCCCGGATCAGTGGTGGAGGCAGAAACCCTCAACTCATTTAAAAGGTATCTGGACATGCACCTGAAGTGCTGTAACCTGCAAGGCTACGGACCAGGTGCTGGAAGGTGGGATTAGATTTGGCAGCTAGTTTTTTCGGCCAGTACAGACACGATGGGCTGAATGGCCTCTTTCTGTGCCATAACTTTTCTATGGTCCTATGGTTATCAAAAGCATTTTGTTTTAAACCTTTACACAGGGTAAATGTAACATATTGCAGTAGCAAAGATAAACCCCACCTCTATAGTTCACAGTGCAATTTAAGATCTTTGCATGGACTTCCACAGACTGACCAAATGAAGTACTTCTTAACTTTGGTTGAATTCTCTCCCCTGGTTCAGGAGGTACAGTCAGACCTCATTGTCAGAGAGGTTTCCATGCCTGTTTGTGAAGATGACACTGAGACTAGGATGCTTTGGTGGAGACTGTTTATTGCTTGCCACAGAACTTACTTCTCCACTTCTGACAACACCCAGCCAGTGCTGGCTGGCTCTTTATATACACACATTGAGTACACTTTACTAAGCAACACCCAACCCAATGTTCACCCTATTACCTTCAACTACTAGGTATTTAACATCCGTTAACAGAATTTATTAGACGCTAACGCTCATTGTTACAAACTTATGCTAGCCAGTGAATTTGTTTGTAGCCATTGAGAGTTCATCTCACTGATGATTCAGCTATTGGCCCAACACTAGTGTTGAGCCTAGGATCAGGAAGAAAGTTTGTTATAAAGACAAGGGTGCAATAGCAAAGTTTGTTACAACAATGATCAACTGTGTACAGCATTTAAATTCTAAGTGGGCCAGGTTATACCTTGCTGCAAAAGTGCCAAAAATAACATGGGACAGTTACAGAGACTAGGGTCTGGTACATATTGCTGGTGAGGGAAGTGTTTCAGATGGGGAACCCGGAAGCCCAGTTTTCCCCGCATGCTATGAAGTTTTAATTCCACATCGTGCATTTTTTCTCTTTGAAAGTCAGCCTGATTGACAGGTTTGGCTTCCAGTCAGGCGGGGAGGATGGCAGAGGAGGTAGGCTTGATTCCCGCCTCTGGGGAGGCAGGGGGTTGATCCCTAATCCCAGAGGTCTTTGTATAGTTGGGGGGGAGGGTTGGGATATGATGGGGGGTGGGGGTGGGGGAGCGGGGAGCATTCCTGCTCCTCCTGGCCCACAAGCAGTGCTGTAAAGGCACTTACCTTCTCCCTAAAGCTGTCCTCACCTCTCTTCAGCTGTCATTTTCCTGAGGCCCGGAAAACTCAGCCAACCAGAGTTAAACCTGTAAAGCAGGTTAAATCAGAGGCTGCCAGTCTCATTAAAATATTTAAATAGCCACTTCCTGGGAGTGGGTTGGTCGGGTTTAAGATTTTAAAATTTTAACATCAGATCTGACCCCTACCCACCCGCTTTTGCGGTTTAAATTCAGCCCCAGAATCCGGCTAGGTCTCTGTCGACGTCTCTCTCCATCGTGCACTGCTTTGTTCCTGCAGCACTCTCCAAATCAATCATTGTCTGACCACACTCATAGAATCAGCTAAGTTACTGAGACTGCACACTGAGGATGTTGGTGATGCAAATCACTGAATCTCAGGCTGAACAAGCCAGGGGCTCGAGAAGTTCTTTGCCTTCACATTCATTTGACCAGATAAGTCTGACTGTGCCAGAATAAATTACTAGCATCCTCCAGTAGTTTCTAAGCGACCCAGACAGCATTGGAAAAATTTACAGGATTTGTCACATGGCGCCATACCTTGCGATAGATCAGTTGACCTAGTTGTAACTCAGCAATCGGGCATTCCGATGCCTTTGCATTATGTAAGAGCAAAATCTGAGTGGTTTCTAACTTTATCTTGAGGCTAGGATTTGAAATTGCCATCTGATTGTACTACATATAAAAAAACTCTTAATTTATCAGGCAGTTTGTATTATTTTTGCTGCAGTGTATGGATACTCCTCTCCATTCATTTCACATTGGCATCAGTGAACAAGAGTTCCTGGATTCTTCAGTGTATAATTGTGATGTGTTTACATAAAGAATATAAGTAACAGGAGCTGGAGTTGGCCATTTGGCCCCTTGAGCCTGCTCTACCATTCAGGAAGATCATGGCTGATGTCCCATCTGAACTCTACTTTCCCATCTGATTCCCATTTGACACTGTTAGAGATCTTTGCCTTGAATAAACTCAATGCCTGAGCATCCACAGATCTCTGGGGTAGAGAACTCCAAAGATTCACAACCCTCTGAATGAAGAAATTCCTCCTCATCTCAGTCCTAAATGGCCAACCCCTTATCCTCTGACTGTGTTCTCTCGTTCTGGACTCTCCAACCCCGGGGATACAGCTTCTCAGCACCTAATACAAATGCAAAATACTGCAGATGCTAAAAATCCGAAATAAAAACAGAAAATGCTGGACAACATTCCGCAACAGGTCAGACATCATCTGTGGTGAGAGAAACAGAGGTAACATTTCAGGTCGGTGGATTTTTGTCAGTTCTGATGAAATGTCATCGACCTGAAAAGATAACTCTGTTTCTCTCTGCACATATTTTTTTTCATTTGTTCATGGGATTTGAGCATTGCTGGCAAGGTCAGCATTTATTATCCATTCCTAATTGCCCTTGAGAAGGTGGTGGTGAGCTGCCTTCTTGAACTGCTGCAGTCCTGGGGTATAGGTACACCACAGTGCTGTTAGGGAGGGAATTCCAGGATTTTGGCCCAGCAACAGTGAAGGAACGGCGATATAGTTCCAAGTCAGGATGGTGTGTGACTTGGAGGGGAACTTGCATGTATTCTGATGCTGCCAGACATGCTGAGTATTTCCAGCATTTTCTGTTTTTATTTCTCTCAGCACCTATCCTGTCAATGAGGCTACTTCTCATTCTGCTAAACTCCTGTAGATGCCCATTCTACTCAGTCTCTCCCCATTGGACAACCCTCTCATCGGGATTACCAGGAGAATCACAACACATGGAGTTTCAAGTGTGAAAGAAATTCTGTTAAACATCATGGTGCTAATTCTGTAATCCCACAGGAAGCCATGCTCAGAGTGAGTGCGGGTCAGAGAATGGGTCTACATTGCTGAAGGAGCAACCCTGACCTTCAATCTTTTGGAGCACATCTCCCCAGCTCGAATTGCAGAATTCCCTCTAGTATAATTAGAAGGAATTGTCAAGACAGCAGAAAAATAAACAGTGGTGATGCTAAGTGTTGTCTGAGCAGGCTGAGAATAATTGATGGGAAGTTGATTGTAGAAGCTGTCAATTATTTGATGTACCCTCAACATAGCCAAGTTTAAAGCAGCTGTTAACTCTCAGTTTGGTCATTACTGCTGTAGAATTTTAAGTATTTGACCCTCGTTCTATCAACCTGAGAGTTTATGGAGTTCTTACTCCCGCCAAATATCATATGACATTTTTACAATGTTAATAAAAACCCCACCACAACTTATACATGTATATAACATTTTGGAGATATAACGTACACACAGATATATATAAGATATGTTTTGAGCCTTGTCCATCATGACTCAGTTTGTTAGCAGATCAACTGTGGCTCAGTTGGTTACTTTCTCATCTCTGAGTCAGAGACTCAGTTTGTTGCAGAGACGTGGGTACTAAAGCCAAGGCTGACAATCCAGTGCAGTACTGAGGGAGTGCTGTGCTGTCAGAGGTACTCTCTTTTAGATGAGTTGTTAAACCAAGGCCCCATCTGCTCTCTTTGGTGAATGTAAAAGCTCCCATGGCACAATTTGGAAGAAGAGCAGAAGAGTTATCCTTGGTGTTCTGGCCAATATGTACCCCTCAATCAACACCAAGTCATTATCAGATCGTTGTTTGTGGGAGCTCGCTATGTACAAATTGGCTGCTGTATTTCCTACATTATAACAGTGACTACACTTCACAATTACTTCATTGGCTGTAAAGAACATTGGAACGTCCAGTGGTCGTGAAAGGTGCTATAGAAATGCAAGTCTTTCTTTTTCTTTGTAAAAACACCAACAAATCACAATCCTGCATCCATCCATCAAAGGAGGGAGAAAAGGCAGTCATTAGCCTGCAGTGGATCTTAGGATATGGCCAACAACAATTAGCAAAGAATTGACCTCAGGGTGTGTCTATTTACAGGAATTAGACTTTGTGGCCTTAAAGGAAATAGCGTGCATTTTTATAGCAGTTTATCACATCTTCAGGCTGTCCTGAAATGGTTTACATCCAACAGCTTGCTTTTGAGGTTTCAGCCACTGTCATAATATGGGCAAAGGCAGCTGCCAATTTGCACAGAATGAGCTCCCACAGACAACCAATGAACGAATGAGCAAACAGTCTCTTTTTGATGGTGCTGGCTGAGGGAGGAATGTTGTCCAGTACTCTTAAAGAGGCTCTGGCAGTGGAATCGTGATTGTGAGTACATGGTGTAATGCTCCTATCCTTATGAAAACAGGCTCTCCCCGCACCCCACCCCGGCCAACTGACTGTGAGCAAGGTCAGGGGAGATCTGCTGGTCTAAAATAAAGGTAGAAACTACAGCTCAAACCTTTCAGATGTAACCACTCAGCAAAACGTCTGTTATATTCAATACAAGAACAGTATTTCCCCTTTCAGATACGTTTTCCATTATGACATTACCAAAGAATTCACCTGCAGTCTGCTAAGTAACAAGTTAGGTCAGAGTGACATCGTATTACTCTCAGCTTAAAAAACATGGTTTAAATTATGCTGCACGAAAGGGATGGGCTGGTTCAACCGAACAACACTCAGCCTTCAGGGATGTACATGATATTGATAAACACACAGCTTTACGTTACATTGTGATTAAACAAGAATTATGTCTACACTTGGAAGTATTCATTTATTTTTCACCAAAATACAACTCAGATTGGGACCATTGCCAGTTTTAGACATCCTCAATAGTCTCTTCTGTTCTCCTCGAGCATTCCTGGCCAGGTTGAGATGTCTTTAATCAAAAGCCAAGGGTGTAAGTCAGTTGGTTAGTCAATATGACTCCAGTCTTCAAAGACAGTCTAATTCGTTGATAGAAAAATCTTGAGAAATGGAAAGTACAATATGAAAGATTTAATAAGAGATTTTGAAGGAAAAGATCATTTCATGATGTTTATACTGAGCTCTTAATTCTTTTGCAGGTTCTACATCGAAAGCATTGCTTACTTGAAGGACAATGCTACCATTGAGCTTTTCTTTCTAAATGCAAAGTCTTGTATCTATAAGGTAAGAATGTGTCTCAGCACTAATATGTGTGCCAATTTCTCTTATAATACTGAGTAAACTAGGTGAAGATCAATACTGGAGGACCCACAGAAAGTGACAAGATTGCAAGTGAAGTATGGAATATGGTGGCATAGTGTTTATATAACTGGGCTAGTAATCCAGAGGCCTAGACTAATGATCCAGAGATATGGGCCGGAATTTTACACCCCCCGGGCGGAGTGGGCTGGTGGCGGGGTGGGGGAGGGGCATAAAATTGAGTGGGAGGCAGGCTTGCTGTTCCTGACACCTTCCCGCCTGCACTGCAATTTTACAAGGGGCAGCGGTGGTGAGAAACAGCCCGTTAATGACTTTAAGTGGCCAATTAACTGCCACTTAAGGGCCTCCTCCCGCCACCACAGGTATTTTACCAGCGGCAAGTGGGCAGCTCAGGCCCCAGAAGGCCGCCCCCAAAGCCCAACTGCCCCCACTGAAATAAAATCCCACACCCCCACCCCCCCCGCCCCACTACCCAACCAAACCCCCCCCCTTGCCTCCCGGGGCCCAGCCAATTGTCCCTGGCAAGGCCCTAAAAACTTACCTTGTTTCCGGGGCTATCATCCTTCTTGCTGCTGCAGCTGGGTGCAGTCCCAGCAGTGGCCAGCGCTCCCAGTGGCACTGCTGAGACTGAGAGCTGACGGCCCGCTGATTGGCCAAAAGCTCCATTTGGCAGGACCTCCTGCCTCAGAGGAGCGGAAGTCCCACCCAAGACCAATTAAGGGCCTGGGGAGCAAAAAATCCCTGCCTGGCTCCCCAGGCCTGGTGGAGGCAGGCTTGCCCCAACTTTTTGGCCAGTGGGCGGGCCCTCCCACCCAACGTAAAATGACAGCCATGAGTTCAAATCCCAACACAGAACCTAGAGAATTTAATTCAGTTAATAATTAAATCTGGAATGAAAAGCTGGTATCAGTAATGGTGATGATGCAACCATTGGATTGTCATAAAACCTATCTGATTCACTAATGTCCTTTAGGGAAGGAAATCTGCCATTCTTACCTGGTCTGGCCTACATGTGACTCCAGACCCACAGCAATGTGGTTGACTCTTAACTGCCCTCTGAAATGAGCTAGCAAGGCACTCATTTATACTCAAGAAGGCAGTTCACTACTGCATTCTCATGAGCAATTTGGGATGGGCAATAAATGCTGACTTAGCCAGTGGCGCCCACATCCCACGAATGAATTTTAAAAAACGACATTTGGTGCTTAAATGAGACTCAGCTGGGGCTTAAAGCCAGCAGAGTATGGGAGTTGCAGAGTTTTGAGGCCCAGGAAGGATTGCGTTGGAGTAACAGATGATTCAATGAGTTCTCAGTTCAGCACAGAGAGGAAGAGTACTTTGATTGGCATATTCAGTGATCTGGAGAAGACTGGGAAGTTCAGACAAGTGACACCATTGTACCAAACGAAAACAATAAATGAGATGATCTAATTATAATCGTAGAATAGTCAGAAATGCATTTTACCCTGACAAAAAGCCATAATCCAACTTGCTTTATCAACTTGCTGTGCTAATTCACAGCACCAACCCTTGGTGTTCCTGCACTCTGCACCAAAGTGTAGTAAGACCTCAGTGCATGTACGTGGCACCTTTCTGCCGCCAGACACGATGATCAGATGGTGAAGCAGAGCAGGGCTAAAGTGATTCTTCAGTGGGAGGAGGAGTCAGAGCACAAATCATAGAGTCATTACGGCACAGAAGGAGGCCATTTGCCCATCGAGTCATCCTGAAGCATGCTTGTACATCTCCTGGTTCCCAGTTGTAGAGCAGTGTAGGTGGAGAGCTGGAAGCAGATAGGCTGCACTTCTGCTTGGATTGGGAAGTGCATAATACAGGACGATGCAGAGCAAAGAGAAGGAAGGACTGGGTAGCTGAGGGAGTTTGAATGTGGTACATTCAGTTCTGTAAAATGAGTGCACACTGATAGGATGCAGAATTGTTCTCTCTGATGGCTGCAAGGATCCCATGCGAAATGATTTTTCACACAGTCCATTGCAGATTGACCCATAAACATAAATATGCCTTTCTTACTCAGGTCACAGGATGGGGGTGGTGGTGGCGGTGCGGGGGAGGATTAAAAACTGTTACTGTGGTGAAGAAGGGTGCCCTTGTGTAGTTAGAGTTAAGGGGAGTTGTCGGAGCAGAGCAGACCGAGGTCGGAATGGGGAAAAGGCAATGACAGAGACCTGGAGTATTCAGTAAATGGCGTATCGGCTGCCTTTCCCAACTCCTGCTAGTTAGATAGGAACGCGCACTGTTCCTCCACTAACATTGAAATAACATTCTGAGAATCCTGCGCCATTTCAGGAACTTGTGTCCAGAGCACTGAAATAGGCATAGCGTTACTGAGCATTAACAGCTCATGCTGTCGAGAGCAGGCACAATTCCAAACTCCCACGTTGTATAGATTCCTGATCTGAACCATCCCTGTCACTTACTGCCACTCAACTGTGAAGGACGTAACTTATTTTTTAATCATTCATGGGATGTGGACATAGCTGGCGAGGCAAACATTTATTGTCCATCCCTAATTACCCTTGAGAAGGTGGTGGTGAGCTGCCTTCTTGAACTGCTGCAGTCCATGTGGGGTAGGCACACCCACAGTGCTGTTAGAAAGGGGGTTCCAGGATTTTGACCCAGCAACAGTAAAGGAACGACAATATAGTTCCAAGTCAGGATGGTGTGTGACTTGGAGGGGAATTTGCAGGTGGTGGTGTTCCCGTATAACTGCTGCCCTTGTCCTTCTAGTTGATAAAGGTCGCGGGTTTGGAAGGTGCTGTCGAAGGAGCCTTAGTGAATTGCTGCAGTGCATCTTGTAGACGGTACACACTGCTGCTACTGTGCGTCGGTGGTGTAGGGAGTGAACGTTTGTGGATGGGGTGCCAAACAAGCGGGCTGCTATGTCCTGGATGGTGTTGAGCTTCTCGAGTGTTGTTGGAGCTGCACCCATCCAGGCAAGCGGAGAGTATTCCATCACACTCCTGACATGTGCCGTATAGATGGTGGACAGGCATTGGGGAGTCAGGAGGTGAATTACTCGCCTCAGAATCCCCAGCCTTTGACCTGCTCTTGTAGCCACAGCATTTATTGGCTGGTGCAGTTCAGTTTCTGGTCAATGGTAACCCCCCAGGATGTTGATGGTGGGAGTTTCAGCGATGGTAATGCTGTTGAACATTAAGGGGAGATGGTTAGATTCTCTCTTGTTTGAGATGTGCATTGCCTAGTACTTATGTGGTGCGAATGTTGCATGGTCACCCTCAGATGGTTCTTGATCACTCAGAAGTGGCTGGCTCACAGGTGTTTGTCAGGGCAGGGGTGGGGGGGGGAAGTCATTGAAGAAAGAAATCATAGAAATTTATGGCACAGAAGGAGGTCATTCAACCCACCATTCAACTGAACTGCCAACCAAAACAGAGCTATCCAACCCAATCCCACATTCCGGCTCTTGGTCCATAGCCCTGTTGGTTTCGGCATTTCAAATGTGATTCCAAGTACTTTTTAAATATTTCTGCCTCTGTTACCCATTCAGGCAGTGAGTTCCAGTCCCCCACCACCCTCTGGGTGAAAACATTTCTCTTTGACTCCCCTCTAATCCTTCTGCCATTTACTTTAAATCTATGCCCCTGGTTATTGATCTCTCTGCTAAGGGAAATAGGTCCTTCCTATCCACTCTATCTAGGCCCAGCATAATTTTTTCAAATTCATTTCATGGGATGTGAGCATCATTGGCAAGGCCAACATTTATTGCCCATCCCTAACTGCCCTTGAGAAGGTACTGGTGAGCCGCCTTCTTGAGCCACTGCAGTCCAGCTACACCTCAATTAAATCCTCCTCAGCCTCCTCTGTTCCAAAGAAAGCAACTCCAGCCTATCCAATCTTTACACATAGCTAGAATTTTCCATTCCTGACAACATCCTTATAAATCTCCCCGATACCCTCTCTAGTGTGATTACATCCTTCCTGTAATATGGTGCCAGAACTGTACGCAGTACTCCAACTGTGACCAAATTATAGTTTTATACAGTTCTTGCATAACCTCCCTGCTCTTATGTTCTCTGCTTCAACTACTAAAGGCAAGTATCCCATATGCCTTCTTAACCACCTGTCCAGCTACCTTCAGGGATCTCTGGACATGCACTCCAAGGTCCCTCTGTTCCTCTACACCTCTCAGTATCCTACCATTTATTGTGTATCCCTTTGCCCTCTCAGAATGCATTACCTCACACTTCTCCAGATTGAATTCTATTTGCCACTTGTTCTCCCATGGGTTTCCTATCTAGCAAGTCAGGTTAAAATTGCCCCCCAGGTGTAGGTTATGTTACACCAGAATGCAATGTGAATGTGAGTCTACCACAGTCAGATAGCTGGCCAGAATCGCGAAATATGAGAAAAACCTCACGGGTGAGGCAATATAAGGCAGTCCCAGCTCACAGAACACTCTTCAAACATGAGTCAATGCCTTCAGGAAAAGACATAAAACTGGGAAAACTTTGGGGAGAAAAGCAATCCTGAGTGTGGGAATGAACAGCAAGCTGTTGTGTGCAATGGTTGCAGTGATAATTTCACATATGTCTTATAGGCCTACCATGAAAATCAGCAAGTATTTGTGACCCAGAATGCTATCTGCGCTGACAGCCACTATCAAATAAACTTTGATCCAAAGTGCAATCAAATTACCCCCATAAAGTTCACGATGCAAATCATTTTCATGTTCAAAATGATACCCTGGGGACATTTCAAGACAGTAATCTAATCTTGTGAGTTTGATTTAGGATATCTGAATTTCTGGATTAGAATCTGATAATCACTCCAGGTATCCATTGTTCTCTTGTGTACACAGCTAAAGTTATAGATGCAACTTGAGTGTTCACATGAAAGAGGTATGTTCAATGCTAATCATTTCCCTGCCTCCTCCCTCTCCCCCACAATGTAAGCATTTTTCAGGAAAGCAAAGATTTATGTGAAGTGAGGAACGCTGCAGTGTAATAGTGCTGGTACACAACAGCGCAGAACATGGAACAGTGTCCCGGGGTGTCACTTTCTGTTGGGTTTTATGTCTGGTTTATGGCTGCAGTGTCTGGAAACCTTGCTAACAAATTAATCAATTTCTTAAACAGAAATCCATTTTCTCTACTTACTTCTGTGTCTTCCAAGGTGGGTGAATTATTTATTGAGTTCTCAATGATTTCACCATCAGCAAAGCTAGCACCAGAACTCCGATCCCACCCACTCCCTTTCCCCTCTTACTCCGATCTCTTGCCTTTCCCTTATCCCGCACCCTGTCTGGTCCGGGGTTTGACATTCCCAAGCAAATGCTGGGAGTTGAACCTGTCACTGTAGCTGTTTTACAAGAATGGTTCCAGGGATGAGAGACTTCAGTTATGTGGATAGATTGGAGAAGCTGGGGCTGTTCTCCTTGGAGAAGAGAATATTGAGAGAAGATTTGATAGAGGTGTAGAGATCATGAGTGGTCTAGACAGAGTAGATCGAGGGAAACTGTTCTCATTGCCGGAAGGATTGAGAATCAGAGGATGTAGATTTAAGGTGATTGGCAAAAGAACTAGCAGCAATATGAGGAAAACCTCTTTTACACAGTTAGTGGTTAGGATCTGGAATGCACTGCCTGAGAGTGTGGTGGTGACAGATTCAATCGTGGCTTTCAGAAGAGTATTGGATAAGCCCCTGAAGAGAAAAGAAATTGCAGGGCTACAGGGAAAAGGCAGGAGAATTAGGCAATTAAACTGCTCTTGCAGAAAGCCAGAGAGTCATTTACAGCATAGAAGGAGGCCATTCAGCCCGTCAAGTTGACGGAGCAATCCTGTCAGTTCCACTCCCCCGCTCGATCCCTGTAGTCCTGTCAGTTTATTCCCTTCAAGTGCCCATCCAATTTCCTTTTGAAATCATTGATCGTCTCTGCTTCCATCGCCCCTTGTAGACAGCGAGTTCCAGGTCATTACCACTCACTGTATAAAAAAGTTCTTCCTCACATTTCCCCCTGCATTTCTTGCCCAAAGCCTTCAATCTGTTGTTACAACCAGGTGAGGAAGGGATCTAGGGCTCCACCCTTGGCCTTTTCCTGGTTTGGCCGTAACAGGGTTTAACTTTTAAAAACACAGTGTTTTTAACTTTCCCACAGTGAGTCCTTGCTCACTGCTCTCCAATTGTAATTGTAAAGGAATCAACCAGACAGGTTTTCTTAGGTTTAAACAAGAAAGGTGTAAGTTTATTAACCTTAAAACTCTAACTCAGTTAAAACTACTAAAAATACGCAATACGACCACGCTAGCATGCATACGCGATAAACACACATACACAAATAGATACAGAGGAGGAGAAAGAATTAAAGGGGGAAAGGTTTGAAGTAGTAGATGGAATTCAGTTACTGGTTTTGGGTTTGATGTAAAGTCTTTGCAGTTCTCATTGGGGCCCAGTGCACACTTTCAAACTTGTTTCACTGGTACCAGAAGGCTGCAGGGCTGTTCTGTCTTGAGTCTTAAGTTTGTTTCCGTGGGTCCCTGGTACTTTGCGTGAAATAGAGAGAGGCCTTGCTTCTCTTTGGTCTTCAAATGCAGTCTGATCCAAAACTTTACTGTGAGCAAAGTTCAATTAATTCCCAGGTTGGCCAGCAGGTTAGTCATGTGACTAGCTCTTTATTTGAAACAGCATCGCCTGCGAAGTTTGCTGATTCTTCAGAGCTTACCAGATACACTTATTGGTGGGGGGGGGGGGGGTGGGGGTGAATGCTAGTTCTTACACAGACAATGACTCTCATGTCTTTTGATCATCACTATTGACAAAATCCATCTGGCTAATTGAATCAGGGAGTACTCCCATCGTCTCTGCATACAACTATCTTTTAGAATGCAAATGTGCAGCCATGTTTTCAGCCACTGCTCTGTGGTCTTTTTAAAACAAGTTATGTTCAATGTCCAATAAGCATTCAAATAGTGTTCCGTGTGCCGAAATTAATATGTTTCCATTTGGCAGGTGTGGTTTCCATCACACTGTGTTCCTTAACCCTTGTACCATTAGTTAATGGGAACAGTTTTTCCTTGTCTAACTTTTCTAAGTCTGTCATAATCTTGTACACCTTTATTAAATCTCTCCTCAATCTCCTTTGCTACAGGGAGAACAACCCCAGCTCTTCCAACCTGACCTTGTAACTAACTAAAATCCCTCATCCCTGGAACCATTCTGGTAAATCTCTTCTGCACCTCTCAAGGTCCCTCACATCCTTCCTAAAGTGTGGTGACCAGAACTGGATGCAATACTCCAGTTGGGGCCTAACCAGAGCTTTATAAAGGTTCATCATAACTTCCCAGTTTCTGTACTGAATACCTCTATTTATGAAGCCCAAGACCCCATAGGCTTTCTTAACCACTCTCTCAATATGTCCTGCCACCTTCAAAGATCGATGCACATGTACCCCCAGATCCCTCTGTTCCTGCACACTCTTTAGAACTATGCCATTAAGCCTGTATTGCCTCTCCCTATTCCTTCTGCCAAAATGCAGCACCTCACACTTGTCAGTATTAAGTTCCATCTGCCACTTGTCTGTCGGCATAGAAACAATAGGCCAAATGGCCGCCTTGTATGCTGTAGCCATACCCTGATTCCATGTTGCTAAACCTTTGAACTTGACATCCCCCAGTCACTGCTTTTTGACACCAGAGCCTAGGTTACCCAAACTGTGTTGAACTGTGTAAAATGAGTCGATCATGCCAGTGATAAAATAGTGCCAATTGGACAAGCTAACCTCAGCAGTCTATGCAAAAGGGGGAAAGTAACATGAAGCAGTGAAAGAAATGTGAATAAATTAATTACAATCTGAAGACCAGACAAAAGTGGTGTTTATTCAAAAAACCTGATTTCAATTAAGTGTAGAGTGCAGCAGACAGTTAGATTTCATAATGTGACATTGCTGCTGAAATCAAATGCCAACTTTACTGATGATTTTTCCACATCAATTGCCTTTTTTCTATTTATGTTTCTCGAAGAAAAATCATTCTTGTTGGAGGGGTGATGGTGGCGTAGTGGTAATGTCACTGAACTAGTAATCCAGAGGCTCAGGCTAATGCCCTGGGGACAAGGGTTCACATTCAATTAATTAATAAATTGATTTAACTAATAAAGATCTGGAAGCTAGTTTCAGTAATGGTGCTATGAAACTATTGTTGATTGTCATAAAAACCCATCTGGTTCACTAATGTGCTTTAGGGAAGGAAATCAGCTGTCCTTACCTAGTCTGGTCTACATGTGACTCCAGACCCACAGTAATGTGGTTGACTCTTAACTGCCCTCTGAAATGGCCCAGCAAACCACTCAGTTCAAGGGCAATTAGGGATGGGCAACAAATGCTGGCCTTGCCAGCGATGCCCACATCCCATGAAAGAATAAAAAGTTGATTAAGAGAGTGTAACTAAATATTCAGAGATAAACTGTAACTCTCCAGACACTGCTTCATTTGTCATCCAATCTTATCCCCTCTCCTGAAGGCAATAGTTCCTCCAGAGGTAAAGTTCCACAGCACAGGGGCTGCCAGTGCTTTTACCCAGTTGGCCAGTTTTGCTAGATTATTGATGAGACATTAAACGGAGTCAACGTCTGCCCTTTCAGATTGACATAATGGCACAAATGCTTGGTGTCCTGGCCAATATTTATCCCTCAATCAACATCACAAAAACAGATTTTCTGGTCATTATGTCATTGCTGTTTGTGGGAGCTTGCTGTGTACAAATGGTGAGGTGAGAGTGACTGTCCTTGACATCAAGACAGCATTTGACTGAGTGTGGCATCAAGGACCCCTAGCCAAATGGAAGTCAATGGGAATCAAAGGGAAAACTCTCCGCTGGCTGGAGTCATACCAAGCACAAAGGAAGATGGTTTTGGTTGTTGGAGACCAATCATCTCAGCCCCAGGGCATTATTGCAGGAATTCCTCAGGGTAGTGCCCTAGGCCCAGCTATCTTCAGCTGCTGCATCAATGACCTTCCTTCAATCACAAGGTCAGAAGTGGGGATGTTCGCTGATGATTACAACATTCGCAACTCCTCAGATATTGAAGCAGTTCGTGCAGAAATGCAGCAAGACCTGGATAATATCCAGGCTTGGGCTGATAAGTGGCAAGTAACATTCGCACCACACAAGTGCCAAGCAATGACCATCTCCAACAAGAGAGAATCCAACCATCTCCCCTTGACATTCAATTACATTACTATCGCTGAATCTTCCACCATCAACATCCTGGGGGATACCACTGACCAGAAACTTAACTGGACCAGCTACATAACTACTGTGGTTACACGAACAGGTCAGAGGCTGGGAATTCTGCAGTGAGTAACTGACCTCCTGACTCCCCAAAGCCTGTCCCTCATCTACAAGGTGCAAGTCAGGAGTGTGATGGAATACTCTCCACTTGACTGGATGGGTGCAGCTCCAACAACACTCAAGAAGTTTGACACCATCCAGGACAAAACAGCTACTTGATGGGCAGCCATCCACCACCTTCAACATTCAGTCCCTCCACCACTGATGCACAGTTGCAGCAGTGTGTACCATCTACAAGATGCACTGCAGCAATGCACCAAGGTTCCTTCAACAGCACCTTCCAAACCCGTGACCTCTACTCCCTAGAAGGACAAGGGCAGCAGATGCATGGGAACACCAACACCTGCAAGTTCCCCTCCAGTCACACACCGTCCTGACTTGGAACTATATCACCGTTCCTTCACTGTCATTGGGTCAAAATCCTGGAACTCTCTGCCTAACAGTACTGTGGGTGTAATCGCATCACATGGACTGTAGCGGTGCAAGAAGACGGCTCACCACCACCTTCTCCAGGGCAATTAAGGATTGGCAGTAAATGCTGGCCTAGCCAGTGATGCCCACATCCCATGAATGAATATTTTTTTTTAAATTAGCTGCCACGTTTCCCACATTACAACAATGACCATACTTTAAAAGTGCTTCATTGGCTGTAAAGTATTTTGGAATGTCCTGAGATCGCTGAAGGTGCTTTATCAATGCAAGTTTACTTTCTCTTCGGGAAATGCAGTGTAGTGATATTGGACAGCTATATCAGGGAAGAGCAACAGAAATCTGTTTTTGCAGAACTTTTAAAATGGTTAACTTAGAACCTTTCTGCACCATTGTTGTTTAACCACGTAATGTGACAGCAGCCACTGTGTCCGTTTGGGGTCTCACAGAATTACATATTACTAAATACTGCATACAGTTGTATTTTATAGCACTGGTTGACACAAACTGGATTTTATTTTTGCTCAGTCTGAAATAACAGCAATTGTCAGCCAGCAGTAAAAGATCTTGGCAAATTGATGGAAACTTCATGTGTAATCCCAGAGGCAGAATTGTGCTGTGTTAAGCCTGCTGATGCAAAGCTTTGGTCTCCTCCCAGAGAAACTAGAACCAAGAAACTCCAGATGTTGCACCCTATTTCAAAACTATCCACACTGCAAAATTACAAATGACACAGTGACGACCTTTTCCAAGGACCACTGAGAATGACGTTGAAGGGCAAGGATCAAACGATTTAGTGGATTTGTAGAGATTTACTACAGTACTTAGATGAGGGACTTCAGTAATGTGGAGAGAGTCGAGAAACTGAGGTTGTTCTTAGCAGAGAAGATGAACGAGTGATTTGTTAGAGACACTCAATATTTAGCAGTTCCGATGCTAGAAATAGGGAGTACCAGTTTCCACTGGCAGGAGGGTCAGTAAGTAGAGGATTATTTAAGATAATTGGCAAATGAACAGAGGGGAGATGAAGAGAATTTATTTTATGCAGCGAGTTGTTGTGATCTGGAACACACTGCATGAAAGGGAAGCAGTAACTTTCAAAAGAGAATCGGATTACACTTGTAAAGGAAAAGTTTGCAGGACTTGTGGGGATAGGGCAGGAGAGTGGGACTAATTGGGTACTTTTTAATCATTCGTGGGATGTGGGCATCGCTGGCAAGGCCAGCATTTATTGCCCATCCCTAATTGCCCTTGAAAAGGTGATGGTGAACCACTGCAGTCCATGTGGTGTCGGTACACCCACAGTGCAATAAGGGAGGGTGTTCCAGGGTTTTGACCCAGCGACAGTGAAGGAACGGCGATATAGTTCCAAGTCAGGATGGTGTGTGGCTTGGAGGGGAACTTGCAGGTGGTGGTGTTCCCATGCATCTGCTGCCCTTGTCCTTCTTGGTGGTAGTGGTCACAGGTTTGGAAGGTGCTGTCACCTCACATTCACAGTTTGGGTACATCTGCACATGCAGAGGGTGATTAGCTCTCTCTTTAACCATTACTTTGCCTGGCCTGCAAGTGCTTGATGATGGCATGAGAAAATCCCTCTGATTGTTCATTGTAGCGACTTTGTAAATGTAGTTGTGAAAATCACCATTGGTATTTCTACCAGTTCAAACCCATTCACAATGTTGTAATAAATGCTGAACAGGAAATCTGCATAGATTCATTCACGGTGTCACTATAAACTCATTTATGACGTTACTACAAACATTGAAAGAGCTGGCACTGACTTGATGGGCCAAATGGCCTCCTTCCTTGTTGTACTATTCCAAGATCTGATGAAGCTGATTTTCACTGTGACCGAAGCAAAATTTATCCGAAGAGTGGAAAACATTTAACTTGATGAGTGTAAAAATTCGCCAAAATAAATCTGAAAACCTGAATTATTGGAACTGCAGAACTTTGACCAAAATTGCCTCATCTCCAAGTTTGTGGTTGTGGATTCATTTTGTTCCTCGAAAAGTGAAGCAATTCCCTTTTGAAAAGGAATAAGAGCAGATCTGGTGCCGACTGAGATCAATTGGCAGCCAAAGAAAATAAGTCTGAGTATAGATGCAAACAGGGCTTGGCCATGAGCATTCAAACACTAGTTAAACATTAATGTTGAAAAGCTAACTATCTTCTCAGCTCCTTGCTGATAAGAAAATGATTAAAAATCAGGTTTAAATAATTCACAAACAATCCATTGGAGTGCTCAGGAACTTTTCAAACTTTACATCGTGCTTCAGTTGTATTGTAGCCAAAATGGTGTGACTTGTGCAAATTGGCACAATTTGTGTCCATTTGAAGGCAAAACAGTGTTTCGGAGTGCTGGCCTGTACGAGAGTGGATTTTTAGGGATGTAGATCGAAGATGTTTAACTCTTTAGCCCAGTTACTGCAATCTGCAAATCCACTTGTTCACTCTGGGAGCACTGGGATATGAACAGTGTTCCAGGCCAATTCGTAATCGGTTTAGAACTCTGCACAAGCAGCTGCCAGCTGCCAAACTTTTCTGTTTGAAGGATCCTTTGGAAATATTGGCAGGCTCCCATCATGGGGCAGCAATTTTCCAAGTGCTGCTGGGTCGGGAGCGGTGCGGACACGATTCGAAATTCATGGTCCCGGAGGTTGTGTCCGGAACCCGCATCGCCAGGACAGTCTGCAGTCTTCACTGTGAGGGCAGCAGGGAGGGAACGGAGGAAGCCTCTGACCTCCAGTTAGGGGCCCATTAAGCTCATTGAGGAGCTCGTTATGGGGCCTGGGTGGGGAGGGTGGGGTCGTCATGGCAGTTTGCAGTGAGGATTCCAGCAAACCCGACCAGTCCGGTTCATGATAGTGCACAGTTGTCAGGCTCGGAGCTGGCAGGCAGCAGCTGGGAGGGATTGCCCTGTGAGGAAAGATTAAATAGACAACCCTTTATTCTCTGGAGATTAGAAGAATTGAGAGGTGATCTCATTCAAGCAATCACAATTCTCACAGGGATCGACAGGGTATGTGCAGGAAGGAGGTATCCCCTGGTTGGTGAGTCTAGAACCAGGGGACACAGTCTCAGAATAAGGGGCAGGCCATTTAGGACTTGGATGAGGAGGAATTCCTTCACTCAGAGGGTGGTGACTCTTTGGAATTCTTTACCCCAGAGGGCTGTGGAGATTCTGTCATTGAGCATGTTCAAGACAGAGATCGATAGTTTTCTAGATATTAAAGACTATGGGGATAGTACAGGAAAATGGTGTTGAAGTAGAAGATCAGCCATGATCTCATTGAATGACGAAGTGAGCACAAAGGGCTGAATGGCCTACTCTTGCTCCTATTTCTTATGTTCTTAAATGTCTTGGGCCCATGGGAATCTCCCGCCAGGCTCAGCACAGTTTTTTTTGTATTATGGAAGCGTTGTCTCCCCCCATTATATTCCGTGGGTCCTCCATGGAGCCGCCTGCTCTCTGCGGCACAGAAGCGGCAGGCCCCATCATGGCTGCCGGCCGCCTTTGCTGCTCCTACTCTGCAGGTAGCTCCCGCCTCCTGCAGATGCTCGGCACCACTGATTGGACGCTGAGTTCAACTTCTGCCCAATTGCAGCATTAACATTTGACAATCGGGTGGCGTTGGCGACACAGCTGAGGCGCAGGGACGGGACCCGCAAATCATCTTGGTGTCAAGTTCCCGACCCCATTTTGAAATTTCAGCCCGTGGTGTCTGACAGGACAGGAATATGGGTCACAGAGTGGACAGTATAGTGTTATGGCCCAATCTCCCATCCGCAGCTACTGCCAGTTAACCAGGCTGGGAACAGACCATCTCAGAATTAACTCTAAATTTATTCTGCTGGGTGAAGTCAGCATACAATGCAGAGGGAGTTTGCAGGTTTGAACTGGCCCAGTCTGCTCGGCTGCTGCCAGTAGCAGCACAGTGCCAGAGGCAACAGTAGGAGGGGAGGACAAATCCCCAAGGGATGTAACTGTCCATGTACACATACAGGCATTTGAAAGTCACGAGCTTGGACTTTCTTTTCTGGCTGCGAGTCCCTCTCTCATGGCTGGCGATGGTCGATATAGAACAGCCATCGTGAGGTGGGAGGGGGAATCACAAGCCCTTTGGCAGAGAGAGCAGAGACAGCTTCCAAGCCCGCAGCACTGGTGTGTTCCCAGAGGCTTTCTCAGCTGGGCGTCACCATCTCCTGTGAAGTGCCTTGGGGACGTTTTTCTACATTAGAAGTGCTTTATAAATGCAAGCTATTGTTGTTGTAGCTGTAACTCTGCCTCACCTCAGCACTTTGATGGAGTTTAGACTATAATGTTAAACGCTATCGATCTGCCAGAACAGCATCTCTATCAGAAATCAGAAAGTATGGGTGCGAACAGGCAGGTCAAGGATATTATTTTGTGTGACTGTTTTTACTGACACGAGGGACAATGTCCATCAAAGTGTAGATGACTATTTTGGTCATGTTGCTGCACTAACCAATTCAGCAAAAGCACGAAGCATTGACTAAACCTTATCGTCCTGACAACTGACCATTTCAATGATTATCACAAGAAAAACACAAGCCTTCAGTTGACTATCATCTGGTTGATATTTCATTGAATCAGTGCTGGGGGAATTTGGGTGCTCCCCCCATCCACCCTTGGTCAGGTCTGTCCAGAATTATTGACCGTACACTGTGCCACAGCTCGTCTGTTTAAAGGGAAAAGCGCCTGGAGTGGTTGTTAATTAAATCAGAGTAATGAAAGAACAATCCTTTGCCTTGTCCTTTATATCTCAGCCTATGATAATGGCAGGGGCCAGCTTTGGGGTGGTTGAGGTCAGGGAGAGGTGAATGAACCCTACTTGGCTAGATCACGTGGGAAACTTATGAATGTTGCTTCATGCAAAGAGCACTGGCATTTCGTGGGCAGTTGACTGGCCACGGATACGAAGTAAAAAGTACGGAAGTCAAGAGATTACAGATAGGATAACTTTGCTGTAAAGTCACCCAATGAGACTTATGCTGCCGAGTGGGATGTGGGATGGGAATTTGTGCTTTAGCCACAACATTTCCGCATGAGTGTTGTTGAATTGCTGCTTGCTCTTTGTAGAGGGACTAATCGATGTGCAAAACCCTCTCTTGTAGGAATGAGGTTGACTCCCGTGGCCTCATATTGTTGGCTGGCAAAGCCTGTCAAACGAGTCTGTGAAGTTTTAAAATCCGGGAATCGTTCCTTTTTCCACGGATTTTTAACAGATTGAGTGAAAGGGGATCCCTCTGAAACGTAGTAGAATTTCACTCAACTCCTTGCATCAATTGTTGAACTACTATCAGCTTTCACAGCTGAGCCCCTTTTTATTCAGAATGAAAAGATTCTTTGAAGCATGGCAGCTGTGAAAGATTGCAGCAGGGGATGGGCTTGTAAAACCTGCTCCATTAAGCAGCAAGTGCAACAAGGAAGCTGGTCTTCTCAAGTCACTCGTTGAATTTAACTTTCGTTGTTAATTTCTCTGACAGGAACTGATTGAAGTTGACACTGAGGCCATTTTTGAATTGGCAGCATATATACTGCAGGTAAGAACATTAAAGCTTAGTCTTTGTGTAGTCTTGCCATGCAAAGTTTGCAATGTGTTCTGATGTGAGCGACACATTAAAAAAAAGTGGTGAATCAGAATACCTTTGTGCTGGTGCTATCGGGATTGTTAAAATCAAAGTTATGTCCAGCATAAATAACATTGTGGAGTGTATCGATGGAGTTCCTTACTGTAGTAAAATTGCAGCTCCGGTTTGCACTCAGTGCTGGAATTAACTTTGTAGCCTTCAGAGAAGCAGATGGTGAAAGTTCACAATTGCATCGGAAAGGTTGTGCACACTCTGCACTCAGTCTTCAAATGCAGTGTAACTCTGCAACCCAGTGCAAAACAGTGCAATGCCCTTTGAATAACTGGATCTTACAGTTTAATTATTGTTTTCTTTATCCCCCTGTTTTGCATTTGTTGGTATAATCTAATGAAGTAAAGGCAGGCGAAGCCTCATGGAACCACTAACATTCTGGTTGATGCACTCGAAAGAAATCTCAGCAAACATACCTGCTCCCAAAACTCAGAAATTAATTACAGTAGGTTTATGGATCTGGCAAGACAGCGTTTGTCTTAGAATTGTTATTATCAAGTGATTCTTCTCTTAAACCTTCTGTTAAAAGGGAAGTACAGTGGATAATCAGTCGTAATTTAAGTGATTAATATCCAAAAGCTCAACATCAGTGTAATTGGAACAATTCAATTCCTAACCAAGAAGGGAAGTTGTTCACTTCACAGAGCAACTTGGAGTAATGACTTGTTGAGCACTCCACCTTTAAATGCAATTGCTGGTTCCCATCAAACATCAACAGAAAAGGTGCACAAGTGTATCTTTTAATTAATGGTTTTAAATTTGTTAACAAGCAAACATGTTAATGTATCTGCTGAGATTTAAAGACTGAAGCAGTTTAAGCTCTTGACAATATCTTTTTGGGTTCTCAAACAACATACTTTCTAATAACTTATTGTATTGTAGGGGCAGACTTCCATTTCTCACACCTGTTGCTGGAAGATGAACACTTATTTCTCTAAAAGTTCCTGCAGCTCCCCTAATTGAGAATTTTGAGTTGCATTCTATAGGTCTTACTATATAATAACACAAGTATTTGGCCCCTCTTTCACCACAATTTCTCAGATGCTAAGATCCTGAGTGTGAATACAATGGCAGAGCTGAATCCAGGGGAGATTGCAAGATAGATTTGAATGAAAAAAAATCTTTCAACCCCCTTTAATATCACCCTGTCAGAATACCAGCCCTACCATCTTCCCATTCCAGCAGCTAGCAGCTTCTTAAATCAGCCCAATATCCTGGCCTGAATCACTCATCCTGGCAACTGTTCCAGCTGTTAATCCCCTCTGTGTAAAGAAATACTAACAGGCCTTTAATAGTAACTTGTGCTGCACTAACAAACCAGTGCCCCTCTGTCTCGCTGCTTTGCTGTTGCGACAAGTATTGTTTCAAGTTTACTTCCTCTATTACTGAGATATGACCAAAGATCCATTCTTAAGACATTTGTTCTGGAGCCAGTTTATCCAGTTGTTCCTTAAAGTCCGTCCTTCTGACACTAGGGGTCAGACTCGTTACTTGTCCTTCTCAAGACCCCATCTGCCGTGGCAATCAGAATTGGTTGCAGTACTGCAAACATTGCCTGACTAGCGCAGTCCACATATTCAGCATCACTTCTGGACCTGTATCATAACTCGCACCAAACTCCATTCACCCCTTATCCCTTGTGCTCGCTGACCTACATTGGCTTGCAGCCCAGTAACATCTCAATTTTAAAATTCTCATCCATGTTTTCAAATCCCTCCCTATCTCTGTAATCTCCTCCAGTCCCACAACCCCCCAAGATTTCTGCACACCTCTAATTCTGGCCTTTTGCTCATCCCGATTTTAATCGCTCCACCATTGGCGTCTGAGCCTTCAACTGCCAAGGCTCTCAGCTCTGGAACTCCCTCCCTAAATCTCTCCACCTCTCTACCTCTCTCTCCACTTTTAAAATCTACCTCTTTGGCCAAGCTTTTGGTCATCTGCCCTAACATCTCCTTATGTGGTTCGATGTCACATTTTATTTGATCATGGCCCTGTGAAACGCTTTGCGGTCTTTTACTATGTTAAAGGTGCTATGTACATGCAGGTGGTTGTTGTTGCAATAAAAGCCTATTCACTTTGGAGCCTGCCCCAGACGCACCTTGACCAGTTTTTCAGTGATTAATTCACAGCAGGTTCACATGATTTTCATGTACTGGTTTGTACTTCTATTGCCCAGCCAGTCTGATGGCCAGAAACACTCACCACTTTCTTACATTAAGATTGCACGTGGAGTTTCTTTTCCGTTCTGGTCACAACCCTGTGATACGATCAGAGATTTTGGTGGTTAGCTGCCCACAAAGTCTGAGAGAGACATGGACCACATGGGACTTAAGGAATGGAGAGTGAAACACTGACTTAAAAACATCACTGTGCAATAAGAATTCAGAAAGATCACTTTCACTGATTGCATTGGCGAGAGGTTAAAGCAGAATATGCAACTACTAAATAAGAAAGGGTTAAATTCAATGAATGTTTCACAACAAAGGGATGAGAAGAATGAGGAAATGCATGGAAGGGATCAGATACTGTAGAAAGTTTCCCAAAGCACTTTTCTCGTGACCCAACTGAGGAGTGGATGAGGAAGTTAAGTTTCACAGAAACCACATTCCTCCACAACTGCCTCACCCAAACATCCCATCAGAACGGATCTCACATATCTGAAATCTTTTGAAAATCTCCCTGAGCACACATGTATCTATCATTACAGTTTATCTTTTTTTTAAACTTCTATCTCACTGTCATACCGAAACAAAGACATTTAATTTGGGAAATCATGGAAGGGCTGAGCCTAGTTCCTGCACTCCAAGGCAGCTAGACTAATGCAATTAAACCAACAGTGCTCAATCTTAGTAAATATGCACCTAATTAAATGCATCTTTTAAGTCACAATCACCTAACTCTGTGAATGTTGTTCCATTGCATGTATCATAGAATAAAAGATACCAGAATGTTTTAGTGATGTTGGAGTCTGCAAGCATTGATCATGGGGTAAACAATTGGATGTTGAGTGCAGAGTACTAGAGGGCTAGGGCTGCAATCACTTCCTGAAAGGTGGAGTGTCTCATATAAGTATCTGAACACTGAATGCTCGGGATTTGGCCAGCAATAGTAAGGAAACACAGCAAGAAACCCAAGGCCTAGGCCAGTGCAGGTACTTTTGCGATATCCCAGGAATTGCATGGAAACGTTCCATATTTATAAAAAAACAACTAATTGACGGTCTATTCTCTTCATCCTTTGCAGGAAGCGAAAGGAGATTATTCAAGGTAAGTTTGAATAAAACGTTTTGCACGTGATCCTTGATAGATTACACAACACTTTGTGACTATTTGCTAAACTGAGTGTGCTCTTCAACCATCTGTCTTCAGCCAACACATTTATACAGCTTTATGTGAGAAAATACACAGCCTGTTGTTTTCTATTAATGTTGACTGCCGAAATTAAGTGGCTGTGATGGAGTTGTCTTCTTTCATTAAGGTTTGAGATGCAGCACTGCTTCTCTTCCTTTGCTGCAGTGTCATTATTTGTTAGTGCCACAAAGAGCACATGCATACCTTCTTCGTGTTTGCTGGGATTGTCTAAGAAAACTTCAGTTTGACAAAGTACCACAGAAAATGCTGGTTAAAAACACTGAGGCTTGTGAATTAGGAGGGCCAATGTCCAATTGGATAAAACATTGGCTTAAGGACAGAAAACAGTAAGTCATGGTAATTGGTTGTTTTTCAGACTGGAGGATGGTAGACAGTGGTGTTCCCTAAAGGTCAGAGCTAGGACCACTGCGTTTTTTGATATACATAAATGACTTGGATATTGAACTTCAGAGTAAAAATTCAAAATTTGCTGAACTTGGACATATGGCAGTCAGTGAGGATCATCCAAATCGACTGCAACAAGACATAGATAGGCTAGCAGAATGGGCAGACAAGTGGCAGATGGAATTTAATACCGAGAAGTATGAGGTGATGCATTTTGGCAGAAGGCATAGGGAGAGGCAATATATACTTCATGGCACAGTTCTAAAGAGTTTGCAGGATCAGAGGGACCTGGGGGTGCATGTGCATATACTTTGAAGCAGGCAGGATATATTGAGAAAGTAGTTAGCAAAGCACATGGCTTCATAAGTAGGGATATTGAGTACAAACGCAAGGAAGATATGCTGAACCTTTTTAAAGCTCTGGTTAGGCCCCAACTAGAGTTTTGCGTCCAGTTCTGGTCACCACACTTTAGGAAGGATGTGAGGGTCCTTGAGAAGGTGCAGAGGAGATTTACCAGAATGGTTCCAGGGATGAGGGATTTTAGTTACAAGGTTAAGTTGGAGTAGCTGGGGTTATTTCCCATGGAGTAAAGGAAATTGAGGGGAGATTTGATAGAGAACAAGATTTTGACAGGTTTAGATAAGGTTGACAATGAATTGCTGTTCCATTAGCTGACGGCACAATGACGAGAGGACATAGATTGAAGGTTTTGGGAAAGAGATGCAGGGGGGAATGTGAGGAAGAATTTTTTTACGCAGTGAGTGGTGATGACCTGGAACTTGCTGCCTAGGAGGGTGGTGGAAGCGGAGATGATGAATGATTTCAAAAGGAAATTGGATGGGCACATGAGGGAAATAAACTTGCAGGGCTACATGGATAGAGCAGGGGAATGGGACTGATTGGATTGCTCTACAGAGAGCCGGAATGGATTAGATGGGCAAATGGTCTCATTCTTTGCCATAATGACTCTATGACTCAAAGAGCCCATGCCTACCTTCTTCACGTTTTCTTGGACTCTCTAAGAAAACTTGGGTTTCCGGAAGCTTTTTGCTCCTAGAGGTAAGCAAGGCTGTGGACACACAGGGAATGACTTCCCATGTCTGAGAGAATACAATAAATATACTGCGAGTTTTATTGCCTCCGTTAAGACATATTATTTTTGTATTCATTCACAGGATGCGGCCATTGCTGTTAAGGCCAGCATTTATTGTCCATCCCTAATTGCCCTCAACTGAGTGGCTTGCAAAGCCCTTTTATAGTCAACCACATTGCTGTGGGTCAGGAGTTACATAGACAGCAGACCAGAGAAGGACAGCAGACTCTTTCCCGAACGCACATTAGTGAACCGGATGAGCTTTCACGACAATCCCGTAATTACATGGTGACCGTTACTGATACTAGCTTTTTATTCCAGATTTATTTATTAACTGAATTTAAGTTGCCAGCTGCTGTGTTAGGATTTGAACCCAGGTCAATTCGCTCTATTTTGAGACCTACTCTCTCAGATCAGGGTTTGGTGTGAGCGAGATCAAAGGATGGTTGTTTCATTATCGAGGTGCCTTTGACTTCTACTGTGTTTGTGCCCAGTATTTTTGTGTTTGTTCAGAAGGCTTGTGACATAGAGTTTTAACTGAGATCGGCAGTACAAAGATTGGTTCGAAGGTGACTATTGCTTTAGTGTCGTTCTGGGCTGATGGTTCCAGTTTAGATTTCTGATTTATGGTATAATATGGATGACATATTGCATTACTATATGCTTTAGGCTGATGAAGTGCTAGCCAATCCTAAAATTATTATGCATTGTGGCAGCCATCAGTATGTGCAGATGGCATTTGATGTGTTTTTCACACATTAATAACTTTCCAAAATGATAAATACAAAAAGTACAAAATGTTTGTTTAATTTATCCAGTACTTATGCTCAGTATGGGAGATCCATTTTTACTAGCGCACAGTCAATTAATATTGCTGAATTGATTTCAGATGCTATAAACTAATGCTCATTTGTCTTAAATAATTACTCTGCAAACCACGCCGTGACTCATCTTAAACTGATCTTATACGTCTGCTGCAGCAGCTGAATTGGGAACCACAGGACCCAGAGCCAAGCTGAGCCTGTAGATCAGGAAGGTTGTAACTTTAATCCCTGCTGTTTATTGGTTTCACTATGAGTGGCAGACGCTGCCCTGCCTCTCGGTCAGGAAGGAAAAGCAAAAGCCAAAGCAGTATTCCTGCTCCGAATGTTGTCCGGGAAGCCTTGCTGGAAAGGTAGACGTGCTGAAAACAAAAGACTTGCATTTATATAGCGCCTTTCACAACCACAGGATATCCCCAAATACTTTACAGCCAATGAAGTACAGTCACTGTTGTAAAGTAGGAAACACAGCAGTCAATTTGTGCACAGCAAGCTCCCACAAACAGCAATGAGACGATGACCAGCTAATCTGTTTTTGTGATGTTGATTGAAGGATAACTATTGGCCAGGACACCAGGGAGAACTCCCCCTGCTCTTCTTCAAAATAGTGCCCGTGGGTCTTCTACATCCACCTGAGAGAGCAGGCAAGCCCTCTGTTTAGTATCTTATCTGAAAGACAGCACCTCTGACAGCGCATCACTCCCTCAGTACTGCACTAGACCGTCAACCTAGATTTTTGTGCTCAAGTCTTGGAGTGGGACTGAACCCATAACCTGCCTGAGAGACAAGAGTGTTACTGACTATGCCACAGCTGACCCTGTGAAATTGGGTAAGGACCAAATTGAGCTTAGTTGTCACACAGCCACAGCCAAACATCCTGCCAACACTCATGGGGTGGAGCTCCCCCAAGAGGAGTAGTCACTTGGTGATGAACTGGTGGGCAGCACGCTTCCATAGAACCCCTTAACCAGCGGAGGTCAGTAACACTCAGGAGAAAATTGCAGGGATGAGAAAGACAGGAACTTTGGTAAATAGAACACATTCTGCAACACAACATTTGAAATATTATCTAAAAGAATTTCCTGGTAGATCTGTATCAAATGCCAGCACTCTGAATCACAGCAGTATGAAGGGGGTTTGTTTTATACACAGAAACATTATTCCTGCAGCCTTTGTTCTGTCCGACAGCTTGGACAGGTTTTGGTTACATAATTACTCTTCTAACTGCTAAACCTCCTCCCACCACAAAATTAATTCTTACATTACACGGCGTGAGAGCAAAGAAACTAAAAACACGCAAACATTTTGACATGGGCCTGAGCTTGTCCTTTGATGGTCTTGTAATAAACTCTGAAGTTGAGTCACAATGAATAAATTACAGTGATAAGAGACAGAAAGTTTAAAAGTCCTTTAACAGCTTGGCAAGTTGTGTGCAAATAGGGTGTACTTGAAGCAAAGAGCTCCACAAGAACCACATAAAACAAGTTGTAATTTTAATTAAAACTTGGAATGTAGCTTGTAAACAGTGCAAAATTCACCATTTGAACAGGAAGAATGCATAGAAGCAGTAAATTAAACAGAAACAAAGGCTCCTGCCAAGAGCGTTTATTAAATACTTTGCCATAGCTGTTTATTTTATCCCCACTGTGTATTTGTTTAAAGCCAATCTCAAGTTTTCAGGCCAACTACAGTAGTCCAGAGCTTTCAATTAATTTGTTTATTTGTGGAAATTTTGTTTATTCCTTTGGGATTTTGATGGTTTATCACTAAATTACTGAAATGCGTGCCCAGCAAAAGATTGTGAGGGAAGAGTTCAGATGCAAATTTATTGTCCATAACTGAGCAGAGAAGCTTACCAAGTCAAATGATTTCTGGAACTCCTGTGTTGACGTGTTACCCAGGGTAGGAGTGAGGCATTCTGACAGGCAAGTCCCTAGGATCAGTCCCCAGCCTGCGATGTATCCTCAGCAGCAGAGATGTGACGGAGCGAGGGAAAACAATACAATGGGGTTTCCCATTGCTGTCCTTGGGCCTGTGTTTGAAAGTCTTCTCCGTGTACCTGTGCATGGAGGTGGGGAGTTGGGGGAGGGGTGATACTGGAGGCAGAGTGGGAGATCGGGACCAAGTTCGTCTACAGCGCTCTCTGATAATCCAAACCTCCGCTGCCCATGCCTTAACTGGCACCAAATCCCGTTCACCCATCACCCCTGTGCTCGCTGACCTATATTGGCTCCCGGTCTGGAAACATCTCAATTTTAAAATTCTCATCCTTATATTCAAATCTGTCCATGGCATCGCCCCTCTCTATCTCCGTAACCTCCTCCAGCCCCACAACCCTCCGAGATATCTGTGCTCCTCCAGTTTTGGTTTCTTGAGCGTTCTCAATTTTAATCACTCCCCCATTGGTGGCTGTGCCTTCAGCTGCCAACACCTGAACTCCGGAATTCCCTCCCAAAATTCCCTCTCTGCCTCTCTCCCTCTACTTCATTGTGTAAAATGCTCCTTAAAGCCCACCTTTTGACACGCTGCTCAAATATCTCCACATGTGGCTTGGTATCAAATTTTGATTGAGAACGCTCCTGCGAAGCACTTTGGGATGTTTTACTATGTTAAAGGCGCTATATAAATACAAGTTGTTGTTGTAGAATAATCATAGACTCATACAGCACAGAAGGAGGCCATTTGGCCCATCGTGCTTCTGCCGGTTCCTTTTAAGAGCTATCTAATTAGTCCCAATGACCCACTCTTTCCCCAGAGCATTTTAATTTTTTAAGTATTCATCCCAGTTGAAAGGTAACATTGAAACTGCTTCCACCGCTGTTTCAGAGTGCATTCCAGATCGTAAGAGCATCTCAATTAATCTGCTGTCACGCACTGTCCTGTCCAGACTCACACACGAACAACACTGCTCTGGTGAGGTGGTGGAGAGCTGCTGGTGAGGTGGTGGAGAGCTGCTGGTGAGGTCATGGAGAGCTGCTGGTGAGGTGGTGGAGAGCTGCTAGTGAGGTACTGGAGAGCTGCTTTTGAAGTGATGGAGAGCTGCTGGTGAGGTGGTGGAGAGCTGTTGATGAGGTACTGGAAAGCTGCTGGTGAGGTGGTGGAGAGCTGTTGATGAGATACTGGAAAGCTGCTGGTGAGGTGGTGGAGAGCTGTTGGTGAGGTGGTGAAGCGCTGCTGGTGAGGTGGTGGAGAGCTGCTGGTGAGGTACTGGAGAGCTGTTGGCGAGGTCATGGAGAGCTGTTGGTGCCTGTGACATCTCCAGGGGAGGAAGGGAAACTGCCTGCATCAAGACACCCGGCTTACCAAACAGTTAACAGAAAAGTGTGAGGAATTTTTTTAAATAATTCCTTTTCAAAGTACATTGTTACGACCAGGTGAGAAGGGGTCTAGGGGTTCCCTCTCAGCCTTTGCCTGGTTTAACTGTAACAGGGTTTAATTTTAGAAACACCATGTTTTTAGCTCCCCCTTCAGTGAATCCTTGTTCACTGCTCCAGTTGTAAGACAAAGAAATCAGACAGGTTTCCTTAGATTTAAGCAAGAAAGGTAGAAGTTTATTCATCTTAAACTCTAATCCGGTTAATGACTACGAATATGCAATGCGACCATGCTAGCATGCATATGCGATAAACACATGCAGATAGAGACAGAAAAAGTAGAAAGAATCAAGGGGAAAAAGTTGAGGCAATATCTGTTAGTTATTTACGGTCCTTTGAGTTCAATATGGAGGCTTTAACTGCCGGTAAGTCCTGTTATTCATTGGGGCCCAGTTCACGCTTCAACTTGTTTCGATGTTGGAGTCTTTTCTCCTTTGAGGTTTACGTGTCTTCCGTGGATCCAGTGGCTCGGGAGAAAGCGAGAGAGAGGCTGTCTTGTTCCAGTTTCAGTTGCAAAATTGCCTTCTGTTCCTTTCTGTGTGGCACAATTCAAAAACCCCAGGTTGCCCAGCAGGTTAGTCATGTGACTAGCTCCTTATTTGGAACAGTCTCTCCTGCGAGGTTTGTGCTTTGTATTATCATAGCAGACCCTGGATTGCTTCTCTTTGCTCTCTCAATATCTGGTGATCAAAATCCATTTGGGTTAATTGGATCAGGGAATAGTCCTTTGTCTCCATAAGCAGCGTCTCTTATTATGCAAAGGTCCTTCCAGGCCAGTGTCTGGTGATCTTCAAACAAGCCACTTCTTCACTCCAGCAACAGTTTAAAAATCATGTTCATATGACAAAATTAATATGCCTCATTCTTGGCAGGTGGGGGTCTGCATAACAACATTAAATTATAAATGCCAGCCTAGAAAACTAGTAAAAGCTGACTCATCAACTTACAAAAAAGCTGACAGTTCAAACACAACTCGGAATATAGACTTAAGGCACATGAAGCCAAGAAATTAGACTGAGAGTACAGAGGGACATGGGTTTGATATGATCTATGCTGCAGGGATACCCAAGATTCCATTGATTGCATAACTGCATATACCCATTTTTAAAAGTGGTGAGTTTAGAATTTTTTAAAAGTGGAGATAAGATCTGATTGTGCGAAATTTCTTTCATAGGGCATCTAGTGGCATTAACACACTCCAACCCCCGCCAAGGAAATTTTGATATTTTCTTTTACAGAATTTGGTGCATTTTCTAGGGTTTTGAAATAAACTGCGATTCAAACTCCCACTGACATCCTTCCTCTCATTTTACACACTGCCATCATCTTCCCTTCTTATTTCTGTCCAACCTTCCCTCTACTCCCATTTCCATCCATCCTCCTTTCTCCTTTCGCCACCATCGACCCATCCTCCCTTCTCATTTCGACCTATCCTTGCCTCTCGCCTCACTTCCGTCGATTCTCCCTCTCTCATTTCTCTGCTGCCTGTTTTTCTCCATGTCACTTCAAACATCGCTGCTCCCACATCTTATGGGCTGGATTTTGAGCCCACCGCTGAGATCGGCGGTGAGCTCCAAAAGTGGTGGGCCGCACGCCAAAGAGCTGCCGCAATCTTACGCGTGGCGGCTCATTTACATAGCCGAGACAGCCCACCCTCCACCCCCCCCCCAATCGCATGGAGGGGCGGGATGTCCATCCCCGGCAATTGCGTCAGCTCCCTGTGCGCAGGCACTGGCGCCATTTTTAAAGGGCAGCCAGCCCAGACGGCATATTTAAATTTTTAAAGAAAGAACCTCCCACAATTAAATACATACATTTATTTTGCCCCTTTCCCACCCATCCCAAAAAACAATTACAATAACTAATTGCTCCTTCCCACTCCCCCAAAACACTCACCTTTCACATCTGACCTTTCCCACTCCGAAACTGCAAAAAGTTTAAGGTTCAACCCTTCCCAGCATCCCCTACACCCATTACATCTATTTGACCCCGTCCCCCTCCCCTCCCACACTGACAAACCTACCTCCTACCCCCTCCCCACCAGTGTGGCGCCGCATTTCCCCGGACGGGGATCTGAAGGTGCGGGAGCGCTGGCCGCTGCACCGAAGATCGCGGCGGGCCCTCAAGGTTGGAGGTAAGTGTATTAAACGTATTAACTTTATTGCTCTGCATATTTAATTTGTGGTCCTGTCACCCAGCGGCGGGGGTCGCCACAGGCCGGGCCCTGCCGGCGTTGCAGTACATGGTGACCTCATCCAGATCCATCTTCAGGCCCCCCCCACCGCTATGGAACCGAACGTCAAGGGCGTGTTGAAAGCCGGCCCTATGGGTGGGAACTTCTGCTCCGTGAGAGTTCCCACCTCCAGCACAGGACGGCTGCATTCCTGTCCCATTAGCATTGATAGTGTCTCAGGAACAGTTAGGCCCCCAGTGGATCCTTTACCGAGTGGACTAAGAAGGAGTAGGACTGAGAGGAGAAGGGGCTGTAGCAACATTGATTTTTTTTTGTCGGAACATCTGACATTGCCCCAAAAGCTGATAATCCATGTGAAACTGTTGTCAGTTGACCTCCATGACATTGCCTGGTACTGAGGCAAACAGACCAGAAAGGGTGACAGCTTTAATCTCTGTTGTGTTCTCAATGGATCAGCATCAGCTGATGTGGCAGTCCAAGTGCTTTAATCAACCTCAATGTTTCAAGGCGAGAAAGGGGGAAATCAAGCACGTTTGCTGCTCTGATCTCTATCTAATGACCCGTTCTAGAGAGGCTGTGTTTGCAGTGCTGAAATAGGGATAGATTGGGCTTTGCACAGTTGAATTTAGCTTTGGCCCTGCCCTATTTTCCTGTCATTAGGCTGAGGAGGTGCCTGGGAAGTCTGCTTCCCTGCAGGTTCCTGGGTCTAAACGTGAGCGTGCAAACAGCCTGTCAATGTTCTAGGGAAAAAAATTGCAGAGTTATGGGGAAAGGGCGGCAGAGTGGAACTAGGTAAGTTGCTCTTGCAGAGAGCCAGCACAGACTTGTTGGGCCAAATGGCCTCCTTCTGTGCATAACCATTCCAAGACTCTCCGATTTTCAAAACCTTGGCAGTTCCACAACTACAAGTCACAGAAATGATCAAATTAACCCACTTACTGTATTCAACCTTATCTCAAAAAAACATGAGTTGCAACCAGTATTGAAGAAAATAAGCCCTCATGTTAGACAACAAATAAATCCCAGATAGTTGCTTTGGAATGGCATAAAAAACATTTTTGGAAGCTGTGTCTTTGGGAGCTTATTCGTTATATGTACCTTTTGGAACAATAAACATTAATTAAATACACTGCAGCAACTCACCAAGGGGCTTTCAACAGCAACTTCCAAACCTGCGACCTTTACCACCTAGAAGGAGAAGGGCAGCAAATACATGGGAACACCACCACCTGCAAGTTCCCCTCCAAGTCACACACCATCCTGACTTGGAACTATATCGCCGTTCCTTCACTGTTGCTGGGTCAAAATCCTGGAACTCCCTTCCTAACAGCACTGTGGGTGTACCTACACCCCATGGTGGACTGCAGCAGTTCAAGAAGGCTGTTAAAGGGTCATAGGGTGTTAAAAGAAGTGGCTAGTGAGATAGTTGATGCAATGGTTTTAATTTTACAACATTCCCCAGATTCGGGGATGGTTCCATTAGATTGGAAAATAGCCAATGTAACTCCTTTATTCAAAAAGGGAGGGAGACAGAAAGCAGAAAACTATAACCAGTTAGCTTAATAACTGTCACAGGGAAAATGTTGGAAGCTATTATTAAACATGTTTTAGCAGGGCATTTAGAAAAATTCAAGGTAATCAGGCAGAGTCAACATGGTTTTGTGAAAGGGAAATCATGTTTAACCAATTTATTGGAGTTCTTTGAAGAAGTAACTTGTGCTGTGGATGAAGGGGAACCTGTACTTAGCTTTCCAGAAGGCATTTGATAAGCTGACCCATCAAAGGTTATTGCGGAAAATAAAAGCTCATAGAAAATAGGAGCAGGAGTAGGCCATTCAGCCCTTTTGGCCTCAACTGCTTTCTGTGGTAGCGAATTCCACAGGCTCACCACTCTCTGGGTGAAGAAATTTCTCCTCATCTCAGCCCTGAAAGGTTTACCCTGTATCTTTAGACTGTGACCCCTGGTTCTGGACTCCCCCACCATCGGGAACATCCTTCCTGCATCTACCCTGTCAAGTCCTATTAGAATTTTATAGGTTTCTATGAGATCCTCCCTCACTCTTCCGAACTCCAGCGAATATAATCCTAACCGATTCAATCTCTCCTCATATGTCATTCCTGCCATCCCAGGAATCAGTCTGGTAAACCTTCACTGCACTCCCTCGATAGCAAGAACATCCTTCCTCAAATAAGGAGACCAAAACTGCACACAATATTCCAGGTATGGCCTCACCAAGGCCCTGTATAATTGCAGCAAGACATCCCTGCTCCTGTACTCGAATCCTCTCGCAATGAAGGCCAACATACCATTTGCTGTTTTTACCGCCTGTTGTACCTGCATGCTTACCTTCCGCGACTGGTATACGAGAACACCCAGGTCTCGCTGCATGTTCCCCTCTCTCATGGTATAGAGGGTAACATATTGAAAGGGATAGAAGATTGGCTAGCTAACAGGAAACAGAGAGTAGGCATAAATGGGTCATTTTATGTTTGGCAAGATGTGACGAGTGGTGTGCCACAGGGATCAGTGCTGGGGCCTCAACTATTTACCATTTATATAAATGACTTGGATGAAGGGACCGAAGCTATGGTTGCTAAATTTGCTGATGACACAAAGTTAGGTAGGAAAATAAGTTGTGAAGAGGACATAAGAGGGCTACAAAGGGATATAGATAGGTTAAGTGAGTGGGCAAAGATCTGGCAAATGGAGTATAATGTGGGAAAATGTGTAATTGTCCATTTTGGCAGGAAGAATAAAAAGGAAGCTTATTATCTAAATGGTGAGAGATTGCAGAGCTCTGAGATGCAGAGGGATCTGGGTGTCCTCGTGCATGAATCACAAAAGGTTAGTATGCAGGTACAGCAAGTAATTAGGAAAGCTAGTAGAATGTTTACCATTTATTGCAAGGGGAATTGAATACAAAAGTAGGGAGGTTATGCTTCAGATATACAGGGCATTGGTGAGACCACATCTGGAGTACTGTGTACAGTACTGGTCTCCTTATTTAATTAAGGATGTAAATGCATTGGAAGAAGTTCAGAGAAGGTTTACTCGACTAATACCTGGAATGGGTGTGTTGTCTTACAAGGAAAGATTGGACAGGCTAAGCTTGTATCTGCTGGAATATAGAAGAGTAAGAGGCGACTTGATTGAAACATATAGGATTCTGAGGGGTCTTGACAGGGTGGATGTGGAAAGGATATATCCTCTTTTGGGAGAATCTAAAACTAGGGGTCACTGTTTAAAAATAAGGGGTCGCCCATTTAAGACAGAGATGAGGAGAAATTTTTTCTCTCAGAGGGTCGTGAATCTTTGGAATTCTCTTCCTCAAAAGGCGGTGGAAGCAGAGTCTTTAAATATTTTTAATGCAGAGGTAGATCGATTGTTGATAAGTAAGGGGGTGGAAGGTGATTTGGGGTAGGTGGAAATGTGGATTTGAGGTTACAATCAGATTAGCCATGATCTTGTTGAATAGCGGAGGAGGCTCGAGGGGCCGAGTGGCCTACTCATGCTCCTAATTCATATGTTCATATGTCATGCAGATCACCACCACCTTCTCAAGGGCAGTTAGGAATGGGCAATAAATGCTGGCCTTGCCAGCAATGCCCACATCCCATGAACGAATACAAAGGAAAAGAAACACATAATTGGGATTCTCAGAAAGCAACAACAAATTTTACATTTTCCTGCCTCCAGTTTGTGTGTTGCAAACAATAGGAGAAAGCTGTGTTTGATTGGTTGCAATCCTGCCTGGTTCTGATAGGCTCAAATTATATGATAAATTGACACCTCATTGCCATTGAGGAAAAGGCTGATTTCCTTGTAAAACACAAACAAGCTGACACAAGGGTTGGAAAAGCCAACAGTGAGCTTAAAAAGTTGACACTCAACTTGTATGAAAGATAACTTCCCCATTCCACTGCTACTCCTACTCTATTGGAGTTGTTTCATTAGAAGTGCAGCGGAAATCCCACACTTGTGGCAAATTCGTGCCAGCAGAATGTGAATAGCTCAGTGGAATTTTCCAGCCAGTGGTTTTAAATAGCTGCTGTTAATCAGTTCCATATAAACAATAGACACACACAGTTCAGGTTAAACAAAGGAAATGCACTGGCAAGAGGCCAAGTAATTTACAGTTTTATAAAGTGTCTTGTTTTAATGAAAAAAAAATCAGGTGAATTTCCTTTTCTGATAAACCAATGTGCCTATTTCTGCCTTCCTCTTCCTCTGTACATTTTAATTCTGAGCTCATTTTAAGTTTTAGTGCTTTTGGACATATTTCTCCAAAAGGACCGAATGTGTTTTATGTTATCAATAAGAGTATTGGGTACTAAGGGAATTAAGGAATATGGGGATAGTCCGGGAAGGTGGAGTTGAGCTAGAAGATCAGCCATGATCTTGTTGAACGGCAGAGCAGGCTCGAGGGGCTGAATGGCCTACTCCAGCTCCTATTTCTTATGTTCTTATTCTGTGCTTATATGTGTACATATTGTGTATGGGTTTCTGTAATACTCATGCTAAAGTATCAATTGCTGTCTTTGCAGATGAGGTCGTATTGCACAGAATTTTATAACACTTGTAGCCAGTATCTTCTGTCAGCTGGGAATGTTGCCTCGAGCTCAGAGGTTCCATTGTGAGAAGCCTCGGTCGTACAGGAGCCTTGAAATATCTGTCATAGGGACCATTGAACCAATGTCATTTTCATGTCTGGAGCATTTGGCATGAGGAATCTTCAGATAGTGTTTGCCTCGGTGCTTGCAGTTTTTGTCCAGGGAAGTCTGCAGTCAGTGGTCTCCCAAGTGTTTGCAGTATTTCAATCTGCTGCTGAAACCCTCATCCATGCCTTCGTTAGCTTAGGTCCGGCTGTTCCATTGCTCTCTTGGCCTGTTTCCCACCTTGCACCTTCCATAAACCTGAGCTCATCCAACATACTGTTACCCATGACCTAACTCTCACAAAGACCTGTTCAGCCATCACCCCTGTGCTGGCTGACCCACACTGGCTCCCAGCCCTGCATGTCCTAGAGTTTAAAATAATTCTCATCCTTGTTTTGATATCCATCTGTGGCTTTGCCCCACCCCCCACCCCCCCCCCCCCACCCCCATCTCCGTAACCTCCTCCTGCCCTACAACCTTCCAAGAAATCCTCCAATTCAGACCTCTTGCCCACTTTTCATTGCTCCACCATTGGCGGCTGTACCCTCAACTCTGGAATTCCCTCCCTAAACCTCTTCATCTCTCTATTCTCCTTTAAGATGATCCTTAAAACCTACTTCTTGGACCAAGCTTTTTACTACATTAAAGGCGCTAGATGAATGCACGCTGTTGTTGTTGTATTTGTCATGGCATCTGTTGTGAGGATTCTGTAATCAGTGTTTCCCAGGAACCACAATTGTTCACCGGTTCTGGAGTTGCATGTACAAACACACATGCACACATGCACATGTGTTCAGACGCACACGTATAAATAAAACAGAATACAGTAAGCATTTTCAAACCGTTATCTGGTCAATGCCCCAGTGAATTGCATTTGAGGCCTCGTTTCATTCCACTTATTCTCTGTTCCTTACTTGTTTTATTGTACACCTAAGACAGAAGTCGGCATTCTCGACCACACCAGTTTTAGCCTGTGGTGGGATGTAATAGACGGCTGATTATTATGCTGAGATTGGAAACTGTGAACAGCTCCCTTCTGTTAAACACATATGGTATAAGAGTGCAGCCCTATCATTTGCTCCACATTTACTCTCTCATTATAACCGTGTCTTTAATCACTGAGTACAGTAGTATCCTGTTTCCTGCATTCATAAAAACCCCAAAATTGAGCATTTTTTCGACGGTTAGATTCTGGAAAATTCAATGCAGATAACTTTATGTATAGGCTTAATCAATTGGAACTATCAGTACAAAAATGCTCACTGCCTGTGAGTGTTGTCGTCTTTGTTATTTTCTAGCGTAAAGTGAAAGCCACAATTGCTTATGAAGGGAGGTCAGTTTGAAATTGTACTTCGTGATATGTGTGATGCATTGGCTAACAGACTCAATTGGAACCTCTCTATTTTAACAAAGTGGTTAGCCCATAAATCTGCTGAGAGAGGAATTTCTTGAAGTTATGTTTGGCCTACATTGAAAGAGCTGGATTTCAGAATCTGAGCAGTCCTTTAGTTATGCATTACGGCATGAGGCAGGTGTGTCCCAGTCGGCTGTGTTCTGTTGGTGTGCTGCTTTGTTTTCGGGTTCTGGACACTTTGTGTGATGTATATCTTAATGCCGAATAAAGCTTGGGCATGTTGTTTAGGAAACTTTGGTTTCCGCTCGCACTCACAGTTCACAAGCTGGTCCATGTGATAGAAGCTCATTTTAATGCTCAAGAAGCCAGTTTATTAAATGAGAAAGGAGATTATAAGGGGAAAGCTTTTTTTAGTTTAAAAAGTCCCATGGGATTTGTTTCAAATCAAATCTTACATTTGAAAGGGGTCTCATTGTAAAGGCTGGTCGATCAACATTTGCAAGAAGCAGACACACTCCGCAGACGTTGGGTTGAGGATATCTGCCTGGCTGTCTTTCTGCGCAGTGTTATGAAGATGCTTCTATATTTTTTGTGAAGTTTTTTTTGAGGACTCATATTTAGATTGTGGAGATGGATTCATTGGAAGGCTGAAAATTTCATAAATGCTGGACTTTGTTTTGTTGTTGACAGTTCACTGAAAGAACACTGAGATGTTGTTTGAAAACAATCTTTGCTGGAAATCATGTGCATTAAGTTCAATAAACAACAGAAACCTTGGTGATCTGGGGAAGATGTTTACAGAGAAGCCACAGGCCAGGTTTTATGGAGGTCAAGAGATTGACTTTCTGTTTGAGGTGTGAACTGTTTTGAAGACAGTTGGAGTTTAACTTGCCAAGGATAAACCACCAGCTCACCTCTTTCTCCACCTCTTTGAAGAAACTCTGCAAAGATCCAGTGTGGGAGAGCTAAAATCCCTGGTGCTGCATCTATCCTGAGAAGCTGAACAAACCTGCCAGATTAATTCTCAGTGCTGCCTGAAAAGATCTTTAGAAAAGATACCAGTGACCCGTCTCCATATACCCAGATGCCAGACCAAAAGGGACAACTGACTTCGTTCCATATCTTCTCTTTTTTCTTCAAGAATTATCAAGCATTTGGCCAAAGTATTCTTTTTTCTGTCTTTTTTGTAACAGACCTCTGTGAAGAGAATTTCTGTATGTGTATGTGTTTGTGGGGGAGAACTTAAAAAGGGCACTTTCATATTTCAATCTGTGTGTTAATGCTTTGCTTCATTACTGGATAAGTTTTGTTTATTTATTTTTTTATTTATTTAGAGATACAGCACTGAAACAGGCCCTTCGACCCACCAAGTCTGTGCCGACCAACAACCACCCATTTATACTAACCCTACAGTAATCCCATATTCCCTACCACCTACCTATACTAGGAGCGATTTACAACGGCCAATTTACCTATCACCTGCAAGTCTTTTGGATGTGGGAGGAAACCGGAGCACCCGGCGAAAACCCACGCAGACACAGGGAGAACTTGCAAACTCCGCACAGGCAGTACCCAGAATCGAACCCGGGTCCCTGGAGCTGTGAGGTTGCAGTGCTAACCACTGCGCCACTGTGCCACCCAAAATTATAACTGATAATTTTGTTGTTTATTAAAGAAACCTGGTTGGTGTATTTTATTCTGGGATAAAGATTAGAGTATATGATTGACCGAATCAGTAACTTGGTAAACATTTTGAAAATATATGTTGTGATCTGCGGAGAAGTGGGACTAGAAAAGACAGTGCACTCCTCCCGCCTCAGACGAAACAACAGTCTCTGTGATTACAGACCGATCAGCAGCAGTGTTTCTATTTTTATGTGGTCTCCCCCATCGCAGACTAAAAATATAATCAAGTTTCCCAAAGAAGTAATCCTTGAGAGTGGACTTCTGAAGGGAACCGTTTGAAGTAATTTTATGTTTTCAGTGTTCAGCCAGAGAGAAAAGTACAAGTCTCCTTCTGCATACTGCACTCCATAGTATAAAATGTGGGTCTATGAATTAAATGTGGGGCACCAAGTCCCCTGTGTTTCCACAAACACAACAGAGCCCCGGAACCCATAAACTTTAAAATAAGAGAGGGAGAGCGATGGATAGGCAGGAAAGAATCAACCAGCAAAATAACGAAGATCTTTCAGTAACTATTTGAGGGCATGCATAGGTGTAAACTGAAATAATCAGCTACTCCATGGAACAGTATCATTCTTGGAGTAAGGAATATTTTCTGGGTGAGCCCAGATGGGGTTTGAGCAATGGTCTGATGAGGTAGATGAGTCCTGTGGAGTTCTACTTAATAACCCTTGAGTAGTGAGTTTTTCAGAAGAATTTTCTGAAATTAAGAGGATGTGGTAGAGTCAGTGGTAGGGTAGATTATAGATGGTCTGTAAGTTTGATAAGTCAAGTGGCCATTTCTTGTTCCATGTTTATTTTTATGTACTATCAATCCAATCTCGGCTGACTTTCAAAAGGTAAACAAAACAAAATTCTTAAGTACAAGTTTTACATAATGAGCTGAAAACAATTTGAAATGTTTGAACCCAAAATGCATTAAATTAAGAACAGAACTTTAATATATTTTAGCAGTTTCCTCATTTTTAAAACTAAGGACTGTCTTTCCTTTACTAGCAGTTCACCGAATGCAGCTGAAAATTAAAGGAGATGCATTTTCGACATAGTGTGCACTTAAGCAATTAACGTTCAATTCATTTCTCAGTAAAACTTGCCCCAAAACAACAGAATGGAAGTCAGCAGAAGAACAGAGAGTGGTCCTACAACAAATACTGTCTGTCTTATTGTTAATATATGAGATGGTTTGTATTTATTTATAGTTTTTTTTAGATGTAGCATTCCCTTCACCAGCTGCTATAACAAAGACGGCAGCTTTTTGATTCCATTTTTGATAATGCTTATGCAATAATCATTGCCTGTAACTTACCACAGTATCATCAGTGCAGTTCCACTTAGTCATTAATATTTTAGTTTCCAGTAAAGCCGATTGCCATTAATAGGAAATGATGAACAGATTGCCAGCAGTGGATCTATTAGACACATGTGTTCTCTGGCGTTCAGCAGCTCCTCCAATATTCTGCAATACTCTCGAGAGCGCAGCTTTTTTTCCAGGAATGAGTGAATGTAAAACATCAAGAAGGAGGAGAAACATCGATAATATCTTTCACAAGGTCACAAGATGGGCTCAAGTGGGAATCTACTGTCCTCTCAAATGTAGCATCGGTTTCTTCAATTATTCCATGTTTTTTTTTAAACCCTCCATTATTTGGAAGTTAATCTTACATGTTGATAACTTTTTGTTAAAGTAAGAATCTGTCCTAATGTTTCCCTCACAAATGCCTCTTCCTACTTTTATTGTAAACATTTGTGAAGTATTGGCAAATGCAGTGACAGGAGCGGATGATCATGAGAGCTTATTGTTGACTCCCATCTCCATGGAAGACATAGGGAGGAATATCAGTCTTCCCCTGGCTGCTATTCAGTGACCCTAGTCGGGATGTAAAAGAAAGAGGATGGAAGGTGAGGACAGGGTCTGGTTCAGTTTTACTGCCCATGCCCCGCAGCCCTGCCAAAGTCCAACATTCCACCGACACTCATTGCCCATACTCACATGTGTAACAATACCCACATCAGTGAGTTATTGGAGAGCCCCACGGAGCTCTTCTACACCATGAGTCACTACCTTGGGGAGAGGGGGCATGAGAGAACAAATTGGGGGAAAGAAAAAACAATTCGAAACTTTGGAATTAAATATCCTTCTGTTGCCATTAAAGCTGAAGTGAAAACATACGTTGGGTGATGCAGCTGTGGAGAAGCCAATCCCAGCCCTGTATCCTAAATATTTTTGATGTGTTTCAGGCTGATTTTTGTCAGTACTGTTCGTTTTACAACTCATGATTCCTATGCTTTTCAAAACCTTCTGTATGAGCATTTCACCCCCGAGAAACTGGATCACTTGCACATAGACGGTTCTGTTGCGAGGAACGCTTGTCTCAGTCTGGCAGAAACAGAGGTTAGCGGGCTGCTTTCAGTGATCCTTTTTTGTTGCCACAATATATCAGGATGATGGATTTGAAGCAAAATGTGGGAGAGTGAGAGAGGGGGATGTAGTTAGACAATCAGGACACAAGTTAATTATTTTGTCAGGGCAAGGTTCAAAAGTCACAGTCGCTGTAGCTCACTTGTATATTGCAAGTTATATCCACTTTGGTTTTGTAAATAAAAAATAAGTGTGTTGATTTAAAGGAGGCGGAAAAGAAAAGGCAGGTAACTTATTGTAAACTGCTTGGTACATCCAGAGGATTTCCTTTTACAAATTGACTGTACAAACAAAGAAATAGTCTAATCTTGTACATTTTGAACCATTATTTGGTTGCTTGAATATAGAACTAATGTTGTGCCCCTATTAGAGATTGTGTTAAACTTGAACAAAATGCTTGGTAATAAGACACTGGCTGATACTGGACACAAACATGCTTTGACAAAATTTAGAACATTTTAGCAGACTGCAGTAACAATGGTTTCATCATTTCCTTATTTTGGTGCATTTTTAAAAGGGTTTCAGTGTAGTTTATTGCTTGTAAGAGGTCTGAAATAGGACTCCTTGTAAGATCTTTTTTCTTTCAAAATGAGTACAGTAAAAGTCAGTGTTTGTGTTCTCAGTGCACTGTCACATACCATTGTACAGCTGTCACATTCATTTTGCCCTGGCACATGTTTTATTCCTATTAATTTTTTTTTATTGTCCTCTGGTCATTTTAATCATGTCAGGCCCCATGGCATTCATAGGAGCAAGCAAACTGAATTTGATTTTCTTGTGCATTCACACAGCAGCCAATCTTCCACTTCAACAGCTGCCCGCCTGTGCTTTGTCACCTTTGAGCCCCTTTCATGCAGCTGCTTCAGGAAGATGTAGGCAGAGGCTGGAAACAGGTCACCGTTGATAGTGATTCTGGGTGGGAGAAAATAACAAGCAGAAGGTTTTAATTCTACAAGGTGGAGAAAAAGACTAAAATGAAAAAGCCTTCGGGTTGGGCTACACATAATGTCAGGTAGATGCAAATGGCTAAATCAGGGGTAGCCACAATTCTCCTGAGATGAAAGGGGAAAATGAAATGCTGAAAACTGAAATAAATCTAGAAAGTGCTGGGAACACACAGCAAGCCCACCAGAATCTATAACACGAAAGGACACCTTCACGTTTCTGCCATTGATCTGATCCTTGGTCAGAATGGGAAGGTGGGTGATGAGCAAACTGTTTTTCTTAGAACTGAACAACAGCAAAGATGGGAGGAGTAATCAGAAACCAAGGCCGGAATTTTCACGGCCTATTGGCAATGGGCTAGGAGATGGGAAGGCTGGCAAAATGGCGGGGAAAGGCATTGGGAGGGAAGCCCAGTGTCTTCCCACTGCCATGGCATATTGCCAATGGTGGGAAAGTTGGCAGCTTGGTCACCTACTGGATAAGAGGGCCCGCTCCCACATAGAGACCCCCCCCCCCCCCCCAGTTAAACCTTTTGGACTCCAGGCAGGGTGGGGCCTTCTTTAGGAGCACTACATGGCCCACACAGGGGTCCCCGGCAGCTGTGACTGCCCTCTTGGCAATGGGGCTTCTGGTGCTTCATGACACCCCACGCCCATTGCTGGCACCTGGCTACCAGGCCCCAGCTTCGCTCAACCTACCTGAACTCTCTTCGAGGATGCCCTGCCATTAAGACTTTCTCCCCCTGGTGATGTAGCCTGAGCAGTGCCACTGCTGCCCTGGGTCCCACTGCACACCAAAGCAGGGTCGCCTCCTGCTTTCGGCCCCGGGGGCGAGATTTGGCAGTAATCTGCAAAATTCAAACTCAAGAGTCATGTTAGCTTGCTCCAACACCAAGTTAATAGGTTCAAGAGCTTGACAATAGCTTTTTAAAGGTGATAAGGGTGAAAGAATGTTGTTTGATATCGCTCAGTCGGGCATGAAAATACATTGGAAAAGGCAGTGAAAAGAGATTGAATCACTATTAATGATTTAGATGGAGGGAGCAAGAGTGATGCATCTGTTTGCTGACGTTTCAAAGCTAGGAATGAAAGCTATGAGGACGACACAAAGAGGCTGTAAAAGCTTAAGTGAGTGGGCAATAAGGTGGTAGATGGAGTATAGTGTGGGGAAAAGTGAGGTTCAACACTTTGATAGGAAGAATAGAAAAGCAGAATATTTTTCAAATGGTGAGAATCTTTTAAATATTAGGCCAAAAATTAATGCCTGCCTTGGATTTGGGCTAGGAGGTGGTGGGGGAGTGGGGGTGGTAAAATCGTGCGGCAGGCAGGAGGTGCCATGTCCATCGCCTAGCCACCTCCCCACCACTATTTTACCAGCAGCGGGGGAGGTGACAAACGGCCCACACACCTCAGGCCAATTGAAACCCTTAAGTGGCCAATTAATTGCCACTTAAGGGCCTCCTCCCGCTGCCATTGGTATTTTACCGGTGGCAGACAGGCACTTCAGCACCTGAGGAGGCCGCCCAGTAATACATGGCAGCCTCCTTGCGTGCTGGGAGGGGAGCCCTTCCTGATCAGGCACCCTGTGCCTCACAGAGAGCCCCTCCAGGAGCACTGGTCGCCCCCGCTAAAACTATCCCCCCTCAGCTCTGCTCTCTGACCCATCCACACCTCACCGGGGCCTTGTCAATTCTCCCTGGCAAAGCCCGACCTCCACTTGCCACTTTGAAGGTTGACGTCCATTATCTGCTTCTTGCTGGGTGCAGTCCCACTGGGACTGAAGAGCTGCTAGCCCTCTGATAGGCTGGCAGCTCTTGGAGGTGGGAATTCCTGCCTCGGAGGGATGGAAGTCCTTACCGAGGGCAGTTAAGGGCCCGAGCCATGTAAAGTTGCTGCCTGGCTTGCAGGCCTGGGGGCAGCAGGCTCAACCCCGGCTTTTCAACCAATGGGCGGGGCTACCACCTCAACATGAGATTCCGGCCTTAGTGAGATCAGGGTGTCCTCATACAAGAAACGCAAAGTTATCATGCAAGTACAGCAAGCAATTAGGAAAGCAAATGGCATGTTGGCCTTTAATGCAAGGGGATTGGAGTCCAAGAATAGGGAAGTCTTGCTATAATTGTACATAGACGGCGTTGGTAAGACCGCACCTGGAGCACCATGTACAGTTTTGGTCTCCTTATCTAAGGAAGGATAAACATGCATTGAAGACAGTACAGTGAAGGTTCACTAGATTAATTCGTGGGGTGAGAGGGTTGTCCTATGATGAGAGATTGAGTAGAATGGATCTATGTTCCCTGGAGTTTCGAAGAATGAGAGATGATCTCATTGTAACATAAGTTTCTGCAAGGACTTGGCAGGGTAAATGTTGACAGGTTGTTTCCCTGACTGAAGAGTCTAGAACTAGGGGACATAGTCTTTATTTAAAACCGAGATGAGGAGGAGTTTCTTCACTCCAAGGGTTGTGAATCTTTGGAATTCTCTCTTCAGAGAGCTGTGGATGCTCAATTGCTGAGTATGTTCAAGGCTGAAATAGACAGAATTTTGTACTCAAGGAGAATTAAGAGATATGGGGATCAGGAAAGTGGAATTGAGGTCAAAGATCGGCCATGATCTTATTGAATGGCAGAGCAGGCTCAAGGTGCTGAATGGCCTACGTCTGCTCCTATATCCGATGTTCTTCTATCATGCTCTTAAAGCCTTTGAACATCCAGAAACATCAGTGGCCCTGGAAACCGGAGTGCTGTCCCATTTACTCTCCATCTGATGAACTCTTGTTTATCCAATGCTAACATCGCTGGTCAAAAATTGAACCAGTATCTTAACGCTCATGTGAAGCACGTTGAGACATTTTACTACATTAAAGGTGCTATACAAATGCAAGCTTTTGTTAATAGTTTGTTCAGAAACTGGCGCATGCCAAGTGCTGGTTGCTGATACTAGGGGATATGAGTTACTGCATTTTAAAACTCCTCAGTGACCATGTGTTACAACTCCTGAATCCCTGGGTTTAGTCGTACATCACTCACACAAGCAGAGCAAGGACTGTGTGCCTTAACTTGCAGTCAGCGCAGTCATGTATAAACAACTTGTGTGCACAAGACCATATTACATTTCACTACTAATACTCTTTAAAATAACTGCCAGAATCCAGAGCTGCTGCATTTCAATAGGGTCAGTGAGCACAACCAAAAGCAGCCTTGATCAGGTTTCACCTTGCATAGTTACACTCCGTCACCATAACTTATAAATTGTGACTGGAACGAAGTTAAAAAGTTCAGTGATGGCAGGTACAGTGTAAAATATATTACCCTGCTGTCTGTACACAGGAGTCTGGCTGCAGACAAAGGGAGAGTGTCTGGAGATGAGACTTTAAACCTTTCTTTGGCCACACATAGAAACCAACAAATTGTTAGAGATAGGCAAGCTTGTTCTATTCAGACAGAAAGGAGCTTGAAGGTTACGTGAGTATTTTTGTAGAGCCCGAGAATGTAAAGAAATCTTGGTTGGAAGTTGCTCTCCCATTGCTGAAACAGAGTGAGCTTTGTGTTAAAGAGCGATCATGGTTTTAATATAAGGTCAGTTATTCCTTCGAGCCTTACAGGATAGGAGGGTCGAACCTCACTATCAAAGATTTGTTTGGTGCCTTCCCACCTCCCCCCACCCCCTGCCACTTATTTTGTTCTTTAAATCCTGTCAAGGAAAGTAAACTGTTGTTTTTTTCCCCCCTTGAATGGGTCAAAAAAGTGTCTTTGTTCGAAGGGGCTGGGGGCTAGGGACTTGTACAGAGGAAGCAAGCTGAATCTAGTTCCTGACCACACAGCAACAGTGAGACACATGTTGACTTTTTTTCTTTATTAAAGAAAAAAGTCACTGAAGACTTGTGTAAAAAAATCTACTTTGCTAAAAAGTGCTCTTTACTAAAAAGGAACAGATGTGGACTTTCAGGGTGCTCCATCTGGACCTGGTCACACTGAGGATCACAGTTTCTGTATAAGCTTGATATCCTTTTGATTTTTCTTTCAGCAATGAAGTCACAAGGACTGACTTAAAGAAGCTGCCAGTACTGCCGACACAAGCTTTGAAGGAGCACCCATCCCTCGCTTACTGGTAGGCCTCAGACTCTTTCTCTTACGTGACTACCGCTCGGGAATTCAAAGTCCACAAATGTTTACATTCAGTGGAGTCTTTTGCATCCTTCGCTAATATTAGCTGACAAAGACAAGTGTATTGATTGTGAATTTTATATTTTCAGTCCCGTAATGCTGCAGTTAAAGTACGTTTTTAATTACAGCTATCATGGTAAAGTAAGGCTGATGCTATAACACATGAGTGAAAAGGCCTCATACATGTTATGGGTCAGTCTCATGGTATGACTAAAATAGAATGTTGCACGGTTGTCACTGGGACTTCAGTATTGCATAACACTCAAGAAGCTCAATGGCATCTAGGACAAAGCAGCCCGCTTGATTGGCACCCCATCCACTACTTTCAACATACACTCCCTCCACCACCAACGCACAGTGGCAGCAGTGTGTGCCATCTACAAGATGTACTACTGCAACTCACCAAGGCTCCTTCGACTAAACCTTCCAAACCCGTGACCTCTACCACCTAGAAGGGCAAGGGCAGCAGATATATGGGAACATCACCACCTGCAAGTTCCCCTCCAAGTCACATACCATCCTGACATGGAACTATATCACCGTTCCTTCACTGTCACTGGGTCAAAATCCTGGAACTCCCTTCCTGACAGCACTGTGGGAGTACCTACACCACACAAACTGCAGTGGTTTACGAAGGCAGCTCACCACCACCTTCTCAAGGGCAATAAGGGATGGGCAGTAAATGCTGGCCTAGCCAGTACAAAGAACAAAGAACAGTACAGCACAGGAACAGGCCATTCGGCCCTCCAAGCCTGCGCCGATCTTGATGCCTGCTGAAACTAAAACCTTCTGCACTTCCGGGGCCCATATCCCTCTATTCCCTTCCTATTCATGTACTTGTCAAGATGTCTCTTAAACATCGCTATCGTATCTGCTTCCACCACCTCCCCTGGCAGCAAGTTCCAGGCACTCACCACCCTCTGTGTAAAGAACTTGCCTCGCACATCCCCTCTAAACATTGCCCCTCGCACCTTAAACCTATGTCCCCTAGTAACTGACTCTTCCACCCTGGGAAAAAGCTTCTGACTATCCACTCTGTCCATGCCGCTCATAACTTTGTAAACCTCTATCATGTCGCCCCTCCACCTCCGTCGTTCCAGTGAAAACAATCCGAGTTTTTCCAACCTCTCCTCATAGCTAATGCCCTCCAGACCAGGCAACATCCTGGTAAACCTCCTCTGTACCCTCTCCAAAGCCTCCACGTCCTTCTGGTAGTGTGGCGACCAGAATTGCACGCAATATTCTAAGGTTCTGTACAGCTGCAACATGACTTGCCAATTTTTATACTCTATGCCCCGACCGATGAAGGCAAGCATGCCGTATGCCTTCTTGACTACCTTATCCACCAGCGTTGCCACTTTCAGTGACCTGTGGACCTGTACGCCCAGATCTCTCTGCCTGTCAATACTCCTAAGGGTTCTGCCATTTCCTGTATACCTCCCACCTGCTTAGACCTTCCAAAATGCATTACCTCACATTTGTCCAAATTAAACTTCATCTGCCATTTCTCCGCGCAAGTCTCCAACCGATCTATATCCTGCTGTATCCTCTGACAATCCTCATCATTATCCGCAACTCCACCAACCTTTGTGTCGTCCGCAAACTTACTAATCAGACCAGCTACATTTTCCTCCAAATCATTTATATATACTACAAACAGCAAAGGTCCCAGCACTGATCCCTGCGGAACACCACTAGTCACATCCCTCCATTCAGAAAAACACCCATCCACTGTTACCCTCTGTCTTCTGTGACTGAGCCAGTTCTGTATCCATCTTGCCAGCTCACCTCTGATCCCGTGTGATTTCACCTTTTGCACCAGTCTGCCATGCGGGACCTTGTCAAAGGCTTTACTGAAGTCCATATAGATAACATCCACTGCCCTCCCCTCATCACTCATCTTCGTCACTTCCTCAAAAAACTAATGCCCACATCCCGTGAAAAATACTGGTTATGTGTGTGTTTTTTCCCCTTCAGCACTGCTGAGTTACTTGACAGATTTCAGTTCTGGGTGTTGTCCTTTTAAATGTGGATTGGGGTGTGGAGAATGCATTTTGAACTAAGGTAAATTCAGCGATCCTGTGCTCTTTGTGAGGAGCCACTCGTAAAGGAAACAGACTTCGAGAATAGCTCTACAACAGTGTAGAGTTAGTTCTCTGGCCTGTGCTCCCAAACCAGATTAAGAATTCTCAGGGTCTCCTGCACCCCTCACAAAACCCCAGCACCTCAATCTATCAAAACAAACTCTGTCTTGGCCCCTCACAGCCGTACTTTTAAATGATTGAAGGTTTTGATCCAGCGAGTTGTAGTCAGTTTTTCTGTGTTCCTGGTTACTTTCCCACGTTCTATCGCTATCCTCGCTGACCTACATTGGCTTCCATTCCAGCAACACCTCAATTTTAAAATTCTCACTCTTGTTTTTAACTCCCTCCATGGCCCCACCCTCCCTATCCCTGTAACCACCTCCAGCCCCACAACCCTCCGAGATATCTTGGCCCCTCTTCAGCATCCCTGAATTTAATCACTTCAGCATTGGTGGCCGTTCCTTCAGTTGCTAAGGTACTAAGCTCTGGAATGTCAAATTTTTTGTTTGATATTCATTCCTTATGCAGTAAAAACAGAAAATGCTCGAAATACTCAGCAGGTCTGGCAGCATCTGTGGAGAGAAAAACAGAGTTAACGTTTCAGGTCTGTGACCTTTCATCAGAATCAGTTCTATTTCCAGCATTTTCTGCTTTTATTTCAGATTTCCAGTATCCACAGTATTATGCTTTTGTGCTATTTAAATGAAAGTTGTTATTGTTATGGTAAGCACTACCTGGGGCCCCTGGCTGTGGCTCCTGTAGGCCCCTGCATTAAACTGTCTGGTCCCTTCAAGTGAGCTTCCCCACTGGGAATGTGGGATCTCTGAATTGGTACCAATATACTAAACAAACCAAGTGATAACGTTAGAGTGCATCATTGGCAGGACCATATTTGATAGTTTTGGTACTTTTCTTCAACTAATTTTGTTTTTGGCATAACTAGTTGAGATTATAACAAGGGTTAATGGATCAATTTAATATGTGCTGCATTACAGCTCTCACATAAAAACCTCTGAAAGTGGGGACTGAAGTTACAAGACATTTCACTTCCCATCGACTTGCTTCAGTTTCTCTCTGTGTCAAGTTGAATGTCAAAATGTTTAAGATAACACGGATTGTTGATTTGCATCTTACTGGCATTGTTCTCCACTCTGGGTTGACCCTCGTGTAATAGAATAAGCAAGCCTGAAAAGGCAGAATAGATAGAGCTGGAGTGAGACTCAGCCAATTAGACAAGGGTACGTTACACAGTTACTGTTGAAGCTGCCACTGACTGTCTAAGGATTGCTGACCTGCATTTCTGTTAAAGAGGCAAGAGAAGATCCAGTTTTACTTTGGCCTCTTCATACCCAAGAAATAATAGAAAGAAGTTCTGCTCCTGTGAAGTAAGGCGGTATATTACATCCATGCAGAGTGAGCAAAGAACAAGCCATCGAGTTATAAAGTCATGCCTGTTCTTAATGGCCTGGTTGATTATTGTATCTTTTAACACTTGCTCTGAGAATATGTGGAAGCGGCAGGTTTAGGATTCCATTGGGATGTATGCTGTGGGAACATGACTGACGTTACAATCAGAGAGATTTGAAAATGGGGCCAGTGCAATGATCAGAAAACCGTGCCTTTGTCTCCACAACACAGTTCCATCTATTGCAGCTCGGATTGATTGGCTCCCTATTCACTGTTAAAAGCTCCAAAATGAAATGGGTTTGAGTAATCTAAAACCCTTTCCCCAATGGGGAAAGACCTCATCATTCGGCACAGTTGTCACTAATTGAGCCATTTCTGTCAGTGAGGTCATATATATGACAGCCTAGGAACACGAAATTCCCAATAGTGTGGCACAGGGTGATCTTCTGAGACTGGGGTTCGGTCTGTTGTCAGTATAATGTAAAAGGGAGCTGTACTTTACATCAAAGCCACTCCTGATATGTGTATATGAGAACCCATCACCTCGGACAAACTTGGAGATGTGCTCCAATCCCAGCCCTGTCATCTATCACACCGCAGAAACATCCGCCAGTTTAAATCAACTGTTATTGAATACATTGATTTCAAGTGCAGTTTAAAAGGGACGAGTATTGCCAGGCATTCCTTAGCACATCCACTTATGTTTTAATCACCATCCACACTTTAGTTCCTTGACTGTTCATTTGTCATTCAGTTTTCTCAGCTCATCTATTGCATCCTCGAAGGCACTGACTCCCTCTGGGATTTTCTATAGGATTTCATAAAATATACAGCACAGAAACAAACCATTCTGCTCAACAGACCATGCTGCCGTTTATGCTCCACTCGAGCCACCTCCCATCCTTCCTCATCTAATTCTATCATCATAACCCTCATTCCCTTCTCCCTCATCTGCTTATCCAGCTTCCCCCTAAATGTATCTATACTGTTCACCTCAACCACTCCCTGGGGTAGCGGGTTCCACATTTTCATCACTTGGGTTGAGAAGTTTCTCCTGAATTCCCCATTGAATTTCTTGGAGGCTGCTGAAAGAAAGGTGTTTTTAGAGGCACCGTCTGCGTGAAAAAAAGGGTTTGTGAACTCCATTCCATTTGTTAACAAATATACAGGAGCAGTAAGTTGCTTTGAAATGCATCACAGCATCAGATGCATATGTGGCAAAAACAACACAAATCTCTATCTGATTCCATCGTCAAACAAGGAAAGATTTGCCAAACATTGCTGCAGTGGTCCTTTCATTTCTCTTTTGATAATGTAGATCTGTGCATCATTCAACTCCAACCATTTTTTGGCTATGGTGGAGCAAGTACTTTTCAGCCACTGCCTTATAGTTGTCTGCAGCTTTGTAGAATACACAACTACTGCAATTAAACCATCTTAGCTGTTAATTAAATGTCATATTGCACACAGGCTTTCCCTTCCTTACCCATGTCTTGACAGGCTAACAGGGGTTGGTCCTGCTCTCATCCCAATTCACAATGTATATTTTCCAGCAAGCATCACTACAATCAGGACACTGGCTTCTTGACGCCAGCTCCACAAGCATTCAGGCAAAACTCCTGCAAAACCGACTTCGATGGACTGGACACTGTCTCTGGATGGCCGAAAACCATCTCCTCCCCCATCCCCCCCCTCCCCCCACCAGTTCCTGTTTTCTCAACTCCCAAATGACCAGTGTTCTAGGGGAGGGCAAAGAAATTTCTTCACGGGCACTCTGAAGTTCTCTTTGAAGCTTGGCAGCATTGACGTTGATGACTGGGAGGAGCTTGCTACCATTTGTACAAAATGGCGACAACTTGTCCATCAGGCAAACACGAGGGGACATAGCTTTAAGTTGAGGGGTGATAGATATAGGACAGATGTTAGAGGTAGTTTCTTTACTCAGAGAGTAGTAGGGGCGTGGAACGCCCTGCCTGCAACAGTAGTAGACTCGCCAACTTTAAGGGCATTTAAGTGGTCATTGGATAGACATATGGATGAAAATGGAATAGCGTAGGTCAGATGGTTTCACAGGTCGGCGCAATATCGAGGGCCAAAGGGCCTGTACTGCGCTGTAATGTTCTAATTCTAATTCTAAAAAAAAAGCTGCATCATGCTTTGAGTCCAAGCGGCCTAAACGATGAGGCAGAACGGCGGCAGAGAAAGAAAGAAAAGGAAGAAAATCCTGCACTCCGGATCTCACTACCTCGTGGGACGTACTGCCCCATGTGCCCAAAGATCTGCGAGTCGAGAATCGGCCTGTTCAGTCACCTGAAAACCCATGGCAGAAACTCGCGACACTGAGTCGATGTCATCCTCGAATCGAGGGACAGCCGACAACGACTACAGTCAGGATTGGGTTTCACTTCAAGGGGAGGCGGTGGCGTAGTGGTAATGTCACTGGGACTAGTAGCCCAGAGACTCAGGCTAATGCTCTGGGGACATAGGTTTGAATCCCACCATGGCAGATGGTGAAATTTGAATTCAATTAATAAAATCTGGAATTAAAAAGCTAGTCTAATGATGGCCATGAAACCATTGTCGATTGTTGTAAAAACCCATCTCGTTCACTAATGTCCTTCAGGGAAGGAAATCTGCCATCCTAATCTGGTCTGGCCTACATGTGAATCCAGACCCACAGCAATGTGGTTAACTCTTAAATGCCCTCTGAGAATCAAAGGCAATTAGGGATGGGCAATAAATGCTGGCCTAGCCAGTGACCCCCACATCCCATGAATCAATAAAAGAGACTTACCAATTTTAATCCTTCCTGTTCAAAAGGGCAAGGCTGACAGGCACCCACTGCCACCCTAATGGAGATCAGCGGATGTTTCTGTCACTCCTCTAGTGAAGAGTGAATTCACTGTTCATTGTAGGTGAGGGGAAAGAGGAGAAGTGGCAGTATTCTGGAAAAGAGGGAGCTCTCAACAGCTGGTTAAATAGCACAGAGGCAAAGCTGAACAAACAGGCAGAGTTAACTAGGAAAGGGGCCTTGTGCAGGGGCATCTGAAGAGGAAGAGGGAGAGAAAAGTTGGGGAGGGGGAGAGGAAAGAAAAATAAAGGAATAGAAATGTCAATAAATTCCCATTCTATTTTACATTAAATTTAACCTAAGATAATCTTATACAAGTGATAACAGCAGGTGCAGTGGTGCGGTCTATGAATTTAGGCAGCTGTTTGATAATCTTGTTGTTGTCCCAACTGTGGAGGAGAGCTGAGATAATATTTAAGGTATTTTGCAGCCTTTGCCCTGAGTGACTCCCAAACAGTAACGTCACTTGTCTTTGATGAAAAGAAGCTCGGCCTCTTGTGTCTTGGGTCATCGCAGTGATATTTGAGATGGAAATCTTTCACAAGCTATAAAACTATGACACACAGGCCTGTGGAGCTGTTTCGTTTTGCTTTTTTTCTTCAAAGCAGGTCAAGCCTTTTTTTTCATCCCTGTCTTAAGCAACAGCCATGGAGTAAGCCTAGCCTTTCAGTTTTCAATTGAAAAGAATAGCACAACAAATCTTACTACTGGAAAAGTGAAATGTATTCTGTGTAATCGAGATTACTACATTAATCCTGTGTTTGAGGAAGTGTAACAGTATTGATAGAGAGTTGGGTTGATGGATAGAGAACAGAGAGTTAGGGTGAGAGGGTATTGATCAGACTGCAGAAGGATTGGTAATGGTGGGCCTCAGAAGTCAGTGCTGAGTCCTATTAATGTTCGCAGGATTATATTTAGACTTGGGTATAGGTGACACAATCTCAAAATGTGATGCAAGTGGGAATTTTTAATTCATTCACGGATGTGGGCGTCGCTGGTCAGGCCAGCATGTATTGCCCATCCCTAATTGCCCTTGAGAAGGTGATGGTGAGCTGCCTTCTTGAATCACTGCTGACCGTGTGGTGTAGGTACACCCACAGTGCTGTTACGAAGGGAGTTCCAGGATTTTGACCCAGTGGCAGTGAAGGAACAGTGGTATAGTTCCAAGTCAGGATGCTCTGTGGCTTGGAGGAGAAATTGTAGATGGTGGTGTTCCCATGCTCCTTCTGCCCTTGTCCTTCTAGGTGGTAGAGGTCGCAGGTTTGGAAGGTGCTGTCTAAGGAGGCTTGGTTAGTTGCTGCAGTGCATCTTGTAGATGGTACACACTGCTGCCACTGAGCGTCGGTGGTGGAGGGAGTGAATGTTGAAGGTGGTGGATGGGATGCCGATCAAGTGGGCTGCTTTGTCCTGGATGGTGTCGAGCTTCTTGAGTGTTGTTGGAGCTGCACCCATCCAGGCAAGTGGAGAGTATTGCATCACACTCCTGACTTGTGCCTTGTACATGGTGGACAGGCTTTGGGGAGTCAGGAGGTGAGTTACTCACTGCAGATTTCCCAGCCTCTGACCTGCTCTTGTAACCATGGTATTTATATGGCAATTTGGTAAACAGTGAGGCGGACTGTGGTTGAAGGTTCAGTGATGAGGGTTCATTACCTTACCATGATCGCTAAGGGAGTGTGCCGACAAGTCAGAAGATATATTTCTTAACACAGGCGGTTGTTGGAGCATAGATTGTTTTGCTGCAGGGAGCAGTTGAGGCAGAGACTATTGAATCTTTGTCAGGAAAATATGAGAAACTATTTGAAGCAGAGAAAAATGTAAAGCAATGTAGTGAGAGCAGGATAGTGGGAGTATTTTTTGATCATTCTATCAATGAGCCAGCATAGATACAATGTGCCAAATGGACCTTTTCTGAGCTATAAGCTGCTGTGCCTCGAAGCTAGGCTGAGCTTAGTTTATTTATTTTCCAGCCTTTGTTCTTTCTTTGTTCTTTCCTCCATTTCCTTCCTGCTTTTTTCATACTTTCACACTGTCTTACTCGCTCTATTTCACCTTCCGTCTCTGTTTTTCACTCTCTTGCTTGTGGCAATCTCTTTCTCCTTTTTTCCATGCTCTTTCCACTGACTCTTGCAGGGTGCAGAGTTCCATCCCTTCCAAAATGTCGCAATTAATTCTACAATATCTGTACCAAGAGGTAATGAAAAGATTGGATGCATATGATGTACTTTTCCAACACATTTTAAATGGGTAGTTACTTACAGTTATCCAGGGCCTTGGTGAGGCCACACCTGGAGTACTGTGTGTACTTTTGGTCTCCTTACCTAAGGAAGGACATACTTGCCCTAGATGGAGTAAAACAAAGGTTACAGGGATGAGGGGATTGGCCTATGAGATGAGATTGAGTAGACTAGGCCTACGTTCCCTGGAGTTTAGAAGAATGAGAGGTGATCTCATTGAAACATACAACATTCTTAAGGGGCTTCACTGGGTAGATGCTGAGAAAATGTTTCCCCCGAATGGAGAATCTAGAACACGAGGGTCACAGTCTCAGGATAAGGGGTCGGCTATTTAGGACTGAGATGAGGAGAAATTTCTTCACTCAGAGGGTTGTGAACCTTTGGAATTCTCTACCCCAGAGAGCTGTGGTGCTCAGTCGTTGAGTATCTTCAAGTCAGAGATTGATAGATTTTTGGACACTAAGGCAATTAAGAAATATGGGGATAGCGCGCGGGAAGGTGCAGTTGAGATAGAAGATCAGTCATGATCTTGTTGAATGGCGGAGTAGGCTTGAAGGGCTGAATGGTCCACACCAGTTCCTATTTCTTACGTTTTTGCTTTATTATAAACACTTTCATAAAGTCAGTCTGTGGTTTTAGAAACAATGTTTATTGTCTGATGCCTTTCAGCGAGGATAGAGTGATTGAACATCATAAGAAGGTCAGTGGACAAACACGAGGACAAGCTATTGTGAAGTAAGTCATGCATTTACTGAAAAATTCTAAGGATAACTTTTTAGCTTTCTATCTTTCAGATCTACTGAAAAACGATATGCTAGAAATTACTGTCAGCAATGTTCTCCTGCAAATTGCAAGCTCGTATCAAATTCCCCCCCCCTCCCATTTTAAATGGGGGTATAAGCTGTTCAAAATAAACAGATTAATGCCTCCATTAAAATATAAAGTGAGGAATCTGAATCAAACATGTTGTGCATTTGTGTGATAACATCACCAGCAGTGATTTCCAGGCTTTTTCCTTTTATGGTAAATAGGAGAGTGATTTGTATTTTTTGGATGTTCTTTGATAACTGTCCTTAGTTGTTTTATTTCTGTATTCACGAGGTGTTGCTAATTTGCCTATTTCAAGTGTTTCCTTTTGTTTTAATCTTGCATTCATATTTCTTCTGTTGCCAGTTTTTATTTGCAGTTTTTTATGAGTTTGACAAATCAGCTGCCTTATATATTTCAATGTTTTTGGAGCACTATTAGGAAAACAATTCAAAATCATTTCTAACATTCCTTCCATTTTTGCTCTTTTCCCAGTTACATGAGCATTGCAGAATCTCTTCCAACCTATGGGGTGCACTATTATGCAGTAAAGGTAAGCTTATAATTTCCACAAACATTTATGCTTCATTTTAAACAATCATAGCAACACGCCTGTAATCGCGACCCTACATTGGCTCCCAGTCCCTCGACACCTGCAACGGTAAAATTCTCATCCTCATCTTCAAATCCCTCCATGGCCTCGCCCCTCCCTATCTCTGAAATCTCCTCCAGCCTTACAACCCTCCAAGAACTTTCTATTCCTCCGGTTCGAGCCTCTTGTTTATCCCCCAGTTCCGTCATTCCACCATTTGTGGCAGTGCTTTCAGCCATCTCGACCCGAAGCTGTAAATTCCCACCCTTAAACCTCTTTACCTGTCTCTTCACCTTTAAGAAGTTCCTTAAAATCAGTCTTATTTGACCATACTCTTAGCCGCTCCTTCCAATATCTCCTTCTTTGGCTCAGTTAGTTTTTGTCTAACATATAAACACAAGTTGGTGATGTTGTTGAGAGATTTACTCATTTTCAGTGAAAGTCTCTGAGATTTTAAGAGGTATAACTCTTAGAAATTTGTATCTGTTCCATTTTTCTCTGGAAATAACAGTGATATATTGCTCATCATTCACACATCTTCCATTTAAAGGGAACTATATTATGATAGAGATAATTGCATTAATTATGGAAGCTATCTGCTTCCGTTATTCCCTTGGCCAGGATTCACTGGGAATGCTAGAAGCCTTTGTGGGCCGATATATTGATGGTTTCTCTTGACAGCATCAACAAGGCAACTGCTTGGAGTTACTTACATGCTTTTACTGAGTATCATTGTCTTCCTCAGACAGCTGAAGATGATTAATGCTTTGACATGACTGTATTCCACACTGACCTCAGGGTCTAGGTCACAGAGTTCCCACCTCCAGCTTTTGCACAACTTTGATAAAAATTCATTTGTATAAGGAGGTTGAATGAATGAAGAAGATTGTTAGATTGTCCACTGCAGCTATGGATTTCTTCTTCCTTTCAAAGGGTTACAGCCTCCAGATACAAAACCCACTTCCTTTCTCTCCTTCTGTTAGTTGTATGGCTTTCTTCATTGTGCAACTTGCCGATAATATGGATGCCTGTTTAAGTTGCTGTTGTTGCTGGCAGGTTCCTGCAGTATTTACAGCATTAGGACTCCCCCTGCTTTCAGCTTCAACTTACTCTCTTCACAATGCTCACAATACTTCATGTTATTTTTAATAGTACTAATGCACTCTGTGAGCCCTATTTACTGAGTGTCAGAAATGTCCTAACACTCATAAAATATCAACCCAAGTGCCTTGGAAAGTGTTAGAAAGACTTGCATTTATATAGCACCTTTCATAATCTCAGGATGTCCTAAAGTGCTTTGCAGTCTATTAAGTACGTTTTTTGAAGTGAAGTCACTGCTGTAATGTAGGAAACGGAGCAACCAATCAGCGCACAGCAAGCTCCCACCAACAACGATATGATAACAACCAAATAATCTCTTTTTGTGATGTTGATTGAGTTTAATTGGTGATTATCACATTGGTGGATTGTTTTAAAGCCCAACTGATTCACGTTAGTCCTTTAGGGATAGGCAGCTGCCACCTGTAACAAGTTCAACCTACTCGTGACTCCAGGCCCACACGATGTGCTTTGGTTTTAATGCTTTTAGGGCAGCTAGGGATGAGCAATAAATACTGGCTTGCCAGTGTCATAATCACATCCCAAAAACAATTTTTAAAAAATGTCTATAATCTGGATTTGCCTCTGGACTTGAATCTCCCTGTTATAAATGGATATGATTGTTCTTGTCCTGGTGAGAATATGGCCAAGAGGACCAGGCCCCAGGGAAGGGTTATATCAGCCAGGCTTTAATCTCCGGTATGTCTTGGAGAAATATGCATTTGGAGAGCCAGATTAAGTAGAAAGATCGTAACTGAGTTGATCGTGGCATTTGATTTGAAGGAATTCTGAGTGACTGCAGTTGTTTTGCCCTTGACTGTTAATGTCACTCGTCGTCCTGTCGCTGGGAGGTGGGATGATTTCCATTTTGCTCCAGATAAACCTACAACCCAGTGTCCTAAAGGTTAGATGGCTTTGTTGGACAAGCAGCAGGAAACTTTTCAGTCCTGTGCTGTCATTAGCTGTGTGGTTTTAATTGGTTATACTCTAGCAGCCTCCTTTCTGGAGTCCATTAGCATTGGCTGTTGCCAACCTCTGCCTACATTACTTGACTTAGTCCAGCGGGGTACGTCCCTAGAGGGAGAGACTGCACTCCCGATCAGACAAGCAAAAACTCCACATGAGTGGATTTCCTGGTAGTTTGGTTTGGAAACTGTTAAACATGGTGAGGGGTCTCTGCACCTATCAGACTAAAGGCTGGCTCAGGTCTGCAAATGAAACCTGACCCAAGCCGGACAGAACGACATCCGAGCCGAGGCTGACCCGGCCTGAATCCTTTCATTTTATCCCGCGCCCTACCCAACCCGACCACCAGAATATAATCAACTTTACTGTAGAGGTTGTGCTGTATTTTGGATGGAATCACTCACTACAGACTAGTGCGGCGTGTTTCCCACCTTGATGTCTTGGCTGTCACTGTGTCCAACCCGGCTCGACCTGACCCGAGCCCGAACGCCAGACCCAGAAGAGCGACGCTACCCGACCCGAACCTGACATATGTCATCGGGTCCCATCGGGTTCAGGTCGGGTAGCTATGCTCTATATCAGACTGTCCAAACCCAACGTTACGAAAACAATTGCAAAATGCTTGCATGCAAAAAGCATCAGTCCCTGATCTTGAGAATATGCATTGACATTTTTTTATGCAGCACTATCCTTTGCTCTTTACCTCGCTGAGCCTGAACCTGGCAATAATTTCTTTGATTCCCTTCTGAGAGCAGCAACACTGGGGAAAAAGCTGCATCCAGATAGCAACGTGGGACGATGGAGGAATCGGCAGCATCTGTACTGTCTGGGCATCAGGGCATGAAAAGCTGATCAATGTCAGGGGGCAGAAGGGTTACAGGTCCTCTCGTGGCATCGATGTCACCTCGCACAGATTGCTAATGTCCTCCCTACAGTGACAAATAATTTGTTCTATTTTGTTTGCCGACACTGCCTCCTTTTATTGATCTGGCTGAGAATAGACTGAATGGCATATCCAATTGCAAATAAACCTTCCTTTAATAATGAATTACATAGAGTATACAGCACAGAAACAAGCCTTTCAACCCAACTAGTCTGTGCTGGTCTTTATACTCCACGCAAGTCTTCTCCCAATCCATCTGCCTCATCTCAGCCTTTCAGCAACTCTTTCTATTCCCTTCATGTACTCATGTAGTTTCCTCTTGAAAGAATCTAAGCTTTTTGCCTCAACCACTTCCTGTGGTAACAAGTTCCACATTTTAACAACTTTCCAAGAAAAGAAATTTCTCCTTATTTCCCTATTGTATTTATTTGTAATTATCTTGTATTTATGGCCCCGAGATTCGGATTCTCCCTCAAGTGGAAACATTCTCTCCACATCTAACCTGTCCAGCCCTCTCCTAATTTTAAGGACCTCTATCAGGTCTCCTCTAACTTTTCACTTTTCTAAAGAAAAAAGCTTAACTTGTTCAAACTTTCCCAATAGCTGTAATTTCTCAGTTCTGGTATCATCCTTGTAAATCTTTTTTACACTTTCTCCAGTGCTCCTATGTCCTTCTTATAGTATGGAGACCGGAACTGTGCACAGTACTCTTTAAGTACGGCCTGACCAGAGTCTTATACAAGTTTAACATAATTCGACTACTTTTGAATTCTGTATCACTAGAAATAAATCCCAGTGCTGTGTTTGCCTTTCTATTTGCTTTGCTGACCACAATACTGTTTTAATGACATGTTCACCTGTATCTCTAAATCCTTCCAACCCTATTCAGTTTCTTATTTTCTAAAGCGCTGGTGATGTTTCTGTTTTTCCTACCAAAGTGCATCACCTCACATTTGTCTGTGTTAAAATTCATTTACCACTTAAGTGCCCAGTCCTAATGTCTTCTTATATTACATTACATTCTTCCTCAGTGTTAGCTATATCACCAACCCCCAGACTACAGTTACGGTCTAACTTCAGGCAGCATTTCTCTCAAAACTGCTCAGAACTCCTACTGTATGTCTGAGTGTATATCTACTGCTACTTCTCTGAGACACTGAGGACTACACTGCAGCTTCCATGCAGAATGACAGTCCCTGTGCAGTGAACTCTTGTACAGAACTGCCTATATAATTTTCAATAAGGAGCAAAATCTCTAGGCTCACTGCTTGTTTTAGCTGTGCTTTTATTGTACATCATGTAGCAAATATTGCCATGCTGCAATTCCAGTTGGTCAACAGTTGGTCTGTGAACGGAAGGTATTTACCAGTATTATATGGCCACACCCCCATAATCCCATCAACAGAGAGTAAAATGAGCATAGAGGCGGAAGGTTTTTTTCATTATTCGTTCATGGGATGTCGGTGTCGCTGGCTAGGCCAGCATTTATTGCCCATCCCTAACTGCTCTTGAGAAAGCAGTGGTGAGCTGCCTTCTTGAACCGCTGCAGTCCGTGCGGAGTAGGGACACCCACAGTGCTGTTAGGGAGGGAGTTCCAGGATTTTCATGCAGCGACAATGAATGAACGGTGATATAGTTCCAAGTCGGGGTGGTGTGTGTGTGGCTTGGAAGGGAACTTGCAGGTGGTGGTGTTCCCATGCATCTGCTGCCCTTGCCCTTCTAGGTGGTAGAGGTTGTGGGTTTGGAAGGTGCTGTCGAAGGAGCCTTGGTGAGTTGCTATTGTGCAGATAACAAAATGTGGAATGACTGCATTAGTAGGAAATAAACTTTATATTAGTATATGGCACATGAGAGAATATACATTGGGACTACTGTCTCAGCCTCTACAATGCCTGGGGCATTTTAAATGAAACTGAAACTCTCAGTTTGATCAGTATCAACTCCTGTAATTGTGTCGATTCCCCAAGTAACGTCTGGTTTAATAACCAGATGTCGTCTTTTCCTTTGTGGTCTTTCTTCACTTCATTGAATTGTTCTTCGACTGCATTTGGCAGCTCTTTTACATTGATTGGTTGTCCCCAGCCACTGAGTAACTGCTTCCCAAGCCTCCCCTCCACCACCAAACCCACCTTGATTAATCAGCCCAGGTTTTCTCATCTTTTTTTAAAGATGTTCCATTTTCCAATGACACTCTTGTCTATATTATTGTGATTGGTTCAGTGGGATGCACAGAAGCTACTGCAACTGAATAAACTGCTGGAACTCCCTCCCTAAACCTCTCCGCCTCTCTACCTCTCTTTTCTCCATTAAGGCACTCCTTAAAAACCTACCTCTTTCACTAAGCTTTAGGTCATCGCCCAAATATCTCCTTATGTGGCTCGATGTCATATTTTGCTCAATAGTGTTCCTGTGAAGCACCTTGGGACGTTTTACAAGGTTGAAGGTGCTATATAAATGTTGTTATTGTTGTTTATGGCCAACAATTCTGAACCAGGGCTCCTTAGATTGTGTAAAACTGTAGATTCTCTGCTTCCTTTTCCTGTTGAAGAAGGAAAAAGGCTTAACATATCAGGGGGTGTGGAAGAGTAACAGACTTCGATAGGCCTGCATATTCATGAAGCTCAAAGAGACAGTGTCCTATGGCGGCACCTTCTTTTGATAGTGGATTTTTATTTCTGTATTGAATTTGAATTACATTCAGATCTTGAGGAAAGCTGTACGTGTTTCCGAGAATTAATCTAAAAATGATTTGAAACTTGCAGATATGGTAAGACTCAGTGTCTTCAATGCCTTGTCTCTGCAAGCATTTTGAGCAGAAACCTCGGTTAACCCCATAACTGCTGGGCCTTTGCTTAATTCCATTTGAAGCAGTGGACTCTGGTTTCCCACACCCCTGTACACATTTGTTCTAGGATTTATTGGCTTATGCTTTTTTAAAAATGACAAGTTATGTTGAGTGCTGAAATGTTATGATTTATCTGATAGGACAAGCAAGGGATCCCCTGGTGGTTGGGACTGAGTTACAAAGGAATTTTTCAGTATGATTACCATGACAAAGTGAAACCCAGGAAGGTAAGCAGAGAAGCACATGTGATGCTGTATATTGTAGCCAATCAAATCATTGTATTTGCTTTGTCATTATGTAAATTAGTAAAATGCAAATTATTTAAATTGTGAATGCAAAGATTTCTTTTAAATGACTAGAGCGACAGAGTGTCACTGCTAAGTTTCCCTCACCTGAGTGTTGCCATCATGCTGAAAAAAGCCAGGTGAAATCCAGGACATTTTTTTATTTGTTCATGGGATGTGAGACCAGCATTTATTGCCCATCCCTAATTGCCCTTGAGAAGGTGGTGGTGAGTCGCCTTCTTGAACCTCTGCAGTCCATTTGGGGTAGGTACACCCACAGTGCTGTTAGAAAGGGTATTCCAGGATTTTGACCCAGCGACAGTGAAGGAACGGCGATATAGTTCCAAGTCAGGATGGTGTGTGGTTTGGAGGGGAACTTGAAGGTGGTGGTGTTCCCATGCATCTGCTGCCCTTGTCCTTCTACTAGGTGGAAGAGGTCACGAGTTCGGAAGATCTGATCGAATATAGACTACCTCAGTACAGCTTGTAGAGCTATATAAAGCAAATCGTGTGACAAAAGTTACCAAATGTAGTGCAAGTACCAAATCAAGTGCAGAGTCTGGACTGGTGGGTAAATTCTACACACAATGTATTGTGGATTGGGCTGTTTTGGCTATGAATACTTGTTACTACCTTGGATGATAGTTAAAAGGTTATGAATCACAGGAGAGGGGTGTTAGTTTTTGTTTTGTTATAGTATATCAATAGTGCATGTAAGATTTGATAAGCAGGTCGATTTTTATTTGTGCTACTGACTTTGACCTGCTGCAGAAATATTTGATGAAGATCTACAGATACCAAGTGTGTAATACGCCAAAAATAGATTGAAGAACCTAATGCACTTCCTATGGTTTCCGGCTTGCTTGTGGTTGGGATGTGGTGGTGCTCTGCGACCTTGATTATTTTAACACAGGAGGTGCTTGTATCTTCAGTGAAACAGATGTGCGCGCTGACAAATCTGTCAGGAATTTATTGCTTAGTCACTGCAGTGTCATCACTTCAATGTATCAGGATTTGTTTCCAGCATTGCTCATAGATCTTAATTTTGTTCCAACTGAGTCATTCAACTAACTGGAACTATGTTACAAAAAAGGAATAGAACATGTGGGAAACTCACTGGTGTTACACCATTGTTTTCTAATAAGTTACCAGCCACATGTGGCTAATTGGAAATCCAGATGTGGCTAATGCATTAGCAAATAAAAAATGAGTAATAGATACTGTAGTTTGGCATGTGATTGCAATGCTCACATATAAAATTCTTAAAGGGTTTGACAGGGTAGATGCTGAGAAAATGTGACCCCTGGATGGGGAATCTAGAACATGGGATCACAGTCTCAATAAGGGGTTGGCCATTTAGGACTGAGATGAGGATAAGTTTCTTCACTCAAAGGGTTGTGAATCTTTGGAATTCTCTACCTCAGGGAGCTGTGAATGCTCAGTCATTGAGTATATTCAAGACAGACTTTTGGGTACGAAGGAAATTTAAGGGATATGGGGATAGTGCAGGAAGGTGGAGTTGAGGTAGAGTCATAGAGTCATACAGCACAGAAACAGGCCCTTCGGCCCATCGTGTCTGTGCCGGCCATCAAGCACCTAACTATCCTAGTCCCATTTTCCGCCATTATCTTGTTGAATGGTGGAGCAGGCTCATGGAATCGAATGGCCGACTCCTGCTCCCATTTCTTATATTCCTGTGTACAATGTATGAATGTGTTCCCTAACCTTTTTTGTGCGTCTGTTGGTAAAATGGTAATACGGAAGCACAGTATGAGTGTTTTTTTTATCATTGTGAATACCTTACTTCCCTGGTTACTGAATGGTGGTAGATGTTGTGAAGTGAATGTACACATGGTGAGGCACATCTACCTGTATTTTATGCGTGTTTTTGTAAGGTGTTTTCTACTAAAGTTAGTGCCTGCGGTTAAAATGATTTTGTTGTAGCTACACCTGTGGCCAGACAGCGGTTTCTATTCGAAATGACTGGTCTACGTGATGTAGTGGTGCCTGATCTGTAACCCAGCTTTTCTTTTAAAGGGACCAAATGCCTATTTATGTAAAGTCTGTTTGGAAAGACCCTCCTCTTTTGCTTGCCACACTCTTCCTGATGACAATAATGTTATTTTCATCTCAATATGAATCTAAATTGGAAACAGTTTCCTCAGGCTAGAGGCCTGCAAGAGGCGCATTGTTCACCGATACTTCTGCATTACGTTGTACTTTGGATATTGCCAGGCTCCACACTTCCCGGATTCCGCTACAGTTGCACTGTCGCATGGAACATCGGAACTGGAGGAGGCCATTCAGCCCCTCAAACTTGTTCCACCATTCAGTTCGAACAAGGCTGATTTGTAACTTAACTCCCTTTACCTGCCTTGGTTCTATATTCTTTAGTACCCTGACCCAACTAGTATCTATCAGTCTCAGTTTTGAAATTTTCAATTCACTGAGTATTCAACAGTATTTAGAAGGAGAGATGAATTTTGCCAATTGCATTCTGCGACTGTTTTGTTACCCCATGCATCATGCTCCAAATACTGCCTACATGGTCACTGAAGTGGTGAGTTCACTTTGCATTGATGGAGACAAAACACTGCAGACAGGAAACATAAATAGCAACTGGCAGCAAGTGGCTGTTAGGGTCTGAAGTTCTGTTAATGGATGATAAATACCTGGTAGTTCAAGATAATAGGGTGAACAGGTGATCGGTGTTCATTAGTTAATTGTATTCCAGTGTGTATATATAGAGAAGAGCCAGCCAGTACTGGCTGGTGATGTTGTTTGAAGAGCAGAAGTAAGCTCTGTGGCATGCAATAAACAATCTCCACCAAAGCATCCTAGTCTCAGTGTCATCTTCACAAACAGGCTTGGAATTTTCTCTGACAGGGGCCACTGGCAGCCATCACTTTCTTCTGCATATTTCAATCGCACAACACTTCACATTGATGAGCTACACAGACCTACCATTTCTATCAGGAAAGATTGTGATCAAAGTCGTTATTGTTTTTTGCTCTCAAGTGTTGGGTGACACTATTAATGCCACATTTATTGCCAATCCCTAGTTGCCTTGAGACGGTTTTGGTGCAGTAGTGATTGTTTTGTAACTAAATGGCTTACTAAGCCACTTCAGAGGGTGTGAAGAGTCATTCAGAGTCACTGCTCATTATCCACCTTCTTGATTGTCCCTCAGAATAGTATGAGAACAAAACTTCTTTGTTACACAGACTTCTCGCATCAATCTGCCATAGATTAGCCTGGTAGCTCAAAGGAAGTCGCATTGTTAATTTTGCTGTGCTTAGGGTTATCACTGTAGTAACAACAACAACTGGTATTTATATATCACCTTTAACATAATAAAACGTCCCAAGGCGCTTCACAGGAGCATTTTAAAGCAAAGTTTGACCCCGAGCCACATGAAGCAATATTAGGTCAGATGACCAAAAGCTTGGTCAAAGAGTAAGGTTTTAAGGAGTGTCTTAAAGGAGGAAAGAGAGGCGGAGAGGTTTAGGGAGGAAATTCCAGAGCTTAGGGTCCAGCCAGCTGAAGGCATGGCCACCAATGGTGGAGCAAATAAAATCAGGGATACTCAAGAGGCCAGAATTAGAGGAGTGCAGAGATCTCAGAGGGTTGTAGGGCTGGAGGAGATTACAGAGGTAGGGAGGGGGCGAGGCCATTGAAAACAAGGATGAGAATTTTAAAATTGAGACATTGCTTAACCAGGAACCAGTGTAAGTCAGCAAGCACAGGGGGGCGATGGGTGAACCCCCCAGATTTGGTACGAGTTAGGACACGGGCAGTGAAGTTTTGGATGCCCAGAAGTTTACGGAGGATAGAAAGTGGGAGCTGACCAGGGGAATGTTCAAACTGTCAAATCTATAGATAACAAAGGCATGGCTAAGGGTTTCAGCAGTAGAGGCAGGGCAAAGTCAAGTGAGGGAGGTAGAAATAGGTGATCTTAATGACAGCCTTGTATGGAGGAGGATCAGGGGGTCTCTTAATATTGTCTGCCAGCTTCCATTATCCAGTGGGGAAACCCTCTCTCTTTATTCAGGACAGCAAGGGGTTCCACTCTACAATATTTGTGGATCAGAATGACAGGAGTCATCCTAGGGACAAGAATTAAAAGTTTGCAACTAGAGTTTCTACTTTGGAAGCAATTGCTTTGTTAAAAACTTAAAATCTTGAAGCCTCCACGGGGGCATCACTTTAACTTTGCTGTGCAGAGAGAGAGAGAGAGCAATGGTTCCAAATTTTGCTCAGAATCTGTAACTTGGACAATCACTTTGAAACCATGTGCACTGTAAGGTCTCAGGGGAATCGCTGCTGCTGCCAAGGGAACATCTTGGATCCATTAGTGCATCTGGTTCCTGAGGAAAATGAGGCTGGGTTGTGCACTGTGACATGTGATCAGCAAACAGGAAGGTATCTCACTTCTTAAGGTCTGAGGACATTTGCATTAGGGAATTGAATTCCATGATGGAGAAGGAGAGCGGGGGGTAGGGGGGAGGGGAGGTGCAGATGAGCCTCGCTGGAAACTTGCTGTGCATCCAGGTTTCCAGAATACCGAGAGAAATGAATGTTTTCCATTGCTCTCACAGCATTGTGATAGTTTTTGCTGTCAGTTATTTGGGCTGCTTTAACTTTATCTTTATCTGTTAGTGCTTAATGGATGTTTTTTGGGCTGGGGGAGGGTTTGTAGCAGAGTTCCCCAGCAGTCGGTGTTGGGACCCTTGCTCTTCCTGATATAATTAATGACCTTGGTGTACAGGGCACAATTTCAAAATTTGTAGATGATGCGAAACTTGGAAGCATTGTGAACTGTGAGGAGGATAGTGTGTACCTTCAAAAGGACATAAATAGGTTAGTAGAATGGGCGGACAAGTGGCATTTAATTTAATGCAGAGAAGTGTGAAGTGATTCATTAAGGTAGGAGGAACACGGAGAGACAATATAAAATAAAGGGTACAATCCTAAAGGGAGTGCAGGAGCAGAGGGACCTGGGTGTATATGTGCATAAGTCATTGAAGGTGGTAGGACAGGTAGGACTGAAAAAGCAGTTAATAAGGCATGCAGTATCCTGGATCTTTTAGTACAAGAGCAAGGAAGTTATGTTAATCTTGTATAGAACGCTGGTTCGGCCTCAGCTGGAGTATTGTGTCCAGTTCTGGGCGCCGCACTACAGGAAAGATGTGAAAGCATTAGAGAGGGTGCAGAAAAGATTCACAAAAATGGTTCCAAGAATGAGGAACTTCAGTTATATGGATAGTTTGGAGAAGTTGGGACTGTTTTCTTTGGAGAAGAAAAGATTGAGAGGAGATTTGGTAGAGGTGTTCAAAATCATGAAGGGTCTGGACAGAGTGGATAGAGAGAAACTGTTCCCATTGGTGGAGGGATGAAAAACAAGAGGGCACAGATTCAAGGTGATTGGCAAAAGAAGCAAAAGTAACATGAGGAAAAGCTTTTTGATGCAGCGAGAGGTTAGGATCTGGAATGTGCTGCCTGAGAGTGTGGTGGAGGCCGATTTAATTAAGGTCTTCAAGCGGGAATTGGATTGTTATCGGAAAAGGAAGAATGTGCAGGGCTACAGGGACAAGGCCATGGAGTAGCACTAGGTGAACTGCTCTTTCAGAGAGCTAACACAGACACGACGGGCTGAATGACCTCTTTCTGTGTAGTAGTAGTTCTGTGAATCTGTTCCTCTTCCTGTCACAGTTACTGTTAAAAGCAATAAAAAGAAAGAGAGACTTGCATTTATATAGCACCTTTCACAACCCCAGGATATCTCAAAGTGCTATACAGCCAATGAAGTACTTTTGAATTATAGTCACAGTTGCCATGTAGGAAACCATGTAGGAGCCAATTTTGCTCCCACAAGCAGCACTATGATAATAACCAGAGAGTATGTTTTTGTGATGTTGATTCAGGGATAAATATTGACCAGGGAAAACTCCCCTGCTCTTCTTCAGAATAGAGCTGTATTACATCCACTGAGAGGGCAGACAGGTCCTCAGTTTAACCTCTCAGCACCTCTGACAGTGCAGCACTCCCTCAGTACTGCACTAGAGTGTTGCCTAGATTGTTATGCTTAAGTCTCTGGAGTGGGACTTGAACTTGTAACTTTCCTCACTCAGAGTCAAGAGTATTACCAACTGAGTTACAGCTTGTATAAGTTCTGTTCTCATGTTCTACACTGTCTTGTGTTTCAATACAACTGCTTGATGATATCAAGGGACAGTGTTAAATGAATGGGCCTTCATTCTGACAAGAAGTTAAGTCGGCACAGGCTATTTGTTTTGGAAAAGTTTCCATTATTCACAGTCATTGTGAGACCATTTATATTCGCAGCCTAGTGTTAACAATTGAAGGACGAAGAACAGTTACAAAGTATAAAGCAACAAATCAGCCTGCAAACATCCTTAATCTTCTGCTGCATACCCACGGCAGTGAATTCATCCTTCTTTCCCGAAATTCTGACAGGAAAATTGACCTGTGCAATATATTCTGGCCACTCCTGTCATTCGTGCAATGTGCATACAATTAGTATTTTAATGAGGGATGCATCTGTTTGCTTAAATGTGGATATAGAATAAAGCACTTGCATTTGTGTAGAACCTCATCAAAATGCCTCAAACCACTTCTTGGAGTGAATTACTTTTGGAGTACAGTGACTGCTGTTACATATCAAACTACTGAATTAACCTATTACGGTAATGAATGAGTTGTGCTAGTTCAACAACTTTCCAAATCAGCCCTTTATGTCTAAGATGTGAGAGGTTTCTTTGCATTTACTAGCCCGGCTTTCCTTTGAACAGAAACTCATAATGCAGCAGAGCATCATAGCTCTTTATTTAACATCAAGGATGGTTCTAAGTTCTGATGGTTCTGAGTGTGCTCCAGATCCAGTCGTTTTACAGTGATACCCGTTCCTTAAGCTGTTGCCTTCATGTAACCTTGTTAAATTGCCATTCTTCACATATGAGCTTCAAAATTTGAATGAGTGGCAATGAGCTGCTCAACCATCGGAGCATTCCAACCATGCTTGGTGTTCTCTTCTCCAAGTTAACTGCACTTTCCAACATGTTAGATCAGCAACGTGAACATTGACTGACTTCATCATCATAGCCCTGGTAGAGTGCAACCCATCACCCAACTCATATCAGTTAACAGTCAAAGAATCAAACCTGGGACCTTGCACACAATGCCATGCTCTACAGTACCCTGCAACACTCAAGAATCTTGATTGGCATCCCATCCCCCACCAATGCACAGTAGCAGCAGTGTGTACCATCTACAAGATGCACTGCAGCAAAGCACCAAGGCTCCTTCGACAGCACCTTCCAAGCCCACGACCTGGGAGGACAAGGGCAGCAGATACATGGGAACACCACCAACTGCAAGTTCCCCTCCAACCCACACACCGTCCTGACTTGGAACTGTACTCACCGTTCCTTCACTGTCGCTGGGCCAAAATCCTGGAATTCCCTTCCTAACAGCACTGTGGGTGTACCTACCCCACATGGACTGCAGCGGTTCAAGAAGGCAGCTCACCACCAACTTCTCAAGGGCAATTCGGGATGGAGAATAAATGCTGGCCTGGCCCGCGATGCCCACATCCCGTGAATGAATAAAAAAAATGTTAATTTACCCACTGAGGCAGCAGGAGATGAGTGAATATTGTGAATATTGCAACTGTTATATGAAGATTCTATTCTGAGTCCATTTAATAATGATACTCTGAAATTAGTAGCAGGTTATTTCTCACCATTGCTATGCATTTACAATGTGGGCAGCAATGTTTACTAACATCTGTTTTGTTGGTTGCTATGTATGTTTTTAAGCACACTGAGACATTCATTACATCATACATGATGTGGAACACATGTTTTTGTGCATTAAGGCATGATACTGATTTAAAGGTTACAGCTGCAAGTCACATAGCTAAATAGTACAGGCCTGAATTTTTGTTTTAACCGTGAGGCTGTGAGTTGGTGTTGTAAGTAGAAGTGGAGAATTTGCTGGAGCAACTGCATCTGAGGACTTCTCACTGTTCTGCAAGCATTCCAGCCATGCTTGCTGCTCTCTTCTCCAAGTTAGCTGCACTTTCCAACATGTTGGGTCAGCAACTTGAACACTGACTGACTTCATCACCATAGCCTAGGTCGAGTGCAACCCATCACCCATCACCCAATTCACATCAGTTAACAGTCAAAGAACCGGGTTCAATTCTGGGTACTGCCTGTGCGGAGTTTGCAAGTTCTCCCTGTGTCTGCATGGGTTTTCGTCGGGTGCTCCGGTTTCCTCCCACCACCAAAAGACTTGCAGGTTGATAGGTAAATTGGCCATTATAAATTGCCCCTAGTATAGGTAGGTGGTAGGGGAATATAGGGACAGGTGGTGATTTGGTAGGAATATGGGATGAGTGTAGGATTAGTATAAATGGGTGGTTGATGGTCGGCACAGACTTGGTGGGCCGAAGGGCCTGTTTCAGTGCTGTATCTCTAAATAAAAAAATAAATAAATAAATAAAAATAAAATAAACCAAACCTCTCCCCAGGCTGAATGGGCCACAGTTTGACCAGGTATCAGCTGTGGCTCAGTTGATAGCAGTCTTGCTGTGAACTTCAAAGGTTGTGGGTTTGAGTTCCACTCAGAGACTTGAGACCAAGCAGCTAGGCGGAGTGCTGCACTGTTGGAAGTGCTGTCCTTTTGGATGAGAATTTAAACCAAGGCCCCATCTGCCCTCTCAGGTGAATGTAAAAGATCCCATGGCACTCTTTCAAAGAAGGGCAGGGGAGTTCTCCCTTGCGTCCTGCCCAATGTTTATCCCTCAATCAACATCACAAAAACAAATTATCTGGTCATTTATCATAGTGCTGTTTGTGGGAGCTTGCTGTGCACAAATTGGCTGCCATGTTTCCTACATTATGACCATAACTACACTTCAAAAGTAGCTGTAAAGCACTTCGGGATGACCTGTGGTTAGGAAAGGTGCTATATAAATGCAAATCTTTCAAAAAGACTGGCCAACACAATCAGAGCAAATAGGGTTATGGAGTCATTTACAGCATAGAAGGAGGCCATTGGGTCCATGCTGGTTCTCCACAGAGCAATCCCACACCCCCGCTCTCCACAGAGCAATCCCACACCCCCGCTCTCCACAGAGCAATCCCACACCCCCGCTCTCCACAGAGCAATCCCACACCCCCGCTCTCCACTGAGCAATCCCACACTCCCGCTCTCCACAGAGCAATCCCACACTCCCGCTCTCCACAGAGCCCTACAAGTTCATTTCCTTCAAGTGCCCATCCAATTTCCTTTCGAAATCATTCATTGTCTCCGCCTCCACCACCCTCGTGGGCAGCGAGTTCCAGGTCATTACCACTCACTACGTTAAAAAAAAACTTCCTCATTCCCCCTCCCCAGCATCTCTTGCCCAAAACCTTCAATCTGTGCCCCATTGTCCCTGTACCATCAGCTACTGGGAACTGTTTTTCCTTATCTAACCTATCCAAACCTGTCATAATCTTGCACACTTCAGTTAAATCTCCCCTAATCCCCTTTGCTCCAGGGAGAACAACCCCAGCTTCTCCAACCTAACCTTGTAGCTAAAATCTCCCATCACTGGAACCATTCTGGTAAATCTCCTCTGCACCCTCTCAAGGACCCTCACATCCTTCCTAAAGTCTGGCTGGATAACAATTGCAGAGCAGTCAACAGAGAGGTGACATCAAGTGGAGAATAGATGGGCTAAGTATTCAGTGAAGAGTAGACATGCCAGTCTATGGGTGGATAATAGAGCGGCCAAGCAACAGGCAAAAAAAAAATCATCATCAAATACATCATCAAGGGCCTGATGGGATCTACCCCAGAATACTGAGGGAGGCAAGGGAAGAAATTGCTGGGGCCTTGACAGAAATCTTTGCATCCTCATTGGCGATAGGTGAGGTCCCAGAGGACTGGAGAATAGCCAATGTTGTGCCTTTGTTTAAGAAGGGTGGCAAGGATAATCCAGGAAATTATAGGCCGGTGAGCCTTATGTCAGTGGTAGGGAAACTATTAGAGAGGATTATTCGGGACAGGATTTACTCCCATTTGGAAACAAATGAACTTATTAGCGAGAGACAGCATGGTTTTGTGAAGGGGAGGTCGTGTCTTACTAATTTGATTGAGTTTTTTGAGGAAGTGACGAAGATGATTGATGAAGGAAGGGCAGTGGATGTTATCTATATGGACTTTAGTAAAGCCTTTGACAAGGTCCCGCTTGGCAGACTGGTACAAAATGTGAAGTCACATGGGATCAGAGGTGAGCTGGCAAGATGGATACAGAACTGGCTCGGTCATAGAAGACAGAGGGTATCAGTGGATGGGTGTTTTTCTGAATGGAGGGATGTGACTAATGGTGTTCCGCAGGGATTAGTGCTGGGACCTTTGCTGTTTGTAGTATATATAAATGATTTGGAGGAAAATGTAGCTGGTCTGATTAGTAAGTTTGCGGACGAAACAGAGGTTGGTGGAGTTGCGGATAATGATGAGGATTGTCAGAGGATACAGCAGGATATAGATCGGTTGGAGACTTGGGTGGAGAAATGGCAGATGGAGTTTAATCCGGACAAATGTGAGGTAATGCATTTTGGAAGGTCTAATGCAGGTGGGAGGTATACAGTAAATGGCAGAACCCTTAGGAGTATTGACAGGCAGAGAGATCTGGGCATACAGGTCCACAGGTCACTGAAAGTGGCAACGCAGGTGGATAAGGTAATCATGAAGGCATTCGGCATTCTTGCCTTCATCGGTCGGGGCATAGAGTATAAAAATTGGCAAGTCATGTTGCAGCTGTACAGAACTTTAGTTAGGCCACACTTAGAATATTGCGTGCAATTCTGGTCGCCACACTACCAGAAGGACATGGAGGCTTTGGAGAGGGTACAGAGGAGGTTTACCAGGATGTTGCCTGGTCTGGAGGGCATTAGCTATGAGGAGAGGTTGGAAAAACTCGGATTGTTTTCACTGGAACGACGGAGGTGGAGGGGCGACATGATAGAGGTTTACAAAGTTATGAGCGGCATGGACAGAGTGGATAGTCAGAAGCTTTTTCCCAGGGTGGAAGAATCTGTTACTAGGGGACATAGGTTTAAGGTGTGTGGGGCAAAGTTTAGAGGGGATGTGCGAGGCAAGTTCTTTACACAGAGGGTGGTGAGTGCCTGGAACTTGCTGCCAGGGGAGGTGGTGGAAGCAGATACGATAGCGACGTTTAAGAGACATCTTGACAAATACATGAATAGGAAGGGAATAGAGGGATATGGGTCCCAGAAGTGCAGAAGGTGTTAGTTTAGGCAGGCATCAAGATCGGCGCAGGCTTGGAGGGCCGAATGGCCTGTTCCTGTGCTGTACTGTTCTTTGTTCTTTGTACAGAACACTTCATGCAGCCAAGAAATGCAGGGTGAACAGTTAACTGAAGGGTATTTGGGACGGTCAACTAGATGAGTGGAGGCAACCTTTGGTTCTTGTCAAATTCCTTTTCTCCTTTTTTATTGGGTGGTTAACATAGCAGTTGAACTTGGTCAAGTCTGAACATTTTTTGAAGATTTAATAATTTTGAAAAAGTATGACGCCAGATGGGTCTGTTGGGAACAATAAGGGAATTTCGGAGGAACATCTTTACCCAGAGAGTGGTGAGAATTTGGAGCTCGCTAGCACAGGGGGTGGTTAAGGCGAAATCTTAGATGCATTTAAGAGGAAGCTAGATAAACGCATGAGAGAGAAAGCAATAGAAGGTTAAGCTGATAAGATGAGATGAAGAGGGATGAGAGCAGGCTCGAGGGAAGCATAAACACCAGCATGGACCAGTTGGGCTGAATGGTCTGTTTCTCTGCTGTAAATTCCATGTATTGTAAAATATGTGAAAGTTTTTTTTTAATTGATTCATGGGATGTGGGTGTCGCTGGTAAGGCCAGCATTTATTTCCCATCCCTAACTGCCGTTGAGAAGGTGGTGGTGAGCCGCCTTCTTGAACCGCTGCAGTCCATGTGGTGTTGGTTCACCCACAGTGCTGTTCGGAAGGGAGTTCCAGGATTTTGACCCAGTGACAGTGAAGGAACGGTGATATTGTTCCAAGTCAGGATGGTGTGTGACTTGGAGGGGAACTTGCAGGTGGTGGTGTTCCCATGTGTCTGCTGCCCTTGTCCTAGTTGGTAGAGGTCATGGGTTTGGAAGGTGCTGTCGAATGATGCGTGGCACGTTGCTGCAGTGAATCTTGTAGATGGTACACACTGCTGCCACTGTGCATCAGTGGTGGAGGGAGTGAATGTTGAAGGTGGTGGATGGGGTGTCGATTAAGCGGGTTGTTTTGTCCTGGATGGTGTCGAGCTTCTTGAGTGTTGTTGGAGCTGCACCCATCCAGGCATGTGGAGAGTATTCCATCACACTCCTGACTTGTGCCTTGTAGATGGTGGACAGGCTTTGGGGAGTCAGGAGGTGAGTTACTCGCTGCAGAATTCCAAGCCTCTGACCTGCTCTTGTAGCCACGGTATTTATATGACTGGTCCAATTCAGTTTCTGGTCAATGGTAACCCCCTAGATGTTGATGGTTGTGAATTCAGCGCTCGTAATGCTGTTGAATGTCAAGGGTGATGGTTAGATTCTCTCTTGTTTTATCACGTCACAATACAATGTCCTATTACATGTGTATACAATCTGTGACCAAAGAGAAATGTGGGGGATATTTATAAATCCACTGCCTGCTGCACTTTCCTTCACAATATTTTCCTTGGAATGGTTTCCGTCTGCTGCAGAAACATTCGCAAAGCTTTGTCCCTTTTTCTTCCATTTTAATAAATTGTCAGTGTGTCCTCAGCCTTTATCCTTCCTTGTTTATTTTAGTTGTCTGTCGTGAGCCCCTTTTCTTAATAAAATATTAAACCTTTTCCAGCTTAAGGAATCCGCAATCTTCCAATCGATTCTGCCTTCCCTGGTGGTAGATCACGGTGCAGACAGACAAGTGTTTACGCTGTTATGAATAAATAAACATTACTGCACACATATCTCTCCAAGGTTATGGGACTGAGGGAATCAGCACAGGAAACAGATAATGTCGCAGTCGCATATTTCTGAGATTTTTGCACCACCCAACTAAAAGGATGAGACTCATGCTTCTGAATTTATATTTTAATGAGGAGCCCAAAAGAAAAAGACTGGCTGGAAATCCGCAAAGAAAATTGAAATGTTGCTGAGACATTTCAAACAAAGGCAGTCTAACGGTCAGATAGAGAACCTTTGTCAGAATCCAGCTGCACGCTTCCAGAACTTTCTGTCTCTATTTCATGGTAGCTAAGTTCAGCATTTGGTTACTTAATGGGAAGCTCTTGAGATGCAATAATTAAATACTAGTGTCACTGGAAAATTAAATGCTCACCTTGCATTCGAATTTTGAGGGTGATTCTGTTTATCGTGGCATGTCTGTATCGGAGTTAATGGCTTTGTCGATTAACACCTACACAAACAGAGCTGGATGTATATCTCACCGGGAGCAGAATAAATAGGGATCATAAAAAGAAGTATAGGTGCAGATGATTAAATACTGGGGGGAACGCAAAATGGAAATAGACATCTGCCAAGAGAAAAGGCATTAAAGTTTGTGTGTTTTCGCCTCTATTGTATATGGGAGGCAACAAGAGGAATCAGTGCAGAATAATTTTTACTAAAGTTGCAAGAGATACAAAATCTGAAATAAAACATGAAAATGCTGGAAATGCACATCAGGCTGTTTGCATCTGAAAACAAAAACCCAGATTAATTCTGCTAAGTAGCTGCTTTCTCAGAGGCAGCTGCTGAATGAAACATTAACCTTATCATTTCTCTTTTCAGATGCCAGCAGACCCCATTTCAGCATCTCCTATTTCTATTTTGTTTTCTGGGTTAACCGGGCAGGAATAGAACACATGGCATGTGACCTATGGAAAAAAAAGGAGCAAGTTTGATAGGCTAGTGGAACTATTCTGTCTTCTGTGCTTCCTTATTTTACGTGTCTAATAAAGAACAGCATTGCAGATTGATGCTGAGCCCCAGTGCAGTGCTATCCACATTCAGAAATTGTAGAGAGCAGCTCTCATCACCAGCATCTTGAGCTTGTCTCATGTATGATGCTGCCCAGGAGTCACAGACTGCAGTGTCAGGTTCTTCTGTCTTTGACACCACCCCATGTGGTCTCAGCTGGAATTCTCACAACACAAACATCTGGCATGTTTGACATTCCTGAACCTCTGCTGTAATGGGAGCTTAAAAACCCTCATTAGCATATGTCCGTTAACCAGCAGCCAGAAACCAAACAAAAAAACTTCAGCGAAAGAGAACAGTCGAAAGTGAAGTTTGGAAATTGCCACTTCATTTAAGCTACACAAAAGTAGTGAAGGTTGATTTTTGTTTTCTTTACTTTAGGAAGGCTGGGAGTCAGTCTGCTACATTGTGAGTTATCATAGATCTTGTTTTATTTTTGGCTAATCATAAGGGTTTCTGAAGAAGCTCCACCCTTAAAGCTTTCATTGCATTGCTGCTATAGCAATCGTACATGTCAGGAGCTATTGTAGATTAGTGAGCAGGAAGTGGGGTCCCATGAGGGGCAAGTGATTGAATGTCTTCCCATCTTTTACTTCCAACCAGTTCATGAGGGGAGGAAATTATATTCAGCAGTCCTCTAAGTACTGAGTCACAGATGGTTTTGCTTACTTCTCAGAAGTACTGGCAGCAAGAAGGAAAAGACTGGTGTTGCAGGAATTGTGTGGAAAACGAAGAGGGAAAGCAGACTACCGGAAGGGACTGTTTAGCTGTTTTTCTTAAGAAAAAAAGTCCTCAGGAAAACACACCCAAAGTGTTTGAAATCAGCTCACAGCCCTGTCAGATTTTTTTCTGCATCTTGCAGGAGGAGAGAGAGAAAGTGCAGAGATTTTATGAAAGGGCAGACAAGTGTGTGCAGGAAACCTGAAGAAAACTTGTTTATGCCTTTAAAAAGGGTGAAATAACAAACGCCTTTCATTCTTAATTCTTTGTCTTGTCAAGATTTTTCAATGGAGACAGTTGGAGAACCTGTACTTCAGGGAGAAGAAATTTTCTGTGGAAGTCCATGATCCACGCAGGTAAAGTAAAGCCATTGTTTATTAGTGTCATTCACAGTCCAGTCTGATTTCTGCCTGCTTGTATATTCTTCCTGGGAAAATAGAAGCAGATTGCTTCTAAAAATTTGGAATTTTTGCTATCTTAAAATTGTAAATAACTTGCCAACATTTGTGTAAAGATGGTGTTAGCAGGCTGCTGCCTTGTATCCAGTGTTTGTTTTAAGTATGCAAACAAAACTTCTTAAAATCCATTAGTTGTTCTGAATAAGATTGTAAGATCGATCTGCAGTCTTTTGAAGTCAAAGTCCTGTGGGAGGAAGAGGGAATGCTGCTAACATTCATAGCGAGAGACGGAATTCATATTGTAAATGTTCAAACTATTGTGAACAGTAACGCTATACACTCTTGGGGTCGGAGAGAAACTTGTACAGCAACTTTGCTTTCTGTTTATGTTCCCAGGGCTTCTGTAACCAGGAGAACGTTTGGTCACAGTGGAATCGCAGTGCATACATGGTATGCCAGCACTGCTCTGATTAAGTCAATTTGGGCAATGGCCATTAGTCAGCATCAGTTCTACCTGGACAGAAAACAAAGCAAGGTGAGCATAAACTAGGCTAAAAATATTTCCTAGATCAAGTGTTTTAGCCCTTGGCATATATTATCTACAGACCTTTTTTCTTTACTTAAGAATCCTATTTATAAATAAATGCCACTTTGCACGAGATGTTGGAGAACAGACTAAATGAATAGCTTCCATTGCCTCCCCTGCAATCTCTTTGGCTCAGTTAGTGAATGCACTGCCTAGTGAACCTTACTGACCAAGACGTTCCCAAGCTCAGTGACTACTTTGTGCTAATCTTAGCCAGGCTGTGGTTTTGACCACTGCAATTTGCCTGTGTCTCTGGGCTACACAGGAGGAAAACCATCCAGGATCCCTGGTGCTGTTCACTACTCAGTCTGTGGTTATTTAGACCTGTTGTTCTCAAACTGGGATCCGCAGACCCCGAGGGGTCTGTAGAGACTTTCCAGTGAGTCTGCAAAATAATGTGAATGTAATAACAAGGGGGTTTGGTATGGAGCACAACAAACATCACACCAAGAACAGACAACTCTGTCGTGAGAAGCAGACACACCAATCGAGCTAATATCTGTAAATAAATACCTATTTTCTTAAAAACGTTATTAAAATACTCTTTACATGCTGCACTTTCCTATTATGTGTTTTATATAGGACTAAGATAATTTATATATTTGAAAAGGGATCCTTCATCCAAAACGTTTGAGGACCATTGACTTAGACTCAGCTGCTTCACCCCAAAGGTCATGCACACTGCCTGGATCGTGAAGAATCTGAGTTTAGGGCAACATGTCTACTTGCGAGTCAACACATTTAGGGGTGGGGCCAGAAACCTTGAGGGAAAAGCATTAAGTCAGCAACTTTCAGTATGCACAAGACTCCTACTCACACCGAGAGAATACCAAGGCTGAAGCAGTCATGAGACACAGTGTGGGATGGTGTTCAGTACACTGCAAATCCTTGCTACTTTTCTGTAATTCTAATCTTTGAAACCTTCATTCTTCACCATCATTCTGATCATCAGTAGGTTACTCTTTGCCACTGAAATTCTGAGCATGGATTGAAATAGTTTTCAAGAGAACTGTAGGATGTGCAACAGAGGACCTGTTTCAGTGCTGTATCTCCAAATAAATAAATAACCCATTGAAGCTCATCCTTTTCCTCAACCCTCACATTACTGCATGCTCTAACCATAGTCCCAAAGGATCACAGGATCTCTCCCCATTAGAGAGAGACAATTGGCGATTTATAGTCCTCAAGTGTAGGGTGAGGCGAGGAGGCAGGCCTCCATAAACTACCACAGCCGGTAGTTGGCATCTTTATGCATTTCACGCTAGCTGTCTAGCCAACTGAGCTAACCGACCCCCCCCCCCCCCCCCCCCCCCAATTACAGCATTCAGCTACATTTTAAACACTGTTCGTGTTCTTGCTGCCAGTACCCTGGCTTTGTGACATGTGCATCATGGTTTTGGATCCATTATTTACTACTTTTGTTACTTCCTCCAGTCGAAAATTCATGCAGCAAGAAGTCTAAGTGAAATCGCCATTGATTTAACGGAAACTGGAACTTTGAAGATGTCCAAGCTAGCTAATATGGGAAGTAAAGGCAAAATCATCAGTGGAAGCAGTGGCAGCCTGCTGTCATCAGGTGAGGCACACACTCTGAAAAGCTGTTGTTTCTCTGGCAAGATATAACAGTTGAGGGAGAAACAGAGTTAATGTTTCAGGTCAATGACTTTTCATCAGAACTGGGAAAAGTGAAAGATGTAACAGGATTTAAGTGAATACAGAGACAGGGAACGGAGGGGAAGGGGAGTGAACCAAAGGGAAGATCTCTGATAGGGTGAAGTGCAGGAGAGATTAAATGACTAAGGGATGATGACCATCGACCTGAAACATTAACTCTGATTCTCTCTTCACAGATGCTGGCAGACCTACTGAGGATTTCCAGCATTTTCTGTTTTATTTCAGATTTCCAGCATCTGTAGTATTTTGCTTGTGTTTAACCTCACAGTATTGTCTTATTCCATCCTTGCATCAGATTATGTTATTATTTCTCCAGCATGTTGAAAAAATCAGAACAAAATTTAAATTAATTGAATTATTAAAATTGCAGTCTGGCTGCTGTGCTTTTTAATTTTCTCAGCTTTACTATTTGCAAATTATTGAACTAAATATCAAACTAATGAGTTAAAAAGTTGGAGAATTCCTCTTTGTTGGGTGCAGTATAGATATCAGCTGTGACTCAGTTGGTCGCACCTTCATTTCTAAGTCAAAAGATTCTAGGTTCGTATACCAGTCCAGAAACTTGAGTAAGTAATCCAGGCTGACACTCTAGTGCAGTACTGAGGGAGCGCTGCACTGTTGGAGATGCTGTCTTTGTCTTGGCCAATATTTATTGCTTAACCAACATCAATGAAACAAGTTATCTGGTCTTATTTTTCCACCGGCTGTTTGTGGGATCTTGCTGTGCGTTAATTGGCTGCCATGCTTCCTACAACAGTGACTGCACTTCAAAAGTACTTCATTGGCTGTAGAGTGCTTTGTGATATCCTGAGATTGTGAGAGGTGCTATTATAACTGCAAGTTCTTTCTTTTTCTTCACATCATAAACCTACTTATAGAGAATATTTTTACAGTTTCATTATGCAGTTCACACAGAGGAGATCTTCTCCCATTGATCAGAAGGCCTGGAGTTTGATTCCTGCTTTTTGCTTCCTGCTTTACACTGGATTCATTGATTTCAAGCAGGCAGCAATTGGGGGTCGAGTTTTGTCCTTGGCGAACCTGGAATCAGCCTAAGTTCCTACTCCTAATGCCGATCACGAGCATCCCCCCCCCTGCAGCTCACCATCACCTTCTCAAGGGCAATTTAGCAATGGGCAATAAATACTGGCCTTGCTAGTGACACTTACATCCCATGAACAAATAAAATAAAACAGAATCAGGAGAGAGAGAGAGAGAGTCAATCAGAAGAAGAAAAGTGCCTCAGGTATTTGTGTGTACAATAGCAGTTCCCGTGGTGTCAATTTGTAATTAGGGACCAGTAAGTTACAGACAACACAGGCAAGAGTTTCTGTGTGCCTCCTCTGATCTATCACCATTATTTCCGTGGCCAGAAACGGCAAAAGGCATTGTTTCCCCAGGGCCGATCCAACATCTGCCAAGGTTACAGCGGGAAATTGGGAGAAACTCCAGGCGTGCAACTTGAAATCCTTTGGCAGCAACCATGAAGTATAGTTTCTGATTTCAATGCAGCCGTACTTGGGGGAAGCTGAGCAACCCAGAAGTAACAGCTTGGATTTAAACCTGAGCTTGGCTAAGCCACTGATTTTCCTCACATTTCCTTCAAAGCGCCAGTAAAAGTCAGTAGCTGTCTCCATGTATTCTGATAAGAGCAAATTAATTTGATAAACAAGCTGCTGGATGAGAGATATATGGTAGGAAATCTGAGAACCTGTTCAAGACGATCTTTGAAATTCTTTTTATTCAATAGCTACATACTTTAATAAAACTGGCACAGCCTCGCATGGTTTTTAGAAATTGTATGTTACACAGAATCATATACAGCACAGAAACAGACCATTCCGCCAAACTAACCTATTCTCCGCGGGAACCCTCTCCCATCCCGCAACGTCTATTATCCTCTTCGCTAAAAACAGACCATCTGGTCATTACCTCAGTGCTGTTTGTGGGATCTTGCTGTGCGCAAACAGGCTGCTGCGTTTCCCACATTACAACAGCAACTACACTTCAAAAGTACTTAATTTGCTGTAAAGCGCTTTGCCATGTCTTGAGGTTGTGAAAGGCGCTATATAAATGCAAGTCTTTCTATCTTCAATCTTTGTACTTCATCTCGCCCTGTCAACACATCATTCTAATCCTTTCCCCCTCATGTGTTTATCAAGCATCCCCTTAAATGAATCATGGGAGTGCATGAGTCTGAGAGCTCAACCTGCCTGGACTGAGCAATGCTACCAGCAACGGACGGTTACAGGAGCTGCATCCGCCCGGGGTGCCCTGCAGTTGCCCCTGACACAAAGGTCTTTTCTTCCATTTATAGAGGAACGTGAAGCCATGAAAGACAGAAAGCCCCATAAGCCACGAAGCAGGTTTCTGCCACGTACTTGTACCACCTAACCTATTGCTTGCTCTACCCCATCCATTAATCGCTTCAGAGAGTTCTGATCCCTGAACATAATGAAGGTAAACTTCAGAATTCTCATCCACCCTCACACTTACACCATCCCAGCTGTTCTCCATGCAGTATTGTCCCTTTGCCTTTCAGTGTCAGCTGTGGCTCTCAGTTGGTAACACTCCTGCCTCTGAGTTGGAAGTTTGTGGGTTCACTCCAGAGACTTAGCACAAAAATCAAGGCTGACACTCCAGTGCAGTACCGTCTTTCGAATGGCATGTTCAACTGAAGCCCTGTCTACTCTCTCAGGTGGATGTAAAAGATCCCATGGCACTATTTTGAAGAAGAGTAAGGGAGTTCTCCCTGGTGTCCTGGTCAATATTTCTCCCTCAATCAACATCACAAAAAATTACAGATTATCGGTCATTATCTCGTTGCTGTTTGTGGGAGCTTGCTGTGCACAAATTGGCTACTGCGTTTCCCACATTCCAACAGTGACTACACTTCAAAAGTACGTCATTGGCTGTAAAGGGCTATGCGATGACTGGCGCTATATAAATGCAAGTCTTCCTGTTTTCTTCAGTCTGTACTTATCCCTATTAACTGCCAATCCTGTTTGTCAGAGGAATTAATCATCTCAGCCTGAACTGCGGAGTGTCCATCGCACATTCCCATTATACTATGGAGGATAAAACATTTCTTCCAGCATTCATGCAAGGTTAGAATCGCATTTAATCAAAATTGCAAATGAAACAGATATTCTTCATTAAGGTCAGAGTCTTGGCCTTTTTTCCAATTTTTTTAGAATTCTTACTAAACCACACTCAATTTAGTTTTTTTTTAAATTTCCCATTGTTTGGATTAGGAAAATGAGCTAGCATTAGACCTCCTAAAATGAGTGGAAACGTGAAACTGAGCTGGTATTCACAGTGGAAAAATGATAGATTCTCTGGATTGCAGTGTGTTTATAAACTGTCTGTAATGATGGTATTTATGCTGCTATTTTCGATTGCTTTCTGCAAAGAGGGACCAAGTAAGTATTCCACGGGGTAAAGAGTGTACAGAAATCAAGGGTAGTACTTTGTACTGACGTTTTAAAAGTAGAGTTTTGACGTTTTCTTCACTTTACCTGAACTGCCCTGCGGCCATTCTCAAAACATACAATGTGTTATATATCAGTCTGTCCAGCTGAATCTCCTTTACAATCCACACTGTGACAATGGAAGTAAACTGCAATAATTACTGGTGAACAATCAATTAAAAGAGAATCTCTTTACTAAATTGTTTGGCATGTCTCACAGCCACTCTTGTTGGAGACCAGTGGTTGATTTATTTATTATCAGTGCTTTTGAAGTCAAGACTAGAACGGACAGAAACTTTTTAAAAATCCATGTTTGTCAGTGAAGAGTTCCATGTGTCCAATTTTCTGCTTGCCATTTTGCTGACACCTGAACTGATATGACTGCACAGGTCATACCTTTAAACTTACAACGAGGCTGTTGTGGAGCATAAACGCTGCCATAGACCAGGTGGATCGAACAGCCTGTTTCTGTGCTGTCGGCTTGGTGAAACTTGATGTCACAGTTGTGTGGTGCTCCTCATGTAAGGTCTAACTGAGAGATGTTTACAGCTGGAAGCTGAGCAAGGAATGAAGGAATTTGCAGGGAGGAAAGAATCCAAAGGCACTTATGTTTTAGGAGGCTGGTGAATGCAGGGAGAGATAGATAAAGGTTTTAGAAGAGCGTGCCAGAGGGCAAGAGCATAATAGTCAAAAGATCAGCCCTCAGGAGAGGATGAAGCCACCAATTATACACCAGATTTTATAATTCTTTGAAGCATGCGACCATGACTTAAACAAATTAATGCCAGTATTTGGTTCCGTATAACACAACTGAACATCAAATAACATCAGAGCAAAACTGTTTCCACCAAATGCCTGGCTTTTGCACTGATGTTACATGGTTTTTATGCCCCATTGACACAAAAACTTCAGCATAACTTGGAGGTAAAATCACCAATCTTATAGGACAGTGAATTGAGCAAGTGATAGGGGACCAACTTGAGGAGACGAACACACAGCAATTGGTCTTTGGACTGGTTATTATGTGAGTGCAGTCGCGCACGGTCAACTTTAAAATATTCCGAGGAAACGCGACCTTCGTGTTTTTTTTTTATGTTAGCAATCTGCTGTGTAATAAGAAATTAAAACTCCAAAGTTAATTGTAGGGGACAGTGAAGAGTGATTTGGAAGATTAATTAATAAAATAAACTACATCTAGACCAAGCTTGTCCCACATACGTCCCGCGGGCCAGGATCCAGCCCGCCAAAGGTTTCCATCCGGCCCGCGGGTGTAAACTGTATCCGAGGCCGTTCCTCATCCTCCCCAGGGCTCCGTGACTGGAGATGGGAAATTCCCATTGTCTTCTTCTTGCAGACTGGCCTTTTTAAAAACATCGCACTGAGTTTCACAGCTCAGCTGCTGACGCAGGAAGTGGAAACACACTTCCCAACACCGGACAGATTTGGGGTTTTCCGACTTTTTTCAAAACGTCCACAGGAAAACCTCAAATCTGTCCGATGTTGGGAAGCGCATTCCGCTTCAGCAACTGAGCTGTGAAACGCAGTATGATGTTTTTAAACAAACTGACCGAGCAAAAGCTGCTCAGCTGAGTGTTCCCACTCAATGTAGCTGTCAGTAAGGTGGGGGGGGGGGGGTGGAACAGAGAGAGAGAGAAGGGAAAACAGAGGGGGGAAACAGAGAGAAAGGGGGTAATAGAGAGAGGAGGGGACAAAGAGAGAGGGGAACAGAGAGAGAGAAGGGTGAAACCAGAGAGAGAGAGGGGGAAAACAGAGAGAGAGAGGGGGAAAACACAGAGAGAGAGGGGGAAAAGAGAGGAGAGGAAACAGAGAGAGAGAGCGAGGGGGACAAGAGAAAGGGGAACAGAGAGAGAGAGGGGGAAAACAGAGAGAGGGAGGGGAAAAGGGAGGGGGGAAATGGAGAGAGGGGGGAAATGGAGGGGAGGAAACAGAGAGAGAGGGGGGAAAAGAGAGGAAGCAAAACAGAGAGGGGGGGAACGGGGGGAGAACACAGAGCGCAAGGACGACGCAGAGAGTGGGAAGCACAGGGAGAGAGAGAAACAGAGAGAGAGATCAAGATCACTCCTGACAGATGGGTATCTATCCAGAATACTCTGCATCGCTACATCAAGTGTGCATGCAGAGGTTGACTACTTTTGCAAGCAAAAACAATGCCAGGTATGTCACTAAACCAGTTTTCAATATGGTGACGAGAAAGTAGGTCAATAAATTAGTCTTCTCATTTAAAGCTTCTTCACAAAAATGCACATTTGTTGTTGTTTTTATTAGTAAGATAAATTTTTAATGCCTTTATCTTTTGAAATTTCCTCACCGGCCCCCTGGGCCGAGCAAAAATTGCAATGCGGTCCTCCGCCTGAAAAGGTTGGGCAACCCTGATCTATAGGTGGCACAGTGGCGCAGTGGTTAGCACCGCAGCCTCACAGCTCCAGCGACCCGGGTTCAATCCTGGGTACTGCCTGTGTGGAGTTTGCAAGTTCTCCCTGTGTCTGCGTGGGTTTTCTCCGGGTGCTCCGGTTTCCTCCCACATGCCAAAGACTTGCAGGTTGATAGGTAAATTGGCCGTTATAAATTGCCCCTAGTATAGGTAGGTGGTAGGGAAATATAGGGACTGGTGGGGATGTGGTAGGAATAGGGGATTAGTGTAGGATTAGTATAAATGGGTGGTTGATGGTCGGCACAAACTCGGTGGGCCGAAGGGCCTGTTTCAGTGCTGTATCTCTAAATAAAAAATAAATAAAATAAACAAACTTATAGGATCTGTTGCTGTTTCATTTTGGTTTCTCAATGATTAGAACCGAGTTGATGAAAGTACGAACAAACTTTTATTGACAGTTTAGAACACGCACCAAACTCCATTGAATTTGGTCACACTAACAAACAAGATTGTTCTGTGCTGAGATAGGTTGAGCCCACAGCACAGCGATGTGGTGTCAGGTGCCTAGCCCGCTTGCTGCATTTGACTTCAGCTGTTGAATTCATACTTTTCCATTTCTTCCGTGACTGATGTGAAAGTCAAGCGGACCTAATTTTCCCGACTACAGCAAGTGAGCTGAAGGATTTCTCACACAAAACATTTTTTAACTGGAAAACTTGATTTGCCATGTTAGAAGTCTCCTGCTCTGATAGATAAAGCCACATTATGGTTACCTTACGTACTTGCTTTTCATTATGTTTAAAAAATGTGGCCCTGAATTAGATGTAATTACAATTCTTTAGTGGAAATTGGAGACACTGTTCCCGAGAGGCAATTAAAACTGACCTTAGTGAAATTATAACCTGTTGTAATTTGCTGCTTGCCTCAGTGCACTTTGTTCACATTTTGTGAGTGTAATAAGATACAGTTCATCGTGATAGGGAGCATGGAATGTGTGAAACTTTACTTACTGAATTTTACTGATTACTTCAGATGTGCCTTAAATTGTAGGAAAGCTCGTCTGGGTTTCATGCGACCCACTGATGCAGTGCAGGCTTGCCTTGTGATTGCCTCCGAATTTTTGTTTTGCATTTTGTTCCAGGGATTGCCCATCTCCAGTTGCAGTGAGAAGGTGGCGGTGGGCTGCCGCCTTGAAACAATTGTTTTGCATTTGTTTTACAATGTAGTGACTTGCTGCAACAGTTTCAGAGGTCATTAGAAAGGAACCACGTAATGTGGGACTGGAGTCACATGTAGGTCAGACCTGGTAGGGGTGGGAGAGTCACTTCACTAGGGATGTTACATATGATCTGCTGCAAACTTCTTCACTCCCTCCTTTTTCCCAAACACCCATCAGTTTCAGATCTAACCAAGACTACTTTAGTCGTTTAGTCCTCCTTGGTTCAAGGCCTTTTTGCGTACGTTTTTCGATCATACAGATGATGTGGCAGACGCTGTATTTTCAAAGGCACCTTTTAGCTTCATATTTAAAGAGAAGTGCAGGTAACTCTGTGAATCGGAGCATAGAACAGCTGATGCTGTTTCTATTGTGATTGAATCTTAAGATTTTTTTTTAAACGAGCTTTAGCACAAAGAGCAAATGGAAGTGTTTTACACAGAGAGTGGCGAGGCTGTGGGATGCATGATTGGAGATAGTGATTGAAGTAGAGAACCTATTAACATTTAACAGTCGGTTAGTTAGGTGGTTGATGGAAAGAGGATAAAGGGACATGGATACAGGACTGGAACATGAGATTAGGAAATACTGCTTGTGTGGAGGATAAGCACCAATGTAGACTAAAATGAAAACAAAACGTGCTGGATGTACTCAGTTGTTCTGGCTGTATCTGCGCAGAGAGAAACAGAGTTAACATTTCAGGTCAATAGCCTTTCGTCAGAACTGGAAAAAGTTAGAGATGTAATAGGTTTTAAGCAAGTACTGAGGCAGGGAGAGGGATGAGGGGGAAAAGCAAAAAGGAAGGTCAGTGATAGGGTGGAAGGCAGGAGAGATGAAATGACAGAATAGACTAGGCATGTTTCTTTGTTGTAATTCTTTTGTCATTCTTTGCAATTGCATTTTCCATGTAATATTTACTAGAATAATACCAGGAATGAGGCATTTCTGTTATGTGGAGAGACTGGAGAAGCTATGGTTGTTCCCCTTAGAGCAGAGAAGGCTAAGATGAGAATTGATAGAGGTGTTCAGAATCATGAACACCTTTGATAGCACAGAGAGAGAGAAACTGTTTTTGTAGTGGCAGGCAGTTTGTTAACCAGAGGACACAGATTTAAGGTGATTGGCAAAAGAACCAAAGGCGACATGAGGAGACTTTTTTTACGCAGTGAGTTGTTGTGATCTGGAACGCGCTGCCTGAAACGGCAGTGGAAGCGGATTCAATAGTAACTTTCAAAAGGGAATTGGAGAAATACTTGAAGGGAAAGAGTGGGAGTAGTTGGACAGCTCTACCAAAGAGCCAGCACAGGCATGATGGGCTGAATGGCCTCCCGCTGGGGTGTAACATTCTATGACTCGCAGAACTATTGTATTTAGAGATTTTAATAATCTGATGTCACAGCATATTTGTAAGTGATCTAAAAACGTTTCACAAGCACAGTCACAAAAACCCAACATGAGATGAGGCCAAATCCCATGTTCAGTGCAGCAAAGGCTTTGCTCTGAAGTATCAGGAGGAAGGGAAAGGGCGGCTACTATAGCAAGATGAATCATTAGCAAATTAGCACAAACAGACAATGGCAATCCTGAGAATGTGGATGTGCACAGAAGCCATGTGTCAGTAGTAACTGTGTGTGTCTGCCTTTGGGGGCGGAGAATGAAGGATTGCTTTCAGTGCCAGGACATTGTTACAACATTTTTTTTTAAATTTCAGAAGTATCCTGATTATTGAGTAAACTGATAAAGATCAAGAACAGTAACATTAAAAGGGGAGGAACGATTTTTGTGAAGAAGTTGTTTTTGTTTTTAAGCTGATTGTTCTGCTTTTAGAGATTGTGATTTGACACAATAGCATTGAGCTGCACCGGATGCAGGTAGAGCACGCAAATAAGTAAGCGAGGCAAAGAGCAGCTGAGAGGCTGAACACAGGCATCAGTGTTCTATAAGCACAGCTGTGTTCTGCTAGCTCTGACTGACAATCGGTGGCTTGCTAGGGTAATTCAGCTTTCTAAAACTCCTGTATACACAGGGAGATGTTTAGTTCCACATTTCTAGTACGGAACATCTCAGCTTATTCTGTCTTTATGTTCCAAGTTTAACGGGTGGGAAGAACATAATTTTGCGAATGCATTTGTGGAGTTGTAATTAACATTTTGGGGGATTTGTTCAAACTATTATTTAAAAACCACCAAGATTGAAAGGAGTAAGAGAGCATTGATGCTGAGCAGTGATGTCGTTCTTTTTTTCAGACATTTTAGGTTCCTCCTGGGGCTCCACGTGGTAGTCCAGGAGAATGCGCTCGCTTTGTAGTTGGATTGCATCACACTTGGTTAACAAGCATAAAGCAAGTGCGATAGGGCCCAGTATTGTGGGGGTCTTGTGCACACTCATTCCAAACCAGAAGTGCGCCAGCTACCATATTGATGAAAGCTCCTACATGGGCATCCAGAACCCAACGCAGTAAGCCCATTGCACGTACAAACCCAAAAATTAACAATATTGCCCCACGTCCTTCTAAAATAAGAGTAAACTATCCCAAAAGACCCGTTACCTTCTCCTGATCCTGTTAATTACTCATGATGGGACCTACTGCACCGATCAATACTCCGCCACTTACTTACCGGTTCATTAACATCATTTAGCATAATTGCTGTACAAAATCTGAAGAAAAACTTCAGCGTAAACTGCAGTCCAATATTCAGAGGCTTTCTTTTTACCCTTTCTGCATAACCGAATATTGTAAAGAGCAATGTGGTGAATAACTCGCAAGGAAAAACAAAGTGCCAGCAGTTATTAACAGATTTCCTCAATAGATTTTCAGAATTCCTCTTTACTGCAGAGCACTGCCCTCAGGACATCCTATATTGCAAGGTTACAGGTATTTGTTTTAGTCTGTGAACTGTCACAGTGCATCCTGATAGGGTTACGTAATCGTAGATAGCCCAAGCTGTTATTTTTAACAATCTGTTTTTCATTACCAGCAGACTAAAATAACCGGGAGCCAGGTAGCTCAGACATTCGATTGAGTCCTTGTCTCCATACTGGAGGGTCATGAGTTCACGTCTCAGTTTTTTGCGCTTGTTACCTGAACTCAGTTCCTTTCGTCAATGAGTTCTTGTCAGTGTTTAAGAGAGCAGGAGATGCTTCATTTGCAGCGGTATCTTCTCTCAAGGACTTTTCCGTCAGCCAAGGCATCAGATGTAAGCAGAATGTTCCACTAAAACTGCCGTCTATTATCCGACTCATTCCCCTTTTTAGTATCACTTGTGTTTTACTTGAAGTCAGAAGGTTGTGCATTCAAGTGCCACTCTCGCACTTGAGCACAAAAATCTAGGCTGGCACTCCTGCGCAGTACTGAGGGAGTGCTGCACTGTCAGAGATGCTGTCTTTCACATCAGATGTTAAACCGAGGCCCCGTCTGCCCTCTCAGGTGGGCAAACTGGGCCTTTTCAAAGTGAAACTGTGAATGTGGAGTTTAACCCTGAGTTATTGGACTGCCATAAAAAGCTTAACATGTTCACAATTTTAACAGAGGCCGTAACCCACTTGTTTTAAATTGACTAAAAATGTATTTGCTGAAAGAGTATTCAGGAAGTTAATGGGATTATGTAAAAATATCACAGATCAGTATTAACAGACCTCCTTTTTCCCTAAGTTAACTCATTAATTATTAATTATTCTCTTGGGTTTTGAAGAATGAGAGGTGATCTCATTGAAACCTACAAAATACTTAAAGATAGACAGGGCAGATGCAGGTAAGATGTTTGCCCCTGGTTGGGGAGTCTAGAACCAGGGCACACAATTTCAAAATAAGGGGGAAGCCACTTAGGACAGAGATGAAGAGAAATTTCTTTACTCAGGAGGGTTGTGAATCTTTGGAATTCTCTACCCCAGAGGGCTGTGGAAGCTCAGCCTTTGAGTATGTTTAGAGCAGAGATTGACAGATTTCTAAATACAAATGACATAAGGGGATATGGGGATAGTGTGGGAAAAAGGCATAGAAGGGAATGATCAGCCATGATCATATTGAGTGGCGGGGCAGGCTCGATGGGCTGAATGGCCTACTCCTGCTCCTATGTTCCTATGCCATCTAGCAGTTACAGGACACAGTTAGGAGATTTTGGTTATGCCTGGATAAAGTGACATTTTATTTTCTTAATGAATATTTGCTGACAAATCAAACTTTTATCCCTTCTTCTTCCCTTTCTCACTCCCTTTGCCCTCATTTTCATCTTTATTCCTGTCGAGAGGTACTTGGCTTGAGTCCAGTACCTCATCAGGACCATTAACAACAACAACTTGAATTTTTATGGCATTCTCACATGAAAGAATATCTCAAAGCCAATAAGCAAGCAAGAAGGGCATCATAGCATAGGAAGAATTGGGGCAGAGTAGACGGAGAGCATGCAGGCCCCCAGACCCTGGACTGTCGTCACCAATCCTGTAACTAAACACTGGAAGTATAAGAAAGAAAATCTCCAATATCGTGAACTTTAGTGCTCTAAAGAGAACAGTGCACAGATGCTGTTTTTACACAGGCTGTTACCGTGTATTGGTGGTATGTTATACAGATGTGTGATTGGCTGCGTTGATGTGTTACAACACTCAGTATAACCAGATGGGAGAATGGAATTAACCAAGCAACTGGAATGCAGTTTTACAGTGTTTGTTTCACCCCAGTGCTCATCCATTAACCTCACACTCAAATTCCCTGAGCCACCCTGGTGGCAGGTTTGAGAATATAGGGTTTGTATCCTTTTGATTAACTAACTCAGTCAGGCCCTGAACACCACAGTGATGTTTTTTCTCTGTTGACTGTACCAGAATAAGTTGTTGAGTTTATAAATGGGTGTTTTTGTAAATGATTACATTCCAATCATGAGCAAACTTGTTACTTATGTTTAAAGATAGTTTTTTAATTTGGAAATGTTCTTGCATTTGATTGTTGAGCGTACATAAGGAGTTCATGGCAGAACATTCAGTTTTACAGAATGAAGAGTGCCTGAAAAATTCAAATATATATATATATATATATATATAAAAAATGTGAAGATCCAGCCTTTAACTGAGATAAATATTTGTTAAAGCTTAATAAAATACAGATATAATGGGAGGGAGCAATCCAGTTCACTAAAGTGAGCGGCCACCATTAACGCATGGAAAGAGGCCAGATGAAAATAAACACAGCGGGTGATAGGGGAACAATTCAGTCCCACATTTGGATTTGAAACTTGAACCAGTGAAGGTTTCAGCTTGTTTCTAACAGAATACAGAAAGCTGAGCCTTCTAGTTTAGTCAGTGCTCTATCTAGCATTCAGTTTAAAACCCACTGGAGCACTCATTATAAACAAATTGGGAAATGCAACTGACTAATCAACTGGAATGTAGTTTTACAGTGTTCATTTCACAGCTGTTGAAATTAATGTTTAAAGCAGGCACATTCATTTCATGGTTAATTTTGAGCCTAACCCTATTAAGCCCCTTTATTGACACTGTTATAAATTTCTTGCTCTGTTAAAAGTTTCTTTGTGTGATTTAGTAGTGAATTGAACAGTACGCTCTTCAAAGTTTAAAACAGTTTCAGATTTATTCTTTTATTTCTTTCAAATAGCATGTAAGAAGGCCGGTAAGCAAGGTTGGTTGAATTGAAGGAGGGGGGAGTAGAAACTTAATTTCATAGATTAGTTTTTTTTAACCAAGCTTCCATCATGCATTCTTTTAACATTGTTTGAACAATGCGTAGCCAAGGTCCTATTGCTGTAATATCCTCAGCATTTCCTTCCCATCCTCATGTCCTTGCTCTCAGGACAGGTGCAGTCCTCTGCTTTTATCATTGTTTTGCAAAAACAGGAAATGGGGAAAACTAACGTGATTAGACCATCCCAATTACACATAACTTCAGAAATCCAGAGGTAGAGTTTCCACATGGAGCACTATCACGAAATTGCACCCAAAATGCACTTGAAATTATGCTGGTTGGGTTACATTTCAAGTTTCCGCTAAAATTCACATGGATAATTGGAAATGTAAAATGCACAATCAAGCCGCAATGGAATGTAATTGTTTCTTTATTCAAAAATAAGTATTCCTTTATGTGTTTAAGACTGGTAACCTGGTGCAGTTTTATTAACGCAGCTGTAAATGGGCAAGTCAGCAAAAATAAGCATTTTTAATAAGGTGTACCGTTTGCTACCCTGTGAATAACTTGATTTAAGATCATTGAAAATGACTTAATAAAACTATACTGAGGCACTTAACAGTTTCCTTAGTAAGTTTCTTAGTAAATTAAGTCTTTTTTGATATGAAATGTTTTTGAAAATGTGCCTAGTGCTTGCACACCTAAGAAAGCGAAGAGCCATCTTGAAGCAGCACAATCAGCAAACACTCGCAATTTCAACCTGGGGACATGGGCAGTCTGGTCTCATCCCAGTGAATTGAATTTGGAATCAGTGTGCAAGTTGTTTTGGGGGTAACTCATCTAGACCTCAAACTCCCCGATGTTTTGCAGTGGTCAGGGCAATTCTGCTCGGATTGCACTGCTATTACTTCATAACCCAGTGAAAACTCTACCTCACTAGTGTTTCAAACTCAATCTCAAAAATACAACACTTTTTCTTCAATAACAGGTGCATATTGTCCATGCCAGTTTTTGGTGTTGGGTCATTTCTGTAAGAGTTCAAATTTATAGCTCCTCCGATATATCGCTTGGTAAATGTCCTGCCTCATGGAATTGAGCTTTGTGGATCAGCAAAATTCCAGGATCAATCCACTCTCTGCAGCCCTGTTAGACACTGGCAGTTGGAACAGTGGGAAAGGGCACTTTCGAGAGGCATTCAGAGGAATTGGGGAATCCCTTGTACACAAATCACAGAAAGTTAGCATGTAGGTGCAACAATTAGGAAGGCAAATGATATGTTGGCCTTTATTGCAAGTGGGTTGGAATACAAGAGTAAGGAAGTCTGGCTGCAGTTACATAGGGCTTTGGTGAGATGACACCTGGAGTACTGTGTCAGTTTTAATCTCCATACCTAAGGAAGGATATACTTGCCTTGGAAGTGGTGCAATGAAGGTTTACTGGATTGATTCCTGGGATGAGAGGGCTATCTATCAGGAGAGATTGAGTTGAATAGGTCTGTATTCTCTGGAGTTTATAAGGATGAGAGGTGATCTCATTGAAACATATAAAATTCTTTGAGGGCTTGACAGGAGACTGTTGCCCACTGGCTGGAGAGTCTAGAACTAGGGGGTCACCATCTCAGGATAAGGTGTCAGCTGTTTAGGACTGAGCAGAGAGATTTTTCCACTCAGAATGTTGTGAACCTTTGGAATTCTCTGCCCCAGAAGGCTGTGAATTCTTAGTCATTGAGCATGTTCAAGATGGAATCATTAGATTTTTGGGCACTAAGGAAATCAAGCGATAACGGGAAAGGGCAAGAAAGCGGAGTTAAGTAGAAATTCAGCCATGATCTTACTGAATGGTGGAGCAGGCTCGAGGGGCTGAATGGCCTCCTCCTATTTCTTGTGTTCGACAATTGTCTTCGGTGCCCCGGGTTAAGCAGGATGGGGAAGGGGGGAGGGGGGAAATCAGCCAGACTCCTTGCAATGTGGAAAATTGCCCAGGTATGTCCTGTACACAAAAAGCAGGACAAGTCCAACCCGGCCAATTACCGCCCCATTAGCCTACTCTCAGTCATCAGTAAAGTGATGGAAGGTGTCATCAACAGTGCCATCAAGTGGCACTTGCTTAGCAACAACCTGCTCAGTTATGCTCAGTTTGGGTTCCGCCAGGGCCACTCAGCTCCTGACCTCATTACAGCCTTGGTTCAAACATGGACAAAAGAGCTGAACTCAAGAGGTGAGGTGAGAGTGACTGCCCTTGACATCAAGGCAGCATTTGACCGAGTATGGCATCAAGGAGCCCTAGCAAAACTGTAGTCAATGGGAATCAGGGGGAAAACCCTCCGCTGGCTGGAGTCATACCTAGCGCAAAGGAAGATGGTTGTGGTTGTTAGAGGTCAATCATCTGAGCTCCAGGACATCACTGCAGGAGTACCTCAGGGTAGTGTCCGAGGCCCAACCATCTTCAGCTGCTTCATCAATGACCTTCCTTCAATCATAAGGTCAGAAGTGGGGATGTTCACTGATGATTGCACAATGTTCAGCACCATTCGCAACTCCTCAGATACTGAAGCAGTCCGTGTAGAAATACAGCAAGACCTGGACAATATCCAGGCTTGGGCTGATAAGTGGCAAGTAACATTCTCGCCACACAAGTGCCAGGCAATGACCATCTCCAACAAGAGAGAATCTAACCATCTCCCCTTGACATTCAACGGCATTACCATCGCTGAATCCCTCACTATCAACATCCTAGGGGCTACCATTGACCGAAAACTGAACTGGAGTAGCCATATAAATACCGTGGCTACAAGAGCAGGTCAGAGGCTAGGAATCTTGAGGCGAGTAACTCACCTCCTGACTCCACAAAGCCTGTCCACCATCTACAAGGCACAAGTCAGGAGTATGATGGAATACTCTCCACTTGCCTGGATGGGTGCAGCTCCAACAACACTCAAGAAGCTCGACACCATCCAGGACAAAGCAGCCCGCTTGATTGGCACCCCATCTACAAACATTCACTCCCTCCAGCACCGACGCACAGTGGCAGCAGTGTGTACCATCTACAAGATGCAATGCAGCACCTCACCAAGGCTCCTTCGACAGCACCTTCCAAACCCGCGACCTCTACCAACTAGAAGGACAAGGGCAGCAAATAGATGGGAACACCACCACCTGCAAGTTCCCCTCCTAGTCACACACCATCCTGACTTGGAACTATATCGCCGTTCCTTCACTGTCGCTGGGTCAAAATCCTGGAACTCCCTTCCTAACAGCACTGTGGGTGTACCTACCCCACATGGACTGCAGCGGTTCAAGAAGGCAGCTCACCACCACCTTCTCAAGGGCAATTAGGGATGGGCAATAAATGCTGGCCTGACCAGCGACGCCCACATCCCGTGAATGAATAAAAAAAAAGGCATAGAGGGATATGGAATTAATGCAGGCAGGTGGGATTAGTATAGATAGGCATTATGGTCGGCATGGACGGGGTGGGCCGAAGGGCCTGTTTCTATGTTGTATGACTCTGTGACTCTATGATTCACAAAGCATTTATCTGGTCGAATTACTGTGGCCTAAAACACTTTTAGATGCATCATCTAGTGACTCATTCTTAAAAACTTGAATCCTTCCCTTTTTCATTTCATGACATAATTAAAACAAGAGACAATCTTGCATAAATGTTAATCCCTCTCGCTTTCTTATCGTTCTTTTGTTTCAGTAATGGAGTTAAAGAAAGTGCTTAATTGTCTCATCATTTAAAGAATGTTTTTTTCTCTCTTGATGCATCTGTGAATAGCAGCTTCAGTAAATCATTTTTTTGCTCACAGGGTCCCAGGAGTCAGACAGCTCTCAGTCTGCCAAGAAGGACATGTTAGCTGCCCTGAAATCTCGACAGGATGCTCTGGAGGAGACCCTTCGAGTACGCCTGGAGGAACTGAAGAAGCTCTGTCTGAGAGAGGCGGTAAGCAGGGCTTCAGTGCTGGCAGACACCAAAGGATGCTCTCGTTTCTGTTCCTGTATGGAAATATTTCTGAAGAGATAGACAGATATGGTGAAAAGGCAGGGATGTGGGGCTGAGATCAGACAAAATAAAAATTGATTGGCTTAGTATTGAGCCAAATGGCCTTTCCATCTTAAATTTTGCTGTAAGATTGAAATAGAGATAACTAAATTAATATAATATTCTGGTAACTGAAAGGGAATAGTACACTGGCAGGAATTCTTTCAATTTAAGGCAACAAATGTTCTTTTTTAGATTGTCTTTTTATTTTTAAGACTTGAAATTCCAATTTTGGGGCTCAGTTGCCAGGGGAATATCCATGGATGTTCCTGCACCATGAGGCTTTCACCTTGAGTGGGCACCAACCTGTCCCAATCGAACTTACTAATGGCATCTGAGATTTAACATCAGGCATCTAGAACCCAAAAAGATGTTGCTTCCTGTGTGGAACAGTGACCATTGCCAAACGGTTAGACTCAGTGCACACATCAGCAGTGCAGTTCTCTTATATTTTGTCGTAGCTAATTGCTTTTTAGTTACATTTCAGTCCATATGAGCCATCTAACAATCTTCGAGTCACTGAGAACTTGCAGGTTTGTCGTGCGGTTTGGGAGCTGGTAATCGTCAGATGTCATTTTCAAGTTTGGCGGGGTGAGGAGCTGCCAGTATCTGACTGGCCGGCGGTAATACACACTGCCCTGTTTTCCAGACCATTGACTTCCATGGGGTGTATTATGGATTGATGATCTGACACCTCCAGTTTTTCAGGTTCGTCAAAGTTCAGAGTTGACCCCACAATCAAGGGTGGTTAACGCTCAAACTAAGCAGCCCACCATTGGCACAGGAAGAGGCTCATTCTTTTCCATCTCCACTCTCTGCTGCCATGTCAGCCACAGTTATGGGATGTGCCCTGGCGACTGTCGAACTCCTGAGCTTGAGAGCTTTCAGCACATTCTGTTTCATTTTCATTTTGGTTAAGACTGTGAGAAAGATCTTAAGCTAGTAGCAGTGAAAGGCATCAGCAACACAGTGATGTTGCCATGTCCTGTTGGTACCATGTCATGCAGAACTCTTCACCGTGACAGCGCTCCTTTGTTAATAAGATTTTGCAGCATTTGTAAGACAGTCAGAAATGTGTGCTTCTCGATACAGCTCACAGCCGTATGCCCTCAACACTCCAGCTGGTCCTCAAAGTCTGAGGAGCCTCAATCTGGGGCTACGGGCCAAGAGCTGGAAGGTGGGATCAGACTGGATAGCTCTTTTCTGGCCGGCACATACATGATAGGCCGAATGGCCTCCTTCTGTGCCGTAAATCTTTCTATGTTTCTTCTATGTTTTAATGTCTTTTCATTTCGTTTGCAGGAATTGACAGGAAAGTTGCCCAAGGAATATCCTTTGGACCCCGGGGAACAGCCGCCCACCGTTCGACGTCGAATAGGCACCTCCTTTAAACTGGATGAACAGAAGATCATGCCTAAGGGAGAGGTAAACATAGAGTTATACCGAACGTACAGCACAGAAACAGGCCATTCAGCCCAGCTGGTCCATGCTAGTGTTTGTGCTCCACATTGGATTTATTAATGACTATTTTATATTTATGACCCCTAGCCTTGGTCTCCCCCACAAGGGGAAATCTCTTCTCTACATCTACCCTATCAAACTCTTTCATAACCTTACAGACTCCTTTTATGCCACCCCTCAGCCCTTTTCTAGATAAGAGAACCCCAGCTTGTTCAATCTTTTCTGATAGGCGCAACCTCTCAGTTCTGATATCATTCTTGTTAAACTTTTCTGCACCTTTTCCAGTGCCTCCAGATCCTTTTTATAATATGGGGACCAGCACTGTGCACAGTGCTCCAGTGTAGTCGGATGAAGGGATATGGGGACCAGCACTGTGCACAGTGCTCCAGTGTAGTCAGACTAAGGGATATAGAGACCAGCACTGTGCACAGTGCTCCAGTGTAGTCAGACTAAGGGATATAGAGACCAGCACTGTGCACAGTGCTCCAGTGTAGTCAGACTAAGGGATATAGAGACCAGCACTGTGCACAGTGCTCCAGTGTAGTCGGACTAAGGGATATAGAGACCAGCACTGTGCACAGTGCTCCAGTGTAGTCGGACTAAGGGATATAGAGACCAGCACTGTGCACAGTGCTCCAGTGTAGTCAGACTAAGGGATATAGAGACCAGCACTGTGCACAGTGCTCCAGTGTAGTCGGATGAAGGGATATGGGGACCAGCACTGTGCACAGTGCTCCAGTGTAGTCGGATGAAGGGATATGGGGACCAGCACTGTGCACAGTGCTCCAGTGTAGTCAGACTAAGGGATATAGAGACCAGCACTGCCCACAGTGCTCCAGTGTAGTCAGACTAAGGGATATAGAGACCAGCACTGTGCACAGTGCTCCAGTGTAGTCGGACTAAGGGATATAGGGACCAGCACTGTGCACAGTGCTCCAGTGTAGTCGGACTAAGGGATATAGAGACCAGCACTGTCCACAGTGCTCCAGTGTAGTCGGACTAAGGGATATAGAGACCAGCACTGTCCACAGTGCTCCAGTGTAGTCGGACTAAGGGATATAGAGACCAGCACTGTCCACAGTGCTCCAGTGTAGTCGGACTAAGGGATATGGGGACCAGCACTGTGCACAGTGCTCCAGTGTAGTCGGACTAAGGGATATAGAGACCAGCACTGTCCACAGTGCTCCAGTATAGTCGGACTAAGGGATATAGAGACCAGCACTGTCCACAGTGCTCCAGTGTAGTCGGACTAAGGGATATAGAGACCAGCACTGTCCACAGTGCTCCAGTGTAGTCGGACTAAGGGATATAGAGACCAGCACTGTCCACAGTGCTCCAGTGTAGTCGGACTAAGGGATATAGAGACCAGCACTGTCCACAGTGCTCCAGTGTAGTCGGACTAAGGGATATAGAGACCAGCACTGTCCACAGTGCTCCAGTGTAGTTGGACTAAGGGATATAGAGACCAGCACTGTCCACAGTGCTCCAGTGTAGTCGGATGAAGGGATATGGGGACCAGCACTGTGCACAGTGCTCCAGTGTAGTCGGATGAAGGGATATGGGGACCAGCACTGTGCACAGTGCTCCAGTGTAGTCAGACTAAGGGATATAGAGACCAGCACTGTCCACAGTGCTCCAGTGTAGTCAGACTAAGGGATATAGAGACCAGCACTGTGCACAGTGCTCCAGTGTAGTCGGACTAAGGGATATAGGGACCAGCACTGTGCACAGTGCTCCAGTGTAGTCGGACTAAGGGATATAGAGACCAGCACTGTCCACAGTGCTCCAGTGTAGTCGGACTAAGGGATATAGAGACCAGCACTGTCCACAGTGCTCCAGTGTAGTCGGACTAAGGGATATAGAGACCAGCACTGTCCACAGTGCTCCAGTGTAGTCGGACTAAGGGATATGGGGACCAGCACTGTGCACAGTGCTCCAGTGTAGTCGGACTAAGGGATATAGAGACCAGCACTGTCCACAGTGCTCCAGTGTAGTTGGACTAAGGGATATAGAGACCAGCACTGTCCACAGTGCTCCAGTGTAGTCGGACTAAGGGATATGGGGACCAGCACTGTCCACAGTGCTCCAGTGTAGTCGGACTAAGGGATATAGAGACCAGCACTGTCCACAGTGCTCCAGTGTAGTCGGACTAAGGGATATGGGGACCAGCACTGTGCACAGTTAGCTGATTATAACTTTTAATAAAACTGCCCTCTTGCAGTTATTCTAATCATTATCATTTTGTCCTTTTAATTTATAAATTAGAGGTTGCAGGTTCTGTTGTCACAGGCTGTGATATGTATATAGTTCAGATCGGCATTTGATGTTTTCTTGTCTATGATCAAGCAAATGTTTTCAGCTTGATCAGTGTGGGTGTTTCTTTCTCAGGGTAATCACAAAGGAACACTGTAAGTGTGTTTCTGTTTATGTTAGAGTGAGACCAGCTACTTCAATGTTTGGATAAAATGTGAAGCAAAACAATAGTGTGTGGCTGTATGGAACAATAGGTTAGCACACTGCTCACTTCCTCACTCTAGATTCAGTGCAGCCAGGCAGTTGAGAAGAGAGTTTCTGTCGTTTGTCTCTCTCTAACCATTATCATAACTGCCTCTTCAAAGAACACACCCTTGATCCCCCACCCCCTCGGTCCTTGCAAACAATCAACCCCATCTCAAACGTTCCTGTCCTCTTCTAGGTGCTTGAATGTGTTTCCGCCTCCTAAATCTGTGCCCACCTTTCCTCCAACTCCATATGTGAATCTCTCCGACCTTCTTTCTGCTCCTACCTTAATCAGAGTTACAAATGATATCCTCGGTGACTGCGGCCATGGTGCATTATCCCTCCTCATCTTCCTCACCCTCTCTGCAGCATTTCACAACATCCTTCTGCAATATCTCTGCTCTGTTAATCAGCTGAGTGATTCTGCCCTCGCTGAGTTCCACTCTTGCCTATCTGCCCGTACCCAGAGCATCAGCAGCAGTGTTTGTTCCTGCCATCCTGAAGCATAACCTACAGAATCCCCCAAAGATCTATCCTTGGCCCCCTTGCTTTCCTCATCTACCTGCCGGCCCTTGATCAAACATGAGGTCAGCTTCCACACGTATGTTACCAACACCCAACTCTACCTCTGCACCACCTCACCCCACAGCTCTGCATCCTCTGTGTTCTGCAGCATTCAGTCTTGGATGAATGGGAGTTTACTCCAGTTAAACACTAGAAAGACCAAAGTCTGGTGCCTCCAGCACAAACTTCACTCCCTGGCCACCGACTCCATCTACCTTCCTATCCACTGTCCCAAGATGAACCAAACTGTTTGCAACCCTCAGTGTTGTAGTTGGCCCTCAGCAAAGCTTCTGACCCCTTATGCTCTCCATCACAAAAAGCACCTACTTCAAGCTAGATAGCATTGCCCACCTCCATCTCTCTCTCAACTCTTCTGCTGCTGAAACTCTCATCTGTCACCTCCAGACTTGACAATTCCAATATAATAAAAGCAAAATACTGCAGATGCTGGAAATCTGAAATAAAAACAAGATATGCTGGAAATACTCAGCAGGTCTGGCAGCATCTGTGCAGAGAGAAGCAGAGTTAACGTTTCAGGTCAGAGACCCTTCTTCAGAACTTGACAATTCCAATGCTTTCCTTACCTCCCATTTTCCACCTTCCCTGAACTTCAGCACATCCAAAACTCTTTGCCCATATCCTATCCCGTGCCACAGCCCACTCATCTATCACTCCTGTGCTTGCTGACCTACACTGGCTCCTGGTTTCCCGTGTCTCAAATTTTAAAATCTTATCCTCGCCCTTGCCTATCACTGTAACCTCCTCCAGCCGTACAACATCCCTCAAACTCTCTGCTCCTTTAACTCTGACCTTTTGTATCTCCCTCCTCCCTTTGCCCAGCAACTGGCAGCCATGCCTTTAACATCCTGGGCCCCATGCTCTGAAATTCCCTGTCTGAGCTACTCCCTATCTGCATCCCCTGAGTCACCTCCTCCTTTAGGACACTCCTTAAAATCCAACTTTCTAACCAAAACCTTGGTCACCTGTCTCTTATTTTATCGATGACTTTGGCTTGGCATCCAATTATTTCTCACAGAATCACAGAATTGTTACAGTGCAGAAGGAGGCTATTCGGCCCATCGTGTCCGCACTGGCTCTCTGAAAGAGCAATTTCCTCAGTTCCATTCCCCCGCCTTCTCCCCATAACCCCGCACATTCTTCCTTTTCATATAACTATCTAATTCCCTTTTGAATGCTTCAATTGAAGCTGCCTCCACCACGTTCTCAGGCAGCGCATTCCAGACCTTAACCACTCGCTGTGTGAAAAAGTTTTTCCTCGTGTCACTTTTGCTTCTCTTACCCAATACTTTAAATCTGTGCCCTCTCGTTCTCGATCCTTTCACGAGTGGGAACAGCTTCCCCTATCTACTCTGTCCAGCCCCCTCATGATTTCTGATTGCATCTCTGATATTTTTGGGCCATTTTTCCTTGTTAAATGCTCAATATAAATGAAAATTGCTGGTGATGCATCCAAGCATCATGTTCATATAAAACTGCCCGGAATTGTTTAAGAATGGCAAGTTGACTGCTCCTCTGGGGCTTTTTTTGATGTATTCAAGTATTTGATTCAGACTCGAAGTGAATTTGTTCATTTGAGCTGTGGTTCTTTGGACTTTTCTATTGCTGCCTGCTTTCCAATCCAGGTCCCATTATTTCTGAGCCATTAGTTCAGCAGAATAAAGCATTCTCATCCAATAAAGCTGTTACCTGTGATGGCCTCACCTCCACCCGTCATTGTCATAGTGAGACGGTGAATATTGACCCTGTGGATTTACTGCAGTAAAATGCAGATCAGGATCTCTCGTCTGCCCAATCCATCAACTATAGAAGCAAAATACTGTGGACGCTGGAAATCTGAAATAAAAGCATAAAATGCTGGGAGTACTCAGCAGATCTGGCAGCATCTGTGGAGAGAGAAACAGTTAATGTTTCAGGTCAGTGACATCTATTACAGATGCTGTTTTGACACATATTTGGAAAGTGTGTCCTTGAAAGAGGGGCGGACTCCAAATCTGCCTCATCCCCCTCCCCTGAATGCAAGGTTGTAGTATATTAGTGGCATGAACCCGGGGGAACTGATCTATCTTGCTTTTCAGGCAGGGTTGTTTAAGTTGGAAGGAAGTTTGCAAGGTTTTGGAAATTTTTTCTCTGAGCTCAGTAACGGATGTTATCCAGGAGCAACAGACCTAGAACAGAAACCACATGGCAACCTGCAATCATTGATCTGCTTCTGTTCAACACTCTCCTCACTGAGAGTCAAGCTGGGAACATGTGAAAAAGGACCTCTATGAATAACACTCGGAGCCCCAGGCAATGCATACGCTCCCATTATCGGACTGGCCCTGAAACCCCCAAACCATAGATCAGTTCTAACTTCAAAACAGACCCTGACTCAAGCCTTGAATTAACTACTTCCCGACAGGCTTGAGGCTAAAGTCTGCACTGCTCTAAACATTCCCAATGTCCAATACTTATGAAGAGTTAATGTTGTAAATCCTGTTGCTCACAGTGCCTGTGTCAATCTGTGCCCTGATGAATTCCTGTGCTTCTTCCATCCCAGGCTTTTGTGTCGCCTGCACAGGTCTAAGACCTCCCTCTGTTCTAACCCAACCACGGCACTCATTTCTAGCTCGTTCTGAGTGGTCACCTGAACTGTTTCATTTCCCCACCGCCCAGCACTAACCTTGTAAAATGGAGAGAGATGGATATCAAGCCATTGAATCAATATCTCCCACTTTACAGGAGGGAATTTTATTCTCTCCCCGTGGCAGGTTTGGCGGCAGGGAGAGCATAACATCAGGTGGGATGGCATCGCGTCTGTGCCAAAATTTAGTCTGGGGTGGGAAGGCCTGTGAATGACCTTCCCGCCCCGCCGCCAAGTGAAGCCCTTAACTGGGTAATTAATCCCTAATTAAGGGCCTCTTCCCGCCACAGCTTCAATTAGCCACGAAAGACCTTGCGGGCTGCTTCCCGGCTGCAGGGTGGGGGGGTGGGGGGGGGGGGGTGTCCCTCTTTCCACCTAGTGCCTTAGTGAACGAGGAACCTGGCATCAGGAAGGGGGTGGGCGGTAGGGGTTCTGCTGAGGGCCACACCCTGCCCTTGCTGCCGAATCCTCTTCTCCTCCCTCACGACCCCACCCTGCGAGGCCCCTCCTGCCCTGACCTACCTTAAGTCTGGTTCCAGCACTGCTCCTCGGTGTCTGGTTGCCGCAGATACAGCAGCAGTTACAACCCCCCCAGTAGCACTAATTGGCTGATAGCTCCTCAAGGGTGGGACTTCTGGCAACAGGGTCCTAAATCGTACAGAAAGCCCGCCCCTGTCAAGTTAAGTGTCTGATTGGCACTAAATTCAGAAGGCCTTCCTACCAAGTGCTGACCTGGGAGCTTGGCGTCGGTTTCCCCCAACGTCGAAACCCCAACCACCTGCAAAAAATTCCACCCCCAGAGTCAAAATTACCTGATTATCTTACAGGTGTTTTATCTGATTCCCAATTCTCTCATGGTCCTCTCTCCATTCCAACATTGGTGCCTCTGTCAGTCAGCTTCACAGATGCCGAGCTTCCATATCAGTTTTTCCAAACTTGATCTTGCACTGGTAACATTTATACCTCAGTGACTGTGATACTGAAACTGTGACCGTGCCCCCTCAAAAGTGGTCTTAGATCACTTGCCAAATGCAACGCACTGTCAGATTCTCCACATCACTCCTTACCAATGTGATGCAAAAACTGCGGACAAATTGAGGCAATAACTGCAGGAAGTGACCTAGCAACTATTTTCAGATAGGCAACAGCCAATAACATTATTTGTTGCAAGACCTGAAGAAACCCCTTTTGTAGCATCGCCACAGGGCAACGCTTTGTGTAGACACACGGAAACACTTCCAGAGAAAAACATCTCTGACGAGACCATTTCCCTCTTCAGGTCAACATTCTGAGCTGTCCAAAACTTTTTTTCTCTGTTTGTTTAGTTCAGTTCTGTCCTGAATGAGATCAGTTTCCTCTAAGCATCAGAAAGTTGAAGGGCAGTTTGTTCACACTTGACCCTGTCAACCATGATGAAGAGAGTTAGTAAGGGAGTGAACCTGGTGAGTGATGATGTTGTATGAGAATCTGATGTATGGATACTGTTATCACTGTACCATCAGGACAAGGGAAATAACTGAGAAAACATGCATTTGTTCAGTGAGATAGGCTACACTGTTTTAAAGGGTAATACCACAGTGCCCTCGATTTAATAATATCGAGTGATGATAATTCATTTTATCATTGGCCTGTGTTCTCACTTTCTGAGTATTTAGACGTTAAACACATTTAGACACTTGCCCTAGCAGGAGTATAACAAAGGTTCACTCCTGGTTCCTATGATGAAGGGATTGTCCTGTAAGGAGAGATTGAGTAGACTAGGGACTGAATTTTTCCAAAGAGGATCAAGTCCTGTTGCTAGGGCCAAAACAGGAGTCGCTCCCACTCCGGCGGGCAACAGGACAGCATTTTAGGAACATAGGACTATAAGAGCAGGAGTAGGCCATTCAGCCCATTGAGCCTGCATCGTCATTTAATTAGATCATGGCTGATCATCTACCTCAACGCCACTTTCCCACATTATCCCCATATCCCAAGATTATCATTAGTATCCAGAAAAATATTGATTACCGTCTTGAACATGCTCAATGATTGAGCTTCCACAGCCCTCTGGGGTAGAGAATTCCACAGATTCACCATCCTCTGAGTAAAGAAATTCCTCCTCATCTCAGTCTTAAATGGCCTGCCCCTTATTCTGAGACTATGTCCACGGTTCTAGACTCACCAGCCAGAGGAAACATCCTATACACATCTACTCTAAGAATTTTGAAAATTTCAACGAGATCACCTCTCATTCTTCAAAACTCTAGAGAATACATGCCCAATTTCTGCAGTTTCTCCTCATAAGACAATCCCGCCATCCCATGGATTAGTCTGGTGAACCTCCGTTGCACTCCCTCTGTGGCAAGTATATCCTTCCTTAGATAAGGAAACCAAAACTGTGTACAGTACTCCAGTTGCGGTCTCAACAAGGCTCTATACAGTTGCAGCAAGACATCTTTACTTCTGTACTCAAATCCCCTTGCAATGAAGGCCAACATACCATTTGCCTTCCTAATTGCTTGCTGCACCTGCATACTAGCTTTTACTGACTCATGAACAAGGACACCCAGGTCCCTTTGGATATCAACACTTCCCACCTCTCACCATTTAAGAAATACTCTGCCTTTCTGTTTTTTCTACCAAAGTGGATCCTTCATACTTATTCACATTATATTCCATCTGCCATGTTCTTGCTCATTCACTCAGCCTGTCCAAATCCTCTTCAAGCCTCCTTGCATCCTCCTCACAATTCACATTCCCACTAGTTTTGTGTCATCAGCAAATTTGGAAATATTATATTTGGTCCCCACATCCAAATCATTTATACAGATTGTGAACATCTGTGGCCCAAGCACTGATCCTTGTGGTACCCGACTAGTAACAACCTGCCATCCTGAGAATGACCTATTTATTCCTGTCAGTTTTCTATCTATTAACCAATTCTCAATCCATTACATATATTACCGCCAATCCCACATGCTCTAATTTTGTTTACTAACCCCCTGTGTGGGACCTTATCAAAAGCCTTCTGGAAATCCAAATGTACCACATCCACTGGTTCTCTTTTATGCTGCAAGTAACATCCTCAAAAAACTCCAGCCGGTGGCAATGAGCTAACATGCCACTGCTGGGACACCCCCACCCCTCTTCCACCCCCACCCCAGCCCCATAGAGCTGCCGGCCCAATCAAAAGGCCGGCCGTGCCATTGCTGCCGGGGGACCCCTCTGTGGGCCATGGTACGGCCATTGAGGAGCCTCCACCCGGGAACGCACTGAGAAGCAGTCTTCCCAGATGGCAGCAGGCTCTCCCAGCCCAGCCAAAATGCCAGTGGGGGCAGGAAGTGGCCCTTAATTGGGCCCTTAAGTGTCTCAATTGGTCACCCAGTGGGCAGCCGCGCCACTGAGAATCTTGCCACTGACGATTTGTCATGGCGGTGGGAAGATGTTGGGCTCCCCTCCTGATGCCTACCCCCACCGCCATCATATTACCAGCCCTCACAGCCTGTCTCCAAAGGGCTGGGGAAATTCATCCCAAGGTCTCCATCCCCTGGAGTTTAGAAGAATGAGAGGTGACCTAATTGAAACATATAAAATTCTTAAGGGCCTTGACCAGGTAGATTCTGGGAGGATGTTTCCCCTGGCTGGGGAATCTCAAACATGGGGTCACAATCTCAGAATAAGTGTTCGGCCATTTAGGACTGTGATGAGCAGAAATTTCTTCAGAGGGTGGTGAATCTTTGGAATTCTCTACCCCAGAGGGTGTGGATGCTCAGTCGTTGAGTATATTCAAGACAGAGATGGATAGATTTTTGGGCACTGAGGGAATTAAAGGATATGGGGAGAGTGTGGGAAGGTGGATTTGAGGCAGAAGATCAGCCATGATATTGTCGAATGGTGGAACAGGCTCGAGGGGCCGAATTGGCTACGTTAGCTCCTATTTCTTATGTTCTTATGACTGTGCATAGCTTTATTTCGGATAAATTAGCCTTTCACGCTTTCCTCCAATTTGTTCCTCCCCCACACACACAGACCATGAGAGTATGACAGTTGACCAACTCCCAAGCTTTAGCCAGCCAATTGGAAATATGTGTCAGTATCTTGTCAACAATTCTTCCTCATGATGTTTGCGTCAGTGCGTACATTACATTCAAGGCTTACACTTGAAAAATGGTCCCAGCAGGGAGTCAACTCGTTGAAGAGCTTGAGAGAAAATTACCACAGAGCCAGTTGGCAAATAATGAGCACAGTAAGTAAAGGCTAATGAAATCATCAGGGGATATTTTTGACGGGTATGAGGGAGCTGGTGTGACATTTACGGCCAGGATAACCTTCAGCCGTTGAAATCTATTCCAGCACTCAGTAGAAATTGGACAGTAGCTGTTTAAAGGGTTAAAGGTTGTTTCTCCACTGCCATTAATGCAACAATAACAAGTTATATTTATATAGCGCCTTCATAACGAAGTAAAAGATCCCAAGGCACTTCAGTGGAGTCAAAATTTGACATTGAACCACATTCGAACAGGTCACCAAAAGTCTAGTCAAAGAGGTAGGTTTTAAGAAGCATCTCCAAGGATGAGTGAGAGGCGGAAAAGTTGTAGAGAGGATATTCCAGAGCTTGGGGCCTAGGCAACTGAAGACACGGCCACCAAGCGTGGAGCAAGTAAAATCAGGGATGTGCAAGAGAGCAGCATTGGAGGAGCGCAGATATCTTGGGGGGGGTTGTGGGACTGGAGGAGATTACAGAGATAGGGAGGGGCGAGGCCATGGAGGGGTTTGAAAACAAGGATGAGAGTTTTAAAATTAAGGCGTTGCTTAACCGTGAGCCAATGTAGGTCAGCGAGAACAGGACTTGGTGTGAGTTAGGACACTAACAGCAGAGTTTTAGATCACCTTAAGTTTATTGGGAGGACAGCCAGAGGTGTGTTGGAATAGTCAAGGCTAGAATTGAAAAAGGCTTGGATATGAGTTTTGTCAGGCTTTCATCCAGTTCCCTCAGCGTTACCATCAGCATAAACTGTTAAATTGCTGAAATGTGAATACTAGTTGTGCAGAATGTTAAAAGTGAATGGTATTTTTGTACATTTTGGATGTTAGGACAACGGTGACAATCTCTCTTTAACTGATGGCGAAAGAACTGCTTAGAACTTGAGTAAAACTCACTGGGAAAGGAGGAATTTAGAATACTGATGGGACACAACTGTTGCAAATGCAGTTCAAGCTTTTCTGGGGAATATGTTTTATTTTTTCTGGTTACTGCAGAGTTTTAAGATCTGTACTGCTCGGTGTTAAATACTGTAGGATAACTGAAGGGTTAGCAACAAACAGCAAAGTGATCTAAGTTGTATGTCTGACCGCAGGAGAAACCACTTGCCTCATGGTGGGAAAGCACTGTTCATGTGTCATCTCCAACTTTGCATTTTACACAGCTGCTGAATTCAGAAAGGGTTATCTCCCCAAATCACCTTGGCAAAATGAAACAGAAAAACAAAATCTATGCATTGCTACTGAGCCGAGTTTCTTTTTGGATGGATTGAAGGTTCTGAGGGACGGGGTGCATGTTGTGAAGCTGTGAGAGGGCGGGGGTGGTTGTTGAGCGCCATGTGTTTTCAGGACTGTTACTGAAGCCATTGTTTGGAAAGTCACCCCCCCACCACCATCCCCCCGACAGAGTGCTAAACATTACCCAGCTCTGTGCTGCTGCAATAGTTGGTGAGCTGTGGGCCAAGGCAAAGCTAACAGTAGCTGCATTGTCTCATAGTCCAACCGCTATCAGTTCTGCAGCTCACATATCTCGTTTATTCATTACTTTTTTGTGCATGTGGTTTCTTTCACAGAGGCTCCTTTCTCTTATTATCCAGATCCAATTAAGTTAACAAAAATCTTGATCAGCAAAAGGAGACTGGATCAAAAGGAAGGCATGTTGTTGTGGGTCCTCCTTAAGCAAAGAAGGCTACGAGGAGATTTAATCGAGGCATTTAAAATCATGGAGGGTTTCGATTGAGTAAATAAAGAGAAACTGTTTTCAGCAGCTGAAGGGTCGAAAACCCGAGGGTGCAGATTTAAAGTGATTGGCAAAAGACCCAGAAGCTTCATGAGGGAAAACGTTTTTATAAAACGAGTGGTTAGGATTTGGAATGCACTGCCTGATAGGGTGGTGGAAACAGACTCAATAGTAGCCTTCAAAAAAGAAATGGATAAACATTTGAAGGAAAGACCTGATGGGCCGAATGGACTCCTTCTGTGCTGCACTATTGTACGATTCCGTGTCTTTTTATTCTGGAGGACAAATCCAGTGAGCAGAAAACTTACAGTTTGTAGGATAGTGCAACACAATATGAATGGTTGTATGTGTAGTCAATAGCCCAGTCCACTATAAAGTACTTACTTAGCTCAAGCACATTGTCACGTCTGAGTTAGACGGTTATGAATTGAAACCCCACTCCAGGATTTGCGCATGTTATCTAGGCTGACACTTTAGTGCACTGTTGAGGGAGTGTCCGAGATGCTGTCATTTAAGTGAGATGTTGCGCTGGATTTTACCAACCCCCGCCCCTCCCCCCCCACCCCCGCTCCCCGGCATCAGGTTCCATGACAGGGGGGTGCTGGAAAACGCCTCTGGGAGAGGGCTGCCACGCAACTCGACACCAAGAGGGCCCAGCTCGATATTACCGGCGGCAGCGAGGCCTCATGCGCCCCCCCCCCCCACCCACCGCAGCTCAACGACAGGACTTGTGTGGCGCGAATGTTACTTGCCACTTATTAGCCTAAGCCTGGATATTGTCCAGGTCTTGCTGCATTTCTGCACGGACTGCTTCAGTATCTGAGGAGTCACGAATGGTGCTGAACATTGTGCAATCATCAGCGAACATCCCGACTTCTGACCTTATGATTGAAGGAAGGTCATTGATGAAGCAGCTGAAGATGGTTGGGCCTAGGACACTACCCTGAGGAACTCCTGCAGTGATGTCATGGAGCTCAGATGATTGACCGCCAACAACCACAACCATCTTCCTTTGCGCTAGGTATGACTCCAGCCAGTGGAGGGTTTTCCCCCTGATTCCCATTGACCTCAGTTTTGCTAGGGCTCCTTGATACCATCCTCGGTCAAATGCTGCCTTGATATCAAGGGCAGTCACTCTCACCTCACCTCTTGAGTTCAGCTCTTTTGTCCATGTTTGAACCAAGGCTGTAGGTCAGGAGCTGAGTGGCCCTGGCGGAACCCAAACTGAGCATCACTGAACAGGTTATTGCTAAGCAAGTGGCGCTTGATGACACTGTTGGTGACACCTTCCATCACTTTACTGATGATTGAGAGTAGGCTGATGGGGCGGTAATTAGCTGCGTTGGACTTCTCCTGCTTTTTATGCACAGGACTTACCTGGGCAATTTTCCACATTGGCGGGAAGATGCCAGTGTTGTAGCTGTACTGGAACAGCTTGGTTAGGGACGCAGCAAGTTCTGGAGCACAGGTCTTCAGTGCTATTGCTGGAATATTGTCAGAGCCCATAGCCTTTGCAGTATCCAGCACCTTCAGTCATTTCTTGATATCACGTGGAGTGAATCGAATTGGCTGAAGGCTGGCATCTGTGATGCTGTGGGCATCAGGAGGAGGCCGAGATGGATCATCAACTCAGCACTTCTGGCTAAAGATTGTTGCAAATGCTTCAGCCTTATCTTTTGCACTGATGTGCTGGGCTCTCCCATCATTGAGGATGGGGATATTTGTGGAGCCACCTCCTCCAGTTAGTTGTTTAATTGTCCACCACCATTCCTGGCTGGATGTGGCAGGACTGCAGAGCTTAGATCTGATCCGTTGGTTATGGGATCGCTTAGCTCTGTCTATTGCATGCTTCTTACGCAGTTTGGCACACAAGTAGTCCTGGGTTGTAGCTTCACCAGGTTGACACCTCATTTTGAGGTATGCCTGGTGCTGCTCCTGGCATGCCCTCTTGCACTCTTCATTGAACCAGGGTTGGTCTCCTGGCTTGATGGTAATGGTAGAGTGGGGGATATGCCAGGCCATGAGGTTACAGATTGTGGTTGAGTACAATTCTGCTGCTGTTGATGGCCCACAGCGCCTCACGGATGCCCAGTTTTTCATTGCTAGATCTCTTGGAAATCTATCCCATTTAACACGGTGGTAGTGCCACACAACACGATGGAGGGTATCCTCAATGTGAAGGCAGAACTTCATCTCCATAAGGATTGTGCGGTGGTTACTCCTACCAATACAGTCATGGACAGATGCATCTGCGGCAGGCAGATTGGTGAGAACGAGGTCAAGTATGTTTTTCCTTCACCACTTACCACAGACCCAGTCTCACAGCTATATCCTTTAGCACTCGGCCAGCTATGGTGCTACCGAACCACTCTTGGTGATAGACATTGAAGTCTCCCACCCAGAGTACATTCTGCACCCTTGCTCCCTCAGTGCTTCCTCCAGGTGGTGTTCAACATGGAGGAGTACTGATTCAATAGCTGAGGGAGGGCGGTAGGTGGTAATCAGCAGGAGGTTTCCTTGCCCATGTTTTATGCCATGAGACTTCATGGGGTCTAGAGTCAATGTTGAGGACTCCTAGGCAACTCCCTCCCAACTGTATACCACTGTGCCGCCACCTCTGCTGGGACATACCCCACGATGGTGATGATGGTGTCTGGTATATTGTCTGCAAGGTGTGATTCCATGAGTATGACTATGTCAGTCTGTGGGACAGCTCCCCAATGTTAGTATGGAGAACTTTGCAGGGTCGCCAGGGCTGGGTTTGCCAGTGTCGTTTCTGGTGCCTCGATCGATGCCAGGTGGTCCGTCCGGTTTTATTCCTTAGTGACTTTGTAGCAGTTAGATACAACTGAGTGGTCCTTGCTCGGCCATTTCAGAGGGCAGTTAAGAGTTATTGTTGTGGGTCTGGAGTCACATGTAGGCCAGACCAGGTAAGGACAGCAGATTTCCTTCTCTGAATGGCATTTGTGAACCAGATGGGTTTTTACAACAATCAACAATGGTTTCATAGCCATCATTAGACTAGCTTTTAGTTCCAGATTTATTAATTGAGTTCAAATTCTACCTTCTGCCATGGTGGGATTCGAACCCACATCCCCAGAGCAATACTTTGGGTATTGGTCTTTGGGTTACTCGTCCAGTGACAATATCACTACGCCACCACCTCCCCATGTTCTATATCTGCTGAATTCTTGACATGTTGGGACTCTGGACTTGCAAGAAAGAAATACCAGGCTCTCTCCTCCTGCTCAATAAAGAAAGGCTTGTTTTGCTTCAAAAAAGATGGTTGTGTATATTTTTATAAATTATATTCTTTTAATATTTTTAGTTTTCACAGGGAATCATAATACAACCATGTTCTTGCCACAATACAAAAAGCATTGATAGAATATATATATCAATACTAATACATATTAGTACTATGTACTAATATAGCAGTGCTCAGCACACATATGTTTGCATTACAATCTCTTCAGAAATGTTCACATTTTGAAAGGTGACATCAAATTTCTCGAGCACGTGGACTGTTTCTGAGTGTCACTTATAACTTGCCCTGCATCGCGAGCACCTGCCTTCATAGTCAGCCTTGCAGTTAGTGCAGTGCATTGCAACCTTCTGTCCTGAATATTCAGCTGGTAAAGTTGAGTGATGTCACGCTGATGAGTGCAGCTCTTCTGATGTGGGTCACTGCTACATGCAGACTGGAGTTGGAGTTCTCTCACCAATATCCCCAGTTCAGGGAAACACCCCTTACTAATGTGCTGTAACATTTTTCCATTAATAATCCTATGATCTCTCTTGTTGCATCATCAATCCCCATTAATATTTTAAAGTGAAAATAGTTACAGGTTCTGAGGATTGAAAATTGAAAATGTTGTATATGTTTCTCATCAAATCATGATTGTGTTAGGGATGAGCGAGATGTCTAGATCATTTGTTATGTGTTGGTTGAAATTTGTTTAAATGCCTTCTGCTGTAGAGATTTTTTTTTTGATAATCCACAAACTCCCAGGTAATGGCTGTGTTGTCACTGCGTATCAATGAGAGAATTATGTTACTTTGGATCTCAAAGGGAATGATGCGATTGAAGTGTCCTTTATCCTTAGGAGGTTGAGCTGGAACGACTGGAGAGAGAGTTTGCCATTCAATCCCAGATCACTGAGGCAGCTCGACGCCTCGCCACTGACCCCAATGTCAGCAAAAAGATGAAGAAGCAAAGAAAGATGTCCTACTTAAATGCACTTAAAAAACTGCAGGACATTGAAAATGCCATCAATGAATACAGGATCAGGTCTGGAAAGAAACCCACACAGAGGGCATCCTTAATCATAGAGGGTGAGTTGTGATGTTGTTACTGGAAGATTTAACTTGTGTGTTGTTTAACACATTCATGTATAATTTCTTTAAATCAGAACTGCATAGCAATTTTACAGAACAAAAAGGAATTCTACATGAATGTGCTAATCAGTACATTCATTGTGGAAATTAAGCCCCTTGATGTATTGTTATTAATACCCTCACCAAAGGATAACCTGTACAGATAGTGAAATTGGAATGTGTATTAAAGTGAACAAGGGGACTTTGTGATTTCTCTCACTTTGGGAAGGCTCTTCTATCCACCTGCCATTTCTCAACAGTGATGATGTCATGATCAGGAACGCAAGGGGGAAATTCACAGCCGCAGCAAGTACTGATCACGCAAACTGCACTGTATTGGTTGATCCTTCTTGTCGGTTTTGCTACAAAAATCGTGCTTTTTTTTTGTGATTGCTCCATAGAAGCAAACATTGGCTCAGAAGACAGCTCACTGTCAGATGCCCTGGTTCTTGAGGATGGTAAGTAACCCCTTTATTCCATGTCTAGTGTTGGGTGATCACCATAACTGCTGTATCTATCAGCAGGCCACTTTATTATCATATTAAAAGTAATTTTACAGGGAACAGCTTATTGAGTAGCTGTGTAGTCATCACTCTCCTCACTTTCTTTGGTCAGCTTTGCAACAGCCTCACCATGTTTAGGACTCTCCAAAGCAAACTAAGAACTCCTTACAAGGAGAGTCTGATTCCCAAAAACTTCAATATGTAAACCGTCAGGTAGATAAGTTAAAACGTATAAGCGCATTTAAAAAGCGGAAACAGCTGTTAAGAATTGGCAGATGATGAAAGGAGACGTTTGCCAACTTCCTACCTGTAGGAAACCACCTCACTTAAAAGTCCAGGGAGCTGAGGCAGTGATTGGGAAGAGCCAAGGTTTAAGGGCTCACAAGTATGTGTAGGGTTACTGCTTGTCCCGCTCTGGGATTACCCTACTTATTAGGACATTGGCATACGGGTTTATTTAGAGCTGAGTGGAAGGAATTGCAGACCCCAGTGAGAGTTCGACACTTCAAGATTCCATCAATGAGCCAAGCTGGCTGTTTCATTATTAACAGCTCCCTGAAAGACCGGTCTCCATTTCCTTGTTCTGAGAATCTGACTGCAAAAGACCAGGCCTCGATATTCAGACCACTGCTCTTTTTGATGTATATTAATGACCTGGACATGGGAATACAGGGCACATACTCTTTAAAACAGTGGACATAAATGAGCAGAAATTTCAAGGCCTTACTGCCAGTCGAGAGCCAGACTTGTGGTGAGTGCAGGTCAAAGAATTATTGTCAGAGTGTTCAACCCTTTCTCTAACCTGAACTCCTGTTTAGCAAAGGTCTGTCTGTGTCTCAGGCAAAAGCCTCACAATTTTAATACTTACATTTAGAGAAAAAAACATTTACTGTGTGGGACCAACCAGGCTTTGCTCTGGATTCTAAAAGATAAAAGTCCTTTTTCATTGTGTAGATTGGACCTATATTCTCTGATGTTTAGAAGAATGAGAGGTGATCTAATTTCACATAAATACTCTGAGAGGGCTTGACAGAGTAGATGCTGATAGTCTTTGTTTTCCGTGGCTGGAGAGTGTAGAACTAGGGGTCAGTCTCAGAATAAGGGGTCGACCATTTAGAGTTCAATTAGAGGGTTGTGAATCTTTGAAATTTTCTACCCCAGTGGGCTGTGGATGCTCATTCGTTGAGTATATTCAAGGCTGTGATCGATTAAATTTTATTAGGAGCCAAAGGATATGGTGTTAAGGCAGGCAGGTGGAGTTGAGGTAGATCAGCTTTGATCTTACTGAATGGCAGAGCAGGCTTGATGAGCTGTATGGCCCACTCCAGCTCCTATCTCTTACGTTCCTGTGTTTCATTATTTTGCAGAAGACTGTCATGTTACTAGTGTTTCATCACCAGTACAATCTCCACACAAAGGCCTCCCTCCGCGCCCACCTTCACATCAGAGACCTCCTCCCCCCCAGTCTCTCGATGGATTACGGCAGCTGCACTACCATCGCAGCGATTACGACAAGTCACCTATCAAGCCAAAAATGTGGAAAGAGTCGTCTTTAGACGAACCATATGAAAAGGTCAAGAAACGTGGCTCTCACAGCCATTCCAGGTCAGTCACCAGAGCACTGAAGAAGCTGAACATTGCATCATTATAGGCAGAACTCACTGCTGCTTGAAATAGCACCAAAGTCAATTTATGACAGAATTATGTAACTTGATTTAAATGCTATCACATGGAATTCAGCCATTTGAGCTCCAGCATCCTAGAATGTATCTTATTCTAGCATGAAAATAATGGAATGTGTCTCTTCTGGTGCTATTGAAAGAATGCATCTATTCATGTGTATTCTTGTGATATCAGGTGCAGTCCACTTGTTCCAGTTCCATCAAATCCCTCAGCACTATTGGAGGAAGAGTATGGATTTCATCTGCTCTCCTGGCCAATAACTACCCCAAAAACTGGTCTTTCTTCCCTTCACTGTCCATTCATCTCAAGGGCAATTAGGGATGGGCAATAAATGCTGTCCTAGCCAGTGACGCCCACATCCCATAAACAAATTTTTTAAAATCTACTCGTCAACAGTGACGACACTTCAACGTAACTGTTTGTATGGGAAGCACTTTGGAACATTTCCCTTTTTGCACTTTGGTCTGGAGGAAGAAACATCCTCGTCCCCAGGGTGGTGTGGAGTGGGGGAGATATTTTAAACTTTAATACCATGTTTTTCCACTCATTGAACACAGTGCTTTAAATGACTAGGGTTGGAGAGGAGGGGGTGGTGGCTGTCAATGTGGTAATTCCTCTCTAGTCATTGAGCAGAACATGTCAGCATGATGGAGCCAGAGAGAAACTGATACCTATATAAAATCAATGAGAATACAGTCATGTTAGACTGAGGTATGGTGTGTGAACCCTGGTAGTGAATATCCCAGTCGTTCCCAATGCTGATACGGATTGGGTTCATTATATTTTTCAAAGGAAAACATTAGCAGCTACATATTGACTTGTCATTGATGTTGAACATCAATGTGGAGCAATGAATCAGGCCTTGCAGTGCAGTCAAGCTTACTAAAAAGTTCAGCCTGGGTTTTAGAGAGACTATTGACTGCAAATTTTTCTTTTCATTTATCATTTTTTCTTTATACAAGTTATAAAAGCTTCAAGTTACACATTTTAAAACACATACTAAATAGTCACCTTCAAATAATCATAAAAGAGCAGGGGAATTCTCTGCCTCTGGCCAACTTTAATCCCTCAATGGGCATCACAATATAATGAAGGAGGGAATCATAAATCATAATGGTCATTTAGCTCATTGCTGTTTGTGCGATCTTGCTGTGTGAAAATTTGTGCTGTCTTTCCTTACATTACAACAGTGACTACAATTCAAGAGCACTTGATTGGCTGTGAAGCACTTTGGGACATCTTAAGGTTGTGAAAGGTGCTATATAAATGCAAGATTTTTTCTTAAGAATAGAATTTTGATCAAAGATTAAATGCCCCTAAATCATCACCTTTTCAATGCTCAACAAAATACCTTCCATGCAGCCATCAAAATATAGCATTAGTCTAAATTCAGGGTGAAACTTGCTTTTGGGGTCTTTCACCTTCTCAGGCCCTGCAGTGCTACACACGATCTCCAGCTGATGCAGCTGGGCGATGGATCTGACCCTTAACCTCTGTTAAAAAGCACTGAAATAATATCCAGGCTCTGACAACAATTGCCTGATCAGAACCAGCATGGCCAACACTTGCAATTCACCCAGAAAGTTTTTTTTTATTGCCAGGAAATGACCATCTCCAACAAGAGAGAATCTTTAACTATCTGCCCTTGACATTCAATGGCATTACCATTGCTAAATCCCCCAATATCTGCATCCTGGGTGTTACCATTGACCAGAAACTGAACTGGACCAACCATATAAATACTGTGGCTACAAGAGCAGGTCAGAGGCTCGGAATTCTGCAGCGAGTAACTCACCTCCTGACTCCTCAAAGCTTGTCCACCATCTACAAGGCACAAGCCAGGAGTATGATGGAATATTCTCCATTTACCTGGATGGGTGCAGCTCCAACAACACTCAAGAAGCTCAACAACATCCAGGTCAAAGTAACCTGTTTGATTGGCACCCCATCCACCAGCTGCAACATTCACTCCCTTCACTACAAGTGCACAGTGGCAGCAGTGTGTACCATCTACAAATGTACTGCAGCAACTCACCAAGGCTCCTTACACAACACCTTCCAAACCTACAACTTCTAACACCTAGAAAAACAAGGGCAGCACCACCACCTGCAAGTTCCCCTCCAAGTCACACACCATCTTGACTTGTAACTATATCGCCGTTCCTTCACTGCTGCTGGGTCAAAATCCTGGAACTCCCTAACAACACTGTGGGTGTACCTACCCCACATGGACTGCAGAGGTTCAAGAAGATCGCTCACCACCACCTTCTCAAGGGCAATTAGGCATGAGTAATAAATGCTGGCCTAGCCAGCAATCCCCACATCCCATGAACAAATAAGATTCTGATTCATTTAGGAAGTTTAAACGTAGCTCATGGGAATGGAAAGTTATAGCTTTCTTCCTTCAGTAAATGTTTCTTTTCCTGTCCAATGTTCACATTTTAGGCTGAAATGTCGCAAGATACTTGCGCTTCCTGCCATGTGGTGCACTGTAGTGTTAGTGGAAATGGTACTGAACTATCAACCTACGGGGCATGAGATCAAGGGTTATCATGGCAAGTTAGGAAATTAAATTGAATAAATCTGGTATGTTTTGGGCTGGCATCTGAGAAATGGCCATAATAGTTGCCAAATTGTTGTTAAAAACCCAAATGGATTTATTCATTAAGAAAGGGAATCTGTCAGCCTGTGCATGACTCTGATTGGCTCTTAACGCTACCTGTAGTAGCCTAACAAGATACTAAGTTTGTACAAACAATTGCCATTTTCTTAGGGCAACTAGACATGGGCAATCAATGTGGCTTAACCAGATCCCAAAGAACAGATAATGAAAAATGAGAAGAACTTGGCAGCCACAGTGCTGGTGATAATGCATGACACTGTGAGAACTCCACAATCGAAAAGCTCCAAAAAGATAAACTTTGCAAATTAGTTAGTGTTTGGGAGCCCATTCAAAAATGCAAAACATTCTAACAATTCAGCTGTTGCAAAGAGCACTTGGGTGTGACTCTCACACTTTATGACCAATGTGTTTCTAGCTACCATTTGCCTGCTGTAATGCCATGTGTTTACCGATGAAAGTTTGCAATAATTTATTGAGCTAAAACCTTTTCAGTGATGTTTAGTGTTTGTGTTATTATTTAGTCTGGGGAGTGGACACACGCGGTTTCCCAGTGTCGGGAGCTGTGCAGAGGCAGGAGCTGGTGGCTCCCTGCAGAGCAGTCCCATAAGAAGTGCTCCTCACTGGAACTGTTCACAGTCCAGCATGCCATCCACACCAGATCTACAGACTCGAAGCCCCCCTTATATCCATTCCACACGGTAAGTGACTTGATAAATAACCTACAATTTTCTCTTGGAGATAAGCAATGCATATACAGTAAATCTGAAATCCAAACAGGAAACTGTGGAAGTGCACAAAAGGTCTGTCAGATCTGAAAGAGAACGATGCATTAACTCTTTGGGGTGATTAACTGTTGAAATGGCGCCTGTCATTTTAATTCTTTGCCCTGCTCCCACTCTGTCCTCAGTCTCCTATACTGTTCTAATGAAGCTCAACCTAAGTTCGAGGAACAGCGACTAACTTTTCGATTAGGTGCTTTACAGCCTTCGGGAATCAACATTGAGTTCGACAATATCAGATCATAACCTCTGCTTCTATTTTTTGGGCAGCAGTTGTTGCCAATAATTCTGCTTTACTCATTTACACCTCCTTTAAGACCCATCTCCTGTTTCTTCATGTCCCGTTACCATCTTCTTTTGCCTTGCACCATCATTCCTTTTATCACTTAATCTCTCCAGCCCTCCACCCTATCACAGACCTTCCCTTTTGTTCTTTCCTCCCTCCCCCCTTTCCCTACCTCTGACTTGCTGAAAACTGGTTACTTCTCTAACTTTTCCAGTTCTGACAAAAGGTCATTGACCTGAAACGTTAACTCTGTTTCTCTCTCCACAGATGCTGCCTGACCTGCTAAGTATTTCCAGCACGTTTGGTTTTATTTCAGATTTCCAGCATCTGCAGCATATTGCTTTATTAGTATTAAATCTTTGGCTTAACCCAGTCTGATGATGTGATAACAATCTTTTGCCTTTCAGCTGCTGTCTGATCTGTGCATTTCCAACATTCACCATAGGAACAGCAAATAAATGTACTTTATCATGCTCTTATAAAGAAAGTTGAAATTGTATCCATATTCTAGCATCTTTTTCTCAGGATATCCGTACTTTGAACTCTATATTTTTGTAAGATTTACATGTCAGTTTTTTGCAGAATGTACTGGCTTCAGCTGTTCAAAACTATTATTTATAACATGTTTCTGAAGTTGCCAACATCAAAAGTGTGTATTATCAAGAGGAAACCTAGGGATAGTTTGTTGATCCCAAGTTCCCAGTGGGGAGCAGTATTTGAAGGACGTGTGAGTTGGAGAGGGGGCTACAACACTAATGCAGATTGTCTGACCTGCACTCACATTTGAGAACAGCTCCCAGTTTGACCTGCAGGATTAGTGAATTTGCACTTTTGGGCCCGATTTTAACTGTGTAAGTGAATGAATGGGTTTGAGTGAGTTAAAATCTCGCCCATAGTGATTAGCAGAGTGCTGGGGCAGAATGGCATAGAATCATGGAATAGCCCAGCACAGAACGAGGCCATTTGGCCCATCATGTCTGCACCAGCTCTTTGGAAGAGCAGTCCAGTTAGTTCCACTGCCTGTTCTTCACCCATATCACTCCTTCGAATATTTCTTCAATTCCCTTTGGAAGATTACTATTGAATCTGCTTCCATCACCCTATCAGGTAGTGCATTTCAAATCCTAACAACGTGTTGTGTGAAGATCACAAAGCCAGATGAACATCTTGAAGCCTTGAACTGGCAGTTCCTCAATCTGCTGATCTGGGCAAGACTCTTAGATTGAGAATGTGGCCTTACTACAACTCTCCTCTCCACGACGATTGGAGTGATCACACCCGAGAGGGAGGTTGTGCATTGTTTTGAGTTCCTCCTTTTCCTTCCCCCTCTCTCCTGATGCCACCAACTCATGCTGGGGTTCAATTCCAAGATTGTCAGGACCTCTCCAAACCAGTTGCTGTTCATTCAAACATGGGGAATATTATAGCTAAACCTATTCCTGTCAACACAACTCAGGAGCCTGCACTTTCCAGCGATGTGACACAGGCCACACACTTTCCCACTAAACTATATGTTATTCTGCATTAAAAGTTACACATTGTTTTTTTTTTGCCTTGTCTCCCCATGTAAATTATTCCCTCTGCACAAAAGGGAGTCGGGACAGGCAGCCTGGCTTCGCCAATGTCATTGTCACTCGTAACCAGCTACTAGCTGGTTACTGCAAAACAAGCTTCTGGCAGGAACAGGGGACACCTGACCAAGTCAAGAACACAACCTCAGCTCTCTGGTTCTCTGTATCAGTGCTTCAAAGTGCAGCACCCTTGTGCCAGCTTGAACCTGCCACCTTTTTTCACACGTGCAGAATTAATTTCCAGTTCCAAGTAATGTAGCAAAGTCTAACGATCTCTTCTGGTTTAACTTGCAGTGAATTGGAAGAGGGTTAGTTTCAATATGGAACAAATGGTCCCAGTACAGAGACGTTTGGCTAGATTAGGAAGTTTGGCTGATGACTGGCAGGTGTTAATTAACATGATGAGATAGGAAGAGGAATAATTAGTGGAACGATTACTAGCATTAACCTAGAGATTACAACAAAGGAGATGGGTTCGGGGTTACTTGTGGATAATTCACTAAATCCATTAACAATACCTGCAACAGCAGTAAATGATCAAAACAAGAACATAAGATATATAGCCAAAAATAAGAGTATATTTCCCAATAAGAACTTATAAAAAGAACCATCCTGGCCCCACCTGAACAACTGGTGTACAATTCTGCTCAGCGTGATGTTTAGAGAGGGTACTCTGAAGAGCAAATAAATTGATACTTTGAATTTGGCATCTGGGAAAAGGGGACAGAAACTGGGAATGTTTTTACTGGAGAAATAGCAGCTCTTGAGAAAGTTTATTATGGTATTTGAGATTCTAAGGGCTACGGATGGTTTGAACTCCAGTAAACACAAGGCGTCATCAATTCAAGCTTAGACGAGGGAGGGCAAGCAGACGTTTTAGACTGAACTGCTTTACACAGAGATTGGCGAATACGTGGACAGTACTGCTTGAGAAGCTCGTACACCTGAGAATGTTAGCAATATGAGGGAACGCGACAGTATTTGCTAGAAAGTCTGCAAGGAGTGTGAGTGATCCACTAGTGTATGGTGTTTTTCAAACTGCAGTGGTCTCTTTGGTTCTGTACATTCCTGTGTTGCGAAGGGACACAATCCTAATGTAACGGTCTGTTTTTCACTTTTCCAGGTCGGTAGATATCAGCCCCACTCGCCTGCACAGTTTAGCACAGCACTTTAGACACAGAAGCTCCAGCTTGGAATCCCAGGGCAAGCTGGTCGTGCCAGACAATGAAACAGGGAGTCCAGACTTCTACACACCAAGGACTCGTAGCAGTAATGGCTCTGATCCTTTAGATGACTGTTCCTCTTGCACCAGCCACTCCAGCTCAGAACACTACTACCCTGCTCACATGCATGCCAACTACTCTACACTGGCTGAGGACTCGCCATCCAAGGCCAGGGAACGACAGAGGCACAGATCTGCCGGGAATCTCGGTTCCTCCAATTCAGGGAGCATGCCCAATCTGGCTGCTAAGAATGGCACTGGAAATGGCAGCGGGTTTTACCTTCACAGCCAGAGCCAGCCTTCCTCTCAGTATCGAATTAAGGAATATCCTTTGTACATAGAGGGAAGTCCGACACCAGTGGTAGTGCGCAGTTTGGAAAATGACCAAGAAGGACACTACAGTGTGAAGGCACAGTTTAAAACATCGAACTCCTATACTGCAGGTGGGATCTATAAGGATACTTGGCATGGCGATGATATTGATTCAGTAAAGCTGACGCCATCACGCTCTCAAATTGTTAGGACTCCTTCCCTTGTTAAAGATAATGCTGAGAGAAGCACAAACAGAACTGCTTTGTCTGATGAACTGCGATCCTGGTATGAAAGGTCATCAGCCACACTGAAGGAACACAATAGACTCTCTCATACAAGCTCTGACTCATCAGACAGGAGTTCCCCATACAGCACAGCTCAGAGTGCTTATGTGGCTCACAGCAGGATAACCCGAATGCCTCAGCCATCCAAAGCAACGTCAGCTGTTTCAGGTAAAACATTTGTGATCTATGCATTGTTTACATAGTTACTAAGTATTTACAATACAGAAACAGGCCATTCGGCCCAACTGGTCTATGCTCCACACTAGCCTCCACCCACTGTTCCTCTAACCCCATCAACAAAACCTATTCCTTTCTCCCTCATGTGTTTATCTAGCTTCCTTCTGAATGCATCGATGCTATTTGCCTCAAATACCCCCTGTAGTAGCAAGTTCCACATCAAACCACTTTTATTTTTATCATTGGAAATATTATCTTCCAGCGCTTCTGTGTGCAAGTGAGAAAAAGTGAAATTGAGAAGAAAGGGCTTTGAAACATTGGTGACCCAAGATTTATTGCTTGTATATTGGTAGAGATATTGTGTGTGCGTGTGCGAAATGGCAGATATTACCGTATATACACAGACTTAATGAGTGTCTGCTATAGCCCAGTGGGTAGCGTTCTCACCTCTGAGTTAGAAGGTTCTGGGGTCAAGTCTCAATCTCAGCCTTGAGTACAACAATCAAAGATGATGCTGCTCCAGTGCTGAACTGTTTGACTTGCTGCCTTTCAGGTGAGATGTTACACTTAGACCCCATCTTCCTTCCCAGGTGGATGGCAGGTCAGAGGCTGGGAATTCTGCAGCGAGTAGCTCACCTCCTGACTCCCTAGAGTCTGTCCACCATCTCCAAAATGCAAGTCAGGAGTGTGATGGAATACTCTCCACTTGCCTGGATGGGTGCAGCTCCAACAACACTCAAAAAGCTCAACACCATCCAGGACAAAGCAGCCTGCTTGATTGGCACCTCATCCACAAACATTCACCCCCTCCACTACCGATGCACAGCGACAGCAGTGTGTACCATCTACAAGATGCACTGCAGCAACTAACCAAGGCTCCTTAGACAGCACCTTCCAAATCCCTGGCCTCTATCACCTAGAAGGACAAGAGCAGCAGATGCATGGGAACACCACCACCTGCAAGTTCCCCTCTAAGCCATACATCATCCTGACTTGGAACTATATCGCTGTTCCTTCACTGTCACTGGGTCAAAATCCTGCAACTCCCTTCCTAACAGCACTGTGGGTGTACCTACCCCACCCAGACTGCAGTGGTTCAGGAAGGCAGCTCATCACCACCTTCTCAAAGGCAATTAGGGATGGGTAATAACCACAAATGAATAAAAAAAAAGCAGGGGAGATTGCCCTGGTTAATGTTTATTCCTCAATCAACATCACGAAGAACAGATTATCTGGTCATTATTACATTGCTGTTTGTGGGAGCTTGCTGTGTGCAAATTTGTTGCTACATTTCCTACATTACAACAGTGACTACACTTCAGAAGTATTTCATGTGAGACATTGTGAAAGGTGCAGTATAAAAGAACGTCTTTCCTTTTTGATAAATGTGCTTGCACCTCCGCTCAAATAATGATAGAGGAATTGATATGAATGCATTAGGAGTTAGTATGAAAATATTTTTCAGTGTAACTTCCAGGTTTTTATGTCAAAAGTGAACAATTATTGCTGTCACATAAGTGACAATTTTTTGTCGTTTTATCGTGTATTGTAGGCAGTGGTCTCTAGGGAAAATGAGGTAGTGAGCACAAGTGCATCAAACATCATGGAGCATTTGCTGTCATTTATCGAGATTTAATGAAAAGTGCAGTGTGAGGCGCTCATCGGTGGGGATAGGAAGGCTTGAGAATTCAAGAGGAGAAGTCCCTCACTCCTGCCACACTTGGGTGAACTGTTTGAGTTCATGTTATATTTGGAATATGAGGAGGATTTCCGACTCACTGCATATTTCATTTGGTTAGTTTGTTGTCGTTTAGTTCAGGCTGAATGCTCATCGCTGATCAAAACACAAAATAGGAAAAGGTTAAATCCACAAATCAGCAGCTTTGTTTTTAGATCGAAACGTGACATGATGATGGTATGTGAACACAGACAGTTAACCTGAAATGTTGTTTGACTCCTTTTGACATAATTTGGCATTCTTGGGGAAATTTTGACATAGCTGACTGCCAGGAGTTGTTGGTAGATGGTGGGGAACCCAGAATTTGGAGTTCCCTGCGCGCTGTGGAGTTTTAACGGTGGAGTGTGAGTGTGATGGAACTGTCAGGTCCCCCATCCCAGCCTGATTGACAGGCGTGGCTTCCAGTCAGAGGCCGCTGGGCCGTGCCCCGTGACCACGGGGTGGGGAGAGAAAATGGGGAACCGCGGTCTGGAAGTCTGGGGCAGGGGGGGATCAGAGACCTGGGGAGGAGCGGAGGCCTCTGTGGAGGGGGGGAGCTTGGTACGTTTGGGAGCGAGTGTCTGATTACTGGAGAGGGGGTGGGGGTGGGGTCCAGGCAGGAACGCTGGTTCCAGCAGGTACTTCCTCATCTGTTGCCTCGGTTTAGCTGCTAGGTTACCCAGCCAGAATTCAATTTCAATTGGTTAATAACAATAAGGCACACGACCTCATTACAATATTTAAAGTGCCAACACGTCTCCTTGGAGCAGGTTGGTCACCTGTCCCACCCCCTCCCCCACCCAAAGCCGGAAGTGGATTCAGAGTTTAACCCACTACCCAATGCAAACACATTTTTCTGCAGGTTAAAATTGGTCGCTTTACATATGTTTATTTAACCTTGTGCTTAGCAATCATTTCACCTGTAAACCAGGAACTCCAGCCATACACCAGAGCAAATTCCACCTAGAAACCACCAGCAATTTGAGCTGTAAATCCACAGGCTGCATGAGCGTTACTGGATCTTGTCACGTGTGTGACGGAAACCTGGCTACAAGTACAGCTCCTTCTGACCCTCAATAGGGAATTCATTTCAAGTACTCGAGATGTTGAGATTCAATTAAACAGGAAGGAGTTTGCTTGTATTGTAAACAGCCCTATAAATAAGAAAATATAATCACCAAGATTGTTTTTTTCTTCAAACACTTTACTTAAGAACAATTCAGAATTGTTTTTGTGTATTATTACATTTCTACAATGCCGTTCTATGAATTCCAGTCACATTGTTCCATCTGATTTCTGTCCCCATCATGATCCCTTATTGTAAATACTCCTGCTCCAATTGTTCTCTCTTTATCCCATCCCATTGTTCTTCAGTCCCTAACCATCGCGTGCATCAGAAAGCCTTTCCACTAATGATTAAGTTTGTCTTACTCAACAAACTCACCAGTAATGTTCCTGCTAATATTTCTTTGTTGTGTGCAGGCTGTTTGTTGCCCGTGTGGTACTTTCCGGATTGATGCACACTCAGACACCCATGCATCTTAAAGGGACCATTGTTCACTGGTGCCTTAATTAACTTTTATCGTTTTGTGTAAAAAGAAAAGACTTGCATTTATATAGTGCCTTTCCCAACCTCAGAGCATTCCAAAGCAGTTTACAGCCAGTGAAATATTTTTGAAGTGTAGTCACTGTTGTAGGAAATGCAAAAGCTAATTTGCGCACAGCAAGCTCCCACAAGCAGCAGTGTGATGATGACCAGATACCCTGTTTTTTTCTGATGATGTTGATTGAGGGGTATACATTGTCCAGGACACCGGGGCCAACACCCCTGCTCTTTGAAAGAGTGGCCACGGCATCTTTTCCATCCATCTGAGAGAGCAGACGGAGCTTCAGTTTATCATCTCATCTGAAAGATGGCACCTCCGACAGTGCAGCACTCACTCAGTACTGCACTGGGAGTGTCAGCCTGGATTATAAAAATTGCTGGTAATAATTCACATTAAACATTGGATATTCTTGAAATTGGCACAGCCAACTTGATAAGTGCACGTCTAATCTAAGCAGGATTCTGATTGAAATAAAGTGTTCCAATAGCTGCTCCAATCGTAATGGAGATACAGAATCCTTTGAAATAGCCCCACATTCTCAGAGACTGACCTCAGAGTCTGCAAGTAACTGTAATGTTTTTTGAACATCCATCTTTTCAAGCGGGTACCTGTAAGTTCTGGGCCCCCAAGACTCTTGCCGGAGTAGGTATCCTTCTCCTTAGCTAGTGCTGGGAAGGTGCCACATTCTCACCCACTAGTCACTCCTCAAATTCCCTCATGCTCTATGAATTAACCAATGCCATGTCCTCATTAACAATTGGCCCTGGTGCCAAGGAGCGAAGGAAAAAACAACAGAGGATGAGCTGGAAGGGATTGGGACAGAGGAACACAAGGCTAATGAGTGGGTTTCAACCCATCCCCCTCTTTACCATTATCTTATCTTTCTCTTCCTGTGCCTCCTGATACTGTGGTGAAGGCTAGAAAACTAATAATGGGTAAAAATGCCTTCTTTAAGATTAAGGAGAAAGGGTGGAAGCTCGTGTCTGTGGAGCCCCACATGGATGTCAGGGGGACAGTGCTGTTAAGGAAATTCGCCCCCATTTTATCCTCTACTCCAGCAGATGGCATTGCTCATGATGAATCAGAGGTTGTTATTAACAAGTGTGATGGGGAAAATGCGAGAGAATATGGTTAGAGCAACTTGCATTTATATAGTACCTTTAACAATAAAACGTCCCAAGGAACTTCACAGGACATTATAAAACATAATATGACACCAAGCCACATAAGGCGATATTACAGCACCTAAGCAAAAGCTTGGTCAAAGAGGTAGGTTTTAAGGAGTATCCGAAAGGAAGAAAGTGAGCTAGAGAGGCGGAGAGGTGTAGGGAGGGTATTCCAGAGGTTAGGGTCGAGGCAACTGAAGGTACGGCCACCAATATTGGAGAGATGAAAATTGGGGATACTCAAGAGACCAGAATTAGAGGAGCACAGATATCTCGGAGGGTTGTGGGGCTGGAAGAGATTACAGAGATAGGGAGGGGGGAGGCCAGGGAGGGATTTGAAAACCAGGATGAGAATTTTAAAATCAAGATGTTACCTGACCGGGAGCCAATGCAGGTCAGCGAGCACAGGGGTGATAGGGGAACGGAATCTGAGTAAGGACACAGGCAGCAAGGTTTTGGGTGACCTCAAGTTTACGGAGGGTAGAATGTGGGAGACTAGCCAGCAATGTGTTGGAATAGTCAAGTCTAGAAGTCTACAGGAAGTAAGCGTGACACTGACAGGAAGTGGACACTACGCACAAGTCCTTTAACATATATAGCTGAAAGGAAGTCCTATAATGCAGAACACTTGAGCTGCCATCCATCTGATGAGTGCCCGCTTTAAGCTATGAGGGCGGGCCTAGCATAAGCCCATAGGGATGGAGGAAGAGTCACTGCAGTCACTCCCCCACACTTCCTGTTACTTATTTCACTTATTTTTAATTTGGGTTTCATGGGATGTGGGCATCACTGGCAAGGCCAGCATTTATTGCCCATCCCTAAGTGCCCTTGAGAAGGTGGTGGTGAGCTGCCTTCTTGAACCACTGCAGTCCATCTGGTGCATGTACACCCACAGTGCTGTTAGGAAGGGAGTTCCAGGATTTTGACCCAGCGACAGTGAAGGAGCAACAATATAGTTCCAAGTCAGGAAGGTGTGTGACTTGAAGGGGAACTTGCAGGTGATGGTGTTCCCATGTGTCTTCCCTTGTCCTTCTAGCTGGAAGAAGGGGCTGTCAAAGGAACTGTGATGAGTAACTGCAGTGCATCTTGTAGATGGTACACATTGCTGCCACTGTGTCGATGGTGAAGGGAGTGAATGTTTGTAGATGGGATGCCGATCAAGTGGGCTGCTTTGTCCTGGATGGTGTTGAGCTTCTTGAGTGTTGTTGGAGCTGCACCCATCTAGGCAAGTGGAGAGTATTCCATCACACTCCTGACTTGTGCCTTGTAGACGGTGGACAGGCTTTGGGGAGTCAGGAGGTGAGTTACTTGCTGCAGAATTCCCAATCTCTGACCTGCTCTTGTAGCCACAGTATTTATGTGGCTGTTCCAGTTCAGTTTCTGGTCAATGGTAACCCCCAGGATGTTGATAGTGGTGATTCAGCGATGATAATGCCATTGAATGTCAAGGGGCGATGGTTGGATTCTCTCTTGTTGGAGTTGGTCATTGCCTGGCACTTGTGTGGCACGAATGTTACTTGTCACTTATCAGCCCAAGCCTGGATATTGTCCAGGTTTTGCTGCATTTCTACACGGACTGCTTCAGTATCTGAGGAGTCACGAATGGTGCTGAACATTGTGCAATCATCAGCGAACATCCTCACTCTGACCTTATGATTGAAGGAAGGTCATTGATGAAGCAGCTGAAGATGGTTGGGTCTAGGACGCTACCCTGAGGAACTCCTACAGTGATGTCCTGGGACTGAGATGATTGGCCTCCAACAACCACAACCATCTTCCTTTGCGCTAGGTATGACTCCAGCCAGTGGAGAGTTTTCCCCCTGATTCCCATTGACTCGAGTTTTGCTAGGGCTCCTTGATGTCACACTCAGTCAAATGCTGCCTTGATATCAAGGACAGTCACTCTCACCTCTGGAGTTTAGCTGTTTTGTCCATGTTGTAATGAGGTCAGGAGCCAAGTGGCCCTGGCAGAAGCCAAACTCAGTGTCACTGAGCAGGTTGTTGCTTTTAAGTGGCACTTGATAGCACTGTCAATGACACCTTACATCACTTTGCTGATGATCCAGAGTAGACTGATGGGGTGGTAATTAGCTGGATTGGATTCATTCTGCTTCATGTGAACAGGACATACCTGGGCAATGTTTCACATTTTTGGGTAGATGCCAGTGTTGTAGCTGTACTGGAACAGCTTGGCTAGGGGCACGGCTAGTTTTAGAGCACAAGTCTTCAGTACTACAGCCGGGATGTTGTCAGGACTCATAGCTTTTGCAGTATCCAGTGCCTTCAGTCGTTTCTTGATATCACGTGGAGTGAATCAAATTGTCTGAAGACTGGCATCTGTGATGCTGGGGGCTTCCGGAGGAGGAGTCGAAGGATCATCAACTCAGCACTTCTTGATGAAGTTGGTTACAAATGTTTCAGCCTTTTCTTTTGCACTGATGTGCTTGTGCTGGACTCCTCCATCATTGTGGAGCCTCCTCCTCCGGTTAGTTGTTTAATTGTCCACCACCATTCACTGAGAGAGGCAATGAGAGAGGTCTCGTAGCTGGTTTGACTGCCCACTTTGTCAGCGGAGAACTTAACAGTGAAACCCAGAGGGGATGATATAAAGTCAACTTGTAGTTGCACATTGCTCCTTTCAAGGAAGTGTTCCACCAGGGGATCAGGAGGCAGGTAAGGAAGGAGGGGAACAAATGCACTTTTAAGAGGCTATTGAAGGAGAGGAAATTGAGAACAAAAATCAATTGGACAAGAACTGACATTTCCCCAAGTCCACGCAATAAAACTAGACGACTGATTGTGTCAATGCTCAGCGTGAAACAGAAATGAAAGCACAGTTTGAAAACTAAATTCTCTAGATTTCATTTTAAAAAAAATATCATTTGATCCGCTGAAGTCATTTCCTCTGCAGCTATATCCTCCAGTCTCTCGTGGAACTCTATTCAACATATTTAATTTCCTGAGGGAAGTGATTTACAATGGACAAAACCTCCTAAGAAGATAAAAAAAAGTTTGGTGACATTCCTTTCTAACCCCCCACTCCCCTCAGCCCCCTCCCCCCTCCCCAAAGATAATGCAGCAAACCAGCAGGATATCAGTCTGACAGTACAATGTAAATTCATCAGCTCAGGCCAGTTACATTCCACAGATGACACATTTGATTTAAAAATCTGTGAATTATTTATTATTGATGTACTTTATCCTCATTTCTCCCAATCATTCTGTGTGGTAGAATTTAGTGTGCATTATCACAGCAGCAACTTATCTTTGTATAACGCCTTTAATGTAATAAAACGTCCCGAGGTACTTCACAGGAGTGTTATAAAATAAGATTTGACACCGAGCCACACATTAAGGCAGATGGCCAAAAGCTTGGTTAAAGAGGTGGGTGTTAAAAAGGCAGAAAGTGAGGTAGAGAGGCAGAGAGGTGTAAGGAGGGAATTAAAGAGCTTAGGGCCTCGGCAGCTGAAGGCTCGGCCAATAATGGTGAAGCAACTAAAATTGGGGATGCTCAAGGTGCCAGAATTGGAGGAGCACAGAGATCTCGGAGGGTTGTGGGGCTGGAGCAGGTTACAGAGAAAGGGAGGGGTGAGGCCATGGAGGGATTTGCAAACATGGATGAGAATTTTAAAACCGAAGCCTTGCCTGATGTTCATTTGTGAGCACGGGTTGATAGGTGAACGGCATTTGGTGCGAATAAGGACATGGGCATCAGAATTTAGGATGACCTCAAGTTTAGAGAAGGTGGAACGTGGGAGACCAGCCAGGAGAGCGCTTGGAATAGTCAAGTCTGGGAGGTAACAAAGGCATGGGTAAGGGTTTCAGCAGCAAATTTAGAACAGTGATGTCCTGTGAATTTATTTGCCTAACGTATTTAGCTGTTGCCAAGTACCAGTTTTGCAGGATTCAGAGTAGACCTAAATGGTAATAGGGACTTGTCTCAGATCTAAAATAAAATATATAGATGGTACTAATATAGATGCTATTACTGCAGCTAAGCTAATGTCACAGTGGCGAGTTCTAAGCAATCTGTAGAACAACCAGTGTGATCCCTTCAAAGGTGAAATGGAAAGTTTCTCCCAGTGCTGCTGTTGGTTTAGGATACATAGATCCTATAATTACACAGAGGGTTCTCAGTCTCACACTGTAACCCGCAGGTAAATAGTGGAAGTGGCGAAATGCAACAGTTTATGCCACTTTCCTTGCATTGATCACATGCCTTGTTTCCACCCTGCCTCAGCTCATCTGCTGCTGAAAACCTCATCAATGCCCTTGTTACCTCTAGAATCGACTATTCCAATTCTCTCCTGGATGATCTACCACCCTCCAGAAACTATAACTCATCTGAAACTCTACTGCCCGTGTCCTAATTCGCACCAAGCCCTGTTCACACATCACCCTTGTGCTCGCTGACTTGCATTGGCTCCCTGTCTGACAGCACCTAGATTTTAAAATCCTCCTCCTTGTGTTCAAATCCCTCCATGGCCTCTCCCCTCACTATCTCTGTAACGTCCTCCAGCCCCACAATCCTCCGAGATCTCTGTGCTCCTCTAATTCTGGCCTCCTGAGCATCACCTATTTTAATTGCTCCACCATTGGCGGCTGTGTCTTCAGCTGCTTGGGCCCAAAGCTCTGGAATTCCCTCCCTAAACCTCTCCGCCTCTCTTTCCTGCTTTGAGACACTCCTTAAAACCTACCTCTTTGGCCTACACTGATATCTCATAGAGTCATAGAGTTATACAGCACAGAAACAGGCCCTTCAGCCCATCGTTAATCTCCTGATGTGGCTCAATGTTAAAAATGTTTTTCTTGATAATGCTCCCGTGAAGCACCTTGGGACATTTTGCAGTGTTAAAGGCAGTACATAAATGAAGTGTTGTTATTGCTGTTGATCACATGCATCAAATCTGGGACTTTATTTAACAATTAGGTGTGCCATGGGGCAGACGTTCATGAAATGGAACAGGGTCCGTAACTTCTCATCACAATTTTTTTTAAAAAACAAAACCTTTGTATTTCTCTCAGAATGAACAATTCAACAATGAATCTTTAAACATCTTCGGGCTGACTTTCCAATGTCACATTCCTGACAGGAATCTTCACCCATGGAGCGTACAGATCTGAAATCCCGCCATTTGCTGCCCGTAGAATTTTGACCATTGTTTTAATCAATCACCCAGTCGAGCAACACAGTGACCCAAAATTCTAGTTACATGCTCTGATTGGATGAGGTCCACTGCCAGACTGGAAAATTAGCCCTTACATACAAAACCCTTATTCATTATAACTATAATGTGCAATCTAAATGATAGTACTTTATATTAAAATATTATCAATTACCATAGATGCCGGTGTATAAGTCGACCTTTGAAGCCTTGAAAAATCCCTCCAAAAACAGGGGTCGATTTATATGCCGAGTATAAAAGTGAACCGCTGGCGAGGGTGGGTGTGGTCACCATTTTGAAATGGAAATGGAAAACTTAGCAGCGGTGCATCATATTAAATTAATGTGACACGGTTTATTGAATAAATTAACTGTACAAAGATTCTATTAAGCACAATCAAAGTGATTTAAAACCTGTCAAATTCATTGTCATCAACATCTGACGCAAAGAGTGGGCGTGTCTTAAACTCTCGCGCATCTTCACAACACAGCCCAAATTGCTGCTTAATCCCTTGTGCTCAGTTATAACGTACCGGTAAGTAAAATTTGCATTTGTAGGATGAAAAATTGAGGCTGACTACAAATGCGAGGATAGAACTTCACGGCTGAAAAGTGGGTCAACTTATAAGCTGAGTACAGGCAAAAACATGATTTTAGGGGCTGGAAAAATGGGGCCATCTTATCCACCGGGTTGACTTGTACGCTGTGATCTATGGTATGTAAAACAGTATATTTCAGTTAAGTCAGAGGGGTTTTGAGTGGTGCAGTGGCTTAGCACACTGTTCTTTCACCTGAGACTGGCTTCAGATTAGCTCCCCAGGTAGAGAGTCACCTTGCTTTGCTGCCTGTAAGAATCTGATATGACGTAAATTTTGGGCAGCCTTAATTCAAGATCAAGCCCGCAACTCAAAACCACAATCTCATTCCAATGTGTGAGATGTGAAGTAATTCACAATGCCTTATCCTCAACATTCTCTTCCTCATAGTCCACCAGAAAAAGTTTTCTTCCCTTCTGCTCCTTTTCTTCCTCCTTCTTTTCGTCATCGTCCTCCTGTGATGGTCCTGCAGAAAAGCAGACATGAGCTGAGAATGGATGTGCCAGGCCCTTGGGATTTAGGAGCACAAGAAGGGCTTGGAAATGTCTGGCTATCTGCTGTTGCACAGGAATACCATGACCCCTGTCTAGGTGTGTACCCCACCGACTTGCCACCTGCACCATCTCCCTCAGCTAGAGCAAAGTGCCTCCCCTACATCTTCATGCCTGCTCCTCATCAGGAGTCAGCTCTCTCAGATCTGGAACAGCCTGTCAAGTCTTGTGCATCTCATTGGCATTGTGTATAAGGTTCTCCTACAGTGAGATTGAGGGAGTTAGGTGAAAGCACCATTTGAGTGAAGGCTAGTATTTGAGTCATGTCTTCCGAGTGGCATCAGACAGCCAGTGTAATAGATCAGCTGGTTTCACCCTGTTAAAGTGGAGGAAGCTGTTTTAATATTACGGGAAGTTATGGAATTTATTGTGAGAACCTGAGTTAGTGCCCCCATAACCATAGTGCTGTGTGAAAAGTTAGTTGTGCAGCTATTAAGTCTAGAAGATGCCCAAGCAAGAAAAGAGTAAGCAGCCAGTGTGTTACCTTCCCTACCCTTGTCACATCATTGAACTTTTACCTCCACTGGTCTGCAGTTCTGGAGGTGAGAGAGGTGACACTCAAGGAATACAAATTACTTTTCCGGTACTTCTTGCTCTACGAACCTTCCAGTGAAGAGGGAACTCATAGCTACCCAATCTAGAAATGCTGAAACACGTGCACTTGTTAAAGAAAGGCAAAAGAAAGATAATCACAACTTGATTGAACGAAGACGAAGATTCAACATCAATTACCGTATCAAAGAGCTTGGTACCTTAATTCCAAAGTCAAATGATCCACTTTTATTAAAAGACAATCTTTTACTCTGCAGATACTCTCTCTCTGTCTCTGTCTCTCTCTCTTTGTCTGTCCTTTGTTGCATTTCATACAGAGTATCTTAAGGTTTACCTCATTTAAATTGTGTGTTCCATTAGGTCGTGCAGTTGAAGTGCCACACAATCTTACCCAAGTTATCTATTACACATGTTGGACCCCAGTCTTACAAAGTATTCACCACTTGCCTTGGCCCCCAGTTTGCTGCTGCAATTTTCACTCATTCTAGGCAAAGTGCTCCTGTAGTTACATGAGACTTGCATTCAGCCATTGGTACTAGGTATGCAAATGAACTGACCCTGTGATTTATGGTGGGGTTTGACATTGGAGAGCAGTGGTTGTTTGGGACTGTTGTGTTCACTGACAGTGATAAAAGGCAGACATTCCACAGGCCTGACTAGATTAAAGTGATGTTTCCTGTGTGAAGTATGAAAAACAATTGGCTGAATTTTTCTGAGGAGGATCAAATCCCGCCACTTGAGCCGAAAGCAGGAGCCAATCCTGCGCCAGCGGGCAGCAGGACCCTGGGGTAGCATTTTACCAGCAGCAGTGAATTAACAGGCCTCCACTGTCCAATTGAGGACGATGGCCCATTGTCCCAGCACCCCCGCCCTGACCCCCCCCCCCCCCCCATTAAAAACCAGCAGCTCAGCAACCTCAGCAACACCATCGCTAGTGGTGGCCACTGTTAAGGTTGCAGCATGAAGGAGAGGGCACCTCGATGTTGAGGTGCCTTGAAGAACAGTTAAGTTTGTTTGAAAGAGCCGGGGCCAGGCTGGCAGTCCCCCACAATCGGGGTGGGGGTGGGGTCATATAACAGCGGCGGCGTCTCAGCCGCAGGGGCAGCCATTGCTGCCGGGAGCCCCTCCGTGAGCCATGGAGCGGCCTTTACCCCCCCCGCCGCCCCTACCCTCACCCCGGCAACCCACTGGTAAGCTGCCGGGGTTCACCTGGCAGTCTCCCCATGCAGCTGTGTGCCCTCCCGACGTGGGCAAAATGCCATTAGGGGTGGGAAGTGGCCCTTAATTGTCTCTATTAGCCAACCAGTGGGCAGTGGCGCCGCTGAGGTTCCCACCGCTGGTAATATGCTATGCCGGCGGGAAAACATTGGAATCCCGTCCTGAGCCATATTACCAACTCGTCACCATGGGGCTGGGAAAATTCAGCCCCCTGTCTCTAACTATCTGAGCTTTGTTTAAGAGCTAGCAACCATTCTGTACGGACTGTATCCAGCAATTAATCCTGAGGATATCGAGTCGCTGCATCTAAACTGAGCACCTGTATTCTTTGTATCACTGCACACTGCACTGGTAGATGGGTTGTAAATGTTATATTGAGCTACATTTCCCCCCCCTGTTCAGTATTGTTCACAAAAATATCAGTCTGAGCATAAAACAGGGAAACCAATGTTTTTAAACAATGTTAGTCGACAGAATGCCCCATTGTGTTTGTCATAATTAGACATACTCTGCTTGCAATATTGTTTTTCTACTAATAGATCTTACTAGTAGACTTTTTATCAAAGTTGATCAGCAACAACATCTGGCAGAAAAGTTAATCCAACTTGTGAAGTAAAAGTGGCGAATGCATTACTTTTATTTTTTTTTCAAATGTAACCCATGTCATTTTTTTCTCTGTAACCTGTAACATAGGAACAGCAGGAGGCCATTCAGCCCCTCGATCCTGTACCACCATTCAGTAAGATCATGACTGATCTGTGACCTAACTCCATAGGCCTTTGCCCCATATCTATTAATACGTTTGGATGATAAAAATCCATCAAGCTCAGATTTAAAATTAACAGGCTGTGCTTTTTGGCAACCTGTTTGACAAGCCTAACTCTACCATCTTAATTACAATGTTGGGCAGTTACAGGATATAATATATCATTTGTTCTGCTTGCAGGGAAAGTACAATAGAGGACTTTTATCTGTCCACTATTTTAACAATCAAACCAGTATTCCTTGTATATCATAAAGAATAATGAATGACTGGCAGAGAGTTACTCTCCTTGTAGATGCAAAGATGCTGTCTGAAATTTACTCTTATTTTACATTGCTCTAAGACACAATGGATTGAGTTGCTGTTGTGTACTGACAGTGTCTCTAACTATCTGAGTTTTGTTTACGAGGTACGAGGTATGTGACTGGGTTATGCTCTACTTGAATTTACTCAGTTGACCCAGTAGCACCATATGTTGGAGTTCCAAATGGCTACAATGTGGAGCATTACGATGCGTTACTATTCTCACCTGTGTCATTGTTGAGAGTCGCGGACCAGTAGCTGAGCACCTCCCCACAAGAAAGGAAACTTGCCCTGGGGTCCCTCTTGCACCCTCATATGGGTTACTAATTATCACAATGCTGTTTTAGGGAGGTTGCTGTGCACTAATTGGCTGCTGCACTTTCTACATTACAACAGTGATGACACTCCAAAAAAGTCCTTCATTGGCTTAAAGTGTTTTGGGATATACTGAGGTTGTGAAAGGTGCTAAATAAATGCAAGTCTTCTTTACAGAGGACCCTCACATGGTTCATTGTCCTTCCTCGCAATGGGTATGACATGTACACAAAAACTTAAAGATGGGAAATAGATAATAATTCATACAGGAAACAATTTTTTTAGTGATAATGTAATAATACGCTAATTAATGATCTGTGTGGTATATAATTAACTATTTTATCCTGAGTGGTGTGAAACAGGGCTGTGTTCTCGCACCCACACTTTTTGGGATTTTCTTCTCCCTGCTGCTTTCACATGCGTTCAAATCCTCTGAAGAAGGAATTTTCCTCCACACAAGATCAGGGGGCAGGTTGTTCAACCTTGCCCGTCTAAGAGCGAAGTCCAAAGTACGGAAAGTCCTCATCAGAGAACTCCTCTTTGCTGACGATGCTGCTTTAACATCTCACACTGAAGAATGCCTGCAGAGTCTCATCGACAGGTTTGCGTCTGCCTGCAATGAATTTGGCCTAACCATCAGCCTCAAGAAAACGAACATCATGGGGCAGGATGTCAGAAATGCTCCATCCATCAATATTGGCGACCACGCTCTGGAAGTGGTTCAAGAGTTCACCTACCTAGGCTCAACTATCACCAGTAACCTGTCTCTAGATGCAGAAATCAACAAGCGCATGGGTAAGGCTTCCACTGCTATGTCCAGACTGGCCAAGAGAGTGTGGGAAAATGGTGCACTGACACGGAACACAAAAGTCCGAGTGTATCAGGCCTGTGTCCTCAGTACCTTGCTCTACGGCAGCGAGGCCTGGACAACGTATGCCAGCCAAGAGCAACGTCTCAATTCATTCCATCTTCGCTGCCTTCGGAGAATACTTGGCATCAGGTGGCAGGACTATATCTCCAACACAGAAGTCCTTGAAGCGGCCAACACCCCCAGCTTATACACACTACTGAGTCAGCGGCGCTTGAGATGGCTTGGCCATGTGAGCCGCATGGAAGATGGCAGGATCCCCAAAGACACATTGTACAGCGAGCTCGCCACTGGTATCAGACCCACCGGCCGTCCATGTCTCCGTTATAAAGACGTCTGCAAACGCGACATGAAATCGTGTGACATTGATCACAAGTCGTGGGAGTCAGTTGCCAGCATTCGCCAGAGCTGGCGGGCAGCCATAAAGACAGGGCTAAATTGTGGCGAGTCGAAGAGACTTAGTAGTTGGCAGGAAAAAAGACAGAGGCGCAAGGGGAGAGCCAACTGTGCAACAGCCCCAACAAACAAATTTCTCTGCAGCACCTGTGGAAGAGCCTGTCACTCCAGAATTGGCCTTTATAGCCACTCCAGGCGCTGCTTCACAAACCACTGACCACCTCCAGGCGCGTATCCATTGTCTCTCGAGATAAGGAGGCCCAAAAGAAAAAAGAATTTTATGAACAAGAATCAAATTATAGGACAACCGAAAGGAACTACGCCAAGATAACTGCAAACACTTCAGAATACTTTTAGAATCTGTGTATAAAAATGTGCATCTTAAGAGCGGGAAACTCAAACAAAATTACATTTTCAGGACCAGAACTAGTTGCACATTTTCCTAAGAAGCAAGGACCAGTTTACAGGAAATGGGTGTAGCAAACATTCAGTTTGAACCCAGCTTAACACACAATGCATCTGGTCTCTCTCAAAACAATTGCATTGCATTTGGAAAAACGTTACATCAGAATAGTTTATATCTGCCTTTGTGCGTGCGGTTAATGCTGAATCTAATACTTTAATCCTAAAAATATTCCATTAGTCAAACTTATTTTCTGTCTCCAGTGAAGTTATGCTTCGCATTGTCTATTCTTTAGATCTCTGTTTGACCTTCATTGTGTCTTTTTTCCTTTTCAAGCTGTCTCACCTCGCAATCAAAGGAGCACAACACAGTCTGCTGAATTGGTAGTTTCTTCTCCATCGAGCAGTCCACACCACATTGTGTCCTGGCAGAGTGGGTGAGTCATGCAGTCTGGGGGACAGAGTTTATTGTCTTTGTTCATTATAAAAGCTTCCACTCACATCACACAAACTGTCCACACCCAGACTCCTAAAGCACAGTTTGAATAGCAATTTGATCACAAAGATATCTCTCCTCTTCCAGAATTGTCACATCAAAGGTGTTCTGCTTAGCAGACTTTTTTTTTACAGTTTTCTAACTTGACAGTCAAGTTGACATGAGCAGTTGGATGCATAGTAACAGCTGTCTCACAATACCTTACAACAGTAATGATAGTTGCTATCAGGGATAACATTTGCACATTGCTTAACATTTATTTTGCTCTGTTTAATTGTATGATGAGCGGGTAAAACTCCCATATTATTAGCCATTCTGTTGCAAGTTGGGAGTTGCATTTGTGCGTCTTCTTTGACGGAATTAAATGCCAGAAAGTGAAAACACAAAACATCGGAAATGCACAGCAGATCCATCAGTGTCTGAAAAAAAAGGCTGGTTAGCAAGCATGACCCAAACCGTCATGACGCAAGTAAGTCCCCTCCCACCTCTAGTTGTGTAATCCCCTGGGAAAATTGAAAAATAAGATTTTAAAAACCCTAAGCCAACTCAAGGGGAGTGTGTCGAAATATCCTAGAACATTCCTCTCTGAGCCTTAAAGGCAGTCAAGTTCAAGAAGATCACAGTGTCCAAGGTCTCACCTTTTGGCAGGTTAGAAAATGAGACGGGACTGTTCATCAGAAAAGCTAGCCTTGATTTCTCTTTCACATACTAACTGTACATTTCCAGTATTTTCTGGTATTAGGTCAAGCCTCCAGCAATTGTGCTTTTCTTATCTCCAGGATTTAAACACTTTTCCACTTCTGCTGCTCTCATTTACCTCGGTTCTCTTGCAGTTCCTAAAAGCTTCTAAATAACCAGCGCATTTAAAAAAATCTTTTCTGTGTATGAAAGGAGTGAAATAACTTTTTTAAGCAGTGCACTGTGTACCACAGTACATATGAATTTTATGTTGGGGACAATTTAAACTTGACCTGTATTTGAACTTGCAACATTCATTTTTTTAAATTCCAATGGAGAAAAACTACCTTTACAAATAAAATATTTATTGCATTTAAGGCAAGTGTTTCAACTCAGATAATTACAGCATATCTCCAGCAGCATCAGAAGAACACTGCTATCTTTCCACCAGTTAAAATGCCACTCATTAATCACTTCGACTGTTTGCTGGGTTGTGATGTGATTTTGGAGTGACCATGTTTGGTTTATCTCCAGCTTGCTCCATGTGCTATAAACACTGTCCCTGGCCAAGTAATTCCTCGGGCAACGTGCATCTGGGTTTCTGCCTGTTCTGTTCTGTAATGGGTCAGTACAGAGTACACAAGAGGCACCTGGCACGACATCTTCACTTCCCTTCTGGGGATGCATCTGGGGTCCTTGTTGCAATAGTGTAAAACTGGTGGCGTCACTGACTTCAATGCAGATAGAAATTGGGATAGGTCCAAAATGGGCTGCAAATTCACTATTACACCCCCATTGAAAACAGTGGGTCTCATCGTGTGATGCCAGGTCATGCTTTAGGTGTCTCAGTTAAGGAAGGTGTAGCATTTCTGTGACCGAGCCTTAATTCAAATATTCAATTATCTGCTTACTGTGTAGATCGTGGATACAAACATTACATTTGCAGGGCAAGAATTTCCACAAAACTGAGGGCAGTTGTTCTTAGAGAAGAGAAGGTTGAGAGAGGAGAATATCATGAGGGACCTAGACAGAGCAGATAGAAAGAAGCTATTTCCATTGGCAGAAGGATCAAGAATCAGAGGATGTCGAAGAACCAATGGCGAGATGAAGAAAAACGTTTCTACGCAGCAAGTGTTTAGGATCTGTCTGAGAGTGTGGTGGAGGCAGATTCAATAGTGGCTTTCAAAAGGGGATTGGTAAGCACATGAAGGGGAAATACTTGCAGGGACCCAGCATGGACACGATGGGCCAAATGGCCTCCTTCTGTGCTGTAACCATTCTATGATTTTATGATTCTATGAAAAAAGCTCAGAAGTTTGATTTTAACAGATCTATTAAAGGATATCAACCATTTTGATAATTATCAATAAACGTCAGAGTTGGGGATGAAGATTGTGTAAGGGAAAGGGTGCAGCACATTGTATTTTGTGTCAGATAATCTTTTTGTAGCATATGTATTCACTGTTCAATGTCTTCAGAACTTGCATGGAAGCAAAAATTTAAACAGAATGTGAAAAGTCTGACTATAGTGTAAACTAAAGTAGTTTCAATGTTGCAGTCCTAATTCTTCATCATTTTAACAATAAAAATATTAAATAACCAAGTTTCTTACTAACTTTCTAACCACAAATTCTAACTAACATTTTCCTCGCTTTCTTTTTACTAATATTCAGTCTTATCTGCTCCTCTTTTCACCTGCCCTCCTGTAGAGGTACAACAGAAACGAGCATACCTCATGATGAACAGACTCAATCTCCAACTCACCAAAGCCCTGTAAAATAGAGGTACAGTAACATTAGTTATGCGCTTTAACGCCCCTCACTGTCTTTGTGCTGTGTAACTGTTAGTAATATGGTTGTGGTATTCTTAGTTTCTTTCTTATTACAAAAAAAATGCTCTTTATTGAAATCAAACCTTTGTGGCAGACATAAAACTGAAAAAGCAATCCATCGTTTTATTTCAGGAGAAACTTTATTTTCATAGTCCCTCCAGTGGCTTTAGTGAATAAATGCATTGTGTGCTGTAGCACTAAGTTGCAGAGACCAGAAGATTTCCTAGTTTGTGCTAAGTCATCTATTATCTTCTGTTCAGCAGTTGAGGTGTTCCAGTTTGCTCAGAGTTGCCTTATTCCTGATTGCTCTGTATTTATTCCATACTGATAGGGTATACTACCTGGCTATATAGATAGTGGGTGCATTGGCAGTTATCTTTCAAAATTCTATAGATTCTGGAAGGGTTCCTGCAGACTGGAAAGTAGCAAATGTAACCTCACTATTTAAGAAGGGAGCAAGAGAGAAAACAGAGAACTGTTAGTAGGGAAAATGTTGGAATCTATTATAAAGGATGTGATAAATGGACACTTGGAAAATAATGATATGATTGGGCAGAGTCAACATAGATTTATGAAAGGGAAATCATGTTTGACAAACCTGTTGAAGTTTTTTGAGGATGTTACTTGTAGCAGAGATAAAGGAGAACCAGTGGATGTGGTGTATTTGGATTTTCAGAAGGCTTTTGATAAGGTCCCACACAGGAAGTTAGTAAACACAATTAGAGCACATGGGATTGGGGGTAATATACTGCAATGGATTGAGAATTGGTTAACAGAAAGCAAAGAGTAGGAATAAATCGGTCATTCTCAGGATGGCAGGCTGTTACTAGTGAGGTACCACAAGGATCAGTGCTTGGGCCACAGATGTTCACAATCTATATAAATGATTTGGATGTGGGGACCGAATGTAATATTTCCAAATTTGCTGATGACACAAAACTAGGTGGGAATGTGAATTGTGAGGAGGATGCAAGGAGGCTTGAAGGGAATTTTGACAGGCTGAATAAATGGGCAAGAACATGGCAGATGGAATGTAATGTGAATAAATGTGAAGTGATCCACTTTGGTAGAAAAAATGGAAAGGCAGAGTATTTCTTAAATGGTGAGAGGTTGGGAAGTGTTGATGTCCAAAGGGTGTCCTTGTTCAAGAGTCACTAAAAGCTAGTATGCAGGTGCAGCAAGCAAGTAAGAAGGCAAATGGTATGTTGGCTTTTATTGCAAGGGGATTGGAGTACAGGAGTAAAGATGTATTGCTGCAATTGTATGGAGCCTTGGTGAGACCGCACCTGGAGTATTGTGTACAGTTTTGGTTTCCTTATCTAAGGAATTATATACTTGCCACAGAGGGAGTGCAACGGAGGTTCACCAGACTGATCCCTGGGATGGTGGAATTGTCTTATGAGGAGAGATTGCAGAAACTGGGCCTGTATTCTCTAGCGTTTTGAAGAATGAGAGGTGATCACATTGAAACTGACAAAATTCTTACAGGGTGTGACAGGGTAGATGTGGATAGGATGTTTCCTCTGGCTGGTGAGTCTAGAACCAGGGAACACAGTCTCAGAATAAGGGACAGGCCATTTAAGACTGAGATGAGGAGGAATTTCTTTACTCAGAGGGTGGTGAATCTTTGGAATTCTGTACCCCAGAGGGCTGTGGAAGCTCAATCATTGAGCACGTTCATGACAGAAACCGATCGATTTCTGAGTACTAATGACATCAAGGGATATGGGGATATTGAGGAAAAATGGCATAGAGGTAGATGATCAGTCATGATCTGTTTGAATGGTGGAGCAGGCTCGATGGGCCGAATGGCCTACTCCTGCTCCTATTGATCTTGCGTTCCTATACTTGACAGTGAGCATGTGTGGACATTAACCTGAAAGGTAATGCCTACTGTGATGCTATCAAACCACTTGGGAAAGCACTGGAGGCTGTCCTTGACCACCTACCCATAGCCTGGGAGGTATGGTAGCATAGCGGCTATGTTACTGGGTTTGTAATCAGGTAGCTTGGGTTAATGATTTAGAGCTCTGAGTTCAAATCCTACCAGCATAGCATTTAAACTTGGTTAATTGAATAAAAAGCCAATATCTGTAATGGTGACCATATAACAACCCCGTTCTTGTAAAGACCCATCTGGTTCACTGATGCTCTTTGAGGAAGGAAATCTGCTGTCCTTACCTGATCTGGCCAGTATGTGACTCCAGACCCACAGCAGTGTGGTTGACTTTTAACATGGCCTAGCAAACCACTGAGTTGGTAGCAGTTCATTATCACCTTCTCAAGGGCAATGAAGGATAGATGATAAATGCCCACATCTCATGAATGAAGAGTTCATGCCTTGAAAACTTTTTCAATGCATTTAAAATTAAAAAAAACAATAAAGGGTTGAACTCATTGCTTTTTCATAAATAAAAATCAAATGCTTTCCATTAACTCTCAGTGGACAATGAAAGGGTAGAATTAATCCCTTTAGAAAGTGTTGGTTGGCTGGCTTACCATGAAATATCATTATATTGAGCTGATGAATTCTGTATTTTATTTTCGATCAGTCTCCTGAGGTGATTTTATAGACTGTGTTTATGCAGTTAAGATGCTGCCTTGATGGAGAGTCTTCTCCCTCTCATTAACGTTGAAAACCTGGCTTGCCCCCACACGTTATACAAAGGACCATAAAGGTTTAACCTGGAGGACGTCTTAATGGAGTGGTTGTTCAGCTGTCGAAAATTGTTTGTGTCTGTTATTCTGACAGAACACTGATGGTCAAACTATTGAGAGTGTAGGATTTTCAATTGCAACTGATGAAAAGTTGGCACATTTTAAATGTGTATTTGTGCACAAAGATGGTGCCTGAGGGTGCTCAGTCACGTCGTGCTATGACATGCCATGCAAGTTCTCTGCTAACTTACCAGTTGAAATTTATAACTTTGTCATTTTCTCAGAGGAAGGAAAATTAATGTATTGATTTCAACTCACTGTGAGAAAGCTATCTTAGGAAGGTTTGTCGTTCATTTTCTGTTACTTTTTTAAACAAAGTAGCTTTATGCTTAAATTGCAGAATTTCAATTGATACCCTGTTTTTCATCTAGCTCAGTTGACAACTAATAGGAGTTAGTTGTACAGCAGAAAACTTGTCTAGATTTACAGTGTTCCAGCCGTTTTATGAGATGAAACCTAGAGGATTTCAAAGCTGCCCATCAACATGGCTTAGAGGTTAGGGTCAAGCATTTAGGCTGCCTGATATTCAAGCCTGCCACCCTCAACTGTGATGGATTTTGTCAGTTCCCTACATGGATCTGGCTGAGTTCTGTCACCTTGTGAGAATGAATATTGTAAAACACATCTCTCAGCTGCTTGTCCTCGCAGCAACAGCAGTGGTCTTAGAGAAATCAGACCTCTAGTTGGGACCCGCATTGCTTTCCCAGTAGAACGTGGCTCTGTGCATCATGGATTTGCGGTAAACTATTCTCATTTTGTTTTCTTTAAACCAGGAGTAGCAAAATATGAGGCTGTGCAACCAATATGTTGCCATGGTGGGTTCAGGAGCATCACAAGTAGTGAACTATATTTTAACGACTTTTCACTGAAAATAAGAATTTGCAAAATAGTTAACAGTGTTATTGCCTGACTTTAGTCTTTTCTCTTTGTAGGCCCTACCAGGACACTTGCTACTTGGACTCCCCTCTCTATTCAGAATTGGCAGATGTTCAGTGGTACGGAGGTGACAATGCCAAGCCTGGAACTCTCGTCTGACACCTGACCTCAGATCAAAGTACAAATGTTGACACCTTTCAGTGATCACCTCACTGTCCCTTGTCACTGCCTTACTCTATGCACAGTCATTAACCAGCAACGGCAGCTCCAAGCACTTTCACAAAAGGAATCAATCAGCAAAGCCAAAATGAAGCCTAATTAAAGTACCACAGACTGTGCTGTCACTCAGGTAACCACTGGCCAACTATAATAAGGTCTTTATAAATAAAATGCCACACTGCTTTTAAACTGTGAATCGTATACACCAGACCTCCCATTCTTGAAGCCTGTGTGTATGATTTTGTTTTATTCCCTTGTGGAAAATAATACTGACAGTGTAATAATGAAGTACTTCAGAATTTAACCGAACATTATGTTTACTTGAATATTACCAAAGACCAACTTAAAGCTGAAGGGAAAGAATTTGATGAGTGTTGCCCACTGGTTACCTGATAAATAATAAGTTGTCAATCTCTAGTTTCATTAATGGTTCTGGCAGATAATAATACATGGTGTGAAAGATATTAAAAATGCATTCTTCACATTAAGAAATGCCAGAATGTAGGAAAGATAGTTTTCCCATAATAAAGCAACACAGTTTTGAAATATATTTATGGATGGCTTATATGGAGGCAGGATGGGCTGCTTTTGATGCTCAGAAGTGTGGTCTCGTAGTTAGTACGTTGATTATATCAGAAATAAGTGAAAGAAAAGCACACAGTTTAACCTAATCTGCATATTTCTGGACTGGACAAATATTACAATAGGGTACAATACCAGTCTTATTTTAAGCTTCGAATCAGCTTGTCGATTGTATATTCTCTTCAAGGGCTTTAGCTGATTTATGGGACAAGACCTTGGAAAGTTGTCAACCCTTAGAAGGCCTCACAAATTTTTTACAAATATTTTCCCATGAAGTACTCATCAGAAATAATTCAGTGGCTGGCACGTAAAGCTACGTCCGTGTAACCACCAACTTCTTAGTAAGGTGACTGTTGGAGCAGGACACTGATCTTGCCAAAAAAATAAAGAGAGCTATTTTTCTCTCCGCTTCTGAATATTCGATGGATTCCTGTTTGAGTGGGGGGGGGGGGGGGGGGGGGAGGTGGTGCGGAGTGGGAGGGGAAACAGCGATGAGAATGCCTGGTTAGAAAGGCTGCTTAGTAAGCTGAAGCAGAACCATTGTGTGTGGTCCATGAGCAAGAATGGATTGCTTCAGAAAGCCATAGAAAACCAGACAGCACTGTTTGTCTTTGTGAGAGGACCAGGAAGGATTCGTGTTGAGTTAAAAAGAGAGGCTAATAATTACAGACGCTACCATGCATTTGTTGTGAGGCGGATTTTTCTAATTACAGTTTCAGTTACCATTGTGGAAAATGTTAAAATTCCAATATGTTTTATAAATCAGTATTAGTTTTAGTTTGGACATAGCAAACCACATTCAGGTGCTACCCAACAAACAGTTACCACTAGAATAGTTGTAGGGTTTTACATCTATAAATGTCAATAGTTTTATTACAAGTTTGTGTAAATTAAAGCAATGTAGTTACATCGAATTCAGTAGATTGCTCCCTGAAAATGGCTGTAGATTTTAAAAAAGAGCATGTAAAATGTCTTTTCTTTTCTCCCCCTCCCCCTGGTTTCTGTTCCATTTTAATCAAAGAAGACTATGTATGGTGTAGAATATGCAGAATTGTGAAATTCTGCTGTTAATTTATTCTTTTTGTATTAAGAATTTGTATAGTACCTTTACATTTTGCAGAACAGTGTTGTCAACAATTCCTAAATGAAGCATTTTCAAGATAATGAATTTGGTTGTTCTTGAAATTAACAAAATAAATTATTACTGAATGTTACACGAATTTGGTTGTGGCACTTGTCTTGGTAAACAGAATGTGGAATGCACAGAGGTATCTCGCGGTTGGTTAGCTGCAAGTGCTAACTTGCTCTGGTGGTACATTTGACCCTGTGCAAGAAAATTATGTGTTCACACAGCATCTGAGGGAAAAGCTGCCTTATCAAAGGCGCCATCTTTCTGATGACGCATTGAAAGAAAGCTCCGTTGACCTTTTCGGGTGCACTGGGAAAAAAGTATCCACCGACACTATTTGAAAAAATGCAGGGAGGTTTTTCCAATGTCCTGCCCAACATTAATCCCTTCAACAGCCACCAGCAGGACAGATTAATAGATCATTTATCTCATTGCTGTCTGTGAGAACTAGCTGTGGGGCAATTGGCTGCTGTATTTGACTACACAACCCCGAGTAAACTTCATAATAAACTCATTGGCTGAGAAGCAGTTTGAGATCTCTTGAGGATATGAAAGGTGATATATAAATGCAACTTATTTCTTTCTCAGTCATGCTGCCATAGGCGAGATATTAATTCTGCAGACTGAAAGACTTGGTTCATGTATCACTGAGCCGATGATTTAAAAGCATCACTGGTAGAATTCTGGGACCAGGACATGATCTTATCCGAAAACAGTGCAGAGCAAGAGGGGGCCGGGGTGAGAGAGAAACTACTTCACAAAAAGAAACTTGTATTACTGTGAAAATAACTGATTTTGAGCAAAGATTTATCACGTTTTTCTCATTTTTATTGTTTTTGTTTGAAGGAGGTATAGCCTTGATATGTGAGGAAAATACTGACTACGGAGACTTAGATCGAAGGCCTCATAAGTGATTGATAAGGGTGTGCAACTTCCTGTGATTTGACTGATCTTGTTTAGAAACACTAAAACAAGACAACACCACTGTCATGTGCAAGAAACACATGAAATTACATTTGAAGATCAAACATCACCCGGATCTCATTATCTTGGAATGACAGTTGTCAAAGAATTGTCTGTTATATATATATATATATATATATTTTTGGCTTTTACTTCTGCTCCTGGGAATCTAACCGGCACTGCCAGTAAATCAGCTTCACACACCGTTTCACTTTACAAAGAATTTGAAAATGAGAAGTTTTAAAAGGTTAAAAAATGTTGCAGGCTTGCAACTGTGGTGGTTCTGGAAGTTATCTGTCATATATAATTAATAACGTACCAATGCCTCAGCTTCACTGTATACTGCTGTCAACAAAATGCCATTTGATACCAATTTTCAACGTAGATTCTATTTTCCCACTGGATTCCATAACCTTTATTTTCCAATCTAGAGAGCAACATACATCCTAAGCCTGCAGTTACAAATCAGTGATAATGAAAAGTACAAAACTGTGAAGGGGGAATATAATGAACAAGCTCTGTGATAAATGTTTCACCTCTGCTCCCGCAGCTAAATTCCATCAAATGTATAAAACTGTAAATATAATAAAACTGGGTAAACCTGCAAGTAAATATCCAACCTGAAGAACAAAGCAACATTGATAACACTTCTATAGCTCAATTCACTCAATCGGTCAACAAACTTTTATTGCACATAATGACTTGCCCCATTACTCATTCCTTGCATCTTCAAATCTATTAGAATTCAGGAGGTTTAACTTCAATCTAAAGATCAGCATATTTACAATGAGGAATCAATGTCAGTCTCTGAATACAAATGGGAGAAGGTACAAATGATAGCATGAGTGACATTTGTACATCTGAATAAAGTGGCCTCAACCTCCATGCTACCCCCACCTCTTCCCAATCAGTGTCCATGAACAGATGGGTGTGGCTCCAATATGCTAATTTACAAACTAAAAATTAATAGTATCATTTAATTATAGTGATTGAATGCACTTAAACACCAATTTACTAGTTGCAATGGAAATAGATAACTGAAGTAGGTTATAACTAGGAAAATGGAGATTGGGCTCTTCAACACAAGAGTTAAGCTTGACCGACCTTTACATTAAGTATCTTCTTAAGACTTTGGCCAGTATTGGATGTCTAATTAATGCAAAGAGGAAAGAAACATTGTCCAGAGGGTCACTTATGCACTTTTCAAACAAAATTTCTAGCAGGTGGATCAAGGAGCAATATTGACTTTTGTCCACTGGTGCTAAGAGCGAATTGAACAAGGGAACTTAATCTGGGCAGGGGTCGAGGAAAGTCAATTGAAAATCTTTAGATATTTTTACAAACAACCTAAAGTATCAGTAATCTCAATAAACTATACCCAAACACAAGCTGTAGAGAGAATTTATGTGCTGGCGACTAGAATCAAGGATTAGAACAGAAAATCATGACAGGACAACAATGGCTGAAATAAAAACAAAATGCTGGAAATACTCAGCAGGCCAGGCAGCATCTGTGGAAAGAGAAGCAGAATTATGAAGGTGAACAAGGTAAAAGAGACAAATGGAAATCTCATCGGAGAGAAGAGCAGAACTTCTTCAAGGTAGGCAATCCTGGAAGAGAAGTGACTGTGAATTAAACACTAAAATAAAAGGAAAATACTGCGGATGTTGGAAGTCTGAAATAAAAACATAAATGACTGAAAAGTTGCTGCAGTTGTGTCAGGAATTGTAATTAAATATATCCAGATCATTTCAGAAAGATTAAAGAGAGAAGAAAAGGAAGAGGGTTAGTGGTTTTATTGGAACATAGGATTTAATTACAGAAGCTCCAGGGCTTGAGCACAAAACTCTCTGTTGACACTGCGGTGCAGTACTGAGGGAGTGCTGCACTGTCGGAGCTTCCCTTTTTAAGATAAAAGGTTAAAGCTGTCTACTCTCTCAGGTGGATACCAAAGATCCCACAGTACTAGTTCGAAGAAGAGCAGGGGAGTTCTCCTCAGTGTCCTGGGACCAATATTTATCCCTCAATCAACAGGACAAAAAACAGATTATCTGGTCATTATGACATTGCTGTTTATGGGAGCTTGCTGTGTGCAAATAGGATGCTGCGTTTCCTACATTACAACAGTGACTACACTTCAAAGAACTTCATTGGCTGTAAAGCACCTTGGGACTCCAGAGGTTGTGAAAGGTGCTATATAACTGCAAGCCTTTCTTTATTTTGGACTGGGCTGGCTATTAAAGTCCGGGTGATGGTTCTCTATTTCATAGTCATACAGATTAAAACCTTATTTATTTTGAGATGCAGCACTGAAACAGGCCCTTCAAGTCTGTGCTGACCATCAACCACCCATTTATACTAATCCCATATTCCTACCACATCCCTTCACTAGGGCCAATTTATAATGGCCAGTTTACCCATCAACCTGCAAGTGGGAGGAAACCAGAGCACCCGGCGAAAACCCACATGGTCACAGGGAGAACTTGCAAACTCCACACAGGCAGTACCCAGAATTGAACCCAGGTTGCTGGAGCTGTGAGGCTACAGTGCTAACCACTGCACCACTGTGCCGCCCTTGTAAAACTAAGATGTAAAATATGAAAATAAAACAAAGTGCTGTAGAAAAAGAATCAATATCTTCAAACAAGACCTTAATCTATGAAACATTTTTGAAGTTACAGAAGTCTCAACTGAGATCAGTATAACCCATTCTGATAACTACTAAAGTGCTTCTTGAGTTTGAGACTGTTAAACTATTGTGTACTTAAAGCACCACCTACAGCGATGTCAAGTCCTGAATTCATAAAATGTTCATATGCCCACATTGCTGCCACCAATAGATTGTGTTACCTGCTCACAGGTGTGCATAGGAGGAGGCCAAGTCTAGTAAGGAGCCAACATTCCCAATGAGTATTTCTCTCTTCATCTGCAATGCATGGTGTTTCTTGACAAATGTACCTTTGTTAGACTAAGGTCTGTTATTTCATATGTTTTTACTTTTACTTTTCCTGACTTAGCAGAAAAAGAAAGACAAAGTGGCAAGCACTATCCATCATATAACCTCTGCCTGTCAAAGAAGTTGGTGCTTTATTCCCAACCCCAGTATCATGGTTTTGGTAACATTCATATGTTGTGCACATTTTCTCCATGTAGAAGGCACGTCACACCAGACCCCAATAAAACATCGTCGATGGAAACAGAGACCACAATTGCAAGCTATAAAAGCTTTATGATCAAGATTTTTTTTTTAAAACTGCAATAGAATCTAAACTGCAGTCTGATCTAGACAATCTTTTGGGCCTCCTTATCTCGAGAGACAATGGATACGCGCCTGGAGGTGGTCAGTGGTCAGACAATCAATGCCCAGTATACTGGACAACATAAATCTGCTTGATGAACCAGGAATGTTTGCTCGTGTGACTTCTGTTTATTGGTTTATCAAATTATTTACTTACACAAGAGTACGTGATTGTTCCTTTTTGATGGCAAGTTTTAATCTTTAATAGGCAATCCCTACTTTCCATTAAAAAGTAGAGAAAGTTATTTGCGGTTGCAACCACTTGGTTGAAGTTAAATCCATTTTTTAACATGTTATGCAATTTATTAGAGGAATACGGAGTCTGAGCACAAGGTCCCATATGCTATTTTAAAATTCTCATCCTTATTTTCAAATCCTTCCATGGCTTTACCCCTCCCTACCTCTGTAACCTCCTCCAGTCATACAATGCCCGAAGATCTCTGTGCTATTCCAATTCCGGTCTCTTGAGCATCTCCAATTTTAATCGCTCCACCATTGGTGGCTGTGCCTTCAGCAGCCAAGGCTCTAAGCTCTGGAATACTCTCCATAAATCCCGCCGCCTCTCTTCCTCACTTTCCTCCTTTAAGACTCTCCTTAAGACCTATCTCTTTGGCCAAGCTTTTAGTCACCTGACCTAAGATCGCCTTATGTGGCTCAGTGTGAAATTTTGTTTTGATAATGCTCCTGTGAGGTGCATTGGGATATTTTATTACATTAAAGGCACTATATAAATATAAGTTGTTATTGTTGTTGCTAGGTTGCACAATATATAACTGTGTATATAAATTATAAATATTTAGAATATACAATAAATCTAACTTTATTATAATACTGAATTTCACACATTGTTAGCATTTAGAATCTACCAAGGCTGTTAGCACAGGAATTTGATGTTCACACTCTGCGCTTCGAAAAAGGAGAGAACCAAAGAAACAGTTCAGATTGGATTTTGAGCAAGTGGCTAAATATACAACAAATTTACTCTTACCTCCAATGGAAAGTGCGGAAGTTGCCCATTAAACATTAAACTTCTCCTCAAAGAGCAACTATTGGACACTGTTGGGTAGGTATCGAACCAATGATTTAACAAACCATTAAAAATTAGACAGTGGCATCTTTTGTTGGCTGCAAGAAACACTTCTTCACACAAAGGGTGGTAGAAGTTTAGAACTCTTGTCCGCAAACGGCAATTGATGCTACATTGATTAAGTGGACCTGGGAATAGTCTTTTGTCTCTCCCAGCACTGTCTGTTAGTATGCAAATATTTTTCCAGCCAAGTGTCTGGTGATTTTTTTTTTAACAGCTCCTTTCTTCACTCCAGCAACAGTTTAAAACCAATGTTCATCTGAAAAAATTAAAATGCCTCATCCTTGGCTGTTGGGGGTCTGCATGACAACATAGAAGGAATATGCTGCACAGGGAGGAAATGTGCACCTGGGCTGTGTGAGTTATGGAAGCAGTTTCCACTGGACGTTGGGGAGTAGAGTTGCGTCCTAATACTAGCTGCTGTCAGCTCATGATCTGATCCTTGTGGAATAATTCATTCATTTCTGTAACACCCTCATCATATCACAACTTGAATTTGCTTCTTTCCAGCTGCCTGAATTTGCATCAGTGTCCACAGCTCTATGCTAGTGGGAGGATGTCCACAAGAGGGAGGACAGCCTCTACCCCATTGTTCAATCAGGACTTTTATTCTAGTTGCTGACTCGCCGAGCTGTGTGTCACCTGACAATGACAGTCAAAGTTTGAGAACTTCAAGCCCCGCTGATTGGGCAGAATCTTAGCCCCACAGAGGCAGGGTTGGAGGCAGAACCAGGAGCAAAATTAGTAAATAGTGCATTGGTTCAGCTCCCGAACATGTTCCCACCTCCGAGCAACAGGGTCAACGTGGCAGCGGTAACCCGCCCAGCAAAGCCATTAGGCTGAGACCGCAGTCCGGTAAGAACATGGAGGTGGCCTCCCAGCTGCAGGCCAGGGGCCCATCGTCACCTCCTCTCAATCCCCCCATCGCCCAGCCACTGGGATGAGAAGACCACAGCTCGTAGCCAAAAACAATCCTGTGGATGGGCTTCCCCTCCACAAAGATGGCTGACAGCTGTGCCCGTTCTTTGTTTTTAGGCTACAGACGGCTTTAGAGCGCACCTCCATGTTGAGGCTCCCTCGCGGTCGCCTACCTGCCTCAGCAGCACCCACCTCTCCCAGTGGGGCTGCCGGCCATCTGGAGCTTAGAGCCCTCTGATTGGGCTTCCTGCCTCAGGAACCCACCCACTATCCTTAGTTGGACAACGAATGCAGAGGCCGCCTTTAAATTGGTTGCCTCCCGGAAGAGCGGGATGCTGTGCGGTCAGTCGACACCATTGGGGTTGGAACTCACATTTGGTCCCAATGGCAGAAAAATTTCAAAGCTGGTAAGATTCTGCCCAGTGTCCTCATTTGTTGGTAACACACCAAGACCCTGCTCTATGATTAATTTTGTTCTTTCTGGTTCTTTAATCTCCCTGCGTGTAAAATGTTGTTCCTCTTTCTGTGCCTCTCATTTATTTGCACCATTGTATTTTCTTCTTCCAGCTTTCTCCACTGAGCATTTCAAATGCAATCAGAGACAATAAAATGAGAAATAACAGACGCACATGAGGTCTGAAAAGGATGATCCTCTCTACTGTATGTTTGTCCTTGTATAACAGTTTCCTAATCTTGGTTGTGACATCAAGAGCAGACATTAAGGAATGTGGCTGGAATAGCATAGATGCTTCAAAGCTGAAGTTTCTGCAATTTTTGTCAGGCTAATCTCCCCTTTCCACTTGTGCAGTGTGTGCTTGTGGTATCCTCTCAAGCCCCAGTTACATTATAATTAAAGGAGAACTGTTTTCTGTAGTGGAAGCATTTTTAAAACCCAGATGTTAATGCTAAGACTTCTTAATCATGAATGTGAACAGAACAAATATACTGGCATGATACTGATTTTGTGTAACAAAATTGTAGGAATAGTGCCATAAATGGAAGTGATATTACCAGCTGTGGCAAAAGAACGGAGGTTGAGTCATTGCACAGTGAGACAGGGGCTATCACTTGTGGTGGCCCACCACACACACTGGGGTTTTTTTTAAATTTCCTTCTTCCTCTCACAACTCTGAGTCACATACAATTCTCTGCTGTTATGGCAAGCAGGCTACTTAACTCCTTGATTATTGGCAAAACTGTTCTGAAATATAACAGCACCAGAAATAGGAGCAAGAGTGGGCGATACAGCCCATTGAGTCTGCAGCGCTATTCAATAAGATCATAGTTGAACTTTTACGTCAACTCCACTTTCCTGCCCTATTCCTCATATCCCTTGATTCCCTTAGTGCCCAAAAATCTTCAATCTCAGTCTTGAATATACTCAATGACTGAGCAGCCTCTGGGGTAGAGAATTCCAAAGATTCACAACTCTCTGAGTCAAGAGATTTCTCCTTATCTCTGTTCTAAATGGCCGACCCCTCATCCTGAGACTATGTCCCTAGTTCTAGAATAAGAGCAAAATACTGCAGATGCTGAAACTCTGAAATGAGAACTGTTCTGATGAAAGGTCACAGACCTGAAACGTTAACTCTTTGTTTCTCTCTACACTGATGCTGCCAGACCTGCTGAGTATTTCCGGCACTTTCTGTTCTTGCCCCCTAGTTCTAGACTCTCCAGCCAGGGGGAAACAGTCTCTCAGCATCTACCCTGAAAAACCCTCTAAGAAATTTATATATTTCAATTAGATCACTTCTCATTCTTCTAAACTCCAGAGAATATAGGCCCATTTTATTCAATCTCTTCTCATAGGACAACCCTCTCACCCCAGGAATCAATCCAGTGAACCTTCATTTCACTCACTATATCCTTAGGCAAGGAGAACAAAACTGTATACAGTCCTCCGGGTGTGGTCTCACCAAAGCCCTATATCATTGCAGCGAAACTTCCTTACTCATACTCTCCAACCTCCTTGCAATAAAGGCTAACATACTATTTGCTTTCTTTCTGTACCTATGTGTTAACTTGCTATGATTTGTCTACAAGGGCACTCAAGTGTCTCTGAATACCAACATTTATTAGTCTCACCTTTTAAAAAATATTCTGACTAATGGAGGGTGCATGAGAGAAAGCTGAGATGCCTAATTCTCGAAATGTCAATTTGCCACACCTCAAAGTTTAGCATCATCAGCAAATTTTGAAATTTTACTCTGTATCCCAATATCCAAGTCATTTATATCTATATCAAAAAAAGTGGTCCCAGCACTGACCCTTGGGGAACACCACTGTCTACCATCCGCCCGTCTGAAAAACAACCATTTACCACAACTTACTGTTTTCTGTCTTTAAATCAATTTTTTAACCCACACCACCACCCGCTCCACCCGCCACCCCCCCCCCCCCCCCCCACCCCGTTCCATGAGCCTCAATTGTGTTAAACAGCCTTTTCTTTGATTCTTTGTCAAACGCCTTCTTAGCATCCATATGGACAACATATGGGCGGCACAGTGGTGCAGTGGTTAGCACCGCAGCCTCACAGCTCCAGGGACCTGGCTTCGATTCTGGGTACTGCCTGTGCGGAGTTTGCAAGTTCTCCCTGTGACCGTGTGGGTTTTCGCCGGGTGCTCCGGTTTCCTCCCACATCCAAAGATTTGCAGGTGATAGGTAAATTGGCCATTGTAAATTGCCCCTAGTGTAGGTAGGTGGTAGGGAATATGGGATTACTGTAGCTTTAGTATAAATGGGTGGATCTTGGTCGGCACAGACCCGGTGGGCCGAAGGGCCTGTTTCAGTGCTGTATCTCTAAATAAATAAATAAGCATCCACCGCATTCCCTTCATCAACCTTCTCTGTTACCTCATCAAAAAAATCAATTGGATTAGTCAAGCATGATCTGCCTTTGCAAATCCTTGCTGGCTATCCTTAATGAACACACAACCTCTCCAAGTGCCTGTTGATTTTTTTTCGCCTCATTATTGTTTCTAAACCTTACGCATTACTGATGTTAAGCTGACCAGCCTGTAGTTACCTGGAATATCCTTACACCCTTTTTTGGATAATAGTGTCACACTTGCCACTCTCCAATCCTCTGGCCCCTCCCCCATATCTAGGGAAGATTAGAAGATTATGGAAAGCCCTTCCACTATCTACGCTCTCATTTCCTTTCACAACCTGGGATGCAAGCCATCCGGACCAGGCAACTTATCCGTTCTAAGCATAGCCAGCGTATCCAGTATATCCTGCCTATCAATTTTCATCCCATCCATTACCTCTATTATCTCCACTTCTACCAATATTTTGTCAGCATCCTCTTCCTTAGTAAACACCGATACGAAGTACTCATTAAGTATTCTAGCCTTGCCCTGTGCCTCTCAGCATATATCACCCTCTTTGTCCCTCATCGGCCTCACCCCACCTCTCACTACCCACTTACTATTTACATGCCGGTGGAAGATTTTGGCTTCCCTTTTATGTTAACTTCCATTTTATTCTCATATTCTCTCTTTGACTGTCTTATTTTCCACTTTACTTCCCCTCTCAATTTATTGTATTTGGCCTAGATTTTGCTTGAAGAATTCACCTGACATGCATCATACATCCTTTTTTCTTTCATCATATTCTCTATCTTCCTCGTCATTAAAAGGAGCCCTAACTTTGCGTCCCCTATCTTTCCTCACTGCTGGAATGTACCAAGCCTGTACCTGAAACATCCTCTCATTAAAGATCACCCATTGCTCCGTTCATTTTTACTGTCAATCTCTGGTTCCATTTTACCCTGGCTAGATCCCCTCTCATCCCATTGAAGTTATCCCTCTTCCAATTTTAGAAGCTCTACTTTAGATTGTTCCCTGCTCTTTCCCATTACTAATCTAAACCTTACGTTGATCACTCTTACCCAAGTGTTCCCCCACAGACACTTTGCCCACCTCATTTCCCAGCACCAGATCCAAAAATGCCTCCTTCCCAGTTGGACCGAGAACATACTGGTCAAGGAAGTTCTCCTGAACACATTACAGAAGTTCCTCCCCCTCCTTATCTTTCTTAATGAAAACAGAAAAAAGAACCAAATGTTCTATTGCGCTGCCTGATTGCGCTGGTTCATGCAAGATTTTATGTTTGTGATTATGTAAATTAATTTTAGCAGAAACTTGAACTGTAATCTGACCAGTGCAATTTGGGCTCAATTTCCTGATTGTGCCCGAAGCAAAAATTCCACCCCTTGTGTTTAATCCGGTAGATGTAGTTATAACCAATGGAAACCAGAAATAATTTTCATTAAAAATTGACTTTGACTTCTGTCTGTGAAATAACAATAAATCTTTACATTTTTTTATTTGTTCATGGGATGTGGGCATCGCTGGCAAGGATTTATTGCCCATTCCTAACTGCCCTTGAGAAGGTGATGGAGAGCTACCTACTTGAACCACTGCAGTCCATGTGGTGTAGGTTCCCACAGTGCTGTGAGGGAGAGAGTTCCAGGATTTTGAGTCAGGGATGATGAAGGAACAGCTGATATATCTCCAAGTCAGGATGGTGTGTGACTTCGAGGGGAACTTGCAGGTGGTGGTGTTCTCATGCACCTGCTGCCCTTGTTCTTTTAGGTGGTAGAAGGCGCAGGTTGGGAAGGTGGTGTCGAAGGAGCCTTAGCAAGTTGCTGCAGTGCATCTTGTAGATGGTACACACTGCTGCCACTGCATGTCGGTGGTGAAGGGAGTGAATGTTGAAGGTGGTGGATGGGGTGCCGATCAAGCGAGCTGCTTACTCCTGGATGGTGTCGAGCTTCTTGAGTGTTGCTGCAGTTGCACTCATCCAGGCAAGTGGACAGTATTCCATCACACTCCAGTCTTGTGCCTTGTAGATGATAGGAAAGGCTTTGGGGAGTCAGGAGGTGAGTTACTTGCTGCAGAATAACCAGTCTCTGACCCGCTCTTATTGCCACAGCATTTATATAGCTGGTTCAGTTAAGTTTTTGCTAAATTGTAACCTCTAGGCTGTTCATGCTGGGGGATTCAGCGATGGTAATGCCGTTGAATGTCAAAGGGAGGTGGTTAGATTTGCTCTTGTTGGAGATGGTCATTGCCTGGCACTTGTGTGGGGCAAATGTTGCTTGCCACCTATCAGCCCAAGCCTGAATGTTGTCCAAGTCTTGCTGAATGCGGGTACAGACTGCTTCAGTTCCTGAGGAGTTGTGAATGGTACTGAACACTGTGCAATCATCAGTGAATATCCCCACTTCTGACCTTATGGAGGGAAGGTCATTGATAAAGCAGCTGAAGATGGTTGGGCCTAGGACACTACCCTACGGAACTCCTGCAGTGATGTACTGGGGCTGAGATGATTGACCTCCAACAACCATAACCATTTTCCTTTGTACTAATTATGATTCCAACCAATGGAGAGTTTTCCCCCTGATTCCCATTGACTTCAATTTTGCTCAGGATCATGCTTGGTCAAATGCTGCCTTAATGTCAAGGGCAGTCACTTTCACCTCACCTCAAGAATTCAGCTCTTTTCTCCATGTTGGACCAAGACTTTAATGAGGTCTGGAGCCAAGTGGTCCTGATGGAACCCAAACTGAGCATCAGGGAATAGGTTATTGGTGAGTAAGTGCTGCTTGTTTGCACTGCGATGACACCCTCGGTTACCTTGCTGATGATTGAGAGTAGACTGTAGGGCAGTAATTGGCTGTGTTGGTTTTGTCCTACTTTTTGTGGACAGAACATACCTAAGCAATTTTCCACTTTTCTGGGTAGATGCAGTGTTGTAACCATAATGGAACAGCTTGGCTCGGGGGTTCTGGAGCGCAAGTCTTCAGCGCTTGATCCGGGATGTTTTTGGAGCCCATAGCCTTGACTGTATCCAGTGTGCTCAACTGTTTCTTGATATCACATGGAGTGAATGGAAATGGCTGCAGACTGGCATCTGTGATGGTGGGGACCTCAGGAATAGGTTTTTGAAGGCAATTGGTAATGGTTATATATTGCAGAACTTAAATCAGTATTGATTGGTAGGCAAGTGGTATGCTTATTGGGATCTTGGTAACTGCGGCTTGTGCAGTAGGAACACCCTCCCTCTAATTTGTGCCAATTACACTTCCCACACTTCAGTGGAATATAGGCACATGAAAACATGAGAGCTGAAGCCCAGTTGCAAGTAAAAAAATTTTTTTTCAATAATACTCTTGAAACACAGGCACACAAGCTCCCTCTAGTGCTTATATTAGATTCTGGAATTGTTACATATTAAAATCATTCAGGCTTTCAGATACTACAACCAGCTTTGGTGTTTCAATCCACAGATACCTTGCAGAATGGATATGTCTCAGAACGTTGTACAGGCTGATACGCGCTTTGAGAAAAACTGTGCCACTTTTAATCTGTTTTGCCCCCTTTATTTTTCTTGTTGTATCCCATGGTGCTATGTCTTTTCCTGGGTGACAGAATGATGAGCAACCTGCATCCAGGCTTTATCCAGTGTCATTCTATCATCAGCCGAGTCTACAAGAGCACGCTCTAGGTTGAATGACCTCTAATTCTCTCAACTTTCTTGTGGGAAAAGTGCTTCGACTTTCTTTGGTGCCTTCCCAGATAGCATAATCAAAAACAGCAAAAAGTGCATTGTGGGGAATCAGAGAGGTAAATCTGAATCATGTTATTCCAAAGAGCACACCACACTATATTCTGCACTGCAAGGCTACCTAAAATAGTAGAATCTTTAATGATCCCATGCAATTTCCAATTTACTTTGCTAGTTATGTTAAATACTGAATACAAATGTTTGTTCCTAATCTTTATCACTTCACATGTTGGTTTGAATGTCTTGAGAAGTTATTTTGATTGTCGAAGCGGAATCATTATCAGACCCACACAACATCTGAAGTAGCTTTGCACCATCATGGATCAATTACCTCTCTACCAGCGCAATCATATCACCAATTATCCAGCTGTGCCTGTTCAAGCAAAGATTATTTATAAACCTGAAAAATACTTTGCTTTAATCTCATGCAAACAAGCCAAAATTCACATTTACTAGAGTCTCACAGTATAAATGTCTAACTAAACCAAGAGAAATCAGCATTTGAGGGTAATTATGAACATAAATGTAATACACTGCTTAAGGTATCGTCAATTGCTGACATTCATTTCTCTTTTTCTGCTACAAGCCAGTAGAGGAGTGTTCGGAAGCAGGGTGGCAGGATCTACATTTAAACTTTGAATGAGAGACAAAGGTAGAGATAGGCTGTAAAACAGGTATGATTACATCTATGGGGTGAAATTGGTTTTCAGTTGAAGATGAATGGCAAATAAATCAGGAGCTGTGGAAAACAGGCTGCTGATTCGCTATCACCTGGTTTGTGTTTTCACTATAGACCAGTGTCACCCAAAATATTTCTATATTACAAAGTTGCATCAATGGAAAGACAGCACTACCCCATACTGAACTGCAAACAAACATAGCCTTGTTCGGTCAGAAGTGAGCATGTTACTGAACACAGTAACTGCATCTTCACTGTGTTGAACTTAAGAATCATTACATGATTGCCTACGCGAACTCATTCTCTTAGAGTTCCTCAAAATTGTGGACCTCTTGACCTATGCAATCATGGATGTTTACATCATAGGAGGCCACTCTATCCATTGTGTCTGTCAACTCTTTGCTAGAACAATGCACAACTAATTCCATTCCACTCCCTGACACTGTAGGACTTTCAGCCTTCACCAAGCATTCTCAATTAAACAAAATAGGCTTCTCTAGGACAATAGTTTACATACCGAATTACAACAGTACCACAAGACTGTTTTCAACGTGGTCAAAACTCATCTATATTAAAAAATATGGAGTACAGTTTTGGTCTCCATATATAAGAATATATTTGTTTTGGAGTTGGCACAGTGAAGATTCACTAGATTGCTTCCTGGGATGAGAAGATTGTCCTATGATGAGCTGGAGAGTCTGGAAGGGGGTGACGGGGGGACCATACATAGATAGAAAGTTTTCATTACAAATGTGGAGATAGGAATTTATCATGGAAATAAGAACAAAATGTATGATTTTAAAGTGGGGATTGAGCACCTTTGTACAATTATTTCCCACCCTCTAACCTCATTTCACTTGAAACCTACATTTGTCTTGCCTGCTGATTGCAATTCCACAGGAGATAGACTAATATCTAAGATATTCAGTGAAATCATCAATTTGATGTTATACTACCAATTACTTCTTTCTTTATTTTATTCCTAGTATAAAAACTTACAAGGGCACTCTTGGACAAACAATGCTTTGAGGAAACATTGTCTTTGTGAGGGTGCAAGAATTTCTTTATTATTTCTACATTGTTAAAAGATCTATTATCCATTCATTTCTAATTAATAATGAAGCATCTGGTGACCATAGGTGGTGTCACAATAGCCAATGAACAATACAAGGTATATATAGCCTCCTATTTTAGTCTACACTGAATAAACTATTGCCTTGAGTTAGAGAAATGACCTTAAGTATACGAAAAAAAAGACTTCAACTTTGTAACAGATTCCTGATTCTTCAGCTCGATAGTTTTCTGCTTTACTCTCAATGACATTTATAATTTGTAAGTTACACACCTCATCTGAAATTGACCTTTGCAACATTCAGATAATTTTATTTAACTGGCCAAAAGGTGATACTAAAAATTGCTCACATAATAAGCTTGCTGAACTTAGATAAACACTACTTCCAACTATTTCTCCAACATATCTTCCTTCTTAACAACTCATAAGGAAATCTAGTAATTAAACCTCAACATGGAAGAAACTGACCGACTTTTACTTGTACTGGGTTAATTTCCCCTTTAAGCAACTACCTTATACATACAGGAATGGAAAGGTGGAATGTTTACACTGCTAACCAGAAATTAACTTATCTTTAATTGAGGTGTCAGTTTGATCAATAAATTTGTGAAGAAACTGGATTCATGATTAAAAAGCAGCTGTCACAATAGAGTTTACATGGAGACAATCTAGAGACTGCTGCTGGCTTCAAATACAACAGGCAGCTGGAAATTGTTACTTAAAAATGCTGTGAGAACATTTTTTCAGACTATACTTGTTCTGAATGGGTTCATTCCATGAATTGCTACAGTATAGAGTTATTGTCACTGGGGACAATTTTAATTATAAATTAACTCATTTATTAGAGGTTAATCTAGTTGTTCCACTTATTTTCTGCATTATCTATCAAAACTTTGTGCGTACTGCATTTGGAATTCTTGCAACTTCTAAATGTAACATCACAATTCAATTGTGTTTATACAAAAACTTACAAAATAAATCCTGTCTTAGATTAGTACAACGGTTCTATATTAATTTAAAATGTTGAGTTCATAATCTCAAACAAGAAGTAAGGATATGGCACCACCCACCACCCCAACAGCTACAGGTAAATATGTTTGCATCACCAACCCCCGCCCCCCCCAGCTCTATCCGGCTCACAGGTAGCCTTATCCATCTCCCAGTGACTCTCAGGAATAACCTTGGATGAAATGTGGCAACAGATCACCTGCCCTTTTTGTCAATAAATTATATAAGGTGAATAAACACGGAGTAGCAGAGAATGAAAGAAATAGGTCTATATATAATTATATATAATTATAATATGTATAATAAAAATATAAAAAAGCTAGTATCAGTAATGGTGACCATGAAATTACTGGATTGTCATTAAAAACCCATCTGGTTCACTAATGTCCTTGAGGGAGGGAAACCTGCTGTTCTAGCCTTGTCCTGCCCATGTGTGACTCCAGACCCACAGCAATATGGAAACCATTCAGTTGTGTTCAAGGTGGCTCACCATGACCTTCTCAAGGGTGATTAGGGATGGGCAATAAATGTTGGCTTAGCCAGCGATGCCCACATCCCATGAATGAATATAAAAAAAAATAGGGAGTTGTCTACTATTGGTATAATCGAATGTGGCATTTATTTGGAGTCCAATGTTTTTTCATAATTTGTGAAATCCCTCCTTACTGTGAATAAAGGTTTTACAAAAGGTGTCACTGCATAATGTTAATTAATTCTGGCGTTTTTGACATGCCAAGCACAGAAACCCATTAGATGTTGCATTAGACACAAGACAGTTAGAACTTAATTTTTTTCATCCAAAACATTTTCTTCGCTGTACTTCTTTTGCAACGATTTCTTTCAACACATGTAGATAGCAACTCTGTGTCATTAAAAATAAAAACAGAAAATGCTGGAACTACTCAGCAGGTCAGGCAGCATCTGTGGAGAGAGAAACAGGGTTAACGTTTCAGGTCGATGACCTTTCAACAACTGTATATTGTATATTGTGGACAATTTTGTTTGATAACACTCCTGTGAAATGCCTCAGGATGGTTTACTACATTAAAGGAACTATATAAATATCTGTTGTTATTTCTTGGTGGCAAAATCAGTTTCATGTTACTGTAGGCAAATTTTCTTTCCAAGGATATTTTAAGCTTTCTATTCATTTTTTTCCTCCTGCTTTATCACTAATAGCTTAATACTACAGTGTGAAGATGGGAAGGCTGAAAATTTTGGAAGGCTGAGATTTTGGCTGACGGATGTTATTTATACAAGCCTATCTTGTGATCTTTGTTCCATGAGTTGGAGCTGATCCTATAAACTGAAACAAATCATGGAACAAGTCTCTTTTTACTGGTTTGATTTTCTTTTAACCTCCATTTTGTTGCCACACTAAGTTTTCACTTCCACCTCACTTCATACTTGAAATTCTAGTCTTGTACAAATAACTATTTGCGAAGGATACAGAAAATTAAATGACAAGAAACAAGTGCCAGAAAATGTTTTGTACACAAAATTATGGTACAATTAAGCATCAACTACTGTATAAAGGGTGCTGAAGTTGCTGAGTGGAACTAATGGAGAATGACAATCGTCAGCAAGTGCAGTGATGTCACAAGTATTTCTGCATCAGTCAACAGAGTCAAATTTTACCTGGAGCAGCCACATAGCCAAGGAGGCAAATACTTTGGTGCCAAGTATTTTTTTGGGAAGCATTTTCTGTAGGCTTGAACCAATTATTTCTTGGCAAATCAGGATTCAGCTTAGTTTATATGGGATATATGAACTCTAGTTAAACAGATTGTTTTCAAACAAGAAGTTTATTAATCACTAAGGGCTGAATCTTGCGGTCTCACTGCCGGGAGTTGCAACGGGAATAAAAATTGTGGCTGGTGTCCCCGGGCCGTGCGCCGTCACGATCTTGAGCCCGGTATCTCACTGTCATGTGCAAGGCGGTCTCCCCCCTCCACTCCCATGTGGCGGGAGCAGCCTCGGAGACGCTGTCAATCATTACTGCGCAGGCGCCATTTTTAAAGAGCTGCCAACCCTGCGGAGAAACTGCAGAGTTTCCCCCCCCAGCTACACCAAAAATACATATTTGCCCCATTCCCCACCCAACTACACTACCAATGTAGAGTTGACCCCTTCTCTCCACAACTGCACTAAGCGCAGAGTTCACCCCTCCCCCCCCCCCCACATCACTACAGTACAAATGCAGAGTTTCCCCTCTTCCCCACCTCGGTGGCGTCAGCTTTCCCTGGACGGGCGAGCGAAGGCACGTGTGTGCCGCCCGTTGCGCGACAGAGCGGAACTGCAGGTAAGATCGCTGCGGATTAGATTTTAATTAATGCAGACAGTAATCGAAATATCTAAAGTTGAGTCCCATCAGAGAGCAGTGGAGCGACTGCCACGGAGCTACGGAGCTTCCCTGCCACCAGGAAGATCGGTCCTGGAAATCAGGTACCATCGGGGGCCGCTGCCACTCCGATCTTCCGGCCACCCCCCACCCCCCATCCAGTCACAGAGCCCAACGTTGGGAGGAGAACAAAATCCAGCCCTAAGCGTCTGCTGGAATACAATAGAGTGAAAAACTAACAGGCTGGAGCTCTTTTCTCTCAAGAAGTGAAGGCTGAGGGGTGATCTATTATAGGTTTTTAAAATTATGAAGGTGTTCAAAAGGGTAGACTATAGAGGGTAGAGATGTTTTCACTTGTGGGAAAGTCCAAAACTAGCATCCATGAATATAAGATAATATATCTAACAAGGAATTCAGGAGAAATGTCTTTACTCAGAATGGTTAGAATGTGGAACTCACTACCATTTAAAATGGTTGAGGCAACTAGTATTGTAAGGGAAAGCCAGATAAGCATGTGAGAAAGGAATCGAAGTATATGTTGGTAGGGGGAGAGGAGGCTCATGTGGAGCTTATAACAACCACATAGACCTGTTGGGTCAATTGGCCTGTTTCTGTGCTGTACAATTCTGTTATTCTATGTGACTCAATTAGAAACACCAATTTACTCCAACTTTAATGTTATTGAAACCCGTACAATAAAAATTTGACCACTTTTCATGTTTACCTTGCTTTTTGCCTGTCCTTTCTCCAGATTTTTCTGAATATGTTTTGTAAGTCTGATTAACAATAAGTTTTAAAAATCAGTTTGTGCAATGTTTGAGTGTATATAAGTGTCTCTATTGTCCCTTTCCAGTTATATCATTTGCAGCACGACAGAACATTCAAGGATGTCCTTATGTCCACAATAAAAAGAAAATGGTGTGTTCCCCATAAAAATAAAGGATGCTATAATTCATTAAAAATGAATTAAAAGTACCACTGAAATTCCTCATGGCAGAACCAGTTAATATTGTTTTTCTTCTTTCATGGGACGTGGACGTCACTGGCAAGGCCAACATTTGTTGTCCAACCCTAATTGCCCTTGACAACTGAGTGGCTTGCTAGATCATTTCAGAATGCAGTTAAGAGTCAACCATATTGCTGTGGGTCTGGAGTCATGCATAGACTAGAGTAGGTAAGGATGGAATATTTCTTTTCCCTAAAGGACATCAGTGAGAAAGATGGGTTTTTATGACAATCAACATAGGAGCAGGAGTAGGCCATTCAGCCCATCGAGCCTGCCCCGCCATTCAATACGATCATGGCTGATCATCCACTTCAATGCCTTTTGCCCACACTATCCTCATATCCCCTTATGTCATTGGTATTTAGAAATCTGTCAATCTCTGCTTTAAACATATTCAAAGGCTGAGCTTCCACAGATCTCTAGGGTAGAGAATTACAAATATTCACATCTTCTTTTCCCTCTGAGTAAAGAAATTTCTCCTCATCTCGGTCCTAAGTGGCTTCCCCCTTATTTTGAAATTGTGTCCCCTGGTTCTAGATTCCCCAACCAGGGGAAACATCTTAGCTGCATCTACCCTGTCTATCTTTAAGTATTTTGTAGGTTTCAATGAGATCACCTCTCATTCTTCGAAACTCTCGAGAATACAGGCCCAGTTTCCCCAATCTCTCTTCACAGGACAGTCCCACCATCCCAGGAACAAGTCTGGTGAACCTTTGTTGCACTCTCTCTGCAGCAATAATATCCTTCCTAAGGGAAGGGGACCAAAACTGCACACAGTACTCCAGGTGCGGTCTAACCAAGGTTCTTTACAATTGAAGCAAGACTTCGCTACTCTTGTACTCAAATCCTCTTGTGATGAAGGCTAACATATCATTAGCCTTCTTAATTGCTTGCTGCACCTGCATGTTAGCTTTCAGTGACTTATTGACAAGGATACCCAGGTCCCTTTGTACATCTACACTTTCTAATCTCTTACCATTTAAGAATATTCTGCACATCTGTTCATCCTACCAAAGTGGATAACCTCACATTTTTCCACATTCTTAGCCACTCATTAAATCTGTCGAAATCCCCTTGAAACCACTTTGCATCTTCCTCACAACACAGCTAGTTTGTGTCATTCGCCAACTTGGAAATATCACATTTGGTCCCCAAGTACTGATCCCTGCGGCACCCCATTAGTCATAACCTGCCAATGCGAGAATGACCAGTTTATTCCTACACTGTTTTCTGCCTGTTAACCAATCCTTAATCCATGCCAGTATATTACCTCCTATCCCATGTGCTTTAATTTTGCTAACCAACCTCCTGTGGGGGACTTTGTCAAAAGCCTTCTGAAAATCGAAGTGTACCACATCCACTGACTCCCCTTTATCAATTCTGTTAGTAACATCCTCAAAAAACTCCAATATGTTCGTCAAACATGATTTCCCATTCATAAAATAGTAGCTGTTAGTGTATTTAAATATCTTTAAAAAAATAAGGGGAAAGTTTGTTTTTTGTTGAAAAAAAAACTCTGGTGATAAGGTGAGTACTACTAAAGTGTTTTTTTTTAAGGACTTTAGATTGGAGTGGGTAGAACAAGGCCTCTAGTGCAATTAGTAATTTTTAATTCAGGGAGTAACTAATTAATCTAAGGGTAAGTCATAACAGGAGAGCTCAGCCCCGTGATATGCTCCTCCTGCGCTATGTGGGAAATCAGAGATGCTTCCAGTGTCCCTGATGACCATGTGTGCAGGAAGTGCATCCATCTGCAGCTACTGGCTACCCGCATTACGGAGCTGGAGCTGCGGGTGGATTCACTGTGGAGCATCCGCGATGCTGAGGACGTCGTGGATAGCATGTTTAGTGAGGTGGACACACCGCAGGTAATTGCTGCACAGGCAGAAAAGAGATGGGTGACCACCAGACGGAGTAGTAGGCGCAGGCAGGTAGTGTAGGAGTCCCCTGTGGCCATCCCCCTCTCAAACAGATATACCACTTTGGATACTGTTGGAGGGGATGACCTCCCAGGGGAAAGCAGCAACAGCCAAGTTCGTGGCACCACGGAGGGCTCTGCTGCACAGCAGGGGAGGAAAAGGGGTGAAAGAGCTATAGTGATAGGGGATTCTGTGGCCACAAGCGAGACTCCAGGATGGTATGTTGCCTCCCTGGTGCTAGGTCAAGAATGTCTCGGAGTGGCTGCAGGACATTCTGAAAGGGGAGGGTGAGCAGCCAGAGGTTGTGGTCCATATTGGTACTAACGACATAGGCAGGAAGAGAGATGAGGTCCTGCAAACTGAATATAGGGAGTTAGGCAGAAGGTTAAAAAGCAGGACCTCTAGGGTTGTAATCTCAGGATTACTCCCTGTGCCATGTGCTAGTGAGGGTAGAAATAGGAGGATAAGGCAAATGAATGCGTGGCTGAAGATCTGGTGTAGGAGGGCGGGCTTCAGCTACTTGGATCATTGGGATCTCTTCTGGTGCAGAGGTGACCTATACAAGAAGGATGGGTTGCATCTAAACCTCCTTGTGGGGAGGTTTGCTAGCACTACTCGGGAGGGTTTAAACTAGTCTTGCACGGGGATGGGACCCAAAGTAGTAGTCTCTCTGATGAGATAGTTGAGGCAAATGTAGAGGTTAAAGCAAGCAAGTCCAGTAGGCAGGCCGGGCAGGGGCAGGACAGGGAGCGTGGAAGGTCTGGTAGGCTAAACTGCATTTACTTTAATGCAAGAAGCCTTACAGGTAAGGCAGATGAACTCAGAGCATGGATCGGTACATGGGATTGTGATATTATAGCTATTACGGAAACATGGTTGAGGGATGGGCAGGACTCGCAGCTCGATGTACCGGGGTACTGATGCTTCCAGCATGACAGAGGTGGAGGTAAGAGAGGAGGGGGAGTTGCACTATTGATTAGTGAGGACATCACGGCAGTACTTAGAGAGGATATCCCGGGGGGGAACGTCCAGCGAGGCCATATGGGTAGAACTTAGAAATAAGAAAGGGGTGATCACTTTGATGGGATTATACTACAGGCCCCTCAATAGTCAGAGGGAAGTGGAGGAGCATATATGTAGGGAAATCACAGATAGGTGTCGGAATTATAGGGTTGTAATAGTAGGTGATTTTAACTTCCCTAATATTGACTGTGACTGCCTTAGTGTTAAGGGATCAGGTGGGGAAGAATTTGTTAAGTGTGTCCAGGATAGTTTTCTGAAGCAGTATGTGGATGGCCCTACTAGAGAAGGGGCTGCACTCGACCTCCTCTTAGGAAATGAGGCTGGGCAGGTGGTTGATGTGTCAGTGGGGGAGCACTTTGGGACCCGTGACCATAACTCTATTAGCTTCAAGATAGTTATGGAAAAGGATAGGACTGGTCCTCAGGTTGAAGTCCTACATTGGGGGAAGGCCAAATTTGATGGCATCAGACAGGAACTCTCAAAAGTTGAATGGGAGAGGCTGTTTACAGGTAAAGGGACGTCTGGCAAGTGGGAGGCTTTTAAAAGTGAGATAGGAAGAGTTCAGGGTCGGCATGTTCCTGTTAGATGGAAGGACAAGGCTGGCAAGTTTAGGGAACCTTGGTTGACGAGGGATATTGAGGGTCTGGTCAGGACAAAGAAGGAGGCATACGTCAGGTATAGGCAACTGGGATCAAGCGAATCCCTCGAGGAGTATAGGGAATGTCGGAATACACTTAAGAAGGAAATTAGGAAGGCGAAAAGGGGCCATGAGATTTCCCTGGCAGATAAGATAAAGGAGAATCCTAAAAGATTCTATAAGTATATTAAGAGTAAAAGGGTAGCTAAGGAGAGAGTAGGTCCCCTTAAGGATCAGTGTGGTAATCTATGTGTGGAGCCACAGGAAATGGGCGAGGTCTTAAATGAATACTTCTCGTCTGCATTTACCGTGGAGAAGGTCATGGAAGCTAGTGAGTTCAAGGGAGGGAACAGCGATATCCTGGAGCATATCAACATTACAAAGGAGGAGGTGTTGGAGGTTTTGAAGCACATTAAGGTGGATAAATCCCCAGGGCCCGACCAGGTGTATCCTCGTGTGCTATAGGAAGCAAGGGAGGAGATTGCTGGGGCCCTGGCAGAGATTTTTGTATCATCGTTAGTCATGGGTGAGGTACCGGATGACTGGAGGATAGCTAATGTTGTGCCTTTATTTAAGAAGGGCAGCAGGGATAAGCCAGGGAACTACAGGCCAGTGAACCTTACATCAGTGGTGGGAAAGTTATTGGAAGGGATTCTGAGAGGCAGGATTTATATGCATCTGGAAAGGCATGGTCTGGTTAGGGATAGTCAGCATGGCTTTGTGCGTGGGAAATCATATCTCACGAATTTGATTGAGTTTTTTGAGGAGGTGACCAAGAGGATTGACGAGGGCAGGGCGACTGACGTTGTCTACATGGATTTTAGCAAGGCCTTTGACAAGGTCCTGCATGGTAGGCTGGTCCAGAAGGTTCGAACACATGGGATCCAGGGTGAGCTAGCCAATTGGATACAAAATTGGCTTGGTGATAGGAGGCAGAGGGTGGTAGTGGAGGGTTATTTTTCCGATTGGAGGCCGGTGACCAGTGGTGTGCCGCAGGGATCGGTGCTGGGCCCTCTGTTGTTTGTCATATATATTAATGATTTGGATGTGAATGTAGGGGGTATGATTATTAAGTTTGCAGATGACACCAAAATTGGTGGTATAGTGGACAGTGAAGAAGGTTGTCTAAAGGTTACAACGGGATATAGATCAACTGGGAAAGTGGGCAAGGGATTGGCAAATGGAATTTAACACAGACAAGTGCAAAGTGATGCATTTTGGGAAGTTAAACCAGAGCAGGACATATACAGTGAATGACAGGGCCCTGGTGAGTGTTGTTGAGCAGAGAACTTGGGGTGCAAGTACATAGTTCCCTGAAAGTGGCAACACAGGTAGACAGGGTGGTGAAGAAGGCGTATGGCATGCTTGCCTTCATCCACCGAGGCATTGAGTACAAGAGTTGGGACGTCATGTTACAGTTGTACATAACGTTGGTTAGGCCACATTTGGAGTACTGTGTGCAGTTCTGGTCGCCGCACTACAGGAAAGATGTGATTAAGCTAGAGAGGGTGCAGAAAAGATTCACAAGGATGTTGCCTGGTTTGGAGGGTTTGAGTTATAAAGAGAGATTGGATAGGCTGGGTCTGTTTTCCCTGGAGCAAAGGAGGCTGAGAGGTGACATGATGGAGGTATATAAAATTATGAGAGGCATAGATAGGGTAGATAGCCAGAGTCTGTTTCCCATGGTAGGGGTGACTAAAACTAGAGGGCATAGATTTAGGGTGAGAGGGAGGAGGTTTAAAGGGGATCAAAGGGGTAAATTTTTCACACAAAGAATAGTGGGTATCTGGAATGAGTTGCCTGAGGAGGTGGCCGTGGCAGGAACAGTAGCAACATTTACAAGGCATCTGGACAGGTGCTTGAATGAACAAGGCATAGAGGGATATGGAATTAATGCAGGCAGGTGGGATTAGTATAAACAGGCATTATGGTGGGCCGAAGGGCCTGTTTCTATGCTGTACGACTCTATAAATCCATGTTGACTATGCCCAATCAGGTCATTATTATCCAAGGGTCCATTTATCACATCCTTTAGAATAGATTCTAGCATTTTCCCAACAACTGATGTGAGGCTAACAGGTCTGCAATTCCAGGTTTTCGCTCTCCCTCCATTCTTAAATAGTGGGGTGACATTTGTGACCTTCCAATCTGCAGGAACTGCTCCAGAATCTATAGAATTTTGGAAGATTATCACCAATGCATCCACTATTTCCATAGCTACCTCTTTCAACACTCTGGGATGTAGAATATCAGGTGCTGAGGATTTATCAGCCTTCAGCCCCATTAATTTCTCCAATACAACCTTCATACTAATACTAATTTCCTCATTCCCTCTAATCCCTTGGCCCTCTAATACTGGGAGATTTCTTGTAAATTCCTCAGTGAAGACAGATGTAATCATTTAACTTCTCTGCCATTTCTCTATTCCCCGTTATAAATTCTCCTGACTCCGCCTGTAATGGACCTACATTTGTCTTAGCCAAATGTTTCCTTTTTATGTACCTATAGAAGCTTTTACAGTCCATTTTTATATTTTTTGCTAGCTTACATTCATATTCTATTCTCCCTTTATCAGTTTCTTGGTTGTCCTTTGCTGTATTCTAAAATCCTCAGGTTTACTAATATTTCCGGCAATGTTTAGTTTAGTTTAGAGATACAGCACTGAAACAGGCCCTTCGGCCCACCGAGTCTGTGCCGACCATCAACCACCCATTTATACTAATCCTACACATTCCTACTACATCCCCACCTGTCCCTCTATTTCCCTATCACCTACCTATACTAGGGGCAATTTTATAATGGCCAATTAACCTATCAACCTGCAAGTCTTTGGCATGTGGGAGGAAACCCACGCAGACACAGGGAGAACTTGCAAACTCCACACAGGCAGTACCCAGAATCGAACCCGGGTCCCTGGAGCTGTGAGGCTGCGGTGCTAACCACTGCACCGCCCATGTTTTTTTTAGATTAGATTAGAGATACAGCACTGAAACAGGCCCTTCGGCCCACCGAGTCTGTGCCGACCATCAACCACCCAGTTATACTAATCCTACACTAATCCCATATTCCTACCCAACATCCCCACCTGACCCTATATTTCCCTACCACCTACCTATACTAGTGACAATTTATAAAGGCCAATTTACCTACCAACCTGCAAGTCTTTTGGCTTGTGGGAGGAAACCGGAGCACCCGGAGAAAACCCACGCAGACACAGGGAGAACTTGCAAACTCCACACAGGCAGTACCCAGAATCGAACCCGGGTCCCTGGAGCTGTGAGGCGGCAGTGCTAACCACTGCGCCACTGTGCCGCCCACTAAGTATCGGCCTTTCCTTTTAATCTCATACAATCCTTAACTTCCTTTGTTATCCACGGTTGACTGCCTTTATTTTTGGGGTTCTTGTGCCTTGAAGGAATGTTTAGTTGCTGTAAACTATGTAATATTTCTTTAACGACTATCCATTGCCTATGTACTGTTATACCTTTTAATGTATTTTTCCAATCCACCTCAGCCAATTTGCCCCTCAGCCCTTCATAAATTCCTTTGTTCAAATTTAACACCCTGGCTTCAGATTGAACTACCTCACTTTCAAGCATAATGTAGCATGGCACTATTACTGAAAGTAGCTTTCATATTCCAGATCTTTACCAATTAACTGAATTTATTAATTAATTGTATTTAAATTTCACCAGCTGCTGTGGCCGGATTTGAACACGTGCCCCCAGGGCATTAGTCTGGGCCTCTGGATTACTAGTTCAGTGATGATATCAGTACACCACCATTTTCCCCTACATTTGGCCAAGTTGTCCATCAAAAGGAAAACGGATAGGGGTATTCAGATGGACAAGGCTCTCTGAAGTCTCTCTCAACCTCTTTTACCTTGTTACATTTCTCTCTCCTTTTAAGGCTTTCTCAAATCTTCTCTGTCAATTCCTTTTTCATGCCGAACATCTCCCCACTTCCTCCTCAGTATCTATCACTCCTATAAAGCATAGAGATACCTGAAAGCCATCTATAAATGTACAACACTGTTGTACACAATTTTTGACCAAAACCACTAAATTTGCACTCAGTATGCTTTCATAAATGTTAGCTTAGCCCAGTGCTAGCACTCTTGCTTCTGAAACAGATGAGGTTGGCAGTTCAAACCCCACTGCAGGGATCTGAGCATATAATCTAGGCTTAAACTTTAGTACTGCATTGCTGGGGTGCTGCCTCTCAACCCATGCCTTGCCTGTAACATTGGCAGAAGGGAAGGGGAAGTTGTACCGACTGACAGTTATCCCTCATTCAGCACCTCCACAAACAAGATCAACTGGTAATTTATTTTACTGCTGTATGAGGAAGCTTACATATGCAAATTAGTTGCAGTGTGGATCACCAAACAACAATGCCTACACTTTGAAAAGCAATTCATTAGCTGGGAAGTCCTTTGAGAAATCCTGAGGTGGTGAAAGGTACTACTTTCTTCTTTGGCCTCCTTATCTCGAGAGACAATGGGTAAGCGCCTGGAGGTGGTCAGTGGTGTGTGGAGCAGCGCCTGGAGTGGCTATAAAGGCCAATTCTAGAGTGACAGGCTCTTCCACAGGTGCTGCAGAAAAATTTGTTTGTCGGGACTGTTACACAGTTGGCTCTCCCCTTGCGCCTCTGTCTTTTTTCCTGCCAACTGCTAAGTCTCTTTGACTCGCCACACTTTAGCCCCGCCTTTATGGCTGCCCGGCAGCTCTGGCGAACGCTGGCAACTGACTCCCACGACTTGTGATCAATGTCACAGGACTTCATGGCGCGTTTCCAGAAGTCTTTAAAGCGGAGACATGGACGGCCGGTGGGTCTGATAGCAGTGGCGAGCTCGCTGTACAATGTGTCTTTGGGGATCCTGCCATCTTCCAAGTACTACAGAACCATAGAAAGAATTGAGGATTTCCATAGAACCACAGAAAAATTATGACACAGAAGGAGGCCATTCAGCCCATCGTGTCTGCGCTGGCTGAAAAAACTAGCTGCCCAATCTAATCCCACCTTCCAGCAGAAATACACGTTCTTTCTTTTAAATCCTCATTGCACTTAAGAATCTATCCACTAAATTTCACCCATACACAGGATACTTTATGAGTCAAAAGATCTGCATACAAAGTATGATCGATTTATTTGGTTGTAGTTCCAATTTCATTGTGGAGCAGATGCTTATCCAGTACTCAACAAGCAGTCAATGGAAAAGGTGGCTAGCTGTTTTCTCCCCCTCCATCACGATGAGCACAAGATTTTTGGCTCTATGCAATCATGTCAGCTTGAATTAACAGTTTTACAGAGGTGGTCTACCCTGGATGCTTCAACACCCAATATGTTAATGTGGAGTACCCACTATCAGTTGTGCTATTAGGCAAGGTCCTGAGGAAAGTCCAGACACTTCTTTCAGAAATGGAAGGAAGGGAAGAGAAATACATTAGGACTGTCACTAAAGATTGGTCTTCCATACATTTAGCAGTCCTATCAAGTGCGAAACTGCTGGAGGCGAGCTGCCTACTCCTCTATGCCAGGAAGTAAATGAAATCCAAGAGAGTAGAGACCAAAAGAAAAAGTGCATTTATCAGAAGATGATAAATTTCAGCTATATACAGTGCTCACTTGAGACATGAAAAGTAGATATTTTAGACAATGACTTGATTTACACCATCAGGCTTCATTCGGATATCTTCCCCCCCAAGATGAACAGGGAAACATTTACACCAGTATTTTTACAAAACCAAAACTGCTGTGAAAGTGCCAACAAATTAGGCTTAACAAAGAGAACAAAGTTATTGTAAATGGAAACAAAAGCATTACATTATAACATAAAGGGCCTGTACTGCGCTGTAATGTTCTATGTTCTATTGAAGACAGACATTCAGGATGATTTGGTGTAATAGCAACTTTAAGAATTTCCAAAACACCAATTTACACTTAATGTGGAGCGTGCATCAAAATCTATTTCAGTGTAACACTGACTAATACACATGACGCATAGTAATTACAGGCCAATAGTGCCTTCAGCTGCTAAAATAAAATGCAACCATCTTCTGGTCACATTAAAATGACAAGTAGCTGGCCAAAACGTATGATGCAATTTCTATGGACTCATGGCTAGTAAGCTTCAGAATGAGAAATGGCTGAAACAACATTTAGTTCAGTTCTTGGATTACAATAATTTACAGGTGATTCAATCAAAACCAACAGAGCAACAATGGAAAATATTTAATAACTATATATCTGTTTTAAAAAAGCATTATGTAAGCATAATCCTGATTTCAAAGTATTTTCCAAAAGACAGAAAGACAGTGTGAGCATAGTTCTGTTCACAAGACTTAATTCTCAAAAAAGGGCTTGAATTACCAGAAAGGTAATTAAGGGCAAGTGGATACAGATGCCTTTATGTCATTTAATACTAAACAAACACAACTGTGGGGGTCATGCAGCTTTAATGTTTGGTACTTTTCTGAAGAAAATTTCATTGATGTGTAAAATACTTGCACAGACACACACATTTTTCTTTACAGTTCCTGTTAGGTCTGATTCGTGCAGTCCTATCCAGGAATAATATAGAAAATCTTCAATTCAAAAGCTAGCTGGTCACAGTGCATTGTACTCCACACACTTTGACGGGTCTGTTGAAAAGTGTTTTTGGCAGATGGTCATCAACCTCTTCAACCCCTAGAAAAATAGCAATGAGAAAAAGTAAATTGGGGCAATGATTTTTTAGCGAATGAATGTATTTTGAAGGACTAAGTACTGTCTTGAACGAAAAGGTTTTCATTCTTAAGGAACAGTTTAAAGTTCTGTTTTACAATTTTAAAAGTGATATGTACTGCTTTAGTAAGTAATTCACATTCCGATTTATAATACTCAATGCTTTAATCATATTTAATAATAAATGTCTTTGTAAGGTATAGTATCAGGGAGATTCAGTACTCAAATAGGAACATGATTTGAGGGAGCAACCAAGTGTTCATTTCAAACATATGAAAATCGTAAACCCCTTCAACAATCTGTAACAAAGTCTTTCAATGGACCTATTGTACCTGTAATTGCTGAGCAATTGTTCTCAACAATATGTTTCTACTTTGCACAAGCTGTTCATAATTAAACTGAATCCCAAAATGTTCTATATTTCTTTCCATTTTAGTTTCATCATAGGTTGTCAAATGCTATGTGCAATATCAGATTTGTTACTTATCATTGTTTTCATAATGTATCAGTTTCTTTAAACAATTAACTGATCTCTAATGGTGCTGTGCATGAGGAGGTTAAGCTTTAGGCACACAGTTATTGAGCTAACCTGGCAGGTCCCCCCAGGACCACTGCTAAATGCTCTCTGTAGCCAAATCAAGATAATTGTGGCTGCTTGTAAATTGCTGGGACCAAACGGAAGGCAACTGAACTGATTGTAAAATTTCTAGCTCTGGTCAAGAAATCCCCGTCATGAAATAACTGGCTTTCTTTTTCATATAAAAGAAAGGGTGTTTTGCATCTGTAACAAAGTACAACACTTTGGATGTAACGTATTACAATAGTTGATCTCCTGTATCAGTGTGAGTCAGTGGATGTATGAGTTGATTTTCCTCTATTGGTGTCCAGCAGGCAGTGCGTACCTGAAGTGTGTTGCGCCTCACAGACAAAATTACCCCATATTCTTCCTCCCCCAGGCCATTAACATGAGATGAAACTAAAATGCAGGAAGGAAGCCTGAATTGCAATAGCATAATAAAAGCCTAAAAATTACCAAGTACCTTTTACAGCTCAGTATAGATCTCTTAATTTCGGATTTAACAGACAAACCTGAATGTATTTCCGCTGTGTTTCATCATTCAAAACATGTGCCACGTGTTTGGAAAAGATCTTTTCACGACCTGTACGTGCATGGATACCAACCATGGTAACTCCAATGGGCCATGGAGCATTGCCAATGGCCATCTGAAGGTAAGCATCATTTGCCTGTGGAGACGACAAATGCTTCATATAAAATTGATACCGAGCAATATTGCTGATTTCAGTGATGTAACAAAAGAGTTGACCAGTTAACTGTCCATTAACTTTATCAAGTATATCTAACATAAGCACTCAAGTATATAGTAAAGGTTAAATCACCAAGCGATGCAAAATGCTGTTGTACTAACTCTAGTTCAACAGTGATAATTAATCCTATGCTTCAGGCTTGTGCGTGCAAGAGACAGGATTGCAGGTCACTGCACTACTTGGGACCAAGTTTCTACATTGTGAAACTTCAAAGCTGGCATGCTATGCAATGTTTTTGCATTGACACAATATGTTGAGCTGCTTGCTAGCTTTTTGTCAGTTTTGCTTAATAAATTTCACATATAGCATAATCTGTGGCAGATTTTGTAGAAAAACAAAAGCTTAATTGCATATCAGCAAGGTTGTAGAGGATAGACAACTGCCAAGTCCATTAGACTGCATGGCTTTGAACGGGACCAGGGATAAGAGATGGGGCACTTCTCTGTAGTTTCCCAAAAAAAGAGCGACAATATACCATCACTGGGTGACTATAAGCTTCGTGGAACACTGAACTTGCTGAAGGTGACAAACAAGGTTCAGCTTTTCTAAGGATTCATCCTTTTCAACCAGCTTATCCAGTCATGACCCCCACTGGTTCCCCAATGCAAGTTCTATGAGAAATTACACTAAGAAGTTCAGTTTTTAAAAGCAAGGAGAACTCTTATTCTTTATAGAATAGAGGTGGGCTGCCATCACAGCCAATCCTTCCTGATGAAATTAGTGACTAGATCTTCTCTGCAGCAGGGATAACATATTATTGATCTGCCCACTAAATTCCTTCTGGGATCTACGAACATTTCCACCTACCCCTGATAACCTTTCACCCCCTTGCTTATCAAGAATCTATCTACCACTGCCTTAAACATATTCAAAGATTCTGCTTCCACCGCATTTTGAGGAAAAGAATTCCAAAGACTTACGACCCTCTGAGAGAAAAAATTTCTCCTCATCTCTGTCTTAAATGGGCGACCCCTTATTTTTAAACAGTGACCCCTAGTTCTAGATTCTCCCACAAGGGAAAACATTCTTTCCACATCCACCCTATCAAGACCCCTCAGCATCTTATATGTTTCAATCAAGTCGCTTCTTACTCTTCTAAATTCCAGTGTATACAAGCCTAGCCTGTCCAATCTTTTCTCATAAGATAGCCTGCCCATTCCAGGTATCAGTCTAGTAAACCTTCTTTGAACTGCTTCCAACCTATTTACATCCTTCCTTAAATAAGGAGACCAGTACTGTACACAGTACTCCAGATGTGGTCTCACCAATGCGCTGTATAGCTGAAGTATAATCTCCCGACTTTTGTATTCAATTCTCCTCGCGATAAATGATAACATTCTATGAGCTTTCCTAATTACGTTCTGTACCTGCATACTAACCTTTTGCGACTCATGCACTAGGACACCCAAATCCCTCTGCATCTTCGGGGCAGCACAGTGGTTAGCACCGCAGCCTCACAGCTCTAGGGACCCGGGTTCGATGCTGGGTACTGCCTGTGCGGAGTTTGCAAGTTCTCCCTGTGACCGCGTGGGTTTTCGCCGGGTGCTCCGGTTTCCTCCCACCGCCAAAGACTTGCAGGTGATAGGTAAATTGGCTGTTGTAAATTGCCCCCAGTGTAGGTAGGTGGTAGGGAATATGGGATTACTGTAGGGTTAGTATAAATGGGTGGTTGTTGGTCAGCACAGATTCGGTGGGCTGAAGGGCCTGTTTCAGTGCTGTATCTCTAAATAAAATAAAAAAAATAAAATCTCAGAGCTCCACAATCTCTCACCATTTAGATAATATACTTTTGTTATTCTTCCTGCCAAAATAGACAACTTTGCATTTTCCCACATTATACTCCATCTGCCAGATTTTTGCCCACTCACTTAACCTATTCTATATCCCTTTGTAGCCTCCTTATGTCCTCTTCACAACCTACTTTCCTACCTATCTTTGTATCATCAGCAAATTTAGCAACCATACCTTCATCTAAGTCATTTATATAAATTATAAAAAGTTGAGGCTCCAGCACGGATCCCTGTGGCACACCACTCATTACATCTTGCCAACCAGAAAATGACCCATTTATGCCTACTCTCTATTCCCTGTGAGCCAGCCAATCTTCTATCCATGCCAATATGTTACCCCCTACACCATGAGCTTTAATTTTCTGCAGTAACCTTTGATGTGGCACCTCATCAAATGCCTTCTTACATCCACCGGTTCCTCTTTATCCACAGCACATGTAACTCCTGTGATGATTTAATTACTACTTTAAGGGCCAGTGATTTATATACCTTATTTTCTTAATGAAACAGAAGTCATGCAACTTGACTTTGAAACAGGGAAATAGGCCTTTCATGATTTCTCTTTTAAGCAGCTAAAGAAAAGTTCATACATCATTTAGACTTGCAGTGGGTAAAGAGCCAAAGGATTTTTAACTTGATCCTGAGATTGAACCTAATAATAACACTCACATCAAAATATCAATATTTGAGTATCTCTGAACTGTTTCAAACACAACACAATTGTGTAAATAAAAATTAGATGCTTAGAGTATTAACGACAAAGTACATTTTAGTGTATAATATAACTCGAGTTCCAATTGGCTTAAATATTCTTATATTTACCAGCCTTTCACTTCAAGGAGACAGAGGGAAGGTTACTGCAAATGTCACCTGTACAAGACATCATTTACATTACCGTAAATGTCACTTGTATAAGGTCTGTATGTGCTTTGCATTATAAACACATAAGAAATAAAGGAAGTTATTCTGACAATCTAGCTTATCCAATTATTTAAATTGATGGCTACAACCTGCACAAGCTAATGTAATTCCTGCCTACAATATGCAGAGGCCAGATTCAAGTAGCAGGACAACTCAGGCAGGATCGACACTGGGTGGGGCAGGGCTATAAATGGAGGAAGTCGAAATGATAGGGAAGAAGCCAGAAGCAGTGTTTTACAGGGACCAAAAATGTATTTTCATTTAAGAAACAACCAGCAGCAGAAATTAAGTGGTATACAGCAGAGGAGCACATTAAGGTTATAGGTCTCCATTTAAGCACTGCTCCCTTTGGCCTCAACTTCAGATATAAATCCACCTTTAAATTCCTTATTTACCCCCTATTGCAGAGATTTCGATATATTCTTCTGATCAGAACACATTAACACTGAATATAAATTTGTCGGCACAGGTTCAGTATACTCAATGAAGCCTACATTTTTTGGACAGAACAAAACTACAGCATTTTACTTTACAAAAAAAACTGTTCATGCTTCAGTGCTTTCGACATTGTAAATATAATGAAAGGTGTTTAATAACAGTATTTACCTTCACATATTCTCTTTGTAACATGAATTTGATAATATCGGTTATGGACTCTTTAATGTCCTGGGACAAAGTCTGGGGGGAGGAAAATAAAAGACCTTTGCTTCAACTTATTTCAATACAATACAATGTATTGTATTTAGTGAAATCAAGACCCATACTACCAGTCACATCATACAATCATCAATAGTCCATGCAAGGCCAATGCAAAACACACCAAGGGCAAAGTAATCACAGAAAATAATTATTTACAAATGTTACAATCAAAAGTAGGTATGATCATGGAGCATTAAAAAATTCAATTAAAAATTAAGTTAAAAGTATTCAAATCTCCAGAGTTGGGGGTATTTAAATATACATTTTCTGTTGGGAATGCTAAACAAGTTAATTCCAAACAATTTTATCAAAAGTCTTTCCTTTTCTATTCACCAACCATGGCTCACAGGGCCAACAGAAAGCTCAACTACAAATAAAAAAGTGAAAGCGACTCCAGCAGTTTCAAAATCTTTACCTTTTTCCGAAGTTTCCTGAAGAGAGGTTTTAAGTAGGATTCAGTTTGCTTATGGGTGGCGCCAGCAAGTTTACCCTGGACACTGCACTTTAAATAATCCTCCCTGGCATTCAGGTCTTTTGCCCAAACATCAAGAAGAAACTACAGAAGGAAAATAGTAAAAATATATTAGAGTACTTTATGAAAGAAGTTAGGTTAAAATAACTCAATGATTTTATCTCACATTGTAAAATTTCAAATCTATAAACCAAAAATGTTCGCGAGAAGAAAAGGCTGTTTTTTTGCCAAGTATTATGAAACCTAAATAAAGGGAAGGTCAGCGGGAAGTGCAACAATATCAGGTTTCCCAAGTCAGGCTCTATTCTTAAAAGATTAAAAGACCAAAAAAGTATTTAAGGATCTAAGATTGTTTCCACTTAATGACAAATTCTCAAAGGTAAAGCAGAGATTATTGGGAGCTACAAAAAATTCAAGAGGCTTGTTTAAAAACCTATGTTGCACCTCTGAATAGAGACTCAAAGCTTTCCAATATATTTAAGGGTTTCTGATTATTAAAATGATAAAAGATTATTTTCATATGATCTCCAATTCTATTTTTATTTCATCACTGCGTTAGTCAAAGCCTACATGAAACTACAGTTACATTTAAAAACTGCTTTTTGCATTGAAATGTCTCAGGGTGTTTTGCACACCAAGGGCTGGATTTTGTTCCCAGACGTTGGGTTGTCTGGCGGGGATGCCAGAGAATCGGAGCAGTAGCCGCCACCACAGAACCCAACTCTGGGATTGCCGGACCCAATCTCCCCGGGGGTGGGATAGACCGATGCCGGCCTTCCCACCCACCCCCCAAGAGACCAAATGAGGTCATTAAGTGGCCTACTGATGGTCAATTAAGGGCCTCTTCCCACCGCCACTGGGATCTGGGGCGAGGGGGGGCCTCCGCTATGTGGGGAGGATGCCTTGGAAAACGAGGCACCCTCTCTGTGTGGGCTTGGGGATGGGGGTCCCTCCATCATGGGCCCACAGAGGGCCCCCCCCCCCACTATCCCGGAACCACTCCCCTCCCCTGGACCTAACAGCCACCCCCACCCCCCCCCCCCCCCCACCAACCCTTGCTGGGGCCAGTGACCCCGCCTCACCTACCTCGGGTCCGGGGTTCCAGCACTGGGAGCAGTGGCACTGTTGAGCTGCTGGCCCTGTGATTGACTGGCAGCTGTTGGAGGCAAGATCCCCATCCCTATTGTGTGTAAAGGGACTAGAATCCCGCCTCCTTAAACTTTGACCCCAAAAGACTGGAGGATCGCTCCGGGGGTCAGAAAAATTGCAGAGGCGGGGATCCCCCCCATCTTTTTGGCCCGGCGCCGGGACTGCCACCAGCTACATAAAATCCAGCCCCAAATTATTGTTCCCTTTCAGAAATCGGTGACTAGGCTAGCCCATAAAACCTGTTCAATCTTTATTTTAAAGCAGCATTTGTTGGCATCTTTATCTTTTAATCCCAATTGCACATAATTTATCCAAATTTTTTAATATTATGAAATATCTATTTTAAAATCTGTCTTGTTTCAAATCATAATTCGTACAATTTTAAAAAAAAATCTCTTCATAACATTTTAGGCCAACTGATAATTTTCAAATCATTACTGCTTGTTGGAATCAGCTTGTGTCTATGTATATAGTTCTATATTACTGGTTGCTGTGTTGACTGCACCTTCAAAAGCAGATGAGTCCCACTTTCTAGGGGATCAGCTGACAAGTATTAGAGGGAGTCACGTTTTCTTTTTTTGATTTTTTCCCCCCGTGAAAAGGATTTAGGAACAAATTATATTTGGGAATGAGTTATTATTTAAAACAAAGTAAATCTGCACAGGTTTGAAAAGCCTTGGGCTGCTGTTTCAAAGCCAGAGTGGGATGTGATACATTAATTTTAATTTCGTTGCTGTTTGTGGGAGCTTCCTGTGCGCAAACTGGCTGCCACATTTCCTATGTTACAATAGAGATACTTCAAAAGTACTTCATTGGCTGTAAAGCACTTTGAGATGTCCGGGGGTCATGAAAAGTACTACATAAAGCATAAAGGCAAGTCTTTCCTTCTTTCTGTCAATGACCAGTGAAAATTGTTAAATCATAGAGTCATAAAGTTTTACAGCACAGAAACAGGCCCATCGTGTCTGTGCCGGCCATCCAGCACCCGTCCTAACTAATTCCATTTCCCCGCACTTGGCCCGTAGCCTTGTATGTTATGGCGTTTCAAGTGCTCATCTAAACACTTCTTGAATGTAGTGAGTGTTCCTGCCTCTAAGGCGGCCTAACAAAACATCCACACCTATTCGAGTGGGAATGAAGTTATTTATATAACCCCAGAATGAAGTGTCTGCCGAGAACATACTCTTGGGGGATGGGACAGTTGGGTTGATTAAAAAGCTAATTAGTGAACCCCTAATGGGAAAGGAATCAGAAAGACCATCCTTCCACTTCCAGTGAATACAGCGAGGGTAAAGGAGAAGACTTCTGTGGTGCGGCCATCAGAAACAGGCAGGCCTTAGCCACAAGCTTGCAGCTAAGATGCAGGAGGTCAGTTTTTATAGTTCAAAGTTGTTACGTAGAAAAGAAGGTACTGCCAAAACCAAGACAGTCAGGGAACCTGGTCTAGCAAGAGGAAACTCATTTTCATCTCAACTCCAGAGCCTGTTGAATGCTCACCAGGAAAAGATAAGCACGCTTGCTAATAGGGATTAGTGCAGACTATTTATTATTTTTCTGCTTAAGGAAGGTTCTGTGGTTAATTGGATCAATGTGAGATTTGACTACAATTGTTATTCCATACGTTTATTTGTTGTCAGTAAAATAAAGGATTTGTATCTGGCCTCATCCCACTAAAGTGTTTGTCAATGTGCCTTCAGAAAGATTGGAAAGTGCATGAGAGGGCAAAGTGAAAGACAACATCAAGTGGGTATTACTCTTACACCTCTGGATTATGCTTTGTATAATTTGATAATGGACAGTTCAATCACACTTTTAAACAGAAGATGCTTAGACTGCTTACAGTTATGACCAGCTTTGCTATACACATAAGATTTATCTAAGGCAGATCCAAAACTATCAACAGCAGCAAAATTCATCCCGATGTTAAAATACAGTTAACACAGATTATGGGGTGTGAGGAAATAGCAACGATACTTGGAATTGCTGGCACATTGTATCAGAGAATCTTACTATTCTATAAGTATGAACCTTTGATCAGAAAGCCTGTCAGCAATTTCAGCACCTTTCAATCCTATTATGAATGACAGCTGCATCTCATTATGAGAGGTATAGACAGGGTGGATAGCAAGAAGCTTTTTCCCAGAGTGGGGGTTTCAATTACTAGAGGACACGAGTTCAAAGTGAAAGGGGAAAAGTTTAGGGGGGATATGCGTGGAAAGTTCTTTACGCAGAGGGTGGTGGGCACCTGGAACGCATTGCCAGCGGAGGTGGTAGATGCGGGCACGATGGAGTCTTTTAAGATGTATCTAGACAGATACATGAATGGGCAGGAAGAAAAGAGATACAGAAGCTTAGAAAATAGGCGACATGTTTAGAGAGAGGATCTGGATCGGCGCAGGCTTGGAGGGCCGAAGGGCCTGTTCCTGTGCTGTAATTATCTTTGTTCTTTGTTCTTTGTATACCCTCCCCAAATCATTGTCTTTGCCCCTGAGTAACATAAAAGATTCTCTCATCTGCTAAATTTAAAGCTTTTCTCTCCTGGTGACAGTGCACAAAACCTGACCATGGCTATTAGGTACACCGTCTCACCAGCACAGGTGTATTACTGCAGACAAGCTTTTGCCTCCAATTTTGAGGTTCTCCAAGGAAGACTATAGTTCCACGGGATGGGGGTGTGGGGAGGTCAGTTATGATAACACTGTGAAAAGTTTAGGTAGGCAGTTTCCACCGTCACAAATATTTTTGGGAATACAATAAGCTACATAAAATCCTTCAGAATCAATAAGTCTATGGATGTAGATGAAAGGGCACTCTTTTTAACAAATTTATGCTCATCAAATGAAGAATATTACTCAGGAATGGAACACTTTCCATTTTAAACACCCACTGACAGCATCAAGCAGTCTAGGTCAGGTACAGCATGCTAGATACAGATTAAATCTCCCTCTATTCTCTCCCAGTACATGCCTCTAAAGAATACCTTCAACACCACTAGTGTGAAATGTTTCTGTTTTCCAACCCAGCCATTCTGTGGTCTTTCTGAGTGGGACCATCAGTTTAACGCCAATTGTTGCTGAATTATGGGCAGTCTTGTGCTTTAGTCTCATGCCTGTTAGGAATCAGATTGTGGCTGTCCAAGTACATCACATAGAACCCTTACAGCCACGATGGTGATGATACTTTCATCCTATCTGACTTGGCTGGTTCACCATCTGGACCAACTTGTTAAATGTGTGTAATACACTGCACCAGTCTGTCACAAAGAGGCATTCTTTAAAAATAATACCAATGTGTGTCGTCTTACCCTGAGAACTTTGGTTATAATGTCCATGTCTTTATTGTCATCACCCTGACCCAAGGATTCACCCAAGGCCTGCATTAGAGAAGTAAACTGTTAGTTGTAATTTGTGGGAACATTGCGAATTAACCAATTAACAGCAGTTAATACAAAAGAGGACTGGAAGATTGCAAACATAACACCTTTGATCAAAAAAGGGTGTAAAGATAAGCCCAGCAACTACAGGCCAGTCAGCTTAACTTTGGTGGTGGGAAAACTTCTAGAAAAAATAACTCGGGACAAAATCAATAGTCACGTGGACAAATGTGAGTTAATTAAAGAAAGCCAGTATGGATTTCTTAAAGGAAAATCATGTTTAACTAACTTGCTGGAGCTTTTGAGGAGGTAACAGAGAGGGTTGATGAGGGCAATGCTGTTGATGTGATGATGTACATGGACTTTCAAAAGGCGTTTGATACAGTGCCACACAACAGACATGTGAGCAAACCTGTAGCTCATGGAATAAAAGGGACGGTAGCAACATGGATACAAAATTGGCTGAGTGACAGGAAACAAAGAGTAGTGGTTAATGGATGTTTTTCGGGCTGGGGGAAGGTTTGTAGTGGAGTTCCCCAGGGAGCAGTATTGGGACCCTTGCTTTTCCTGATACATATTAATGACCTAGACCTTGGTGTACAGGGCACAATTTCAAAGTTTGCAGATGATACGAAACTTGGAAGCATTGTAAACTGTGAGGAGGATCGTGTAGAACTTCAAGAGGACATTGATAAGTTGGTGGAATGGGAAGACAAGTGGCAGATGAAGTTCAATGCAGAGAAATGTGAAGTCATTCATTTTGGTAGGAAGAACATGGAGAGACAATATAGAATAAAGTACAATTCTAAAGGGGGTGGAGGAGCAGAGGGACCTGGGTGTATATGTGCATAAGTCATTGAAGGTGGCAGGGCAGGTTGAGAGAGCGGTTAATAAAGCATACAGTATCCTGTACTGTATTAATAGGGGCATAGAGTACAAAAGCAAGGAAGTTATGTTGAACTTGTATAAAACACTAGTTTGGCCTCAGCTGGAGCATTGCGTCCAATTCTGGGCGCCATATTTGAGGAAAGATGTGAGGGCATTGGAGAGAGTACAGAAAACATTCACGAGAATGGTCACAAGGATGGGAAACTTCAGTAATGAAGGTGGATTGGAGAAGAGAAGACTAAAAGGTGATTTGATTGAGGTATTCAAAATCCTGAGGGATCTGGATAGAGAGAAACTGTTCCCACTTGTGAAAGGATCAAGAACGAGAGGGTACAGAATTAAAGTATTGGGTAAGAGAAGCAAAGGTGACACGAGGAAAAACTTTTTCACACAGCGGGTGGTTAAGGTCTGGAATGCGCTGCCTGAGAACGTGGTGGAGGCAGCTTCAATTGAAGCATTCAAAAGGGAATTAGACAGTTATATGAAAAGGAAGAATGTGCGGGGTTATGGGGAGAAGGCAGGGGAATGGAACTGAGGAAATTGCTCTTTCAGAGAGCCAGTGTGGACACGATGGGCCGAATGGCCTCCTTCTGCACTGTAATGATTCTGTGAACTTATTTGTAGCTGCTGTAATATTATGACTAAAATTACATTGTTTTTTAAAATTAACTGACTAATGCTTACTTGCATTTTAGGTAGCTAGTCATGTGACACTGTACAGCTGGTACAAGAGAGGAAACAAAACAAAACTGCAATACACATTGACAAGGTTTGTGCAGATTTGCTGCACAAATCAACATCTTTTGAAGATGCTGGTGCTGGACTTTCCAGACTGGGGATAATTATGGAAGACTCTCAAGCTGCCAATGATAGTTTCATTACCTGCTAAATATAAAGGTTTTGCTTCCTGCAAAACCTGACCATGATTATTAGATACACCTTCTCAGCAGCATAGGTGGAGAGCTGATCCATACTACTGCAGATAAGCTTTTGCCTTGAGATATGAGGAACTGCAACCATCAATACTCAAGCATCCTTCACTACAAACAATGTAGTGTCAAGACTAGGAAAAGTTCCATTTTGTTGCTCAGTGGGCTTTTAAAAGCTTTTTTTTTAAGGTTACAGCACTGAAAGGAACCAGTTATTTGGTACCGAAATCTATTTACATTGTATAAAGAAACAGAATGTTAGAAAAATACAGATCAGTCAGGTTCTGAAAGAGAAATCAAATGTTTTAGATTGGACATTTCATCAGAATATGAAGCATCTCATTCAAATGCTAACCTGTCAGATGCTACAGGGTGCAGTAAAGATTCAAGAGAATGGTTCCAGGGATGAGGAACTTCAGTTTTGTGGCTAGGTTGGAGAAGCTGGATCTGTTTGCCTTGGAGAAGAGAAGATTAAGAGGAGATTTGATAGAGGTTTTCAAAATCATGAAGGGTCTGAACAGAGCAGATAAGGAGAAACTGTTCCCATTGGCTGAAGAATCCAAAGGACATCGATTTAAAGCATTTTTTTAATTCTTTCATAGGATGCGAGCATCACTAGTAAGACCAGCATTTGTTGTCTGTTGCTAATTTCCCTTGACAACTGAGTGGCTTGCTAAACCATTTCAGAGGACAGTTAAGAGTCAACTACATTGCTGTGGGTCTGGAGTCACGTGTCGGCCAGACCGAGTAAGGATTCTCCTTCTGTGCTGTAACCATTCTATGATCTCCAGTATGCTGTTTTTAGTTTAGATTTTCAGCATTTCTGTTTTTGCCTTTCAGATGCTGACTTAACTGTTTTGCATTTCCAGCATTTTTTTTTTAAAGTCGACATTATAAAGCTCCCTGGGTTATCTCAAAGTGTCTTCCTTCATTCTTTTCTACGGCTTTAATAACACAGGTGATCTTCTGAGTATCTTTCCCAAATTTAGGCTGTTTAGAGCCTTTTCAGATTAATGAATACAAATGGTAATCTCAAACAAGAAGCATTAGATCACCTAACAATAAGTTTCAACTGCCTTGCATCAGCACATTGAAACAAAATTTCTTACCAGAAAGGTCATTTTAACTTTCAATTTAGATCTGGTTATTAACAGTTCAAAAACAAGCAAAATTGAGTTGTTTTAAAGAAAACTAAAAGGATAGGCTAAAAACCCTGGATTGTCCAAAGAGCAGAATTTGGTTAAAAGTATCAACAACAAATGATAGAACATATAAATATTAATCTTAAATAAAAGCAAAATACTGCAGGTGCTGGAAATCTGAAATAAAAGCAAGAAATGCTGGAAATACTCAGCATAAATATTAATCTTCACTCTTCCAAGATGGCATGCTAAGAAGCTTGCCCAAGCCCAAAAGGTATTAATAATATTGCTTCAGACTGTGTAGAAGGCTAATCGAGATGATGTAATTTTGCAGAGATAAGGGGTGAAGTTAAAAATAAGACAACTGCCTAGCTAGGCCTGAAAGTCTGCGAGAATCTGTTGTAAACATCAGATGTTGTTCTGTAGCATCTGCTGGCATGAACCATGGGAAAGAGAAAAAGCGGGGAAAAGTACCAGCAGCTTGTTTTTGCACCAGCAAAGTATGACAGTGATTTGAGCAAGATCGAGGAGACAGTCCACGAAACGGACCAAAAGTATACGAAGAAGGATCTCCATGGAGAAATCACCCCTCAGTATCCCAAATCAGAAGTCATCCACGATTGTGAGCTTTAATCTGAACTAATTAAGGTTGCAATCATCCCCATCTGTAAAACCACTGTGTTTTAATGTTAATAAAACCAAATGCTAGAAAAATTTAAAGCCTTGGTTGATCTAAAGAGTAAAGAATGAGTAAAAAAAAAACTACACAAGTCTTACCTCCAATTCTTCGATTGTTGTATTTTCTTCATGAACTTTCAGGTCATTCTGTCCCTCCTCTTCACCTTGCTCCTGACCAGCCACAATCTCATTTAAATACTGTTGGTCTATCTTATCCATAGCGGCTTTCAAGTCATTTCTCAAACCCTGTGGGAAGTTATAAAGAACAAAAACACTTGAATTTTTTGAAGGCTAAAACTCCTAATTAGAATTTTTCATATTGGTTGGTTTTCTTGTAGTTTGAAAAGTTTTGCATGTATCATTCTTGTGCTTTAACCTTCTTTCATTCAGAATAACCATCACGCAATCACCCAGACCAGCAGTATTTCAGTTTTTGTAACTAACTTATAGCAGGTTTAACTATGGCTTTGCAAGGTATGTCCTAGTTTCTTATACATATAGTTATACATTTGGAAAGTTTCTAAATTTACTTATTCTTGGTAACGATGCAAGGCTTGTGTATATCAGCTCATAATACATTCTGTGAACCTGATTTGAAAACACCAGATTAAAATCGCAATATTAATAAAAGGGCATATACATTGCTCTTTTCATTTCTTTCCTTCCCTATTGAAGTCCCCAGGCCAAGGACCTGGTCCAGCAACTCAGTAAGTGAATGACCTGCTCATTGGCTTCTAATGGTGTAATTTGAGCTGGCCAATAGGAGGTAGAAGACAAAGATTGGCGATATTCACTCATCTGCTATCCAGGACCCAAAAGATCATATAGATAGATCAAACTCAAATTACATTCTGATAACCAATTTCTGCTACTGGATGGTGTGATGACATTAGTTGATTTAAAAAAAATTGTGAGCCTCATATTATCTCTTCTATCTCAGCTTTTCCTAAATGCAATTCCAGGAAGACCATTTTAAAAGAGGAAGACAAATGCTGATAATTGTACAGCCCCCCCTTCTTGCATATAAGTTATGCTGTTTCATTTTTCATGTGGTTCAATGATCTGAAAAAGGAAAATTAAAGGAAAGAAATAGAAGGTTAAAAAACACAGACAAGAAACAAGAGCAACTTGAAAAGTGGAAGGTGAAAGATAAAACGGAAAGGAAAGCTGAAAAAGCACAAGTAAAATGGAAATTGCTGAAAATAAAGACATTTTGTTGAAGCTTTTCATCTTCCACTTTTCAGGACAATTTGCAATACTGTATGAGAAGAGAGTGCTGATTGGATGGCAAGTGGATTCTGATTGATAGAGGCATTGCCATGGTGACTGACAGTTTATGGTGACTGACAGTTAACTGCCAAGCTTTGTTTGAAATTTAAACCGGGCAACTTGACTCTGATTGGTCAAGGCATTGGCCTGAGGAACGGCTGTCACTTATTTTGTTTAGTTGAAACAGGCGCAATGTGTGTATATGTTCCTTCTGTCTGCAAAGAACAGGGCCTTGTGTAGTAATATATGTAACTTCCAGTATGCGCAAATGCGAGCCTGACTGACAATCTTAAATAGGTTGTCAACGTAATTCTTAGCACACTGAGGATTATTTAGCAAATGTTGTCCAATCGTGGAATCACATCCAACATTGGACACTGGGTTTTGAGTTTTGCAAGCACAGGCCAGTTGGGCACAGCCTGTACCTTTCCCGTTGCGAACAGCGGAAGGGGCATATTGTTTGGTATGATCTGGGAGTCTTTGAGACGTGTTACAAGGGTTTTGTTTATGTATTAAAAACTTTAAATTCTATGTGTTTTAAAAAACTGGAAAAGGATTTTTCAGTGGACATTGAGGCGCCTGCAAATAGCTGAAATTTTGGTTGTTTTGAAAGGAAGTTGAACTTGCACAAAGGACAGGAAAACAGGCAATTTCAAGGAAACCAGCAAAGGGTCTGATCTCCTCAGAGCAACTCTTTGAATGATAAGGGAGACTCTATGTCTAGCCATGTGACCTTTTTAGGAAGGTCTATTTTCACTTTGGGCTCTTTAAAAAGCCAGTGAGTTGGACAATTAGCAGGCATTTGAAATTTGGTTTTGACCTGCCTGGAGAGCAGAGAGGAAGACCCAGAAAAAGTGTTACCTCTCTCTGTAAAGGAATTCTGCATCTCTCGAGAAGAAACATTTTTTCTAAAGGTGGCAGATTCCTATTGCCTTCTGTCTCTGAAGAATCCCTGCATCAAGTGTGGTTCCTGTTACCTTCTGTGTTTTAAGAAATCCTGAAATGTGAAGAAATCTTCTACTGCTATACTGCTGCTGTAAGATCTAAACAGACCTGTTGCTACACCCCTGATGAAAGACCTACGTGAAGTCTGCTGCAGTTGAATTGCCTTGAATGCCTACCCATCACAGACTTTTCATCAGCCTCGCCTGGAGAGCATTTGAGTGGCATCTGACTATTCGACTCTGGGACACCTCACCAAACCAAATAAATTCCTACCAGAACGTGACAAGCCAAGTTATTTTATTATTCCTTTCATTCCTATGAAACAGCTGTAAACCAAAAATTCCTTTATCCCCGATTAACTTTTTTTGAATGTATGTGTGTATGTGCGTGAGGGCTAGGAAAATAAGGAGCTTTTCGCATATTGAGTTATCTCATCATTGGTTAATACTTGTTTTTTTAACAGATAGTTAATGTTGTTGTTGATTAAAGAAACCTGGTTGGTGTGCTTTATTCTGGGGGACAAATAGAGTACGTAATTGTCTGTTTTCAGTAGGTGGGAAAATTTATTGATATGCTGTGAACCGTGGAGAAGTGGGATTGAATTAACAGTGCACTCTTCCCGCCTCGGTCGTATCAGACCAACGGCCTATATACCTAGCATTACACTGGTGTTGAAATTCATATATCACATGACTCATTTGTGTGATAGGCAGAACGTCTTTTGGGCTTGACGGCAACATGCTGTTAGTGGCGAACACCACACATGTTGCTACTGCATGGTAGCAGCGTGAAACAGCTAGCTTCAGCCACTGCTCAAATTTTTGTGATACATTACCCTTCCAGGGTAATCTGAGGTAGACTAGGCACTTTTCAGGGCCGAAATTGACGGCCTTAGGCCCGTTCATATGTTTCCGCAATATACAGCGAGAAATGATCTGGGTAGCCACTGTCACGCAGGATGCCTTTGATTTGTCCTATTTGCCAACCAATCAGCACTTTCTTCTCATACAGTATAAATTTGTTGCTTCCCTTACGATTTGTCCTGATGAGTGCAAAATGAAACGCTTCGACAAAATGTCACTATTTTCTGCAATACCCAAGTTCTGTACTATCAAACGACTATTTAAAATGGAAATATTAAAGTTTGTGGTTTGTGCTGGACAAGAAAATGCAACATCATCTCTTGTAATAATTTAGGCAAGTACGTTTCAGTATAAACAACCTGCACATTAGTAACTAAAATTCCTGCTGGATGCTACTTGATCCTATCTTGTGACCTTTGTGCTACAATAGACACAAGGCAGCTGGACTGCCTCCTTAGCTCACTAATTATTCAGATCTTGGGTTTTTAAAAAGAGAACAGCGTTTGTAAAATCCCTTATCAATATCTCACCACAAATGTGCATTCTTTAATATATCAGTAGTTCCGCTAACTCTAAGTGCTGGGAGACATTGCTATATAAAATACCAAAGAAAATTTTCATTAATTATTTTGAAAACGCATACCTTATTAATTTCAGGAGTTAAGATTTCTATTTTTCGAAGACGTTGAAAGGCTTCATAATCTGTTTCAGCAAACAATCGAATTGGTTCTCCTCTTTCACGTAGCCTTCGGATGACCTTGAAAGACAACAAAAAAAGTTTGATTTTATCACAGGAGCTCTGCGTTGAAATACAGTTCCACTGATAAATCGTTGTTTGCACATCATCTAAATAAGTGAAAGGCTATGTTTAAGCATAAAGAAAAAGATTTATGCAGACTCAATTTGCTGGACTAAAAGCAATCTAATACAAAAGCTGCAGCTTTCAAAATAACTTTCAAAGGACAAAGCAACTTCCTATTATTGAGCATGCCGAGTTTTCTCTTCCCTGGTGGGATTTCCCCTGAAGTAAGTGAGGTCATGCTGTTCTTGGGCAGTAGATGGTGATGCACTTGAACCATTTCAAAAAAAAATTTCTTACAGTACAACAGCACCATCTACTGCAACTCCATCCAAAGCACCATAGAGAGTGTGAAAATTCACCTCATTTTAAAATTTAACACTGGAAACTCCTATGGCACAGAATTTGCTACAGCGGGACATCTCATTGTGTGGCCCCATTAGTTAACTTGTTTCTGCATCAGCTCAAAAACGTTTTGCTCTGTCAGTTATTTATTTATTTTATTTAGAGATACAGCACTGAAACAGGCCCTTCGGCCCACCAAGTCTGTGCTGACCAACAACCACCCATTTATACTAATCCTACATTAATCCCATATTCCCTACCACATCCCTACCATTCTCCTACCACCTACCTACACTAGGGGCAATTTACAATGGCCAATTTACCTATCAACCTGCAAGTCTTTGGCTGTAGGAGGAAACCGGAGCACCCGGGGGAAACTCACGCGGTCACAGGGAGAACTTGCAAATTCCACACAGGCAGTACCCAGAACTGAACCCGGGTCACTGGAGCTGTGAGGCTGCAGTGCTAACCACTGCGCCACTGTGCCGCCTTAATCAAAAGTGCGAACTGGTAATAATGCAGTGAGGGCAACAGGGCATATGGGACCTTGCTGAATGATGGGACCAACAGTTTATCACCATAACCAATGAGATTTAGGGATTGAGAAATAAACAGAGGAAGGACAGAAGGAGGATGAATTAGAATGGGTGAATTCAATGTCAAATCAGGTGCAAATTAAGAGAGGAAAAAAGAGACAAAGGAAAAGTAAGAATTTTTAAAGAAAACTGACATTTAAAAAATCTCCAACAATTCATTACATGCAGGAATGAGACTCCGCACTTTTGATTGTTCACTTTCTGGGTCAGAAAGGTTGACTGGCAGTCATTAATAATTATCATGTTCTCAAAACTGTACTTATGTCATCAATTAAACTTGTCCCATAACAATAAGTTTAGTAATGTGCAATTGATATGCAAATTCAGAAACTTCACGAATCCCACGGGGAGGTCAAGGGCAAGATGCCATTTCCGTGTAGGTGATGGCAGAGAGGCTCAAATCATCCAGCAGCCTGTAGCAGCCTGCATTTCACAGGATCTCTTCCTTGCTACAAGTTTCTGCCCAATTTGCTCAATGATAACGAGGTGCATTGTTCACTAACTTTTATTTTTTTCCAGCAAATTATGGACCAAAGCATGGTGCTTCTGTAACTGGAAAGTTACAGATTGTTCAAACCACTGGGCAACTAGAATTCAACTATGTTGCTGTGGGGAGGAGAGTTTGGAATTAGCAATTGTCAGTGTACATTCAGTAGTAGTTAGCTTAAAAATGACATTGGTAGAGGCCTGAATGTAGGCTATTTGCTCACTTTCTTGGCCAGCATGACATGTGGCCCAGTTAGACTTTTATAAGCAGAAAACTCAGAACAAGAGGGGTTTCAAATCCATTGTGTTCTTGTTTTATAAATTGATTTTTTTCATGTACTGTCCAGAAGTTAATGTGCCATCATACCAAGGAGCAGGACAGTGGTTAGCACCGCAGCCTCACAGCTGCAGGGACCTGGGTTCGATTCTGGGTACTGCCTGTGCGGAGTTTGCAAGTTCTCCCTGTGACTGCGTGGGTTTCCGCCGGGTGCTCCGGTTTCCTCCCACAGCCAAAGACTTGCAGGTTGATAGGTAAATTGGCCATTGTAAATTGCCCCTAGTGTAGGTAGGTGATAGGAGAATGGTTGGGATGGTAGGATTAGTATAAATGGGTGGTTGATGGTCAGCACAGACTCGGTGGGCCGAAGGGCCTGTTTCAGTGCTGTATCTCTCTATGAGGTGTGATTGAAAACACAGCTATTACCATTCCAGAATTTGGATCAGAAGTACAGAGGTAAATAATAGATTTTGGTTTCAAATCTGATTGGATATTTGAATTGAAACAGTGCAGATTTTGATTAAACATTAAGGTTCTGAAAATCTATTGTTCGTAATGAATCTTGCAATATGACAATTTAGGTACAGTGTTAACCAAGACTAAATCTTACCTCTTGTCTGGAAAGAGTCATAGGTAATTTCTCTTCTGCAAGCTCGAGTTCAAGCACTGGGTTTGAAGAAGCAGCATCTTCCTCATTTGTTTTCGTTTGCACCTGTACATCAACAGCATTTGTCATTAAATTTTTCATGACGGAATCAACCTGCAATTTACACCATCGCACCAGTAACCATGTACTACATAAATTACAAGTCATTTTATTTTCTGTTTTGTGAAACATGGGGAAATCAGTTTTTTCCAATGTAAGTAAAAAAAAATCTACCTTACCATTTGCTATTTTATAGATTTCTGCAAAGACTAGAATTTTATCTGCATAAATACAAACTATTTTGTTTGATTCATCCTTGGGATGTGGGTGGCACTGGCAAGGCCAGCATGAACTGTCCATTCCTAATTTGTTAACTTTGCCTTTTTTTGGGTAAGACACATTAATGTTACACATAATATGCACCACTTGTTAAATTGTGGGAAGAAAGAAATACAATTCAAGACAGAATTAGTAACTGAGCAACTTAAATATGAATGGAATTTCATTTGGAGAGCAGCAGGAATACCATATTAACTAGCATATAGACCACACCTTTCAACAAAAATTAAGTTATGGTGTGGCATGAGAATTAATAATTGTATCGTTGTATGGGGGGGAAGTGGGGCGGTGGGGGGAGAGGGGGAAGTGGGGGGGGGGGGGGAAACGGACCAGGAAAGGGAAGTAAAGTTACAATTACAAATGAAAGGAAGGCATATTGATAACTAAGGCAAGTTAGAATAGAAGATTTGGATGCAATAGCTGACTGCCATTGAAGCACCCAGTATAGGGCACCAATTGTACAGGCGGATAAAATGTTAGGTATAAAATAGATCCAGAAATCTAAGGAACTGATACTAATCACTTCATAAAACACAAATTGCAAATGGAATATTGTGCTTAGTTGTGATCTTGTAAATTAAAAAAAAAGAACAAAAGGAAAAGGACTTGCATTTATATAGCGCCTTTAACGACCACAGATCATCCTGAGGTGCTTTACAGCCAATGAAGTAGCTTTTGAAGTGTAGTCACTGTTGTAATGTAGGAAAGGCACCAGCCAATTTGTGCACAGCAAGCTCCCACAAATAGCAATGTGATAATGACCAGATAATCTGTTTTAACAATGTTGACTGAGGGCTAAATATTGGCCAGGACACTGGGCCTCAGAGAAGAGTTATCAGATAAGAACTGACACAGGGCCAAAAAAAAGCGACATTAGAATGCGACCAAAAGCTTAGTCAAAGAACAAGATTTTAAGCAGTATCTTAAAGGAGGAGAGAGATGAGGGCATTCCAGAGTTTTGAGCCTACATGGATGAAGGCAAGGCCACCAATGTTGGGGGTGAAAGAAGTGGGAGATGCACAAGAGGTCATATTTATACAGCATCTTTCACATCTTTGGGACATCCCAAAACACTTTTCAGCCAATGAATTACAACTAAAGCATTTTTAAAAATCTTTTGGCACTACTACTACTACTACATGCCTTGAAATCACTGAACCATATTCTACATGTCCTTATTTTCAGCACTCCATGCATATTGTTTTTTATTCACTCCACTCTACAGTCTAATGCACAAACACATTGCTATCATTCACAGACAATGCAATTTAAGGATATATTCATATTAACATGTAATTCATATTTGTGAGAAAAATGACAATATATCAGAAGGTAAAGTCCAAACTGGTGAGTTTTGATTTTATATTTTGCTGACAATATTTAGTTGAGGTTTACACTCGAAACTCAGAAGTGTGCCCTATTGTAAATGTTAAATTACAATAGAATATAAAATGAGACAACTGTTGAAGTGTTTTACCGTCAAGCCCCATCATCCTAAGTCCTGAACCAACATTTTTATTTTTCCTCTTAGAAAATGGTATGTATTGTACAATATAATCATATTATGATATTTAGGAATCAATGCAATCTTCAGATTATTACAATATAATCTGCATTTTATAAAAAAATGATAATATATAGAAACTGGCCTACGGCTAGTATGATTGGAAGGATATGCTGACACAGTTAGAAGAAGGGTGGCAGGAGGCTTGTGAGGTGCATAAACACCAATACGGACTAGTTGGGACAAATGGCCTGTACTGTACACTCTCTGTAATTCTATGTACCTGTCACTAATAGCTCTGCAAACAATTTCCAAAGCATTTTCTTCTATGATTCAAATACTGTTATATATTTACAATAAATATTCTTGCATTCCATGCTTACTGACCATGCCGTTCTTCCTTCAGTCCCATGCCTTAACCAGCAATACAAAATGGAGTTTGACTTGCAATAACACCATTAAGCAGGCAAACAGCTACATCTGCAAAAACCACAGTACTTGTTTTAAACTGTATTTTCTACCAACACTGCATTCCAGGTGCAGGCACACGCTTTCCTACTGATTTCATGCATGTAAGAGTATCAACACTATTTTACTTAATTGATCAGTATTTCACTCATCTACAGGACCAACATAAGAAAAAAAAAAGGAAAAAGTGATGTGCTGGTATAAATAGCGTTATTTTAGCATTGGCTACAAGCTCTGTAAATACAAACTTAACCTCAGTGGCTAATTGTCCACTTACTATTTAAGGCCAATATCGATGTCTTAAAATTATACAATTTAAATTCTTCACTATTAATGAAATTCCATCACTGAATTAAATGTATTTATAACCAATCGGTTTCCTCCTTTAACCTCCATTATAAAAAATCCTACTTAGTATTCTACAAATTAAAGATTCCAACCCTCTGTCAATACCACTCTATAACTGACCACAATGGTGGCTATGACTATAAGGGCAGCCAGGATCTGCTTGCCAATTCTTTTTCTCCTACCGAGTGAGATATATTAGAGATACAGCACTGAAACAGGCCCTTCGGCCCACCGAGTCTGCGCCGACCATCAAACACCCATTTATACTAATCCTACACTAATCCCATATTCCTACCAAACATCCCCACCTGTCCCTATATTTCCCTACCACCTACCTTTACTAGTGGCAATTTATAATGACCAATTTACCTACCAACCTGCACGTCTTTTGGCTTGTGGGAGGAAACCGGAGCACCCGGAGAAAACCCACGCAGACACAGGAAGAACTTGCAAACTCCACACAGGCAGTACCCAGAATTGAACCCGGGTCGCTGGAGCTGTGAGGCTGCAGTGCTAACCACTGCGCCACTGTGCCGCCCATTATGTGCCTGTACTTTTCCTAACAGAGGGGGCTGCAACCTGCTACTCTTTAACATCTCATCCGCGGCTCCCAACCTTTTCCAGTCGGATCACATTAAAATAAAAAAGGACTAAAAAAAATTAAGTCAAGAAAGGTAAGAGCCGTGGTTTTATTGTGGGAATAAAAGGCTAATCCTTATTTCTGCACTTCATTTTTCAAATGATTTTGTTTCATGAAAAACATCACCTTGCTCTAAATAAACTTGTTCAAGCGGTATAGCTACACTATGGTTATAGATAATGCCTTTGGTCCAAGAAACAGATTTTATGGCTGCCACTACTATTGTTTCTAATATAGCTGAGACAATAAATTATTCTGAATGTGCTGTTAGCAGCTTTTTTTATCACGGGAATCAATAACCAAAAAAAATTGTCTTAATTCATATTTCTAGCACCTGCAGTATTTTGCTTTTGTCATCTTAAGTTATGGTTTGTTTTAAAGATGGCTTTACGGACAAAATTATAGTAAAAAAAACTTCCAAAAACACGATAATTCAGAGTTAGGTCTATTTTAATTTTTTTTCTCTATTATATAAATTCAATACATGTATTTTATTATCTATGCAAATGATCCATTCTACCGTAGACACTTGGCAATTTGCCAAGTATTTGGTTTAGAAATGCCAAAATTTTATCTTGTAGCACCCAAGTTTTTATTTATGGCAATTTAAAAAAAAAAAGTTTCCAAGTAAAAAAAGGTTACTGACCCCTGTCCTAACATCAAGAAAACTGTGGATGCAAACTTGTCTCCTACCACTGTGTGGGAAAGCAGGTTAATGTGCCGATGCACTGCATCATTCTGCACACAATTTTTAAAGGAATGATTTGAGCCAGTTATCTGTAATATTATGTATTCTACTTTTCTACTGCAATTCAATGTGAAATTGTACAATATTTCTTCTTTTTAAATTAGCTATACTTAAAGTCAGTGGTGAACAAGTACACCAATTATTCGAGCAAATTACAATATTTATTTCAGTTGATGATTGAAAGAATATTTTATTTAATTAACTGAAAACAAAAGGCCAGCCAAATCTAATAAAATAATGCCAAACTTTAAAAGCCAAGGCACAGGCTCACGGCTTGCATACTATTTGTTTTCATGCATTCAGCTACATGGCTTGGCTACAGCCCAAAACAAAAAAAAAATTGTTCTTGAACCCATACCTTTGGTGGTGTCTCCTCATTTACAACCTATTGATACAAGTTTCACAGGAAAGGTTTATTGTTAAGTTCGCACAGTCATCTCACTGATGAAATGCATTTGGTTGCAACAGTTTTAGAAAATCAGAAATCAGTTCATTCATTTCTAATGATCTCAGATCTAAACGTGAAGTACCTGGTAGCCACATCTTTCCAAATAAACCTCCTCTTCCTTCTTGGCTAGGTCACTACGTTTGAAGTACTTTTTTGATTCCTGTAATAGTACAAAAATTAGTTACCATTTCTTAGTTGCTGCATCCTGAAAGCAGTGTGCAAGTGTTGTAAATAACTGCTAATACACGTTACAGTAGGTTTAAGCATGAGTAAAGAAACTTGGCAAGACATTGGATATAGCTAAGTCGAGAACTTAAATAATGCTTTTTCAGACTATTACATCAACATAGCTACTGGTATTGGAATGGCAGAAGAGAACTGTAAAGGAAGAATGGATCACAAGCATATAACACAGTGTCTCACTTATTGAAAGGAGTTACACCCATTAATTATATAATATTTGGATACAGGATGTCAAAAGATCAAATGTCCATTTTGGCTCCATTTCAAGCTCTGTTCTAACAAACTCCAAGAGGCTCTGCATATCGCTAGATTCGCATATTACCAACAGCCATGTTACGCCTGCTACTCTATCACTAATCATACTGCCTTTTCCATTGCTATGGACTCTCAGTGGACAGTCCAGAATAGGCACCATCTCTGTACTCAAATTTTGTTCTAAAGCTCCACTCCCATGTCTTTAGGTTGTACTCCATCAGGCAAGGAAGGAATTAAGACTGTAGCTCACTTGGTCTCTAACTGCAATCTCCCCACCATTGTTGCAACCAGACAAATTCCAACCCATGGCAGAAGATGCTTCCTGGCCCTGGCTCAAGCTGAGCTCAGCACCCACTCCAAAGACTGAACACCTATTTCTGCTCCCACATTGTCACATTGCATTCCAGTATCAGGCGTTATGCCACAGTCTGTTTTACAACATACCATGTGCACCACATTTAAAACTAAACATTTCTAAAATAAAATACTTTAAAAAACTAGCAAGACAAAAACAAAACAAAGTACCAAAATGAAAGACCCCAGGGAGATATAATCCAGTAAGATGTTAGCACCTTCAGGAGAGGAGGAAGTGAGATCAAACTCATTATTTAAAGGAGCTTGCAATTTTTCTTACATTTGACCATAAACCTTTCTCCAAACATCATGCCTGTTGATGGTGGTAATGGTGCTTATGTTAAATATAAATAGGAGCAGCGGTCCCTATCCCACCTCTGGTCCTAATACAAATTCTCTCCATCAGTAAGAACAGCCTATTTCCACCTCTGCAACATTGCCAGACTCAACCCCTGCCTCAGCTCACCTGCTGCTGAAACCTCCACCAATGTGTGATTATAACATGAAAAAATACTGCACTTAAATAGATGCCAATAGGAATGAAATGTACAAGATGAAATTGATGGTGAAATGGAGACTCTGCTCAGGAAAGAGAACGCGGAGTCTCAGGATAAGGGGTCGATCGTTTTGGACTGAGACCAGGAGAAATTTCTTAAATCAAAGAGTTGTGAATCTTTGGAATTGTCTACTCCAGAGGGCTGTGGATTCTCAGTTATTGAGTATATTCAAGTTAGATGTGATAGACTTTTGGACACTAAGGGAATTAATGGACATGGGGACAGTGTGAGAAGGTGGACTTGAGGTGGAAGCACAGCCATGGCCTTGTTGAGTTGTCTGCCCGACTCCAGCTCCTGTTGTTATATTTATAAGGAAGCCAGATGCACTAAAGCAGCCACAGGCCGCCTGAGTCACATCCTGCTGCTGTTCCCAGCAGTTCGCGGGGCCCTTGGCTGCTGTGTTTGGGGAGATGGGGACGAGCCGAGGCCCCGGCCTCCCACTGCTGGAAGCCGGGCCTCGCGGACACACCGGGTGAGTCCAGCCGATCCCTGAGCCCTCCTCCCGGGGATCAACCCCCGGCTCACCCCGAGCAGCTCCTTCTCCTGTAGCAGCCGCCGCTTCCTGGCCACCTCCGCCTTCAGCTGCTCCATCCCGCCCGCCGCCATAGCAACCACGTCACCTCCGGGTCAGAGGGCGCGGCCGCGGCAACCAGCTGTCACCATAGCAACGGCGCGGCCTGGCAAACCCCGAGCCTTCCTCAACTAATCCAGTCACAGAAAACATACAAACAAAAGGAGCACCATTCATAAACAACTTAACCGCAATTATTAATGCGCTTAAATAATATATTTTTTAATTCCTGGAATGTGGCAAGTCCAGCATTTATTGCCCAGTTTGTTATATTATTCATGAAGTGCTAGGAACTAATTGTTATGTGTCAATGTGTTCCAGTGGGCCACATTCACTGCTGCACTCGAGTCATGTGACTGCAGCACTTTTTACCAACAGTGTGGAACTGTATTAAGTACACAATGAGCTCCAGTATTTTTAAGTTTAAAGTGTGATTATTTCCAACTTATGGGAACCAGAAGACATTAAATGGTGGTAGCAGGTGTCTGTTAGTAAGCCTAAAACATTTTAAACAAATTTATTGCTGAATTAGATTGGAAAAAAAACGACCTAAATTAGTGCCAGAGGGGGGAAATATAACTGAGTGAATCTTGCGAAAGCGAAATGGCCACTGCCATAGCAGTGAATGCACAGCTACAGCCCATAATGAATTGGGAAGCTGATGATGTCGTAGAGACATTTGAGAAGTTTAAACAAAAGTGCCAACTGACATTCAGCAGTTTTCTCAAAGGCACCAGTGAAGAGGAGAGGGTCAGCTATATCCTGTGGGCAGGAGATGAAGGATTAAGTTTGTTTAATAGCTGGGAGCTGAGCGAAGAGGACAGCAGAAACTCAGACACATTTTTTGACAGATTCGGCATCCATCTCCAACCAAAATCAAATCATTGGATCTACCGATATGAATTTCAAGGCCTCAGACAGGAATTAGGTGAGCCTATTGGCAGTTCGTGAAAAGATTGAAAAATGCAGCCAGAAAATGTAAATTTAAGGACACAGATGAAGGGCTGATAGATCTGCTAATTTGGGGCTCCGCACACCCTGATGTACAAAAAGCTCTCATTGGAAAGGACAAACTCACAATATCATGGGCTGTAGACACATGAAGGCAGAAAGATGTGCAGGAGCTGTGGACAACCACATGAATTCACAGACAGAAGGGAATGTCATGCATATGGATCAACCTGCAGAGCTTGTGGAAAGGCCAATCACTGGGAAATGATGTGCAGAACAAAAGAAGAAGGTGGTAAATGAGTCACCAGAGACAGAGCAACAGGGCGAATGAGAAGGACAAGAAACTAAAACATCCATACCCTGAAAGATGACGATGAATTTGAGAATGCGATAAACATAGGAACCATACAACTGCATGAAATGTCTGGATGCAACAGTTCCCAGAGAAAAGAAATGCACACATCCATTCAGATCAGTAAGAAAGTGAGAAATAAATCTGAAGGTCAAACTTGATACCGGAGCACAGAGTAACATCATTCTGTTCAGACTATCAGAAAATCTTTCCTGAAAATTTGGAAGAAAATGGTTATCCAAGGAAAGGTGCTCTGAAACCGAACAATGTCATGCTAACAGCATACGGGGGAACTGAGATTCGACAGCTAGGGACAACCCAAATCAAAGGGACACACAAAGGAAAAGATGTTAACTGTATGTTCTACATCACTGAAACAGATGGTCCTGCTATTCTGGGGTTGAGCAGTTGCAAAGAGTTGCAATTATCTCAGTAAACCATGAGGTGAAGGAGGCGACACTGAGGGTTGAAGATAGTACACCAATGGAAAAGCGCCTTCCAAACAGAAGCAAAGAAGATCTCATATAAATGTACCCAGAGCGTTTTGATGAGACGGTTGAATGCTTTGTAGATTTTGAGTATCACATCACTAATGACCCAGCGATGAAATTGGTGATTCATCCCCCATGTAAAGTACCAACAGAATTGAAAGGAAAGCTTGTAAGATAGAAGAAAAGGTGACTGCCAGATTCACAGAGTCTACAGACTGGGTAAATTCTATTGTGGTGAGAGAGAAGCCAAACGGACAGCTAAGAATTTGCCTAGATCCCAAAGATCTTAATCAAGCAATAAAGAGGAATCACTACCCTATTCCAACACTGGAAGAGATCACACCAGCAGTGGCAGGAGCAAATGTTTTCAGCAAGCTTGATGCCAGAAATGGCTACTGGAACGTGAAGTTTGTCAAGGAATCTTCACTGTTGACAATATTCAACACACCCTTTGGACAGTAAAAATGCCTGTGTCTACCTTTTGGCCTTAAAGTGAGCCAGGATGTGTTCCAGCAGAAAGTAGACTAGACATACCAAGGATGTAAAGGAGCAGTCGGCATAGCTGATGATATCCAGACATATGGTGTAGACTGAAAAGATCATGACTACTATCTATATGAAGTCATGGAGAGAACCAGGAAAGCTGGGATTAAGCTAAACACAGACAAATGCATTGTGAAAGTGATCGAATGCTGATTTGTTGGAATGGTGCACACACCTGACAGAGTCAAGCTGAGTCCTGAAAGAATAACGGCTATCTGTGGGATGGAAGCCCCAAGAGATAAGAGAGGGTTATGAGGATTCCTTGACTTAATCCAATTCATGAGCTCCTTCATACCACACATATAAGAACACACAGCAAACCTGCAGGAGCTGATGAAAGAAGATCATGATGAAAGAAGTGGTTGGAGTCACACGACAGGAGTTCCAACAAACTCAGAAAGGTGGTATGCAAGGAGACAAGTCTGTCATACTATGACAGAAAGAAACCTGTCACTCTGCAAGTAGATGCTTCCACAAAAGCACTGGGAGCAACCCTAGTATTAGAAGGAAAGCCAATAGCATTTGCATCCAAAGCTCTAACATCAGCTGAGACGAGATATGCCAACATAGAGAACTGTTGTGAGAAGTTCCATACATATCTCTATGAGAGAAAGTTCATAGTGGAGAGTGATCATCGTCCACTGGAGCAGATCTACAAGAAAAATCTATGTAAAACACCAGCAAGACTGCAGAGGTTAATCTTGAGGCTTCAGAGTTACAATTTCACTCTGAAATACAAGTCAGGAAGAGAAATTGTGCTGGCAGACACCCTATCTTGGTTGTTGCTACAAGAGAAACACGAAATAGAAGTTCTAGGTATAAAGATTCATCACCTAGTGAATGCAACACCACTGAAACTTAATCAAATTAGAGATGAAACCAGCAAAGATGAGGAGTTACAGATGCGCTCTCAGTCTCTCAGCAAGTGATCCAGGGATGGCCTGATAGGAAACAGCAAACACAGCCAGCAATACGGCAGTACTGGCCTATCAGAGATAGAAAATGGTGTTCTGCTGGCCGGATCCAGAATAATCATACCCAAAACAATGCAGGAAGAACTTCCCCAAAAGATACACGAAGGTCACATGGGAATGGAGAAGCTCAGAGCCAGATCAGCTTTGTACTGGATAGGCATTTCCAAAGACATCAAAAATATGGTATCTACATGCAATGTATGCCAGCGAGAGGAGATGATAGCTACTGAAGTACCACCCAGACCATGGCATACAGTAGGAGCCGATTTATTCACATATAATCAAGAATGGTATCTCTGTAGTCGCAGACTACTACTCAAGGTTCCCTTTTATCCAGAAGGTGAAAGACTTGAGAGCTACAACAATCATCTCAGCAGTACATTCTGTTCACTGAGCGAGGGATTCTTGAAAGATTAATATGTGACAATGGCACCTAATTCACATCCAGAGTATTTAATGAATTTGCTGACCAGTATGGGTTCATCGCCATCACCGCACCACCCACGGGGACACGGGTTTATAGAAAGGCACGTCCAGATGGTCAAAAGAACACTTGCGAAATGCTGAGCGATGAAGGAAGACCCAAACCTGGCCTGATTGTCACTCCGATCCACACCTCTCAAGGCTGACATGAAATCACCTGCAGAGCTGTTGATTGGAAGTAAGACTACTCTGCCAAGCAGATACATCCTCCAAGTGACCAGGAGGAAGTGAGACGACAACTCACTGAAGCACAGGTAAGAGGAGAGCAACACTTCAACAAGCATGCTAAATCCCTACCCGAGCTGTTGATAGGACAGACTGTACACGCACAGGATCCAATCATGAAAACCTAGAGCCCATTAAAGGTTGTTGGTGAAGCTGAGACTCCAAGGTCATATATCATTGAGACTGAAACCGGTCGGCAAATGAGAAGGAACAGGGTATACTTGACCTACACCTGAGCTGGGGAAACAGAAAAGATCATCAGCAACGCTGGAAACATCACTATCCAGAGAGACAACATATCAACAATGTCACCAGCAAGTGACAGATTAGCAATAGCAAGCATGACTCCTATAACACTAGGAGCAACACACACAACATTGCCTGTGCAGCGTGCCAACTCACCACTGAGAGCAATGAATGCCAAATCTAGAAGATGGAGGCACAATATTTTTCCAATAAGCAATACTGTTAATATTTTTAGAAAAGCAAACCAGCTATAAAAGACTCTAAAAGTTTATTTCTAAAAGTCGATCGTTAATCTTCTTTAGTTAAAAAAATTTGATGATTGGAACAGTTATATTGATATAGAGACATTATGTTTTTAAAGAAAGAGGGATGTAATATATTGTTATATTATTCATAAAGAGCTAGGAACTAATTGTTATTTGTAAGTTTGTTCCAGTGTGCCACATTCACTGCTGCACTGGAGTCATGTGACGCATAGCACTGTACCGGTCTCAAGCAGTTTTACCAAGCAGCACGTAGAGCTGTATGAAATACACAATGAGCTCCAGAATTTTTAAGTCTAAAGTGTGATTATTTCTAACTTCTGGGAACCAGCAAACTTAACACCCATCCCTAATTGCCCTTGAGAAGGGGATGGTGAGCCAGCTTCTTGAACCACTGCAGTCCATCTGGTGTAGATACACCCACAGCGCTGTTGGGGAGGGAGTTCCAGGATTTTGACCCAGGGACGGTGAAGGAACGGTGATATATTTCCAAGTCAGGATGGTGTCTGACTTGGAGGGGAACTTGCAGGTGGTGGTGTTCCCATCCATCTGTGCCCTTGTTCTTCTAGGTGGTAGAGGTTTGCAAAGTGCTGTCGAAGGAGCCTTGGTGAGTTGCTGCAGTGCATCTTGTATATGGTACACACTGCAGCTCTGGTGTGCCAGTGGTGCAGGGAGTGAATGTTTAAGGTGGTGGGATGGGGTGCCGATCAAGCGGGCTGCTTTGTCCTGGATGGTGCCGAGCTTCTTGAGTCATCCAGGCAAGTGGAGAGTATTCCATCATACTCCTGACTTGTGCCTTCTAGATGACTTTGGGGAGTCAAAAACCTAAAAATCCTTTCAAATAGCACTGTGTGTGTACCTACACCACATGGACTGCAGCAGTTCAAGAAGGCAGCTCACCACCAGCTTCTCAAGGGCAATTAAGAATAGGCAACAAATGCTGGCCTTGCCAGCGACGCTCAAATCTCATGAAAGAATTTTTTTTTAAATGACTATTTTCCACTGCGCATTCCAGTCCTTGCAACATCTATCAGTCACAAAAGGCCTCAAGCATTCAGGCTTATGTGCTCCTTCTCCAGGGCTCCTGCGGCATGGACAAGAGTTCAGAAGAGATGGAGGCAGGAAGAGGAAACAAATCCACAGACTGTATCTAACCTATATAAGGAGAAAGAGGGTAACTAGAGAAAGGATTGGCCCACTAAAGGACAAAGGAGGAATGTTATGCTTGGACTCAGAGAAAATGGGTGAGATTCTAAACGAGTACTTTGCATCGGTATTCACCGAGGAGAGGGACATGACGGATGTTGAGGTTAGGAACAGATGTTTGATTACTCTAGGTCAAGTCGGCATAAGGAGGGAGGAAGTGTTGGGTATTCTAAAGGGCATTAAGGTGGACAAGTCCCCAGGTCCGGATGGGATCTATCCCAGGTTACTGAGGGAAGCGAGAAAGGAAATAGCTGGGGCCTTAACAGATATCTTTGCAGCATCCTTAAACACGGGTGAGGTCCCGGAGGACTGGAGAATTGCTAATGTTGTCCCCTTGTTTAAGAAGGGTAGCAGGGATAATCCAGGTAATTATAGACCGGTGAGCCTGACGTCAGTGGTAGGGAAGCTGCTGGAGAAGATACTGAGGGATAGGATCTATTCCCATTTGGAAGAAAATGGGCTCATCAGTGATAGGCAACATGGTTTTGTGCAGGGAAGGTCATGTCTAACCAACTTAATAGAATTCTTTGAGGAAGTGACAAAGTTGATTGATGACGGAAGGGCTGTCGATGTCATATACATGGACTTCAGTAAGGCGTTTGATAAGGTTCCCCATGGCAGGCTGATGGAGAAAGTGAAGGCGCTTGGGGTCCAAGGTGTACTAGCTAGATGGATAAAGAACTGGCTGGGCAACAGGAGACAGAGAGTAGCAGTAGAAGGGAGTTTCTCAAAATGGAGACGTGTGACCAGTGGTGTTCCACAGGGATCCGTGCTGGGACCACTGTTGTTTGTGATATACATTAATGATTTGGAGGAAAGTATAGGTGGACTGATTAGCAAATTTGCAGACGACACTAAGATTGGTGGAGTAGCAGATAGTGAAGGGGACTGTCAGAGAATACAGCAGAATATAGATAGATTGGAGTTGGGCAGAGAAATGGCAGATGGAATTCAATCAGGGCAAATGCGAGGTGATGCATTTTGGAAGATCCAATTCAAGAGTGAACTATACAGTAAATGGAAAAGTCCTGGGGAAAATTGATGTCCAGAGAGATTTGGGTGTTCAGGTCCACTGTTCCCTGAAGGTGGCAACGCAGGTAAATAGAGTGGTCAAGAAGGCATACGGCATGCATTCCTTCATCGGACGGGGCATTGAGTACAAGAGTTGGCAGGTCATGTTACAGTTGTATAGGACTTTGGTTCGGCCACATTTGGAATACTGCGTACAGTTCTGGTCGCCACATTATCAAAAGGATGTGGATGCTTTGGAAAGGGTGCAGAGGAGGTTCACCAGGATGTTGCCTGGTATGGAGGGCGCTAGCTATGAAGAGAGGTTGAGTAGATTAGGATTATTTTCATTAGAAAGACGGAGGTTGAGGGGGGACCTGATTGAGGTGTACAAAATCATGAGAGGTATAGACAGGGTGGATAGCAAGAAGCTTTTTCCCAGAGTGGGGGTTTCAATTACTAGAGGACACGAGTTCAAAGTGAAAGGGGAAAGGTTTAGGGGGGATATGCGTGGAAAGTTCTTTACGCAGAGGGTGGTGGGCACCTGGAACGCATTGCCAGCGGAGGTGGTAGATGCGGGCACGATGGAGTCTTTTAAGATGTATCTAGACAGATACATGAATGGGCAGGAAGAAAAGAGATACAGAAGCTTAGAAAATAGGCGACATGTTTAGAGAGAGGATCTGGATCGGCGCAGGCTTGGAGGGCCGAAGGGCCTGTTCCTGTGCTGTAATTATCTTTGTTCTTTGTTCTTTGTTTAGACCTGTACTTGGCATTGTCTGAAATTCCTAGTACATTACCAAAAACCTAAAAGAGTATTTCTTTTAAAATATATATTTTATTTTGCTATATATATAGGCTTTGTTTTCCACTTTTAGAGGCATAGAGTCATTTAGGGGACAAAAGGAGGCCATTCAGCCCATCGATGATTGTTATTGGAAGCATAGATGATAATGGAACTTTAATCTGATCCACATAAAATGATCATTGCTATCTTTTTTAGGATTATCTTCTGATATACAAATTGGAGATATCATTATAGGTTTCTGTGTGAATTGCCACAATTCTTAAATCAGTAACTAGATTAAAATAAAACTAAAATAAAATAAAAAATGCTTATTCCCTCCATTGAGCAACAGCTCAACACAATAACAGAGAGGGTTGATGAGGGCAATGCTATTGATGTGGTGTACATGGACTTTCAAAAGGCGTTTGATACAGTGCCACACAACAGACTTGTGAGCAAACATGTAGCTCATGGAATAAAAGGGACGGTAGAAATTGGCTGAGTGACAGGAAACAAAGAGTAGTGGTTAATGGATGTTTTTCAGGCTGGAGGAAGGTTTGTAGTGGAGTTCCCCAAGGGTCAGTGTTGGGAGCCTTTCCTTTCCTGATATATATAAATGATCTAGACCTTGGTGTACAGGGCACAATTTCAAAGTTTGCAGATGATACGAAACTTGGAAGCATTGTGAACTGTGAGGAGGATAGTGTAGAACTGCAAAAGGACATAGACAAGTTGGTGAAATGGGCAGACAGGTGGCAAATGAAGTTCAATGCAGAGAAATGTGAAGTGATTAATTTTGGTAGGAAGAACATGGAGAGACAACATAAAATAAAGTGTACAATTCTAAAGGGAGTGCAGGAGCAGAGGGACCAGGTGTATACATGCATAAGTCATTGAAGGTGGCAGGGCAGGTTGAGAGAGCAGTTAAAGCATAAATATCCTGGGCTTCATTAATAGGGACACAGAGTACAAGAGCAAGGAAGTTATGTTGAATTTGTATAAGACACTAGTTTGGCCTCAGCTGGGGTAGTGTGTCCAGTTCTGAGCGCCACACTTGAGGAAAGACTTGAGGGTGTTGGAGAGAATGTAGAAAAGATTCACGAGAATAGTTCCAGGGATGAGGAACTTCAGTAATGAAGATAGATTGGAGAAGTTAGGATTGTTTTACTTGGAGAAGAGAAGGCTGAGAGGAGATATTATAGAGGTATTCAAAATTCTGAGGTGTCTGGACCGAGTAGATAGAGAGAAAATGCTCCCATTCATGAAAGGATCGAGAACGAGAAGGCACAGCTTTAAAGTATTTGGTAAGAGAAGCAAAAGTGACATGAAGAAAAACTTTTTCTCACAGTGAGTGGTTAAGGTCTGGAATGCGCTGCCTGAGAATATGATGGAGGCAGGTTCAATTGAAGCATTCAAAAGGGAATTAGACTGTTATATGAAAAGGAAGAATGTGCAGGGTTGTGGAGTTATGAAGGCAGGGGAATGGAACTGAGTGAATTGCTCTTTCAGAGAGCCAGTATGGACATGATGGGCCGAATGGCCTCCTTCTGCACTGTAATGATTCTGTCATATATTCAGTTCCATTTGACTTACACTGACTGTAGCCAAATATTTCAGCATGTAAATAATTTGATGAAAACCTAATAGTTGTCTCTAAAATGTTTTACAAGAAGGATGAAATTTAAAGCAATGTTCAATATTGCGTTTTTAATGATCGCGGATAAAATATAACAAGTTGCATTATTGTAGAACTTTCAGCAAGAAAAGCTTGTCAAGACAGTCCTCTATCCACCATGCTAGCAACTTCCTCAAAAATTCAATTAGTCAGACATAATCTGCCCTGCACAAATGCATGTGGACTCTCTTCGAGCAGCTTAGACTGTTCAAGTGCTTAGATTAGATTAGATTAGAGATACAGCACTGAAACAGGCCCTTCGGCCCACCGAGTCTGTGCCGAACATCAAACACCCATTTATACTAATCCTACACTAATCCCATAATCCTACCAAACATCCCCACCTGTCCCTATATTTCCCTACCACCTACCTATACTAGGGGCAATTTATCATGGCCAATTTACCTATCAACCTGCAAGTCTTTTGGCTTGTGGGAGGAAACCGGAGCACCCGGAGAAAACCCACGCAGACACAGGGAGAACTTGCAAACTCCACACAGGCAGTAACCGGAATCGAACCCGGGTCCCTGGAGCTGTGAGGCTGCGGTGCTAACCACTGCGCCACTGTGTCTGCCCTGCTCAGTCACTCTGTCTCTGCTGATAAATTCCAGTAGCTTCCCCACAACTGAGGTCAAACTGACAGACCTGTAGTTACCTGGTTTCTCCCTTGCTCCATTCTTAAATAATTCAGTGATATTTGCAATTTTCCAATCAAAAGGCACAATTCCTAATATTGAGGGCTTTGGAAAATGATGCCTAATGCATCTGCAATGTCCTCACCTGTTCCTTTTATTATCCTGGCGTGGAAACCATCAGGTCCTGGAGATTTGTTTGTCTTAAATCCCATTATTTTTCCAAACAGCAGTGAGAGGAGCGATGGTGCATGGAATATTCCCCTGCTGTAGGATGGTTTGTCGCCCTGGTGGAGGTTGGAGTGTCTCTCTGGTGCAGTGTCCCCATGTGGAGGATGGATTGTCTCACTGGTGGAGTGTCCCCCTGGTGGAGAATGGAGTGTCTCTCTGGTGGAGTGTCCCCCTGGTGGAGGATGGAGTGGCTCTGTGGTGGAGTGTCCCCCTGGTGGAGGATGGAGTGTCTCTGTGGTGGAGTGTCCCCCTGGTGGAGGATGGAGTGTCTCTGTGGTGGAGTGTCCCCCTGGTGGAGGATGGATTGTCTCTGTGATGGAGTGTCCCCCTGGTAGAAGATGGATTGTCTTAATGGTGGAGGATGGAGTGTCTCTCTGGTGGAGCGTCCCACTGGAGGAGGATGGAGTGTCTCTCTGGTGGAGTGTCCCCCTGGTGGAGGATTGAGTGGCTCTGTGGTGGAGTGTCCCCCTGGTGGAGGATGGAGTGTCTCTGTGGTGGAGTGTCCCCCTGGTGGAGGATGGAGTGTCTCTCTGGTGCAGTGTCCCCATGTGGAGGATGGAATGTCTCACTGGTGGAGTGTCTCTCTGGTGGAGTGTCCCCCTGGTGGAGGATGGAGTGGCTCTGTGGTGGAGTGTCCCTCTGGTGGAGGATGGAGTGTCTCTGTGGTGGAGTGTCCCCCTGGTGGAGGATGGAGTGTTTCTGTGGTGGAGTGTCCCCCTGGTGAAGGATGGATTGTCTCTGTAGTGGAGTGTCTCCCTGGTGGAGGATGGAGTGTCCCCCTGGTAGAAGATGGATTGTCTTAATGGTGGAGGATGGAGTGTCTCTCTGGTGGAGTGTCCCCCTGGAGGAGGATGGGGTATCTCTGTGGTGGAGTGTCCCCCTGGTGGAGGATGGAGTGTCTCTGTGGTGGAGTGTCCCCCTGGTGGAGGATGGAGTGTCCCCCTGGTAGAAGATGGATTGTCTTAATGGTGGAGGATGGAGTGTCTCTCTGGTGGAGTGTCCCCCTGGAGGAGGATGGGGTATATCTGTGGTGGAGTGTCCCCCTGGTGGAGGATGGAGTGTCCCCCTGGTGGAGGATGGAGTGTCTCTGTGGTGGAGTGTCCCCCTGGTGGAGGATGGAGTGTCCCCCTGGTAGAAGATGGATTGTCTTAATGGTGGAGGATGGAGTGTCTCTCTGGTGGAGTGTCCCCCTGGAGGAGGATGGGGTATATCTGTGGTGGAGTGTCCCCCTGATGGAGGATGGGTTGTCTCTGTGGTGGAGCGTCCCCCTGGGGGAGGATGGAGTGTCTCTCTAGTGGAGTGTCCCCTGGTGGAGGATGGAGTGTCTCTCTGGTGGAGTGTCCCCCTGGTGGAGGATGGGGTGTTTCTGTGGTGGTGTGCCCCTGGTGGAGGATGAAGTGTCTCTCTGGTGGAGGATGGGTGGTCTCTGTGATGGAGTGTCCCCCTGGTGGAGGATGGGGTGTTCCTGTGGTGGAGTGTCCCCCTGGTGGAGGATGGAATGTCTCTGTGGTGGAGTGTCCCCCTGGTGGAGTATGGAGTATCTCTCTGGTGGAGTGTCCCCCTGGTGGAGGATGGGTTGTCTCTGTGGTGGAGTGTCCCCCGGATAAAGGGTTCCCCCGGTGGAGTTCCTCCTGCCGCCCGCTCTCTGCTCCGCCCGTGTCGGTGGCTGTCAGCCGCCTGTCTCTGGGAAAGCGACGCCGCGGCTCGAACAGGCCCAGGGGGCGGCGATGGTGAGGGGTTTAATGTTTAATTAATGAGTGTGTGGGGGGTTTGCTGTCCCCAGACTGGAAGATCAATGGAATTCACCGAGAGGAAAAGGAGCAGGAAATCGCGGAGCTTCAAGAGGCTGAATGAAGGTGAGAGGCGGCGGGGGCGGGATATCAACATCAACTATCATAACCAGTAATAACCCTTTAACCAGTGAACCCAGCCTTGACCCCCCCCTCAATCTGGGCTGTTGCTTTATTCACATTAATTTATAATGGTGTTTATTGTGGAGAGGGGAGGGGGAGGGGTCTCCAGTAATATTTGGGATCTGCTTTAATCTGGGATTATAATCCTTCTCAGTAGGGTTTATCTGCCTGATAATGATCTCCATTGACTCCACAACTGGCACTGCTGGTGTGAGAGAAACTGTTGTTTCACTCAAGGCTGAAATATTGGGTTCAGTCACAGCCTGAGCTGCGTCCAAACCTGCCCCTGACAGAGGATTTGGACTAGTCTTTAACTCCATCAGAATGGAATCATTCCTAACTGATTGTATAGGATAAACCTGACAAATCAACTAAACCAATACAATTTACGGGTAAACACATATATAAAACACTACTTCAACCCCAGCAGGAGTATTGTGTCCAACTCTGAGCACCACACTTTAGCAAGGACGTCGTGGTATTACATGGAGAGACTGGACAGGTTGAGGTTGTTCTCCTAAGAGCAGAGAAGGCTGAGAAGATTTGATAGAGGTGTTTAAAAATCATGAAGTTCTTTTTTTATTCATTCATTCATGGTATGTGGGCATTGCCCATCCCTAATTTCCCTTGAACGTAATGGCTTGCTAAGCCATTTCAGAGGACATTTAAGAGTCAACCACATTGCTGTGGGTCTGGAATTGGACCAGGTAAGGACAGCAGATTTCCTTGTCTAAAGGGCATTAGTGAACCAGATGGGTTTTTACAACAATCAACAATGGTTTCATGGTCACTATTAAACTAGCTTTTTAATTTCAGATTTATTAATTGAATTCAAATTTCACTATCTGCTGTCGTGGGATTCAAACCCATGTCCCTAGAGCACTAGCCTAGGCCTCTGGATTACGAGTCTAGTGACATTACCACTGCGCCATCGCCTCCCTATCTAGATAGAGTAAATAAAAACTATTTCCAATGGCTATAGGGTCGTTAACCTGAAGGCACAGATTTAAAGTGATTGGCAAAAGAACCAGAGGTGACATGACAAAAAAACCTTTCTATGCAATGATTGGTTCGGATTTGGAATGCACTACCTGATAGGGCGGTGGATACAGATTCAATAGTAACCTTCAAAAGGGAATTGGATAAATACTTGAAGGAGAAAAAAACTCAGGGACATGAGGAAAGAGCGGGGAGTGGGACTAACTGGATTGCTCTTCAAAAAAGCTGGCGCAAACTCAATAGGCTGAATGGCCTCCTTCTGTTCTATACTAATCTATGATTCTAAATCTCAAAATATACATTTGTAAATATTGTATGATACTGATAATTTTAATATTACCTATTAATTTCTAATTTAGTCCTTGTATTTAATGAAAAGTACATTTATAACTTCTAAATTTTAGAATTCATAATCAGAGAAAACTTAATTACTATGATAAATATTTGTGATAAAGCATGACAAAGAGGCAAAACCATTGGAATTATTCAAAATACAATCTGCTGGGAGAGGCAGTGTTCTCAAGGGATGGACTTCAATGAACTTTCTGACTTTGTTGTTCCCTGACTTTACTTAATGTTTATCGCACTGTTGGATTGATTTTGTACTGTTGCCTAAATATCCTATTAAGGAAATGGTATTCTTCTGTTAGAAGTTAGTTAACTCGTCAAACGGTGATTCATATTTCTTACTTAACATGCCACAGGAGTATTTTTAGCAGAGCTACTAATTGATTATGGGCAGTTATGCAGAGATTGCAAACATGTACTAACCTAAGGTATTTGTTGCAGATTATCAGGATGATAACCATTCTGACAGCAGCAATGAAAATGTAGGAAGGACACATGGCATGCTGTTTGTCACAGGTATGTTTTTCTTTCGCTACTATATGCATTATATAGTTATAGACACCAACAAAATATATGTGGATACAAAATATTGTTAAAGAGTCTAAAGAGAATGAAAGGCTGGGGAGGTAATTTTCAATGCATTTCCCTATTTTGATTGAGAAAACATTAACCAAAGGAGAATGTGATTGACATTTTATTTTAAAAAAAACATGCTTTGTACAAAATGTCTATCTCTAGAATTAGGAACATTTATGGAATGTTTTTTTGTTTGTTTTGAAATACTTGGTTTAGAAGAGAATATTACACTCGGGAATGTTAATTTTAGTGGCATGGAGGCTCCTGAGGTACATTTTTCCTGCTGGACTACCTTAGCCATGTCACTGATGAGTATACCTCATACATTGTGAAGCTGTTGTACAGTAAATAGCAGATGACTTCAAAACAACTTGTTCTGGTTGGACAACTGTGGAGTAGCTCTTGGGTCAGCTGAAATGCGTCTTGGCCCCAAGAAACTATCGCATGACACCTCCCGTTGGTGACGTTACAGGAGTGAACAAGCAGGGAGGGAGGTTAACTCACTCTGCATTCAGGAAAATTGGTGTTTGTGGGGTGGTGAAAACGCAAATCAAAATTCTTGAGCTAATATTTTCTACTATAAAAAGAAAGAGTACTTTGAACAAAAAGTACTTCTGCTAAGTTTCCCTACCCTTTTAAAGATTTGGTTTATCAGGAGCTATGTCATGTTACTAATTTGCAAAATGATATGAGGCATTATGACATCAGGAAAATCTCACTAGTGAGAATTTCCCTTTGAGCAAATCATTGTTAATTTTTTCAAAGGGAAATTGTTAGTATTATGCTTCAACATCGAGCTATGTGTTGTAAAATATATCTGTATAATTATAAATGTTTCCAATGTTTGTTGTTGTATTTTAAACTTTGAAATTTCGTTTGAGAAATAACCTTGGATGTTACCTACTGTTTGATAATCCTGAGATGTGTTAGTATAGGTGAATAATAAAAATATACAACACAGAAAGAGGCCGTTCGGCCCATCATGTCAGCTCTTTGAAAGAGCTCTCCAATTGGGCGGCACAGTGGCGCAGTGGTTAGCACTGCAACCTCACAGCTCCAGGGAATCTGGTTCAATTCTGGGTACTGCCTGTGCGGAGTTTGCAAGTTCTCCGTGTGACCGCGTGGGTTTGCGCCGGGTGCTCCGGTTTCTTCCCGCAGCCAAAGACTTGCAGGTGATAGGTAAATTGGCCGTTGTAAATTGCCCCTAGCGTAGGTAGGTGGTAATGAATATGGGATTACTGTAGGGTTAGTATAACTGGGTGGTTGTTGGTCAGCACAGATTCGGTGGGCCGAAGGGCCTGTTTCAGTGCTGTATCTCTAAATAAATTAGTCCGACTACCTCGTTCTTTCCCCATAGCTCTGGAAATTGTTCCTTTTCATGTTCTTATCCAATTCTGTTTTTAAAGTTACTATTAAAGGTTCCCATCACCCTTTCAGGCAGTGTATTCAAGATCAGAACAACTTACTGTGTAAAAGAAAAACTCACCTCCACCTCTGGTTCTTCTGTCATTATCTAAAATCTGTTCCCTTACGTTACTGACCCATCTGCTGGTGGAAACAGTTTCTCTCGCATAATTTTGAACACCTCTAATTAAATCTTCCTTTAACCTTCTCTGTTCTAAGGAGAACAATCCTAGTTTCCTTAATCTCTCCAAATAACTGAAACCCATCGTCCTTGATATCATTCTGATAAATCTCCTCTGCACCCTCTCCAGGCCTGGACATCCTTCCTGAAGTGTGATGCCCAGAATTAAACATGATACTCAGCTGAGGCCTAACCAATGATTGAAAAATGTTGAGCATAACTTCCTTTCCCTTGTACTCTATGCCTAAGGATACCGTATGCATTTTGAACAGTTTTACCAACTTGTCTAGTTACCTTCACAGATTTGTGTAAGTGAACCCCAAGGTTTCTCTGTTTTTGCACCCCTTTAAAATTGTACCCTTTATTTTATATTGCCTCTCTTTATTCCTGCTCGTAAAATGCATCATTTCACACTTGTCTGCATTAAATTTCATTTGCCATGTGTTAGCCCATTTAGCCCATGTCTATGTCTTTCTGAATGTTCTTACTACCCTCCACACTGCTTACATTTCCAAATTTTTTGTGTCATCTGTGAACTTTGAAATTGTGCCCTGTATACCCAAGTCCAGGTTATTAATCACTAAAATAAAAGCAAAATACTGCAGATGCTAGAAATCTGAAATAAAAACAAGAAATGGTGAAAATACTCAGCAGGTCTGGCAGCATCTGTGGAGAGAAAAGCAGAGTTAACATTTCAGGTCAATTACCCTTCATCAGATCTGGCAAATATTAGAAATGTAATAGGTTTTAAGCAAATAAAGTGTGGGTGGGGCAAGAGGTAACAAAAGAGAAGGTGTTGATAGGACAAGGTCACAGAGAATAACTGACCAGAAGGTCATGGAGCAAAGACAAATGGTATGTTAATGGTGTGGTGAAAGACAAAGCATTAGTGCAGAGAGGGTGTTAATTGACAGAAAAATGAACAGCCCTGGCCCAAAGCACAAACATGGAAAACAAACAGTGGGTAGACACAGTAGAAACTAACTAAACAAACTGAAATAAAATAAACAAATAAAGAAAAAAGAAAAAATAACGAAAAATAAAAATGGGGGGCCCATCATGCTGTGAAATTATTGAACTCAATGTTCAGTCCGGCAGGCTGTAATGTGCCTAATCGGTAAATGAGATGCTGTTCCTCGAGCTTGCGTTGATGTTCACTGGAACATTGCAGCAATCCCAGGACAGAGATGTGGGCATGAGAGCAGGGTGGGTGTTTTGAAATGGCAAGCAACCGGAAGCTCAGGGTCATGCTTTTGGACTGAGCTGAGGTGTTCCGCAAAGCGGTCACCCTTGACTCTATCTTTTCTCTCCTGGTCCAGTCTCTTCCCACCTACATCCATGACTCTTCTGACGCCCTACGTTCCAGTCCTACTCAGGCCCCCACCCCAACTCTTTTTCCGGTATATTGATGACCGTATCGGTGCCGTTTCCTGCTCCTGCCCCAATCTGGAAAACTTTATCAACATTGCTTCTAATTTCCACCCTTATCTCACCTTTTACATGGACCATCTCCGACACTTCCCTTCCTTTCCTTGACTTCTCTGTCTCCATCTCTGGGGATAGGTTGTCTACTAATACTTATTATAAGCCCACCGGCACCCACAGCTACCTCGATTACATTTCTTCACACCCTACCTCCATTCCATTCTCGCAGTTTCTCCATCTCCGACGCATCTGCTCTGATGATGCTACCTTCCACAACAGTGCATGTGATACGTCTTCCTTTTTGCTCAACGAAGGATTCCCCCCCACTGTGGGTGACAGGGCCCTCAACCGTGTCCGGCCCATTTCCTGCACCTCTACCCTCACCCCTTCCCCTCCCTCCCAGCACCGTGACAGGGTTCCCCTTGTCATCACTTTCCACCCCAGCAGCCTCCACATCCAAAGGATCATCCTCCGCCATTTCCGCCACGTCCAGCGTGATGCCACTGCCAAACGCATTTTCCTCTCTCCTCCCGTCAGCATTCCGAAGGGATCGTTCCCTCCGCGACACCCTAGTCCACTCCTCCATTGCCCCCACAACCTCATCCCCTTCCCAAGGCACCTTCCCATGCAATTGCAGGAGGTGTAATACCTGCCCATTTACCTCCTCTCTCCTCACTATCTAAGGCCCCAAACACTCTTTTCAGGTGAAGCAGCGACTTACTTGTACTTTTTTCAATTTAGTATACTGTATTTGCTGCTCACAATGTGATCTCCTCTAAAATGGGGAGACCAAACGCAGATTGGGTGACCGCTTTGTGGAACACATCAGCTCAGTCCTTTTTATTTTTATTTTTCGTTATTTTTTCTTTTTTCTTTGTTTATTTTATTTTAGTTTGTTTCTACTGTGCCTACCCACTATTTTTTTTCCATGTTTGTGCTTTGGGCCAGGGCTGTTCATTTTTATGTCAATTAACACCCTTTCTGCACTAACGCTTTGTCTTTCACCACACCATTAACATATTGTTTGCCTTTGCTCCATGACCTTCTTGTCAGTTATTCTCTGTGACCCTGTCCTCTCAACACCTTTTCTTTTGTTATCTCTTGCCCCACCCCCGCTTTATTTGCTTAAAACCTATTACATTTCTAATATTTGCCAGTTCTGATGAAGGGTCACTGACCTGAAATGTTAACTCTGCTTCTCTCTCCACAGATGCTGCCAGACCTGCTGAGTATTTCCAGCATTTTTTTTTCATTAATTCATGGGATGTGGACCTCGCTGGCGAGGCCAGCATTTATTGCCCATCCCTAATTGTCTTTGAGAAGGTGGTGGTGAGCTGCCTTCTTGAACCATGGGAGGCAGGTACACCCACAGTGCTGTTAGGAAGGGAGTTCCAGGATTTTGACCCAGCGACAGTGAAGGATATAGTTCCAAGTCAGGAAGGTGTACAACTTGGAGGGGAACTTGCAGGTGGTGGTGTTCCCATGCATTTGCTGCCCTTGTCCTTCTAGTTGGTAGAGGTCGCAGATTTGGAAGGTGCTTTCCAAGGAGCCTCGGTACGTTGCTGCAGTGCATCTTGTCGGTGGTGGAGGGAGTGAATGTTTGTGGATGGGGTGCCAATCAAGCGAGCTGCTTTGTCCTGAATGGTGTCGAGTTTCTTGAGTGTTGTTGGAGCGGCACCCATCCCAGCGAGTGGAGAGTATTCCATCACCTCCTGACTTGTGCCTTGTAGATGATGGACAGGCTTTGGGGAGTCAGGAGGTGAGTTACTCGCCGCAGGATTTTTAGCCTCTGACCTGCTCTTGTAGCCACAGTATTTATATGGCCACTCCAGTTCAGTTTCTGGTCAATGGTAGCTCCTAGGATGTTGATAGTGGGGGATTCAGAGTTGGTCATGCCATTGAATGTCAAGGGGAGATGGTTGGATTCTCTCTTGTTGGAGATGGTCATTGCCTGGCACTTGTGTGGCGTGAATGTTACTTGCCACTTATCAGCCCAAGCTTGGATATTGTCCAAGTCTTGCTGTATTTCTACATGGACTGCTTCAGTATCTGAGGAGTCGCAAATGGTGCTGAACATTGTGCAATCATCAGCGAACATCCCCACTTTTGACCTTTATGATTGAAGGAAGGTCATTGATGAAGCAGCTGAAGATGGTTGGGCCTAAGACACTACCTTGGGGAACTCCTGCAATGATGTCCTGGAGCTGAGATGATTGACCCCCAACAACCACATCTTCCTTTGTGCTAGGTATGACTGCAGTCAGGGGAGAGTTTTCCCCAATTCCTATTGACCAGTTTTGCTCGGGCTCCTTGATGCCATACTTGGTCAAATGCTGCCTTGATGTCAAGGACAGTTATTCTCACCTCACCTCTTGAGTTCAGCTCTTTTGTCCATGTTTGGACCAAGGCTGTAATGAGGTCAGGAGCTGAGTGGCCCCAGCAGAACCTCAACTGAGCAGGTTATTGCTAAGCAAGTGCCACTTGGTGACACTATTGATGACACCTTCCATCACTTTACTGATGATTGAGAGTAGGCTGATGCGGCGGTAATTGGCCGGGTTGAACTTGTCCTGCTTTTTGTGCACAGGACATACCTGGGCAATTTTCCACATTGCAGGGTAGACGCCAGTGTTGTAGCTGTACTGGAACAGCTTGGCTGGGGGCGCGGCAAGTTCTGGAGCACAGGTCTTCAGTATTGTTGCCGGAATATTGTCAGGGCCCATAGCTTTTGCAGTATCCAGTGCCTTCAGTCGTTTCTTGATATCACGCGGAGTGAATCGAATTGGCAGAAGTCTGGCATCTGTGATGCTGGGGACTTCAGGAGGAGGCAGAGATGGATCATCAACTTGGCACTTCTGGCTGAAGATTGTTGCAAATGCTTCAGCCTTATCTTTTGCACTGATGTGCTGGGCTCCCCCATCATTGAGGATGGGGATATTTGTGGAGCCACCTCCTCCAGTTAGTTTAATTGTCCACCACCATTTACGGCTGGATGTGGCAGGACTGCAGAGCTTAGATCTGATCCATTGGTTATGGAATCGCTTAGCTCTGTCTATCGCATGCTGCTCACGCAGTTTGGCACACAGGTAGTCCTGTGTTGTAGCTTCACCAGGTTGACATCTCATTTTGAGGTATGCCTGGCGCTGCTCCTGGCATGCCCTCCTGTACTCTTCATTGAATCAGGTTTGGTCTCCTGGCTTGTTGGTAACAGTAGAGTGGGGAATATGCCGGGCCATGAGGTTACAGATTGTGGTTGAGTACAATTCTGCTGCTGCTGATGTCCCACAGCGCCTCATGGATGCCCAGTTTTGAATTGCTAGATCGGTTTGAAATCTAACCCATTTAGCACGGTGGTAGTGCCACATAACATGATGGAGGGTATCCTCAATGTGAAGGCGGGACTTCGTCTCCACAAGGACTGTGCGGTGGTCACTCCTACCAATATTGTCATGGACAGAAGCATCTGCAGCAGGCAGATTGGTGAGGACAAGGTCAAGTATGTTTTTCCCTCTTGTTGGTTCCCTCACCACCTGCCCCATACCCAGTCTAGCAGCTATGTCCTTTAGGACTCAGCCAGCTCGGTCAGTAGTGGTGCTACTGAGCCACTTTTGGTGATGGACATTGAAGTCCCCCACCCAGAGTACATTTTGTGCCCTTGCCACCCTCAGTGCTTCCTCCAAGTGCTGTTCAACATGGAGGAGTACTGACTCATCAGCTGAGGGAGGACAGTAGGTGGTAATCAGCAGGAGGTTTCCTTGTCCATGTTTGACCTGATGCCATGAGACTTCATGGGGTCCAGAATCTATGTTGAGGACTCCTGGGGTAACTTCCTCCCGAGTGTATACCGCTGTGTCAGCACCTCTGGTGGGTCTGTCCTGCCGGTGGGACAGGACAAACCCAGGGATGGTGATGGCAGTGTCTGGGACATTGTCAGCTATGATTCCATGAGTATGAGTATGTCAGGCTGTTGCTTGACTAGTCTGTGGGACAGCTCTCCCAACTTTGGCACAAGCCCCCAGATGTTAGTAAGGAGGACTTTGCAGGGTCGCCAGGGCTGGGTTTGCCGTTGTCATTTCCAGTGCCTAGGTCGATGCTGGGTGGTCCGTCCAGTTTCATTCTTTTTTATTGACTTTGTAATGATTAGATACAACTGAGTGGCTTGCTAGGCCATTTCAGAGGGCATGTAAGTGTCAACCACATTGCTGTGCGTCTGGAGTCACATGTAGGCCAGACCAGGTAAGGACGGCAGATTTCCTTCCCTAAAGGACATTAGTGAACCAGATGGGTTTTTACAACAATTGACAATGGTTTCATGGCCATCATTAGACTAGCTTTTAATTCCAGATTTTCTAATCTAATTCAAATTCCACCTTCTGCTGTGGTGGGATTTGAACCCATGTCCCCATGGGTTTCTGGGTGACTTGTCCAGTGACAATAACAATACGCCACTGCCTCCCCTTGTTTTTTCTTCTTTTTTTTTCTTGTTTTTTCTTGTTTTTATTGCAGGTTATTAATAGTATATATGATGATTAGCCTAATACAGACCCCTGGGGGACACCACTGTATACTTTGCTCCACCATCTTCTGCTTTCTGTTTATTAGCTAATTTTATATCCATGCACTGCCCTTTAATCCCATGGGCGTTAGTTTTGCTCACAACATGTCGATTATGTAACACTTCATATCAACCTCTCTATAAGGAGAGGATAATGTGACCACTTGGAATACACCATTCAAATGAAAGGACGTTTAACAGTTTATAGCAGCACATCCATTAATTTATCCTGTTTTAGTTTACTGCTCAATTCTTTACTGATTTTATGTTTCCTGCTCCTCCCTGATGCCCCTAATTCTTGTCCATTCATCAATTATTTGTAATAATATTGTCTCAACTTAAAGTTTTAGGATAGAGACCAAGACAGTTCTTATGGACACATAAAACATCTTACTGCTTCAATGACCTACACTACCCGTACACAATTTTAAAATATTTTCTTACCCCACCTTCTTTCTTTGCCTAGCCCTTCTGCCTGACATGAACCAAACTCGTCAGAAAAGTGCCCATCTGACCTATCTATTCAGTCAGTCATTAGAAGCTGTGCTCAAATAGCCTGGGGTGATTTGTGCATTTTCCAAATAACTTTTTATTGAAATGTTTCCCTACTCTTTGCACAGTGCCTTGTATCCAATTTACATTTCCCATGGCAAATTAGCTGGACTCAGAAACTTGCTCTGTGGGCTGCTATCTGATGTCCAAGTCACAGGTTGCTGGCGTTATCATGTGCTGCGGCATTGTACCACCTCATTCCTTACCTCTAACGCAACTGAAGGTGAGAAAGAATACATCTTTATGATGTATATTAATAACCTGGATTTGGATATACAGGGCACAATTTCAAAGTTTGCAGGTGACACAAAAAACTTGGCAATGTAAGCAGTGAGGAGGATAGTAACAGAATTCAGGAGGACATGGGCAGATTGTGAAAAGGGCAGACACATGGCAGATGAAATTTAATGCAGAGAAGTCAAAACTGGCTCTTTTGAAAAGCAATCCAGTTAATCTGCTCTTTCCCCATAACCCTGCAACTTTTTCTCCTTCAAATATTTATCCATGTCCTTTTTGAAGGCTACAATTGAACAGGTACCCAGCACCCTATCAGGCAGTGCATTCCAAATCCTAACCATTTGTTGCAGAAAAAAAAAGTTTCCCTCAGGTTCTTTTGCCAATCATGTTAAACCTGTGCCCTCTGGTTATTGACCATTCAGCCACTGGAAACAGTTTCTCTTTATTTACTCTTTCTAAACTCATGATTTTAAACATGCGAGAAACCACTAAAACCGGGAATAATGATTGTTGAAACCAGCTAGGGTAAAGCGGGGATACAAACAGATATCATTTAACTAATTGCACGTTTAAAAAAAAAAAATTACTTTCTAAATTCTTAATTTGCTACAAGTAAAGTGTTTTGTAACATACCCTCCTAAACATTTTTTCAAGTTGATATGAATATTTTCCCCGGTGCGTCCAAAACCCATCAGAATCTGTCCTTTCTCTGACGAATTGAAGTGACAGATGCAATAATAAGCCACTTGTGTCTATGACTGTCTGAAGGAGAGTTTGTGAAATGTGGAGCTGCCCGGTCCAAACACAATGAAATACCCGGTGCCAGACTGCTGCTTTTCCTGAAGTTTAATTGTAGCCTTAAATAAAAATAATTGGCAGATGTTACTAAAATAGAGTTTCAATAAGAATTCTGCTACTAATAGTAAATGAGCACAGCTCTCCCAATCGCTTTCAGGATGTAGCAAGTGAAACTTCCTTATAATTTAAAGGAGCATTTATTTTTAAATTCGCACAATTGGAATAATTTCAACCAAACTATTTCAGTTTTCCATGGAAATTGATCCACACTGGACCTTTCATCTCTGAGACCGAGTTTAAAATTCAAGTTGATGCGCTCTTTTTCCACTGTATCCTTAAGAACAGAATGAATTTGAGCTGTCTGAATTAGTTTCCACGGAATATAACTGATACCATGGCTGGACTTTTACGGTAGGCGGACGGGAGCCGGCCTCCGACGTAAAAGTCGGTGGCGAACCCGCTTCCGCCTTGCCTGGGGATTAAGTTCCGTGTTTTACGGGTCCCCAGGCTTAATTGTTCCGAGGCGAGACTTCCACCCGCTTGACTGAGGGAGTCCCGCCTCATTGAGCTGCCGGCCAATCAGCGGGCCAGCAGCTCTTAGTCCCAGCAGCGCCACTGGGAGTGGTGGCCACTGCTGGGAGTGCAGCCCAGCATGATGAGAAGATGCCTGGGAGCTGGGCAGACAGGTAGCTTTTGGTTGCCTTGCCGGGGGTAATTGGTCGGGCCCCGGCGAGGCTAGGGTGGTTGCTTGGAGGGGGAAGAAGGGCGTGTTGGGTGGTGGGGGTGGTTGGGGTAGTGGGGGCGGCCCTCCATCGGGTACCCTGTGCGCGATTAGTGCTTCCCCCCCCCCCCCCCCAAACCGGGACAATCGCAGCCGCCTGGTTTTCACAGGCGACTTTTCCCGGCTCCAGGCCACCTGCATGCCGCGCGTAAAATCCAGGCCATTTTCCGCTGCTGCCCTTCCCCGCCCTACGTAAAGGGGGGCGGAGGCGGGAGCAGGTCAGGAAGGCCTCCCCGGAGCCTCCCGCTCCATTTTACGCCACCCCCTTTTCCCCCCCCCCCCCCACCCCGCCACCATCCAGCTTGTTGGTGTGGCGTAAAAATTTCAGCCCATAAAACAGAGCTGCTACACTTGCCAGTCCAAAAGATTTTCACAATTCTACAAGTGAAGCTTCTCCTGCCAGTAAAATTCTATCCATCACAATGTCATCACTTGGAGCTTTGTTCCTTGTAAAGCAAGTTCAGAGTTAATCATCATTTGCTGATCTAGGCTTGATTAAGTATGAGCCTTGACAATGGTAAGTTTGATTTACCTCATAGTACTCAGCAAGCACTAGGAGAAAATTCATGAGATGCTTGGCCTTGTCACATCTATTTCACGTTGTGCCTTGTTTGGGAGTAGAGAAGTGGTCATTTTCCCAACAATTGCCCAATTTTTTTTTTAAAAAACATAATAATTATTTAATTAATCAAGAAATTCTCTCCCTAAATTTCTCTGTCTCTCTACCTCTCTCTTCCCTTTTAAGATACTCCTTCAAATCTAACTCTCCGACCAGGCTTTTGGTCATCTGCCCTACATCATCCTTATGTGGCTTGGTGTCTTTTTTATTGACATCGCTCTTATTCAGTGCTTTGGGACGTTTCACTACATTAAATAAATTTAAGTTTAAGTTGCTGTTTAGATGTTCCTGAGAACAGCAATGGGATGAATAACTCCATTATATTTTATTGGTGGCACTGAGTAAGAGAGGAACTTTGGTCCGGACGCTGGAGGAATTCCTTCAAAGCAGTGTGGTTGGATCTTTAACATCTAACTGACCAGGCAGATGAACTCTCAGGACATTGGTCCCTCAATATTGCACTGGACTGTTAGTCTAGGTTATGTGCTGAAGCACTGGAAGGGGTTAAAACCCATCATCTTCTGATCGAGGTGAGAATAGTGCCAACTGATTGAGACTATCAGAGCCCTGTATTTCAGCTAACTAACCTATGAATGCTTCTTATTGTCAGTAAGTTAAAATTGAACCATAGAGTTTTATAGTATAGGAACAGGCCTTTTGGTCCATTTTGTCTTTGGCATCTGTTCACTAGAACAATGCAAAACTAACAGAGCCTTCTGCCTGCTTGTAGCCCTGTATATTCCTCTGCTTCAAATACATATCCATTTTTCACTGGCAAAAAAATCTAAGTCTCTGCTTTATTACTCTGTGGCAATGTTTTCCATGCTTTAGCAACTTTCTGTGTAAAGAAATTTCCCCCATACCATCTCACTGACTCTGCTATTAGCAATTATAAATTAATGATTTCCCCCATTGCTAATTCTGGAACCGGTAGAATTGGTATTTCCCTTTTCATTCTATCAAAATGCTTCAAAAATATTTGTTTTAATGTTTACTAAATCTTTTCTATTTGTTCTCTGCTGCAGTGGAAAAAGTTCCAGTATCTCCATGACTGTAGTTTGCCTTCTGTAGCATCATCTTGTGAGATCTACATGGCTTTCATGTCCTTACTATAATGCTGATGAATAATCATTTGTCTTGCACTCATCAGGACAAACCACAAGAATACCAATGTAAGGGAAAACAACAACTTTATACTGCATGCGAAGAGAGTGCGATTGGCTGGCAAGTGAACTCTGATTGGTAAAGACGTTGCAATGGGGAATGCACCAGTTATATTGTGACTGACAGTTAACTGCCAAGCTTTGTTTGAAATTTAAACCAGGTAGCTTGATTCTGGTCAAGGCATTGCCCTGAGGAATGAACGAGCGAATGGCTGTCACTTGTTTAGCTGAAACATGTGCAATGTTTGTACATGGACTTTCTGTCTGCAAAGAACAGGGCCCTGTGTATTAATATATGTAGCTTCCAGTACGCGCAAATGCACCACACTGCGAGCCCGACTGACAATCTTAAATTGGTTGTCAGCGTAATTCTTAGCACACTGTGGATTATTTAGCAAATGTTGTCCAATCGCGGAATCACATCTAATGTTGGACACTGTGTTTTGAAGCTACATATATTAATACACAGGGCCCTGTTCCTTGAAGACAGAAAGAACATGTACAAACATTGCGCCGGTTTCAGCTAAACAAAATAAGTGACAGCCATTCACTGGTTCATTCCTCAGGGCAAAGCCTTGACCAGAGTCAAGCTGCCTGGTTTAAATTTCCAACAAAGCTTGGGCAGTTAAATGCCAGTCACTATAAACTGGTGCATTCTCCATGGCAACACCTCTACCAGTCAGAGTCCACTTGCCAACCAATCAGTACTTTCTTCTCATACAGTATAAAATTGTTGTTTTCCCTTACATTGGTATTGTTGCGGATTGTCCTGATGTGTTCAAGATGAAAAGCTTTGACAACATCTCTGTTTTCAGCAATACTCAAATAATGTTGATGCTCAAAACTGCACATGGTACCCTAACTGTTCCTCGACTAGTTTTACAAATTTATCAACACCTCTTTAACTTTGCTTCTGTGTCCCATTTATAAACCCTGAGATGCTAACGGTCTTTCTTGTGGTTTTAAAGATTTGCACTTTGATGATGTATTTCCATCCCAGGTCTGTGTTGCTGCACATCCTTCAGCATTTTTCCTATCAGTATGTAGCCACATTCTTCATTTTCTTTCCCCGTGCACTTTATGTTAAATTGCATCTGTTACCTCTCTTTAACAGTCCTCCTCATTCTTGGCTAAACAGCCTACTTTTGTACCATCAGCATGTTTTAATGGTACACTCCATTTACTTAAGTCTAAAATACCATGGCTTGGCCATGTGAGCCACATGGAAGATGGCAGGATCCCCAAAGACACATTGTACAGCGAGCTCGCCACTGGTATCAGACCCACCGGCCGTCCATGTCTCCGTTATAAAGACGTCTGCAAACGCGACATGAAATCGTGTGACATTGATCACAAGTCGTGGGAGTCAGTTGCCAGCATTCGCCAGAGCTGGCGGGCAGCCATAAAGACAGGGCTAAATTGTGGCGAGTCGAAGAGACTTAGTAGTTGGCAGGAAAAAAGACAGAGGCGCAAGGGGAGAGCCAACTGTGCAACAGCCCCAACAAACAAATTTCTCTGCAGCACCTGTGGAAGAGCCTGTCACTCCAGAATTGGCCTTTATAGCCACTCCAGGCGCTGCTTCACAAACCACTGACCACCTCCAGGCGCGTATCCATTGTCTCTCGAGATAAGGAGGCCCAAAAGAAAAAAAAAAAAAATACCAAGAACAAAAAGTGAACCCAGCGCTGAGCACTGGGGCACACCACTTGTAACCATTCTCCAGTATGAGCACCACAATCCTTTATTTTATGTCTGTCAACCGAGTTTCTATCTGTGCGACCACATTTCCTCTTATACCATAATGCTTGAATGTTTGTAAAGGTCCTTGTATGAGTCTCTTTATTGAACAGCTTCTGAAAATCCAGATACACTGCATCTATTGCATTCCTTTAAATATCCAATTGGTATTTTTTTTCAAAGAACTCTCTTAAATTTGTCAAACGCAACTTGCCTTTAACTGTTATAAATGTTCTGATGAAAGGTCATCGACCTGAAACATTAACTCTGTTTCTCTCTTCACAGATGCTGCCTGACCTGCTGAGAATTTCCAGCATTTTCTGTTTTTATTTCAGATTGCCAGCATCCACAGCACTTGGCTTTTGCCTTTAACTGTCTGGCTATTCTTGATTAACATTTCTACAGTGTTCATTAATTATGGATTCTGAGTTTACCCACAACTGATAGGTTAATTGGTTTGTAGAGCCCTTTCCTATCCTGAGTGGCGTGAAACAGGGCTGTGTTCTTGCACCCACACTTTTTGGGATTTTCCTCTCCCTGCTGCTTTCACATGCGTTCAAGTCCTCTGAAGAAGGAATTTTCCTCCACACAAGATCAGGGGGCAGGTTGTTCAACCTTGCCCGTCTAAGAGCGAAGTCCAAAGTACGGAAAGTCCTCATCAGGGAACTCCTCTTTGCTGACGATGCTGCTTTAACATCTCACACTGAAGAGTGCCTGCAGAGTCTCATCGACAGGTTTGCGTCTGCCTGCAATGAATTTGGCCTAACCATCAGCCTCAAGAAAACTAACATCATGGGGCAGGACGTCAGAAATGCTCTATCCATCAATATTGGCGACCACGCTCTGGAAGTGGTTCAAGAGTTCACCTACCTAGGCTTAACTATCACCAGTAACCTGTCTCGATGCAGAAATCAACAAGCACGTGGGAAAGGCTTCCACTGCTATGTCCAGACTGGCCAAGAGAGTGTGGGAAAATGGCGCACTGACACAGAACACAAAAGTCCGAGTGTATCAGGTCTGTGTCCTCTGTACCTTGCTCTATGGCAGCGAGGCCTGGACAACATATGTCATCCAAGAGCAATGTCTCAATTCATTCCATCTTCGCTGCCTCCGGAGAATACTTGGCATCAGGTGGCAGGACCATATCTCCAACACAGAAGTCCTCGAGGCAGCCAACATCCCCAGCTTATACACACTACTGAGTCAGCGGCATTTGAGATGGCTTTGCCCTGTGAGCCGCATGGAAGATGGCAGGATCCCCAAAGACACATTGTACAGCGAGCTCGCCACTGGTATCAGACCCACCGGCCGTCCATGTCTCCGCTTTAAAGACGTCTGCAAACGCGACATGAAATCCTGTGACATTGATCACAAGTCATGGGAGTCAGTTGCCAGCGTTCGCCAGAGCTGTCGGGCAGCCATAAAGACGGGGCTAAAATGTGGCGAGTCGAAGAGACTTGGTAGTTGGCAGGAAAAAAGACAGAGGCGCAAGGGGAGAGCCAACTGTGCAACAGCCCCGACAAACAAATTTCTCTGCAGCACCTGTGGAAGAGTCTGTCACTAGAATTGGCCTTTATAGCCACTCCAGGCGCTGCTTCACAAACCACTGACTACCTCCAGGCGCGTATCCATTGTCTCTCGAGATAAGGAGGCCAAAGAAGAAGAAGAGAAGAGTTTATCCTTCTACTACCCTCTCAAACAGAAGTGTCACACTGACTTTCCTCCAGAGCTCTGCTGCAATTTACAAAGCTGTGGTCAAAGCTTCTGCTCGCTCGCTGGCTTCTTTCAGCAACCTAGAGTGTTTGCTGTCACGGAACAGCTTTATTCTTTAACACTGTCAATCCTGAACTGCACAATGTTCTTAACTGCATTCATATATAAATAATCCATGCTTTTAAATTCTTTTTTTGAGTAACGGTTTATGTTGTTTGCTAGGTGACGTATGTGAAGGGCTGAAGAAGCAAGTGTCTGGAATGAGACACTTGTTAAATAAGAGGGGTAATAGTATAAGGATCCATCAGCCAATGATGCCTGGGAGGGAAAAACTGAAGGGGGATCCAGAGGCTTCAGATTTAACATGGCTCCAAAGCAATGCAAACCAGTCCAATGCCTGTCATGATGAGCCTCATTCATCCCAGAGTGTCGTCTGGAAGGATATCCAGGTTCAAACACCGGATGCCTATGTTTCAGGAGAATACAGTGGTGAAGGTTCCAGATCATCTAAACCAGTCATAGATGCAAATACTGAAAGACTCCAAGGCATGCTGGAAAGCAATGGTACGTTAATTTTGTTTTGCTGGTGAGAACATGTGAATTTTAAATAATCCAGTTTCTTTCAGAAGGGGTAAAAGCATGCTACATCAAGTGCATTTTATGAATGAACAAAAGTTCAACCATTATCTCCCCAAAAGATGTACAGAGCAGCATATTATTGACTCTCATCTCACATCAGTAGGCAAAATAGGGTCTAACTTCATATCTTTAGAGGTGTGAACTTTATGAGGATGAAGAACAAATCTAATAGTCTTAACATGCCTTCCTTACTTTGTTCTGTCTAGTAAGGGTAAATATACAGAGCATTTCAGATATAAATATATCTGGTAAATAAGAAATGTAATCTATGCAAGTGTCAGTGTATACTTTTACAATGTCTGCATGGCTCCCAAACCAAATGACATGTTCTGTCTCAAAACATAGGGAAGTAGTGTAACTGAGGAGGCCAGAAGCTTATTTATGTGAGTCCTTTCATTTTATAGTTCTGCTTAATATAATAAACTTGGTATGATCATATAAAACAGTTCAAGTCTCCAGATTTCCGAAATAAAAACAGAAAATGCTGGTAAATGGTAAGTTTACATGTGGAAACTACAGAGAAAAGACAGGTTTCCTTTGGGACCCTTTGTGAGTTCTAATGTAGGATCCCATCTGGAATTTATTTTTTATTCATTCATGGGATGTGGGCATCGCTGGCCAGGCCAGCATTTATTGCCCATCCCTAATTGCCCTTGAGAAGGTGGTGGTGAGCTGCCTTCTTGAACCGCTGCAGTCCATGTGGGGTAGGTACACCCACAGTGCTGTTAGGAAGGGAGTTCCAGGATTTTGACCCAGCGACAGTGAAGGAATGGCAATATAGTTCCAAGTCAGGATGGTGTGTGACTTGGAGGGGAACCTGCAGGTGGTGGTGTTCCCATGCATTTGCTGCCCTTTTCCTTCTAGGTGGTAGAGGTCACGGGTTTGGAAGTTGCTGTCTAAGGAGCCTTGGTGCGTTGCTGCAGTGCATCTTGTAGATGGTACACACTGCTGCCACTGTGTGTCGGTGGTGGAGGGAGTGAATGTTTGTGGATGGGGTGCCAATCAAGTGGGCTGCTTTGTCTTGGATGGTGTCGAGCTTCTTGAGTGTTGTTGGAGCTGTACCCATCCAGGCAAGTGAAGAGTATTCCATCAAACTCCTGACTTGTGCCTTGTAGATGGTGGACAGGCTTTGGGGAGTCAGGAGGCGAGTTACTTGCCGCAGGATTCCTAGCCTCTGATCTGCTCTTGTAGCCACGGTATTTATATGGCTACTCCAGTTCAGTTTCTGGTCAATGGTAGCCCCTAGGGTGTTGATAGTGGGGGATTCGGCAATGGTAATGCCATTGAATGTCAAGGGGAGATGGTTAGATTCTCTCTTGTTGGAGATGGTCATTGCCTGGCACTTGTGTGGCGAGAATGTTACTTGCCACTTATCCGCCCAAGCCTGGATATTGTCCAAGTCTTGCTGCATTTCTACATGGACTGCTTCAGTATTTGAAGAGTCACGAATGGTGCTGAACATTGTGCAATCATCAGCGAACATCCCCACATCTGGAATGTGAACTTGTCTGCTGTCTTTTCAAATATAGTTTCAGTATTTTCTGTGTTTATTGCAAATTTCCAGTATTCAGACTTTTTTTAATCTTCAGGTTTCAGCAAGTACTAAGCAAGTTCTAAAATGTCCTGTGTCACAGGAAACCCTAGCCAACAAGTGATGAATGTGCTGACTGGCCAACTGAAATCACGGGGTGAGAGGGTTGTCCTAAGAAGAGAGATTGAGTAGCCGGATCTGTATTCTCTGGACTTTAGTAGAATGAGAGATGATCTCATTGAAACATATAAGATTCTAAGAGAGCTTGACAGGGTAGGTGCTGGGGAGGCTGTTTCCCCTGGCTGGGAAGACTCAGGATAAGGTGGGGGGTGGGTGGGGGCGGCCATTAAGCACTGAGAAATTTCTTCACGCAAAGGGTTGTGAATCTTTGGAATTCTCTATCCCAGAGGACTGTGGATGCTCAGTTGTTATGGATATTCAAAAATTAGATTGATAAATTTTAGGACACTAAGGGAATCAAGGAATATGAGGATAGGGCAGGTAAGTGGAGTTGAAGTAGTAGATCAGCTATGATATTGATTGGCGGAGCAGGCCCTACTCCTCTTATTTCTTATGTTCTGATTCCAACAGTACGGGCCAAGTGCTGGAAAATGGGATTGGAATAGATAGGTGCTTGATGGCCGGCGCTGACACGATGGGCCCGAAGGGCCTGTTTCTGTGCTGTAAAACTCTATGACTCTAAGTGGTTAATGAGCTTGGATTCTGGAAATTGATTTGGTGAAGCTTGGATTGTTTGGAAAATTTATTTTTTAAAGTTTTAGATCCTTTTTTAACTTCATTTTTCAGATCGCTTGCAATACCTGTTTTTATATCCTAGAAATTCAAGGTTTAAAAGTTATATAAAAGTGTCTCTGGTATCCTGGAATGCTAGGATGGTCATATTGGTCTCCAACAATGAGTCGTCTTGGTACCATATTCACATGATAGGCAAGGTAGCAGGTTGTGTTCTGAGGATGCAGCCTGCAAGTAACTCAACACCAATAACTTTTACTTATATAGCACCTTTAATGTAATAAAACATCTCAAGGCACTTCAAGGGAGCTTTTTAAAGCAAGGTTTGTCACCATAGAACCATTAAAAAAATTACTACACTGAAGGAGGCCATTCAGCCCATTGTGTCTGCGCCAGCTGAAAAAACTAGCCGCCAATCTAATCCCACCTTCCAGCACCTGGTCCATAGCCTTGCAGGTTACAGCACTTCAGGTGCATGCCCAGGTACCTTTTCAAAAGAATTGAGGGTTTCTGCCTCCACCACCGTTCCTGGCAGTGAATTTCAGACACCCACCACCCTCTGAGTGAAAAAGTGTTTTGTCATGTCCCCTCTAATCCTTCTACCAAACACCTTAAATCTGTACCCCCTGGTAATTGAACTCTCCGCTAGGGGAAACGGGTCCTTCCTGCCTACTCTATCTAAGCCCCTCATAATTTTGTACACTTCAATTAAGTCACCCTTCACCATGCCACATAAGGCGATATTAGGGCAGATGGCCGGAAACTTGGTCAAAGAGGTAGGTTTTAAGGAGCTTCTTAAAGAAGGAGGGAGAGGTCGAGAGGCAGGGCGGTTTAGGGAGGGAATTCCAGAGCTTAGGGTCTTGGTGGTTGAAGGCATGGCTGCCAATGGTGAAGTGATTAGAATCGGAGATGCTTAAGAGATCAGAATTAGATGAACACCGTTATCTCAGAGGGTTGTGGGGCTGGACAAGATTACAGAGATAGGGAGGGGCGAGGCCATGGAGGGATTTGAAAACAAGGACAAGAATTTTAAAACTGAGGCATTGCTTGACCAGGAGCCAGTGTAGGACAGCGAGCACAGGAATGATGGATGAACATAACTTGGCATGACTAAGAGCTCCAATAGCAAATTGATCTGCATTTTATAGCATTACATTGGCCAAGCACCCACCGCATGCCTCACACTTCATTTCAAATGGCATAAATTTAAAAATACTTTTTCACTCCTAAAGTATTAGCTATTTTATCAGCAATACAGTGTTACTGCTCCCTTTTCTGACACATAAATTAATTTAGAACATTATGTGCTGTACAGGAGAGATGCCATATTCTACATTGGGTTCTAACTGTTGTATGTGCAGTTGTCAGCCAACATTATTGGCCATACTGCAGGAGCTTCGGACTCTGCGGGAATTGATGCAAGCACAAGCGGGTAAGGACTGATTTTTTTTATTAGTGTATAGAATAGTGTACATATTGTTCCTTTTTATGATTTAAACATTTTCAGGGAAGAAAAGCAAGGCCTGTATTTTTTTTTATTCGTTCATGGGATGTGGGCGTCACTGGCTAGGCCAGCATTTATTGCCCATCCCTAATTGCCCTTGAGAAGGAGGTGGTGAGCTGCCTTCTTGAACCATTGCAGTCCACGGGGTGAAGGTACACCCACAGTGCTGTTAGGAAGGTAGTTCCAGGATTTTGACCCAGCGACCGTGAAGGAACGGCGATATAGTTCCAAGTCAGGATGGTGTCTGGCTTGGAGGAGAACTTGCACATGGTAGTATTTGCTGCCCTTTTAATTCTAGGTGGTACAGGTCGTGGGTTTGGAAGGTGCTGTCGAAGGAGCCTTGGTGAGTTGCTGCAGTGCATCTTGTAGATGGCCCACACTGCTGCCACTGTATGTCAGTGGTTGAGGGAGTGAATGTACATGGGGTGCCAATCAAGCGGGCTGTTTTGTCCTGGATGGTGTCGAGCTTCTTCTGTGTTGTTGGAGCTGCACCCATCCAGGCAAGTGGAGAGTATTCCATCACATTCCTGACTTGTGCCTTGTAGATGATGGACAGGCATTGGGGAGACAGGAGGTGAGTTACACCCTGCAGAGTTCCCAGGCTCTGACCTGCAATGGTGTATCATGTAATGGTGTATCATGTAATGGTGTATCATGTAATGGTGTATCATGAGGCTTTAACCATAGTATGGATTACATCAATAAATTTCTACAGTGGTAACAGTTGAATCAATAGTGTGTCTGTTATTTGTCAAGCTGAGCATTAACTTATTTAATTCTTCAATTTCCCCACCCAACCCACTACATTTCCGGTCTTTTCCACTCCTCCACTTCCAAACTTAATTCCAGTTTCCAGTAAAGCTGTATATCCTTTCCTTTGCAGGCTTCTCTCTGTCTGTATCTCTCCCTTTCTGTCTCTCTGTTTCTAAAGCAGAATTCTTACATCTTCTGTAGTTATAATATTTAAGATTTATATTATCAATTGTCTTTGAAATGGACTTCCAGATACACATTTAGATTTCCTGTTGCCCCTTTACGAATATGTGACAGAACCACTAGCATCAACATGCGATAAACACACACACAGATAGAGACAGAAAAAGTAGAAAGAATAAAGAGGAAAAGTTTGAGGCAACTTCTATTGGTTATTTACTGTCCTTTGAGTTCAATGTGGAGTTTTTGGTTGCTGGTAAGTCCTGCTATACGTTGGGGCTCAGTTCACACTTCAACTTGTTTCGATGTCGGAGTCTTTTCTCTCTTGAGGTGTACGTGTCTTCCGTGGGTCCGGTGACTTGGGAGAAAGTGAGAGAGAGACAGCCAGGAGAGCGGCTTTCTTGTTCCAGCTTCAGTTGCAAAACTGCCTTCTGTTCACGGAAGGGGAAGATGCGTTTGGTAGTGGCATCATGCTAGAGATGATGGAAATGAGGGAGGATGATCCCTTGGATGTGGAGGTGGTGGGGTGGAAAGTGAGGACAAGGGGAACCCTGTCGTGGTTCTGGGAGGGAGGGGAAGGGGTGAGGGTAGAGGTGCAGGAAATGGGCCGGACACAGTTGAGGGCTCTGTCAACAACAATCAGGGGGAATCCTTGGTTGAGGAAAAAAGAGGACATATCAGAAGCGCTGTCATGGAGGGTTGCATCATCAGAGCAGATGCGTCGGAGACAGTGAAACTGGGAGAATGGAATGGAGTCCTTGCAGGAGGCAGGGTGTGAAGAAGTGTAGTCGAGGTAGGTCTGGGAGTTGGTGGGCAACTTCCCCCCCCTCCCCTGTCAGCATTCCGAAGGGATCGTTCCCTCTGCGACACCCTGGTCCACTCCTCCATTACCCCCCACCACCTCATCCCCATCCCACGACACCTTCCCCTGCAATCTCAGGAGGTGTAATACCTACCCATTTACCTCCTCTCTCCTCACTATCCAAGACCCCAAACACTCCTTTCAGGTGAAGCAGTGATTTACTAGTACTTCTTTCAATTTAGTATACTGTATTCGCTGCTCATAATGTGGTCTCCTCCACACTGGGGAGACCAAATGCAGACTGGGTGACGACTTTGTGGAACACCTCAGCTCAGTCCGAAAGCATGACCTGTGCTTCCAGTTGCTGGCCATTTCAACACTCCACAGCCCCGCCCCCCTGCTCTCATGCCCACATCTCTGTCCTGGGATTGCTGCAGTGTTCCACTGAACATCAACGCAAGCTTGAGGAAGAGCATCTCATTTACCGATTAGGCATGCTACAGCCTGCCAGACTGAACATTGAGTTCAATAATTTCAGAGCATGACGGGCCACCCTTTTTATTTTTAGTTATTTTTTCTTTTTTATGTGTTTACTTTATTTTAGTTTGTTTATATCCACTGTTTTTTTTCATGTTTGTGCTTGGGGCCAGACTGTTCAGTTTGCTGTCAATTAACACCCACTGTATACTAACGCTTTGTCTTTCACCACACCATTAACATACCATTTGCCTTTGCTCCATGACCTGGTCAGTTATTCTCTGTGACTTTGTCCTATCAACACCTCTTTTGTTATCTCTTGCCCCACCCCCACTTTACTTGCTTAAAACATTTTACATTTCTAGCCTCTGCCAGTTCCGATGAAGGGTCACTAACCTGAAACGTTAACTCTGCTTCTCTCTCCACAGATGCTGCTAGACCTGCTGAGTATTTCCAGCTTTTTTTAAATTCGTTTATGGGATATGGGCGTGGCTGACTAGGCCAGCATTTATTGCCCATCTCTAATTGCCCTTGAACTGACTGCTTGCTAGACCATTTCAGATGCCATTTAAGAGTCAACCACATTACTGTGGGTTTGGAGTTACATGTAGGCCAGATAAGGACAGCAGATTTCCTTCCCTAAAGGACGTTAGTAAACCAGATGGGTTTTTACAACAATTGACAATGGTTTCATGGTCACAATTAGACTAGCCTTTTTTTAAAAATTCCAGATTTATTAATTGAACTCCAATTTCACCATCTACTGTGGTGGGATTCGAACTCATGTCCCCACAGCATTAAGCTAGGCTCTGGATGACTAGTCCAGTGACATTACCACTACGCCACCGCCTCCCCAACTATGCTGGTGGCCACCTTACTGTTCATGATGGTGCCACTGGAATGCCTCTTGCATGTGGCCACTCAGAAGCGGCGGTGCATGAATCAACTCTGACAGACTGGGGCTATTCACCAAAATGCTGCCATGCCTATGGCAGGCAATGCTGCTGCCTGGCCCCATTGATAGGGACTGGGTTGGCATTCCCTTTCTACCAATCTCACTCTCACATATAACCACACACTAGGCCCCTAAGGAAAGCAATGTATGGTCCACTCACCTTGGCGGATCGCATGAGGTCACTGACCCTCTTATAGCACTGCAGTCAGGTTCTAGGGACGACCCCACGGCTGCTGACCTCCTCTCTTGCTTAGTCTGGCGGACGGGTCAACTCCTTTCGACCCAGAGGAAAAGGACCTCCTGTCTTGTCCAAGCAGCCTGGAGGAGAATCTGCAGGGAGGCATTGCTAAACTGTGGGGCCTCTGCCATTCTTTGACAGTCCTTCTTTCGCAGATCTTTCACTGAGGCTTCTTTATGGCTGGATCGATTTTAAGAGTACTGGCAGCCCTTTAAATATGGCACCAGCACATCCAGTGGTCTGACGTCACCCCGCTACCACTGCCTTACTAGACACCACCTCCGCCTGCCAACAGTTAATTGTCCAGCCACCACAGAATTTTTCTCCCCAGCCCACCCCCTGCCCAAGCAGCAGCGGCTTCCAGGCCCGGCAGCAGGACCTCAGGCCTCGCCGAAAAATTCAGCCCAATGTTATTTGGAAGAAACTGTTTTAGTGATAGTTGTGAACTTGATTTTTTTCTGGGAGCTCTGATAGTTGCAGTACCCAGTATAATGCTAGCTGTACAAACCAGGAATCCCGCAGGTTTCATTCTCACTGTTTGATTGGCACCTCATCCACCACCTTCAACGTTCACTCCCTCCACCACTGACGCTCAATGGGAGCAGTGTGTACCATCTACAAGATGCACTGCAGCAACTCAGCAAGATTCCTTCGACAGCACCTTCCAAACCCGCAACCTCTACCACCTAGAAGGACAAGGGTAGCAGATTCATGGGAACACCACCACCTGCAAGTTCCCCTCAAGCCATACTCTATCCTGACTTGGAACTATATCACTGTTCCTTCACTGTCACTGGGTTAAAATCCTGGCGCTCCCTTCCTAACAGCACTGTGGGTGTACCTACACCCCAAGGACTGCAGCGGTTCATGAAGGCGGCTCAGCATCACCTTCTCGAGGGCAATTATGGAAGAGCAATAAGTGCAGGCCTTGCCAGCGACATCCACATCCCATTAACAAATTAAAAACAAAAATTAATTGATCTCACTTGTTAAGGTGATGAACTGGTGAGGGAGGTATGATTAACCTTAATGTCCTGGGCTAAGGAAGGAATCTACCAGACAGAATTCCTACTCCTATTGTGCTTGCAAGTATATCCGGTGGGGACAAGGTTGGACACAAAATCAAATAGCGCAATGACATCCACTGTCTAGGATCATACATGAATAATAATCCTTTAAGAACATGCCTGTGGAATATAACCAGAATGAGATGGCATCTTCCATAGAACCACAGAAGAAGTACAGCACAGAAGGAGGCCATTCAGCCCATCGCGTCCGCGCCACTGGAAGAAACTAGCCGCCCAAACTAATCCCACCTTCCAGCACTTGGTCCAAAGCCCCGCAGGTTACAACAATTCAGGTACATGTCCAGGTACCTTTTGAAAGAATTGAGGGTTTCTGCCTCCACCACCATTCCTGGCAGCGAATTCTAGACACTCACCACCCTCTGGGTGAAAAAGGTTTCTCCTCATGTCCCCTCTAATCCTTCTATCAATCACCTTAAATCTGTGTCCCCTGGTAACTGACTTCCCCTCCGGGAGATACAAGTCCTTCCTGTCTACTCTATCTAGGCCCCTCAATTTTGTACACCTCAGTCAAATCACCCTTCAGCCTCCTCAGCTCCAAGGCAAAGAACGCTAGCCTATCCAATCCTTCCTCATAGATGCAACCTTCAAGCCCTGGCAACAGTCTTGTAAATCTCCTCTGTACTCTCTCCAGATCAATTATGTTCTTTCTGTAATGTGGTGACCAGAACTGCACGCAATACTCTATCTGTGGCCTAACCAGCGTTCTATACAGTTCCAGCATCACATCCCTGCTTTTGTATTCTATACCTCGGCCAATAATAGAAAGCAATCCATATGCCTTCTTCACCACTCTATCTACCTGTCCTGCCACTTTCAGGGACCTGTGGACATACAATCCAAGGTCTCTCATTTCTTCCACCCCTCTCAATATTCTCCCATTTGTTATGTTTTCCCTCGGCTTTATTTGCCCTCCCCAAATGCAGTACCTCACACTTCTCTGGATTGAATTCCATTTGACACTTTTCCACCCACTCAACCAAACCTTTGATATCATTAGTCTGACTGAAGGGTCAGTGACCTGAAACGTTAACTCTGCTTCTCTCTCCATAGATGCTGTTAGACCTGCTGAGTTTTTCCAGCATTTCTTGTTTTTATTATCTTTGATATCATTCTGGAGTCCACGGCTTTCCGCCTCACTATTAACTGCACGGCCAATTTTTGTGTCATCAGTAAATTTCCCGATCATGTCTCCCACATTTAAGTCCAAATCATTAATATATACCACAAACAGCAAGAACCCAACATTGACCCCTGTGGAACGCCACTGGAAACCGCTTTCCATTCGCAAAAACATCCATCAACTACTACCCTTTGTTTCCTGTCACTGAGCCAATTCTGGATCCAACCTGCGACATTTCCCTGTATCCCATGGGCTTTCATTTTACTGACCAGTCTGCCATGCGGGCCCTTGTCAAATGCCTTACTAAAATCCATGTAAACCACATCCACTGCACTACCCTCAACAATCCTCCTTGTTACTTCCTCAAAAAACTCAATTAAGTTAGTAAGATATGACCTTCCCCTAACAAATCCATGCGGACTATCCCTGATTAATTCGTGCCTTTCTAATTGACAGTTTATCCCATCCTTCAGAATAGATTCTAACAATTTACCCACCACCGAGGTCAGACTGACCAGTCTGGCTTATCCCTCGCACCCTTTTTAAACTATAGTACAACGTTTGCAGACCTCCAAACATCTGGTACTTTGCCTGTATCTAGTGAGGATTTGAAGATGATCCTCAGCGTATCCATTATTTCCTCCCTGGCTTCCTTTAACAACCTGGGATGCAATCCATCTGGTCCTCGTGATTTATCCACTTCCAGGGATGTCAGACCCTCAAGCACTTCCTCTCTCATTATGCTTATTGTGTCTAATATTTCACACTCCTCTTTAACTACAATGTCTGCATCAACCCTCTCCTTTGTGAAGCTAGAGATAAAATAACTCATTAAGTACCCCTGCACACATCATCTGCATCCACGCATAAATTCCCCTGTACATCTGTAATAGGCCCTTTCCTTAGTTATCCTCTTGCCCTTAATGTACTGATAACGCATCTTTGGGTTTTCCTTGATTTTACCTGCCAATGTTTTTTCATGTCCTCTCTTTGCTTTTCTAATTTCCTTTTTTACTTCACCCCTGCATTTTCTATACTCCTCTAAGCTTCCTAAAGTATTAAGATATTTGTGATCATCATAAGCTTTTTTTGCTTTAACTTGCCCTGTAAGCTTTTAGATAACTAGGGGGCTCTAGATTTGGCAGTACCACCCTTAATCTTTGCGAGGACATGCCTACACTGTGCCCGTAGTATCTCGTTTTTCAAGACGAGTGGCGAAAAGGGGAGAGCTAAAAGGCACTTTAAAAATGAACACTTTTTTTTTAGCTTTAAGTATTTATTTGCTAAATAAGTAGCTTTTTTGACCGTAATGGAAAGTCTTCATAACCACTGCAGCCATCGGAATGTTACATGGAGTTACAATAAAACCACTTTTTCTTTACAGGCCCTCAGAGCACTACACATGTTCCATCATCCCATATTACTACCTTACGTTCAAGTTTACTACGGAATAAAATCATTAAAAAAAGGCTGAGGATCAGGCCGGCTCCAGCTCAACCAAATCTGAAAATTCACAATCAGAACATCAGCTTGCCACAGATTGAGAAGAACCACCCATTATCAACAGAGAAATTGACCACAGAAATTCATCCAAGGCAGGCCCCACCAAATCAGGTAGAGGGATGTATTTCTGGAATGGATAGCCTACAAAACAGTGATCTTTTAGAGGTAAGTACGAATATATTATACTTAGAACATAGAACAGCACAGTACAGGCCCTTCGGCCCACGATGTTGTGCCGAACCTTTAACCTACTCTAAGATCAAACTAACTACCTACCCTTCATTCTACTGTCATCCATGTACCTATCCAAGAGTCGCTTAAATGCCCCTAATGTATCTGCTTCTACTACCACCGCTGGCAGCGCATTCCACGCACCCACCACTCTCTGTGTAAAGAACCTACCTCTGACATCTCCCCGAAACCTTCCTCCAATCACCTTAAAATTATGCCCCCTGATGATGGCCCTTTCCACCCTGGGAAAAAGTCTCTGGCTATCCACTATTTCTATGCCTCTCATCATCTTGTACCCCTCTATCAAGTCACCTCACATCCTTCTTCGCTCCAATGACAAAAGCCCTAGCTCCCTCAATCTTTCTTCGTAGGACATGCCCTCCAGTCCAGGCAGCATCCTGGTAAATCTCTGCACCCTCTCTAAAGCTTCCACATCCTTTCTATAATGAAACGACCAGAACTGAACACAATATTCCAAGTGTGGTCGAACCAGGGCCTTATAGAGCTGCAGCATAACCTCGCAGCTCTTAAACTCAATCCCCCTGTTAATGAAAGCCAACACACCATACCCCTTCTTAAAAACCCTATCAACGTGGGTGGCAACTTTGAGCGATCTATGGACATGGACCCCAAGATCCCTCTGTTCCTCCACACTGCCAAGAATCCTGTCTTTAAGCCTGTATTCCACATTCAAATTCGACCTTCCAAAATGAATCACTTCACACTTTTCCAAGTTGAACTCCATCTGCCACTTCTCAGCCCAGCTCTGCATCCTGTCAATGTCCCGTTGCAACCTACAACAGCCTTCTACACTATCCACAACTCCAGCAACCTTCGTGTCATCGGCAAACTTGCTAACCCAGCCTTCCACTTCCTCATCCAAGTCATTTATAAAAATCACAAAAAGCAGAGGTCCCAGAACAGATCCTTGTGGAACACCACTGGTCACCGAGCTCCATGCTGAATACTTTCCATCTACTACCACCCTCTGACTTCTGTGGGCCAGCCAATTTTGTGTCCAGACAGCCAACTTTTCCTGAATCCCATGCCTCCTTACTTTCTGAATGAGCCTACCATGGGGAACCTTATCAAACGCCTTGCTAAAATCCATATACACCACATCCACTGCTCTTCCTTCATCAATGTGTTTTGTCACATCTTCAAAGAATTCAATAAGGCTTGTGAGGCATGACCTGCCCCTCACAAAGCCATGCTGACTGTCTCTAATCAAACCATGCTTTTCCAAATAATCATAAATCCTGTCTCTCAGAATCCTCTCCAATAATTTGCCCACGACCGACGTAAGACTGACAGGTCTATAATTCCCAGGGTTATCCCTATTCCCTTTCTTGAACAAGGGAACAACATTTGCCACCCTCCAATCATCCGGTACTACTCCAGTGGACAGTGAGGACGCAAAGATCATCGTTAAAGCTGCAGCAATCTCTTGCCTCGCTTCCCGTAATATCCTTGGGTATATCCCGTCTGGCCCCGGGGACTTATCTGTCCTCATATCTTTCAACATTTCCAGCACATCCTCCCTCTTAACCTCAACCTGTTCGAGCATATCAGCCTGTTCCACGCTGTCCTCACAAATGACCAGGTCCCTCTCACTAGTGAATACTGAAGCAAAGTATTCATTTAGGACCTCCCCTACCTCCTCCGACTCCAGGCACAAGTTCCCTCCACTATCCCTGATTGGCCCTACCCTCACTCTGGCCATCCTCTTGTTCCTCACATAAGTGTAGAACGCCTTGGGATTTTCCTTAATCCTACCCGCCAAGACTTTTTCATGTCCCCTTTTAGCTCTCCTAAGTCCATTCTTCAGTTCCTTCCTGGTTACCTTGTAACCCTCTAGAGCCCTGTCTGATCCTTGCTTCCTCAACCTTAAGTAAGCTTCCTTCTTCCTCTTGACTGGCTGTTCCACATCTCTTGTCATCCAAGGTTCCTTCACCCTACCATCCCTTCCCTGCCTCATCGGGACAAACCTATCCAGCAGTCGCAGCAAGTGCTCCCTAAACAACCTCCACATTTCTGTCGTGCATTTCCCTGAGAACATCTGTTCCCAATTTATGCTCCCCAGTTCCTGCCTCATAGCATTGTAATTCCCCCGTCCCCCAATTAAATATTTTCCCATCCCGTCTGCTCCTGTCGCTCTCCATGACTATAGTAAAGGTCAGGGAGCTGTGGTCACTATCACCGAAATGCTCTCCCACCGATAAATCTGCCACCTGGCCTGGTTTGTTGCCAAGCACCAAGTCCAACATAGTCTCCCCTCTAGTCGGCCTATCTACATATTGAGTCAGGAAACCTTCCTGGACACACCTGACAAAAACTGCTCCATCCAAACTATTTGCGCTAAGGAGGTTCCAATCAATATTCGGGAAGTTGAAGTCACCCATGCCAACAACCCTGTTACTTCTGCACCTTTCCAAAATCTGCCTCCCAATCTGTTCCTCCGTGTCTCTGTTGCTATTGGGGGGTCTATAGAAAACTCCCAACAAAGTGACTGCTCCTTTCCTGTTTCTGACTTCCACCCATACTGACTCAGTAGACAAACCCTGCTCGACGACCTCCCTTTCTGCAGCTGTGATCCTATCCCTGATTAGCAATGCCACTCCCTCACATCTTTTACCTCCCTCCGTATTCCTTTTGAAACATCTAAACCCCGGAACATCCAACATCCATTCCTGCCCCTGTGATATCCATGTCTCCGTAATGGCCACAACATCGTAGCTCCAAGTACTGATCCATGCTCTAAGTTCATCACCCTTATTCCTGACACTTCTTGCGTTAAAATAGACACACTTCAACCCATCATACTGGCTGCAACTTTGCCCTGTCAACTGTCTAACCTTCCTCACAGACTCTCTGCACTCGGTATCTGCCTGTTCAACAGCTACCCCATCCACTGTTCCGTGGCTCCGGTTCCCATCCCCCTACCAAACTAGTTTAAACCCTCCCGAAGAGTTCTAGCAAACCTCCTGCCCAGGATATTGGTGCCCCTCCAGTTCAGATGCAACCCGTCCTTCTTGTACAGGTCTCACCTTCCCCAGAAGGTATCCCAATGATCCACATATCTGAATCCCTCCCTCCTGCACCAGTTCTGTAGCCACGTGTTCAGCTGCACTCGCTCCCTGTTTCTCGCCGCACTAGCACGTGGCACCGGTAACAATTCTGAGAATACTACTCTGCTCATCCTGCCTTTCAGCTTCCAACCTAACTCCCTATATTCGCTTTTCAGGTCCTCATCCCTTTTCCTAGCTATGTCATTGGTACCGATATGTACCACGACCTCTGGCTGCTCCACCTCCCCCTTAAGAATCCTGCAGACTCGATCCGAGACATCCCTGACCCTGGCACCCGGGAGGCAACATGCCATCCGGGAGTCTCGTTCGCGACCACAGAATCTCCTGTCTGTTCCTCTAACCACTGAATCTCCTATCACTATCACTCTCCTATTCTCCCCCCTTCCCTTCTGAGCCACTGGGCCAGGCTCAGTGCCAGAGACCTGGCCAGTGTGGCTTTCCCCTGGTAGGTCGTCCCCCTCAACCGTATCCAAAACGGTATACTTATTATTGAGGGGGACGGCCACAGGGGATCCCTGCACTGTGCGCCTATTCCCTTTCCCTCCCCTGACGGTCACCCAGCTACCTTTATCCTGTAACTTAGGTGTCACTACTTCCCTATAACTGCTCTCTATCACCCCCTCAGCATCCTGGATGATCCGAAGTTCATCCAGCTCCAGCTCCAGTTCCCTAACGCGGTCTGCGAGGAGCTGGAGTTGGGTGCACTTCTCACAGGTGAAGTCAGCAGGGACACCAGTGGTGACCCTCACCTCCCACATCCTGCAAGAGGAGCATGCAACTGCCCTAGCTTCCATCCCCTCTGCTCTAAATTGACAACAGAGATTAAAAAAAAGTAAAGGAAAACCTTACCTTACCAAACCCTCCACACAAGAGTCCTTTTTTTTTTGGTTAGAGGAGGAGGATGGGTAGGAGACACTACACGTGTAGTGTTTCTGGTTTAGCCACTGCCCGAATATATAAGTTTACTTACCCAGCAGTCCCCGTGTCCACCGAAACAAAAGGTAAGTTATTTTAAACTGAAACTCACCTTCCCAGCTGACACCTTATGGTGTAGCAGTTCACTACCTGTGACATGGGGGACTGGGGATCAATTTCCCAGGAGAAAGACAGTGATTAGTTTGTATTGAATGTGTTCTTCCAATAAAAGTTTTTTTTTATTCGTTCCTGGGATGTGAGCATTGCTGGCTAGGCCAGCATTTATTGTACATCCCTAATTGCCCTTGAGAAGGTGGTGGTGAGCCACCTTCTTGAACCGCTGCAGTCCATGTGGGGTAGGCACACCTACAGTGCTGTTCGGAAGGGAGTTCCAGAATTTTTTCACAGCAACAGTGAAGGAACTGCGATATAATTCCAAGTCAGGATGATGTGTGGCTAGAAGGGAACTTGCAGGTGGTGGTGTTCCCATGTGTCTGCTGCCCTTGTCCTTCTAGTTGGTAGAGGTCGCGGATTTGGAAGGTGCTGTCTAAGGAGCTTTGGTGCGTTGCTGCAGTGCATCTTGTAGATGGTACACACTGCTGCCACTGTGCGTCGGTGGTGGAGGGAGTGAATATTTGTGGATGGTGTGCCAATCAAGCTGACTGCTTTGTGCTGGATGGTGTCGAGCTTCTTGAGTGTTGGAGCTGCACCCATCTAGGCAAGTGGAGAGTATTCCATCACACTCCTGACTTGTGCCTTGTAGATGGTGGACAGGGTTTGCAGAGTCAGGAGGTGAGTTACTCACCGCAGGATTCCCAGCCTCTGGTCTGCTCTTGTAGCCACGATATTTATATGGCTGCTCCAGTTCAGTTTCTGGTCAGTGGTCAGGTTAATGTCTGCTTCACGTTATATCAGTGGATTTATCCGGTGAGTAGCTGAGTAATTTAGACTGTGAATGTTTCTTGCTCAGCTGTGGTGTAGGATCCCTATAATTGGCCTCAATACCCCCTGAATTACAGTAACTGTTAGTGACCCTTGCTGGAAATGAATGTGTGTATCTAATCAGCCTAAGCTATGGTGCCGTCCCTGTGGTAAAACAACTGGGCAATACTCATGGTCAAGGATAATGACCAGCTGGTAGCGGTACCAAAGGGCAACTGACCATATACTCGATCAGGGAGGAAATGTCTTCAGGATATGAATATGTAGAGAGAAAGAAATTTCTGAAAAGAAATTCAGCGCTGCATTGGTTTAACGTATTTGAAGGGAAGCTTGGTCAATCGCTGGTTTTGAAAGGGATAGAAAGGTTATTGAGAAAAATACAGGTGTAGATACTCAGATATTCTGTATAGAACTGATGGTCCAGTCCTGTTATGACTATTGATTTGCCGTTTATGAAATAAGCTGGTTGGGGCTGAAAAATGGTATTCTGAATTTTTTGCTGCAGTTGTTTTTGTGGTAAGATAGACATTTCAGAGTTGTCTGTTTCTGGGGTTCTTCACAGAAGATTAAGTAAATTTGTGACAATACTAATGGTTTGTTGATAGAATTCCCTCAATGGTGTGAAGGGACTTTTCTTGTGCATTTTTGTTTTTTTAAGGGTATTTTTACTCTTCACCCTTCATCTTTCTTTAGTTTCTCTTTATTCTGCACCATTCCTCGCGTAAGAATATTGACTTGTTCCCAGCGCTTTACCAATGACATTTTGATGGAGGGAAGGTCAGTGATGAAGCAGATGAAGATGGTTGGGCCTAGGACACTGCCCTGAGAATGTCCTGGAGCCTGGATGTTTGGTCTCCAACAGCCACAGCCATCTTCCTTTGTGCTAGGTATGACTCCAACCAGTGCAGAGTTTTCCCCCAATCCCCATTGACTTCAATTTTGCTTGGTCTCCTTGATGCCATACTCGGTCAACTGCTGCCTTAATGTCAAGGGCAGTCACTTTTTTTTTATTCGCTAATGAGATGTGGACATTGCTGGCCAGGCCAGCATTTATTGCCCATCTCTAATTGCCCTTGAGAAGGTGGTGGTGAGCTGCCTTCTCGGACCGCTGCAGTCATTGGGGTGTAGGTACACCCACAATGCTGTTAGGAAGGGTGTTCCAGGGTTTTGACCCAGCAACAATGAAGGAAAGTGATATAGTTCCAAGTCAGGATGGTATGTGCCTTGGAGGGGAACTTGCAGGTGGTGGTGTTCCCATGCATCTGCTGCCCTTGTCCTTCTAGGTGGTAGAGGTCGGGGGTTTGGAAGGTGCTGTCAAAGGAGACTTGGTGAGTTGCTGCAGTGCATCTTATAGATGGTACACACTGCTGCCACTGTGCGTCGGTGGTGAAGGGAGTGAATGTTAATGTTTGTGGATGGGGTGCCATTCAAGTGGACTTCTTTGTCCTGGATGGTGTCGAGCTTCTTGAGTGTTGTTGGAGCTGCATCCATCCAGGCAAGTGGACAGTATTCCAGCACACTCCTGACTTGTGCCTTGCAGATGATGGACAGACATTGGGGAGTCAGGAGGTGAGTTACTCACCACTGAATTCCCAGCCTCTGATCTACTCTTGTGGCCACAGTATTTATGTGGCTAGTCCAGTTCAGTTTCTGGTCGATGGTTAGATTCTTTTTTGTTTGAGATGGTCATTGCCTGGCGCTTATGTGGCGCGAATGTTACTTGTCACTTATCAGCCCAAGCTTGGATGTTGTCCAGGTTTTGCTGCACCTGCACACGGGCTGCTTCATTATGAGGAGTTGTGAATGGTGCTGAACATTTTGCAATCAGCAGTAAACATCCCCATTTCTGACCTTATGATGGAGGGAAGGCCATTGATGAAGCAGCTGAAGATGGTTGGGCCTAGGACACTACCCTGAGGAACTCCTACAGTGATGTTCAGGGACTGAGATGATTGACCTCCAACAACCACAACCATCTTCTTTTGTGCTCGGTATGACTCCAACCAGCAGAGAGTTTTCCCCCTGATGTCAAAGGCAGTCACTCTCACTTCACCTCTGGAATTTACCTCTTTTGTTCATATTTGGATGAAGGCTTTCATGAGGACTGGAGCTGTGTGGCACTGGCAAAAAATCAGTAAGCAGGTTATTGCTATGTTAAGTACCGCTTGATAGGACTGTCGACAGCAACTGCCATCACTATGCTGATGAATGAGAGTAGACTGATGGGGCTGTAATTGGTTGCATTGGATTTCTCCTGCTTTTTGTGGACAGGACATACCTGGACAATTTTCCACATTATCCGGTAGATGCCAGTGTTGTAGCTGTACTGGAACAGCTTGGTTAGGGGCGTGGCTAATTCTGGAGTCCTCTGCTCTATGCCTCCCTAAACAGCATGTCAAGGATTGGTAACTAGTGTGCAAGAATTGCAGGTGAAAACTCATGTCCTGCTGTTTGTTATTAGTTTGAGAGCATTTGAAGAATGCACTTTAATGTATGGTACAGCACTTTGGAGTGATGAGTCACCATGTCTTGAATGCAGTTGAAGTACTGTGAAGTGGGATCAGAGGTTGAAGGTTTGTGTATCTGATTTTCTATGCATGGTGAGTTCTTGATCTCTACTTCCTCACACAGAGAAAACATTTGGAGGGGATATTGATCCAATCACTCTACTTCTTACCAGACTGTCTGAATAACAGTGAACTAACACCCAACTATAGTAATTTACTGTTTCCAGATTGCAAAACAAATTACCTGTTAATTGTCTCGTTAAAACTGATTTTCTTTTTGAGATGGAAAGGGAGAGAACAATAACTTCAAAATAGAAACAGAACTTGGATCTTACATTTAACATTATTAATGAGGCCTGAGTTTTGTCTTATCTATAAAAGTATTCTGTTTTCAGTAACTTACTTTTATGATTATAAAATTAGGAGGATACAACCCTTAGCACAAATAGCCAATAGGTAGCTTTTCCATAAAGTAATGTCATGGGAATGTGTGGGGTTGGGCACTTCCATAAATGTATGAAAGTTGACAGATATTTGCAAGAGTTTCAGTGTGATACTGTTGGATTACAGGGCACTCACAGGGAAAAGATGGGGGTATCCTGCATAGGGAGTGGATAGGACAAGTATTCATGTCTGGGTCTAACACAAGTAAAAACTTGGTAAAGGAACATAATATCTTTCCAAGTGATCCAAGCAACAATGAACAAAGAAGGAAAATCCATGAATGAATTCTGTGATAGGAAAGGAGTGGCGAAGAAAGAAAGACAAAGAAAGCTGTCCTTGATTTACACCCCAAGTGAGAATGCTCCATCAATGTATGCTGAAGTAGCCACTAAACTGGCACAGGTAAATGCAACCTAATTTCAGTTCTGAATAACGTAATAGATTACATAGATGTCAGTAAACTAAAGTGGTGTGTGGGAATTGACTTGGGATGTCAGTTTACCAATATCTGGTGTCTGCTGAACCCTGTCATTATGAAATATACATTCCACTCACCACTTTGGAATGCCACTTCAGAATGGATCATGTGGTTACTTCCACAAAGGAAACTGAAACAAGTAATATTTATAAATTGAACATTAAAATGGATGTAGGCGGAGTTTTTTTTCAGCTTGGACCTTGAATTGAATCGTTGTACAATGATATTATTACAGCTTCCTAAGTTTCAGGCATTGATTGAAAGTGAAACAGATTGTTTAAAATTAAATGTAAATTCAGTTACGAAAGACATTTTTAACAAGTTGTATCTTGCCCTTAATGAAAAGGGGGGAAATGCAAATGGACAACCATTGCAGTTAGATGTTAAAATAACAGAAATGGTTATATGATCTAAATCACTCACTGACTGACTAAGTCAGAGGATTTGCCTTTTACTTTTAAGAATGAACCTGGCGGAGGGTGAAAATCAAACAAATTAATGGCCAGCAGTTTGAAAAAAATCTAATCAGTTGTGTGGAAGAAGGTGGAGAAATAAAAAGGTAGAAGACATTAGTACAGTCTTTGAACTGTTTTGATGTGAAACAATGTTATGAGTTGATGTTCACCATAAAGGTAAGACGATATCTTCAAAGATCTAGCAATTAAACAGCAGTCATAGGCACACAGATCATTCCTAGAGAAACTAGTAGCCACTGTTGAAGATCAGAAGATCATTTGATGTTTGACATCAGGCAACATAGGAAATACCCAGTGCAAACTGAAATAGACTATAGTCTTGAAAATTTCAATTGACCCAGTGTCCACTACCCTCTGTGTTTTTTTTAAAAAAACAAAGTGATTGCTGACAACGCAGGGGCCCAGCAACATCATCAGAGCGCTCCAAGCTCTTGCTCTCAGTGAGATGCTGCGCATGTGCAGCCTACGTCTTGCCAGGCCAAATTGGCGCATGCGCGGATAAACATCATCGCGTAACACCAACATCATCGTGAGCGGCTGAATGGGGAACTTTGAGGCAGGAGCTCGATCCCCACCACTCGCTCCCCCAACTCAGCTACTTGCTCCCCAACACGCTGCACCCCCCCCCCCCCACCCCCCACCAGCTACTCTCTCCCACCCCACTGGCTGCTCTCCTCCCTCAGCTACTCACTCCAGGCCTCAGCGTTTCCCCTGCCTCCCCTCAGCCACTTGCGCCAGACCCTCGCCACTGCTCCCCCCCCGCCCCTGGTCCCCTTAGCCGATTGTTTCCCGCTTCCCACCACCCCCTCTGACACCCCGCTCTTCGGTGGCTCGCTCTCTGCTTCCCCTCCGCACCCCCCCCCCTCCCCGCTCCAGCCACTAGCTCTAGACCACGCCGCTTTCTCTCCTCTTGGCCAATTGCTCCTATGTCGCCCCTTCACCCCTCGCAGCCTCCCTTGCTTCTTCGGGCAGTACGTGGAGAGCGATCGAACGTGGGAGAGAGTGGACGAGAGGACGTAGCGGCGCAGCCTAGAACTAGTGGCTGGGGGGGGGGGAGGGCGGGGTAACGGGGGGGCGGGAAGCGAGCAGGAAACAATCAGCTGGTGGGGGGGGGGGGAGGAGAGGAGCAGTGGCGAGGTCTTGAGCGAGCGGCTGGGGGCAGGTGGGCGGGAGCAGCCAGAGAGCGGGGTGAAGAGGGGAGGGACGCAAGGAGTGGGGAACAATCAGCCAGTGGGGGGGAAGGGGAGGAGCAGTGGCGAGGTCTGGAGCAAGCGGCTGAGGGAGGGGGGGATAGTGGCGAGGCTGGAGCAAGTGCTTAAGGGAAGACAGTGGCGAGAAGACGGGCGCAGGAGGGATCGATAGAGAGAAGCGTAATGGTAGGAGGGAGCGGGGGACTGTTGGGGGTGGGATGGAGGCAGCGATGGCAAGCATTGAGGGGATTTTCGGGTTGAATTTTTTTTTCTGTGATAAATTGAGCAGTGACATCTTTAATCCTGGCAGCTGCCTGAACGTCACAGACAGCGACGTTTAAGTGGAAGAGGCTGTATTTGCGCATGTGCTAGTACTGCGCCACCTAGTGGTTGCGTTGTAAGCAAACGCAGCCACAAAAAAAGTATTTCCTGATTTAATTCCTAAATTTCCTAACTCTAATTTTAAGAGTATGCCCCCTTGTTCTGGATTCTGCCACCAGATTTAATAGTTTTTCTGTATCTGCTCTATTGAATTCCTTTGTCATTTCAAATATCTTGATTAGATCATCCTTTACCCTTCTAAACGGAAGGGATTATAAAACCAAGTTTCTTCAACCTGTCCTCCTAATTTAGCCCTTTAAGAGCTGGTATCATTCTGCTGAATCTGTGCTGACCCCACTTTAAGGTCAGTATATCTTTCCTGAAGATTGATACCCGGAACGGAATGCACCACTCCAGATGGGGTCTAACCAAGGTTCTGTGCAACTCGAGCATCACTTCCTCGTGTTTGTATTTGAACCCTCTTGTGAGAAAGGCCAACATTCAGTTAGCCTTTCTGTTACTTTTTGTATCTGTGCACTAGCTTTTAATGGTCTGTGCACATGAACATCTAAATCCCCTTGCTCCTCTGCAGCTCCTAGTTTCTCACCATTAAGAAAATATTCTGATTTGTCTTTCTCTGATCCATGTTGAACTCTGTCATAGTTTTGCCCACTCGGTCTGCCAATAGTCCTTTATAACTTACTCCTCCCATCTACACAACGTACTGTGCCACCTAACTTAGTGCCATCTGAAAACCAGGATATACAACTCTCTATTCCTTCATTCAAGTCATTTATCTATGTATCTATTGCCCCATTATAGATCCCTAAGGAAGTTCCATTTGTCACATCCACCTATTATTGAAAGATATCTTTATCCCTTTGTCTCCTGTTTGTTAGCCAATTACGAACTCATTGCACAAGGTTACCTCTAATTCTGTATGCTTTCAGTTCTGCTAATAATCTTTGCGGAACCTAATCAAGTGCCTTATGGAAGTGCGCATAAGAGCAGGAGTAGGTTATTCAGCCCCTTGAGCCTGTTCTGCCATTTAATGAGATCATGGTTGATCTGTATCTTAACTCCATCCTCCAGTCATGCCTCTGGATCCCTTACTACTCATTGCTAGCAAAAATCTATCAATCACAAATTTAAAATTATTAATTAAGCTAGCATCCACTGCTTTTTGTGGAAGAAAGTTCCACACCTCTACCACCCTTTGCATGAAGAAGGGTTTCCTAACATCTCTCCTAAATGGCCTTTATTACACATACAGAACATCCACAGCAAGTCTTCTATTCACCATGATAGTGACCTCTTCAAAAACTTCAGCTAGATTAGTTACAACAATATGTATTTATATAGCATCTTTAGTGGAATAAAATGTCATAACATGACAATTATAAAACAAAATTTGGCATTGGCATAAAGAACAAGAATAAAGAACAATGCAGCACAGGAACAGGCCATTCAGCACTCCAAGCCTGCGCCGATCTTGATGCCTGCCTAAACTAACCTTCTGCACTGCCGGGGCCCATATCCCTCTATTCCCTTCCTATTCATATATTTGTCAAGATGTCTTAAAACGTCGCTTTCGTATCTGCTTCCACCACCTCCCCTGGCAGCAAGTTCCAGGCACTCACCACCCTCTGTGTAAAAAAACTTGCCTCGCACATCCCCTCTAAACTTTGCCCCTCGCACTTTAAGCCTATGTCCCCTAGTAACTGACTCTTCCACCCTGGGAAAAAGCTTCTGACTATCCACTCTGTCCATGCCACTCATAACTTTGTAAACCTCTATCATGTCGCCCCTCCACCTCCGTCGTTCCAGTGAAAACAATCTGAGTTTATCCAACCTCTCCTCATAGCTAATGCCCTCCAGACCAGGCAACATCCTGGTAAACCTCCTCTGTACCCTCTCCAAAGCCTCCACGTCCTTCTGGTAGTGTGGCGACCAGAATTGCACACAATATTCTAAGTGTGGCCTAACTGAGGTCTGTACAGCTGCAACATGACTTGCCAATTTTTATACTCTATGCCCCGACCGATGAAGGCAAGCATGCCGTATGCCTTCTTGACTAACTTATCCACCTGCATTGCCACTTTCAGTGACCTGTGGACCTGTCCGCCCAGATCTTTCTGCCTGTCAATACTCCTAAGGGTTCTGCCATTTACTGTATACCTCCCACCTGCATTAGACCTTCCAAAATGCATTACCTCACATTTGTCCGGATTAAACTCCATCTGCCATTTCTCCACCCAAGTCTCCAACCGTTCTATATCCTGCTGTATCCTCTGACAATCCTCATCATTATCCACAACTCCACCAACCTTTGTGTCGTCCGCAAACTTACTAATCAGACCAGCTACATTTTCCTCCAAATCATTTATATATACTACAGAGAGCAAAGGTCCCAGCACTGATCCCTGTGGAACACCACTAGTCACATCCCTCCATTCAGAAAAACACCCATCCACTGATACCCTCTGTCTTCTATGACCGAGCCAGTTCTGTATCCATCTTGCCAGCTCACCTCTGATCCCGTGTGATTTCACCTTTTGTACCAGTCTGCCATGAGGGATCTTGTCAAAGGCTTTACTAAAGTCCATATAGATAACATCCACTGTCCTTCCTTCATCAATCATCTTCGTCACTTCCTCAAAAAACTCAATCAAATTAGTAAGACACGACCTCCCCTTCACAAAACCATGCTGTCTCTCGCTAATAAGTTTTTTTGTTTCCAAATGGGAGTAAATCCCATCCCGAATAATCCTTTCTAATAATTAGGACAGATAACCAAAAGCTTGGACAAAGAGGTAGGTTTTAAGGAGCATCTTAAGGAGGAAGGAGAAGTCGAGAGGTGGAGAGGTTTAGGGAGGGAATTCCAGAGCTTAGGGTCTTGTCAACTGAGGGCACGACCACCAGTGGTAGAGAGATTAAAGTTGGGGATGCTCAAGAAGCCAGAATTAAGAGGACCGCAGATATCGCGGAGGGTTGTTAGACATGATCAAAACTAATAATAAATTATTAGGTATGTACAAACTAAATAGGGATTTTTAAGGTACGCATCAGGAATTTAGTAAATTATTCAATTTTTTTTATAATGCTACCTACAATTAAAGTACTGGAAAGGCTCTGTTAATCAGTGTTTGCGTCGCACAGTGTGGAATTTATATTCAGTTCAGTTTGCTTTGAATTTTTTCCCCATCATAATTAGTTCAAAGAACTATTTTGCACTTTAGAAGATATCTATTTATTATTCCGCATTGTTAATTTGTAATTACGTTTCCTGGGAACAACAAAGCAGAATCTGTTGCTGCTGTTATGACCAGGTGAGCAATGTGTCTAGGGGTCTCTTGCTGTCTTTACCTAGTCTTATTGTAATAGAGTTTAGTTTTAAACTCTCTGTGTTTTGAGCTCCCCCTTTGTTTGAATCCTTGTTCACAGTTTCCAATTATAAGGCAAAGAACTGAGCACACACAGGCTTACTTTGGTTTAAAGCAGAAAGAGGAAATTTATTAAAACCTTAAACTTAAACTCTAATACGGTTCACGCCTACGGATATACGACGCACTCACGCTAGCATGCACATGCGATATAAACATGCAGATAGGAATAGAAAAGAGCAGAAGAAAAGATAAGTTGAACAGTTTGAGGCAATATCTTGTTGCTGTTTCTCGAGCTCGCTGTAGTCCTTGATTGAAGAAATAGTGTTGTGCTTCGTTGGAGCCCAGTAATCATCTTAAAACTTTGTTCATGTGGCAAACCTTTCTCTCTTTGAGTTTCACGTGTTTTCACAAGATTCAGTTCCGTGAGAAGAGATGAAGGCAGGCAGGCAGAGGAGATCTTCTCGGTCCATGAGCACACGGCGTTGTCTCAGTTCAAATCCCTTGTTGGGAGTTCAAAAACTCTGCAACGGCCAGTCAGTCATGTGACTAAAACTGGTCTGACCACTTCTGTGTATTGGAGGAACAGGGGTTTCCACATTGTCTGGTACTATGCAAATGCCCTTCCAGTCAGAGATTGCAATTTTTAAAGTTTTAATGTTCATGTGGCGAAATAATGTGTGCCTCAGTCTTGGCAGGTGGGGTTTTCCGGACACTGCACAACGTAATATAAATCCAGACAGAACTCAATTTTTCCTTAGAGCAAAGCCAAGAGTTAGGATCATAGAATGATACAGCACAGAAGGAGGCCAAAGATGGCGCTGCTCAAATAATCATAGAAAGGCAACGTAAACCCATGGCAGCACACAATGGCCGGAGAGCGCGGGCAATGGAGGGGGGAAGTGAGTGGCCGAAGAGAGCTGGAGGTGGGGGGTAGGGGAGCGAGTGGCCAGAGACAGCGGGCGGTGGGGGAGCGGGGAGAGAGTGGGTGGGGAGGGGAAGCAGGGAGTCAGTGGCTGGGGGATGGGGGGGGAGGGTTGGTGGTGCAGGGAGGAGGAGACTATACCCGCACCCGCCGCCACCAAGGTCTTCAGCCGCTCTCTCTGCGCTTTCCCCCCAGTCTCTCCCCCACTTCCCCATCTTACGCGATGATGTCATCTGTGCATGCGCCAACCAGTCCTGGCTATGCGGAATGCCACGCATGCGCAGAGAGCGTGTGCACATTTTGGCGCAGTCTGATGACGTTAGCGGTCATCTGCGTTGTCAAGAATCACTTTGTATTTTAATACACAGGGCCCTACTCTTTGCAGACAGAAAGAACATGTACAAACATTGTGCATGTTTCAGCTAAACAAAATGAGTGACAGCCATGCGCTGGTTCATTTCTCAGGGCAACGGCTTGACTAATCAGGGTCAAACCACCTCGTTTAAATTTCCAAAAAAACTTGGCAGTTAACTGTCAGTCACCATAAACTGGTGCATTCTCCACGGCAATGCCTCTACCAATCAGAGTTCACTTGCCAACCAATCAGCACTCTCTTCTCATACAGTATAAGGTTGTTGTTTTCCCTTACATTGGTATTCTTGCGGTTGGTCCTGATGAGAAGACGAAAAGCTTTGAAAGCATGTCTCTATTTTCAACAATTAGTATAATACTGGAAATCCTATTGATTTAATGAAAAAGCTTGGTTCTAATGTGCTACAGAAGATTTGCACAGTATTCCTTAGTTCTGACTAGTTAGTAGGTGCTATAGCCTTTCCCAGTTGTTGCTATCAATGGAACCAAGCGACTAATCATAACATTCACTGCGGAAACATGATTCCTATCCAATGGGATCAGTTTAGAATCCACAGTAAAGTTGTCTGGGGCTTGCTTTTAAAGGTTAACCACTTGAACAAGGTAACAGAAGGCCAGTTGGCTTTTATGGAACTGTATACCAAGATGAGTTAAAACCTTCAGAATGGGTAAGAAAGGGGATGAAATTTAACTGGTAGCTGTTGTTTACTGTGCAGTACTCAGTGGTAATTGTGAATCTGTCTGCACTCAGGCAGCAAGAGATCATACATTAATGAATGTAGATGTTTCTGATAGATTTGCTTACAGGATCAGATCTGTGATGGAGCTTTCCCCTTTCAGAATCTGGTTGAAATACCTCCACTTGATAATGGAAACCATCTCTTTCACAATAGGATCAGATAATTTCAGTATTTTCTTGTTGGTTTTGGAGTGGGGGTGAGAGTAAACTCTAGATTCTTCCTTAGAGACAGTGCTGAATTTGAATATGAGCTTCAGCTGTTCTTCAAACTTGCATTTTTCTCACATATCACTGGATGGAGTACTCGGGTGTGGCTCAAACCTGCAGGATCAATTGATCATAAAACATGGTACAAGGTTCTGTCCTCATTGAGTCTGCTCCTTTCACAGATGATCTGAAATTTGATCCACTATGAGGTCAGTTCAATTGATTTAATCTGAAGAGATAAATAATCACAGATAAACTCCATAAAATTCTTTGTAATTCTTGAATGTAATGTGGGAAAACTCCAGGATAATGATCTACTAACAAAAACAAGAAATGCTGGAATCACTCAGCAGGTCTGGCAGCATCTGTGGAAAAAGAAGCAGAGTTAACGTTTCAGGTCAGTGACCCTTCTTCGGAACTGCCAAATATTAGAAAAGTCACAGATTATAAACAAGTGAAGTGGGGGTGGGGCAAGAGATAACAAAGGAGAAGGTGCAGATTGGACCAGGCCACATAGCTGACCAAAAGGTCACGGAGAAAAGGCAAACAATATGTTAATGGTGTGTTGAAAGACAAAGCATTAGTACAGATTAGGTGTGAATACATTGAATATTGAACAGCAGCAAGTGCAAACCTGAAGAAAAACAACCTGAAAAAAACAGTGGGTAAGCAAACTGAACAAACTAAGATGAAATGAAATAAATGCAAAAAAAGATTGTAAAAAATGTAAAAAGGAATGTAAAAAAAAGGAAGAAAAAATAACTAAAAATGAAAGTAAAATGGGGGGCTGTCATGCTCTGAAATTATTGAACTCAATGTTCAGTCCGGCAGGCTGTAGTGTGCCTAATCGGTAGATGAGATGCTGTTCCTCGAGCTTGCGTTGATGTTCACTGGAACACTGCAGCAATCCCAGGACAGAGATGTGAGCATGAGAGCAGGGGGGAGTGTTGAAATGGCAAGCAACCGGAAGCTCAGGGTCCTGCTTGCGGACTGAGCGGAGATGTTCCGCAAAGCGGTCACCCAGTCTGCGCTTGGTCTCCCCAATGTAGAGGAGACCACACTCTGAGCAGCGAATACAGTATACTACATTGAAAGAAGTACAAGTAAATCGCTGCTTCACCTGAAAGGAGTGTTTGAGGCCTGGGATAGTGAGGAGAGAGGAGGTAAATGGGCAGGTATTACACCTCCTGCGATTGCAAGGGAAGGTGCCCTGGGACGGGGACGAGGTGGTGGGGGTAATGGAGGAGTGGACCAGGGTGTCGCGGAGGGAACGATCCCTTCGGAATGCTGACAGGGGAAGGGAGGGGAAGATGCGACTGGTAGTTGCATCACGCTGGAGGTGGCGAAAATGGCGGAGGATGATCCTTTGGATATGGAGGCTGGTGGGATGAAAAGTGAGGACAAGGGGAACCCTGTCACGGTTCTGGGAGGGAGGGGAAGGGGTGAGGGTAGAGGTGCGGGGAATGGGTCGGACACGGTTTAGGGCCCTGTCAATCACAGCGGGGGGAAATCCTCGGTTGAGGAAAAAGGAGGTCATATCAGAGGCACCGTCATGGAAGGTAGCATCATCAGAGCAGATGCGTCAGAGACGGAGAAACTGGGAGAATGGAATGGAGTCCTTACAGGAGGTAGGGTGTGAAGAAGTGTAGTCGAGGTAGCTGTGGGAGTCAGTGGGCTTATAATGGATATTGGTAGACAACCTATCCCCAGAGATGGAGACAGAGAAGTCGAGGAAGGGAAGGGAAGTGTCAGAGATGGACCATGTAGAGTCTAGATAGGAAGAAATAAGTTCAGTGGGGCAGGAGCAGGCTGACACAATGGGTCTGCCGGGACAGTCCCGTTTGTGGATTTTGGGAAGGAGGTAGAAGCGGGCTGTCCAGGGTTGTGGGACTATGAGGTTGGAAGCCGTAGAGGGAAGATCTCCAGAGGAGATGAGGTCAGTGACAGTCCTTTGGACGGTGGCTTGATGTTCGGTGGTGGGGTCATGGTCCAGAGGGAGGTAGGAAGAGGTGTCTGTGAGTTGATCTTCTAATATGTGCCTTGTTGTTCAGTCTACAGCAGTGCTATTCTGCAGCTGACATACCATGATCCAGGAGCAAAGAAGCCTTTGTGTTCTATAGTGTATTTGAACTTTGTAACCCATTCTTAACCAAATATTTTGGCTCCGTTTCAGTTCCCTTGAAAACAAAAAGATAGTGTTAATTGCTTTTTATTGAGCAATCAAGAAAGATGAATGACCATAGTGAAGGGCGTTACCAAGATTATTTTGGGTTTTAAAACTGTGAAGCTTGTTACAGAAAGGGAAGACTGAGAGGGTCCATCATTCTGTGGCCATGGGAAAGAAGGAGTGAAAAGTGGGAGTATAATGTATCTTGATTTCAACATAGTAAAGTTCAGTAGTGTGTTCCCTTTGAGTAGGATGGAGCTTGTTTTCAGTAGAGTTCATATTAAATTAATGTGACACGGTTCATTGAATAAATTAACGATACAAAGATTCTTTTAACCACAATCAAAGTGTTTTAAAACCTGTCAAATTCATTGTCATCAACATCTGACGCAGAGTGGGTGTGTCTTAAACTCCCGCGCATCTTCACAACACAGCCCATATTGCTGCTTAATCCCTTGCGCCCAGTTGTAAGGTAAGTAAAATATGCGTTTGTAGGATGAAAAATTGAGGCTGCCTACTAATGTAAGTATAGAACGTCATGGCTGAAAAGGGAGTCGACTTATACGCCGAGTACATGCAAAAACATGATTTTTGGGGTTGGAAAAATGGGTTCATCTTATACGCCGGGTCAACTCATATGCCATGATCTAGTGTATGTAAAATAGTATATTTCACTTTAATCAGAGAGGGTGAGTGCTACGGGGATCGAGCGGGGGAGTGGGACTGACTGGATTGCTCAGTGGAGAGCTGGCACGGACACGATGGGCTGAATGGCCTCCTTCTGTGCCATAAATGTCTCTGATTCTATGAGCATGTAGGACGGAGTATATGGAGTTTAGAAGCAACAACAGAAGACAATTTGTTTCACAAAATGACAAATCTGTCTTGAGGATGATGGGGAAGAGATCGCTTTCAACCTCTAACCTCTGATTTTATTGGCTTGTCCTGAAGTTTTGGAATCAAAAATTTAAGTTAAAGTGCTCATGGTTTTGTGGGGGGGTGGGGTGGTGATGGAGCGAGGTGCAGAAAAGCCAAAGAGAAACTTTCATTTATTTCCTGTTATTTTTCCACAGCCAGAAGTCCGGCTTGCAGAAGGATATGATGTGTTTATCCCCAAGTCACAACTGGAGTCCATATTACTAAACTACTCCCGTTCGGGAAGTCTGCTTTTTCGGAAACTCGTCTCTGCTTTTTTTGATGACCGGACACTGGCTAATTCTCTTCCGAATGGGAAAAGAAAAAGGGGAGCCAATGATAACAGAAAGGGTCTTGATCAAAACATTGTCGGAGCAATAAAAGGTAATTTTAAAAGAATACATTTTGAACAAAAGTTGCTTCCTTTCTTGAAACCAAAGGTCTGGTTTTCCTATGAAATGCATTTTAAGGAGTAATTTTAATGATTAGACTGTGCTTCAGAATTGCCCTTTGTCCTGTAAACATATAGAGAGCACTGAATAGCGCTATATTATCATGAAGCCATTGAGTCTTTCATGTGTTGTCAACTCCTTTCTGGTTCTTAAGGTGTTGTGGACAACGGTCCATCTACGTCCAAGATCTTATATCTTACCTGAAGTCCGGGGCAGTGGCAGTCAAGGGCAGATCAGGGAGGAACTGGGACTGGAGTGGAGCTGCTTAAATAAAGAGCGGGACTCGAGGCCCTTTACTTACCTTAAGTCCGAGTCAGTGGCGGTCAGCAGCAGACTCTGGCTCTGTCGACAAGCGCTCTGTTTGATAAGTGGGGAAAAAAACCTACCAGTGACATCACGGGAAATCTGTGGGCTGATTGGTGGTGGGTGGCAGCTGTAGTTGCCTGTGGATAACTGAGATAGTGCAGAGTGGAAAAAAAAACAGGTTCTTTTTAAAATAAAGCCCTAGGATAGCTACCTGTAATTTATTAGTGATTGCTAGTTGGAATAGTGCTGTTTGCACAGACTAAGGCTGTGAGTTGTGTGTGGGGGATTTCGTTGGCTGTGGGGAGAGAGGTGCTCTTTGGTCTTCTGGTTTCGGAGCTCGAGTGGCGGCAGGGGTCACTGTGGCACATCCGGAAAGCAGAGGACTACTTGGATAGTACATTTCAGGAGGTAGTCAACCCCGGTGCCTAAGCGAGCACAGTCAAAGAGGGACTGGATAGCTGTCAGACAGACAAGGTGGTCAGGTCAGGTAATGCAGGAGTCCCCGGAAGGCATCCCACTTTCTAACTCGTATTCAGTTCTGAATGGGAAGAAGGGTTCCTCTGTAGAGTGCAGCAAGAGTCATGACCAGAGCACCATGGGTGACTCAGCTGTGCAGGGAGGGAGGAGCAAGGACAAGACAGCAATAGTGGTAGGGGATTCTATAGTTAGGGGAACAGATAGGCGTTTCTGTGGTCACGGACATGATTCCAGGATGGTATGTTGCCTCCCTGGTGCAAGGGTCATGGATATCACTGAGCGGCTACAGAGCATTCTGGAGGGGGAGGGTGCACAGCCGGAGGTCGTGGTCCATATTAGTACCAACGATATAGCAAGAAAGAGGGATGAGGTCCTGCAGGTTGAGTTTAGGGAGTTAAGAAAGAGATTAGCAAGCAGGACTACAAGGGTAGTAATCTCTGGATTACTTCCAAGGCCACGTGCTAGTGAGTATATTAATAGGAAAATACACCAAATGAATGTGTGGCTGGAGAAATGGTGCAAGAGGGAGGGCGTCAGATTTCTGGGGCATGGGACCAGTTCTGGGGAAGATGTGACCTGTACAAGCCGGACGGTCTTCACCTGAACAGGACTGGGACAAATATCATTGCAGGAAAATTTGCTAGTGCTGTTTGGGATGGTTTAAACTAGATTGGCAGGGGGGATGGGAACCTGAGCGCAGTCTTAGTTAGGACAATTTCAGGGCAGGGAACAGGAGGCAGAAAATTAGCCAAATTAGCGAGTGACTCTGAAAGATAGATGAAGCAAAGGTTAAAAAGTGTGCAAAACAGGAATTTGGCAGTGTTAAAGGGTATTTATTTAAATGCAAGCAGTATAGTAAATAAAGCCGTTGAGGGCACAGATAGACAAATGGCAACACGATATCGTTGCTATAATGGAAACTTAGCTTTAGGACAGGGAAAGAATGGCAGTTCAACATCCCTGGATATAGAGTATTCAGACGTGATAGAGAGGGAGATTAAAAAAAGGAGGGGTGTAGCATTATTAGTTAAGGAATCAATGACAGCTTTGAGGAGGGATGATATGCTAAATGAATCATCAAACAAGGCCATATGGGTGGAGCTCAGAAATAAAAAGTGGGCAGCCACATTACTGGGAGTGTACTATAGACCCCCAAATAGTCAGAGGGAGCTAGAAGGACAAATATGTAGGCAGATTTCTGAGTGCAAAAACATTAGGGCAATAATAGTTGGGGATTTCAATGGCGCAGTGGTTAGCACCGAGCCTCACAGCTCCAGTGCCCCGGGTTCAGTTCTGGGTACTGCCTGTGCAGAGTTTGCAAGTTCTCCCTGTGTCTGCGTGGGTTTCTGCTGGGTGCTCCGGTTTCCTCCCACAGCCAAAGACAGGTTGATAGGTGAATTGGCCATCGTAAATTGCCCCTAATGTGGGTAGGTGGTAGGAGAATGGTGGGGATGTGGTAGAGACTATGGGGTTAATGTAGGATTAGTAGAAATGGGTGGTTGTTGGTCGGCACAGACTTGGTGGGCCGAAGGGCCTGTTTCAGTGCTGTATCTCTAAATAAGTAAATAAACAATATCAACTAGGGTACAAACAGTGTGAAGGACACAAAGGGGACAAAATTCTTGAACTGTGTTTAGGAGAACTTTTTTAGCCAGCACATAACAAGCCCAACGAGAGGGGGCGCAATTCTGGATTTAGTCTTCGGTAATGAAGCTGGGCAAGTGGATAAAATAACAGTGGGTGACCATTTTGGAGATAGTGCCCATAATACAGTTAGTTTTATCATAATCATGGAAAGGGACAAAGATAAAACAGGAGCAAAGGTTCTAAATTGGGGGAAGGCAAATTTTATGAAACTGAGAGGTGACCTAGCGAAAGTGGACTGAATACAGCTACTTGAGGGAAAATCAGTGGCAAACCAGTGGGAGGCATTCAAGAGCGAGATACTACAGGCAAAGTGTAGGCATGTCCCCACAAAGATTAAGGGTGGTACTGCCAAATCTAGAGCCCCCTAGTTATCGAAAAGCTTACAGAGTAAGTTAAAGCAAAAAAAGAAAGCTTATGACGATCACAAATATCTTAATACTTTAGAAAGCCTAGAGGAGTATAGAAAATGCAGGGGTGAAGTAAAAAAGGAAACTAGAAAAGCAAAGAGAGGACATGAAAAATTATTGGCAGGTAAAATCAAGGAAAACCTGAAGATGTTTTATCTACATTAAGAGCAAGAGGATAACTAAGGAAAGGGTAGGGTCTATCAGAGATGTACAGGGGAACTTATGCATGGATGCAGAAGATGTGGGCAGGGTTCTTAATGAGTTTATTTTATCTCTAGTTTCACAAAGGAGAGGGTTGATGCAGACATTGTAGTTAAAGACGAGAAGTGTGAAATATTAGATACGATAAGCATAATGAGAGAGGAAGTGCTTGAGGGTCTGACATCCCTGAAAGTGGATAAATCACCAGGACCGGATGGATGGCATCCCAGGTTGTTGAGGAAAGCCAGGGAGGAGATAGCAGATGCGCTGAGGATCATCTTCAAATCCTTACTAGATACAGATGAGGTACCAGATGATTGGAGGCCTGCAAACGTTGTACCATTGTTTAAAAAGGATGCGAGGGATAAGCCAAATAATTATAGGCCAGTCAGTCTGACCTCGGTGGTAGGTAAATTGTTAGAATCTATTCTGAGGGATAGGATAAACTGTCACTTAGAAAGGCACGGATTAATCAGGGATAGTCAACATGGATTTGTTAAGGGAAGGTCATGTCTTACTTCCTCAAAAACCTCAACTAAGTTAGTAACAAGGGGGATTGATGAGGGTAGTGCAGTGGATGTGGGTTACATGGATCTTAGTAAGGCATTTGACAAGGTCCCGTTTGGCAGACTGGTCAGTAAAATGAAAGCCCATGGGATATAGCGGAAGGTGGCAAATTCGATCCAGAATTGGCTCAGTGACAGGAAACAAAGGGTAGTAGTCGACAGATGTTTTTGCGAATGGAAAGCAGTGTCCAGTGGCGTTCCACAGGGGTCAGTGTTGGGTCCCTTGCTGTTTGTGGTATATATTAATGATTTGGACTTAAATGTGGGAGGCATGATTGGGAAATTTGCTGATGACACAAAAATTGGCCGTGTAGTTAATAGTGAGGAGGAAAGTCGTGGACTCCAGAATGATATCAATTGTTTGGTTGAATGGGCAGAAAAGTGGCAAATGGAATTCAATCCAGAGAAGTGTGAGGTATTGCATTTGACGAGGGTAAATAAAGCGAGGGAATACACAATAAACGGGAGGATATTGAGAGGGATAGAAGAAGCGAGATATCTTGGAGTGCATGTCCACAGGTCCCTGAAGGTGGCAGGACAGGTGGATAGAGTGGTGAAGAAGGCATATGGATTACTTTCCTTTATTGGCTGAGGTATAGAGTATGTTATGACCAGGTGAGAAGTCTAGGGGCTCCCTCTCAGCCTTTGCTTGATTTAACCGTAACAGGGTTTAATTTTAAAAACACTGTTTTTAGCTTCCCCTCAGTGAATCTTTGCTTTGCCTTACAATTAGAGCAGTGAACAATCAATTCAGACAGGTTTTTTTATATTTTAAACAAGAAAGGTAGAAGTTTATTAATTTTGAACTCTAATCCGGTTACTGACTACGAACATGCGACTAGCATGCATACGTGATAAACACATGCAGATAGAGACAGAAAAGAATAAAGAGGAAATGTTTGAGGCAATAAATGGGTTTCTATTTTACTGTCCTTTGTGTTTGCTGTGAAGTCTTTGGTTGCCGGTCAGACTTGCAATTTGTTGGGGCCCAGTGCACGCTTCAATTTGTTTCGAGGTCGGAGTCTTTTCTCTCTCGACGTTTACATGTGTTCCGTGGGTCCGGTGGCTTGGGTGAAAGCGAGCGAGAGAGAGAGAGGCTTCCTTGTTTCAGGTTCCAGTTCAAACAGCCTTCTGTGTTGCTCTGTGGCACAATTTAAAAAAAAAACCCTGGTTGTCCAGCAGGTTAATCATGTGACTAGCTGGTTTGACCACCTCTGTTTGTGGATTCTGCCATCTTAGCAGTCATTCTGGAATGTGAGCTTCCTCACCTTCAATGTCTGATGATCATAGCCCATTTTGGGTTAAGTGGACCAAGGAATAGTCCTTTGTCTCTCCAAGCACTGTCTGTTCATATGCAAATGTTTTTCCAGTCCAGCCAAGTGTCTGGTGATTTTTTTTTTTTAAACAAGTCCTTTCTTCACTCCAGAAACAGTTTAAAATCTGTGCTCATATGACAAAATTAATATGCCTCATTCTTGGCAGGTGGGGGTCTGTTTGACAAGTACAAAAACAGAGATGTGATGCTGGAACTGTATAAAACGCTGGTTAGGCCACAGCTGGAGTATTGCATGCACTTCTGGTCACCACATTACAGAAAGGACATAATTGCTCTGGAGAGAGTATAGAGGAGATTTACAAGAATGTTGCCAGGGTTTGAAGTTTGCAGCTATGAGGAAAGATTGGATAAGCTAGGGTTGTTTTCCCTGAAACTGAGGAGGCTGAGGGGTGACTTGATTAAGGTGTACAAAATTATGAGGGGCCTAGATAGACTGGACAGTTACCAGGGGACACAGATTTAGGCTGATTGGTAGAAGGATTAGAAGGGATATGATGGGAAACGTTTTCACCGAGAGGGTGGTGGGTGTCTGGAATTCACTGCCAGCAATGGTGGTGGTGTCAGAGACCCTCAATTCTTTTAAAAGGTACCTGGACATGTACCTGAGGTGCTGTAACCTGCAGGGCTATGGACCAGGTGCTGGAAGGTGGAATTGGCTTGAGTGGATAGTTTGAGGCCGGCACGAACATGTTGGGCTGACTGGCCTGTTTCTGTGCTGTACTTCTTCTATGGTTCTAAAATTATGTCTTTATCCTCACGATAATAAAAATAGTTTTAAACTGCACATATTGGGTATATTTCCTTGTGCAATTGCAAGTTGGAGAAATTGTGCACAACCATATGTATGTAATTTGACAATCACTGAGCCTACTTTGTTTTGAATCTATGCTTAGTAACAAAAGTGCAGCTGTGGAGTTTGATGGACTTATGACATGATTTTCAATTAGTTATTTAGATTTCCCCTACCTGTGTGAATATTGATGTAAGAATGTTTAATGGGTTTGTATGCAATTCTTTTTACTCCTGTTTCAGTTGAGGTATTTAGTATTCTAAGCAGTGTGATGCAAAACATGGGGCCTATTCTTGAATATGGGGGGATAAAATCCACCCTCTGCTGAACACATTTCTTTTTCGTCAGGTCAGCCATGGTTCAGAGGGTCGCTCTCTCGCCTCTTGAGTCGGAAGGTTGTGGGTTCAAGTCTCACTCCAGGATTTGAGCACAAAAACCTCGTCTGACACCCCAGTGCTGTACTGAGGGAGTGCATGTCCTTCAGTTACAAGAAATGGGATCAGCATTCCAAATGTATGCCCCTGACACACACATCTGTCTCTCCAGCACTTTCTGTCACACGTGTACAGCTCTGTGCTGTCAGGCTACCTGTCTGACATAAATCTTGGATGAGTTGTCATCATTTCTTGCAAAGTCGGTAGGACTGAAGCCATCACTTAGAGCAGCAAAGGCTAAGAGGAGATTTGACAGATGAAGGTTCATTTCACATCCATTTAACCCTATTGAAAGAAACTACTGAAGTTGAAGATGAAACAATTAAGAACAATTGGCATTATTTACCCACATATTTTTTAAAGTTGTCTCTTCAGTGTGTTTGTTTTATATCCATATTGATATAATTTTTAACTTTTGCACAGATCCAACAGTATTAACAGTATTCTCACTAACATAAATTTGAGACATCAATTAACTAAAATGGAAAAAATTCAGTTTTCACAGAAAAATATTGCACATTAAATCAGATTGACAGACTTCCTGGACCAAAGGATTGGATACAGATTCTCCAAGATCAAATTAAACTAGCAAGAAAGCGCTTAAAAAGAGGTTCTGGTAAGTAAAGGTATTCTGTAATCTCATATTACTGAAGAAGTGGGTTTGATGAAAGGGTGAAAATCTGGTACTTTTTGAATGGAACTGTGTGTTCACTTTCAAACATTGTGAAATACCATACTATACATCAGAATATATGTAATGTTACCTGGCTACTACAAAGTCCCCATGAATTCTACAAAAAAAAGATTCTGCATTGGAAAAGTAAGATTTATTCTGAGAAATAGGAAGGAATAATAGATGGCAACATCATCACATTTTCCTTTCACTTCTCTGCAGTTGTAGTAAAACTTTAATTATTCGGCTTGATTCTTTGTGCTTCCATAAAATGCTGAGTCCACCTTTGTTGGGTGATTTGGATGTGGGGGTGGGGAGCATGATACTGAAATTTACTGTTGACAAAAAACAAGGGGCATGAAACACTAAAATACTTCAGGGCACATTTAGGTTAGCAGATTGGCAACAGGTGCAATATAATGCAGAGAAATGTGAGGTAAAGCATTTTAGTATGAAACCAAGGAATGAGCTTCTACCACTGTACTGCGAGATCCCACGACAGGATCTCCGAGAACCTCCCTAACTTGGCTCCAGTAGGTTCAGGCTTCTAATATTCAGGTGTCTGGGCTACATGTGTGGGTGTCAGTTGAAGACAGAGTGAGCCTATACTGTCTGGAGTTAAAAGAATGAGAGGGCTTGATATGATAGATGCTGAAAGGCTCTTTCCCCTGGTTAGAAAGTCTAGAACTAGGGGGAATAGTCTCAGGATGTAAGGGGGTCAGACATTTAGGACTAAGATGAGAAAGTTTTTCACACAAAGGGTTGCAAATATTCTCTATCTCAGGGCCGTATGGCCTACTCTTGTTCCCATTTCTTATGTAAAACTGGGCTTGGTTATAATGTTGAATGTTGCATGCTAACAGTAAATTTTTGCACGCCTTACTTTAAATCTTCAAATTATTTCCATAGAAAATCATAGTAGTCTGATCCGTCTAATTATTTTCAACCTCTGAATTAGGTACGTATCTAACTCATTTTGTACTGTTGTGTTTCTAGTCCTGGAACCATTTGAATCCAGTGCGAAGATTGGAAGTAATTTCATTCTAAATACAGGTAATGCTTTACCATGTTTGTCATACCTGAACACGTTTCAGAAACACTTGTCATTCTGTTACAAATTACTATATTTTTTCAAACCAATGGCTCCTCATGTTATTCGTAACAAAAGATGCATTATGCAAAGGATCTAACATGAACCTTAGCTAACAATTAGAAATTGTGGAATTATTTCCAGACGAAAGAAGGACCCGATTAATTCATGAGTGCTAATCACACACGTAAATTTCATATTCCTCACTGAGTAGAAATTACATGTTTTTGTTTTCAGACATGGTTACTGAGACCTATTGGATGCTCAGGCCAGTATTCCTAATAGTTGGCAATGAGCCATACTGCTTCTCACCTCTATCCAGTCCTGATTTTTTTAAAAAGTTCCTTTTGTGGGAAATGCATAGCTCAGTTTGATACAAAATAAAATGTGCTTTAGCAGAAACAGTAAGAAGATTTCAGCACTGATCCTCAGCTTGAACAAAGTCAGATGTTGAGATGCTACAATCATTTCTGGACTAGGAAGTGAAAAAATCCACTATGGCTCCTGCTCCTAATCACTATACATTAAGCCCCTACTACAAAATACAAGTGTGTGCATCTGATGTGAAGGGAGAATTGGGCTCAGGAAGATAGCTTCCAACATTCAGTTGAGGCTGTTGCATATAAAGAATGACTACTGGAGCACTGGTAAAACTGTATCTTAGAAAAAGTCAGTGCTCTACTGTAGCGGGGAGAAACACTGGAAAAAGAAAATAAACAGACACATTAACAAGGTTTATTTCTCTCTGGCTCGGTATAAAGATAATGAGAAATGCAGTTTCATCAGAATTCAGCCAGTACGTAAAATTAAAAGGAGAAATGCAGATTAAAATGTACTGTTGCAATAATATTTGCATTTATCCCGCTGAAATGTTTCAAACCACATTACACAATGAATTACCTTTGGAGTACGATGCCTGTCATATATGCAAACACAACAATGTCCTACAAAACATAACGTGATGAATCAGTGGTTAATTTCTTTTTGATGGTGTTGGTTAAGGGAGGAATGTTTGGTCAGGAGAGTTATGGAGAGTCTGTAGCGCAGAAACAGGCCATTCGGCCCAACTGGTCTATGCTGGTATTTATGCTCATACGAGCTCCCTGCTTTTCTCCAAATAGTGCCATGGAAATCTTTAATATCCGAATGAACCAGCAGAACAGGGAGACGGGACCCTGGTTTTAACATTTCGTCTGAAGCTCCATCGATGCAAAACTCCTTCTGAACTGTACTGTAATATTACCATAGAGTACATGTTGAAACCCTGGTGTTGGGGATGCAATCCAATTGCTTGATGAACAATCCTCTGCAGACAAAACTAGAATGGGTCTGTGGTCAGGTTGTTTACAAGTGTAACAGAGTAATGAATTGTTGGGTTGCTTTGGAGGAAGTAAAATACAAGTTTCTTGTTTTCATGCACACATTGAGAACCCATGGTCAGTTATTGCCTGTCAAGAAGGGAACTTTTTAAAGGTGCAGCCATTAAAATATACTTTTTGCAATGCACAGGGATTGCATTCAAAACACCCCTAACATGCATTGGAATGCTGACTCCAGGAGACACCTTGAGTTAGAACTTGCTTTGCAAATTGCAGTGTGTGATATTTCTTTGATCGTGTATACGCCTGTGAGTGAGAACACAGACCAGGACATAATTAGAGCATTCCAGCCTCGAGCCCAAGTGTGGACACAGTCTTCACCTTCCCTGACTTCCTTCTTAGGTGAGGACATGCAAGGTGGCCTCCTCAGAGGGGATCGAGGCTCAAAACTTGAGTCTGTTCACTTGTAATATGTGTTGTCATGTCCTGCAAGGAGTATAGTCTTAAGATTAACTTTTCTGATAGCTCCTGCTGTCATGAAGGTGCTTCCATTATTAATATTTTTTGAGGACCTGTGTTTAAAAGATTGTGAAAACTGGTTCATTTGAAAGATTGAGGAGATGCCTGGATTTGCTTTTGTTTAAAAGGGTTACTGGAAGAACACATTGAATTTTTTAAAAAAACACACTTACTGGATGAGACAATGAAGTGCTAAATAAACAAAGGAGCCTTGCTGGCCAATAGAGTTGTTTACAGACAAGTCACATGTCTAGGTTTATGGTTGTCAGGAGTTTTGGTTTTCTGATTTGGCTTGGACTGTTTGAATGCTCAGTTGGTGTATAGGCTGCTAAGAGAAGCCACCCAACTCATTTTGAAAAATCTTCTGAGAATCCAGTGTGATAGCTGAAACCACTGATGCAGTAATTCTCCCAAAAAGCCTGCAAGACTACTCCTCGTGTCTCCTGAATAGAACTGCTCCAGAAAGATCCCAGTGACAGCTGTCTACGTGCACCTGGACGCCAGATCAAAGGCCATCTGGAACATTCCATATCTTATCCTTTTTCTTCAAGAATTGACAATAACTTGGCCAAAGTATTTTTTTTTTAAAGTTGATCTCCACAGAGCCAGTTTTATCATTTTTCTTTTTTTTTCTTTAACCGGTGTGTGTTAGGTTATTTTAGAATTGTGGATATTTATACTTCCACATTTCAAACTGTGTGTTAATAAGCTTTACATCTTTATTCAATAAGTCTTGTTTTATAATAAATCAATAATTTTGTTTATTAAAGAAACCTGGTTGGCAGATTTTTATTCTGGAAATTAATATAGATTAAGTATATAATTGGCCATATTGGTAACTGGATAAAACATTTAAGTATATGTTGTGACCAGTGGAGTAGGGGAACTAGAGAAAGACAGTTCAATCCTCCAACCTTGGTCGTAACACTACTTAAAACCAAAAGATGCAGAAGGATCACAAGGCTTCACAATACTATATTTAATATTTAAAATAACAAAAGTTAAATGTCCCATCAATCTTTTTGATTCATGCCTTTGTTACCTCTAGACTTGACTACTCCAATGTTGGTCTCCCACATTCTACCCTCCATAAACTTGAGGTCATCCAAAACTCTGCTGCCTGTGTCCTTACTTGCACCAAGTCCTGTTCCCCTGTCACCCTCTACTCGCTGTCCTACATTGGCTCCCGGTTAAGCAAAGTCTTGATTATAAAATTTTAATTCTTGTTTTCAAATCCCTCCATGGCCTCGCCCCTCCGTATCTCTGTAATCTCCTCCAGCCTCACAACCCTCCGAGATATCTGCAACTGGCCTCTTGAGCATCCCCTATTTTAATGGTTCCACCATTGGCGGCCGTGCCTTCAGCTGTCTGGGCCCTAAGCTCTGGAATTCCCTCCTTAAACCTCTCTACCTCTCTTTCTTCCTTTAAGACACTCCTTAAAACCTACCTCCTTTTAACCAAACTTTTGCTCATCTGCCCCAATATTGCCTCATGTGGCTTGGTCTCCTATTTTGCTTCATAACTCCTTAGCACCTTAGGACATTTTATTACGTTAAAGGCGCGATATAAGTTGTACTTGAAGAATTAGGGAAGAGATCCTTCACCTGATTGGGCCCAGATTCCTCCAGGTGAGGCAGATGATTGCAATACTGGAATAAAAACAAGAAATGCTGGAAGTACTCAGGAGGTCTGGCAGTATCTGTGGAGAGACCTGCCAGACCTGCTGAATATTTTCAGCATTTCTTGTTTTTATTTCAGATTTCCAGCATTTGCAGTATTTTGCTTTTATTTTAGTGCAATACTGGAAGATGGGAACTGATCAAGCAACCATAGAAAGTGTGCTACTACACAAAATTACTCTTCTGATAATGAATGTACAGCTAAGGAGCTTGGAAATATCGAGAAGAGATTTAAAGTAGATTGCCAATGATTAATATAAATGTCAGTAATCAGTTTGATTTGCAGAATGAGTTTTATTTTTGCAGGTGGCGATATTTGTGTTCGGTATTTGTTTGACGATTCCACCATTCATGCCCTTTCACTGAAGTGTCATCTTGACTCAGTTGATACTGTTCTAACCCCTGCATTGGAAGGATTTGGGTTCAATCTCCATGTAGGCCTCAGCAATTATTCTAAGTGAACAGCTCAGTCAGTTCTGTGGGAGTGCTGTATTGTTACATGAGACTTTAAGCTGATGTGGATGGATAGAATTCCTTAGCGATATTCAAACAAGAATAGAAAGTTCTCCTGATCAACATTCCTCCCTCAACTAACATCATCGAAACAAGTTCTCTAATCATTCTTTTGTTTCTGGGACCTTGCTGTGTCCAAATTGGCTGTCATATACGTTACATAACAGTGGCTGCATTTTAAGAAAAATCAGTTGGTTATAAAGTGCTTTGGAATAACGTGAGGACATGATAAGATGCTTTGTAAATGCTGGTTCATTCCTTTGTGCCCGTAAAGAAGTAACTGTGACTATTAAAGGAAGAGCTGTTCCCAATAGTCTACAAGAAACACTCAAAATCACCTTTTCCATTCTTAACTAGTTGTGCATAAGTTACAGCATTTGTTAAAACCATATAGATACAGCAGTTATTCAAGAGGCGTTTCCTTCTCCAAGGCATTGATTTTTTTTCCTTCAGTGAAACACATTTTCTGGACTAGGAAATTTCCCGATCTGTACTTCTCCATATGTTAACCTTCTCTGGTACACTGCTTTAACAGTTAACGGAATTGTACTGCAGATTGGTAGAAACCTGCAACAGAAAATTAGTGAATTCTCCAAAATATTTTGTAGTTAACAATATTTCAATGCTTAAAAGTGGTTTTTAAATCAGTTAAACTGATCTACCACATCTTATGGATGACACAAGAAAGAACATATTAGACCATCAATTAGGACAGACAGGCACTGCTGGTTACAACTTCCATGTCAAAAGACCTTTGGCATCATGTGTCTCTGAAGCTTTTGTTCACAGCTCGCCAGGTATGGGTTGCTGGAACTGTGATTCAAGGTAGGGAGGTTCAGGATGTGAGAGAAATGAAGAGGACAGCAGACAAAATTCCTTATGATAAAGCACTTGGAATTGTTCTCAAAGAATCCCAGAATGGTTAAGCAAAGAAGGAGGCCATTCAGCCCGTCGTGTCTGCGTCGGCTCTCTACAAGAGCAACTCGGCTAGTCCCGCTCTGCCACCCTTTTCCCCGTCGCCCTTGAAATTTTTTCTCGTCCGATAATTATCCAATTCCCTTTTGAAAGTCACAATTGAATCTGCCGCCACCACACTCATCAGGCAGTGCATTCCAGATCGTAACCACTTGCTGCATAAAAAAAACTTTTTCCTCATGTTGCCATTGGTACTTTTGTCATTCACATTATATCGGTGTCCTCTAGTTCTCAGCCTGGACATCTGTATGTATGGCATTTAACAGGGAGGAAAACACTAGCTGAATTTATTTGCATATAAAACTACTTCATGAAGTATCATATCTCTATGTATTCATTCATAATTAAGTGCAGTATCCTGTATAGTACTTGCTCTTTGAGATGCTTTCTCCTTTTAACTGTCTCCCAGTTGACCAGCTCTTGAAAATAATGGAAATTCATGGCCTTTCTTCGTCAGAAAATATTTTAGAAATTTTGTGTTGTTTGGGTTGTTTGACTCAATTAGCTGATTTTTTTTTCTAACACTGAAATGTGTGTTTTGTTTTAGGAGGGAGCACTAACGCAGCCAGCTCAAGTGACATATGGGATGCTTCAGAATCGGTCCGTACAGTTCAGATGTGATGTTTGGACAGCTGTTTTTCTAATGGAACGCGATCCTTGTAGTTGGATCAAAGGCAGTCCTTTACTCATTCATATTCATTTTCTCTCTCTCAATGCCTCCCAAGGCATCTACAAAATCAGTTGTGATGTTCCTTTATGAATCTTTCATTCATTTAACATTCAAAGTTAACTATAATATTTTTCTGATAAATCTGTATTTATTTTGTTTGAAATAACCATTTTGTGCTGCTGTCAAGAACACTGTAAAGAAGTTGCTACTGGACATTACAAAACGGGCACAGAATTCCTGATAATTCAACAGGTAACACCAAACAATTTTTTTAATTGAAGAATTGTACAGAATGTGCCAAAGCAACTTTTCTTCTTGCATATAATTCAAATTGAGTTCCATATTCAGTGGTTTCCCTAAAGAGTACAAATTCATCTAGAACGGTCAATGTGAAATGGGCAAGAGCAAATTGGCAGCCTGTTTTGCACTCAACCTGATTTTTCTTTTCCTTTGACCTATATCACCGTTTATTGTCACAGGGTCAATTCCTGGAAGTCCCTACCTTGCAGCACTGTGGATTAAACCTGCACAGTGCCAACTGCAGCGGTTCAAGTGGAAGGCCCACCTTCTCGAACGTAACTTGAGATGGATAGTAAATACTGGCCTTGACAGTGACTCTCACATCTCAAGAATGCATATATATTTTTTAAAAAGCCACACTAGACAAGTTTATACACGTATACCTTCACTAGCAATTGTAATAGCATAATAATTAAGAACGATGCCTCTTCCAGCATAGTTTCAATTTCTTTTACTTGTCATGTTTGTGAATTGTTCAGTAGATTTTAAGTGAGGAATCTGTGATAACTGTGAATTTTAAATAGCAGAACCAGTATTATGCAATTACTACTGACCCAGATTAGTATTTAATCCAGCTCCTCTTAGCTATCAGCAGCACTGAAAACAAAATGGGCACATTTCTCTGAAGATGCTGTTCAGCACCAACCATGTTCAGATGCTCAGACATTGAGTGTGATTAAAAAGCAGTTTAAAAGAAAGTGCTTGCTTGACCGATTGATTTTACTGACTAATAGTTGAGGGAAAAAATGTGTATTAATTATAATAACTGTTTGAAAATAATTTATAATGGTAATTTGTTTTTCAGAGGCTCATTTATTAATTGTCATTAGATTTTAAAACTGAATTCTTTCAATTTCGATCTTTTTAAAAAAAATCATTTTATAAGATCATTGAGGAATGTAAATAATTTGGATTTTTATTAGAAATTGTGAAATCGGTTGAAAACTGGAGCAAAAATTATTGTAATATTGTCAGTTATAGTTTTAATATGTAATACTTGTAGCAATTTTTATTATAAAGATGAATATAACTTAATAGCTATTTCTTGTGTCACTTTATTGATGAACTGCTAAAGCCTAGAAATTACTATTTACCATAATACATTTGCATAATATTGCTTTGCCTGCACGTTAACAGAAATGTTAATTCATTTTAATGCCACTATTTAAATAGCAGGTAGTAGAATGTCTTCCTGTGATTTAATAGTATAAGCACAGTTGCCTGTACAAAAGGTAACACCAGTAAAAATAATCATCTCTGTACATGATGCTACAATTTTGTAGTAGCTTTGACCATATTGGCTCATGACCTTTGGGAAGGACACTGTAATCACTGGAACGCAGAAAACCAGTTGCATTTGGTCCTGGTCCATTCTTAGGAAATAACTTTAAAGATGGCCTTTAAAGTTTTAAAAAGCTTAGATCTTTTTAATTCTGCACACTTTACCTTTCCCTCCCTTTCCACACACTATATCTCTTCCCACTACTTTACTTGACACCAAAATGGAATTGCCTGGGAACGCTTGCCTCTTGTGACTACTGTCAGTGCTATCTATGATTAATAATAGGACATACATTTCTGAAAGTGAAGACTGATACCATTTTTGTTCTCCCATCTCACCTGGAACTCTAGAAGTTTACAGCACAGAGAGACCATTTGCCCCTTTTCATCTGTGTTAGCTCTTTGCTAGAGCAATCGCAAGCTAATCCCATTGCCTTCCTGCCATAATGCTGTATCTTTCTCTGCTAAGAAATATACTCAATTTTCTTTAAAATGACGTCTGCTTAAACCACACTGTAGAAAAGCATGGTTTATGGCTTTAGCGACCTGCATTCACACTTTATAAATTGTGTATTTCAACCTCCAGTCTCGTGGTTCATCCATACCATTCAGCATCTTTCTATAGAGTGTATACTCCCATTTTGTTTGTGTTCCCAAAATGTATTATCTCACAGTTGGCTGTATTGCATCTGACACCTTTCTGCTCATTCTATTAACCTATCCAAGTCCTCCTTACTTTCTCTCAGAAATCCACTGAAAAGTAAACAGCTGATTTACTTCTTTCAAAACTAAAATTTTTCATTTTTATAAAAATGTCTCACTGGAACATTGCAGAGCTGAGGGAGCATTCTGAATTCAGACCCAAAGACAGATGGAGGAGCCGATTGGATCAGGGCCAAAGGTGAAGCAAAGGCCGACCTTTTAAGCTTCTTTCACCCCGACATAACTCCAGATCATGTCATCTTACAGGATGTGAAATCTGCTGTTTGGGGGAATAGGTGGTCAGTTAGTGGAAGATAATAAAACTAAGCCAATTTAAAAATAAAATGTAGCGCACCCAAATGACTCAGTAGTCAAATACTCTGCTGTCATGCTGCACAACACAGATGGAGAAAACCCCCAAGTTCAGTCTATCGCAAACGAAAAAAAGTTTTGCATTTATGTAGCACCTTTCACATCCACCTGACATCCCAAGGTGTTTTACAGCCAATGAAGTGTAGTCATTGTTGTAATGCGGGAAATGTGGCTGCCAATTTGTGCACAGAAAGCTCCCACAAACAGCAATGTGATAATAACCATATAAACTGTTCGTGATTTAAAAAAAAAATTCATGGTGATTAAGGGATAAATATAGGCCAACATACCAGGGATAACTTGCCCTGCTCTTCTTTGAAATCATACCATGGGATCTTTTACATCCACTTGAGACAGTAGATGGGGCCTCCATTTCACATCTCATCCAAAAGACAACACCTCTGACACTGCACCAGTGACACGAGGGAGTCAGGTAAGAAATTAGCAAGCAGGACCTCAAAAGTAGTAATCTCAGGATTACTCCCAGTGCCACGCGCAAGTGAGAACAAAAATAGAAGGATAAGACAGATGAATGCACGGCTGGAAAGTTGGTGCAGGAGGAGAGCTTTAGAATCTTGGGACATTGGGACCAGCTCTGGAGGAGATGGGGCCTGTACAGGCTGCACCTGAACAGAACCGGGACTAAGTTCCTTGCGGGACATTTTGCTAGTGCTGTTTTATTTATTTATTAATACAGCACTGAAACAGGCCCTTCGGCCCACCGAGTCTGTGCCAACCACCAACCACCCATTTATACTAATCCTACACTAATCCCATATTCCTACCACATCCCCACCTGTCCCTATACTCCCCTACCACCTGCCTATACTAGGGGCAATTTATAATGGCCAACCTGCAAGTCTTTGGCTGTGGGAGGGAACCGGAGCACCCGGCAAAAACCCACACAGTCACAGGGAGAACTTGCAAACTCCACACAGGCAGTACCCAGAATTGAACGCAGGTCGCTGGAGCTGTGAGGCTGCGGTGCTAACCACTGTGCCACTGTGCTGCCGTTTAAACTAGTTTGGCAGGGGTATGGGGACCTGAGGGTAGACTCAGTTGGGACAAAATCAGAAATGAAAATGGAAGGCAGAAAATTAATGGATGAGTCTGGAAGACCGAGGAAACAAAGAGTAGAAAATAAGTTTGGCAGTGCTCAAGGGTATCTATTTCAATGCAAGTATAGCAAATAAAGCAGATGAGCGGAGGGCACAGATAGAACCGTGGCAGCATAATATAGCTATCGGAGAAACATGGCTAAGGAGGGACAGGAATGGCAGCTCAACGTTCCTGGTTGCAGGGTTTTCAGACGTGATAGGGAGGGGGATAATAAAAGAGAGGGAGTGGCAATTTTAGTCAAAGAAACAATTACAGCTGTGAGAAGGGATATATTGGAAGGTTCACCAAATGAGGCCATTTGGATTGAGCTAAGGAACAAAAAAGACCCCCAAACAGTCAGAGGGAGATAGAAGATCAGATATGTAGGTAAATCTCTGAGAAGTGCAAGAACAATAGGGCAGTAATAGTAAGGGATTTTAACTACCCCAATATTAACTGGGATAGTTTTAATGTGAAAGGAATTGAGGGAGCAGAATTCTTGAGATGCATTCAGGGGAACTTTTTTGACCAGTATGTAGCAAGTCCAACAAGAGACGGTGCAGTTTTAGACTTAGTTTTAGGAAATGAAGATGGGCAGGTGGAAGGAGTGGCAGTGGGAGAGCATTTTAGTGGTAGTGATCATAATTCATTCAGTTTTAACATAATTATGGAAAAGGACAATGATAGAACAGGAGTTAGAGTTCTTAATTAGGGCAAAGCCAATTTTACTAAGCTGAGGAGTGATTTGGCGAAAGTGGACTGGAAACAGCTAGAAGGTAAATCAGTGTTAGAGCTGTGACAATCAACCAAAGGGGACATTCAAGGGGTTCAGAGTAAACATGTTCCCACAAAGAAAAAGGGTAGGACAGCCAAATCTAGAGCCCCATGGATGTCCAGAAAGCTGAGAGGAGTATAGAAAATGGAGGAGTGAAATCAAAAAGGAAATTAGGAAAGTTAAGAGAGGGCATGAAAGAATATTGGAAAGCAAAATCAAGGTGAACCCAAAGATGTTTTATCAATACATTAAGAGTAAGAGAATAATTAAGGAAAGAGTAGGGCCCATAAAAGACCAAAAAGGTAACCTGTGTATAGGGGCAAAAGATTTTGGTATGGTTCTTAATGAATACTTTGTGTCTGTCTTCACAGAAGAGGGGGACAAGGCAGATATTGTAGTTAAGGAGGAAGAGTGTCAAGTGTTGAATGTGATAAACATAGGGAGAGAGGAAATATTAATGGGACTAGCATCTTTGAAAGTTGAGAAATCACCAGGGCCAGATGAAATGTACCCCAGGCTGTTAAAAGAAGCAAGAGAGGAAATAGCAGAAGGTCAGACCATCATTTTCCTGTCCTCACTGGATACAGATGTGGTGCCGGAGGATTGGAGAACTGCTAACGTTGTACCTCTGTTTAAAAAAGGAGCAAGGGATAGACTGAGTAATTACAGGTCGGTCAGTCTAACCTCAGTAGTGGGCAAATTATTGGAATCTATTCTGAGAGACAGGATAAACTGTTATTTGTCGAGGGACGATCTTGTTTGACCAACTTGATCGCATTCTTTTGAAGAAGTAACAAGGAAGATAGAAGAGGGTAGTGCAGTTGATGTAGTCTACATGGATTTTAGCAAGGCTTTTGACAAGGTCCCACATGGCAGACTGGCTGGCTAAAAAAATAAAATCCCATGGGATCCAGGGGAATGCAGCAAGGTGGATACAAAATTGGCTCAGTGACAGGAAACAAAGGGTAATTGTTGACGGGTGTTTTTGCAACTGGAGGGCTGTTTCCAGTGGCGTTCCGCAGGGCTCAGTACTGGGTCCCCTGCTTTTTGTGGTATATATTAATGATTTGGATGTAAATGTAGGGGGCATGAGCAAGAAGTTTGCGGACGACATAAAGATTGGCCATGTGGTAGATAGCGAGGAGGATAGCTGTAGGAAGATAGTGATGGTCTGGTCAGGTGGGCAGAAAAGTGGCAAATGGAATTCAACCTGGAGAAGTGTGAGGTGATGCATTTGGGGAGGTCAAACATGGCAAAGCAATACACGATTAATGGGAAAATACTGAAAAGTGAAGAGGAAGTGAGGGACCTTAGAGTGAATGTCCACAGATCCCTGAAGGTAGCAAGACGGGTCGATTAAGGTGGTTAAGAAGGCATATGGAATCCTTTCCTTTATTAGCTGAGGTATAGAATACAAGAGCAGGGAGGTTATGCTGGAACTGTATCACTTATTGGTTAGGTCACAACTTGAGTATTGTGTGCAGTTCTGGTCACCTCATCACAGAAAGGATATAATTGGACTAGAGAGGGTACAGAGGAGATTTATAAGGATGTTGCCAGGACTGGAAAATTGCAGCTATGAGGAAAGATTGGATAGGCTGGGTTGTTCTCCTTGGAACAGAGAAGGCCGAGGGGAGATCTGATTGAAATGTACAAAATGGTAGAAAAGTTAGAGGGGAGATGAGGAAAAGCCTTTTCACCCAGAGGGTGGTGGCAGTCTGGAACTCACTGCCTGAAAGGGTGGTTGAGGCAGAGACCCTCAACTCATTCAAAAGGAGTCTGGATGCGCACCTCAAGTGCCGTAATCTGCAGGGCTGCGGATCAAATGCTGGAAGGTGGGATTAGAATGGGTGGATCATTTTTCAGCTGGCACAGACACAATGAGCCAAGTGGCCCCTTTCTGTGCCTTAAACCTCCTATGATTTTCTAAGATCTAACATAGTCTGCCATTAGACTTGCCCGTAAATGGTTGGGATGTGGTAGGAATATGGGATTAGTGTAGGATTGGTATAAATGGGAGGTTGATGGTCGGCACAGACTCGGTGGGCCGAAGGGCCTGTTTCAGTGCTGTGTCTCTAAATAAATAAATAAATTTTGGCTTTTAAATTTTTTGCACAGCAAGTTGCTGAAAGTGCGAACTGATAACAGCGTAGCGAGGGAAACCAGGCATCTGCGACCGGAGTGAGAACAGGGTAAGCAACTGTGGCTCTCAGTCAATCAGGATTATGAAATAAGAACAGACGAAGAAGTGTAAATTAGAGTCAGTGAATTCAATGTCAGTTCAGGTACAGTAAGCGAAATAAAGAGAGGGAAAGAAATATTGGATTGAGAGAGATTTAAAAAAAGACTGAAGGGAAAAGTAAGAAAAAGTTTTAAATTATATTTTTAAAATCTCCACCATCAATTAAAACATGAAGGAATGGGACTCCACACTGGTAATAGTTATTTGTCAGTGCTGGAGAGGTTTATTGACAGTAATTAACAGTTATCACATTATTAAAAGGGGATTTGTGTTGAAATTATAGGACTTAATTTTATGTGATGAGTTTACTTTGTATCTACTATACAAGTACAGCAATCTCACACTATTCAATGCATTTGAATGGTGAGACAGACAGAGAGATGCTATTTTTGCGACCCTGATGGCGGAGTGGTGCAACAGGGATAGCAACTCTTGGATATCTGCATTGAACTGTGCACCTGCCCACCACCTGAAATTGTTGTACCATTTCTGCCATTAGCCTCACTGTTATTTTGACAGCAAATTCTGGCCCTTCCTAGTTTACTTATGCAAGCACTTGTTCTTGTATACTTTAGATGTGACTCACTGGGCTATAAATTTGATGCTGCCGCACTCGTTTCACATTCAATTTACGTAAAACAGGTGACTAAGCATCCAATATGGCAGAGGGTGTGCAAATAATCTTTCCATGCCAAAGGTGTGCCGACTGCCATTTGCAAATATGTGGCCTAATCCCTGTTTGATACCATCTTTGCAAAGTTTGTCAGTTACTGACTGCAGTGTGGAGAGCCCAACTCAGCAATAATCCAGATTATTTTTTGAGAAGCCCAGACTTAGCTTTTCAGGTCCTAATGGTGTCTCGATTTAGATATTAAAAGGAGACTGAAGCAGACAGGCATTTCTGACGTTTAATGGTAAACCCCCATGAAAGTGGCAACTGGGCAATTGTCAGCATTAACAGGGCATGAAGGCTACAACCTCATTTTGAGGCCATTACTGTCTTGTTAATATTGATTTTGGTAAGCTAAAATTGACAGTGCTTTTTGATTTGTCAAGATGTGTCCAGGTTCTTATTTCATTCATTGACAACAGCTTAAAGAGAGTAGTCACTAATTGGCCCAACTCTTTTTCCTTAGCTATCTTTTAGATGCTCACCCATTGTGAACATATTTCTCTTTACTGTATTTAATTTTTGCTGCTCTCCTTTGAAAGTTAGCAACCAGTGCTCCACTGATCACTTGGATAAGCAGCTGGAGTCATTTTGATGTTCCGCAATTTTATCAGTTGGTTCCATCTCCATCCTGCTCTATATTTTCCCTCTGCACCCCATAGTTCTAAAGCCCCTAAGGAGTAACATTTGTCTTACAATAGATACTTTTAGTGATTTTTATTTTATTTACTTCAGAGGGCAGTTAAGAGTCAACCACATTGCTGAGGGTCTGGAGTCACATGTAGGCCAGACCAGGTAAGGACAGCAGATTTCCTTTCCCAAAGGACATTAGTGAACCCGATGGGTTTTTGCAACAATCGACAACAGTTTCATGGTCATCATTAGACTAGCTTTTTTTAAATTCCAGATTTATTAATTGAATTCAAATTTCACCATCTGTCATGGTGGGACTTGAACCCATGTTCCCAGAGCATTAACCTGGGCTCTGGATTATTAGTCCAGTGACATTACCACTATGCCACTGCCTCCCCAATGATAAGCTGTTCCACGTTCATGTTTTTACAAGTACAAAAAGTTAAACTAGCACCAACTTCTAAAAGAACCTTCTGAAAAGTTGTTAAAACTGTCAACGCCTCCATGGCTGCCATTATCTTGATCATAATTAGATCAAATCCAACTTCAAAAAGAAAAATATTTATCCTGCAGCAAGCTTACCTATGAATAATCAGTGAATCTCAATTCTAAACGTATCATAATGCTTAAAAATGGGAAAAGACCATTAAGACCAACCAGCCTGTCCTTGAGAGTTTACTTGCAGTAATGGTGTTGTTGTTTAGGAAATCCAATGCCTTGCTATTGGTCTCTCTCCAAAGATGGGTTTTACCTATTGGTGTTCTCACAATACACTTCAATCTTCTCTCCAAGAACACACTGAATTACCAACTGAAACCATTAATGTTGTCCATTTCAAAAGGTATCCCGTTACTTTATCTCATACGTGTATTACCTTTTAGTGAAAAAGTTCTGCCTAACTTCCCTTCCTACTCCTAACATCCTAATTATTGTCTTTTCGAGCATTTGAATCCTTTGACAGAGTGAAGATTTTGCCAGGATCAGCTTTGTCAGTGCTCTTCATAAACTTGAAAACTTCAATTTGGTCACTCCAAAACTTCCCCTTCTCCATAGGAACATGTCAACTTCCTTTATCCTTCCTCAAAATTTAAGCTTTTGATTCAAAATGCTACTTTCTGTACCCTCTTAAAGGCCATTCTTCAGCCACCGTTAATTATCTTCAATCAATTTCTTGTTTAAAGCCTCAGCTTAATTCCTTTGTGGTCAGGCTAATGTTAACAATGAAATAAACTCAAACAGCAGAAAATGCTGGAAATACTCAGCAGGTCAGACTGCATCTGTGGTGAGAGAAGCAGAGTTAATGCTTCAGGTCTTTATTTAAGATTTCCAGCATTGCAGTTTTTTGCTTTTGTATCAAAAAAGTTCATCCTGTCAATAACAAACCTTAAAAATTTAGTGCAAGTACGTGAATTAATTTTTGACTATTTTAGAACATAGAACAGTACAGCACAGTACAGGCCCTTCGGCCCACGATGTTGTGCCGAACCTTTAACCTACTCTTAGATCAAACTAACTACCTACCCTTCATTCTACTATCATCCATGTACCTATCCAAGAGTCGCTTAAATGTCCCTAATGTATCTGCTTCTACTACCACTGCTGGCAGCGCATTCCACGCACCCACCACTCTCTGTGTAAAGAACCTACCTCTGACATCTCCCCGAAACCTTCCTCCAATCACCTTAAAATTATGCCCCCTGGTGATGGCCCTTTCCACCCTGGGAAAAAGTCTCTGGCTATTCACTCTATCTATGCCTCTCATCATCTTGTACACCTCTATCAAGTCACCTCTCATCCTTCTTCGCTCCAATGAGAAAAGCCCTAGCTCCCTCAATCTTTCTTCGTAAGACATGCCCTCCAGTCCAGGCAGTATCCTGGTAAATCTCCTCTGCACCTTCTCTAAAGCTTCCACATCCTTCCTATAATGAGGCGACCAAAACTGAACACAATATTCCAAAGTGTAGTCGAACCAGGGCCTTATAGAGCTGCAGCATAACCTCGCGGCTCTTAAACTCAATCCCCCTGTTAATGAAAGCCAACACACCATACGCCTTCTTAACAATTCTATCAACTTGGTAAACTTTGAGCGATCTATGGACATGGACCCCAAAATCCCTCTGTTCCTCCACACTACCAAGAATCCTGTCTTTAAGCCTGTATTCTGCATTCAAATTCGACCTTCCAAAATGAATCACTTCACACTTTTCCAGGTTGAACTCCATCTGCCACTTCTCAGCCCAGCTCTGCATCCTGTCAACGTCCCGTTGCAACCTACAACAGCCTTCCACACTATCCACAACTCCAGCAACCTTCGTGTCATCGGCAAACTTGCTAACCCAGCCTTCCACTTCCTCATCCAAGTCATTTATAAAAATCACAAAGAGCAGAGGTCCCAGAACAGATCCCTGCGGAACACCACTGGTCACCGAGCTCCATGCTGAATACTTTCCATCTACTACCACCCTCTGACTTCTATGGGCCAGCCAATTTTGTATCCAGACAGCCAACCTCCCCTGTATCCCATGCCTCCTCACTTTCTGAATGAGCCTACCATGGGGAACCTTATCAAACGCCTTGCTAAAATCCATATACACCACATCCACTGCTCTTCCTTCATCAATGTGTTTTGTCACATCTTCAAAGAATTCAATAAGGCTTGTGAGGCATGACCTGCCCCTTACAAAGCCATGCTGGTTGTCTCTAATCAAACCATGCTTTTCCAAATAATCATAAATCCTGTCTCTCAGAATCCTCTCCAATAATTTGCCCACTACCGACGTAAGACTGACTGGTCTATAATTCCCAGGGTTATCCCTATTCCCTTTCTTGAACAAGGGAACAACATTTGCCACCCTCCAATCATCCGGTACTACTCCAGTGGACAGTGAGGACGCAATATTTTGTTCTGGCTTTTTGGCACAGATAGAATAATTACTGAAAAAGGATTTATTTTAAGGTCATTTTATTAAATGATTTTGTAGCTGCTCAGTAATGGTTTTCTAGGTGGTATATCAGAGCAGCTCAACTTGTTCCCTTTCCACCTTCAGAGGAAGTGCTTGGCCTTCCTTTAGCAGCTCCTCATAACAACACTCCTGGGACTGGTGATGTTACCCCATGAAGCCAATGGGGCACAAAACCTACATCCTACCTCTCATTCCCATCACACCCCATTATTATGAATCAGGGAGCACAGTTTGAGAAAAAAAAAGAACATTCACCCCTCAAATACAATCCTTCTGATTCTTTTAAATATTTAATCCTTTCTTTTCATTATAATCTTCAATCTATTTCAGAACCAAGGGAAAATAGTTAATAACAATGAGGGAAATTCAGCAGAGAGTAAAAGTTGGTAACAATATATGAGGGAACTCAAGTTGCTGTCATGCATTATTAAATATAATTACTGGTAAATATTTGCATCTTGAGTTGTATCTGCAAGCTTTGACTCAGTATTGATTTCTCATTGTGAAATTGGTGGGATCGGAGGTTTAAAAAGCGCGGCAAAAGCCCAGAGTCGGAGACCGGAGACAGAGCGAGAGAGAGAGGAGCACAGCAGTGGAGGAGAGAGAGAGAGGAGCATGGCGGAAGTGGAAAGAGAGGAGCACAGCGGGAGCGGAGAGAGAGGAGCACGGCGGGAGCGGAGAGAGAAGAGCATGGTGGGAGTGGAAAGAGAGGAGCACAGCGGGAGCAGAGAGAGAGAAGCACGGCGGGAGTGGAGAGAGAGAGGAGCACGGCGGGAGAGGAGAGAGAGAGGAGCACAGCAGGAGTGGAGAGAGAGAGGAGCATGGCGGGAGTGGAAAGAGAGGAGCACAGTGGGAGCAGAGAGAGAGGAGCACGGCGGGAGCGGAGAGAGAGGAGCATGGTGGGAGTGGAAAGAGAGGAGCACAGCGGGAGCGGAGAGAGAGGAGCACGGCGGGAGCGGAGAGAGGAGCATGGTGGGAGTGGAAAGAGAGGAGCACAGCGGGAGCAGAGAGAGAGAAGCATGGCGGGAGTGGAGAGAGAGAGGAGCACGGCGGGAGAGGAGAGAGAGAGGAGCACGGCGGGAGAGGAGAGAGAGAGGAGCACGGCAGGAGTGGAGAGAGAGAGGAGCATGGCGGGAGTGGAAAGAGAGGAGCACAGTGGGAGCAGAGAGAGAGGAGCACGGCGGGAGCGGAGAGAGAGGAGCATGGTGGGAGTGGAAAGAGAGGAGCACAGCGGGAGCAGAGAGAGAGGAGCATGGCGGGAGCGGAGAGAGAGGAGCATGGCGGGAGTGGAGAGAGAGAGGAGCACGGCGGGAGAGGAGAGAGAGAGGAGCACGGCGGGAGAGGAGAGAGAGAGAGAGGAACATGGCGGGAGTGGAGAGAGAGAGGAGCATAGCGGGAGAGGAATGAGAGGAGCACAGCGGGAGCAGCAGGAGCGAAGCAGGGAAAAATTGAAAAGTGACATCACAATCAACAGAGAAAGCAGGGCAGAAGATACCTGTTTGGTAAGTATCTGGCAAGTGATTAAGATCCATTCTAATTATTTATTTAGAGATACAGTGAAACAGGCCCTTCGGCCTACCGAGTCTGTGCTGACTATCAACCACCCATTTATACTAATCCTACACTAATCCCATATTCCTACCACATCCCACCTTCCCTATATTCCCTACCTATACTAGGAGCAATTTACAATGGCCAATTTACCTATCAACTTGCAAGTCTTTGGCGTGTGGGAGGAAAGCGGAGCACCTGGCGAAAACCCACACGATCACAGGGAGAACTTGCAAACTCCGCACAGGTAGTACCCAGAATTGAACCCGGGTCGCTGGAGCTGTGAGGCCGCGATGCTAACCACTGCGCCACCCAAAATATTAGCCACAACACCAAGGACAACTCCCCTGCTCTTCTCTGGTTTAACATCTCATCTGAAAGACAGCACAACATACCCTCAGTACTGCACTGGATTGCCAGCCTAGAAATTTGTGCTTAAGTCCTGAAGTGCAATGTGAACTCACAACCTTCTGATTCAGAGGTGAGAGTACAACCAACTGAGTCACAGCTGGCACCAAATAACTCGCAAACTCCATCCAGGCAGTACCCAGAACCGAGCCTGGGTCGCTGGAGCTGTGAGGCTAACCACTGTGCCACTAATGCTAATGCTTAAAATAGTAAAGGAACTAGTGGTAAGCTTAATAAAATATATAAAAAAGGAAAATAAAATAAATAGTTGAATAAAATAATTAAGTCGGTAATTAAAACACATTAAGGATGGCAGGAAAGCTGATGTGTCACAGCTGCAGCATGTGGGAGCTCCTGGATGCCAGTGTGATCCAGGGCAAACACGTCTGCAGTAAGTGTTTGCAGCTCGAAGAGCTTCGGTTCAGTGTCATTGAACTGGAATCCGAGCTGCAGACACTGAGACATATCAGGGAGGGGAAAGTTACCTGGAGATTTTGTACCAGGAGGCGGTCACACCCCTTAGGATAGGGTCTTCTGATTTGGTCAGTGGTCAGGAGAGTGTGGCTGCAGCTGAGGCAGGTAAGGAAAGCCGGAGTGCAGGAGCCTCAGCCTTTGCGATTGTCCAACAGGTTTGAGGTTCTTTCAGCTTGTTTGGATGAGAGTGGGGGCTGCAGGGTGGATGAGCAACCTGACCATGGCACCATGATACAGGAAGCCATTCAAGTGGAAGGAGAAAAAAGGAATGTAGTGGTAGTAGGGGACAGTATAGTTAGGGGGATTGACACTGTTCTCTACAGAAAAGAGCGAGAGTCCAGACGGTTGTGTTGCCTGCCCGGGTTTGGGACATCTGCTCAGGGCTGGAGAGGAACTTATAGTGGGAGGGGGAGGATCCAGTTGTCGTGGTCCATGTAGGTACCAATGATACAGGCAGGAAAGGAAAGAGGTTCTGCAAAGTCAGTATGAGGAACTAGGTGCCAAATTAGGAAGCAGAACCTCAAAGGTAATAATCTCTGGATTATTACCTCAGCCACATGCAAATTGGCATAGGGCAAATAAGATTAGAGAAACTAATACGTGGCTCAAAGACTGGTATGGTAGAAGTGGGTTCCGGTTCATGGGGCAGTGCTGGGGAAAGTGGTGGCTGTACCGTTGGGACAGTCTATACCTGAACCATGCCGGGGCCGGTGTTCTAGTGAGACGCATAACTAGGGAAGTAGAGAGGGTTTTAAACTGAATAGTGGGGCAAGGGATCAAATTTGGGAAGATATGGTAAATCAAGGAGTAGAGACAAGGCAAGAAAGAAAGGTATTAATATGAGAAATGATAAACCGACTGTGACAGGAAGGGACAGAGTGTACAAACCTAAGAGTAAATCAACAGATAAGGCTAGGGGTTACAAAAATAATAAAAGGACACAACTCTAGGGTCTGTATCTGAATGAACGTAGCATTTGAAACAAAACACATGAACTGAGAGCGCAAATAGAAATAAATAAGTACGATCTGATAGCCATTACAGAGACATGGCTGCAGGATGACATAGATTGGGACCTGAATATTGAAGGGTACATGGCATTTAGGAAGGACAGGAAGCTAGGGAAAGGTGGAGGCATAGCTCCGTTAATTAATGATGGCATTAGCACAATAGAGAGGGATGACCTAAGTTCAGGAGACCAGGATGTAGAAGCCGATTGGGTAGAGATGAGAAATCATAAAGGCAAGAAGTCACTTGTGGGAGTGGTGTACAGGCCACCTAATATTTAACACACAATATGACGGGGTATAAAGGAAGAAATAATGGCAGCTTGTCAGAAAGGTACAGCGATAATTATGGGGGATTGTAACTTAGATATAGACTGGAAAAATTAGATGGGCAGAGGTAGCCTAAATGAGGAATACATAGAATGTTTTTGGAATAATTTTCTTGGAACAATACGTTCTGGAAGCAACCGGAGAGCAGGCTATACTAGACCTGGTATCGTGCAACGAGATAGGATTAATTAATGACCTCATAGTTAAGGCGCCCCTAGGTAACAGTGATCATAATATGATTGAATTTTACATTCAGTTTGAGGGAGAGAAGAGTGGGTCCAAGACTAGTATTTTAAACTTAAATAAGGGCAATTATGAGGACATGAAAGCAGAACTAGCTAAAGGAACTGGCAAATCAGATTAAGGGATAGGTCAACAGAGATGCAGTGGCAGACATTTATGGGGATATTTCAGAATACACAGAATAGATACATTTCAATGAGAAAGAAAAATTCCAAGGGTGGGACCTGCCATCCGTGGTTAACTAAAAAAGTTAAAGATAGTATCAAACTTAAAGAAAAAGCCTATAATTGCGCAAAGATGGGAGGCAGGTCAGAAGATTGGACATAATATAAAAACCAGCAAAGAATGACTAAAAGATTGGTAAGGAAGGTAAAATCAGAGTAGGAGAGAAAACTAGCTAGAAATATTGTAAGACTTTCTATAGATATTTAAAAAAGAAAAGTTAACAAAGTGAGCGTTGGTCCTATAAAAAGTGAGTCTGGGGTATTAATATTGGATAATAAGGAGATGGCAGATGAATTGAACAGATATTTTGCATCGGTCTTCACTATTGAGGATACAAGTAACATCCCAGTATTAGCTGTAAGTAAGTAAATGGAAGGGAGGGAGGAACTCAAGAAAATTACAATCACCAGGGAAGTGGAACTGAACAAATTGTTGGAGCTATGGGCTGACAAATCCCCAGGCCCTGATGGACTTCATCCTAGGGTCTTAAAAGAAGTGGCGAGTGAGATAGTTGATGCTTTAGTTTTAAGTTTCCAAAATTCCTTAGATTCGGGGAAGGTTTTGTTAGATTGGAAAACAGCGAATGTAATTGTTTTATTCAAAAAGGGAGGGAGACAGGAAGCAGGAAACTATAGGCCAGTTAGCTTAACATCTGTCTTAGGGAAAATGTTAGGAGCTATTATTAAGACGTTATAGCAGGGCATTTAGAAAAATTCAAGGTAATCAGGCAGAGTCAACATGGTTTTGTGAAAGGGAAATCATGTTTAACCAATTTATTGGAATTCTTTGAGGGAGTTACATGTGCTGTGGATAAAGGGGAACTGGTGGATGTACTGTACTTAGATTTCCAGAAGGCATTTGATAAGGTGCCACATCAAAGGTTAATGCAGAAAATAAAAGCTCATGGTGTAGGGGGTAACATGGACAGAAGATTGGCTAGCTAACAGGAAACAGCAAGTAGGTATAAATGGGTCATTTTCTGGTTGGCAAGATGTAACGAGTGGTGTGCCACAGGTATCAGTGCTGGGGCCTCAACTTTTTACAATTTTATATAAATGACTTAGATGAAGGGACTGAAGGTATAGTTGCTAAATTTGCTGATGACACAAAGTAACTTGTGAAGAGGACATCAGGAAGCTACAAAGGAATATAGATAGGTTAGGTGAGTGGGCAAAGACCTGGTAAATGGAGTATAATGTAGGAAAATGTGAAATTGTCCACTTTTGCAGGAAGAATAAAAAAGAAACATATTATCTAAATGGTGAGAGATTGCAGAGCTCTGAGATGCAGAGGGATCTGGGTGTCCTAGTACACGAATGACAAAAGGTTAGTATGCAGGTACAGCACATAATTAGGAAAGGTAATCACGAGGGGAATTGAATACAAAAGTAGGGAGGTTATGCTTCAGCTATACAGGGCATTGGTGAGACCACATCTGGAATACTGTGTACAGTACTGGTCTCCTTATTTAAGGAAGGATGTAAATGCGTTGGAGGCAGTACAGAGAAGGTTTACTAGACTAATACCTGGAATGGACGGGCTGTCTTATGAGGAAAGATTGGACAGGCTAGGCTTGTATCTGCTGAAATTTAGAAAAGTAAGAGGCGACTTGATTGAAACATATAAGATCCTGAGGGGTCTTGACAGGGTGGATGTGGAAAGGATGTTTCCCCTTGTGGGGGAATCTAGAGCTAGGGGTCACTGTTTAAAGACATAGATGAGGAGAAATTTTTTCTCTCAGAGGGTCGTGAGTCTTTGGAATTCTCTTCCTCAAAAGGTGGTGGAAGCAGAGTCTTTGAATATTTTTAAGGCAGACGTAGATTAATTCTTGATAAGCAAAGGGGGGAAAGGTTATTGGGGATAGGTGGAAATGTGGAGTAATCAATTTAAGCATGAACTTATTGAATGACGGAGCAGGCTTGAAGGGCCGAGTGGCCTACTCCTGCTCCTAATTTGTATACTCGTATGTTCATATTTAGGCAAGCACTATGAGATCAGCTGTGGCTCAGTTGATAGCACTCTCACCTGTAACTCACAAGGTTCCAAATCCAGGTCCCAATCCAGGGCTGGAGCACAAAAATCAAGGCTAACACTCCAGTGCAGTACTAAAGAGTGCAGCACTGTTGGAGGTGCTGTCCTTTGGATGAGATGTTAAACAGAGGCCCCTCTGCCTACTTGGGTGAATGTAAAAGATCTCATGGCATTATCTTGAAGAACAGCAGGGGAGTTACACTTGGCGTCCTGCCCAATATTTATCCTTCAATCAACATCACAAAAAAAAATATTTCAGGTCGTTATCACATTGCTGTTTGTGGGAGCTTGCTGTGCACACATTGGCTGCCACGTTTCCTACATTACAATGGTAACTATACTTCAAAAGTACTTCATTGGCTGTAAAGCAATTTGAGAGGTCGGGTGGATGTGAAAATTGCTATATAAATGCAAGTTTTTTTTAGCTGCATGATATATTCTTGCACTGCTTGGACTAAGCAGTCATTCTGCAGCAGATTGCAAAGTTAAGTTTAAGAGGTTCTCTGGTGGTTCTTTTAAAAATATCCTTTTAGTTGACAACATTTAACCACCAGCAGCTGGTGACAAGAGTTCACATCCAAATTACACTGCAGTTTGCATCAATGCAAAGCTAAAAGCATTTTGCCTTAATGCAAACTAGTGAATGGCCCATAACTATAGTGATGATATTTACTCTTGTGGCTGCAAAGAGTCATGCAAACTATGATACTCAGTACATGCTACAGCAAAATAGGCATCATTAAAAGACCAGATAAGCAGGTTCTTTTTTTCAGATAGTTAAAAAGGTAAGTTAAGTGATATCCCAAAACTATTTTTAAAGGACAGAAACCAACTGCAAATCTAAATAATAGTCCAAATTCAATAATAAGGGCCTTGAAAAATATCTCCAAGGTTATTTCATCTGAAAACTAGTTATTCCCCAATTTCTAACTGCATGAAGAAGCTCTATCTGCAGGAACAGCACTAGGCCATTCAGCTCATCGAGCCTGCTCCGCCATTCAATACGATCATGGCTGATCATCCACAAGCAAGACTCACTACTCCTGTACTCAAATCCTCTTGCAATAAAAGCTAACATACCATTAGCCTTCTGAATTGCTTGCTGCAGGGTAACAATACAGACCCCCATTAGTGCCAACATTGTATTTTGACAGACAAAGCATGTCTCCGCTCAGGAAAGATAGGATAAAAGGTATTTTCAGGTCATTTTAAAGTTCTCTGCTCACCAGGATTGGAGAGGGAAGCAGTTAAAATGAAATGGCTCTGCTTCCCATTCCGTTTCCCAGTTTGGACACTGGATGAGGCACCCAGTGGAAACCTCATTAATAAATGCATTCCTGGTTCCATGATTTAATTGGGGCCCCACTGCCATTTCAACTGACTCCTGAGAGGAGCAGCCCCACTGTCAGGTGCCCCTGTCAGGAAGGTAGTTACAAAAGACTTTGCTTAGTGGGGTCTGAAGGAATGGATTACTCTTCTGGAAATGTCTGAGCGTCAGGATCAACACCCCCTCCCAACCACATGACCCTTGGAACACCCTCACTTCCAAATGTGCCTTACTCAGCCGCCTTCTGATGTTGCCAGGCATCTGTCGGGCTGCAGAATTTTTGTCACCTCCACCAATCAGCTGCCACTCCACGCTGGAAACAGGTGAGCAACTGATCGGCGGGATTCAAATGAAGTTCAGCAGTTTAAATGTGCCAGGCCTCTGACTCTGTCAACCTCCCACTAGGAGTGTTTGTGTTGGTGAAACGGGCTCTGTTAGCACACAGATTTACACCCATATCCCCCCCTTTGAAACCCCCACCTCAGATGGGCTGTTGGGGAAGATGCTGAACAAGGAACGAAGGAAAATCTGATCATAAGTCGACAAGTCAAATAGTAACTTATAAATTACATTCAGCTTGACATCTGCTTGGCTATATCACGCCCTGGCATTCGAATCTGGTTAAGAACAAGCAACAAACGAATTGAAGACAATGGGAATACAAATGGAGAGAGATGTCAAATGGACAGCTAATTCACTATCATATGTTTTACACAATAACAGTCAAAATCTACCCTTCCTATTCCATATCCACTGTGCTAATCTCCTTCATAATTTAAAAAAGGAATTGTGCACCCATCTTCCTCAGACTTTTTTCAGTGAGAATAAAATGTATTACCCTATTCTCTCCAAGTGCTGTTTATTCACATCCTTGGCTCCCTTTGTTAAACCAACTCCACAAAACAATTATGGTTTTATATACACTGTTACATATTACAGCAAATCACTGCGCATGGTTCCCTTGAAGTGGCTTTTTCTAAAAATGAATGAAATACAATTAAGGGCAATGAATTTGAGGAACAGTTACAATTCTTTGGAATAACACAGCGGAAGAAATTGATTTTTTGAACCCTCTAACAAAAGCCTCAGAGAAACATGCCATTAATGGAAACATCATCAAAAGCATAAGAACACATTGTATGGAAAACTTATTTGGAATTCAAATACATACACTTAAAGTGAAATTATCTTTCTGTCTAAGACAACCATTGCCTGTGCAGCTGAAAGCTCTCAAAATCTAATCTTTTGAAACACCAAAAATCAAGGCTAACACTCCAGTGTGGTACTGAGGGAGTACTGCAATGTCAGAGGTTTCGGCTCTCAGATGAGACGTCAAACCAAGGCCCTGTCTGCCCTCTCAGGTGGACATAAAAGATCACATGGCACTATTTCGAAGAAGGGCAGAGGAGCTATCCCCGGTGTCCTGGCCAATATTTATTCCTCAACCAACATCACAAAAATAGATTACCGGGTCATTATCACATTGCTGTTTGTGAGAGCTTGCTGTGTGCTAATTGGCTGCCACATTTCCTACATCACAAGATCATAAAAAATAGGAGCAGGAGTGGACCATTTGGCCCCTTCAGACTGCTCCACCATTCAATAAGATCATGGCTGATCTGATTGTGGCCTTAACTCCACATTCCTGTTTGCCCTCATAACCCTCAAAAATCTGTCTAACTCAGCTTTGAATATATTCAATGACCCAGCCTCCACTGCTCTCTGGGGAAGAGAATTCCAAAGATTAACGACCCTCAGAGAAGAAATTCCTCATCTCCGTCTTAAATGGGCGACCCCTTATTTTTAAACCGTGTCCCCTAGATCTAGATTCCCCCATAAGGGGAAACATCCTCTCCGGATCTGTCACACCACTTCAAAAATACTTCATTGGTTGTAAAGCGCTTTGAGATATCCAATGGGTCATGAAAGGCACTATATAAATGCAAGTCTTTTTTTTTATTCAAATACGCCAGAGCTTGCGGAAAAGGTATTTCCATTCTGATAGCAAAAGGTCATTTTTTCAAAGTTTGAAAGTATTTCTACTGTCATCCTCTTCGATTATTAGCCAGTAATCACTGGGGATAGGAAATCACATGCTGGTTTTCTAGATTGAATTGAGGTAGAGAAGCGATGGGGTCTTGGAGTACAAATACACAAATCACCAAAAGTTGCAACACAGCTCAATCAAGGCCATAACCAAGTAGTCGGGTTTATTTGAATCAAGTTATGCTAAACTTGAATCAAACTTCAGTTGAACCGCACTTGGAGTATTGTGTACAGTTCTGGGCTCCATATTAGAGGAATGATATAGAGACAACAGGGAGGGTGCAATGAAGCTTTGCAATGATGATACCAGAACTGCGAGGTTATACCTATCAGGAAAGGATGAAAAAACTGCTTCTTTTCTCTTTAAAAGAGAAGGCTGAGGGGTGACCTAATAGAGGTCTTTAAAATGATGAGAGGTTTTGATAGGCCTGGAGACAGAGTGTATTTTCATTTGTGGAGAAGAATAAAACTAGAAATCATCAAGAAAAGATAGTCACCAAACAATCACACAGGAAATTCAGAAGAAACCTATTTGTCTAGTAAGTGGTGAGACATGGAACTCACTACCACAGGGAGTAGTTGAGGTGAGTAGTATAGATGCATTTACAGGGATATAGTTAAAGATATGGGGGTTTGTTAGCTCAGTTGGCTAGAGTGTGATGCAGAAAAATGCTACCACTATGGGTTCAATCCCTGAATCAGCTATGGCAGTGTACAGAGAACTGCCTCCTGCTTGTAGAGTGGTGACCCTCAAGCTATACGTCACCACCTACCTTTCTCTAACAGGAAGAGCTGTGGCCCTTTAGGACTACAACTAGAACAACAAAGATGAGGGTGAAGGGAATAGAGGGCTAAGCTGATAGAGTGAGATATGGAAGGAGTCGTGAGAGGAGTATATGGACTGATTGGACAGAATGGCCTGTTTCTGTACTGCACAACCTAAAGCAATGGTAACAACATAGAAAATCCTAGAATGGAATTATATATGTACTTAAAAGAGGTTTGCATCAGGAAATGTAGATAATATTTAGGTGGTGGAGATGGATTCATTGGAAGGCTGAAGATTTCATAAATGTTGGACTTTGCTTTGCTGTTGACAGTTCACTGAAAGGACACTGAGATGTTTGAAAACAACCTCTGCTGGAAATCGTGTGCGTTAAGCTCAATAAACAACAGAAACCCTGGGGAAGCTGTTTACAGAGAAGCCACATGTCAAGGTTTATGGAGGTCAAGAGGTTGACTTTCTGTTTGGAGTTTGGATATTGTTTTCAGTTCAGTTGATGTGTGAACTGTTTTGAAGACAGTTGGAGGTTAACTTGCCAAGGAAAAAACCACCAAGCTCACTTCTCTCTCTTAAAAGCAAAATACTGCGGATGCTGGAAATCTGAAATAAAAACAAGAAATGCTGGAACCACTCAGCAGGTCTGGCAGCATCTGTGGAAAGAGAAGCAGAGTTAACGTTTCGGGTCACTGACCCTTCATCAGAACTTCATCGGTTCCGATGAAGGGTCACTGACCCGAAACGTTAACTCTGCTTCTCTTTCCACAGATGCTGCCAGACCTGCTGAGTGGTTCCAGCATTTCTTGTTTTTATTTCACTTCTCTCTCTACCTCTTTGAAGAAACCTGAAAAGATCCAGTGTGGGAGAGCTAAAATCCCTGGTGCTACATATCTCCTGAGAAGCAGAACAAACCTGCCAGATTAATTCTCAACGCCGCCTGAAAAGAACCGCTTTAGAAGAGATCCCAGTGACCCGTCTCTGTATACCCAGACGCCAGACCAAAGGGGACAACTGATATCCTTCGATATCTTCTCCTTTTTCTTCAACATTTAGCAAGTATTTGGCCAAAGTATTTTTTTTTTTTGTCTTTTTTTGTAACATACCTCGGCAGAGAGCATTTCTGTATTTTTTTCAGCGTACATGGAGGGGGGGAAATTTAAAAAGGAACATTTCATATTACAATAAGTGTGTTAATGCTTTGCTTCGTTACTAGATAAGTCTTGTTTGATATTAAACTGATAATTTTGTTTATTATTAAAAAACCTGGTTGGTAGCTTTTATTCTGGGATAAAGAGTAGAGTATATGATTGACCGCATTGGTAACTTGGTAAACATTTAAATATATGTTGTGACTTGTGGAACTAGAAAAGACAGTGCACTCCTCCCACCTCGGCTGTAACATCAGTATATAGGCAAATGTGGCAGTCAACATGCATCACATCCACCCTTAAGGCAATGGAGGGAATTGATTTAAAACTTATTGCCCTCATCTTCAATGTCTTGGAGGAGAGGAGTCAGTGGAGATCAACAAGGACAGAGATGATAGGGTACACTACATTTGGAGAGAGCTAAATATGGGCTGCAGAGTTCTGGATGAGTTGGTGTTTGTGAAAATTGGAGCTAACAAGGCCTGTGAGACAACTAGTGAGCAACTTGAACTTGAGATACCAAAATTGCTCGTTCCGAAGAAGGGTCACTGACCCGAAACGTTAACTCTGCTTCTCTTTCCACAGATGCTGCCAGACCTGCTGAGTGGTTCCAGCATTTCTTGTTTTTATTGCAAACTATGGATTGAGTTTGATGACCAGCTGCAGAGGGAGTAGGAATTGGTGTGTAAAGCATGAAGTTTCTAGTGAGAGAAATAACCAGAGGGAATCTTTCCACCATGTTTATGGTGTCACTCACCACATCACAATGAGAGGAAATATTTCCCCTTGAACAAACCTACTGCCATCCATCACGTCAGAGCAGAGAAGAGCATTACTCTGCATTTGATTTGTTCTCCTAAAAGAACACAATAAAACCCACTGGATGGATTTCCTTGCATAAATTTTACCACTGAAAGAGTGGATAAAAGTGAAACCAGCCATAACCCCAGCCCTATCCTAGATGATAGCATTGACCTCAGTACAGGCCAAGGATTAAATTTGCCTTATCGATATGGCTCAGCACCATGTTATGCAGCTCGTTTACTCAATGAATCAAAGGGAGGGCTGTGCAAAAATACCTCCGTCTGTTATAAAGCAAAATGAGTGAGCCTTTATTGTTCTAGTTCTTTTCAGGTTATGTGAGGATGTTTTAACAATTTAAGGATTGCATATAGATTTCTACCTAAAGGCAAAATTAATAATAAAAGAACTTGCATTCAGGAATTGTATTTCTTTAATTTTATATGTAATACATATATTTAAATATCTGTTATAAATGTATTAAATATAAATTTGCAGCTGACATTTGTCAATAAGCACCCATTTCAAAACTTGCAACTTTAAATGCAAAAATTTATTGTCCCATTGTGCTACATGGCACTGTATAAATGTATACACGAGCATTATTTTTTGAAACAGTTTCGACATATACAACGCAGTCTGAAGATACCATTCTCATTGCTACTTTAATAGTCACACCATAAAACACAGGAGGCGGCCATTCAGCCCATCAAGTCGATTCCAGCTCTCTGTAGAGCAATCCAGTCAGTCCCATTCCCTTGCTATATCCCTGTAGCTCTGCAAGTTTATTTCCCTCAAGTGCCAATCCAATTTCCTTTTGGAATCAGTCATCGGCTCTGCCTTCACCACCTTCATTGGTAGCCAGTTCCAGGGAGAAAATCTTCAACAGAAAAATGTTTTTTTCTGTCTACAATTCAACAGATTCATGTGAAACACATCAAATGCACCATCAAATCACTTGTGTGGAATGTCAATTTACTTTTCTCCGCCCAAGCAAAGAAACAGTCTACAAAATTATTTTTTACAGAAGTAAATCACTCCTTTAAGTGTGATCAGCTAGGATTGTGTTTAAGGTTTACAATGCAGACAAACTGCTGAGTGAAAGCAATCCTTACAGCCGACAAAATAACTCTTTCCCCGTTTATGTGCCTACGACTTAAACAGGAAAGTGGCAAGTGAAAGCAGTGCTCTATTAATTTATTATCTTCCCACACACACATCACAGTTCCATCTGGTACACACAAATGTGAGGAGGGTTACAGTTCCAAGACGAGTTTCTCTGAGTTTCAGGTGAAAAATATTTGGATGGAAAGTAGTAATTTAGATGTATTATTGAGCACATATATCTGTCTCTAATGGGGTGGGGTCTCCCCATATATATTTATTTTATACAAACAGAGCAGGATGTAATAGAATGCATTGAAAGATGCTGCCATATCATCCATCAATATCAATATATTTTCCAGCTATGAATTTAGAAAATATTTGAACATTGTCCCCTGACTATTTTAAGATTTCACAGTATTCAGGAATACAATGCTGAGTATTTTTGGATAGCACAGAAACAAACTACATCCAGCAAAACCCCTGAGAAATAGAAAGTTTACAATATTTGTGGTGCAGCATTTATTGCAGAGCTGAATAAGTAACTGAATTACAGCAGCTGTAATTCAAGGAAGGGTACAGTACAGACTTTCATTTGTGCGATCCAAGATCACTGCTGCATTTTTATATAAAGGAGGCATATTTTAAGGCAACTGAGCTCAAGATGACTTTTATTTTGTTTCCTATACTGCACACTTTACAGGTTAACATCTGTGCATAGTTCAAATACCCACTGATATACATAAAGTACCAGTCAACCTTCTCTCATTTATTGGCAGTCTATCATTCAATCCTGTATAAGAAAATAAAAAAGGTAATTTAAAACCTCAGCAGGTTGTTCATTTGATTTGCTGCCCATTGAACAAGCAGTCTTTCAAAAACAGAATCAGTCTGATGAAGAAACTGTCCAAACATTTGTTTATTTTCTCTTTCAGATGATCTTTAACCTGTTCTTCAGCACTTTGTTTTTCTTTCAGGTTGCCACCATCTACCATCTCTATTTTACCTCTGTCTTGTTGAACATCCTTGTTTCTCGGTAGGATACACCAATGAAGAATTGTGTAGGGAAACTTCCTCAATGACAAAAAGGTGAAGGTAGCTATTTAGCCATTGTCTTCAATCTGAGGTTAGTAGGGTAGGCGGTGGCATAGTGGTATTATCACTGGACCAGAGACCCAGGGTATTTCTCTGGAGACATGGGTTTGAATCCCACCACAGCAGAAGGTAGAATTTGAATTTAATTAATAAATCTGGAATTAAAAAGCTAGTCTAATGATGGCCATGAAACCATTGTCGATTGTTGTAAAAACCCATCTGGTTCACTCATGTCCTTTAGGGAAGGAAATCTGCTGTCCTTACCTGGTCTGGCCTACATGTGACTCCAGACCCACAGCAATGTGGTTAACTCTTATATGCCCTCTGAAATGGCCAAGCAAGCCACTCAGTTGTACCTAACCGCTACGAAGTGAATAAAAAGGAATGAAACCGGACGGACCCCCCGGCATCGACCTAGGCACCGGAAACGACAACGGCAAACCCAGCCCTGTCGACCCTGCAAAGTCCTCCTTACAAACATCTGGGGGCTTATGCAAAAGTTGGGAGAGCTGTCCCACAGACTAGTCAAGCAACAGCCTGACATAGTCATACTCACGGAATCATGCCTTACAGACAATGTCCCAGACACTGCAATCACTATCCCTGCGTATGTCCTGTCCCACCGGCAGGACAGACCCAGCAGAGGTGGTGGCACAGTGGTATACAGTAGGGAGGGAGTTGCCCTGGGAGTCTCAACGTCGACTCCGGACCCATGAAGTCTCATGGCATCAGGTCAAACATGGGCAAGGTAACCTCCTATTGATTATCACCTACCGCCCTCCCTCAGCTGATGACTCAGTACTCCACCATGTTGAACACCACTTGGAGGAAGCACTGAGGGTGGCAAGGGCACAAAATGTACTCTGGGTGGGGGACTTCAATGTCCATCACCAAGAGTGGTTCGGTAGCACCACTATTGACCGAGCTGGCCGGGTCCTAAAGGACATAGCTGCTAGACTGGGTCTGCGGCAGGTGGTGGGGGAACCAACACGAGGGAAAAACATACTTGACCTCGTCCTCACCAATCTGCCTGCTGCAGATGCTTCTGTCCATGACTGTATTGGTAGGAGTGATCACCGCACAGTCCTTGTGGAGACGAAGTCCCGCCTTCACATTGAGGATACCATCCATCGTGTTGGGTGGCACTACCACCGTGCCAAATGGGATAGATTTCGAACAGATCGAGCAATGCAAAATTGGGCATCCATGAGGCGCTGTGGGCCATCAGCAGCAGCAGAATTGTACTCAACCACAATCTGTAACCTCATGGCCTGGCATATCCCCCACTCTACTGTTACCAACAAGCCAGGAGACCAACCCTGGTTCAATGAAGAGTGCAGGAGGGCATACCAGGAGCAGCACCAGGCATACCTCAAAATGAGGTGTTAACCTGGTGAAGCTACAACACAGGACTATCTGCGTGCCAAACTGTGTAAGCAACATACGATAGACAGAGCTAAGTGATCCCAGAACTAACGGATCAGATCGAAACTCTGCAGTCCTACCACATCCAGCCGTAAATGGTGGTGGACAATTAAACAACTAACTGGAGGAGGTGGCTCCACAAATATCCCCATCCTCAATGATGGGGGAGCCCAGCACATCATTTATTTATTTATTTAGAGATACAGCACTGAAACAGGCCCTTCGGCCCACCGAGTCTGTGCCGACCATCAACCATTTATACTAACCCTACACTAATCCCATATTCCTACCACATCCCCACCTGTCCCTATATTCCCCTACCACCTACCTATACTAGGGGCAATTTATAATGGCCAATTTACCTATCAACCTGCAAGTCTTTTGGTGGTGGGAAGAAACCGGAGTACCCGGCGAAAACCCACGCAGACACAGGGAGAACTTGCAAACTCCACACAGGCAGTGCCCAGAATTGAACCCGGGTCGCTGGAGCTGTGAGGCTGCGGTGCTAACCACTGCGCCACCCATCAGTGCGAAAGATAAGGCTGAAGCATTTGCAACAATCTTCAGCCAGAAGTGCCGTGTTGATGATCCATCTCGGCCTCCTCCTGAAGTCCCCAGCATCACAGATGCCAGACTTCAGCCAATTCAATTCACTCCACGTGATATCAAGAAACTACTGAAGGCATTGGACACTGCAAAAACTATGGGCCCTGACAATATTCCGGCAATAGTACTGAAGACCTGTGCTCCAGAACTTGCCGCGCCCCTAGCCAAGCTGTTCCAGTACAGCTACAACACTGGCATCTACCCTGCAATGTGGAAAATTGCCCAGGTATGTCCTATACACAAAAAGCAGGATAAATCCAACCCGGCCAATTACTGCCCCATCAGCCTACTCTCAATCATCAGTAAAGTGAAGGAAGGTGTCATCAACAGTGCCATCAAGCGGCACTTGCTTAGCAATAACCTGCTCAGTGATGCTCAGTTTGGGTTCCGTCAGGGCCACTCAGCTCCTGACCTCATTACAGCCTTGGGTTCAAACATGGACAAAAGGGCTGAACTCAAGAGGTGAGGTGAGAGTGACTGCCCTTGACATCAAGGCAACATTTGACCGAGTATGACATCAAGGAGCCCGAGCAAAACTGAGGTCAATGGGAATCAGGGGGAAAACCCTCCGCTGGCCAGAGTCATACCTAGCGCAAAGGAAGATGGTTGTGGTTGTTGAAGGTCAATCATCTGAGCTCCAGGACATCACTGCAGGAGTTCCTCAGGGTAGTGTCCTAGACCCAACCATCTTCAGCTGCTTCATCAATGACCTTCCTTCAATCATAAGGTCAGAAGTGGGGATGTTCGCGGATGATTGCACAATGTTCAGCACCATTCACGACTCCTCAGATACTGAAGCAGTCCGTGTAGAAATGCAGCAAGACCTGGACAATATCCAGGCTTGGGCTGATAAGTGGCAAGTAACATTCGCATCACACAAGTGCCAGGCAATGACCATCTCCAACAAGAGAGAATCTAACCATCTCCCCTTGACATTCAACGGCATTACCATCGCGGAATCCCCCACTATCAACATCCTAGGGGCTACCATTGACCAGAAACTGAACTGGAGTAGCCATATAAATACCGTAGCTACAAGAGCAGGTCAGAGGCTAGGAATCCTGAGGCGGGAAACTCACCTCCTGACTCCCCAAAGCCTGTCCACCATCTACAAGGCACAAGTAAGGAGTGTGATGGAATACTCTCCACTTGCCTAACAAAGTAAAATGTCCCAAGGTGCTTCACAGGAACGTTTTCAAACAGAATTTGATACCAAACCACATAAGGAGATATTAGGACAGAAGTAGCTTTAAGGGGCATCTGTCTTAAAGGAGAAAAGTGAGGTAGAGAGCCAGAGAGGTTTAGGAAAGGGAATTCCAAAGCTTAGGACTTAGGCAGCTGAAGGCATGGTTGCCAATGGTGGTACAATTAAAACTGGAAATACACAAGAGGCCATGATTGAAGAAGCACATATATCTGAGGGTTGTAGAGCTGGAGGAAATTAATAGGAGCAGCCAAGGCCAGTGATTTGAAATCAAGGATGAGAAATTTAAAATTGAGGTATTGCTGGACTGGGAGCCAATGTAGGTCACTTAACCCCCCTCCTCCTCCTCCTCCCCTCTCGTTCAAACTATTTCCCCCCCTTCCTTCAGCTCATCTGCTACTGAACTCCTCATTGAAACCTTTGTTACTTCTAAATTTGACTATTCCAACTTCCTCCCATAACTTAACTCACTCCAAATTTCATTCCATTGTCACTCCTTCACTTGCTGACCTTGACATTCACTCAATTTTAAAATCGTTAAACCCCCTATCTAGAAAGCCCAACAATCCTCCACAATCTATGCACTCCTCGGAGTCTGGTCTCTCGCAGCTCTCCGAGTTTAGTTGCTCCACCATCAGCAGCCATGTTTTCAGCTGAGTTGGCCACAAGCTCTAAAATTCCCTCCCTATAAACCTCTCCACCTGAAAACCCACCTACGATCAAGCTTTGATCATCTTTCCATATTTCTCCTTCTATAGTTTGGTGTCAAATGTCAAAAACGTACTTTTATTAACACTACTCATTAACCACCTTGGGATGTTTTACTGCATTAAATGCACTACATAAATATAAGTAATTGCTAAAATATAAAAGTTTCTCACCACAAAGTTAAATGTAGAAAACTGTTCATTTTCATACACAATTGTGAATGAAATACCTCATGTTGTAGTATTTAAAAAGAAAAAAAAAAGAATATATGTTGCAGTAACTGGCCAAATAGGTCCTTTGAAATAGCTGAAATAGAACAAATGAAATGTATATTTAGTTATTTCTGCATTACCACACAATAACCAGTACTAATTGAGAAAGCACAAAAATAAAAATCAATAAATCATTGGCCCTTTAACACAACGGCTGCCTTTGTAGCTGTGCTGTTTCTTAACAATTCAAAGCAAATGTCAACACCAAATAAGTGAAAAATAATAAATTGAAACATATCAAAATTTAAAACAAAGTGAGTTTGATCTTTTACTGATAAGAGTTGCTATGACGCCTTTTTGTTTCTGGCTTGGTATAAAAACTGTAGTGCAGCCAAAATTTGCCGACAATAAAACATTTTCTTTACAGGAACGAGAAAACATTCCCTTGAAGACGGTGCAGGCACCGTCTCACTATCAGACATGTTGGGAATAGAGTCGCATCTGGCACTCACACAGGTATAAAAACTCATGAAATATGTATTTGAATTAAAGTGAGAGATTTAACAGTGTTCCTGCTGAGCTCGGAGAGCATCCTATTTGAATATTGCAAGAAAGCGCAAAGCTTTCAATTGAACTGCGCCAATCCCTTTAATTTTTTTCCGCCATGACCTCTTAAAGGGGACGGGAATAAAAGGCGCCATTTGGCCGATTTAAAGGTAGCGCCACCCGGGCCCTCAACAAAATTAATTACGTCGAACGGCATGTTTTCCCGCTATTCCTAACAACCATATAGATAGATGGGGGGGGGGTGGGAAGAACATTTCGGAAGGAGAAGGTTCACAAGGACAACATCTACTCCCCCGCCGCCCCGTCTCATCAGCGGTCAGGCGCCGAATGAGCATTTCTGTTTTAAATGCAAACGGAACGGCAGGCGCGCGTGACAGCAGCTCGCTCCGGCAGCCAACGGTCGCTCGCTCACCCACCGCGCGTGCGTCGAGCTCCAGCCGCCCCGCCGCTCAGTCAGTCAGTCAGTCAGTCAGCCAGCCAGCGAGTCGGGAGCCGCCGGCTGCTGCGCGTGCGCGAGATCCCGTCTCTCCACCCCCTCCCCTCCGGCCGCTTGACTAACGGCGCACGCGTGGGAGCTCAGCCCTGGCCGGGCGCGCGCAGGGGGGACGCGCCAGCGCCGGCGCGGGCACGGTGGGGGCCCCGCGCGTGGGATTGTGGGTGGCCGGGTTGCCCGCCGAGGCGCGCGCGGATCGAAGGTAAGGCACCGAGTGGAACCATCGAGGGTTAAAAAATTTAAACCGCGACCGTTAACCCCCCAAAAAAACCCTCAGCGGCCGGCAAAACACAAAGAGCGGCATTTTAACCCTGTAGCGCACACAGGACTCTGTCCCTAACCATCTCAATGTCTTTCTCACCACACAGGTTCGGCGGAGAGCAGGAGGAGGGCGAGAGAAGAGACATTTTTTTTAAAGGGTTGAGAGTAAATATATATATATATATTTTAAACATCTATATGTACGCCAAGTAAATTATTGATCATGTCGGTGAGGGAGACGTTCAATCCGGAGAATTATGAGTTGGATAAAAATTTCCGGCTGACCCGCTTCGCCGAGCTGAGGGGGACGGGGTGCAAAGTGCCGCAGGATGTCCTGCTCAAGCTGCTGGAGGCCCTGCAGGAGAATCACTACCAGGAGGATGAGCAGTTCCTGGGCGCCGTCATGCCCCGTCTAGGTGAGTGAGTGTGCAACAACATGCAATCTCTGCAACAACAACAACAACAAAAATCGGTATTGCAACTTGTATTATTCTGCTGTGCTTCTCTGCACATTTGCACACTTTTTACCGCCTTCCCGCCCCCCTTCTTGCTTTAACTACCAGCCCACCGGCAGGCTTAGGGTTTGCAAAGAAGAAAAGAGACCCGCCACCGAAACTTGCTTTAATTAAAGAAACCGGCCACGCACACACCAGATTTTTTTTTTTCTAATTAGAATGGTTTGCCCTCCTTTAAGCGTTCTTTCGCTTTTCAGATCCTGCATTGTGGACTCCCTCCTTCCTCTCTGTGTTCAGTGCGTGTATATGTCCTTTTTGTTTTACAACTTCTACAACAGTAGAATTCGTTATTGACCCTAACAGGAAATAAATATAATGCATATATTTGGAATGATCTATGACAACTTTTAATCAATTTCGGAACTCTGAATTTCTTTTAACAATATGACTGTGCAATGCAATTGTTAACCCTTTACCTATCTGAGAAGTGAAATTAGTGCGTGATACAAACAATTTTTCCACAATTCTGTAATGCCAGTTGTTTTGTTTACATAAAGGATGGGAGTTTTAAAATCTAACCTTTGAATGGTGGAAAGCTAGAAACAGCAGAAGTCCAAAGAGACTTGGGGGTCCATTTACATTGTTGAAATGTAATGCACATTGTTAAACTTTCATGGACAGGTACAGGAAATAATCAAAGAAGCTAATAAATGCTAGTCTTTCTATGTGGAAGACTAGAATACAAGGGGATGGAAAAAAAGACTTGCACTTATATAGCACCTTTTGTGACCACAGGACATCCCAAAGTGTTTTACAGCCAATCAAGTACTTTTGAAGTGTAGTCATTGTTGTAATGTAGGAAATGCAGCTGCCAATTTGTACACAAAAAGCTCCCACAAACAGCAATGTGATATTAACCAGATAATCTCTGTTTGTGATGTTGCTTGAGGGATTAATACTGGCCAGGACACTGGGAATAACTCCTGTGCTCTTTATGCTACTGATATGCAATGCCCTGGTTAGAGCACACCTGAAATACAATGTTCAGTTCTGGGCAGCACACCTAAGGAAGGATAAATTGGCCTTGGAGGGCGCCCAGTGTAGATAGGGATATAGGACACAGGAGCAGGAGTAGGCCATTCAGCCCATCGAGCCTGCACCACCATTCAATATGATCATGGCTGATCATCCACTTCAATACTTTTTGCCCACACTATCCTCATATCCCCTTATGTCATTGGTATTTAGAAATCTGTTGATCTCTGCTCTAAACATACTCAACGACTGAGCTTCTACTGCCCTCTGGGATAGAGAATTCCAAAGATTCACAACCATGAGTAAAGAAATTTCTGCTCATCCCTGTCCTAAGTGGCTTCCCCCTTATTTTGAAATTGTGTCTGCTGGTTCTAGACTCCCCAATCAGGGGAAACATCTTTGCTGCAGCTGCCCTGTCTATCCCTTTAAGGATTTTGTAGGTTTCAATGAGATCACCTCTCATTCTTCAAAACTCTCGAGAATACCGGCCCAGTTTCCCCAATCTCTCTTCATAGGACAGTCCTGCCATCGCGGGAACAAGTCTGGTGAACCTTCGTTGAACTTCCTCTATGGCGATAATAGTTTTCTTAAGGTAAGGGGACCAAAACTGTACACAGTACTCCAGGTGCGGTCTAACCAAGGTTCTATACAATTGAAGTAACACGTCACTACTTCTGTACTCGGATCCTCTTGCGATAAAGGCTAACATGCCATTAGCCGCCTTAATTGCTTGCTGCACCTGCATGTTAGCTTTCATTGACTTATTGACAAGGACACCCAGGTTCCCTTGTACATCTACACTTTCTAATCTCTTACTTTTTTTTATTCATTCATGGGATGTGGGCAACGCTGGCCAGGCCAGCATTTATTGCCCATCCCTCATTGCCCTTGAGAAGGTGGTGGTGAGCTGCCTTCTTGAACCCATGCAGTCCATGTGGAGTAGGTATACCCACAGTGCTGTTGGAAGGGAGTTCCAGGAGTTTGACCCAGCGACAGTGAAGGAACGGCGATATAGTTCCAAGTCAGGATGGTGTGTGACTTGGAGGGGAACTTGCAGGTGGTGGTGTTCCCATGCATTTTCTGACCTTGTCCTTCTAGTTGGTAGAGGTCGCGGGTTTGGAAAGTGCTGTCTAAGGAGCCTTGGTGCATTGCTGCAGTGCATCTTGTAGATGGTACACACTGCTGCCACTGTGCGTCGGTGGAGGGAGTGAATGTTTGTAGATGGGGTGCCAATCAAGCGGGCTGCTTTGTCTTGAATGGTGTCGAGCTTCTTGAGTGTTGTTGGAGCTGCATCCATCCAGGCAAGTGGAGAGTATTCCATCACATTCCTGACGTGTGCCTTGTAGATGGTGGACAGGCTTTGGGGAGTCAGGAGGTGAGTTACTCACCTCGGGATTCCTAGCCTCTGACCTGCTCTTGTAGCCACTGTATTTATATGGCTACTCCAGTTCAGTTTCTGGTCAATGGTAGCCCCTAGGGTGTTAATAGTGGGGGATTCAGCGATGGTAATGCCATTGAATGTCAAGGGGAGATGGTTCGATTCTCTCTTGTTGGAGATGGTCATTGCCTGGCACTTGTGTGGCGCGAATGTTACTTGCCACTTATCAGCCCAAGCCTGGATATTGTCCAGGTCTTGCTGCATTTCTACACTGACTGCTTCAGTATCTGAGGAGTCATGAATGGTGAACATTGTGCAATCATCAGCGAACATCCCCACTTCTGACCTTATGATTGAAGGAAGGTCATTGATAAAGCAGCTGAAGATGGTTGGGCCTAGGACACTACCCTGAGGAACTCCTGCAGTGATGTCCTGGAGCTCAGATGATTGCCATTTCAGAAATACTCTGCACATCTGTTCCTCCTACCAAAATGGATAACCTCACATTTTTCCACTTTATATTGCATCTACCATGTTCTTGCCCACACACTAAGACTTTCCAAATCCCCTTTGCCGTTGTTGTTGATCTTTAAGTCGTCATTGTCGACAGGAGTAGTGCCGGAGGACTGGAGGATAGCAAATGTTGTCCCCTTGTTCAAGAAGGGGAGTAGAGACAGCCCTGGTAATTATAGACCTGTGAGCCTTACTTCGGTTGTGGGTAAAATGTTGGAAAAGGTTATAAGAGACAGGATTTATAATCATCTTGAAAAGAATAAGTTCATTTGCGATAGTCAGCACGGTTTTGTGAAAGGTAGGTCGTGCCTCACAAACCTTATTGAGTTTTTCGAGAAGGTGACCAAACAGGTGGATGAGGGTAAAGCCGTGGATGTGGTGTATATGGATTTCAGTAAGGCGTTTGATAAGGTTCCCCACGGTAGGCTATTGCAGAAAATATGCAAGTATGGGGTTGAAGGTGATTTAGAGCTTTGGATCAGAAATTGGCTAGCTGAAAGAAGACAGAGGGTGGTGGTTGATGGCAAATGTTCATCCTGGAGTTTAGTTACTAGTGGTGTACCGCAAGGATCTGTTTTGGGGCCACTGCTGTTTGTCATTTTTATAAACGACCTGGATGAGGGTGTAGAAGGGTGGGTTAGTAAATTTGCGGATGACACGAAGGTCGGTGGAGTTGTGGATAGTGTCGAAGGGTGTTGTAGGGTACAGAGGGACATAGATAGGCTGCAGAGCTGGGCTGAGAGATGGCAAATGGAGTTTAATGCGGAGAAGTGTGAGGTGATTCACTTTGGAAGGAGTAACAGCAATGCAGAGTACTGGGCTAATGGGAAGATTCTTGGTAGTGTAGATGAGCAGAGAGATCTTGGTATCCAGGTACATAAATCCCTGAAAGTTGCTACCCAGGTTAATAGGGCTGTTAAGAAGGCATATGGTGTGTTAGCCTTTATTAGTAGGGGGATCGAGTTTCAGAGCCACGGGGTCATGATGCAGCTGTACAAAACTCTGGTGAGGCCGCACCTGGAGTATTGCGTGCAGTTCTGGTCACCGCATTATAGGAAGGATGTCGAAGCTTTGGAAAGGGTGCAGAGGAGATTTACTAGGATGTTGCCTGGTATGGAAGGAAGGTCTTACGAGGAAAGGCTGAGGGACTTGGGGTTGTTTTCGTTAGAGAGAAGGAGGAGGAGAGGTGACTTAATAGAGACATACAAGATAATCAGAGGGTTAGATAGGGTGGATAGTGAGAGTCTTTTTCCTCGGATGAGGATGGCAAACACGAGGGGACATAGCTTTAAGTTGAGGGGTGAAAGATATAGGACAGATGTCAGAGGTAGTTTCTTTACGCAGAGAGTAGTAGGGGCGTGGAACGCCCTGCCTGCAACAGTAGTAGACTCGCCAACTTTAAGGGCATTTAAGTGGTCATTGGATAGACATATGGATGTAAATGGAATAGTGTAGGTCAGATGATCGGCGCAACATCGAGGGCCGAAGGGCCTGTACTGCGCTGTAATATTCTAATTCTAATTCTAATAACACACATTCCCACCCAGTTTTGTGTCATCTGCGAACTTGGAAATACTACATTTGGTCCCCACATTCAAATCATTGATATATATTGTGAACAGCTGGGGCCCAAGCACTGATCCCTCAGTTCGGTACCCACTAGTCACAGCCTGCCAACGCGATTTACCAGAATTATACCTGTACCCCAAGGGTTAAATAATGAGGCAAGCCTACACAATCTAGGGTTTTATTCCCTGGAATTTAGAAATTTAAGGGGCGATTTGATCAAAGTATTCAAGATATTATGGGAAACTGATCGGTAGATAGAAACTATTTCTGTTGGTTGGGAAGTCTAGGACTAGGGAACATTGCCCAAAAATTAGAGCCAGACCTTTCAGGATTGAGATTAGGAAACATTTTTACATGCAAAGATTGTTGGAAGTATGGAACTTTCTTCTGCAAAGGGCAGTTGATGCTAGCTCAATTGTTGATTTTGCATCTGAGAGATTTTTGTTAACCCAAGGTATAAAGGGATATGGGACGAAGGCAGGTGAATATAGATTTAGCTCGCAGATTAGCCTTGATCTCATTGAATGGTGGAACAGGCTCAAGGGGTTAAATGGCTTACTCCTGTTCCTAGAGCAGTGATGGTCCTTTACAAATTTACTTGCTGGTTGAACAAAAGCGATCTGAAATAAAAACTGAAAATGATGGACATACTCAGCAGATCTGGCAACATTTTTGGAGAGAGAAACCGTTAACATTTCAGATTGATGATCTTTCATCATGCTGCCAGACCCGCTTAGCATCTCCAGTATTTTCAATTTTTATTCTTTAGTTAGTTGGTTTGGTTAAGATTTTGTTATTTGAGAAATTAATCAAATATTCTTGTTCTGTGTTTGAAGTAAATAGCAACTTGTGCTACTGTTACTTCATTGAATATTGACTAATACAGTGTTGGCATTGTCCAGGAATTTGGTGCTGCTGGGCTGGTAATTTAAAAAGGGTCAGCTTGCGTATTGAAACGCTGAAGAAATAACTAATAACTGCAATAATGCTATTGAATTGTCTGCAGTAGTTTTTACTTTAGAGAAAATCTTAAAATTATAACTAATTTCAAGACTAATTTATTTGCCATTCTCTCTTTTGTCTCATTCTTTTTAATTTGCACTGTTGCTATGACCATTTTTGTTTTACTTTTTTGCTTATCTTGTTTTTAATTGATAGGCTTAACTTGTTTTTGTTGTGGTTCTGTGAACCTGCCATGAGACTTTGTAGCTTGATCATTGAAACTTGCTTTAGTCAGGTTATTACGGCAACCAAGCCAGGTTTGACATTTTTTCAGAAAAGTACAAAGTGACTTAACTTGGTGACCCAGGCAATAAGAGGTGCCAGGATGAGTTTTTGCTGGTCTTGACCTTTGGGATAATTCTTGAAGCACTTTTGGTACTCTCCTCCTTGCCATAATCACACGCCTTCGGCCTTGAAGATGGTTAATGACTTACTTCCAGGCATTTGTCATTGTTGCTCAGTAGCTGATTGCTCTGAAATGTACAAGAGCAACCTGAACTGATTGACCGTCAAAGCATTTATTAGTTCTTGAAGTATCCACTTTTTGTAAAGCTTCATTCCCATAACAGCCTGGTGAAATTCTTGGATATCTGTTTTATATTTAGCAAATGGTTACAATGCTTGTGTGGCATTTATGTAGTAAATTAGTGTGTCCTTTGTAACTATATTTGATTGAGCTTAATGACTTCCAAGCTTCATCGATGCCACTTCTGACAGTTTCGGAGTGAAACAAGGTTGTGTTCTCGCACCCACTCTGTTTGGCGCTTGAACAAGGGGGACTACAATCGAATGAGGGAGGACTTGGCTAAAGGAGACTGGAAACAAAGATTTTATGGTGGGACAGTTGACGAGCAGTGGAGGACTTTCAAAGCAATTTTTCAAAGTGCTCAGCAAAAGTATATTCCAGTGAAAAGGAAGGACTGGAAGAAAAGGGGTAATCTGCCATGGGTGTCTAAAGAAATAAGGGAGGCTATCAAATTGAAAGAGAAGGCATACAAAGTGGCCAAAAACAGTATGAAACTAGAAGATTGGGAAAACTTTAAAGGTCAACAGAAAGCCACAAAAAAAGCTATAAAGAAAAGTAAGATAGAACATGAGAAAAAACTAGCACAGAATATAAAGACAGATAGCAAAAGTTTCTATAAATATATAAAACGAAAAAGAGTGGCTAAAGTAAACGTTGGTCCTTTAGAGGATGAGAAGGGGAATTTAGTTATGGGATATGATGAAATGGCCGAGGCATTGAACAGGTATTTTATATCAGTCTTCACAGTGGAGGACATTAATAACATGCCAGTAATTGACAAAGAGACGAACGTAGGTGAGGACCTGGAAACAATCATTATTACGGAAGAGGTAGTGTTGGGCAAGCTAATGGAGCTAAGGATTGATAAGTCTCCTGGCCCTGATGGAATGCATCCCAGGGTACTAAAAGAGATGGCGGGAGAAATAGCAGGTGCACTGGCGGTAATTTTCCTAAATTCACTGGACTCTGGGGTATTCCCAGCATATTGGAAAACAGCAGATGTGACGCCACTGTTTAAAAAGGGAGGTAGACAAAAGATGGGGAATTATAGACCGGTTAGCTTAACCACTAGTGGGGAAGATGCTTGAGTCTATTATCAAGGAAGAAATAGCAGGGCATCTCGATAGAAATTGTCCCGTTGGGCAGACGCAGTATGGGTTCATGAAGGGCACGTCATGCTTGACAAATCTTTTGGAATTCTATGATGACAATGCGAGCAAGGTGGACTGTGGGGACCCAGTGGATGTGGTGTACCTGGATTTCCAAAAGGCCTTCGACAAGGTGCCGCACAAGAGGCTGCTGCATAAGATAAGAATGCATGGCGTTAGGGGTAAAGTATTAGCATGGATAGAGGATTGGTTGACTAACAGGAAGCAGAGAGTGGGGATAAATGAGTGCTGTTCTGGTAGGCAATCAGTCACTAGTGGTGTGCCTCAGGGATCGGTGTTGGGACCGCAATTATTTACAATTTATATAGATGATTTGGAGTTGAGGACCACGTGTAGGTTGTCAAAGTTTGCAGATGACACTAAGATGAGGTGGCAGAGCAAAGTGTGCAGATGACTGTGAAACTTTGCAGAGGAACATAGATACATTGAGTGAGTGGGCAAAGGTCTGGCAGATGGAATACAATGTTGATAAATGTGAAGTCATTCATTTCGGTAGGAGTAACAGTAAAAAGGATTATTACTTGAATGGTAAAAAGTTGCAACATGCTGCTATGCAGAGGGACCTGGGTGTCCTTGTGCATGAATCGCAGAAGGTTGGTCTGCAGGTACAGCAAGTAATTAGGAAGGCAAATGGAATTTTGTCCTTCATTGCTAAAGGGATTGAGTTTAAAAGCAGAGAGGTTATGTTGCAGCTGTATAAGGTACTGGTGAGGCCGCACCTGGAGTACTGTGTGCAGTTTTGGTCTCCTTACTTGAGAAAGGATATACTGGCACTGGAGAGGGTGCAGAGGAGGTTCACTAGGTTGATTCTGGAGTTGAGGGGGTTGGCTTATGAGGAGAGACTGAGTAGATTGGGATTATATTCATTGGAATTCAGAAGAATGAAGGGGGATCTTATAGAAACATATCAAATTATGAAGGGAATAGATAAGATCCAAGTAGAGAGGATGTTTCCACTGGCAGGTGAAGCTAGGACAAGAGGGCATAGCCTCAAGATTAGAGGGAGCAGATTTAGGACTGAATTAAGAAGGAACTTCTTCACCCAGAGGGTTGTTAATCTATGGAATTCCTTGCCCAGTGAAGTAGTTGACGCTTCTTCAGCAAACGTTTTTAAAGCTAAGGTAGATATCTTTTTGAACAATAAAGGAATTGAGGGATACGGTGAGAGCGCGGGTAAGTGATCTGAGTCCACGAAAAGATCAGCCATGATCTTATTGAATGGCGGAGCAGGCTCGAGAGGCCGGACGGCCTACTCCTGCTCCTAGTTCTTATGATCTATTATGACATGAAGGCCCTAAATGTTAACTATCGCACCTGGGAGTCACTAGCTGGCAAAAGAGGGAAATGGCAACACGTCCTGTGGACTGATGTGCACTACCACGTGTGCAACAGCAGCAAGCTTCACATGCAGCACTTGTGGTAGAACCTGCCACTCAAGGGTTGGCCTTCATAGCTATCAGCAAAGGTGCACCATGAGAAGACACCCCACCTAAATGGACGGTTTGCTGTGTGTCCGTCATCTTTTGTAGATGTAAGGATGCCAACCTCAACCTCACTACTTAAATCTATGCAAATAATTCAGAGATCTTTTGATCCACATGAGGAAAAACTTTCTCACCCAGAGGGTGGTGGGTGTCTGGAATTCACTGCCAGGATCGGTGGTGGAGGCAGAAACCCTCAACTCATTTAAACGGTACCTGGACATGCACCTGAAGTGCTGTAACCTGCAGGAGTACAGACCAGATGCTGCAAGGTGGGATTAGATTGGGCGGCTAGATTTTTCGGCTGGCGCAGATGCAATGGGCTGAATGGCCTTCTTCTGTGCTGTAATTTTTCTCTGGTTCTATTATTTCTATATTTGCTTCCTGTCTGTTGTAACTATAGTTTACAGTTTTTCTCAACTTCTTTTCCATTATTTTTTTGTTTGTTCTTCAGGTATTACATGTGTTCTGTGTGATTTATCTTTTGAAATTTAAAATTTTAAAGGAAGCAAAATTAATTATTGAAGAGCAACTGCTAGCAGGGCATTCCCATATAACATTGCAATTTTTATATCGAAGCTCAAGCTGCTTTTCAAGGCTTCAGATTGTTTGTGTGTGTGTTTTTAAGCAGTGCTTAATTGTTCCTTCCCCAAATACTGCCGTACTCATTTGGGATTTGTATCTAATAAAATCTAATAAGAAATATGAAATCCTATCTTTTGTGTGATAATTTCACAAATTGACCAAAGATGTGGTTTTCTTTTTTAACATCTGCAAGTAGTCACATAACTAATTTAAGTAATCATGCTTTCATATTCACTATCTTAAAGTTGGAAAGTATTGCAGTAGCAATTCCCCAATATTCTCAAAAGTAAATTTCATCTGATTAGATGGAGAGAATGCATTGACCCAATGTGTTGGAGCTCCAAATCCTAACATGGATTCACTTTGTTGCTGCATGGATGAAATGAGCAAAGGTCAGGTGACGAGCAAGAGGACGATGCATGATATGGTAAAACTGTGGAAGGAAAGTTGATATCTAGAAATAAACATTTAGTAGTAGTCACATTCACTTTTTTTCCTCCCATAGATTTTCCCAGCAGTCTTCTGATGCCTCCCTTCAATCCTCTAAGATTCTTTTTCTCTCCTGTATTGACCAACTTTCTCTCTTTCCACCTTCATGTTCTTGGTCTACCCTCTGCCTCTTCAAATTGACTCCTTTCATTGTTTTCTCTTTGGGTACCACTGACATCGATCTTATTTTCTGAGTACTGCTTAACTTCATACCTTGCCAAATGGAAAATGGACCCATGGCTCTCCCAAGCCTCGTTTATGCAATTATCCACCAATTTATCAGCATTTGTGACACAATATTGTCCTCAACAAGTAGATAAATTAAATCTGCCATTTCTCTAGTTCGGTTGATGGCGCAGTGTTTTATAGTGCATTGTCTTGCAAATATACCCTATTCATTTTAGCTAAAGTTTCAGCTTCATGGCTTTAATCAAGATGCTTCTATGGATTGCTTTGTTTAAAGATATTTAAAAACTCTTATACAGTACTAGAATAGCATAATTTGACCATGATGGAATATTACAATGCCACTGAAGATGTGACTTATCATGAGTATAACTGACCCAGGTTTCAAAATTAGATAGCACTGCTCCAGCAGTGATTGACTGTAGACAGTTTATTGAGGACAAGAATACAATAACAATATGAAATTGTCAATATTAACTCTTATTATTTGATCACTTAAAGGGCTGATATAAAGGCTATTCAAGTAGGATTCTAGCTCTTTCTTCCCATTTTTGCCTTGGGATGCCATCTGTGGTTTGGTGCAGTTCTACTGGTGCAGTTTAAACCTGGTCAGTGAGTGTTGATGGGATATTTAAATGTGAAAAGGGTGCCAGCAGAAATGAGTCTCATGCTGACATCCCCAGTATTCACAGGCCCACATATATCAGAGACTGTTGGATTGTAATTAGGCAGGATCACAAGCTGATTATTTCCCCGTCCCCATCGATAGTTAATGTTTATCAATAAGCACAGATCAGGAATCAAACGTATGACCTCCATGATATGCGTAGTTGAAGGCCACATTATGTGATTAATTTATCCAGAATTGTTGCTAGGAAGCAGGAGGTGGCCTATTTTTGTTTTGCGATGAACTATTGATACATACTCTGGTTTAATGTGCTGATGCAAATACGTGCATTCTTTATCATTTCTAAACCAGAGGTAGCAATTTTTTAAAAATCTTGATAAATTACGAATAAATTACAAAAATACATTATTGGGGGCAATTATCTAAAAATGATATTGTGCACATTAAAATGTACTATTGTAATTAAAGTAAGTCTTGCATTTAGATAGCACTTTTCACAATGTCCAAAAGCACTTTATTGTCAATGAAATATGTTGTAACGTTGGAAATATGGCAGCCAGTGTGTGTACAGCATGATCCTGCAAACAGCAATGAGACAATGACCAGATAATTTGTTTCTTGGTGATGTTGGTTAAGGGATAAATACAGGCCAGAGAGAACTCTCTGCTCCTTCAATAGTGCTGTGGGATCTCTTGCATTCCCCCTGAGAAGGGCAACAGGGCTTCAGTTTATCGTCTCATCTGAAAGACAGCATCTCCAGTACAGCACTTCCTCAGCACTACACTGAAATGTCAGCCGTGTCTCTGGAGTGGGACTTGACCCACAACCTGACTCGGGAGAATACGACCACTGAACCAAGGCTGACAGCCATAGTACAGAATCAAAAATCCAGGAATGCATTTGCTTTGCAAGTTTAATTTAAAAAAAATCTGTTTACTTGTGGGCTAACACTAGAAAATAGTCATGAAAACTGCTGGATTGTTTTCAGGGATGGTAACTTGCTATCCTCAGTCTTTTCTGGCCTATACCAGACTTCAGTTCTGCGCTGTGGTTTCCTCTGTTGCTCAGCATACCTAGGGATGGTCAATAAGTACTACCTTGGCCATTTTCCCACATCCAATGAACAAACTATATAATTCAAAAATAAAATGCTTCTATAATATAAATCTGGAGTTAAGGCCTGGCTGCTCTAGGATGAAGCAGAGTGAAGTTCTTCTCTAGGAAGTTTTGTTGTGAGGTCCTGTCTCTGGATTTGGACTGCATTTGTGCTATTAATAATATGGGAAAAGTGCTTTACAGCAATGCTACAGTTTTAGTGTAAATGAATGCCAGCTTTGGTGGTTGTGTGGTCTGTTCGGATTCAGAAATTCAAGAAAATTGGGTGATGACACTGTTCTCTAGTTGTCAAAATTCTCTTAGGGTTTTTAAGCCCTTATTAGTATGCTTCAAACATTCAATGAAGTTGCATACCCCACTGGTAAATCCTGAATTCTTGCCCAATCAAATGAAGATGTTCAATATTATATTTAATGCTTATTGCTCTGCAAATATGATTTAGCTAATGTTAATTGTTCATGAAATTGCCTAGACAAAAAGGCTGTCTGTTCTTGAGAATATGACAGTAATCAACTTGAGCATACGCCAAGACTACCTGCAAGGTGTGTGACTCGACTTACATTTGATCTTTTTTCCAGTGATGCATCTTTTTAATTTTTGTACAATTTTATGCAAATGCTGTGTAGTGCAGGACTAGCAGTAACCTTGAGACCACTGACAGGTCTGGGGACATGCCATCATCTCTAAGCCATCCTTTTCTTAAAAGTTCAACTCGTGCTATATGCCAAGCACTAATTACAGTGATACTTACTAATAGGAATAAACATATGCAATTTAATTATAAATATTATTAGACTTTTTGTTTTAAATCAGTATAACATAAGAACCCCTCCATTCACATCAAGTCTTCAAGAATTGGTGATTTTTATTCGTGTTAACAAAGTCCTAAAATGCATTCTTTCTATTTGTCAGAGTACACTTTCTTTTAATAATTTTTGTTATTAACAAAGTTGAATTATGTTTTTGAACTTCCTCCAAATTAAGAGGAATTTACGGCATGGAATCGTTCTTTGCTCTTGATTCCAGCACTTGTAATCCCCAGAATTAATGGCTGCCAGTCGATATATGTTTGGACTGAACACAGCTGGTTCTGCAAGGTGAGTAAATCTTGAAATATTTAAACTGGCTTTTACTTGACAATAGCACCACAAAGCACCAAAAAAAAATGAACAACTGATCAATTCACCAAGATGAAATATCAGCAAAAAAACATTGAAAACCAGAAAGTTTAGTGATTTAAGACTTGTCTGCCCTTTTTGCTCTTTCAGTTACTTTTGCTCATTTTGTTTCTCGTGTTGTCTTTTGCTTTCTTGGTCTCTCTCTGTCTCTGTCCAGCCTTGCACAAAGAATATCTATGTGGACATTGCCCTAGAGCTGCTTCTAATAATGGAACTATAATCTGACACAAGTTGATGCCTTCAAAAATAGATGGGGGAGGGATAGAAGGGGAGAAAAATATTTTTTAGCAGTTGATTATAGCAGCCCCATCCATCCTTGTGATGTGTGAAGCAAAATATCAGCATGTATATGGAAACTGACGCACAGTGTGTACCATCTACAAGATGCTTTGCAGCACTTGCCAAGGCTCCTTCAACTGTGCCTTCCAAACCTGCGACCTCTATCACCTAGAAGGACAAGGGCGGCAGATACATTGGGAACCACCATCACCTGCAAGTTCCCCTCCGAGCCACACGCCATTCTGACTTGGAACTATATTGTCGTTCTTTCACTGTCATTGGGTTAAAAATCTGTAACTCACTTCTTATTGGCATACGCCACATGGACTGCAGCGGTTCAAGAAGGTGGCTCACCACCGCCTTCTCAAGGGTAATTAGAGATGGGCAACAAATGCTAACCTAGCCAGCGATGCTCAGATCCCATGAACGAATAAAACAAAATTAGAATTGCTGAAAATAGAGACATGTTGTCGAAGCTTTTCGACTTGCACTCATCAGGACAAACACAAGAATAACCAATGTAAGAGAAAACAACAACTTTATACTGCATGAGAAGAGAGTGCTGATTGGTTGACAAATGAACTCTGATTGGTAGAAGCGTTGCCATGGAGAATGCACCAGTTTACAGTGACTGACAGTTAACTGCCAAGCTTTGTTTGAAATTTCAACCAGGCAGCTTGACTCTGGTCAAGGCTTTGCCCTGAGGAATGAGGACTAATCAGGGTCAAACCACCTGGTTTAAATTTCCAAAAAAACTTGGCAGTTAACTGTCAGTCACCATAAACTGGTGCATTCTCCACGGCAATGCCTCTACCAGTCAGAGTTCACTTGCCAACCAATCAGCACTCTCTTCTCATGCAGTATAAATTGTTGTTTTCCCTTACGTTGGTCATTCTTGTGGATTGTCCTGATAAGTGCAAAACGAAAAGCTTCGACAACATGTCTCTTATTTTCAGCAATTTTCAAGTTCTGTACTACCAAACGAAAACAAAATTAGTTTGTGGATTCCCCTTTTTAGCTTGGAAGTATTTGTTTACATTATTGTAGTGACAAAACCAACTAGAGACTCGAACCAAACGTGTTAATTAATAGATGAAAAATCTTTTTCTGGTTGAACATTACTCAAACACTCTTATAAGCTGTAGGATGCTGCTTATATTTGGAATGTGTTGCTGTTAACACTGTACATCAAAAAGCCAATTTATCTGTTAAACAAGAATTCAAACTATTGTAATAATGGCATCAGTTGCAAGAGTTTACCCATTTTAGGCTATAATGTTTTTAATTTGTAAAAAAAAAATCTCATGTTGGTCTATTAAAAATCTTTACTTTTGACTCTTTCTGTGGATCTGGGCTATACTGAATATTTTGTCTGGATCTTTAAGTGTGTAGATTTTTTTTAAATGGGCTGTTTTGCAGGGCACTTTGGAGGTGTTTAAATGCAGCAATTGTGATCAGAGATCAATTTCACAAGTTTTACATTAATGTGGTAGATTCAGGATGTTCCATAAGTTGAAGCAGATTTAATGTCAAAATGATTGGCGTGGAAGCTGTAATACCATTCTAATTGGAAACGGCCTTCTTTAATTCGGCCTGCAAGATATTAGATTAGCATTTTTTTGAGGCACCATAGCGAACTAAATTGAAGTGCAGCTCTGTTGCGCTTTTTGGGCTAAACAAAGTGGCGGTAGGAGGGTTGCACCATAGTATCACTTCATATGGACATTTTAATGAGTTTAATCTATTTTGTATAAATTATAGGGTGTTTATAAAGTAAATGTTTTTCCAAGTATTTGCACTCCTGCTACCCTTTGATTTCAAATATTATTGGTTATTTCTATTATCCTTAGGACAACATTGTTATTAATAACCACTGCTTGCATGCAATTCTCTGTCAATGTCATATATAACTTCTGCTAAGTTACTGGAGGGACCTGAATCTGTTTTGAAATAATGGATTACTGCAATGCAAAGCAGCTTTGTGCAGGTGTGAAAAGTTTCAAACTTTGGCTACCTTCTCAAAGAAAGATACCACAGAACATTGAAGAAAAATACTTTTTTAATGACCCTTAGCAAAAGCCTTGTTAATTAGTGACTTAGTACTTGGCTGAACATAATTTTGTAGTTCAGTGTCAGTAACTTAATTGCGCTCCATAAACTCTGTTCCTTTTCCTGGCCACTGTCTTAGGCTGAACCAGACCGCAGCCTCACAGCTCCAGGGACCCGGGTTCGATTCTGGGTACTGCCTGTGTGGAGTTTGCAAGTTCTCCCTGTGTCTGCGTGGGTTTTCCCCGGGTGCTCCGGTTTCCTCCCACAGCCTAAGACTTGCAGGTGATAGGTAAATTGGTCATTGTAAATTGCCCCTAGTGTAGGTAGGTGATAGGGAATAAGGGATTACTGTTCTTTCTTCTTTTGGGCCTCCTTATCTCGAGAGACAATGGATACGCGCCTGGAGGTGGTCAGTGGTTTGTGAAGCAGCGCCTGGAGTGGCTATAAAGGCCAATTCTGGAGTGACAGGCTCTTCCACAGGTGCTGCAGAGAAATTTGTTTGTTGGGGCTGTTGCACAGTTGGCTCTCCCCTTGCGCCTCTGTCTTTTTTCCTGCCAACTACTAAGTCTCTTCGACTCGCCACAATTTAGCCCTGTCTTTATGGCTGCCCGCCAGCTCTGGCGAATGCTGGCAACTGACTCCCACGACTTGTGATCAATGTCACACGATTTCATGTCGCGTTTGCAGACGTCTTTATAACGGAGACATGGACGGCCGGTGGGTCTGATACCAGTGGCGAGCTCGCTGTACAATGTGTCTTTGGGGATCCTGCCATCTTCCATGCGGCTCACATGGCCAAGCCATCTCAAGCGCCGCTGACTCAGTAGTGTGTATAAGCTGGGGATGTTGGCCGCTTCAAGGACTTCTGTGTTGGAGATATAGTCCTGCCACCTGATGCCAAGTATTCTCCGAAGGCAGCGAAGATGGAATGAATTGAGACGTCGCTCTTGGCTGGCATACGTTGTCCAGGCCTCGCTGCCGTAGAGCAAGGTACTGAGGACACAGGCCTGATACACTCGGACTTTTGTGTTCCGTGTCAGTGCGCCATTTTCCCACACTCTCTTGGCCAGTCTGAACATAGCAGTGGAAGCCTTACCCATGCGCTTGTTGATTTCTGCATCTAGAGACAGGTTACTGGTGATAGTTGAGCCTAGGTAGGTGAACTCTTGAACCACTTCCAGAGCGTGGTCGCCAATATTGATGGATGGAGCATTTCTGACATCCTGCCCCATGATGTTCGTTTTCTTGAGGCTGATGGTTAGGCCAAATTCATTGCAGGCAGACGCAAACCTGTCGATGAGACTCTGCAGGCATTCTTCAGTGTGAGATGTTAAAGCAGCATCGTCAGCAAAGAGGAGTTCTCTGATGAGGACTTTCCGTACTTTGGACTTCGCTCTTAGACGGGCAAGGTTGAACAACCTGCCCCCTGATCTTGTGTGGAGGAAAATTCCTTCTTCAGAGGATTTGAATGCATGTGAAAGCAGCAGGGAGAAGAAAATCCCAAAAAGTGTGGGTGCGAGAACACAGCCCTGTTTCACACCACTCAGGATAGGAAAGGGCTCTGATGAGGAGCCACCATGTTGAATTGTGCCTTTCATATTGTCATGGAATGAGGTGATGATACTTAGTAGCTTTGGTGGACATCCGATCTTTTCTAGTAGTCTGAAGAGACCACGTCTGCTGACGAGGTCAAAGGCTTTGGTGAGATCAATGAAAGCAATGTAGAGGGGCATCTGTTGTTCACGGCATTTCTCCTGTATCTGACGAAGGGAGAACAGCATGTCAATAGTCGATCTCTCTGCACGAAAGCCACACTGTGCCTCAGGGTAGACGCGCTCGGCCAGCTTCTGGAGCCTGTTCAGAGCGACTCGAGCAAAGACTTTCCCCACTATGCTGAGCAGGGAGATTCCACGGTAGTTGTTGCAGTCACCGCGGTCACCTTTGTTTTTATAGAGGGTGATGATGTTGGCATCGCGCATGTCCTGGGGTACTGCTCCCTCGTCCCAGCACAGGCATAGCAGTTCATGTAGTGCTGAGAGTATAGCAGGCTTGGCACTCTTGATTATTTCAGGGGTAATGCTGTCCTTCCCAGGGGCTTTTCCGCTGGCTAGGGAATCAATGGCATCACTGAGTTCCGATTTGGTTGGCTGTATGTCCAGCTCATCCATGACTGGTAGAGGCTGGGCTGCATTGAGGGCAGTCTCAGTGACAGCATTCTCTCTGGAGTACAGTTCTAGGTAGTGCTCAACCCAGCGGTCCATCTGTTTGCGTTGGTCAGTGATTATGTCCCCCGATTTAGATTTGAGGGGGGTGATCTTCTTGATGGTTGGCCCAAGAGCTCTCTTCATGCCATCATACATTCCTCTGATGTTTCCGGTGTCTGAGGCCAGCTGAATATGGCTGCATAGGTGTTGCCAGTAGTCGTTTGCGCAACGCCTAGCTGTTCTTTGTGCAGTACTTCTGGCTGCTTTAAGTGCTGCGGATGTTAAATCGCTGGGGGCTTTCTTGTAGTTCAAAAGTGCAATGCACTTAGCGGCTATGACAGGTTCCAGCTCTTCATTATGAGATTGAAACCAGTCTGCATTTCTCTTCGCACTTTTGCCGTAGGTGGTCAAAGCTGACTCATAGATGGCGTCTCTGATGTGGGCCCACTTGGTCTCAGCATCCCCTGTGGGAGTGTTTTGAAGGGCTGTTACAAGTGAATTTAGAAATTTTTGTAACAGCTGTGGGTGAGAAATTCTGCTCGTGTTGATGCGCGGGTGGCCCTTCTGCTTGGAATGATGCAACTTCTTTGGTCTGAGTCTAACCTTGCTGCACACCAGGGAGTGGTCGGTGTCGCAGTCCGCACTGTGGAAGCTGCGTGTGATTTGAACACTGTTTAAGGCGGCTCGCCTTGTGACAATGAGGTCTAGCTGGTGCCAACGACGTGATCTTGGGTGCCTCCATGAAACCTGGTGACAGGGTTTAGTGTGAAAGAACGAGTTGGTGATGCAGAGGTTATGATAGGTACACAACTCAAGCAGTCTCTGCCCGTTCTCATTCATCCTTCCAACGCCATAGCGCCCAAGGCAGGAGGGCCATGAGTCATGGTCGGCCCCAACCCTGGCATTAAAGTCCCCCAGCAGGAATAGGTGTTCGGTGTTGGGGATGCTGCTAATGATATGGAGTTGTTCATAGAACTGGTCTTTAGCTTCAGGTGCGGAACAGAGTGTTGGAGCATAGATGCTGAGTAGGTGTACTGGACCAGAGGTGGTGAGCAGTCGGATGGACAGTATGCGTTCCGAGCCATTTGAGGGAGGCTCTATCATGCTGAGCAAGGAGTTTCTGATGGCGAAGCCCACTCCATGCTGTCTTGGTTCTTCAGGATCCCTGCCCTGCCAGAAGAAGGTGTAGTCTTGCTCTGCTAGAGAGCCACTCGCGGGGAGGCGAGTCTCCTGAAGTGCTGCAATGTCCACATTGAGTCTACTGAGCTCGTTGTTAATGATGGCGGTCTTCCGAGAATCGTTGATTTGTGTAAGGTCTTCCGACAGGCCAGGACACATAGTTCTGACGTTCCAGCTTGCAAAGCGAAGGGCTGGTACCTTCTTTCCTTTTTTCATGTTGTTTGGTGCGGTGTATCAGTCCACCTTTCGGGCAATGACCCTGAGCTCCAAGCACCCATTGAAGCAGGCAGACTGTGGCGGGACAGAACCTTATTGACCGGGGGCTGCCCGGTTTGAGGCGGGCGGTAGCTGTCCAGTGAGGTGCAATGACCTCTCCCACCGACAAAGGCAACCCGTGGCGCCCAGTTTCTACGCCAATTTATCTGGACTTATAACCCGTAACTGCTGCCTTCCGTGTTGTTTCAGTCGCTGTGAGGCAACTATGGAGTGACCTCTCCATGGCGCATGCCTGGGCAAATTTATGGAGGTTGAGAGTTGCCCAGTCGTCAAAACCCCCCTCTCGGCCTTTCTGGTGGGGTCCAAAGGAGTGCAGGACACGACGTTTGGCACCAGTATGGCTGCAGGAACTGCCGGAAACATGCCAAAGGTGACACATGACCGCCTACGGGGTTCCGCTCCGGATTTTCTGTTAGGGTTTACTCCCTTAGCCTTGGTCTCTCCCGAGACGCCCACAAGGCAGTGGGGTTGTTGGGGCCCCTACACAGGTGTAGGATGGTGCCGGTGGGAGGAGGGGATGCAAGGGGGAGGGGTAGAGGGAGGGGGTGGGGGGGGGGTGCAGGGGAAGGGGGTGCGGGGTGAAGATGGTGCGGGGGGGTGCGGGCTGGGACGGGGTTGTGAGGGGGTGAGCTGAGAGGGTGGAGCAGGGAAGGGGACGGGGGTGGGGGGGGGTGGAAGGGGGGTAAAGGGGGGGGAGGGGGGGTGGAATCTGGTGCAGGTAATAAGCCATTTCCTCAGTGCCCACCATCGACGTCCGGAAAGCTCATCTACGTCCTTCGGGAGGTGAAGCATCATTTGGCAGACTTAGAGGTGATTACATTTGCTAAGGGTTTTTTTTTTTGCAGTGGTTTAAATAAAGGCATGCAGCATTGCCGACAGTGCGCTGCAGATGCTCTCCGAGCCATCTCCCGCGGGCGCTTTGAAGTTGCGGCCGGGGGGGCCGCTCGTGGATGTTTTGGGTGTTCGGGGCACCTTTTCACAGGACTTCTCTCGGGTCCCGCAGCTCCTTCTTCACCTCAATGGACTTACCGCATGCCGTGGCTGCAGACACTCTGGACTGTGAAGACAGCAGGATCGGAGATTAAAGTATCGGCAGCTGTTCTCGTCAGTTTCATCCGGATCAATTTCATTGAGAAAACAAAGAGCAGGTGTGGCTGGGGGAGGGCAGTGGGCCCAGGTAACATACACTAAACTAACTGTTAACTGTTAAGGGATTACTGTAGGGTTAGTATAAATGGGTGGTTGTTGGTCGGCACAGACTCGGTGGGCCGAAGGGCCTGTTTCAGTGCTGTATCTCTAAATAAATAAATAAAATAAATAAATTTGCAACCTTAATGCCTTATATGACTTTGTGATGAACTTCTGGCCCCATCACCAAGACCACCTACTTCCTTCTACTAGCATTGTCCATCTCCATCCCTGCCTCAGATCATCTGCTGCTGAAATTCTCATCTATGCCTTAGTTGTCTCTGGACTCGACAATTCCAATGTTCTTCTGGCTGACCTTCCACTCTTAAGCATGAGCACATCCAAATTTGCACCAAATCCTGTTCACCTATCACTGCTGTGCTTGCTGACGTACAGTGGCTCCCTGTCTGGCAACACCTAGATTTAAAAATTTTAAAATTCTCATTCTTGTTTTCCAATCCCTCCACGGCCTTGCCCCCCTCTATCTCTGTAACATTCTCCTTTTGCAGCCCTGTGCTCCTCCAGTTCCGGCCTCTTGCTCATCCCCTATTTTAATTGGTCCATCCTTGGTACCTGTGCCTTCAAATGCCAACGCTCTAAGCTTTGGAGGTCCTCCCTAAACCTCACTGCCTTGCTACCTCTCTCCTCTAAGATTCTTCTTAAAACCTACATCTTTGACCAAGCTTTTGATCACCTGTCCCAATGTCAAATTCTGCTTGATAATGCTGCTGTGAGGCACCTTGGGATCTTTTACTATGTTAAAGGAGCTATATTAAATGCATGTTGTTCTTGTATTGCATTAGAATCAGAGGAGAGAAGAGAGAACAATGGCTAAAAAAACCCCAAAAGAATGGCTTTTAGATGCTGGAATACTACTACTCCCCCATAGAACTATTATTTACCTGGATTACAAGTTTTTTTTGTACTGAAAGTCTTAAGGAAAAAAAAATTCAGTTGAATTGTTGTGATTATTAATTTCAGTCTCTTGTCTTGAAACTTTTGATTTCTTAAGAATTATTGATGTCCCATTTTGCTCAACTAGTGAGTTCTTGGCTTCTTCCCTTTATGAAGCTGATCCCTTGAAGTATACCTCCTCTCATTTTAATGTATTGATTTTAAGTGCTGGTAATTCTAACTTAATAATACTCAAGCCACTTTTTTGGAATCCAGTTTAACTTTGCTTCGCTTTGATCCTGTTTTTAGTCATTTTTCCATCCTTTGTTTTTAGGATTACGATGTGATTTATTTTAATCTATATATTTCAGTCATTGGGTTGCAAAGGCAAACTTTGCTAACTATAGTCAGAAAATATTTTTCCACATTTTATGATGTTTTTCCTTTATTATAATGCTTTCCTTTTGGAAATTGATCTGATTCCATATCTTCAAATACAATATTGTCTCAATAACATAGTTTTGGATTCATACTAACTGTAACCAGTGGTCAGTCCTTTTTATCCTCTGGGTTTCTTTTGATTATTGAATGAGCTAAAAGCCATCATTTTGTATTTTTTGTGCCTACCCGTGTTATTATAAACTAACTGCCTTAAATATATTCTTAATTTGCTAAATAAAACATTAAAAGAGAGAGAATGTATCTTTTAAAAATTGTCTCACTGTGCATCTAGTGTAGGACACTGATACGTTCACATACAGTGATGCATTTTGCAGCTGGAAATGTCTGCATCATGAGTTTCTGATGGCTTTTTTCTTGGAAACTGCTCCTCTTACTGGTCAGTTCAGTACCCTTGTTAAAAGCGGTCTATCTCCCCTTTGAGCAGTCTAATTTTTCCCTTCAGAGCAACTTTTATGTTCATTGATTCTGCAGTCAAGATAGATCTTGGAGAACAATTTTCACAGTTAAATGATGCAATTATGATTACAAAGTTGCTGCTAAAATTCAGACCTCCTTTAAGGCCTTGATCTGCAATATCATTGCTATATTAGTTTTTCTGTTGATAAAATTCAGTTTTGTAATTGCATTAAATGGGAAGCATTCAGTGATTTCTCCCTTATGTTGAATGGTGCTGACAAATAGTTTCTTATATAACTTAAGTGATACCCAGTGTGCCAATTTTTATTGAGTTTAACAGAATTGTTTTAAAAGTGCATCCAAAACATTATTGAAGTGCAGAGGTAAAATGAAGTGAGAAAGTGAAGATCATAAAATGTAAAATGCATGAGAAATGATGAAATAATTGGCTTAATAATCAATACTGTTTATTTACTGATGAAGCTAAGTTGTATCTTCAGTATGCTGTTATTGTAAGTATATTTGTCTGTCAGATATAGTTGGTTGAAGCATTTGTTTTGCATCACAGCTGAACTCCATCAGCATGTAGCTGAAAACTAGTCAATCTTTGGATTTTTGAACGCTTTCTTTATCCTAACAGGCATCACAATAATTCTTTTATCTTGGACCAAAACCAGAGAATTTATTTCCTTGAAATAAGTATATGTGTTATGTATTTTGGGGAATATAAATTTAGCAATCAGAAAAGTAACTTCTCGGGGCGAGAAAGTCAGTGCTGCGAAATAGGCTGAATGTTTCCACTTTTAGACAATGTTATGAATAGCTGAACTTCAAAGTGCTTGAAATAACTAGGTGCACAATAAAGTCACAACTTCTGAAAAGCATCCCGTTACTGCATTGATGTGTATATGTTTCCATTTCCAACGTTGGTCATTCTTAGTCCCTGTCAGTATCTGGGCAGTTTCGGCTGTTGGTTTTGTCCATTTGGAACTGGGTTGAAAAAGCCCAGTTACTTTTTGCTCTATGCATCCAACAAACAATTTAGTTTCATCTCTGCAGCCTGATCTGGATTTTAATAACCAATATGCTAACCAAATGGCTCACTCAGTTTCCAGATTTTCTAATGCAGCAGTTATGATTAAGAATCTGTCAAATACAAATGTGACTTTTTTTCCCCTAATTTTATATAATGGTGTAGTGATACCCCTACCCTGATGGGTGCTCTTTGTTTGCAAGTGGCTGAATAGACTGCATCTATTTCCACTTGTGGCTTTACTATGTATCCCAGCCAGAGCATGATATATAAAAGATGAAATGGGTCATCAATGCGTGTTTGAAAAGAGGATGCTGTAATTTTAAAGAAAAATTATATTGTTCTATCACTGTTACTGAGCTGAAGAATAGACAGAGAGAACACTGGCCCTCAGGAGAAATGAAAGTCAAAAAAAACTTTTGTAAATTTATTTATTTTATTTAGAGATACAGCACTGAAACAGGCCCTTCGGCCCACTGAGTCTGTGCTGACCATCAACCACTCATTTATACTAATCCTACACTAATCCCATATTCCTACCACATCCCCACCTTCCCTATATTCCCCTAACACCTACCTATACTAGGGGCAATTTACAATGGCCAATTTACCTATCAACCTGCAAGTCTTTGGCATGTGGGAGGAAACCGGAGCACCTGGCGAAAACCTACGCGGTCACAGGGAGAACTTGCAAACTCCGCACAGGCAGTACCCAGAATTGAACCTGGTTCGCTGGAGCTGTGAGGCTGCGGTGCTAACCACTACGCCACTGTGCCGCCCTTTTAAAAACTCACTAATGATTAAGCAAAAATAAAAATGTTTGTAATATATTTTTTCCTGATCAAAGATGAATAAATAGGAATAGCACTTTGGAGTTGCATGCAAAAATTAGTCTGCCTGTCTTTTTTTAAAATATGATCTTCTGTGGTACTGCTAGTGAACAAAAACAAATTGGCTTTGTGTAACTGTGTCTCTGCTTATCTCTACTCTCTTATTCATCTTTCCAACATCCTCCAGTTTCGTTTTATGGCTCTTACTGTGTATATTGCTAATTTTGTCTTGTTGCATATTTGAAACTCATTTTGCTTTTGTGGGAGTCTCTACTTTCATAAGTGCCTTGTTTCTTGATTTTTTTTAAATTTTGTCTGTCATTCTACATGCCTCTTGTGCTGTTCCTTTATCTCTGTCTGTTTATTTTCTCATCTCATTCTTGGGGAGCTGGGTAAAAGCCAGAGCTCAATGGCAGAATGATGCCAGGATTGTGAAAGAAGTGGGTACTTCTTAACTGTACAAGCGATGATGTATTGTCACATTGGTCCACATTGCACATAACCCATGCTAGCATTCAGATCTAGGGGACAACAATGGACACTTCTGATTAGAGTGTTAAATTACTTGACTAGTGGAATGCTAATAGATGAATAATGACAGTATTGTAAATTGTTGCATGAGTAGCCAATAGAATAAAAATTATCATAAAGGCAGCCAGTAGATTAATAAATATAAAATAACTTGCAGATATGCATCAATATTCAGTAAGTTAGAGGTTGTACTGTTGGAAAGAAGAGAGTACACTTCTCCACTGAAGGGTCTCGGAAAGAAGAATGAAATCTCATCAGCTAGTACAGTAATTGTTTTTATTTGGTTCATGGAAAATACATATTGACCAAGAATTTCCTGTTCCAGCAATATTTGTGATGAGCCATAAATTAGACCATTGTGAAACAATCCTCTGGTAGCATATTTACACAAGACTTGGGAAAACTAGTTAGAATCCAAAAATGGCAGTGAGATATGTGGTGCAGCCAAAGACTTGTATTTGCAAGGAGCTGGGGGATAGTGTTCTTCACCACCTGCACTTTGGTGTTAGAGTTTGTGCCACTTTTAGAGAATAGAATATCTCCAGTATTAAATGAACCTGCCACTATGTGAGCCAAAAATGCAACTGTTCATTTGGATTTGACATGCCCCCATTCAAAAGTGAGAATCAAGATTTGTAGTGAGTCTGCTGGATAGTATACAGTGGGGCACCATCTAAGTTAAATGCCACATTATATGTTTGGTTGTCAGCATTACAATACAAATGCTATTTGTATTGACCTTTCAGCCCACGCTTTTAATTTGCATTCTGTGTAGATGTAAGCAATAACCAATAAATGCACATTAATATAAATTCTAGGTGCTGTGTGTTCACTATGACTTCAAACCAAATTTGATAGTTTGTGTGCTGGAGTAGATTTCCTTTAGAAATTGATTTTAGAAATTCAGTCACCTATTATCCATAATGCAAGACAAGTGGTAATTTATCCTGTGTAAATAACTTTAAATTCTTACAAATAGACATTTAGTCTGGCCTGTAACCCATGCCTTCCTACATCAGAACCATACCCAACAGATTCCAATAATCCACCTGTATTACTTCATATAGTCATTAGTTGTGGGCTAAAAGCAGTTAATGGAAAACATTTCATTTAGTTAAATTGGTCATGGTACTTGAAATAAATGGTTAAATAAAATGTTACAAAAGATATGCCAGTGACTAATATTGCTGGCTTTAAAGTTTATTTCTAGAATGGTAATAACCATAGAAATTTTTTCCGAGATTTTGCAAACATTCAGCAATAAACCAGAATAATAGTATTTGCAAATGTTAATCGTATTTACTTTTAACATTAACACTGGATGAAGTTTGTTAAAATAATCCCAACTTTTTCAAAAGAAATCTGCACATTTTTCATAAACGTGACCTTCCTGTGATTACACCGAACACTGAGCTCAGCTTCACCACTCTGCAATGGTCTAAGCGGCAGTGGTGATTGCAGTAGTGTTAATTCAACAAATTTCATTACTGCCATTGATCTTAATAGGAGCTGAGCTTTGACCAGTAACTGTTTTGGTGAGGGAAATGGCGGTGTGGCAGAAAGGTCTTAGGGAATTATGCTGTGTGTGTAATTTCCTGGGACTTTTGCACTGTAAAGCGGTCCCTTCAACTTAGATGCACCATTACTGATACTATACCAGTAGCATTACTACAATTCTCCAGGAAATTCTAGGCCATTGCTTTTCTCTTGCCTGTTGTCAATACTTGCATACATACATAAATGAATGACTGTTACATACATGAATCAATGTTATGCTTCCTGTTACTATCCTTTGCTTGAAGGTGTCTTTTAAAGTGAATGCCACAAAAAATTGATTCATATGTTCGCTGCCTTCAATTGTGATTTGCTTTTATCTAAAATTTGAGTTTTTTTAGGTAAGGCTTTTTGTTGGATAAAAATATCTCTGGATATGGATCGCAGGTAAGTAAATGGAATTGAGGTGCATGATCTGACGGTGGAACATGCTTGAGAGGCTGAACGGTTCATAAGTACAGGAGTAGGCCAATCAGATGTACATTTGTTGTGTACTTTGGCTATCAAGTATAATACCTGAAGTGCAGGCGAAACCTGCGTTAGACATTTTTATCTCCAGTAAATTGATTTCAAACTATATGTGCCTATTGACCTACAAAAGGATTGATGTCTTTTAGAGCTTGTGGTTTTATATCCTTTGTACTAGCTTCTGTGTTCTGATTATGTTCTGTTTATGTGCCTATCTTTTTAGCTTTAGCTTTACCTAGAATCATAGCATCTTACAGCTTAGCCATTTGGTCTGTCGTGTCTCTGCTGGCTCTTTGAAAGAGCTGTCTAATTGAGTCGCATGCCCAGCTTTTTCCTTAAGCCCTATCTTCTTAAAGTACATATCGAATTGCCTATTGAAAGTTCCTATGGAATTTGATTCCACTACACTTTCAGGTGGTGCATTCTAAAACTTAACAACCCTCTGTGTGAAAAAAATTCCCCTCTTGTTCTTCTGCCAATTATTTAAAATTTTTGATCCCTGGTTACTGACCCACTTGTCAGAGGAAATAGTTTCTCCTTACTTGATCCTTAACCTTCTCTGCTGTAAGAAGAACAATCCCATATTCTCCGATGTCCACATAACTAAACTCCCTCATCCTGGTAAGGCTCCTCTATCTGCTAAAGCCTTGATTCGCACCAAGTCACGTTCACCCATCTCCCCTGTGTTCACAGGCCTGCATTGACTCCATTTAAGCAAAGCCTCAATATTTAAAATTTTCATACTTGTTTTCAAATTCCTCCCATAGCCTCTCCCCTACCTATCTCTGTAATCTCCTCCAGCCCAGTAACCCTCCAATTATCTGCACTGGTCTAATTCTGGACTCTTGCTCATCCCCAATTTTAATCGTAGCACCTTTGGCAACTAGGCCTTTAGCTGCTGAGGTCCTAAGCTCCAGAATTCCCTCCCTAAACTTCTCTGCTACTCTACCCCTATTCCTTTTTAAGATACTCCTTAAAACTATCTCTTTGACTAAGCTTTTGGTTATCCTCCCTAATATCTCCTTATGTAGCTTGGTGTCAAATTGTTTGTTAGTGCTCCTGTGAAGTGCCTTGGGATGTTTTACTATGTTAAAGGTGCTATATTAGTGCAACAACATCCTGCCTAAAGTGTGTTCCCCAGAATTACACACAATGCCCCAGCTGAGGCCTAACCAGTGATTTGTATAAGTTTAGCATAGCTCCTTCTTTCTGTATTAGTTGTCCCCATTTACAAAGCCAAGTATTCCATATGCTTTCTTCACTGTTTTATCAATTTACTCTGGCACCTTCAAGGATTTGTGAATACGTATTCCTATTCCCGGGTCCATCTGCTCTTGGACATTCACACTCCCCAGCATCTCAGAACATTACAATTTAGTTTATGCTGCCTCCGTGTTGTTTCTGCCAAAGGCTGGGAAGATAGACTAAGGGGAAGGTCAGTGGATGAGCAGTGGCAGACATTTAAGCAGATATTTCATAACGCCCAGCAAAAATTTATCCTGGTCAAAAAGAAGGACTTGATGAGAAGGATGAACCACCCGTGGTTAACAAAGGCGGTCAAAGAGTGTGTCCAATCAAAAGCTAAGGCATTCAAAGCAATGAAAACGAGTGGTAGGCCAGAGGATTGGGAATTTTATTTAGCAACCAGCAATGGATGACTAAAAAGCTAATAATGAGGGAGAAAATTGATTATGAAAATAAATTGTTTTTATATTTCTTGCCAAACAGCAAGAGCTTCTACAGTGTATAAAAAGAGAGTAGCTAAAGTGAGCATGGGTCCCTTGGAGGATGCGACTGGAGAATTGATAACGGGGAACAGGGAAATGGCAGATATTTTAAACCAATATCTTGCATCGGTCTTCACGGTGGAGGACACTAAACATCCCACAGATAACAGATAAGCAAGGAGCTAATGGGAGGAAAGATCTTGTAACAGTCTCTATCATGAGGGACAAAGTATTTGACAAACTAATGGGACTAAAGGCAGACAAGTCGCCAGGACCTGATGGCCTGCATCCAAGTGTTTTAAAGGAAGTGGCTGCAGAGATAGTGGAGGCATTGGTCGAAATATTCCAGAACTCACTGGATTCTGGGAAGGTTCCAGCGGATTGGAAAACTGCTAATGTGATGCCCCTTGTTCAAGAAGGGAGGGAAACAAAAAGCAGGAAACTATAGGCCAGTCAGCCGAACATCGGTCAGTGGGAAAATGCTAGAGTCCATTATTAAGGAAGAAATAACAGGACGTTTAGAAAAACTTAATGCAATCAAAGTTAACATGGTTTTTTGAAAGGGAAATCATATTTGACAAATTTGCTAGAGTTCTTTGAGAATATAACGAGCAGAGTTGATAAAGGGGAACCGGTAGATGTAGTGTATTTGGAGTTCCAGAAGGCATTCGATAAGGTGCCACATAAAAGATTATTGCATAAGATAGGAGCTTACAGTATTGGGGGTAACTGGAGGCATGGATTGAGGATTGGTTAATTCACATAAGACAGAGAGTCAGGATTAATGGGTCGTCTTCAGCTTGGAAAGACGGAACTTGTGGAGTGCCACAAGGATCAGTCCTAGGGCCTCAATTATTTGCTATCTGTATTAATGACTTGGAGAAGGGGGCAGAGTGTAATATATCCAAATTTGCTGACGATACAAAATAGGTGGGAGGGCATGTTGTGATGAGGACATAAGGAATCTGCAAGGGGATATAGATAGGTTGAATGAGTGGGCAAAAACTTGGCAGATGGAGTTTAATGTAGGAAAGTATGAGTCATGCACTTTGGTAGGAAGATTCAAAAGGCAGACTATTATTTAAATGGAGAGAGATTCCTAAAAAGTGCAGCACAGAGGGATCTGGGTGTTCTTGTGCATGAAACACAAAAAGTTAGCATACAGGTGCAGCAAGTAATTAAGAAGGCAAATGGAATTTTGGCCTTTATTGCCAGAGGGTTGGAGCTTAAAAATAAGGAAGTCCTGTTACAACCGTACAGGGTGTTGGTGAGGCCGCACCTGGAGTACTGTGTACAGTTTTGGTCCCCGTATTTAAGAAAGGATATACTGGCAATGGAGGCGGTTCAAAAGAGATTCACTAGGCTAATTCCTGGGATGAAGGGGTTGACTTATCAGAAACGGCTAAACAGGTTAGGCCTTTATTCATTAGAGTTTAGAAGAATGAGGGGTGATCTTATTGAAATGTACAAGATTCTGAGGGGGCTTGACAGGGTAGATGTTGAGAAGATGTTTCCACTAGTGGAGGAATCTCAAACTAGTTGGACATAGTTGCAGAATAAGGGGACACTCATTTGAAACTGAGATGTGAAGGAATTTCTTCCCTGAGTGTAGTGAATATCTGGAATTCTCTACCCTAGAGAGTTGTGGAGGCTAGATCACTGGAAGTATTTAAAGAGGAGGTAGATAGATGTTTGAAATATCAGGGAGTTGAGGGCTATAAGGAGCTGACACGAAAGTGGAGTTGAGGTCTGGGACAGATCAGCCACGGTCTTATTGAATGGTGGGACAGGCTTGAGGGACCGAATGGCCTACTCCTGCTCCTATTATGTTCTTTTTCATCACTTCATGCTTATCGGCATCATTGCATCTGACATGTCTCCCATTTCACCTGCTTCTGTCCTGTTCACTATTTACTGTGTTACCAATGAACAGGATAGCATCAGACTTCAGGAGGACATAGCAGCCTGTCTGGAAAATCTTGACAAATGGAAAGGTTTAATTTTTCTATTCCATTGAATAGAGACCTCTTTACTTTTGTCTAATTTAAATCTGACTTACATTACAATAATAATGGAACTTCTTTTGAAGTTAATAAAGCGACTGGTAAGATATTGATGTGAAATATAGAACATTTGAGTATTAGAAATTGCTTGTAAGCTCACAGTATTTAATTGGAATGTACAAATTTGAAACAACTTTCTTTTTTCATTTAATGCAAGTTATTTTACCGCTCTGTTATAGTTTTCCCACGCGTAATTGACTAATTTCTTGGCTTGGAGGGTGGGAGACTGGCCAGTCATAATCCTGTCAGTGTTACACTCTCATTCATTACCAGTTTATAGGTTGCCCTCTTCCCCACAACCCTCTCCCCCACCCCCCCCCCCCCCCCCCCCCCCACATACCATTTTTTGGTTTACTTTGCACAGATGATCCAAACAGGAATTTGTCTGGAAGAATGTAGTCTTGCCAGTTCATCTTAATACTTTATGGTATTAAATCTGGTATTTTGCTTGATAACTTTTTCCATTCTGTTGCATGTTTCAGGCCTTGTATTAAAAACATTTTAGTTAAAATGCAGTTCTGCACAAATGGAATTGGGCTATGTAAGGGTTATAATGCTAATAGTGTTGTATGTAATAAACTCATGTATACTGCTGGTTAGATATTATAAATCATTTTGTAAATGGAACAATTTCTCCTGGTAGTCAGCAATAGATTATTATTCAATCTTGTCAGTTTGTGTCCACATTTTGACTGCTCGAGCAAATTTCAAAATGTTAACCATTGTGTTGCTTTAAGGAACTAGGCCTTAACAAACAGCAGGATTTGTTGATATATAGATTTTTTGGTCTAAATGGTAACACTGCTGTCCTTGCATATACCTGTTGCACAAAGATCTTGATTTTTCCATGAAGATCTGAATTGTCTATTTAACTATCTTCCTATGCCAAAGAATTTCTGGGTTCTATTTGTATGTAATTTCAAAATGTTACTGGTATGTAAATAAAACAAATGTTTTTGAATATTTTTGAACTTGTGTAATACTTTTTATATCACCAACATTACCAAAATAAATCAACTGGTCATTTATTTGTGTGGAGCTTTGTTGAATGTAAATTGTCTGTCTCATTTGCCTACATAAACAACATAAGTAATCCATTGGCTATAATGCATTTTGGGACGAGAGGCGAACGCCACTATGTGGGCTGATTTTTACCAGCCCTCCGATGTCGGGGGTCATGGCGGGGGAGCCTGGAAATTACTTCCAGGAGAGGCCTGCTATGACCCCTGACGCCGGGAAGGCCCCGCCACATTTTACCGGCGGCGGCAAGGCCTCGGTGCAGCCACGGCAGGCCTTCATTTAAATATTAAAATAAATGCAAAACAACTTACCTTGACCCAACGGCTGTCCTGTGCCGATATTCCGGCCAATAGCTGGATCGTCCACAGGATCCGAGGTGTGACACTAGTGGGGAAGGGGGAGGAGTGAAATTTTCAGGGCGGCCGAGAGGGGTGGGGAAGCAGGAAGAATCCTGATATTGGCTGAGGGGATGGTGAGAAGAGGTTGAAGTGCAAAGCTAACAAAGTTTGAGGGCAAAGTTGGTGATAGGAAGAAAGGTTTTTGGTCATAGGGGGGTGGTAGAGGGGCTTTGGTTAATAAAGTTATAACTTTTAATTTTCCCTCCACGTCACTTAAAAAAATTTAAATTGCCGGTAAGGGCTTGAAGCCCTTTATAAATGGCGCCAGTGCCTGCGCAGTGGTGCCGGGCACCATTGCCGGGGATGAAGCAGCCACCCCCTCTACATCATTGGGGGCAGCTGTTCTGCCTCCTCCATTTAAACGATCATTTGTGCGAAATATTGCCGGGGCTCAGCAGCGCACAAGTTGGCAGCGATATGATAAAATTCAGCCCTGCATGTGCATGTTTATGGGCTGGATTTTATTATCCTGCCGCCAAGAGCAGTGGTGGGTGTGCAAAATGGTGATGGTCCCGACTGTGAGGGTAGTGGCTGTGCTGCATTTTAACATAATGATGGCAGCCGTTCTCCCCCCTGCCCTCCCCAATATCGCATGGTGGGGGCTGCATTGGCAACACAGTTAACGTGTTATTTAATGTTGGATTGCAGTTTCCCTCCAACAACCCCGCCCCACCCCTCAACAGTATCCATTTGCAGAGGTCCCTCTTTCCCTCACATCTGCAGATTGAGCTCAGCGGCAATGTCCGATGTGGAATTTTTTTCCAATAAGAAAGCAATGGATAACTTACCAAACCTTTGCAGGCACCGATGGCTCTTGCCTCCTTGCCAGCTTTTCGAAGACTGGAAAGTGAAGGCATGTAAGTGCCGCAAGTCATGCATAAGATTGCCAATGTCTGGTGGGATTGCGGCGAGTTAGATACAAATTTATGCAAAACGGTACAGATTTAAAGTACGATCTGTCGTGTCACGCTGGAGGTGCTGCCAAGAAACATCGCTGCCCCCAAGAAAATCCGAAAGTGGCATTTCGGCATTGGGTGCCATGGCGGACAACTTCGCGCTGATTCTCTGGCCACACGCCCCCCCCCCCCCCCCCAGCACCACCACCATCAAAAACCCACCTTCTAACAGAGCATAAAATCCAGCCCTGTGTAAGCATCTGCCCCTCTGCCCCTGTTATGATCCTGCTTGAGGTGTGGTTATTGTTTTTACCATGCAACAGTAAGTTATATGATACTTTATGTTTCTATTTTGCTTCATTTATAAAATGGTAAAATTCATTTACAAAATATTTCCAAAAACCTTTTCCTAAAATTGTGAATACAATAGATTGGAAATTCTTGGCATAAAGACAGCTTGCATTTTACCAAGTAAAGTGCAATATTAACTTAAGGCAGTTGTGATATAACTTAATTTTAACAAATGTTTATATTTTATTTCCAAAAGTAAATAGTGTTCTAGGTCTTTTGAGGTGTTTTTGTTCTTTTTAATATACCTTTGTTAATTTTACAGGTATTGGAATGGATACATGTGTTATTCCCTTAAGACATGGTGGACTTTCACTGGTTCAGACAACAGACTATTTTTATCCTATTGTTGATGATCCTTATATGATGGTGAGAAAATTTTAATGTATTTTTATGTAATGAGCAGCATTAAGGGATTTATATAAATCATTATACAAAACGCAGACATTTACTACCTACTGCCATTAATTTACTGTTAAATCTACATGATAGAAAATAATCTCATGTCACAAAACAACTGAAATTTAAAACGGCATACCCATTTTGTTTTTAAGCTTTAGTATTTTAAGCACCATGATTATTATGACTAGCCATGTTTTGTTTATACCTGTTATTAATGGTGTTGTGAACTATTCGTGAATGCCATTTTTTAACAATGTTTCTCACCTATTTTCCTTGTAATCAAATGTGCTAATTTTAACTGTAGCTGTTAAGTGCCCTGTATTTTTATACAGCAGTTCATTTTATGTGTGACAGCTCTGTATAGAAAGGATAGTAAATGCGATCCAAGACATTCGACCTGCATTTTCAGCCATATGAGAGTTTTGGCCCTACTTTTGGTGATTAAGAATTATGTTTAACTAGAAAAACTGCTGCACACTTACTGGTCTGTTATGAGTTTTTTTCAAATTGTGTAGCTTAATACTGTTGAATCCTGTGGAGTTGCATAAAACACAGTGTCTGACATTGTGAATATATGATTTCTATATTTTCATACGTATATTGTAGCATTGTTGTGAAGCACAGGTACTTGCATCTTTGCAGGTAGCATTTATCTACTTTTCTGTAATATGGGAACACCCATGTTCCCTGTGTTACATAGAGGGAGCTGAATTAAGTTTTGTCAGGAAGAAGGCATTGAGGATGCAGCTACTGCTATATAACAACTTCTTAGCATTTTGTGTTGTGAAGATAGTTGGAAGAATTTTATTTGCTTAAAAATATATGTTTAGTTTCTTCTAAAATTGAATATGACACTGATTTTCAAGAGATTTATGAAGTTTCTCTGTGGTAACTTGTATGATAAAACTTAATTCTCCCTGCCTGTCTCAATTTATGACGGATGCAAAATGATTTTCTTTTGAAGAAGGTCTGCCATTGAACTGAAGCAATTTACTTGCTTCTCATTGACCTTTAGTAGCTTAAAATCACTACTTTGCTCAAAAACCCAAACTCTTAACAATTCCACAGGAAATCCATTAGATGTTTTTCAATCACAGGATGTGGGCATCACTGGTAAGACCAACATTTATTGTCCATCCCTAATTACCTTTGAGAAGGTGATAGTAGTGAGCTTGAATCGCTGCAGGCCTGGTGGTGAAGGTATTTCCACAGTGCTGTTAAATAGGGAGTTCAAGGATTTTGAATCGATAACAATGAAGGAATGGTGATTAAATAGATCGGGATGGTGTGTGAGCTGCAGGTGGTGCTGTTTCCATATGCCAGCTGTCTTTGTCCTTCCAGGTGGTAGCGGTCATGGATTTGGGAGGTACTGTCAAAGAAACATTGGTGAGTTGCTGTAGTGCATCTTGTAGATGGTACACTGCAGACATGGTTCATTGATGGTGGAAGGAGTGAATGTTTAAGGTGGTGTGTGTGGTCCCAATCAAGTGAACTGCTTTTTCCTGGATGGTATCAAGTTTCTTGAGTACTGTTAGAGCTGCACTCATCCAGACAAGTGGAGAGTATTCCATCACACTCTTGACTTGTGCCATGTAGATGGTGGGTAGGCTTTGGACAGTCACGAGGCTAGTTACTTGCCGCAGAATTCCCAGTCTCTGACCTGCTGTTGTAGCCATAGTATTTATGTAGCTTGTCCTGTTAAGTTTTTGATCAATGGTGCCTCCCAGGATGTTGATCGTGGGGGATTTAAAGTTGGTAATGCTGTTGAAAATCAAGGGGAGATGGTCATTACCTGGCACTTGGGTGGCACAAATGTTATTTGCCACTTATTAGCCCAAGCCTGAATGTTGACCAGATCTTGCTGTATGTGCATGCGTTATCTGAGGAGCTATGAACGGAACGGAATAATGCAATCATCAGTGAACATCCCTACTTCTAACCTTGTGAGGAAGGGAAGGTCATTGATGAAGCAAGTGAAGATATTTGTGCCTAGGAGATTGCCCTGAGGAACTCCTGTTCTGCGGCTGAGATGATTGACCACCAACAACCACAACCATCATCCTTTGTGCTAGGTATGACTCCAGCCAGTGGAGAATTTTCATCTTGATTCCCATGGGCTTCAGTTTTACGCTGGCTCCTTGATGTCATTGTTGAATAATGTTGCCTTGATGTCAAGGGCAGTCACTGCCACCTCACCTCTGGAATTCAGCTCTTCTGTCCACTTTTGCACTGAGACTGTAATGGGGACGGGAGCCCAGTGGTCCTGATGGAACCCAAGCTGAACATCAGTGAGCAGGTTATTAGTGAGTAAGTGCCACTTAATAGCATTGTTGCTGACACCTTCCTTCACTTTGCTGATTGAGAATGGACCGATCGGCCGGTAATTGGCCAAACTATAAGATTGATTTATTTATCAAACACAAAATTTTCTGATTTATAAATACAGTTTTAGTTTTGACCATAAAAACTTGTTGCAGTTGCTTTTGACCCATTTTTACCTTTAAGATCAGAAGACTAATTTGAATTCCTGTATTATACATTGTGTTTGCAACCTACATTATTTTGGTTCGTAACATACAGTATTGTCAGATTAGTTTGATAACACTGATGAAATAAGCTTAGCATATATATTTACATTTCTGGGGTGTGTAAAATCCCAACACCAAGTGCAGAATTACTTTATTACTAAGTTGCAGTAGCCGAAAACCTTTAAACAGTTGTCTGAAAAATATTAGAATGTTGAGGTTCCAGTAAAATTGTCTGATATTGTTCAAGCTTTGATTTTATTAGGCTGTAATACATCAAAAAAGTTGCCTGTTGTTTTGGGAATAACAGAGATAATTCCAACTTGTTCAAGTCCAAACTTTAGTCTTTCTCAATTCAGATTTTTGTCATTAGGGATCAGTGTCCAAAGTTTTTTCTGCATTGTCTCCTTTGTCTCTGAGCAAAACTGGGCACAATATTTAAGCTGTGGTCTGACCAGTGCATGATGCAGGTTAATGACTTTATTTGGCTTGGCCTCTTTCTATTTTTGTTTTGGCTATATAGTTCAGCAGTCTATTAGCTTTGGGATTGTTGTGTTGGTTGAACATGGTGAGTGTACCAGGGCTTTTAGTTTTCCCATAACGTCAGCTACTTTAACACAATTCAAGGAGTGCTTGTCAGCCAGTTTTCCATTCTGTGTACAGTATGTTAAACTTGCCCACATTAAATTTAATTTCTTGTTCTACTGCCCACACACATTTTCTATATTATTTTGCAATTGCTGAGCTGCCTCCTTCAATTCCATGGCCCCTCGAGTTTAGCATCTTTTGAAAAATGTGGCCAGTTTACATTGAATTTGAATCCAGATCTTTGCGCATTAGAAACACTGATCCATTGGCACCTCTCTTGACTCTGATATAACTCCTCTAACAAGTGCCCATTGGCCATCTACTTCCTCACCCATTCCTAAGATCCCAACAGCTTTGAGCTTAATCAATAGTCTTTCATGTGGAATTTTGTCAGATGTGTTTTAAAAGTCTAGGTACAATATATGGTAAGGCTTTCCAAAGTACAATTCCTCAGAGAAATTTAGAAAATGGTCAGGCAGGATCTTTGATTCTGAAGCCATACTAACAGATAATCCTTAAATTTAATTCTGATCAATTCCATTATTTTGCATAGAATTGAGTTGGTCTGCAGTTGCTTGCATCCTTCAATATGGGTACCTTGTTGGCTTACTATGCCACTAATTTTTATGCGCAGTTATCATTACCTGGTCACATAATTGGGCCTCATCAGATTTTATAATCCATGTGATTTCCTTCTTATAATGAATCCATTTTGCATAAAACCCATCTTTTTTTAATATATTTATCCTGAATCCAGTATAATATAACTATAATACAGTTGTGCCTGTGTAAGATGTACTGCCAAGTTACAAATTAGTTATGATGGAGATGTTAAAGTATTGTCATTGAGGAGCTTGATACAAAAATTATCATCTATTTGTAAAATTGCGCAACCTGTTCACGAATGTAAACAAAATAACTCATACTGAACACCTTTAATCAATGCTTGAAGTTTCTTAATAAAGGAGAAAATTGATCAATGGTGGTTGATGCTGCTTCTAGTCTTCCTTCTCAATGTCTTGCTGCTCAGAAATTGGTATGGTCTGGTCTCTCAGTAAAGTGAAGATATGATGCACACTATCACAAGTCTGGAAACACAGTTGGGGATATATTGCCAATTACCTTCTGGATTCTCCAGGCAGCAGAAACATTCCGAGAGTACACCTCTCCTCGTTATAGGCATGCTCTGCATCTGTGCTCAGGTTCCTGACTGGACTTGAGAACTATATCACCAAGTAATCAGCCTCTGACCTGATTGGTTGGAGTAAAGATGATGTGGGGTGGATTAAGTATAACTGCTGCCAGGAAACTGGGCACAAATATGCATGATGCATTCGTTACCTGTGGTTGTAAACAAGCTGCACGTTCAAGGAGTGGTATCTTTTTCTATTGAGAAAGATGCTAGGCTAGAAATGGTAAGCACACAGAGTATTTTGGGTACAGTCTGTGGCACTTTGGACCCTGGGGAAGACTGCAATTCAGGCAAAGCCAGGTACTTGTCCTGCTTTGTGCCATGCTTACGTGGCATGCCTGGTGTAGAGAGCTACAGTTACTTCCCTGGTACGATGGTACATAACAAACTGTGAGATGTCATCAGCGATAGCCTGGAACGACACCATGGCATAAAGATTATGAGCTGTCCATGCCCTGGTTTGTGTCTTCACTGGTGTCTCAGATTTCTGCTCAGTGAGATTGAGATTTGAGAAGTGCTTCCTGAAAATCTGCGAATAGGACCTCCTGCGTAGTGTGTTCCTCCTCCTCCTTCCAGTTCTTCATACACTTCTGTGTATTTCTCCTCTTCCTGCCCCAAAGGCTGGTCGTTACATAAAGCAACAATAACTGGAAAAGTGAGAGCATGGATACAAAGTTGGCTGAGTGACAGGAAACAGAGTAGCGGCGAGCTGTTATTTTTCAGACTGAAAGAACGTAAGCTGTGGGGTACCCCACAGTTCGGTACGAGAATAACTGCTTTTCTTGGTATATATTAATGACTTAAACTTGGGTGTGTAGGGCACCAATTCAAAATTTGCAGATCTCACAACTTGGAAGCATTGCGAATTGTGAGGAGGATTGTGATAGACTTCAAAAGGACATAGAAAGGCTGCTGGGTTGGGTGGACAAATGTAGATGAAATTTAATGGAGAAAAGTGTGAAGTGGTATGTTTTGGTAGGAAGAATGAGGAAAGGCAATATAAAATAAAGGGCACAATTCTAAATGGGGTGCAGGAACAAAGACATCTGGGGGTATATATGCACAGATTGTTGAAGGTGACAGCAGGTTGGACTTTGTAAATAGAGGCATAAGAGTACAAAAGCAAAGATGTTATGATGAACTTTGTAAATGTCTTGTTTGGCCTCAACTGGAGCATTGTGTCCAATTCTGGGCACGTTACTTTGGGAAGGAATCTTTAGAGAGGAAAGATTTACATGAATGGTCTCAGGGGTGAGAGGGAATTCACTTACGTGGATAGATGGGAGAACAACCCCAGCTTCTCCACAGAGAAGGTTGAGAGGAGATTCAATAGAGGTTTTCAAAATCATGTTGGGTCTAGACAGTGTTGATGGAGAGAAACAATTCCCATTGACGGAATGGTTGAGAACCAGAGGACACAGATTTTAAGGTGATTGTTAAAAGAGCCAACGGCGACATGAGGAAAAACCTTTCTATGCCACGAGAGATTAGGATCAGAGGGTGGTGGAGGCAGATACAATTGGGGTTTTCAAAAGGGAATTGGATGAACACCTAAAGAGAGAAATGGCACAGCTATGGGGAAAGGGCGGGGTGCGGTGGGAATATCTGAGTTGCTCTTGCAGAGAGCTGGCATAGACATGATGGGCCAAATGGCCTCCTATGCTGTAACATTTAATGATTCTTTGAAGGGCTCATGGTAAAAGTGAAGTCCCATGTAGTTTTGATGTATTTCTGCAGAGTGAACACTTCATCCCATCATTTTGTATAATATGATCACCAACATTTTGAAAATTTAAGTGTCATGGGAATAAGTGCACTCTTATTTCAGATACCTATTTCTTTTTGGCTGTTAAATCTAATGTCTTCGCTATTTTCAAATGTAACTGTTTCGTCTACTACTCGAACTGACCTCTTTAGGGGTACCTGCTAAGGACAGTAAATGTTTGTAGTATTTGGTTGTATCGGCTGCTTTTCAAGTATGCTCTACTTGTTGCACCATGGTGTTTTTAGTGGCTCTGTGCAAAAAGTACTTGTGGTTGAATTGCACCATTTGAAAAAGCAATGATGAGTATGCTAGTCCTCAAAGCCTTTGTCCAAATTATAGTTCAACTTTAGCATAGATCACCACTAACTTACTAACTTACTGTAAGTATACAGATACATGAATTTAACTTAGGATCCACAGTCTCCAGATTTTGCTCTAATTTATAATTTTTATCTTCATTTAACTTTCAGATAAGAAATAATTATTTTTGTATTTGGATTTTCCTTTTGGAGAATCCCTTTGATTTCACATTCCTTACCCAACCTGTGTTCTGATCCTTGTTTTTCCCTCCTCCCCTCAATTTTTACAGGGTCGTATTGCTTGTGCCAATGTTCTAAGTGATCTTTATGCCATGGGTGTCACAGAGTGTGACAATATGTTGATGCTGCTTGGAGTCAGCAATAAAATGACAGATAAGGTAAGCTACAATATTAACAAAGGCATCCAAATAATGCTCGTAACACATCTTAAAAGCAGAACACATAATTCAGAATCCATGGTAATTGTAGATTTTTACAAAAGCTGTTAAATTTATTTTTGCTTCCAAAGTTTAGCCTTTATTCAAAGTAAAGACATTAATAGAATTCTGGAGTGATCCACGAACCTATTTAACAGTAGAAGTAAAAAAAAAAGACTACAGGTGTTAACTTTGTTTTCTCAGGAATTTGGTTTACACAGGTCAGCTAGCATCTGTGAAGCAACTAGACGGTCAACATTTTGGACTCGTACACATCTTACTTTTTAGTTCTGAAGAAGGATACGAGTCCATGTTACCGATTATTTGCTCAACAGATGCTGACTGGCCTGCTGTGCATTTCCTGTTTACTTAAATAGTATTTTGCTGAATCCAGTTAAAAAAGGTGTTCTCAGACGCCAATGCAATATAATAGTAATCATAGAATGTGAATGAGACCAGAATTCTCAAGCTCCAACTGTCAATTCACAATGCTACAGTATCTTTGACATTAGTGACACATTGGCGAGTGTGTTGCATGTAATTGAAGAGAAAATCGAGTGCTGGCTAAATTGGTAGAGCAGTTTGATTTTTATTTTAATCTTTTAAAGTAAGTAATTCTAGAGTTTATTGTTCATAATAGTCATTCAGGAAAGATGTAAAACTTCGTGGTTCTCTGGTGTTGTAGGTTTGTAGGGTTGATTTATGTTATATGAGGGGATAATGAGTAGAGGTGGATTCTTCTCCACGGACAAGAAGTGATACCAGGCCACAGTTGTACACATCTAAGCTCATGCTTCAGGGTAAACTTTCCAGAGTCCTTGAAGGTTGCTGCCGCACCCATTCCTCTAATGTCTCGGCCAGGGGCTGGATGTCAAAAGCTGTAGAGCAAGATAGAAGGTTATTAAATGGAAAAGAAATTGCATTTAATGCTGCATCCCATTTATATTGGTGGATAGTTAGTTCCATGAAGGCTAGTAGTTCTCTGGTAATTTGCCTTTTTTTTTGGTGAAAGCCTAGTTGCTGAATACTGGCAGACTAGTTAAATGTTCCAGCTGCCAAATCTGATATTGCCCTCGGATGATGATATAAACACGCTTTTCAACAGGGGGCAATAAACAGCACTCAGGAGTAGGGGGCCTGGTTTCTATTTTGTTTGTTTGCCCCTCTTTTCTCCACCCCCCCCCCCACACTGTGTATGCTTTATTCAACTATTGCAGTGCAGCCCAGAGATCAAATCTAGGACCTTCCTGGTCCAATTGATTGACTCAGTATCAATTTGACAGAGCTACCCTGATGGAATATTTTCAAGTTGGTGACCAGTTACACTTGAAGAAAGAGATGGCTCACGTGGTTATAGATCACCTTTACACTGGAGGTTTGAGTTGGCATCTTGCTAGAACCTTGAAATCTTCAATACTTGGAATGGGCATCCAGGTAAAATAGTGAAGACAAGAGATTCTGGTCTCACTCAAAATGCATTTGGATGCTGGGATATTTGGACCTCTAGTTCCTGTGGAAGGTTGATATCAGTGGTCTGAATCCAACTCTCTTACATGCACTTATTTTTATGTTGGAGAATTGAACTGCAGAAATTGCCATTAAAACTGGATAGAAATTTATTGCGCCTCTGTGCAATCAGGTCTACTTTAACGTTTGGTTCATTTTGTGAGTGAGATAAACAGTTCTAACACTTAAATGAGCCATGTCTCTGCTTGTAGATAAACTGTATATTCCATTATTCCCCATTGTGTATTCTCCTGAAAATGAATAATCTTATGTGCTTTTGAACATGACTACAATTCCTCTTTGTTTAAGGTAATAGAAATTTAGGATGAGAGAACCCTAATATAATTACATGCTTAGCGCAAAATGTTATCGTTTTAACAGTGCAGTACAAATGTCAAGTCAGTATCCTGCTGCAGAATTGTTTATTGATAATGAAGACCTGTAGTATTAGAATTTGACAATTTTCTGTTATGTTTTCAGTCTTGGGGAATTATTGGTCATATCTATTCATAGTTTAGTCTTCCCTGTGCTCCATTGCCAGCATCCGTCTTAACAAGTATTCCAGAAACTGAATGTAGTTGCTAATTGGAGCGAGTATGGACTAAGTCGACTTGCATTTTTGTGTTGCCGTGGATTGGTTTAGGTCGGCATCAAAGCAATATAATTTGGATACAGATTATAGAACTTTAGCAGTGATGCTAAAGTGCTGCTGGTTACTTCATTTCCCCAGATCCAAGTCCAGTCCAAGCTAATGGATAAAAATCTCTTCTCATTACTAGTGATAGGGATGCTATATGAAATGGATTTGGTCAACTTGAGCTCAGGTTTTAAATGTTATGCAATGCACTCGACTGCTGCTTGGCACAGCTACAAACAGCAAACTCATTTAGAGACTAGGTGGATTCCTTGTGTGAAAAGTGAAACAATTCATACTGATTAACCGGAGTGCTGCCCAACTAGTATGCCTACCATGGAGCCTTGCAGACTATGTATATGTGGGGAGGTGGTGGCGTAGTGGTATTGTCACTGGATTAGTAACCCAGAGACCCAGGGTATTGCTCTGGGGACATGGGTTTGAATCCCACCACAGCAGAAGGTGGAATTTGAATTCAATTAATAAATCTGGAATTAAAAAGCTAGTCTAATGATGGCCATGAAACCATTGTTTATTGTTGTAAAAACCCATCTGGTTCACTAATGCCCTTTAGGGGAGGAAATCTGCTGTCCTTACCTGATCTGGCCTACATGTGACTCCAGACCCACAGCAATGTGATTAACTCTTACATGCCCTCTGAAATGGCCTAGCAAGCCACTCAGTTGTACCTAACCGCTACAAAGTCAATAAAAAGGAATGAAACTGGACGGACCACCCGGCATCGACCTAGGCACCGGAAACGACAACGACAAACCCAGCCCTGTCGACCCTGCAAAGTCCTCCTTACTAACATCTGGGGGCTTGTGCCAAAGTTGGGAGAGCTGTCCCACAGACTAGTGAAGCAACAGCCTGACATAGTCATCCTCACGGAATCATACCTTACAGACAATGTCCCAGACACTGCCATCACCATCCCCGGGTATGTCCTGTCCCACCGGTAGGACAGACCCAGCAGAGGTGGTGACACAGTGGTATACAGTAGGGAGGGAGTTTCCCTGGAAGTCCTCAACATCGACTCCGGACCCCATGAAGTCTCATGGCATCAGATCAAACATGGACAAGGAAACCTCCTGCTGATTACCACCTACCGCCCTCCCTCAGCTGATGAGTCAGTACTCCTCCATGTTGAACAGCACTTGGAGGAAGCACTGAGGGTGGCAAGGGCACAAAATGTGCTCTGGGTGGGGGACTTCAATGTCCATCACCAAGAGTGGCTCAGTAGAACCACTACTGACTGAGCTGGCCGAGTCCTAAAGGACATATCTGCTAGACTGGGTATGCAGCAGGTGGTGAGGGAACCGACAAGAGGGAAAAACATACTTGACCTCGTCCTCACCAATCTGCCTGTCGCAGATGCATCTGTCCATGATAGTATTGGTAGGAGTGACCACCGCACAGTCCTTGTGGAGACAAAGTCCTGCCTTCACATTGAGGATACCCTCCATCGTGTTGTGTGGCACTACCACTGTGCTAAATGGGATTGATTTCAAACAGATCTAGCAATGCGAAACTGGGCATCCATGAGGCACTATGGGCCATCAGCAGCAGAATTGTACTCGACCACAATCTGTAACCTCATGGCCCGGCATATCCCCCACTCTACCATTACCTCAAGCCAGGCGACCAACCCTAGTTCAATGAAGAATGCAGAAGGGCATGCCAGGAGCAGCACCAGGCATACCTCAAAATGAGGTGTCAACCTGGTGAAGCTACAACACAGGACTATCTGCGTGCCAAACTGCATAAGCAGCATGTGATAGACAGAGCTAAGCGATCCCATAACCAACAGATCAGACCTAAGCTCTGCAGTCCTACCACATCCAGCCGTAAATGGTGGTGGACAATTAAACAATTAACTGGAGGAGGTGGCTCCACAAATATCCCCATCCTCAATGATGGGGGAGCCCAGTACATCAGTGACTGAAAGACTGAGTCATTTGCAACAATCTTCAGCCGGAAGTACTGAGTTGATGATCCATCTCTGCCTCCTCTTGAAGTCCCCAGCATCACAGATGCCAGACTTCAGCCCATTCGATTCACTCAAGGAACGACTGAAGGCACTGGATACTGCAAAAGCTATGGGCTCTGACAATATTCCGGCAATAGTACTGAAGACCTGTGCTCCAGAACTTGCCATGCCCCTAGCCAAGCTGTTCCAGTACAGCTTCAACACTGGCATCTACCCTGCAATGTGGAAAATTGCCCAGGTATGTCCTATACACAAAAAGCAGGACAAGTCCAACCCGGCCAATTACTGCCCCATCAGCCTACTCTCAATCATCAGTAAAGTGATGGAAGGTGTCATCAACAGTGTCATCAAGCGGCACTTGCTTAGCAATAACCTGCTCAGTGACGCTCAGTTTGGGTTCCACCAGGGCCACTCAGCTCCTGACCTCATTACAGCCTTGGTTCAAACATGGACGAAAGAGCTGAACTCAAGAGGTGAGGTGAGAGTGACTGCCCTTGACATCAAGGCAGCATTTGACCGAGTATGGCATCAAGGAGCCCTAGAAAACTGAGGTCAATGGGAATCAGGGGGAAAACCCTCCGCTGGCTGGAGTCATACCTAGCTCAAAGGAAGATGATTGTAGTTATTGGAGGTGAATCATCTGAGCTCCAGGACATCACTTCAGGAGTTCCTCAGGGTATTGTCCTAGGCCCAACCATCTCCAGCTGCTTCAACAATGACCTTCCTCCAATCATAAGGTCAGAAGTGGGGATGTTCGCTGATGATTGTGCAATGTTCAGCACCATTCGTGACTCCTCATACTGAAGCAGTCAGTGTAGAAATGCAGCAAGACCTGGACAATATCCAGGCTTGGGCTGATAAGTGGCAAGTAACATTTGCGCCACACAAGTGCCAGGCAATGACCATCTCCAACAAGAGAGAATCTAACCATCTCCCCATGACGTTCAGTGGCATTACCATCGCTGATTCCCCCACTATCAACATCCTAGGGGCTACCATTGACAAGAAACTGAACTGGAGTAGCCATATAAATACCGTGGCTACAAGAGCATGTCAGAGGCTAGGAATCCTGAGGCGAATAACTCACCTCCTGACTCCCCAAGCCCTGTCCACCATCTACAAGGCACAAGTCAGGAGTGTGATGGAATACTCTCCACTTGCCTGGATGAGTGCAGCTCCAATAACACTCAAGAAGCTCGACACCATCCAGGACAAAGCAGCCCGCTTGATTGGCACCCCATGTCCAATCACTCCCTCCACCACCGACGCACAGTGGCAGCAGTGTGTACCATCTACAAGATGCACTGCAGCAACGCACCAAGGCTCCTTAGACAGCACCTTCCAAACCTGCGACCTCTACAACCTAGAAGGACAAGGGCTGCAGACGCATGGGAATACCAAAACCTGCAAGTTTCCCTCCAAGTCACACATCATCCTGACTTGGAACTATATCGCTGTTCCTTCACTGTCGCTGGGTCAAAATCCTGGAACTCCCTTCCTAACAGCACTGTGGGTATACCTACCCCAAATGGACTGCAGCGGTTCAAGGGCAATTAGGGATGGGCAATAAATGCTGGCCTGGCCAGCGACGCCCACATCCCATGAATGAATAAAAAAAATAATAAAATTAAATTAAATCATTTGTTCCTTTTACATATATCTGAAATTGCAGATATTTACAGATCTTGGTGTTCTAACTGAGGATTAAGCAAGAAATGAGGCAGTGCTACTAAGATCAGCTCTTTTCAAATCCTCAGACTTGTGGAATTCAAAGAGAATAAAACAAAAAGCTGGAACTAAGTTGCCTTGGTTTCGTAGGTTGGATTATCCGAACCCACTGGCTATATATTCACTCCAGCCTAGATCAGCAGTGAGATGTGCTTTTGAGTGGTTGGGGTTATTGCATGTGGTTGAGGCAGTAGCAGATCTGCATCTGACCTGGGCACTGCCAGATACTGATACTGGGATCTGAAGTAACGACTTAATAAATGTACCATTTAATTAAAATGTTTTTTAAATGATAACTAGAAAATAATTTCTTTCACTTAATAAAGTAACTGCAGTTTGATGTGATATTTGGGTACAGTAACTTAATGGATATCATACTGGACTAGAGAGGGTGAGTTCAAATTCCATCACAGCAATTTGTGAAATTGAATTCAATAAATCTGATAATTTGTGGCCTAGCACCAGCTAATGATGATGGAAGTTGCTATGTGTTGTAAACTCAACTGATTCATGAATGTCCTGTAGGGAGGGGAACCTAGCACTCCTCCTCAGTGTGACCTGCACCTGACTGCAGTCCCACTCTATGGTTGAAACTTAATGTTCTTAGGGTAGCTATAGATGGGAAATAAATATTGACTTGCCAGTATCATTCGCATCGTAAGAAAGTTTTATTAACAATGCAGTTGATGGGTATGTAGCATAGATTTTACATGATTTATACACCAATTTCTAAAATTTTAACAGCTGAAACTGGCTTTTAAAAACAGTCAAATTATTTCAAAGTCTAATTGTGTTTTACACACAGGAGCGGGACAAAGTAATGCCACTAATAATACAGGGTTTTAAAGATGCAGCAGATGAGGCAGGTACATCAGTTACTGGTGGACAAACTGTATTAAACCCATGGATCATTTTAGGAGGTGTGGCCACTACAGTCTGCCAACCGAATGAATTCATCATGTAAGTTTAATTCTTGGTGTGTACAATTATTGTAACATAATATGGTTTGAATGTATAGTCGATTCAAGATTATGGGCGATTATTGTGTTGAAGAGAAAAGCTTATACTTGTCTCTTATTCAGAGATTTGTCATTTGAAGTTACTTTTGCATTTAGTCATGGGTGTATGAGGAGTTGACTATAAACGAAAAAGGATGGGAACTAATGGATGTGGATCCACAAGATAAGAGTTTGCATTGCTATTTTTGCTCCTAATAGATCTGTTAACCTGTGCAATTCATTAGTATCCGGCAAAAAGAACTTTTCCAATCATTAAGGGCTATATTCCAATTGACACAAGATGTGGGTGAGACAATACAAAACTAAAAATTGTCAAAATGGACCCAAACCTTATATTTCACACAATAATAGTCAAGCCCTCACTAAAGAAGGAAAAAACTTGGAAAGTCAGCTGACTGGTTTATTCCTTGCATTGTATTAATTAGACTTACACAAATGGACAAAACTTCATGTATTTCTTTCTTCCCATTGCAATTTGTAGGTATTGTTTACCACACAAAGTGCAACTGAGCTATTAAAGGGCCAGAATCCTGTTTGATTAAGAATCCTGTTTGATTAAGAATCATACAGTTTGGAGATCCAGTGTAATAAAATACTCCTGACTGCAGTTTGGTTGACTTCTATAAATATTGTATATCATGTGCTAAAAGAACAATGGCCCGAATCTCTGAAGATAAGGTGATTCTTTAAGAGTTTTAAGTTTTTTTTTAATAAAAAATAAAATATCTTAACCATCTCATTCCCTGTAGATGTTGCTTCAGGCACAGCACCTTGTCTGAAATGTGGGCAAACAACCTGTTTCCATTGAGTGTTTAACTGAACTGGGTTTTTGGAGCATGGATCTTTGTTTAGCACCTCCTTCAGTCATTACAGTCGAAGATGGAAAGCTCACCATTTGGCATTTACAAGCATGAGTCATGTTGCCCTGACACAGGTTTTTTCTGAGTACTGACTGCCCAAAGATATTTTTATATTTAATATTTTTTATAATGGTAATGAGGAATGTATATTGAGAATCCGAAACGTATTCACTTTTGGCTACTAAAAGTATTTTATTATTTACCAAAAAACCTTTTTGAAGCCAACAGACGAAACTGACCAGTTTGCGTTTTCTAAAACTCCCTTGCCTTTCAGAAGTACAAACTTCTTACAAAATTTTATCCTTAGGAAATTATTGTAGTTTTGATAGGTTGAACGTTCAAAGTTTTCACAGAACAAAGCTTTGACATTTAAATCTTAAAATTGCATTCGGCGAAAGTTGCTGTGCATTTGTGTACTCAACATTCCTTTCTCAGGCCTCAAGTTGCAATATGCTTGTAATCAAGAATTGAGCACAATAGCAATGCACCCAGAATGCAATAGTTAGAAAAATTTTGTTTGTGCACACCAAATTTGTAAGTAGTTATATTTTCCTTTAGTTTAAAAAGAATCGCTACTTAGAATATTGACATGATGGATATCTAAGTGACACTTCTAAATGTGCTTTGTTTGGATTTAAGTGAATACTATAAGTAAACACACGTGATTCTAATTTGAAGCTGTATTATTGACCAGAAAGCACTTCATTTATAGTATTTTATAAATACATACCTTCAAAAGCTTATTGTAGGACCACCTTCTCTGTGATATCTGTACGTGCACCCACATTCAAGTGCAGTAACCGGAAAGACCTGGTGTTTGCATAAATACTTTGCATTGAACTGATATCATGAGATGGCTACCATTTGAATTATTGAAAGATCATGTAAATTTTGACTTCCAGGCCAACAATTGATATAATTCTTTAGCATTAATATAGTAGGGTGGAAATATTCTGGTGGATCCACGTATTTTGTTCTTTGGTATATCTAGTCATAGATGCAGCATTAGACCTTGTCTTTTCATACAAACATAGCACAGGCTTTAACAAGTCATCAAATTTAGGTAGTTGTCATTTTATCTTTTAAATCAAGATTATAAATAATAAGCACAAATGACTTTTTTCATTTGAGCAAGCCCTGAAAGAAATCTGTTGAAATAATAGAATGCTGCTTAATTTTAGTGTTTTCCTGTTCCCTTGTTAGAAAATGTCTGGCGCCTCTCCAGCGCAGGAGAAATTATAGCCTTGCCCTGTAAGGAATCACTGCAAGGACTTGCACCCTCATTCTTGACACACAATCTTGAAACGCCAGGGTACTATGTCGCCTTCTGCTGCTGTAATTTTGATATTTTTCCCATTTCATTAACCATATAATGTTGCCATTTTTATAAAATGTGAAAAATTTCATTTGGCTTCCTTATGACTCCATGAGTAATTGAACCATAAAGACCAAGAAGGTCCTAAATTTAATCTTGCCTGGTCTTGACTAAGACAGCAGTCATGATGCTACAATTGACATCAGAGGTTGGAGATTAAGAAAAAGAGAAATTGGCCAAATGACTGGGTTGTTGAACGTACATGAGTGTAGATGTTTCCTGAGCTTGACTATTGTGCACCCTGTGGTAAAATAGCCTACACACTCTCAAGGCCTGCACATAAATAATGACCAGTTGGAAAAGTTCTGGGAGGCGATGAGACCAAGATTAACAAAGGCGACAATACCATCAGGAGGAAAAAGAACATTGTGGAGAGGGGGGAAAAGGATGGTTTTTTTTAATGAAAACAACATCCTATCTTCTGTTTAGAAATTGTGCATCAGGTTATTTTACATTCTTTCAGTCCAGAGGTAAAATTTACAATATGTATTCTGCTGGTGGGGCCTTGCCACAGGGATCAGGGAATCCCAAGGTTTACGCCCTAGTGTCTGATACAAAATGTACACCCTATTGTTTACAAGACATTTATTAATGTGAAAGTTGTGCAGTCTCCTGATGAGTCCTCATTATGTGTGTCTGTGCCTTTTCAGTTTGATTTTACCTCTTCGGTTTGCAGTATTTTGTGTATTTAGCAATGGTTTGGTCATTATTAATTTTTATTATTTTTGTGCAGTGGAGTGTACTAATAATGCAACTAAATTTTATGACAAATTTTTCAATTTCCTCTTCTGTGATTCTTTTCATTTGGTAGCTACTCTCTTCAGTTACTCATTAGAAAAGCCATTAGTAGAGTCGTGAATGGTGGTGGACAATTAAACAACTAACTGGAGGAGGTGGCTCCACAAATATCCCCATCCTCAATGATGGCGGAGCCCAGTACATCAGTGTAAAAGATAAGGCTGAAGCATTTGCAACAGTCTTCAGCCTGAAGTGCTGAGTTGATGCTCCATTTTGACCTCCTCCTGAAGTCCCCAGCATCACAGATGCCAGACGTCAGCCAATTCGATTCACTCCGCGTGATATCAGGAAACGACTGAAGGCATTGGATACTGCAAAGGCTATGGGCCCCGACAATATTCCGGCAATAGTACTGAAGACTTGTGCTCCAAAACTTGCCGCGCCCCTAGCCAAGCTGTTCCAGTATAGCTACAACACTGACATCTACCCGGCAATGTGGAAAATTACCTAGATATGTCCTGTACACAGAAAGCAGGACAAGTCCAACCCGGCCAATTACCGCCCCATCAGCCTACTCTCAATCTTCAGTCGTGGAAGGTGTCGTCGACAGTGCAATCAAGCAGCACTTGCTTAGCAATAACCTGTTCACCGACGCTCAGTTTGGGTTCCATCAGGGCCCTCAGCTCCAGATGTCATTACAGCCTTGGTTCAAACATGGACAAATGAGCTGAATCCAAGAGGTGAGGTGAGAGTGACTGCTCTTGCCATCAAGACAGCATTTGACCGAGTATGGCATCAAGGAGCCCTAGCAAAATTTGAGTCAATGGAAATCGGTGGAAAACTATCCGCTGTTTGGAGTCGTACCTAGTGCAAAGAAAGATGGTTGTGGTTATTGGAGGTCAATCATCTCAGCTCCTGGATATCACTGCAGGAGTTCCTCAGGCTATTGTCTGAGGCCCAACTATCTTCAGCTGCTTCATCAATGACCTTCCTTCAATCATAAGATCAGAAGTGGGAATGTTCGCTGATGATTGCACAATGTTCAGCACCATCCTCAGATACTGAAGCAGTCTGTGCAGAAATGCAGCAAGAGCTGGACAATATCCAGGCTTGGGCTAATAAGTGGCAAGTAACATTCATGCCACACAAGTGCCAGGCAATGACCATCTCCAACAAGAGAGAATCTAACCATTTCCCCTTAACATTCAATGCCATTACGATTGCTGAATTGCCCACTATCAACATCCTAGGGGTTACCATTGACCAGAAACTGAACTGGGGTAGCCACCTAAATACCGTGGCTACAAGAGCAGGTCGGAGGCTAGGAATCCTGCGGCGAGTAACTCACCTCCTGACTCCCCAAAGCCTGTCTACCATCTACAAAGCACAAGTCAGGAGTGTGATGGAATACTCTCCACTTGCCTGGATGGGTGCAGCTCCCACAACACTCAAGAAGCTCGACTCCATCCAGGACAAAGCAGCCTGCTTGATTGGCACCCCATCCACAAACATTCACTCTCTCCACCACTGACGCACAGTGGCAGCAGTGTGTACCATCTACAAGCGATGCACCAAGGCTCCTTAGACAGCATCTTCCAAACCCATGACCTCTACCACCTAGAAGGATAAGGGCAGCAGATGCATGAAAATGCCACCACCTGCAAGTTCCCCTCCAAGCCACACACCACCCTGACTTGAAACTGTATCACTGTTCCTTCACTGTCGCTTGGTCAAAATCCTGGAACTCCTTTCCTCACTGCATTTTGGGTGTACCTTGATGTCAAGGTTCAAGAAGACAGCTCACCACCACCTTCTCGAGGGCAATTAGGGATGGACAATAAATGCTGGCCTAGCCAGCGATGCCCAATCCCAGGAATGAATGTTTTAAAAAAAATCTGCTTCTGCACTTGGCAGCCTTGATCTTCCATCCATTAATGTGAATGGTTAGGAAATTGCAGTGGAAAAACCTGGTCTGTTGTGTCTATTTTTCCAAAATAGTAGTAACTGAAGAATTGTTGGTATAAGCTGTTGCTTCTTTGAGTGAAAGAAAGTTAATATTTTATATTTTATGATCTATGATTGATACGGAAAACCTATGGCTTAATACTACAACATAGCAGTAATGGTCCCTAACGTATCTTCCATTCCAATTAAGAAACATCATTTATGAAAGTCTGTTCGCTACAGTACTTGGATCAATCTATTTAACTCTTAAAAATCCTGTTCTGTGAAGTTTTCTACTCTAATTTGGGTATGTTTTTCAGTACAGGCAAAAAGAAAGTCTAATTCATCCTTCTGTTTCTTTTTTGAGAAATGGCAGTAAAATTGATTTTGACTAGGGTAATTTTTGTGTGAACCTTTACATTATGTTTTCAAGACAAGTCCTTTGGCTGCTGATTTGTCTTGTATTAAAAGTAATTCAGTAGATTTTGAGTAGCTAATGTGTTATCATTAGCTGTTAAACGATTTGTTGTAAATATCTTTATTGTAGCTGATCAAGTAAGTCATGCCAATGAGTTAGAGCCAGGCTCATGATTCAAGACATTGATCATCTCTTGCTGCAGGTATAATGCCCCATTTTATTAACTTCATTCTTTGAAACAGATGGATAAAGTAAAGTAATCATTTTTCATGACTTTATATGGTAAAGTAAAAACAGTGTACAGTTCTCAGATTGCATATAGGGTATTTCATACAGTTGTGCTGTGTTTGACTAAGCTTTAAAAAAAGGTCTTGTGAAATTCAGAATAATTGTGGAATTGGTATAGTTTAGCCATCAACTTGTGATATGTTTCAAAATTTTTCTACCAAACTTGTAAATATATTAGTATCCTGGGCGGATTAATTGGTCTTCCAGAATTGCTTGGCCAAGCCTTCTGTAATGAACTAACTAATTTTAATTTGTACATTTGTCCATGTTGTATATAATTCAGCAGCTATGGGTATGTAACTTAGCTGGTAAGTTAATAAATGGACAGCAAATTACTCATTTGTGTATTTCTTCATTTGTTAAAATGATTTTAAATATTTTGCAGGCCAGACAATGCAGTACCAGGCGATGTTTTGGTATTAACAAAACCACTTGGGACTCAGGTAGCAGTTGCTGTCCATCAGTGGCTTGATATTGTGAGTACTTGGACGGCAATAATAGTGCAGTATTTTGCTGTTAAGTTATTTAACATAGGCAGCTTGATTATTTATGTCCTCCCTCCACCAAAAAATAAAGTACACTACTAATTTTCAAAACACAACTTAAAACTGTTCGAGTCATAATATTTTATTTTTGTGATCGTGTTAATGAAAAGTTACTGGTAATGTCATGGTTGCAATACGATGATCCTTCAAATTTTTGGTTTGTCTTCACTGAGTTAAATATTCTGCATGTTTATCACTGACTATTTTAAAAACAATACATTTTGTTTTAAGGTATTCTGGTGGTTGAATGCCCAGATAACATGTTATATTATGGGTAATTTTAGGAATTTGCATTCCTGACTTGGAGATTTGCCTGCCTGCAGTGCACATCTCAAATTCAGACATGATTTCCCCATAATTTCCATCTGTTAAATAAATTCCTGGTGGGCGAACTTTGGTACCAGGAATGTGCATTCGTAAAATTATTCCTAATATACAAAAAGTATTTTCAGTACAATTTTATAACTGCCCCATGTTTTTACCAACAGCCAGAGAAATGGAATAAGATTAAACTTGTTGTCACTCAAGAAGATGTGGAGTTGGCTTACCAGGAAGCAATGATGAATATGGCACGATTGAACAGAACTGGTATGCCCTGAGTGATTTGTTCCATTGATGGTAGCAGACATAATATTTGAACAATTTATCTTTCAAATAAAGAAAATACTTGTGTATGTGTGCTAGACTATAAAATTTCAGAACAGTCCTATGTAAGATGTTGTTGCTGGTTTCTTCATTAATGACGAAGTGGCTTTTCTGTTAGATTGTATCTGAAAAATAGAAGTTATTGCTTAAGTGTACTTGTAATTCTCTGCCATCCTCCATGTAGAATAAAAAATACTTTTTTTCCAATTTTGTAAGTAAGTGAAAATGTAGGAGGATGATTTAACTTCAGCTGCAGCTTGGTTATTAATATAATCATTGAGCTAGGTCAGACAGCTGATTTCACCCCTCTCCTCCTCATATCTAGACGTGCTGAAGTGAGCAGGCAACCTTAAACATGTTATCAACCTGTTAAGCCTGCTAAAATTGTAGTCGCTCTTCCCACCTCTCTCCTTTCAGGCCACTGTAGGAGTATTGCTAAATACTAGCCAATCAATGGTACTGTCCCTTGTTCACCGAGAACAATCAATGTTTCTCCTTCCTGCAAATAGGTTAGTGAAGGACTTTTGGTGTTGAAATGCAAATTAATTTTCACTTGAAATACAATTGCCAAATCAGGTATGATTACATATAATCACAAATAATGGATTATTAGTCCAGCCCTCTGGATTACTCATCCAGTAACTTAACTACACTACCGTATCATCCTATTGAAGGGGTGCCAATTTGAGCATACAATACTAGTTTAGCCAACTGTCCCCAAAACTGATCATTCGGGTTTAGTGTGGTTATGGAAAAGGACAAAGCTAGACCAGGAGTGAAAGTTCTCAATTGGGGAAAGGTCAGTTTTACTCATCTGAGATGTGATTTAACAAAAGTGGACTGGAATCGTTACTTGAAGGTAAATCGTTGTCTGAGCACCGGGAGGTATTCGAGAAGGAGATAGTGAGGGTTCAGATCAAATATGTTCCCACAAAGAAGGGCAGGACTCCCAAAACTAGCACTCCCTGGATGCCAAGATGCATAGAGGGTTGAACAAAAGCAAAATACAGCAGATGCTGGAAATCAGAAACAAAAACAAAAAATGCTGGAAATACTCAGCAGGTCGGGTAGCATCTGTGGAGAGAAAAACAGAGTTAACATTTCAGGCCTGTGACTTTCATCAAATTTGTCAAAGGTTAGAAATATAATAGGTTTCAGCAAGTGAAAGGGGTTAAGGAGGTGATGAACAACAAAAGGGAAGGTCTGTGATAGGGTGGAGGGCAGGAGAGATTAAATGACAAAAGGTTTCATAGTACAAAGCCAAATGGCTTGGTAATGGGACAAGTGAAGAAATATAGAGGGTAGGATAAATTTAAAAAAGGGAAGCTTATGTCAGATACCAAGAACTCAATACTGCAGAAAGTCCAGCAGAGTATAGAAAATAGTGAGGTGAAATCAAAAAGATAATTAGGAAAGCCAACAAATAAAATATTGGCAAGTAAAATGGAGGAAGCCACAAAGATGTTTTATGTATACATAAAGAGCAAGAGGATAACTAAGGAAAAAATAAGGACCATTAGAGACCAAAAAGATAACCTGTGTGTGAAAGAGGATGATGTGGGCATGTTCTTAATGAATACTTTGTGTCTGTCTTCACAAAAGATGGAGATGTACAAACATTGTAATTGAGAAGGGGTGTGAAATATTAGATGGGATAAGCATAGCGAAAGAGGAAATATTAAGCTGTTAATCATCTTTGAAAGTAGTTAAATCCCCAGACCCAGATGAAACGTATCCAGGCTGTTAGTAGAAGCAAGGGAGAAAATAGTAGAGGCTCTGACCATCATTTTCCAATCCTCTCTGGCTACAGGCATGATGCTGGAGGACTGCTACTGTTGTGCCGTTGTTTAAAAAGGGAGAACGGGATAGATGGAATAATTGCAGGCCAGTCAGCCCAACCTTGGTGATGGGCAAATTATTGTGGGAAAAATTCTGAAGGACAATATTAAGCAGCATTTGGAAAGGCACATTAATCAGGGACAGTCAGCAGAGATTACTTAAGGGACAGTTGTGTCTGACTAACTTGATTGAATTTTTTGAGGAGTTAGTTAAGAAGGAAGGGTTGATGAAGATAGCACATTTGATGTCGTCTTCATGAATTTTAGCAAGGCTTTTGGCAGACTGATCAGAAAAATAAAAGCCCATGGCATCCAAGGGCAAATGCCAAGTTGAATCCAAAATTGGCTCAGTGGCAGGAAGCAAAAGGTAATGCTCAGCAGGTGTTTTGTGACTGGTAGCTTGTTTCCTGTGGGGTTCAATAGGGCTCAGTACTAGGCCTTTTGCTTTTCGTGGTATTTATCAGTGATTTAGACTCAAATGTAGGGGGCATAATTAAGAAGTTTGCAGTTGACACAAAGTTTACAATTGATACAAAAATTGGCTTTGTGGTTGATAATGAGGAAAAAGCTGTAAACTGCAGGAAGGTAACGGGCTGTTAGGTGGACAGAAAATTGGCAAATGGAATTTGATCTGGAGAGGTGTAAGGGAAGTGCATTTAGGGAGGGCAAAAAAGACAAGGAAATACACAATAAATGGTAGGATACTGAAGTGGAGCGGGACCTTAGAGTGAATGTCCACAGATCCCTGAAGGTAGCAAAACGGGTAGATAAGGTGGTTAATCAGGTATTCAGGATGCTTTCCTTTAATAGCTGAGGCATAGGACGTAAGAGCCAGGGAGGTTATGCTGGAACTGTGTATAAAACAGGAGTTAGGCCAGAACTCTGTGCAATTCTGGTCACTGCATTACAGGAAGGATGTGATCACACTAGAGAGGGTACAGAGGAAATTTATGAGGATGTTGCTAGGACTGGAGAATTTTAGCCACGAAGAAAGATTGGATGAGCTGGGACAATGTTCCCTCTAAGCCGCACAGCCACGCAGCAATGCAAACGTTCCCTTGCAGCTGCGTGCAAGTTGGCCAGTTTAAGTTGCTACCTGTGTGTGGCCACAGAGAAAAATTAAAGGGACCACGCACTTAAATGAATTGGCTGCACACCACAAAAAGAATTAGAGAGTACATTGGGCTGGGGTTGTTTTCTTTGGAACAGACGGGGCTGAAGGGGATTTAATTGAGGTTTATAAAATGATGAGGGGCCCAGATAGAGTGGTTAAGAAAGATCTATTTCCCTTAACAGAGCAGTCACTAACCAGGGGACATAGATTTAAAGCAGTTGGTAAAAGGATTAGATGGGCATTGAGAAATACTTTTCACCCAGGGGTTGGTGGGGGTCTGGAACCAACTGCCTGAAACAGTGGTAGAGGCAGAAATCCTCATGGCACTTAAAAAGTACTTGGATATGCACGGTGCTGTAACCTACAAGGCTATGGACCAAGAGATGGAAAGTGGGATTAGGCTGGATAGCACTGTTTTGGCTGGCATACACACGATGGGCCGAATGACCTCCTTCTGTGCCATAAATTTCTGTGGTTCTACTCCAGAATCATGCAGGAGATAACACTAGCCTTTTATTTCTTCATTACCAACGGTCCCCTGCCCGGCCACCTTCTCTTCCAACAATTAGTGCGAGGAGCTTGTGAACCTCTTTTATCACGAAGATGGAGGTCATCCGTTTATTTGTCTCTACCCTACTCCCCTTCCCTTTGTCTTCCGAGTCAAACCTCCCACAAGGTTCTCCTACCCTGATCTTTTTCTTTTCTGCCATCCCCAAACCCTTTTTCAATTCACCTTATCCATGAGATCCACCTTGACCCCATTCCCACTAAAACGCTGACCACTAAACTTGCCTTCTTGACCCCATGCTAACTGACGTCATAAATGGTTCCCTGTCCTCAAGTACTGTCCCCCTTCCATTTTTAAACCACAGTCGTCATCATCTCTTCAAAAACAAACAGCTTTCGATCCATCTGACCTTGCATGTTACTACCCCAACTCCAATCTCCCTTTCCTCTCAAGTCCTTGAATGTGTATTCACCTCCCAAATCCATGCCCTTCATTCCTGCGACTCCATGATTGAATCTCTCCTAATCTGGTTTCCACCACTGCCACTACACTGAAATGGCCGTAATCAAGGTTACAAATGACATCCTCTCTGACCAACTATGTGGCCATGTTGCACTATCCCTCCTCAACCTCCTGTACCTCACTATAGGCTTCACCATTGTGGACTACACCATCCTTCTCCATCTCTCTTCCATTGTCCAGCTCAGTGGCATAGTTTGTTCTCGCCTATTTGATTGCAGCCAGCCTTTCTTCCCGTCTAAGCACTATTGTCTCTGGAATTCCCCATGGATCCTTGGCCTTCTCCTCTTCCTCGTCTTTGTGGTGCTCTTGAAAGACTCCAAAACTTCCATATGTGTTGTTGGCACCGAGCTCTGTCTCTGTGTTGTCAGACGACTTGCCCGACATCCAGTCTTGGATGAGCTGGAAATTCTTCAGTTAAATATTGAGAAGATAAACCTATTGTCCTTGGGCCCCTTCTGCATTCCATACATTTGCTAAAAATTACATCCCCTTCCCTGTATTCTCAAGAAGAGGTGTGCCACATAAAATTTATTTTGGGATGATGAGCACAGAGGATTTTGATGGTATGACTGCAAATTTTTCAGATCTTTGACAGGACGCATTAAGTGCTGAAATATCCTGTTTAATTTTTAATGGGTTAGTTATAATGTTCTTTTCATATTTGTCATGAAGTTTTTTTGTTTGAACACAATACATACTGTATTTTTAAAAAATGCGTGTGCTTGCTTGACTAAGCACTGCATTGTCGGAGACACTGATTAGATCAAAGCCATTGCAAGAGTCATCCTGTAACTCACGGAAGGTTCTTCCCTCCTATCTTGACGGTGTTTAATCCTGCTGGGCTGCAGTTTCACTGGCACCAATGGCCCTCCAGTACCACAACAGGTGACCTTGACGTGAGTCCAGGCACGGAATGTTGGAAAACTCTCTTTGTCCAAGGCTACACCTAGTCCTTTCTTTGCCCAACAGGCACACGTTTTAACATAATTCATTGCAAAGTGGTCGGTCATACCACTGGAATATTGTTCACATTTTTATTGTAGAATTTTTTTAAAAAATCTTGTTTCCTAATGACATAATTCTGCTCCATTCCCCATAATGGTCTCTGTCACTGCTTCCAGCTACGTACTGATACTACTCTGGGGTCCAAACACTAGTACACCCTGTGGACTGGAATTCCGGATCATCTTGTAGTTTTGTGAGATCATCAGTTCCCATGAGCAGCACTGTTTCATCTTTTGGAGCAACAGTTAGCATAAAGTAGGAGCCAACAGCAGTGATTCAGGCTGCTTCTTTGAACTTGGGGAAGGAAGAGAAAGAAGAGCAGTGGAGTGTCAACGTACATAAGAGGGAAAGGGATTAACACTGAACTGGTAAGGGGAAGAAATCTAGAGTATTTTAACAATCAGATTTAGCAACTGTGAGCAATAATAGATACACAATATAGCCTGCAGTCTCTCTGCAAGAAGTAAGGAAATTTCCCACAAATTTCCTTTGTTCCTGTTCAAAATTGAGGACTTATTTTGCACCATAGGCATGTGGCAGGCAACTGGCATTCTGATTTAGATGAGCTGAGTTGACACAGAGCAGTGATCAAACTTGGAATTTTCTTGGTTTATGCAGTTCAGTACTACATTTATCTGATGAGCCATATGAGAAACTGGCCCAGTCATCAATTTAATCAAATTGCATTAATAGTGGCTGTTTTATTTTATAAAGAAATTGTCACGACCAGGTGAAAAAGGTGTCTAGGGGTCTTTTAAAATAAGAACCAGAAATGCTGGAAATACTCAGCAGGTCTGGCAGCAACTGTGGATGGAGAAGCAGAGTTAATGTTTCAGGTCAGTGACCCTTCATCTAGGGGTCTTTTACTGTCTTCACCTGGTCTTATTGTAACGGGGTTTGATTTTTAAACACACTTGTGATTTGAGCTGCCTCCTTGGTGAATCCTTGTTCACCACTTTCCAATTATAAGGCAAAGAAATGAACACACCAGGTTTTCTTTAGGCTTAAAGAAGAAAAGTGAAATTTATTAAAACTTACGCCTAGCAATACACACTGCACCCCACGCTAGCATGCATATGTGATACGCATATGCAAATAGAGACAGAAAAGAGCAGGAGAAAAATAAAATGGAGAGGTTTGAAACAATATCAGAAGAGGGTTTCTTGTTACTGTTTCTGTGTTTCCAGCTCACCATGGAGTCTTTGATTGTCGGAAGCTCTTACTTTTTGTTGGGGCCCAGTATTCTTCTTAAACCTTGTTCACATAGACTTTTCTCTCTTTGAGTTTACGTGTCTTCAGTGGTTCTTCAGTTCCATGAGAAAGAGATGGGAACAGACAGGAGAGAGGTCTTTTCAGTGCAGGAGCCAACAGCCTGCTGATTTCAAAATCCCTGTTGGAAGTTCAAATTCAAAAAAACTCCAACAGTCAGCCAGTCATGTGACCAAATTGTTCTGACCACATCTGTTTGTATATTTGGCCATCTTGGCAGTTAACCTGGAATAGCCTTTCCCCCTTCAATGTCTGGTAATCATCATTGTGGATTAAATTGGATCAGGGAATAGCTCCTTTGTCCTTTGAAGTACTTGTCTGTTGATATGCTAATGTCTGTCTCCAGCCAAAGTCTCCAATTGTTTTTTAAAGCAAGTTCTTCAATAGTTTAAAATCAATGTTCATGTGGCGAAATTAATTTCCTCATTCTTGGCAGGTGGGGGGGGGGGCTTGTCTCACAAAAGCTAGAACATTGCTTTTTCCAGCTCATGAATGTGGAGATTTTGCTACAGCTAAGTTGCTTGCTTAAATTGAAGTTTCCAGCACAACAGCAACCCCTTCTCAAATTAGCTGTTAATAAGTTTTAAATCATTTGAGTATTTCTAACATTTTTTAAAAATACGATGACTTTAGGGAGTTTGTTTTCAACTGAAAGCTGTTCAAAGTCCTTATTCTTGATTCACTGATTAGCCATTGAATGGAGAACTTGTAGCTACGCTGTTCTAGGACAGGAGTGAGTTTCAAAGGCATTCAGTGCTGAAATAAGATCTTTCATGTGATGTTTAGAAATTCATATTGTAGTCATACCTAATGTCAGTTCCTGATTTATTTGCACAAGTGTCCGTGTATATCTGTTATAAAAGAACAATTACGGTACAGAAGGAGGCCATTCAGCCCAATGTGTCTGTGCCGGCCGAAGAAAACCTAGCCACCCAATCCAGTCCCACATTCCAGCACCTGGTCCAAAGCCTTACAAGCTACAGCACTTCAGGTGCATGTCCAGGTACCTTTTAAATGAGCTGAGGGTGTCTTCCTCCACCACTGATCCGGGCAGTGAATTCCAGACACCCACCACCCTCTAGGTGAAAAAGTTTTTCCTCGTGTCCCCTCTAATCCTTCTACCAATCACCTTAAATCTGTGCCCCCTGGTAATTGACCTCTTCGCTAGGGGAAACAGGTCCTTCCTGTTTACTTTATCTAGGCCCCTTATAATTTTGTACACCTCAATTAAGTCTTTACTCATAGCTGCAACTTTCAAACCTTGGCAACGTTCTTGTAAATCTCCTCTGTACTCTCTCCAGAGGAATTATGTCCTTTCTATAATGTGACCAGAACTCTGTGCAATACTCCAGATGTGGCCTTACCACAGTTCCAGCATTACATTCCTGCTTTTGTATTCTATACTTCGGCCAATAAAGGAAAGCATTCCATATGTCCTGCCACCTTCAGGGATCTGTGGACATGCACTCATGGGTCTCTCACTTCTACTCCTCTCAATATCCTCCCGCTTATTGTGTATTCCCTTGCTTTGTTTGCCCTTCCCAAATGCATTACCTCACACTTCTCTAGATTGAATTCCATTTGCCACTTTTCCGCCAACTCAACCAAACCGTTGATATCATTCTGGAGTCTCCAGCTATCCTCTTCACTATCAACTACACAGCCAATTTTTGTGTCATCAGCAAATTTCCCAATCATGTTTCCCACATTTAAGTCCAAATCATTAATATATACCACAAACAGTAAGGGATCCAACACTCAGCCCTGTGGAACGCCACTGGAAACTGCTTTCCATTCGCAAAAACATCTGTCGGATAATACCCTTTGTTTGCTGTCCCTGAGCCAATTCCAGATCCAACCTGCCACGTTCTCCTGTATCTCTTGGGCTTTCATTTTATTGACCAGTCTGCCATGCTTTACTAAAATCCATGTAGACCACATCCATTGCACTGCCCTCATCAGTCCTTCTTTTCACTTCCTCAAAAAATTCTTATCAGGTTAGTAAGACATGACCTTCCCTTAACAAATCCATGCTGACTATCCCTGATTAATCCGTGCGTTTCTAAGTGGCAGTTTATCCTGTCCCTCAGAATTGATTCTAATAATTTACCCACCACTGAGGTCAGACTGACTGGCTTATAATTACTTGGGCTATTCCTCGCACCCTTTTTAAACAATGGTATAACATTTGCTGACCTCCAATCCTCTGGCACCTCGCCCATATCAAGTGAGGATTTGAAGATGATCCTCAGCACATCGGTTATTTCCTCCCTGGCTTCCTTTAACAACCTAGGATGCAAACCATCCGGCCCTGGCGATTTATCCACTTTCAGGGATGTCGGACCCTCTTGTACTTCCTCTCTCATTATGCTTATTGTATCTAATATTCAAGTCTGCAACGTATCTGCAAACAAGTTACAATATATGCCTGTTAATACAATAGCATTTCTGACCTCATTTTCTGTTCTGCAGCTGCTGGCCTTATGCACACATTCAATGCACATGCAGCCACAGATATTACAGGCTTTGGGATTCTTGGGCATGCTCAGAACCTGGCAAAACAGCAACGAAATGAAGTTTCATTTGTTATCCATAACCTGCCTGTCCTCGCTAAGATGGCGGCCGTGAGCAAAGCATGTGGGAATATGTTTGGGTTGATGCATGGCACTTGCCCTGAAACATCAGGTAATTTTTATGAATATTATTTTTGCAAGTGAGTGATTTTTAATGCTCATATATCCCTGAAAGCTACAAAGCATACCATATAGGGCTGGGCAGACAGGCAGTGACAGTTCTGCAATGTAATTGGAATGTCAGCTTGGCTCAGTTGACTCTGGCCTCATAGCAGGATTTAAGCTCATAATCTAGTCCGACACTCCAATTGCTGAATTATAATTTTGTGGGTGCTCGCCATCATCCAATACTTTGCCCAAATGGGCACTCTTCATATTTGAGCCTGTAGAACCATTAGTGCTCTCTGACTCTCTGGTTTTGCAACTGAGCTCAACATGTCCTCCTTCATGTTTGCACTTGTAAGCTGCGCAGTAAGAATCCCTGAATGATGAACGGGAGCAGGATCCTGGCTATTTCTTGGTATCCCATAACTAAAGGGTATATACCGAGAGCCCTCTATAATGGCTGTATAATTACATGAGCAGATACTAACTAATTACTTCAGTTTTAGCTATCATCATGTTCTGATGGTGGCATAAGATGCTGACTTGTGAAATATGCTTATTTGCAGGAGGCCTTTTGATCTGTCTTCCACGGGAACAAGCAGCCCGGTTTTGTGCAGAAATAAAATCACCAAAATATGGTGAAGGTTATCAGGCATGGATCATTGGAATAGTAGAAAAGGGCAATCGTACTGCCAGGATCATAGACAAACCACGGATCATCGAAGTAGCTCCGACAGTTGCAACACAAAATGTCAATCCAACTCCTGGTGCCACGTCTTAAAAGAAAAAACGCACACAGAAAAGGTGACATTCATTGCAGTTCTGATGCCATCCCAAAAAACTTTGTAAATTTAACTTGTCTGCCTAGTGTCGGCCTTTTGGCAGATCATGCGTGGATATAAAATAAATCCATTGCCTTGTTTTTCTGTTACATTAACTGAAGATGCACCTAATACTAAGGCAGCTTCTAAGTTGAGAACTTAATATACGATACTGTTGATTCATTTTGAATCTTTAGACACTTGCTGTCTGTGCCGCATAGGCTCTCTTAAAGTGCTTCACATAGAGCACACCTTACCAACGGCAGTGCAGCAGCATTTCATTTGGTCACTATATTAGATGAAAACTACTTGTCAGCAAATTTGTTGCCTTGAAAGCTTTTCAGAAAGTTACAGATTGCAGTTGTTATAACAATTAATGGAATGCAGCAGTTTGCATGATTTCATTTGGTCTTTGGTTTGTAATGTTTATTCACACAGTTAAGATGTAATGTTAGTGTTGACTTTACTCAGTTGCTCTGTCTGTAAAAACGAGTAGGTCTTCTGTGCTATATTCGCATGGCCAGCACTTCACTTGGAAGAGAAGTATTTCTTTCCAATATGGTAAATCTTAAACGATAATGTTATCATGGTATGTTTTCTATTATTTTGTAGCAGACACAGATGTATGTGCTAGTTTACACTGTGGTTTGCTGTTATATCATGCAGAAAATGTTGCAGACCAAACGAAAGGCTACTGTAAAATACTCTAAGATTGAAGCTCAGATTGAACTACACTATGACTTTTTTAAAAATATAATCAATTATGTTGACATGTGCTGTGGTTATTAGTGTTTAATACATTTTATATTTTGTAAAGTGATATCTGCATCTGCTTTTCTATAAATACAAATAATCTCTAGCACAATGCTACTTTGCTTTTATTTTTTTAATTATGCTCTATTGATTCTCTGTTCTCTTAAACTTGATTTATATCACTTATGTCACATCTTGAAGTTGAACATAATATTCTAATGAATATTTGAAGTTTCTCCTCTTCTCCCCACCCCTTCCGCCTTCTTGTATGTTACTTTGTAAGCACATGCCTTTGTTTCTGTATCATATATGTTAAAAGTGTATTACGATTGAGATTTTGTTACTTGGGGGCCTTTTATTTGCTGCTTTCCCCACACCCCCTCCTCCCTTCCCAATAGAAGTTTCACAGCACAATAACCCAGTTCATTAAATTGGAGATTTGTTGAAATAGTTGTTGATTTTATTTTTCCTATTTCCCCATCACCCTTGCATTAAGTTATTTTGATTACTTTGTTCTCTAAGGCAATTTGCAGAAATGCAGTGTGAGATAAAATAACTGACTTTGGGTTCAAAATTCCATGTGCAGCTTTTCAAGCATAGCTGATTTATTTGCTCTAATCTATGCTAACTTCATGGTGAAATGCAATTTATGTCTCTGTTTGTGCATCCATGTTTGGGAACTTGGGCCCCCTGAGGAATTGAATATTTAATTTTTTTTTGAAACAGTTCTCTTCAAATAGAAGGGTGTTGCTGTCTGTGTGCTCTGAAATTTTCCTTGACATCAGTTAATGTCCTGTCAAGATCAGCTGAAAGGTGTGTCCGTAATAACACAAGGTTATTCTGTCTGTTCATTCTACCATTATTGTCTCCTGGAAAAAACAGTGATAAACTTGCCCTCCTATAGCAACAATAGGCACCCAATAAAAACTTTTAAGCTGTCCATAATAGACAAACTATGAACAAAACAGATAATTTAAAGGCCAAATGTTAGAAATATCAGGATCAACACGTGGCAGATCTGAAACTAGATGTTTACATCAGTTTTTGCAGATGAAGCCATAAAACATTTGGGATCTAGTTGTGCATTCAGCATCTTCTGCATTTTACTGGGGTTTTCAGGTATGTCGTACCTCTGGGAAAGTCCACATGGTGGGCAATGTCTCCAGTGATTTGTATTTTGATGTCACTAAGAACCAATGTCAGATGACACTGAGCCCTGTTGTGGGAGTGGCAGTTTTCTTTTCCTGTGTTAAGTACAATGGTAATGTTTCAGGTACAACCCCTCACCTGTTCTGTCAAAGCGTTCTACCTGAAAGGTTAATTTTTTCTCATTTCTCCACAGATGCTGCCTGCCCTGCTGAGTGTTTACAACAATTTCAGTTTTTGTTTCCAACTTCCAGCATCTACAGTATTTTGCTTTTAAGGAACAATGCTGTGTGCTCCTAGCATAGACTGTTTAGTGAGTTCATCATGATATCTAATCTCTTGAGTATTAATTTAAGCCATTCTGAATCATTACATTGATTTTATTTAAAATTCACTTTTTAAAAATTTGTGCATTGATGCAACTGGTGCTTTTCTGGTTCACACCCATGAGTTGGAGCGGTTTCCAAATTTTAAATTTTGTTGCTTGTATTCCTCAAGTAAGTGCCAGTTTGCTGCTCGCATGGTACCAATTAATATCTTTCAGCACACTAACTTGTTCAAGTGATTCAACTTTGTTTTTTTACAGTTGCCGATGGCTAAAAGTATTAATATCTGTCATCTAAGCATGACACCTAAAGCATGCATTTGAGAAAACTCAAGGAATTAAATGACATATACCATAATTTTTAAGCAAATGTGAAAAGAAATAGGTCATAGAGTCATTTATGGCACAGAAGGAGGCCATTCGGCCCATCAAGTCCATGCTAATGAGGCTTATTTTTTGATCTTCCAAAATAACAGGGCTGCAATAGAGTGATGCTGCTTCCATTTTTTTTTGAAACGAGTGAAGCATGTACCTGGGAACTGTAGAGACCGTTTGCCTTAACATCAGTGCTGGGAAAACTGCCCAAGAGCATTCTAGAGAATGCTATCCATGTTCACCTATATTGTGTAAAGGCTGTAAGAAAGAATTGGCATGATCGAATTTTAAAAAAATAAATGGCTGTGCCTTAGAGATCTTAAATTCTGGGAAGGCTTTTTTGATGAGGGTAATCCGGTGGAATTTCCATTGTATAAATTTTGCTTACTGTTAATACTACAGTTCTGAATCTAATAGCAATTTTTTTTAAACTAACCCTTTGAAGCTTCTCAAATAGAGTGGATACAAATCTATTTGTTTTCTGAAAACAGGTTTAAGTTGTAAAGGTAAAAGGAATCTATACAAAGCATTAAGACTGAATCCTACCTCCTGTTTGAAGAGAACCACATTTAAAGTGGATGATCCTGAAGCTGTCCAGTGGCAATGAATCTACACCATTTGGATATAAGCATCTATTGAGAATAAATACTGAATTGTTTCTAGCAATTTGTTTCAATTTACGAACACGTCAGCCTCCTTTATAAGCGTAGGACCAGCTGGACAAAGGACTGCAGAACCTGCATGGGAGTTCTGACAAGCCAAATATTTAAAAGGTTTTTTTGTCTGAAATAAGCTGCTTTATAGACCAGTATTTTTGTTGAAGATTTTGGAAAACCAAATGCTGGCAGTTTGATCCACGTTGAGCTTCAAGCACCTTTGTAAATCAAGAGACCAAATAAAAAGTGAGAAAAACTGTACTTGTCACTAATTCTGATCTCAAATAAAATCTGAAAATTGTGGTCACAAATGCAGGTGTACGATCATAATTTTAGTTTTCTTTTACCCATGTTTGCTGCCATTTTAATGCTCTTAAGCCTGACATAGATAGCACTGACAGAGGGGAAACTTGTTTGCCGGCATCAGATTGATCATTGTCCTCTACTGACAAACTTGTAAATGAAAGATCGTATCCATCATTTGATCTGTCTCAAATAGGTCGATGAGGAATACTGCTGAGGTTGTTCTATTTATCTTGAGACTAGCTAAAAAGGCTAATATTTTGAGCGATCTAGTATACAAACATAGAAAATAGGAGTAGGCCAATCGGCCCTTCGAGCCTGCTCTGCCATTCATTATGATCATGGCTGATCGTCCAACTCAGTAACCTGTTCCCTCTTTCGCCCCATATTCTTTGATCCCTTTAGACCCAAGACCTATATCTAACTCCTTCTTGAAAACATACAATGTTTTGGCCTCAACTGCTTTCTGTGGTAGCAAATTCCTTAGGCTCACCACTCGCTGGATGAAGAAATTTCTCCTCATCTCAGTCCTGAAAGGTTTACCTCGTATCCTTAGACTATGACCCCTGGTTCTGGACTCCCCCACCATCGGGAACATCCTCCTGCATCTACCCTGTCAAGTCCTGTTAGAATTTTATAGGTTTCTATGAGATTCCCCCTCACTCTCTCTCCTCATATGTCAGTCCTGCCATCCCAGGAATCAGTCTGGTAAACCTTCGCTGCACTCTCTCTATAGCAAGAACATCCTTTCTCAAATAAGGAGACCAAAAATACACACAATATTCCAGGTGTGGCCTCAGCAAGACATCCCTGCTCCTGTACTCGAATCCTCTCGCTATGAGGGCCAACATTTGCCTTTTTTAACCACCTGTTGGACCTGCATGCTTACCTTCAGAAACTGGGGTACGAGAACACCCAGGTCTCGCTGCATTTTTACAGAATCTCAGAATTGTTACAGCGCAGAAGCAGGCCATTTGGCCCATTGTGTCCGCACCAGGTCTCCAAAAGAGCATTTCCCTCAGTTCCCCTGCCTTCTCCCCATAACCCTGCACATTCTTCCTTTTCATATAACTGTCTAATTCCCTTTCCCTGTCTGCAAGGGATAGCCCTTATCTCCAAGAAGCCACCGCACCCCCCGCCCTTTATTTTATAGTCATTCAGATAATCTTCCTTCCTGTTTTTGCAACCAAAGTGCATAAACTCACATTTACCCACATTATACTGCATCTGCCATGCAATAGCCCACTCACTCAACTTGTCCAAATCACCCTGAAGCCTCTCTGCATCCCCCTCACAACTCGCCCTCCCACCGTTTTGTGTCATTTGCAAAGTTGGAGATATTACATTTAGTTCCCTCATCTAAATCATTAATATATATTGTGAATAGCTGGCTGGGGTCCTAGCACCAATCCCTGCGGTACCCCACTAGTCACTGCCTGCCATTCGGAAAAAGACCCATTTACCCCTACTCTTTGTTTCCTGTCTGCCAACCAATTTTCTATTCATCGCAGTACACTACCCCCAATCCCATGCGCTTTAACTTTACACGCTAATCTCTTATGTGGTACTTTGTCGAAAACCTTCTGAAAGTCCAAATAAACCACAGCCACTGGCTCCCCCTCATCAACTCTACTATAGTTACATCCTCGAAGAATTCTAGTAGATTTGTCAAGCATGATTTCCCTTTCGTAAATCCATGCTGACTCTGCCCCGATTCTACCACTGTTCTCTAAGTGCTCTGCTATAAAATCTTTGATAATGGACTCTAGAATTTTCCCCACTACCGATGTCAGGCTGACTGGTCGATAAGTCCCTGCTTTCTCTCTACCTCCCTCTTTAAATAGTGGGGTTACATTAGCTATCCTCCAATCTGTAGGAACTGTTCCAGAGTCTATAGAATCTTGGAAGATGACCACTATTTCTAGGGCCACTTTATTAAGTATTCTGGGATGCATACCATCAGGCACTGGGGATTTATTGGCCTTCAATCCCATCAATTTCCCCAACACCATTTCTCTACTAATATTGATTTCCTTCAGTTCCTCTCTCTCACTAAGCCCTGTGTTCCCCAACATTTCTGGTATGATATTTGTGTCCTTTGTGAAGATTCAAGTAGAATAATATAACAAATAGGAGCAAGAGTAGACCCTTCAAGCCTATTATGCCATTCAATACAATTATGGCTGATCTATCTCAACTCCACCTTCCTGCACTATCCCCAAATCCCTCAATTCCCTACATACCCAAAAATCTTAACAATCTGTCTTGAATATACTCAATGACCAGCCACAGCTCTCTGTGGCTGTAACTTCACAAAATGACTAAAACAGAGGGGAGGGAATAACAAAAGACAAGAGTGAGTAAAGATATGAAAATGACTCATAACAAAATGGCGAAGAGATTTTACACAGATAAAGTCGAAATATAAAGAAGAATAGGCTAGAGTGACAGTAGAAGGGGAGTTGTAGTGGTGGGTATGTTACTGGTCTTGTAATGCAGGGCCTGAACTAATAATCACTAGATTTGAGTTCAAATCCTGCCATGGCAATTTGTAAATGAAGTCAGTTAATTAAATAAATCTGAAATAAAAAGATAGTCTCAGTAATGGTGACCAAAAAACTATTGGGTTGTTGTAAAATTGAAACCCAACTGGTTCATTACTGCCCTTTAGGGAAGGAAACTTGTCTTTACATAGTCTGTCTATATGTGTCTCCAGACTCATGTCAATGCAGTTGACTTAACTGCCTAGCAAGCTGCTAAAGTGGCTCACCACCATCTTGAGGGCAATTAGGGATGGGCAATAAATGCTGGCCTTTTTAGCAATGCCTGTAAATGCATACGTTTTTAAAAAGCAGACCCAATGAAGTTGTTCAAAGCATTCACCTAATCTGTGTTTGGTCTCCTTAATATTGAGAAGACTGTGCTGTCTACAGTAAACATGTTCTAATAGATTGCGGGAGGGGCATGTACAATACCTCTTGTAGAGTTCTGGGGACTGGTAGAATGGTGTGGGATTAAGGAAATGGATACATTTTACATTTATTATCATTGTATAAGTAATTTGAGCAGTGCGACATTTTACTGGGTGATGGAGAAGTGGGTTATGTGATCTGGGGAAAATTAGGGAGGGGAAAATGCACTTGGTACGGGAATCATGTTGTGAAATGGAAGGTTGGGCAGGTGCAGAGGCAAGTGGGATGGAAGATGAGGACAAGAGGGACCCTGTGTTGTACGAGTAAGGAAGAACTGGCAAGTACAGAGGCATGGAAAATAGACAAATGTGACCGTAGCTGTGAAAACCTTGAAGTGCAACAAAGACATTTTAGAAGCTCAATTGAGCAGCATGCAGTATTCCTAAGTGTCAGCTGTGAAATGTGTTTTAGTTAACATTAAATGAAAAGTAGCAGCCAATCGCAATAGATGTGCAATAATGATTTTGCACTACCGAAGCAGCTAATAATTTGAGACCTATATATTTTGAAAAGACTGAAAATTTCCTCTGGGTATTACCTGGCGGGGTAGATACTGAGAGGATGTTACACCTTGTGGGTAATCTAGAACAATGGGGCACTGTTTCAAAATAAGGGGTCTCCCATTTAAGATGGAGGTGAGGAGGAATTTCTTTTCTCCGGGTCGTTAATCTTCAGAATTCTCTACCTCAGAGGGCAGTGCAGGCTCGGTTAGTAAATATATTCAATGCTGAGTTAGTCAAATTTTTGATCTATAAGTGAGTCCAGGGTTATGGGGGGGGGGGAGGCAGGCAGAAAAATGGAGTTGAGGCCACAATCAGATCAGCCATGATCTTACTGAATGGCAGAGCAGGCTTGAGGGGCCAAATGGCCTACTCCTATTCCTATTATGTTCTTAAGTTTACCCTATCACTACATAGAGGAACAGTAACATTGGGTGAAGAGGTGTGAAACCAGACAGAGAGGGAGAGAGATACACACAGGCACCGGTGATTAATGAAGGGGATCATAACAGGAAACAGTAGGAGGGAAAAGTTGGAGCAAGGGTGAAAATTTAGAGGAGCTCATCAAGAGACAATAGAAGATCACAGTAGAGAAAGGTGTAAGTCAACAGCAATGACAAACTAAAAGTGTTTTTGTTTAGATCCAGAGCCAGACCAACGTTTAACATTGTTTACTGACGGGCAGTACATTATCTCTAAAATCGTGAGTACATCCTGTTTTTTCCCCCCTCCCCTTTGCCCACCCCTCCATCCTACAAACAGTCTAACTGCACTGGCTCCAGTTTCCAAGCACACACAAAAATGATGGCCTTTTAGGTTGTAAGTCAGCAGAATGTCAAATGGTGGAACTGTACAACTGCCAAAATTAGGAAGTTGGAAATTACTATTTCTTATTCATTTGTGGGATGTGGTCGTTATTGGTAAGACCAACATTTATTGCCCTTCAGCTGCATTCTTGAATGCTAGGCCATTTCAGAGGGCAGGTTTCCCTCTGTAAAGGACATCAGTGAACCACACGGGTTTTTATGATAATCCAGTCGTTCCATAGTCATCATTACTGATACTACCTTTTAGTTCCAGATTTATTTAATTAACTTAATTTAAATTCCCCAGCTGCCATGGTGGGCTTTGAACTCTTGTCACCAGATAATAGATCCAGGCCTCTGGATTACAAATTTAGTAGCATAAGCAGTAGACTACAATACGCTATATAGTTCCTCAAACTTATTCTTCCGCACACCGTTGCCATTTGGATTTTCATGTTGTATGTGACCTTGTTTTCCAAGCTCCAAACAGACGCTGAAATAGCAATACCTGAGTTATGCAAAGAAACTGCTCAATTAGCATAGAAATAATTGGTTCGCTCTATAAACAGAATAGACTTGAGACAGTGGTGTAGTGGTAATGACACTGAACAAGTTAGTAATCCAAAGGCCTAGGCCAATACCCTGGGCACGTGGGTTCAAATCCCACCATGGCAGCTGGTGGAATTTAAATTCAATTAAATAATAAGTTCAATTAATTAATAAAATCTGGAATTTAAAGCTAATCTCAGTAATAGTGCCATGAAACTATCATCGATTGTCATAAAAACCCACCCGGTTCACTAATGTCCTTACCTGATCTGGCCTACATGTAACTCCAGACCCACAGCAATGCGATTGACTCTTAACTGCCCTCTGAAATGGCCTAGCAAGCCACTCAGTTGTCAAAGGCAATTAGGGATGGACAATAAATTCTAGCCTTGCCAGTGACACCCCCATCCCATGAAAGAATTTAAAAAGTGTAGAGTATTGATTTAAGGAAAATGATGACAGTGTAACTCATTTGTGTTGATGTCATTTGAGAGTTATGTTCAGTTTGTACCACTGAAAGAGATAGACTTGGATTTAATTAGCACCTTTCATGACCTCAGGCTTTCCCAAAGTACTTTACAGCTAATGAAGTACATTTTTTAGCAGTGTAGTCACTGTTATAATGCAGGAAATGTGGCAGCCAATTTGTGCACAGCAAGCTCCCACAAGTAGTGGTGTGATAATGACTGGATAATCTGTTCAAGGGTAACCATTGGCCAGGGCACAGGCAAGAACTCCCCTGCTCATTTTCAAAATAATGCCATGGAATCTTTTACATCCACTTGACAGGGCAGACGGGGCCTCAGTTTAACGTCTCATCTGATAGATGGTACCTTGACCAGTGCAGCACTCCCTCACTACTGCACTGGAGAATCAGCTTAGATTATGTGCTCAAGTCTTTAGATTGGGACTTGAGCCCGCAACCTTTTGACTCAGAGTCCTACCAACTGGACCTGGTATATATCTTCTGTGTATGGACTTAAAATACACTGTGGTGAGGTAATTTTTTACAATTCATTCATTGCATGTGGGCAGGCCAGCATTTATTGCCCATCCCTCATTGCCCCTGAGAAGGTGGTGGTGAGCTGCCTTCTTAAACCGCTGCAGTCCATGTTCCAGGATTTTGACCCAGCGACAGTGAAGGAATGGCGATATAGTTCTAAGTCAGGATGGTGTGTGGCTTGGAGGGGAACTTGCAGGTGGTGATGTTCCCATGCATCTGCTGCCCTTGTCCTTCTAGGTGGTAGAGGTCACAGGTTTGGAAGGTGCTGTTGAAGGAGCCTTGGTGCGTTGTTGCAGTGCATCTTGTAGATGGTACACACTGCTGCCACTGTGCGTCGGTGGTGGAGGGAGTGAATGTTTGTGGATGGGGTGCCAATCAAGCGAGCTGCTTTGTCCTGGATGGTGTCAAGCTTCTTGAGGGTTGTTGGAGCTGCACCCATCCAGGCAAGTGGAGAGTATTCCATCACGCTCCTGACTTGTGCCTCGTAGATGGTGGACAGGCTTTGGGGAGTCAGGAGGTGAGTTACTCGCCGCAGAATTCCTAGCCTGTGACCAGCTCTTGTAGCCACGGTATTTATATGGCTACTTCAGTTCAGTTTCTGGTCAATGGTAGCCCCTAGGATGTTGATAGTGGGGGATTCAACGATGGTAATGCCGTTGAATGTCAAGAGGAGATGGTTAGATTCTCTCTTGTTGGAGATGGTCATTGCCTGGCACTTGTGTGGCGCGAATGTATAAATGCTTACACTATTTTCAGCAGAGACACTGACCTGTTTTGTAATAGACTGCATTTGCTGACAATGCTACCATTAGGTGGCGCTGCTGTGGCACATGCACAAATGCAACATGAGCCAGTAAAACGTCACAGACTGTGACTGTAGGCAGCTGCCAGGACTAAAGATGGCGCTGCTCAAATAATCACATGGCGGCAACCTAACAAACACATGTCAGCACACAATGGCCGAGTGAGAGAGAGAATGAGCAGGCCGGGGAGGGGGGAGGGGGCGGAGCGGAGGTAGGGGGAGCGGAGCGGCCGGCGAGTGAAGGGGCCAGTGATGGAGGGAAGCGGAGTGGCCGGGGACAGCAGCGGGGGGGGGGGGGGGGGGGGGGGGGGTTGGTGGGGAGGGAAGAGGAGTACATTTTCTGCACATGTGCCATAAACTTGCAATGGCAAAAGACACACTGGCCGGTCCCCGCATCCGGCGACACCAAGGTCTTCGGCCGCTCGCTCCCCGCGGCTCTCTACGGCCTCTCGCTTCCGGCCCTCTCCATCCAGCCGTTCCCCCCCCAGCTGCAGATCCCCCATCCAGCTGCTTTCTCCCCTACTTCTCAACTGTACTTCAGGCATTGCAGCTGTCTGATCCCTGCCTTTTGCATCCCCCTCTTCAGGAACTTCTGAATTTAACTCCCTCCCACTACACCCCCACACCCCCTCTCCCCCACCCCCCTCTACCTCTCCCTCTCCTCCTCCCCCTCTTTATCTCCCACCCCCTACCTCCCCCCTCTCCCCCAACCCCCTCTCTACCTCTCCCCCACCCCCCCTCTACCTCTACCTCCCACCCCCATCTCCCCCCACCCCCCTCTACCTCCCCCCTCTCCCCCAACTGGTTCCGAAGAAGGGTCACTGACCTGAAACGTTAACTCTGCCTCTCTTTCCACAGATGCTGCCAGACCTGCTGAGTGGTTCCAGCATTTCTTGTTTTTATATCTTATATTCCATGCCTTGGCTGATAAAGGCAAGTATCCCATATGCCTCCCTAACCACATTATCTACCTGTGCTGCTGCCTTCAGTGATCTATGGACAAGTACACCAGGGTCCCTCTGACCCTCTGTACTTCCTATGGTCCTACCATCCATTGTATATTCCCTTGCCTTGTTAGTCCTCCCAAAATGCATCACCTCACACTTCTCAGGATTAAATTCCATTTGCCACTGCTCTGCCCATCTTACCAGCCCATCTATATCATCCTGTAATCTAAGGATTTCCTCCTCACTATTTACGACACCACCAATTTTCATGTCAACTGCAAACTTACTTATCATACCTCCTATGTTCACATCTAAATCATTAATGTACACTACAAACAGCAAGGGTTCCAGCATCAATCCCTGCGGATTCCACTCGCAAAAACAATCCTCGACCATCACCCTCTGCCTCCTGCCACTAAGCCAATTTTGGATCCACTTTGCCAAATTGCCCTGGATCCCATGGGCTCTTACCTTCTTAACCAATCTCCCATGCAGGACCTTATCAAAAGCCTTACTGAAGTCCATGTAGACTACATCAACTGCTTTACCCTCATCTACACATCTAGTCACCGCCTCGAAAAATTCAATCAAGTTAGTTAGACACGATCTCCCCCTGACAAAGCCATGCTGACTATCCCTGATTAATCCCTGCCTCTCTAAGTGGAGATTAATCCTGTCCCTCAGAATTTTTTCCCATATTTTCCCAACCACTGATGTTAGACTCACCGGTCTGTAATTACCTGGTTTATCCCTACTACCCTTCTTGAATAATGGCACCACATTTGCTGTCCTTCAGTCCTCTGGTACCTCTCCTGTGGCAAGAGAGGATTTGAAAATTTGTGTCAGAGCCCCTGCTATCTCCTCCCTTGCTTCACATAACAGCCTGGGATACATCTCATCTGGACCTTGGGATTTATATCCACTTTTAAGCCCGCTAAAACAGCTAATACTTCCTCCCTTTCAATGCTAATATGTTCAAGTATATCACATTCCCCCTCCCCGATCTCTACACCTACATCATCCTTCTCCACAGTGAACACAGATGCAAAGTAACCATTTAAAACCTCACCTATGTCCTCCGGCTCCACACAGAGATTGCCACTTTGGTCCCCAATGGGCCCCCCTCTTTCCCTGGTTATCCTCTTGCCCTTAATATACATAAAATGCCTTAGGATTTTCCTTTATCTTGCCCACCAGTGTTTTTTCATGTTCCTTCTTTGCTCTCCTAATTACTTTTTTTAGTACCCCCCTACACTTTCTATACTCTTCTAGGGCCTCCGCTGTTTTCAGCGCTCCAAATCTGCCATAAACCTCCTTTTTTTTCCTGATCCAATCCTCTATATCCCTTGACATCCAGGATTCCCTGAACTTGTTGGTCCTACCCTTCACCTTAACGGGTATATGTTGGCTCTGAACCCTCACTATTTCCTCTTTGAATGACTCCCACTGGTCTGATGTAGACTTTCCTACAAGCAGCTGCACCCAGTCCACTTTGGCCAGATCCTGTTTTTTCATATTGAAATCGGCCTTCCCCCAATTCAGTACCTTTATTTCTGGCCCATCTTTGTCCGTTTCCATAACTACCTTAAATCTTACACAGTTCTGGTCACTATCCCCAAAATGCTCCCCACTGACACTTCCACCACTTGTCCAGCTTCATTCCCTAGGATTAGGTCCAGTACTGCCCTTTCTCTTGTAGGACTTTCGACGTACTGGCTCAAAAAGCTCTCCTATATGCATTTAAGAATTCCGCCCCCTTTGAGCCTTTTACAGTCAAACAAAGAACAGTACAGGACAGGAACAGGCCATTTGGCCCTCCAAGCCTGTGCCGATCTTGATGCCTGTCTAATCTGCACTTCCGGGGACCATATCCCTCTATTCCCATCCTATTCATGTATTTGTCAAGATGCCTCTTAAACGTCGCTATCGTACCTGCTTCCACCACCTCCCCCGGCAGCAAGTTCCAGGCACTCACCACCCTCTGTGTAAAGAACTGGCCTCGCACATCCCCTCTAAATTTTGCCCCTCGCACCTTAAACCTATGTCCCTCGTAACTGACTCTTCCACCCTGGGAAAAAGCTTCTGACTATCCACTCTGTCCATGCCACTCATAACTTTGTAAACCTCTATCAGGTCGCCCCTCCACCTCCGTCGTTCCAGTGAAAATAATCCGAGTTTATCCAACCTCTCCTCATAGCTAATACCCTCCAGACCAGGCAACATCCTGGTAAACCTCCTCTGTACCCTCTCCAAAGCCTCCACGTCCTTCTGGTAGTGTGGCGACCAGAATTGCACGCAATATTCCAAGTGTGGCCTAACTAAGGTTCTGTACAGCTGCAGCATGACTTGCCAATTTTTATACTCTATGCCCCGACCGATGAAGGCAAGCATGCCGTATGCCTTCTTGACTACCTTATCCACCTGTGTTGCCACTTTCAGTGATCTGTGGACCTGTACGCCCAGATCTCTCTGCCTGTCAATACTCCTAAGGGTTCTGCCATTTACTGTATACTTCCCACCTGTATTAGACCTTCCAAAATGCATTACCTCACATTTGTCCAGATTAAACTCCATCTGCCATTTCTTCACCCAAGTCTCTAACTGATCTATATCCTGCTGTATCCTCTGACAATCCTCATCACTATCCGCAACTCCACCAACCTTTGTGTCGTCCGCAAACTTACTTATCAGACCAGCTACGTTTTCCTCCAAATCATTTATATATACTACAAACAGCAAAGGTCAGCAAGTAAGACTATTCCAGTTGATATTATTTAAGTTGAAATCCCCTACTATTATTTTTCTTTGGCCTCCTTATCTTGAGAGACAATGGATAAGCACCTGGAAGTGGTCAGTGGTTTGTGAAGCAGCGCCTGGAGTGGCTATAAAGGCCAATTCTAGAGTGACAGACTCTTCCACAGGTTCTGCAGAGAAATTTGTTTGTCGGGGCTGTTACACAGTTGGCTCTCCCCTTGCGCCTCTGTCTTTTTTCCTGCCAACTACTAAGTCTCTTCGACTCGCCACACTTTAGCCCCGCCTTTATGGCTGCCCGCCAGCTCTGGCGGACGCTGGCAACTGACTCCCACGACTTGTGATCAATGTCACAGGATTTCATGTCGCGTTTGCAGACGTCTTTAAAGCAGAGACATGGACGGCCGGTGGGTCTGATACCAGTGGCGAGCTCGCTGTACAATGTGTCTTTGGGGATCCTGCCATCTTCCATGCGGCTCACATGGCCAAGCCATCTCAAGCGCCGCTGACTCAGTAGTGTGTACAAGCTGGGGATGTTGGCCGCCTCGAGGACTTCTGTGTTGGATATACGGTCCTGCCACCTGATGCCAAGTATTCTCCGGAGGCAGCGAAGATGGAATGAATTGAGACGTCGCTCTTGGCTGACATACGTTGTCCAGGCCTCGCTGCCATAGAGCAAGGTACTGAGGACACAGGCCTGATACACTCGGACTTTTGCATTCCGTGTCAGTGCGCCATTTTCCCACACTCTCTTGGCCAGTCTGGACATAGCAGTGGAAGCCTTTCCCATGCGCTTATTGATTTCTGCATCTAGAGACAGGTCACTGATGAGAGTTGAGCCTAGGTAGGTGAACTCTTGAACCACTTCCAGAGCGTGGTCGCCAATATTGATGGATGGAGCATTTCTGACATCCTGCCCTATGATGTTCGTTTTCTTGAGGCTGATGGTTAGGCCAAATTCATTGCAGGCAGCCGCAAACCTGTCGATGAGACTCTGCAGGCACTCTTCAGTGTGAGATGTTAAAGCAGCATCGTCAGCAAAGAGGAGTTCCCTGATGAGGACTTTCCGTACTTTGGACTTCGCTCTTAGACAGGCAAGGTTGAACAACCTGCCCCCTGATCTTGTGTGGAGGAAAATTCCTTCTTCAGAGGACTTGAACGCATGTGAAAGCAGCAGGGAGATGAAAATCCCAAAAAGTGTGGGTGCGAGAACACAGCCCTGTTTCACGCCACTCAGGATAGGAAAGGGGTCTGATGAGGAGCCACCATGTTGAATTGTGCCTTTCATATTGTCATGGAATGAGGTGATGATACTTAGTAGCTTTGGTGGGCATCCAATCTTTTCTAGTAGTCTGAAGAGACCACGTCTGCTGACGAGGTCAAAGGCTTTGGTGAGATCAATCAAAGCAATGTAGAGAGCCATCTGTTGTTCACGGTATTTCTCCTGTATCTGACGAAGGGAGAACAGCATGTCAACGGTCGATCTCTCTGCTCGAAAGCCACACTGTGCCTCAGGGTAGACACGCTCGGCCAGCTTCTGGAGCCTGTTTAGAGCGACTCGAGCAAAGACTTTCCCCACTATGCTGAGCAGGGAGATTCCACAGTAGTTGTTGCAGTCACCGCGGTCACCTTTGTTTTTATAGAGGGTGATGATATTGGCATCGCGCATGTCCTGAGGTACTGCTCCCTCGTCCCAGCACAGGCATAGCAGTTCATGTAGTGCTGAGAGTATAGCAGGCTTGGCACTCTTGATTATTTCAGGGGTAATGCTGTCCTACTATTATTACCCTATTATTTTTACACCTCTCTGAGATTTGCCTACATATCTGCTCCTCTATCTGTCCCTGACTGGAGGCCTGTAGTGCACTCCCAGCCAAGTGATTTCTGGCTTTTTGTTTTTAAGTTCTACCCATATGGCTTCATTTGAGGAATCTTCTAAGATATCATCCCTCCTCACTGCAGTAATTGACTCCTTGATCAACAGTGCAACACCACCTCCTCTTTTATCCCCTCTCCTGTCACGTCTGAAGATTCTATACCCTGGAATATTGAGCTGCCAGTCCTGTCCCTCCCTCAACCATGTCTCTACGATAGCAACAATATCATATTCCCATGTGCTAATCATCACCCTCAATTCATCTGCCTTACTAGAAGAAAGATTCCTTGCATCAAAATAGATGCAATCCAGACTTGCATTTTTCACTTGTGCCTTAACAGGTCTATATTTGCTCTGCCTTCCAGACTGACTCTGTTTCTCTTCCATATTTGACTGAGCATTACCCCCTACTGTACCTCCACTCTGTATCCCATCCCCCTGCCAAATTAGTTTAAAACCCCCACAACAGCACTAGCAAACCTCCCAGCAAGGATGCTTTTCCCATTCCGGTTCAGGTGCAACCCGTCCAACTTGTACAGGTCCCACCTTTGCCAGAAATAGACACAGTGATCCAGGAAACTAAAGCCCTCCCTCCTACACCATCTCCTCAGCCATGCATTCATCTGCTCTATCCTCCTATTCCTATACTCACTAGCATGTGGCACCGGGAGTAATCCAGAGATTACAACCTTTGAGGTCCTACTTTTTATTCTGCTACCTAGCTCCCTAAATTCTTGTTTCAGAACCTCATCCCTCTTTTTACCTATGTCGTTGATACCAATGTGTACCACGACTTCTGACTGTTCACCCTCCCCCTTCAGAATGTCCTGCAGCCGCTCCGTGACATCCTTGACCCTAGCACCAGGGAGGCAACATACCATCCTGGAGTCACATTTGCAGCCACAGAAACGGCTATCTGTCCCCCTTACGATAGAATCCCTTATCACTGTAGCTCTTCCACTCCTTTTCCTTCCCTGCTGTGCAGCAGAGCCATCCGTGGTGCCAAGAACTTGGCTGTTGCTGCTTTCCCCTGGGAGGTCATCCCCTCCAACAGTATCCAAAGTGATATATCTGTTTGAGAGGGGGATGGCCACAGGGGACTCCTGCACTACCTCCCTGCGCCTACTACTCCGTCTGGTGGTCACCCATCTCTTTTCTGCCTGTGCAGCCATTACCTGCATTGGTGACCACCTCACTAAACATGCTATCCACGATGTCCTCAGCATCGCGATGCTCCACAGTGAATCCACCCGCAGATCCAGCTCCGTAATACGGGTAGTCAGTAGCTGCAGATGGATACACTTCCAGCACACATGGTCGTCAGGGACACTGGAATTGTCCCTGATTTCCCACATAGCGCAGGAGGAGCAGATCATAGGTGCGAGCTCTCCTGCCATGACTTACCTTTAGATTAATTCGTTACTCCCTTTAAAAAAATACTAATTACACTAGGCGCTTTGATCTACTCCAAACACTGCCCAATACAATCTAAATTACACTAATTTAAAAGATCACACTAGTTGCACTCACTTTATCACATGAGGTCATTTTTCAAAAAAAAACTTTCCCCTTATTTTTTAAACTATTTAAATTGACGAACAGCTGTTACTTACCCAATCAATCACCTTGCAGATTTCCCATGATGTCACTGTAAGTCTTATTTTTTTCCCTTTCGAGCCTCAGTGTGTGCCGAGAGAGACAAGGAGCTCCGGATCAGCTTCCTCGCAGGTCCACCAGTCACCGCTCCGCTTGCAGGAAAGTATCTCACTTTTCAATGCCTCCCACTGGTTTGCCCCTGATTTTCCTTCAAGTAGCTGTATCCGGACCACTTTCGCCAGATCACCTCTCAGTTTTGTAAAATTTGCCTTCCCCCAATTTAGAACTTTTACTTCTGTTTTATCTTTATCCTTTTCCAGATTATGCTAAAACTAGGGCGGCACAGTGGCGCAGTGGTTAGCACTGCAGCCTCACAGCTCCAGGGACCTGGGTTTGATTCCGGTTACTGCCTGTGTGGAGTTTGCAAGTTCTCCCTGTGTCTGCGTGCGTTTTCTCCGGGTGCTCCAGTTTCCTGCCAAAAGACTTGCAGGTTGCTAGGTAAATTGGCCATTATAAATTGTCACTAGTATTGGTAGGTGGTAGGGAAATATAGGGACAGGTGGGGATGTTTGGTAGGAATATGGGATTAGTGTAGGATTAGTATAAATGGGTGGTTGATGTTCAGCACAGACTCGGTGTGCCAAAGGGCCTGTTTCAGTGCTGTATCTCTAATCTAACTGTGTTGGATCCCATTAGTTACACAAAGAGAGACGAAGTCCGACTGTAGCTTTAAGAAACTTTATTGCAGTATTTCTTTGGTTACATCATCAGCAGAGCAAATAGCAACAACACCTGGGCTCTTCTCTCCTCTCCTGCCTGAGCAGGGAAAACAAGCCTTTCCTTATAGTTCTTCATACACCTCAGTGACACCCTCTTTATGTTCCCAATTGGTTTACAAACTTTGCAGTCTCTTGGTGTTAGGGCCTGATTGGGGTACTGCCTTGTCACCCTCTCCTCAAGCAGTTTCTTATTCACCTATCTCCTTGGAACGTTGGGCTGATTGTTGTACAACTCTTCGGCAGGCTGCAGCTGTCCTGTTAGTTTTCTCTTGTTAGTCTACTCCTACTGATAAGCTGTCTGTGCAGCTCCGAGGTTAGTTTGTTAGTAATACATGATTGATTAATTATTTCATCTTAAATGTCCCCATATTATTCTGTTCTCGAAAATTCTGTTCTCACAAACTGTATTATGGTCACCATCTCCAAAATTGTCACCCACTGTTATTTCATCCACTTGCCCAGCTTCATTACCGAAGACTAAGTCCAGAATTGCGCCCCCTCTCGTTGGGCTTGTTACGTACTGGCCAAAAAGGTTCTCTCGAATGCAGTTCAAGAATTTTGTCCCCTCTGTGCCCGGAGGCACTGTTTGTATCCCAGTTGATATTGGGGTAGTTGAAATCCCCAGCTATTATTGCCCTACAATTTTTGCACTCAGAAATTTGCCTACATATTTGTCCTTCTATTGCCCTCTCACTATTTGTGTGTCTATAATACACTCCTAGCAGTGTGGCTGCCCCTTTTATTTCAGAGCTCCACCCATATGGGCCGGTTTGATGATGCATTTAGTATATCATCCCTCCCCAAAGCTGTTATTGATTCCTTAACTAACAGTGAAGACCCTTGGGAAAATGCGAATTGGCACAAGGGTGAAGAGCTAAATAAGCGTGGGCTGTGTTAATGTATTTGCATATCTGTCAGTTGTTACAGAAAGACATCTAGTGTGGCACTGTGTACACAGATTGTAGAGGTAATTCCCTCAGGCAGCTGCAGTTTGGACCTTGGCATTTCTGCATTTCCTGTGCAATGGCCGCGGCTACTCGACTCAGAGTTGTTCTGCAACATTTGAATTGCGGAGTTGTATCCTTTGGTTTTTAATTAATGAACCCTGGCGTGAATTTCCACCCGAGGTTTCTCTCGCCCGGCTCTCGTCTATTCCGCGGCTCATCCGCCCGATTTACGGCGGAATCTCCCTCTGGATAGACCATTGTCTATCTGCCCAAATGCTGGAGAGGTCATGATAGGGAAATGTTACCGAGCTTCGTGTTGGTGCTTTTAAAAGTGCGTTATAATTTTTTTAAAGCATAATTCTTATCGAGCTCTTATAAAAATACATGTAACTTAAATAAGGCTTTTGTGGTGCACACAACTCAGTTGATGGCTTTCTGGTCTCTGCAAGGTCAGATTGCACTCCAGAGACCTCGCCACTGTTACTAATACCGAGGGAGTGCCACCCTGTTAGAGGTGCTGTTATTCCCCAGACAATAAATTGAATTCCCTCTTGCTGCTATTTCAAAGAAAACAAAGTTCTCCCAATATTTATACCTCGAAGCGAAATCATTAAAATAGTCTTGCATTTGTATAGCGCCATGACCACAGGGTGTCCCAAAGCGCACAAGAAGATAAGAAATAGGAGCAGGAGTAGGCCATTCAGCCCCTCAAGCCTGCCCCGCCATTCAGTAAGATCATGGCTGATCTGTCCCAGGCCTCAACTTCTCTTTCGGGCCTGCTCCGCCTAACCCTCGGCTCCCAGAGATTTCAAAAATCTATCTACCTCCTCCTTAAATACATTTAGTGACCTAGCCTCCACAACTCTCTGAGGCAGAGAATTCCAGACATTCACTACCCTCTGAGAGAAGAAATTCCTTCGCATCTCAGTTTTAAATGTGTGCCCCCTTATTCTGTAACTATGCCCCCTAGTTTGAGATTCCCCCACCAGTGGAAACATCTTCTCAACATCTACTCTGTCAAGCCCCCTTAAAATCTTATATGTTCCAATAAGATCACCTCTCATTCTTCTAAACTCCAATGAATAAAGGCATAACCTGTTTAGCCGTTCTTGATAAGACAACCCCTTCATCTCAGGAATCAACCTTGTGAACCTTTACTGAACTGTATCCAATGCTAGTATATCCTTCCTTAAATACAGGGACCAAAACTGTACGCAGTACTCCAGGTGCAGCCTCACCAACACCCTGTAATAAGACTTCCCTATTTCTAAACTCTAATCCCACTCGCAATAAAGGCCAAAATTCCATTTGCCTTCCTAATTACTTGCTGCACCTGCATGCTAACTATTTGTGTTTCATGTACAAGACCACCCAGATCCCTCTATACTGCAGTATTTTGTAGCCTTACTCCATTTAAATAATAATCTGCCTTTTTATTCTTCCTACCAAAGTGGATGACCTCAATCTTTCCCAAATTGAACTCCATCTGCCAAGTTTTTGCCCACTCACTTAACCTATCTATATATATATATATTTTTTTTTTTAATTCTTTCATGGGATGTGGACATTATTTATTGCCTATCCCCTGTTGCCCTTAACAACTGAAAGGTTTGCTAGGCCACTTCAGAGAACAGTTAAGAGTCAACCACATTGCTGTGGGTCTGGAGTCACATGTAGGCCAGACCAGGTAAGGACAGTAGTTTTCCTTCCCTAAAGGGCATTAGTGAACCTAGTGGGCTTTTATGACAACTGATAGTTTCATAGCACCATGACTGACACTAGCTTTTAGTCCCAGATTTTTTAAATTAATTAATTGAATTTAAATTCCACCACTTGCCATGTTGGGATTTGAACCTGTGTCTCTAGTGCATTAGTCTAGATTACTAATTTCAGTGACACTACCACTGCACCACCATCTCCTCATTTTGCAGCCACTGAAGTACTTTTGAATGTAAACATTGTCGTAACTTAGGAAACATGGCAGCCAATTTGTACACAGCAAGCTCCCACAAACATCAATGTGATAATGACCAGATCATTTGTTTTTTTGTGATGCAGAGGACTGGTGATAATTCCCTGCTTTTCTTCAAAATAAGGCCATGGGATCTTTTATGTCCACCTGAAAGAGGCCTCAGTTTAATGTCTTATCTGGAAGACGTCACCTCTGATTGTGCAGCCTTGCACTCGAGAGGTAGCCTTGATTTAAAGTCCTGCAGTGGAACTTGAATCCACAACTTTTAGTCTCACAGGTAAGAATGCTACCAACTGAGCCACAGCAGACTCTAATTGGCTTGTTATCATGTCACTGTTTGTGGGATCTTGCTGTGTACAAATTTGCTGCTGTGTTTCCTGTGTTAGGACGGTGACGACAATTCAAAAGTACTTCATTGGCTATGAAGCGCTCTAGGATATCCTGAGGTTGTGAAAGACACTATATGAATGCTTGCCTTTTTCCCTAAGGATTGGCACGGAGACTGCAAATCTGATTATACATCAGTTGGTTACTTTTTGTTTGCTTCTTACCCACGTTCCATTTCAGCCTTGTGTCTTTCATTCCTTTTCTTTACATTTGCCACATAGCTTTGGACTCAGACTATCACTCCAACCCTCCGATAGTCAAGGAAATGATTGTGGGCAGAGAAATTTAACTTAGGTTGCTTTCTGGTGGAAAATGGGTGGTGCAATCCCAACATGCACCCAAAAATACCTGCATGGGGCCAAAGTTAAATTGGACCTCTAGCTTTCTTTGTAATTAACTGGTCAGCTGTGGACACCAGTTGGGTGTCCCTGTTCAGCTTCCGGTTGGATGCTGTGATGTCCGATTTCTCCCCCCTTGTCTGTCCCTGGTTGATGGAAGGAGGTTGTGTCAGAGAGTTCACGGTGGAAGGCAACATGAGGCTAGAATCTGCCTAATCTTGAGTTAGTTGGCTGTTCATCCCATTGGCACATTAAAGTTACAAAATAAACTAGGCTAATGACAGAATGAAACAACACCGAAGGTGGTCATTTAGCCTATTGTGTCCGTGCTGGCTCTTTGTTAGAGCTATCCAATTAGTCCTGCTCACCTGCCCTTTCCTCAGAGTTTTCCCCTTCAACTATTTATCCAATCCCCTTTTGAAAGTTTTATTCAATCTGCTTCCATTGCCCTTTCAGGCAGTGCCTTCCAGATCATAACTTGCTGCATAAAAAAATTGCATCCTTACACTCAGCAACTATCACATTCTTATTCACCTAAAGTGTCAAAAAATGCACTCGACAATGAAAATTTCATCATGAAAGCTTGTTACTTTCCTTTATCAATATTCCAGACAGCCTTTCCCACAATTGGAGAAGTTGTTACAGATACTTATCCTAGAAGGTTCCGGTAAGTAATGAGCCAAATGTTGCTGCAATGGTAAGGGCATGTTAACAACACACACGGCTATTAATCGGTCTTCACTATTGAGGATACAAGTAACATCCCAGTACTAGCTGTAAGTCAGGAAATGGGAGGGAGGGAGGAACTCAAGAAAATTACACTCACCAGGGAAGTGGAACTGAACAAATTGTAGGAGCTGCGGGCTGACAAATCCCCGGGTCCTGATGGACTTCATCCTAGGATGTTAAAAGAAGTGTCTAGTAAGATAGTTGATGCATTAGTTTTAATTTTCCAAAATTCCCTAGATTCGGAGAAGGTTCCGTTAGATTGGAAAATAGAAAATGTAACTCCTTTATTCAAAAAGGGAGGGAGACAGAAAGCAGGAAACTACAGGCCAGTTGGCTTAACATCTGTCTTAGGGAAAATGTTAGAAGCTATTATTAAAGACGTTACAGCAGGGCACTTAGAAAAAATCAAGGTAATCAGGCAGAGTCAACATAGTTTTGTATAAGGGAAATTATGTTTAACCAATTTTTGGAATTCTTTGAAGGAGTTACATGTGCTGTGGATAAAGGGGAACCGGTGGATGTACTGTACTTAGATTTCCAGAAGGCATTTGATAAGGTGCCACATCAAAGATTATTGCAGAAAATAAAAGCTCATGGTGTAGCGGGTAACATATTGGCATGGACAGAAGATTGGCTAGCTAACAGGAAACATAGAGTAGGTATAAATGGGTCATTTTCTGGTTGGCAAGATGTAACGAGTGGTGTGCCACAGGGATGTGTGCCAGGGCCTCAACTTCTTACACTTATATAAATGACTTGGATGAAGGGACTGAAGGTATAGTTGCTAAATTTGCTGATGACACAAAGATAGGTAGGAAAATAACTTGTGAAGAGGACACAAGGGGGCTACAAAGGGATATAGATAGGTTAAGTGAGTGGGCAAAGACCTGGCAAATGGAGTATAATGTGGGGAAGTGTGAAATTGTCCACTTTGGCAGGAAGAATAAAAAAGAAGCTTATTATCTAAATGGTCAGAGATTGCAGAGCTCTGAGATGCAGAGAGATCTGGGTGTTCCAGTGCATGAATTGCAAAAGGTTAGTTTGCAGGTACAGCAAGTAATTAGGAAAGCTAATAGAATGTTATTGTTTATCGCGAGGGGAATTGAATACAAAAGTAAGGAGGTTATGTTTCAGCTATACAGGGCATTGGTGAGATCACATCTGGAGTACTGTGTACAGTATTGGTCTCCTTATTTAAGGAAGGATGTAAATACGTTGGAGGCAGTACAGAGAAGGTTTACTAGACTAATACCTGGAATGGGCGGGCTGTCTTATGAGGAAAGATTGGACAGGCTTGGCTTGTATCCGCTGGAATTTAGAAGAGTAAGAGGTGACTTGATTGAAACATATAAGATCCTGAGGGGTCTTGACAGGGTGGATGTGGAAAGGATGTTTCCCCTTGTGGGAGAATCTAGAACTAGGGGTCACTGTTTAAAGGAGTCGCCCATTTAAGACAGAGATGAGGAGAAATTTTTTTCCTCAGAGGGTCGTGAGGCTTTGGAATTCTCTTCCTCAGAAAGATGTGAAAGCAGAGTCTTTGAATATTTTTAAGGCAGAGGTAGATAGGTTCTTGATAAGAAAGGGGGTGAAAGGTTATCGGGGGTAGGTGGAAATGTGGAGTAATCAGTTCAGCCATGAATTTATTGAATGGCGGAGCAGGCTCGAAGGGCCGAGTGGCCTACTCCTGCTCCTAATTCGTTTGTTCGTAATGCACAAATTGTCAATCAAATTCAGAGGATAAGAGATGCACCCTAATTGCGAATCTCCACAACTTGTTGGTTGATATACACCCCTCTGCCATTTGCTTTGCACAAACGACATCTCATCCTTAGCCTTTCACTATGTTTTGAAGAACTTGCTGGATTTGCACATTAATTGCCCATTAAATTCACACAGAAATTTAGGCCTCATAACTGACGGTTAAGTACCCTTTAAATGATGTGATAATGCCACTCAACCTCTCTGGCCTGAATGGGAACAATTTAAACTGTTCAGTCTCAATCCTGAATGTAGTAAATTCTTCTAAGAGTTTCTAAAAATTTTAAATTTTTACATTTTTTTCAATTTTATCCTGGTAGCCTCCAATTTCCTTCCCTCTCATTATTTCTCTTTCTGTGCCTGATTTGACGCTAATTCACCCTCCTTCTCTGTCGTTCCTCTGTCTCTTTCTCAATCCTTAAATCTAATTGGTCAAGGAGATACCCTGTTGGTTCTGCTATTCACAAGGGTCCCAGAGACCCTCAGCAGATGTTACTTCAGTGCGTTGCCGCACAGGAATTTTTCGAGGTGAAGGATGCAGAAAAAAGTCTTAAGCAACAGCAGATGCTGTGAAATTCCCCATTCCAGCCAATAGTCACCCAAGCCGCTTCTGCATTTAAATTGCAAGTGTATAAATCTTTGAATTCCATTAGTGTAATTGGAGAACACAAACAAATGTTAATATTTCACAGCGAAGTTCATTCAATATTTTCTTACAGAACACAGTATTTATTCCTCTTTCCCATGGCCCCTTCAATATCTCCTGTTGCAGCAGTTTCTGCTTTATCTTTTTCATGTGGACAGCTGTACATCTTGTCAGGCAAGCCCCCCACCTGTCAAGACTGAAGCACACATTATTTCGCCGCATGAACATTAAAACTTAAAATTGCAAACCCCTGACTGAAAAGACATTTGCATAGTAACCGACAGTGTTAGAACAATGGAGACCCAGTCGTTGCTTCCCCAATACACAGAAGAAGTGGTCCTGCCTCCATCGCTTTTCCCACAGAACTGAATCTTGTGAAGACACGTGAACCTCAAAGAGAGAAAAGTCTCCTACTTGAACAAGGGCTCCGACGAACAGCAAGACAACCTACAATCAAGTGAGCTCGAAGCACAGTAAACAAGAAACTCTTCTGAGATTGCCTCAAACCCCTCTCTACTATATTTTCCTCTCTTTTCTGTCCCTATTTGCATGTGTATATTGTGTGCATGCTAGCGTGGGCGCATCGTATATCAGTAGGAGTCATGTTTCCTGTTTCTGTTGAAGATCATTTGTCATTCATAGTTTCATTTACTTCCATTCCCATGCACAATTAATCTGCACCTTCCACCCCCACCTTGTGCTCACTGCCAAGCTTTGTTTGAAATTTAAACCAGGTGGCTTGACTCTGGTCTTTGCAGACAGAAAGAGCATGTTGCCTGTGCACATTATGCCTGTTTCAGCTAAACAAAATAAGTGGCAGCCATTCGCTGGTTCATTCCTTAGGGAAACGCCTTGACCAATCAGAGTCAAGCCACCTGGTTTAAATTTCAAACAAAGCTTGACCTTTAACTGTCAGTCACCATACACTGGTGCATTCTCCATGGTAACACCTCTACCAGATTCCAATTGCCAACCAATCAGCACTCTCTTCTCATACAGTATAAATTTGTTGCTTTCCCTTACATTGGTAATCTTGTGGATTGTCTTGATGAGTACAAGACAAAAAGCTGCGACAAACTGTCTCTATTTTCAGCAATATTCAAATTCTGTACTACCAAATGTCTATTTCAAAATTATTCTGTAAAATAAATAACAGAACAGAAAAAAACCCAAAAGGATATTGAAGTTAATTACATTTCTTTCTAATTATTTTATTAAAAGAGATATATGCTGATAGGCTACCATTAAAAACAATGTACAAAATTATAATGTGTAGTAACCCAACATATATTGGTGTTAACAGTTATTTGTTGTTTAGCTACAGCCTAGGGATTGGGTTGGCCAAAAACCAGTAATCTAAATGCGTGCAAAGACCGATGAGAGCTGCACAGTGTTTTATGCCTACCATTCCATTAGCTAGGCATTAAAGGTCTGGTAACATTTATCCCTGTTTAATGATTTAGTTAGTATGGCTTTCAAAATATGAAAAAATGTGCTTCTGCTCTGATTTCTTGTTATATGGCAGGACTACGATATAAAATGTATCCCCAGTATTGCAGAAATCCAAAGAAAACAGTGTAAGCTTGTTGACAACAGATTGAAATCTTCTGATGTAAGCCTTGTGGTGTCCCAGTTCTGCAGCAGTCCACTCTGTTTTCTTGTGCAATCTTGTTAATCTGCTGTTGCTGGTGAAAAATCATCAGACAGTAAAGGAATGTTTCATTTGCTGCTGAGTTTTGACCTAATTGGGTTTCATGGGGGAAGAAAATGATTGAAGAGTTTTTACAGAATGTGTCAAGCAGTTTAATTAGATCCCCCTGCTGACAGGGAGGATGGCAAACTAGAGATACACCAGAGTTCCCAGCAACCTATGAAGTGAACATGAGGTATTAAACTGATTTCTGGAGGATGAAATTCCCGCAGTTGGTAACCTTGCTGTTAAAGTTGATTTTTTTTTTCACCAAATTTGACAACCAGAATTTCACCCACGTTTTTCACGGGACTCCTGAGGGGAGAGGTGTAAACTTACTCCTCTTTCTCTTTAAACATTTTGAAATTGTATCCTGTTTGAGTAAAATTAGAATACATCATGTTGTTGTTGTTTAAGAACTCTTATATTTGCATCAGTCAACTAATACCCCTAAAGATATGCTCAATCATCCCAGAGTAGCGATAGGATAGAGTCATAGAGAGATACGGCACTGAAACAGGCCCTTCGGCCCACTGACTCTGTGCCGACCATCAACCACCCATTTATACTAATCCTACATTAATCCCATATTCCCTACCACGTCCCCACCTTCCCTCAATTCTCCTACTACCTACCTACACTAAGGTAAACTGACCATTGTAAATTGCCCCATCAACCTACAAGTCTTTGGCTGTGGGATGTAACTGGAGCACCTGGCCCGGCAGAAACCCACGCGGTCACGGTGAGAACTTGCAAACTCCGCACAGGCAGTACCCAGAACCGAACCCGGGTCACTGGAGCTGTGAGGCTGCAGTGGTAACCACTGCGCCACTCCTATGTCCAATATCATAAGTGGACACTAAAGTAAGATATTGTCACTTATGTGTGAATTTTGTATTCTAAAAATAAATTATCTTTATACCTAGATACACTTTGGAAAACAGATGTCTCACTCCTGAGCAAAGGCAATTTTATGAAGAAAATGGATTCCTTCATGTTAAGAAGCTGGTTTCTGATGAAAATATTAAACTCTTTGGGTAAGTTGTTAGGTTTAAAGAAAGAAATCCTGTGTTTATATCACACCCTGCAGGGCTATTCTGCACCTTATCACATCCTCAGGACATCCCAAAGCACCTCACTTTCAATTATCTTCGTATTACAACAGTAAGGAAAGAGGTAAAACCTTTAAGAGATGAAAAGAGATTAAAAACCGAGGATGGGCACGAAACAGTAAATATACGGAATAATTATCTCCTCCAAGTATTCACAAGGGGAGACATTTAGCAACATACCCTTCCTAAGTAAGAAAATATAAATGAAATGGGAACATAAAAAAGGCTTTTTAAAAAAAGGCTTTTTAAAAAAAGGCTAAAACTAATTTCCAGATCATTTGAAATGGATGGTATTTATCCCAGATCACTGAGCACGATTTGTGATGTAATGACATCATTATGAGGAACTCAGTGGATACTGGGAAGGTACCAGTAACTGGAACCAGGTGAATGTGGAACCTGTATTCAAAAAAAAGAGAACAAAACAGACTCAAGTAACCATAAATCCATTAGTCTTCATTCCATTTCATAGAGAATAACATGAATTTGATTATTGGGAGTAAACTGGAAAACTATCAGTAATAACCTAATAGCTATTATTGTGGTGTAAATATTGAATAAATGTAAATTTTGCACTTTGAATGAAAATGGTTTGTCTTTGTTATAGGGATGAGTTTGCGAGGATTTGCCAGAGAGAAGTTGAGGTTCTGGGATTAAGTGTAATGAGGGATTTAGCCATTAATAAATCTGAATATGTTCAGGATCAACGTTCTGTTTCTAAGATCCAAGATTTTCAGAACAATGAAGTATTGTTTAAATACTGCCGCTTGCCAGAGGTGAGAGTCAAGGATTAAAAAGTAAATATAAAGAATACATTTAATACATGTAAATGAAAGAGACCCGAGGAGAGTTATATATATATTTATTCAGAAGGAAATACTAGTGTAAGATTAAGTGCATGTAAAGTTTTGTCTTAAAATAAAAAAGTCCTCTTGGCAGAAAGGGATTTTATGGTCCCCCAGGAATGGGCTGGGGGGGCCGTAAAATCGAGTGGGGCGTGGGAGGGTGGGGGGGTGCCGTGCCTGTCACCTACCTGCCCTTGCTGCTATTTCACCAGCGGCAGGAGAGGTGGCTAGTGGCTGCCCGCCTTTAGGCCAATTGAGGTCCTTAAGTGGACAATTAATTAATGGCAGACAGCCAGTTTTCCACCTGAGGAGGGGGGTAGGGACCCTCCTGACCAGCCACCCGGCAACCCCCCCCCCCCCTCTCCCCTTTGCAGCCTGGGCCAACCCTGCTAAAACAACTCCCCTCTGCCCTGCTCTCCGACCCCACCTCCACCCCCACCCCGCCAATTCACCAGAGCCCAGCACTTGTCCCCGGCAAGGCCCGACCCACTTACCTCTTTGAAGGGTGGCGTCAATATTCCTCTTCTTGATGTGTGCAGTCCCAGCAGTGGCCACCGCTCCTGGTGGCACTGCCAGGACTGAACAGCCATCAGCCCTCTGATTGGCTGACAGCTTTTGGAGGCAGGACTTCCTGCCTCAGTGTGACAGAAGCTACGACCTCTTCCAAGTAAGGGCCTGGACCACACAAAATAGCAGCATGGTTTCCAGGCCCAGCAGTCTCGCTCCCGACTTGTCAGCGGTGGACGGGGCCACCGTCCGCTCATGAAATCCCAGCCAGTGAGTTTTGTTCAGTTAATAATCTGAAACATCTACATAGCGTTCTGTACTGAAATATCTATGATTCTGATAGTCAATCCATTCTGCATGTGGTAACTCCACATCCATGCAATCCAATCTAACCCTATTTTACTGCTCTACTGAATCTCTTCACGACCAATTCATTAGTAGAAAATATGATCTGTACAATGTGAGTTTTTAGATTAAGATCCTTCTTAATTTAATACAGTTCTGCTTTTAGATCTTGAAATATGTGGAGTGCTTTACTGGCCCTAATGTCATGGCAATGCACACCATGCTGATCAACAAGCCCCCCGATCCAGGTAAGGGAAGTGAAAATATGTTAAATGCATATTGAAAACTAGCACAGTGACAGCTGGTAACTGTAGGATGAGATTGCCAATTTTCTTAAGTAAATACTTAATTTGTCCTTTGTCAGAAGCAGAAACTGTTCTAACTGCAAATCTTTGCAGAGTTGAAGGGATTAAGGGACATTCCTTTACTTAAACATTCACTCCCTTCACCATCAACGCACAGTGACAACAGTGTTTACCATCAACAAGATGCACTGCAGCAACTCACCAAGACTCCTTCGACAGCACCTTCCAAACCTGCAGCCTCTACCATCTAGAAGAACAAGGGCAGCAGGTGCATGGGAACACCACCACCTGCAAGTTCCCCTTCAAGTCACACACCATCCTGACTTGGAACTATATCACCGTTCCTCCACTGTCACTGGGTCAAAATCCTGGAACTCCCTTCCTAACAGCACTGTGGGTGTACCTACCCCACATGGACTGCAGCGGTTCAAGAAGGCAGCTCACCACCACCTTCTCAAGGGCAGTTAGGGACGGGCAACAAATGCAGGCCTGGCCAGTGATGCCCACATCCCATGAACAAATAAAAAAAACTTAATACTGTTCCTCTGCCCATAGAATTATTTTCTATTTTCTGATAACAGCTGCAAGCCAATTGCAACTTTGTTATAGTGAACTATAACTTGGTAAATAATTATTAAAATGGAATATTCTCAATTTTTTCCCATAAATGGTAGATCTTGGTAGTAATGGGAAGTTGTGGTGAGCTTGAGGCATAATCTGAGAATGATGAATGTCGTATTAATAACTCACTGTAGTAGGAGAGGATTAATAAAAGTTCACCAATAATATAAAAGTGACCTCCCTGTGTTTTCAGGAACGAAGACGTCCCGTCATCCTATGCACCAGGATCTGCATTATTTCCCATTTAGACCTGCGGACCAGATTGTGTGCGCCTGGACTGCCATGGAGAAAGTGGACCACAACAATGGATGCCTTGTTGTGCTGCCAGGGACACACAAGGGCAGAATGAAGCAGCATGACTACCCTGACTGGAAGGTATGTGCTAGGCTACAATGTTGTCTGCGTGAAAACCTTTTCTTTTAAGAAAAACAGTAAGACTATTGCAGACAGATGAAGAAAATCATACTAGGTAGAAAGTTAGAGGGAGAAGGTACATAGTCGAGAAGGTTCACAGAGAGAAGCATGGAAGACGAATGAAATAACCTGACAAAAATGTCTTTGTGCAGTGATGTGTCTGGTCTCAGTGATGAGACAAGCATGGACCATAACAGCTAATAATAACAGTTTTGTAAAAAGCCCATACAAAATACAACAAAATATTATACTTTGTTAGAAACCTTTTTTTGCTTTGAGTTTTAAAAAAAAATTGATTCTTGTTGGCCTAGTGCTTTCATCCTTAAAATACCAGGTTCCAGCAGATACGTGTCATACGAACATACGAATTCAGAGCAGAAGTAGGCCATTCGGCCCCTATAGCCTGCTCCGCCATTCTTGTATCTCGAATTCCACACTCTCATCTACCCCCGATAACTTTTGAATTCCTGGCCTAACAAGAATCTACCTACCTCCGCCTTAAATTATTCAATGACCCTGCCTCCACCACCATCTGAGGCAGAGAGTTCCAAAGTCGCACAACCCTCTGAGAAAAAATTTATCCTCATCTCGGTCCTAAAAGGGTGTCCCCTAATTTTAAAACAGTGCCCCCTAGTTCTGGACTCACCCACAAGAGGAAACATCCTTTCCACATTCACCTTGTCAAGACCGTTCAGGATCTTATAAACTTCAATCAAGTCTCCCCTCACTCTTCTAAACTCCAGTGAAAACAAGCCCAGTCTGTCCAACCTTTCCTCACAAGACAACCTGCTCATTCCAGCTATCAATCTACTAAACCTCCTCTGAACTGCCTCCAATGCATTCGCATCCTTCCTTAAATAAAGAGACCAAAACCACACACAGTATTTGAGATGTGGTCTCAACAATGTCCTGTATAATTGAAGCATTTTCAATTCCTCTCATAATCAAGTAGAGCATTCTATTATCCTTCTTTATGACTTGCTATACCTGCGTACTAACTTTTTGTGACTCCTGCACGAGAACACCTAGATCTCTGTGTGCCTCGAAATTCTGCAGTCGTTATCCGTTTAAGTAATACTCTGCTTTTTTATTCTACCTGCCAAAGTGAATTACTTCACATTTTCCCACATTATACTCCATCTGCCAGATTTTTGCCCACTCGCAGCCTATTCATATCAGTCTGCAAGCTCCTTATGTCCTCTTCACAACATACTTTCCTACCTATCTTTGTGTCATCTGCAAATTTATCTACCATGCCATCACTCCCCTCATCTTTCTTCTTTTCTTTCTTTTTTTCTTTTGGGCCTCCTTATCTCGAGAGACAATGGGTAAGCGCCTGGAGGTGGTCAGTGGTTTGTGAAGCAGCGCCTGGAGTGGCTATAAAGGCCAATTCTGGAGTGACAGGCTCTTCCACAGGTGCTGCAGAGAAATTTGTTTGTCGGGGCTGTTGCACAGTTGGCTCTCCCCTTGCGCCTCTGTCTTTTTTCCTGCCAACTACTAAGTCTCTTCGACTCGCCACAATTTAGCCCTGTCTTTATGGCATCTAAGTCATTGATATAAATTGTAAAAAGTTGAGGCTCCAGCACAGACCCCTGTGGGACTCCACTCGTCACATCCTGCCAATCAGAAAAGGACCCATTTTTGCATACTATCTGTTTTCTGCCAGCCAGCCAATCTTCTATCCATGCTAATATGTTACCTCCTACACCATGAGCTCCTGCTTTGCACAATAACCTTTTATGTGGCACCTTGTCAAATGCCTTATGGAAATCCAAGTACAGTAGGTCAGCGGGCTCCCCTTTATCCATGGCGCATGTCACTCCTTCAGAGAACTCCAATAAATTGGTTAAACATGATCTCCCTTTCACAAAACCATGCTGAACATTCCCGATTGCCTTGAGTTTTTCTAAGTGTCCAGCTATAGCCTCATTAATGATCGATTCTAACACCTTCTCCACGACAGACATCAAGCTAACTGGCCTATAGTTACCTGTTTTCTGCCTCCTCCCCCCACCTTCTTGAATAGAGGGTTATATTTGCTACTTTCCAGTCAGATGGAACCTTTCCAGAATCTAACGAATTTTGAAAAATTAACACCAATGCATCCACTACCTCATTAGCCATCTCTTTTAAGACCGTAGGATGAAACCCAACAGGACCCAGGGACTTGTCAGCCCACAGCTCCATAGGTTTGCTCAGTACCACTTCCCTGGTGAATGTAATTTCACCAAGTTCCTTTCTTCCTTCTACCTCCTGATGTACATCAATTTCTGGAATGTTTTTTGTATCCTCTATAGTGAAGACAGAAGCAAAATATTTGTTCATTTCATCTGCCATTTCCTTATTATCTACTATTAACTCCCCATTCTCACGCTCTAGAGGACCAACACTCACTTTACTTACTCTTTTCCTTTTTAAATGCTGTAGAAGCTCTTGTTATCTGTTTTTACATGTCTAGCTAGCTTCCTCTCATACTCTAATTTCTTTCTCCTGATTAACATTTTAGTCATTCTCTGCCGTTCTTTATATTCTGACCAATCATCTGACCTGCCACTCATCTTTGCACAATTATATGCCTTTTCCTTAAGTTTGCTGCTTTCCTTAACTTCTTTAGTTAACCACAGATGGTGGGTCCTCCCCTCAGAATTTTTTATATAGTAGGAAAATACCTATGTTGAGTATTTTGAAATATCCCCTTAAATGTCTGCCACTGCTTCTCTATTGATCTACTAGCCTAGTAACCCAGTTCACAGCAACTAGCTCAGCTTTCACGGCCACATAGTTGCCCTTATTTAAGTTTAAAATACTAATCTTAGACTCACTCTTCTCTCTTTCAAACTGGATATAAAAATCAATCATATTGTGGTTGCTGCTACCTAGAGGTGGCTATACTCTGAGGTCATTAATTAATCCTGTCACATTACACAATACCAAGTTTAATATAATCTGCTCTCTGGTTGGTTCCAGAAGGTTAACTTCTTAATTTTTATTTTGATGCAAGAATTATATCCCAATAAAGGTTGAATGTTTCTACAACTGTCAAATTACTGTTTCTAGTAACTGGAGCTGTTTCATCTTGGGTATTCAGCAAAAAAAATGTCTTCTAATTTAACACTTGTGATTGTTCTGATCTTATATAATCCTAGATGAGGATTATAGACTTTTGTTACCAATAATATGCTGTTTCCCCATCCACTGTGTCTTCAGGATGGCGTCAATAAGATGTATCATGGTGTGCATGATTATGACCCCAGTCATCCCAGGGTTCATCTTGTGATGGAGAAGGGTGACACAGTATTCTTCCATCCCCTGCTCATCCATGGATCAGGAACAAATCGGACTCAGGGCTTCCGAAAGGTAAGGGGGCGCTTGTGATGAGAGACATTGATCAGATGTTGCACACACTTTATATAGCAAATCAAAAGATGTTCCACCACCATTTTGTATGAAGTCAGCTAACTCCACAAATTGTTTCTGGAACGTGCCTGATCTGCATGACTGACTGCCAAACACTCAAGTACGTCTGTAGGTAGAGCCATTGGACTAGTATTTCTGCCATTTTTCATTAGCTGAGTTAGTTGGTGTTTATATATCAGAAATTTTGTCTTACAGGTCAAAAGTCTTCTGTGTTATGTGTTGGAGGTCTAATTGAGGTGTATAAGGGGATTGACAAAGTAGACGTAGAAAGGATGTTTCCTCTGGTGGGGCAATCTAGAACAAGAGGTCATAGTTTTAGGATAAGGGTAGCAGATTTAAAACAGAGATGAGGAGAAATTACTTCTCTCAAAGGGTCGTGAGTCTGTGGAATTCACTACCCCAGAGCGCAGTGGATGCTGGGACATTGAGTAAATTTAAGGAGGAGATAGACAGATTTTTAATTAGTAAAGGGTTGAAGGGTTATGAAGAATGGGCACGAAAGTGGAGTTGAGGCCGAGATGAGATCAGCCATGATCGTATTGAATGGCGGGGCAGGCTTGAGGGGCTGAATGGCCTACTCCTGCTCCTAGTTCTTATGTTATGTTCTTGTGTTATGTTCAGGGCCAGTAGTTTACAGGGATTGAATATGTCATATTCCATCTTTTTATGTGGACTCCAGGAATTTTCATTCGTGTTTTAGGGATTGCATTCTGAGATTCCATCTATCTTTCCATGAAAACAAAAAAACATTTTATTTAACAGCACTTACTGCATTCTGTGTTTACGCTTTCCTAATCAGAAAGACGTAATAATAGAGAAAGAGGTAATAATAAATGAAAGGTTAACTTCAGCCCTGTTATGCACCGTCAAGCAGCCGGTAACCGAGGGACATCATCAGAAGCTTGGAAGCAAGTTGCCTTTTTTTGGCCAGAGAATGGGGAGTGATTCAGGAGAACTTAAATATTGATGTGCATGTTGGAAATAAGATTTGCTGCTTGGTTTCAAACACAAGACTAATCATCAGCAGCTCAATATCAGTATCAATATCAGTGGACCATGTAACTTCTAGCATAATATTCTGTTATTATTAATATCAGGATTACCTTTCAGGCCAGATCTATGTTAGAGAATGGTGGACCTCTGGAATAGGCTGTCATCTCTTGCAGTGGACGCTGAATTCATTCAAGCAAGAACTAGATTTGTTTGTGACTGGGATGGAGATCACCTCTTACAAACAGTAGCTATTACAGGGCATTCAGGGCCAGTGTGATGATCTGGAGTAGTTTCGATGGGTCAGAGAGGAATTTCTAAAGTTTTTTTGCCCCAGTTGGCCTGGGCTTTTTCTCTTTTTTTGCCTGTCTTGGGAGATCACGGTTTTGGTTGGGGTGACGATGTGAGTGTAAATATTGTGATACACAAGGTATCACAATTGTGTGGGACAGGCTGGATGAACGAAAGGGTATTCAGCTGTCTACCATTAGTTTTGTATGGTCATATGTTTGTTTACTGCAAACTTACTGTATTCTGTGTTTGAACTCCCTTTTTTAGGCGATCTCGGGCCACTTTGCAAGTGCTGACTGCTATTACATTGATGTAAAGGGTACCAAACAGGAAAATATTGAGCAAGAGGTTCTTGAGATAGGACGTAAAAAGTATGGCATAGACAAAGATGTAATTCTGGCGGTAGGTTTTTAAAAATAAAATGTATTTTGTCAATCTGACATGCTATCTTGCAAGCAGAAACAGTCACGACCAGTTTAAGTTCTTTCTATTGTTTTGATACCTTTTTTTTTTGTAAATCAATCCATCGACAGCTAGAGTTCTAAAGCATCAATTTTCAAAATTTCTATGTGGGGGACGCTCTGCAATTATTAATACAAATCTGGAGGTCTAATGCAAATACTGCCATACTCATAAGGACTCCCTCCTTGCAAATAAATAAAGGAAAATGCTGCTATCATAGAACATAGAACAGTACAGCACAGTACAGGCCCTTTGGCCCACGATGTTGTGCCGAACCTTTAACCTACTCTAAGATCAAACTACCTATCTACCCTTCATACTACTATCATCCATGTACCTATCCAAGAGTCGCTTAAATGTCCCTAATGTATCTGCTTCTACTACCACCGCTGGCAGTGCAGTCCACGCACCCACCACTCTCTGTGTAAAGAACCTACCTCTGACATCTCCCTGAAACCTTCCTCCAGTCACCTTAAAATTATGCCCCCTGGTGATAGCCCTTTCTGCCCTGGGAAAAAGTCTCTGGCTATCCACTCTATCTATGCCTCTCATCATCTTGTACCCCTCTATCAAGTCACCTCTCATCCTTCTTCGTTCCAATGAGAAAAGCCCTAGCACTCTCAACCTTTCTTTGTAAGACATGCCCTCCAGTCCAGGCAGCATCCTGGTAAATCTCCTCTGCACCCTCTCTAAAGCTTCCGCATCCTTCCTATAATGAGGCGACCAGAACTGAACACAATATTCCAAGTGTGGTCTAACCAGGGCCTTATAGAGCTACAGCATAACCTCGCGGCTCTTAAACTCAATCCCCCGTTAATGAAAGCCAACACACCATACGCCTTCTGAACAACCCTATCAACTTGGGTGGCAACTTTGAGTGATCTATGGACATGGACCCCAAGATCCCTCTGTTCCTCCACACTACCAAGAATCCTGTCTTTAAGTCTGTATTCTGCATTCAAATTCGACCTTCCAAAATGAATCACTTCACACTTTTCCAGGTTGAACTCCATCTGCCACTTCTCAGCCCAGCTCTGCATCCTGTCAATGTCCCGTTGCAACCTACAACAGCCTTCCACACTATCCACAACTCCAGCAATCTTCGTGTCATCGGCAAACTTGCTAACCCAGCCTTCCACTTCCTCATCCAAGTCATTTATAAAAATCACAAAGAGCAGAGGTCCCAGAACAGATCCTTGTGGAACACCACTGGTCACCGAGCTCCAGGCTGAATACTTTCCATCTACTACCACCCTCTGTCTTCTATGGGCCAGCCAATTCTGTATCCAGACAGCCAACCTTCCCTGTATCCCATGCCTCCTTACTTTCTGAATGAGCCTACCATGGGGAACCTTATCAAACGCCTTGCTAAAATCCATATACACCACATCCACTGCTCTTCCTTCATCAATGTGTTTTGTCACATCTTCAAAGAATTCAATAAGGCTTGTGAGGCATGACCTGCCCCTCACAAAGCCATGCTGACTGTCTCTAATCAAACTATGCTTTTCCAAATAATCATAAATCCTGTCTCTCAGAATCCTCTCCAATAATTTGCCCACTACCGACGTAAGACTGACTGGTCTATAATTCCCAGGGTTATCCCTATTCCCTTTCTTGAACAAGGGAATAACATTTGCCACCCTCCAATCATCCGGTACTACTCCAGTAGACAGCGAGGACGCAAAGATCATCGCCAAAGGCGCGGCAATCACTTCCCTCGCTTCCCGTAATAACCTTGGGTATATCCCGTCTGGCCCCGGGGACTTATCTTTCCTCATGTCTTTCAAAATTTCCAGCACATCCTCCCTCTTAACCTCAACCTGTTCGAGCATATCAGCCTGTTCCACGCTGTCCTCACAAACGACCAGGTCCCCCTCACTAGTGAATACTGAAGCAAAGTATTCATTTAGGACCTCCCCTACCTCCTCCGACTCCAGGCACAAGTTCCCTCCACTATCCCTGATCAGCCCTACCCTCACTCTGGTCATCCTCTTGTTCCTTATGTGTAGAACGCCTTGGGATTTTCCTTAATCCTACCCGCCAAGACTTTTTCATGTCCCCTTCTAGCTCTCCTAAGTCCATTCTTCAGTTCCTTCCTGGCTACCTTGTAACCCTCTAGAGCCCTGTCTGATCCTTGCTTCCTCAACCTTAAGTAAGCTTCCTTCTTCCTCTTGACTAGCTGTTCCACACATCTCTTGTCATCCAAGGTTCCTTCACCCTACCATCCCTTCCTTGCCTCATCGGGACAAACCTATCCAGCAGTCGCAGCAAGTGCTCCCTAAACAACCTCCACATTTCTGTCGTGCATTTCCCTGAGAACATCTGTTCCCAATTTATGCTCCCCAGTTCCTGCCTAATAGCATTGTAATTCCCCCCTCCCCCAATTAAATATTTTCCCATCCCGTCTGCTCCTATCCCTCTCCATGACAATAGTAAAGGTCAGGGAGTTGTGATCACTATCACCGAAATGCTCTCCCACCGATAAATCTGCCACCTGGCCTGGTTTGTTGCCAAGCACCAAATCCAACATGGCCTCCCCTCTAGTCGGCCTATCTACATATTGAGTCAGGAAACCTTCCTGGACACACCTGACAAAAACTGCTCCATCCAAACTATTTGCACTAAGGAGGTTCCAATCAATATTAGGGAAGTTGAAGTCACCCATGACCACAACCCTGTTGCTTCTGCACCTTTCCAAAATCTGCCTCCCAATCTGTTCCTCCGTGTCTCTGTTGCTATTGGGGGGTCTATGGAAAACTCCCAATAAAGTGACTGCTCCTTTCCTGTTTCTGACTTCCACCCATAATGACTCAGTAGACAAACCCTCCTTGACGACCTCCCTTACTACAGCTGTGATACTATCCCTGATTAACAATGCCACTCCCCCACCTCTTTTACCTCCCTCCGTATTCCTTTTGAAACATCTAAACCCCGGAACATCCAACATCCATTCCTGCCCCTGTGATATCCAAGTCTCTGTAATGGCCACAACATCGTAGCTCCAAGTACTGATCCATGCTCTAAGTTCATCACCCTTATTCCTGACACTTCTTGCGTTAAAATAGACACACTTCAACCCATCATACTGGCTGCAACTTTGCCCTGTCAACTGTCTACCCTTACTCACAGACTCTCTGCACTCTGTATCTGCCTGTTCAACAGCTACCCCATCCACTGTTCCGTAGCTCCGGTTCCCATCCCCCTGCCAAACTAGTTTAAACCCTCCCGAAGAGTTCTAGCAAACCTCCCGCCCAGGATATTGGTGCTCCTCCAGTTCAGATGCAACCCATCCTTCTTGTACAGGTCTCACCTTCCCCAGAAGGTATCCCAATGATCCACATATCTGAAGCCCTCCCTCCTACACCAGCTCTGTAGCCACGTGTTCAGCTGCACTCGCTCTCTGTTTCTCGCCTCACTAGCACGTGGCACCGGTAACAATCCTGAGATTACTACTCTGCTCGTCCTGCCTTTCAGCTTCCAACCTAACACCCTATATTCGCTTTTCAGTTCCTCATCCCTTTTCCTAGCTATGTCATTGGTACCGATGTGTACCACGACTTCTGGCTGCTCCCCCTCCCCCTTAGGAATCCTGTAGACTCGATCCGAGACATCCCTGACCCTGGCACCCGGGAGGCAACATACCATCCGGGAGTCTCGTTCGCGACCACAGAATCTCCTGTCTGTTCCTCTAACCATTGAATCTCCTATCACTATCACTCTCCTATTCTCCCCCCTTCCCTTCTGAGCTGCAGAGCCAGGCTCAGTGCCAGAGACCTGGCCGCTGTGGCTTTCCCCTGGTAGGTCATGCCCCCCAACCGTATCCAAAACGGTATACTTATTATTGAGGGGAATGGCTACAGGGGATCCCTGCACTGTGCGCCTATTCTCTTTCCCTCCCCTGACGGTCACCCAGCTACCTTTATCCTGTAACTTAGGTGTCACTACTTCCCTATAACTGCTCTCTATCACCCCTCAGCATCCTGAATGATCCAAAGTTCATCCAGCTCCAGCTCCAGCTCCCTAACGCGGTCTGCGAGGAGCTGGAGTTGGATGCACTTCTCACAGGTGAAGTCAGCAGGGACACCAGTGGTGACCCTTACCTCCCACATCCTGCAAGAGGAGCATGCAACTGCCCTAGCTTCCATCCCCTCTGCTCTAAATTGACAACAGAGATTAAAAACAAATAAAGGAAAACCTTACCTTACCAAACCCTCCACACGAGAGTCCTTTTTTTTTGGTTAGAGGAGGAGGATGGGTGGGAGACACTACACGTGTAGTGTTTTGGGTTTAGCCACTGCCCGAATATATAAGTTTACTTACCCAGCAGTCCCCGTGTCCACGTCCGCCGAATCACGAGGTAAGTACTTTATAGTGAAACTTACCTTCCCAGCTGCCCCCTGGCTCGCACTATCACCACTACCACTGATCATTGCAGAGAATATTAATATACAGCAACACAAGCAACATGCTAGCAAGACAACAAATACAGAAACAATGTGGAATTTCTTGAGACGCCCCTTGCAAAACAGGATTTCAAAATGTTGTTGGCATAGCCACACCTGTGGCTAGTGAGCAATTCCTATTGGACAACACGACTGCACACGACACTACCACATTTGCTAAAGAAAGAGCCATATCATATTTACAAACCAAGTTAAAGGCAGAATGCCATTGCTGCATTTCCCCAATGTTAACTGCTTGAATCCAGAACTCTGGTTCGAACAGTGATTCTGAATAAATCTCATTCCACAAAAAGCTTTGCTTGTACAATGAGGTTGCCAAGTCTTTGTTTTCTGTTCTGATCAGCTTTTCCCTACTTTTCAAAGTACTGCTGTATGTTGAAGCTCTTGATATGGGTTCACAGTTGCTCTAGTCCCTATCCATATGACTTTCAGGATCTCAGCCGTGACATTAGAGGAGATGTTGGAAAGATAGTCTACTTCTCCAAAGAGGGGAGGGGAAAATCAGGGGACAAGTGAACACTCTACCCATTTAGCTCGAAGTAGTACACCCCATAATACTTAAGGAGAAGGAGGGAAAGACAAACAAACAAATAACATTAAAGAATGAGTATGCATACTTGTGCCGAAAAAAATTCCTTCCCCCACCCCCTCAAAGCAAGTGTATAAGGATCATAGCATAGCATCTAATACAATCCCAAAGCACCCAGCTGTCTCACAGTCAACTCTGAAAGGAACCAATGCTAATACTTCTGTGGTTTTATCTTTCCAGGATGTTTGGCGTCTCAAAGGATGTATTGTACAGGGAGAGAGAACCAATCTGTAGAGTTGTTCTGGGAGCTGACTTTGAGTAACTAGTCGGCGATGCTGTGGATTTGCATCATATTTTTGCTACACAATTCGTCACTGCGATTGATTAATTATTTGTGTTTACAAACTATAAACTTACTGGACTGGATTTTACTAGCCCCCGACATCTGGGGTTGTGGGGAAGATGGGGTGCCGGACATACCTCCGGGAGAGGCCCACCACGGACCTCGACGCCGGGAAGGTCCCGCCCCGTATTACCAGCAATGGCGAGGCCTCGTGGCGGCACCCCTCCCCCACCACCGCCGCTCGGCGACAGGGACTTAATTAAAATATTTAAATTAATGTTAATAACTAAATAAATACTTACCTCACCACGACAGCTGTCCTGCTGCGATATTCCGGCCAGTTGCCGGAACTCCTGCACCTTTGGATCTTCGTTCGGAGATCCGAGGCGGAACACTGGTGGGGAGGGGGGAATGGCAAAAAATAAAGCGATTGGTGGAGGAGATGGTGGGAGGGAGGAGTTGGTGGAGGAGATGGTGGGAGGGTGGATTGGAACTTTGAATAAATTTTCACTCTAATTTTCTCCCCCCTACAACTTGAATTGGACGGGCCTGAAGCCCTTTAAAAATGGCACTGGCACTGGCGCGGTGGCACTGGTTGACATTGCTGGGGACGGAGTGCCCGCCCCCTCCACGTCATCAGGGGCCATTTAAATGAACTGTAGCGTGAAATATCATGGTGTCTCCGCGATGGGCGTGCCACCATCTTAGAAGCTCACCATCAAGATTGGAGGCGAGCTAGTAAATTCCAGCCCACTATGTTCAGAGTAATTTGAATGCACTTTACATAGTTCAGAATGATATTTAAGAGTATACATTGCTACCTGTGTTAATCTTTAGTGTGGTATCAGTTATAAGAAAAACGAGACTGTGATAGAGTATAAGGACTATTTCCAATTAAAAATGTCTGTAACTCCACCAATTGACTGCCACCAGTTCGGATTGTGCTTCTGTCCCTGTTTGATTTTAATTACATTATGTTTCAAATGTTCTATTCTGTTAATTTACATTAAATGCCATCAACACAAAATGACATTTTATTTAAATTCAGAGATGCCTTACAGTGTATTGCTCAGTCCATTGGCAAAAGACTATATATAAATATTTTTTAACCAGTTTATTTTGACCAGGTTATCAGCTCTGCTCCGGCGGTTCAGTTGGTAAACTCCAGCTTGTCGTGAAGCTGAGCCAGGTGGATAAAGGAGGTCCCAAGTTTGATCAATGCTGACTTACATGACCACAACCAGTGTGATGATAGAAGTAGTGCAACTAACCTTAACGCAAAGTTAACTACCATACAGGATACAGGTAGCATAGTGGTTATGTAATAATCCAGAGGCTTTGCCTAATAACGATCAGGAGACCCGAGTTCATATCCCACCAAGGCAGCTGGGGAATTTAAATTCAGTTAAGTAAATAAAGCTGTCTCTATTGGTGACCATGAAACTATTAGATTGTTATAAAAACACATCATGTTCACTAATATCCCTTCAGGGAAGGAAATCTGCTGTCCTTTCCCGGTCTGGCCTACATGTGACTCCAGACCCACAGCAATGTGGCTGACTCTTAACTGTCCACTGTAATGGCCGAGCAAGCCACTCAGTTGTATTCAAGAAGGCGGCTCACCACCACCTTCTCAAGGGCAATTAGGGATGGGCAATAAATGCCCACATCCTGTGAATGAATTACAAAGAAACACCTGGGCCAAAGAGGAGAAAAATCACCCACAGTTTCCACTCCTGATCAATATTCATGACACCCACTGGAGAGTCTGAGAAACTGAATGGTAAGTGAAGGGGTTTGCTGCTGCATTGCTGTCTAACTTCCTCAATACTTGCAATAGAAATTGGGTGAGGTCAAGGTCAGGCTTTGCTGTCATGCCCAGATTCACTGTTGAGGCTAGCGTATAAAGTACTAGAGAACAGCCAGTCAGCATCTCAGGAGAGGGGAGGAGAAAATTCAATAAGCAATCCCAAGCATAAGTTATTGAGTTTTCTTTGCAAGCCCAGTGCTAGCATGCTGTTGGCATTTGACAGTGACCTGGTCAGTCAGATGTAGATTCATCTCCGCGAGGTCCTGGGATGGTGTCCGAAGTGTAAACATCCGCTGTCTTGTGTGATTAGCATCTACCGTTGTCTGCTGTTGCTGACGCTATCCTTTATCATTGGCTGCAAGTTAATATGACATGTTTTAGAAACTGCACGACTCTTGCCTGCAGGTTAAGTGGAGATGTTTACTGCTACATCACAGTTCAGAGATTTAAGTTGAGAAGTTCTGTGTACTGCTCCTCCCTCCTCCCTGACCACCACACACAAACACACTCAATCACTTTTGGCAGCCTTGAATGCATCCCCACCAAACAAAAGTGACTGGACGCAAAAATCAGCATACCCCTATTTTTTAGTTCCTCAATATAACCTGCCTGCTTACAAAAAGGAGTAGGTCTCCATTTTACTGATGTTTCCCTGGATGTACCTGCCCTGTCCCTATGTTAGCACGACAGAGAACATCTTGAAACTCAAGAGAATCAGAATCTGGTGCAAGATAGACATCACTAAAATAGTCTGGCTTCACCTCACAGGTCAGGTCTGTGAGCTTTCACAGCCAGTAGGAACATTCCAGCTTGCGTAATCTGGTCTGATCTAAATCTAAATTAGACTCTATCTCCTAGATTCAGCAGTAGGAATAGGAGGAGACCATTCAGCTGCTCAAGCCAGTCCCACCATTCTATTTGATCATGGCAGATCTGTATCTCTATTTACCTCATTTTGCTCCGTATCCCATGATTCAAAACCTAAAACAAATCTGATCAGTCTCGGTCTTGAAATTTTTTTATTGACCAAGCCTTCCATTCGCTGGAGAGGGTTCCAGATTTCCACCACCCTTTGTGTGAAAAAGTGCTTCCTGATTTCATTCTCTTAAATGTCCTAGTTCTAATTTTTTTAAACTTCAGTATTATTTATCACCATTGATCACTGCACCAGTAATAAACTCCCAAAGGTGCAACTGAAATCGTCATCGGTTCCATGTCAGAGGTTTGCAGAGAAAGCCAACAGGAGACCTGCGAATCACATCTGGGCCTCTGGATAGTAGGGGAGGAATGGGGAAAAAGTGTGGAATGGGGTCAAGGGAGTAGGAGGTGAGTCTTGTGGGCAAGATGCATTCGGAGGGGGCATAAGAGAAAATGGAAGAAACATGGGTTTGGGTTCAGTGTCAGGGCAAGAGGGAGCCTGGGGAGATTTGACTTGGTGGACATACATAAAGGAAAGACGCAGCAGCCAATCAGATGATCTCAGTTTTAATGACAAGCTCATGAGCTGCTTGTATTTCTCAGCAGTGAGGGTGCAGGAAGGTGTATAAGGAGACGGTTAGTGGTGAAGAAAATAAGTCAAGGGTTATTTTTTTGTTTTCCAGTGTGAACAATGATAAGCTGGTCATTAAGTTGGGATCACCCAACCCATCAGGGTATTGACTTGCAGCATTATCCAAAAGAGAGGAATTCCAGGCCACGGTTTCTGATCTGATTCTTGATGTTCCGTTAATGAACCAGGCTCTTCAGTCATCAACAGTGTCTTGGACTACGATGGACAAATCTTACTCAGATATTGGCTTACTGAGACCAACAGAGAGTTGATGGGTACAGTAGCATTGTGCTTATATTAGTCGACTAGTAATCCAGAGGCCCGAACTATTGATCTGCAGACATGAGTTCAAATACCACTACGGCAATTAGAGAATTTAAGTTCAGTTAATTAAAAAATCTGGAGAAAAAAGCTATTATCAGTAACAATGACCATGAAAAAAGTGCATTGTCATAAAAGTCCCACTGGTTCACCAATGTCCTTTAGGGAAGCAAATCTGCCGTCTTTACCCAGTCTGACTACATGTGACTCCAGACCCCCAGCATTGCGGTTGACTCATAACTGCCCTCTGAAATGACTAGCATGCCATTCAGCAGTATCAAAAACAAAACCTCTAAGAAACTATAATCCACACTGACTGCAGCGGGAAAAAAGGTGGCTCATTAACTTTTCAGCAGCAGGTAGGAATGCCAATGAATCCCACATCCCAGGAATGAATTAAAAAACCTTCTACTAGGTACATTATCTTGGAGATGCCTGAACCCGTGCCTGGTTTCTGACTGGGTGGCGGGGCCGTGGTGGGAGGATGATGGGTTGAACAACACTCCTGTAAATGTGTGCGACTTTTCTCTCGCTCCGTGTGTTACAACTTGCAACGCTTGGCTTGTAAGACTGATTTTGCTCACTGTATAGGGCCCAATTCTATAGTAATCTTGCTCAGTAAGCACCTGTCTTTACCTCCCCATGCAGGTGTTAAATAGACTCTGAATTACTGTTTCATTACTGATCAAGAAAGTTAGCTCTTTTCTCTTTTCATTGGTTGCTTGGGAGATATAGGCTGCAGACTGAAAGCAGCAAAGTCACATGTAAACAGCAAGCATCATTATTCAAAATCTTTTTTAGTAACCTCTAAATGGTGAAACAACCACAATTTCTAGACTGTAACTTGGATCTTGAAACTCTTTCAATATTTTTTCAGTTGATCCTTGTTTTTCAGTTTGGTTCTTCTTGGCCCAGTGCTTTAATTCCTAAAATACCATGACCCAGTAGAACTGGAAAGTGTTGTGCATGGAATGCTTCTGTGTTAGCAGCAACAGTCCGCCCTTGTGGTGTAAAAGCTTCAGTTAATGGATGAAATTTGGGAGCAGAAATCTAAACCTTTTTGAAAAAACCTTGTGTATTTTTGAGGTCCTAAAAGAACTTTAAAAGAAGTTAAAAGGAAATTAACTCACAGCCTTACTGTTGTGAATATAAATGTTGCTGTATTGACAGGAATATGACGGCACTGGGCCATTAATTAGACTGCTTACCCATGGTTATTCCTTTGCTCCATCTGTGTAGTGGGCTGGCTCATGGGGCTAGTAAATCTGAAAAGGGGAGTCCATGAACTACTGCCATGACTGAAAGGATTTCAGCAACAGTGTACGCAGTTTATTTGTCTTTTTCTCTCCCCTCCCCCTCCTCCCCTCCTCATACTGCAATGACTGATAAGGTTTTGCAAACTGAAGACTGGGAACAGAACTGGGTATGATTTTTTATTTGTAGAAATGGATCATGCATTTCCAGCTTTTAATCATATGCTTGGATTACAAAATTCAAAATGGTCGATGCAGGTCAGAAAAATGAAAGTCACGTTATCTCACTGGGTGTGTGTGCAGCACAGGAGAACATACAAGGGAAACATTTTGCTCTTGTCAACAATGTCCTAGAGATAAGTGAGTGGGAAAAAATCCATATAGTTGGATAGTGATTGATAGTCCTGTTTACATGAAAATTCACAGGGTTGAAACTCAGTGAAGTGTGGAATTTTACATTGATGTATTGAGCATCTTTCAGATACTTTGATTAGATTTTTTACATTTTGTATTGAAAAGCAGAGTCTGTGAAGGAATGTGCAGGGCGCTGAAATTTCCTATGGGGAGTGTAACTCACAAATCATTTACTTAAGGTTTCCGCTAACGAGCTATAAAGAAAATACAACCATTTCATATAAGCTGAAGGGAGCTGGTTTACAAATTCCCACAGTTGGCCACCAATGGAGGACTCTTGAAAGCATGCAGGTCTATGAGTGGATGGTGGCCTTGAGGTACTGATACATGCAATGAAGCAAAGGAGGGTTAAAGGCCGACTCGGGGCTGCAAATGAAACCCGATCCGAGTCCGACAGAACCACACCCAACCCGGCCCGAGTCCTTTTCATTTTTCCCCGCGCCCGACCCGACCCAACCCGACCCGACCATCAGTTAACCTAGCTTCCGTTTTTCATTTTGATGATTATCTGCACAAGCTTGAAAAAACTGTAACAAAACAACCTTTCAAGTCCAAAAAGTACATTAACATTGGAGTCATGTACCGGACGTGGTGATAGAGTGTGTCCAACCCGCCCGACCTGACCCAAGCCCGAATGCCGGACCCAACCCGAATCCGACACATGTCATCGGGTCCCGTTGGGTTCGGGTCAGGTAGCTATGCTCTAAGGTGGGTTGCCCTTTCTGGTGTTCAAGGGCATTGTCCCAAGAGAAGAGCTATCCAAACTGCTAGGCAGGAGACAACTGACGGGATAATTATTCTCTGCAACAGCCTGACTGCAAATATGAAAGAGGATGGCTGATGTGAGGAACAGTGTCGAGGTAAAGCTACCCAGGAGAGTCCTATTGCAAATATCGGTCGCCAAATCCTCAGAACCTGTACCTTTTTTCACTACATATCCCTCCAAAGCTGCCAGGAAGCTTTGCAACCCTTTTGATGCTAATTATGCATGCACATTTAGCAAGGTGACACACATATAGGATGCAAGTTGTGTTTGGAACTGTTGTGGCACTGAAATAATGGTGCTTCATGTAGTAAATCCTACAGAGACAATGTAGCAACCTTAGTGTTATCAATGACTTCAGTGCACGTCAGAGAGCTGATGTCTTTTGGATGAGATGTTATTCCAAGGCCCCTCTGCCTGTTCACGTGGATGTAAAAGATCCCATAGCACTATTCAGAAGAGTAGGGGAAAGGGTTTATCCAAAGGATACGTTTTAAAGAATCTTAGTCCGTGGAGTTCAAGAGTCACACACTTTCACCATTTCAGTTTTTTAATTGATCCGAGGTGATAGTGAATCCACTGGCCATTTTACATCTCTCCCAATTTTTATTTCCATTGAAATAACATAATGATGTAATATGGAATGTTGAATATGGAATAAATGTGGAATGTTCTGATGAAAGGTCATTGACCTGAAACGTTAACTCCGTTTCTCACTCCACAGATGCTGCCAGACCTGCTGAGTATTTCCAGGATTTTCTGATTTTATTCCAGATTTCCATAATCTGCAGTATTTTGCTTTTGTTTGGAATATTCAGTGTTGTATTAACGGTTATGGTATCATCATAATAATTACTAACCTAGCAGTTTGAGGTGCTCATTTATTTAAGTTAAAAGTTATATAAATGTATTTTCTACAGTAAAAAAATTATAATTTAAAAAATGTTACTTTACTCATTTTAAATGATATTTAGAGTTTTTATAAGTGCAGACTGCAATAGCATTAAATTTATCTTTTTTTTTGATTGGCTGAATGTCTGACATATGGAAACCATTCAGCCATGTTCACGAATCTCCAAGTGAAGCTTTCGCAGAATCCGCACGAGTAGATTTTCTGATTACTCTGTTATGGAGCGTGCATTCATTCCTCATAGGGAGGTATCTCAGTTGGAGAGAACTTTCAGGCAGGTTGTCAGAGTGAAGACTTGGGGACGCCGAGTCTACCCAGGAATGCATTTGGAGGTTAACCGGCTAAAACCCCGCAACCTACCAGCAAGTCGATGATAAGCTTCCTGTTGCTCATCCAGTTGGAAATCACCCAACCCATGAGGATAAAGGCTTGCAGCATTATCCAGAGGAGAAGAACTCCAGGCCACAGTGACAGATCTAGCTCTACACATCCCATTAACGAGTCTCCTGGAGTACTGTGGACAGGTCTGGCTCAGGTATTGGATAACTAAGTTCCACAGAGAGTTGACTTGGTTCAGAACTTCTATCACCAGGCAAATCATCAGGGAGCTTCCTCTTCAAGGAAGCCCCGCTTATGTACTCCCAGGTAGGATAGTTATATTTGGTTATTAACAATTAAGCACAGGTCTAAGCCTTCCCTAGGTGGATAGTTGATAGCAGAAACTCCTCACAAGCAGCATTGGAAGTACTACAACTCACCAAATATTGTGTAGCTCAGTACCTTGCTCTATGGCAGCGAGGCCTGGACAACGTATGTCAGCCAAGAGCGACGTCTCAATTCATTCCATCTTCGCTGCCTCCGGAGAATACTTGGCATCAGGTGGCAGGACCGTATCTCCAACACAGAAGTCCTCGAGGCGGCCAATATCCCCAGCTTATACACACTACTGAGTCAGCGGCACTTGAGATGGCTTGGCCATGTGAGCCGCATGGAAGATGGCAGGATCCCCAAAGACACATTGTACAGCGAGCTCACCACTGGTATCAGACCCATCGGCCGTTCATGTCTCCGCATTAAAGACGTCTGCAAACGCGACATGAAATCCTGTGACATTGATCACAAGTCGTGGGAGTCAGTTGCCAGTGTTCGCCAGAGCTGGCGGGCAACCATAAAGGCGGGGCTAAAATGTGGCGAGTCGAAGAGACTTCGTAGTTGGCAGGAAAAAAGACAGAGGCGCAAGGGGAGAGCCAACTGTGTAACAGCCCTGACAAACAAATTTCTCTGCAGCACCTGTGGAAGAGCCTGTCACTCTAGAATTGGCCTTTATAGCCACTCCAGGCGCTGCTCCACACACCACTGACCACCTCCAGGCGCTTATCCATTGTCTCTCGAGATAAGGAGGCCAAAGAAGGAGGAGACGAAGAAGAGTTGATTAATGTAACTAAATGACTAAAAATGCTAATAACTGATTCTAATTAGCAATGGATGTAAGGGGGATGAATTTGGACAATCTCAATCTGGTTTTAGTGGTCACGTGTCTTCAGCAAATAAGGGTTGTAGGAAGAGTTAGTGTAGTGCTGGTCCATGGTTGGGTCTTGGACAGTTTGGTGTTCTGTCACTTGCTGTTTCAGAGATACCTGGTTGATAGATGTGCATTGCACAGCTATCTTTAATGTAATGATATAAGATTCATTGAATATATTGTCATGCAGACCCCCACCTGCCAAGAATGAGGCATACTAATTTTGTCATAAGGACATTGATTTTAAACTGTCACTGGAGTGAAGAAATTACTTGTTTGAAGATCACCAGATACTGGGGTGGTACAGTGGCACAGTGGTTAGCACTGCAGCCTCACAGCTCCAGCGACCTGGGTTCAGTTCTGGGTCCAGCCTGTGCAGAGTTTGCAAGTTCTCCCTGTGACCGTGTGGGTTTTCACTGGGTGCTCTGGTTTCCTCCCACAGCCAAAGACTTGCAGGTTGATAGGTAAATTGGCCATTGTAAATTGCCCCTAGTGTAGGTAGGTGGTAGGAGAATTGAGGGAAGGTGGGGATGTGGTGGGGAATATGGCATTAATGTAGGATTAGTACAAATGGGTGGTTGATGGTTGGCACAGACTTGGTGGTCCAAAGGGCCTGTTTCTGTATGACTCTATGGGCTGGAAGAACATTTGCATGCTAAGAGACAGTGTGTAGAGAGACAAGAGAATTACTCCCTGATCCAATTAATCCAAATGGATTTTGATCACCAGACATTGAAGGTGTAAGGAAGCGCATTGCAGAGACTGCTAAGGTAATACAATCCACAAACCTCGGAGGCGACTGTTCCAAATAAGGAGCTAGTCACATGACTAACCTGATGGGCAATCTGGGGTTTTTTGAATTGTGTCACAGAGAAAGACTCAGAAGGCTGTTTGATCTGGAACAAGGAAGCCTCTCTCTCTCTCACTTTCTCCCAAACCACCGGACCCACGGAAGACACGTAAACCTCAAGAGAGGAAAGACTCCGACATTGAAACAAGCTGAAGTGTGAACCTGGCCCCAAAGAACAGCAGGACTGACCGGCAACCAAAGACTCCACATTGAACTTAAAGGACAGTAACTACCAGATATTGCCTCAAACTTTCCCCTTTATTCCTTCTACTTTTTCTGTCTCTATCTGCGTGTGTGTTTATCGCGTATGCATGCTAGCGTGGTCATGTCACATATTCATAGTTGTTAACCAGATTAGAGTTTCAGATTAATAAACTTCTGCCTTTCTTGTTTAAATCTGAGAAAACCTGTCTGACTTGATTTCTTTGCCTTACAATTGGAAAGCGGTGAATAAGGATTCACTAAAGGGGGAGCTCAAAACACAGTGTTTTAAAAATTAAACCCTGTTTCAGTTAAACCAGGCAAAGGCTGAGAGGGAACCCCTAGACCCCTTCTCACCTGCTCGTAACAATATCCACTGAAACTAAAACTAAGTTGTCCAGGAAAGAACTAAAGAGATTTTTATTCGGGCCCAATGGACTCCAATTTAGTGAAATAGCTGAGAGTGCTTCTTCTACTCCCCAGCCAACAATTATTACTCTGCTGTTAGGGGGAACCTGTCCTTTGGCAAACTCCGCTGGCTTTCATGTCCCAGAGAATCAACTGTAAGATTCTTTGTTCTCATTCTCAATTCCCTCCAAGGTCTCACCTCTTGCTTTCAAATGCCCCCTCCCTATCTCTGTAACCTCCACCGCCCCTACAAACTTCCGACATCGCCGTGCTCCTCCAATTCTGTCCTGTTGAGCATCCCTGATTTTAATCGCTGCACCATTGACAGCTGTGCCTTCAGCTGCCTTGGCCCCAAGCTCTGGAATTCCCTCCCTAAACCTCTCCACCTCTCTCTCTTCCTTTAAGACGTTCCTTAAAACCAATCAACAATTTTGGTCACCTGCCCTTATATCTCCTTATGTGGCTTGGTGTCAAATTTAGTTTTATAATGCTCATGTGAAGCACCTTAGGATGTTTTACTACATTAACAGGGCTATATAAATACAAGTTGTTGTTGCAACACTTTTCATTCCTCCATTACTCATTCCCTCCTTCCACTACACCATCCCTAACCTCTGGAACTCCCTTCATTTGCCTCACTACCTTCCTTTCTGTCTTCAAAAACCTCCTTAAAATTCTTCCCTTTGACTTTGCTTTTGTCCCAATCCTGACCCTTTTCCCTTGCTTTGGTGTCCATTTGCTGTCCAGCACTATATAAAGTACTCTGACATGTCTCTTTGTACGTCATGAAAGCTTCAGAAATCCATGTTGTTGTGTCGTACCAGCAACAGTTATCAGGGAGACCTAATGAGGGGAGGGTGAAAATATATAAAGTAATGTAAAATACCCCAACTCCCTAAAAAAAAAAGCTATAAAGGAACTTTTAATCCTATTAAAGGTAATGCATGTGTGATGTGACAAGGGTAGTTTTTCAACTGCAATGTCTATATCAGTCGTTAAGTACTAGGAATTCCATCATGTGCAGGACCCACCAAATCTCTCATATATGCTAATGGCAGGTGATGCTTCCCACCCACAGTGCAAAGTCAGGAAATGATTCCTGACACATATATCAAAAGGTGGAACAATCTCACAATCTAATTAAAGCAGCATCAGTGCTAATAGTTCCAGTATTTACAGGATGTCTTGCAAGGAGAGAAAACCAATCTGTAAGATTTTTTTTGCAAGCTGACTCTCAGTAACCACTAGAGGATGCTGTGGGGTCACCTTATATTTTCTTGACCTCTCCACCACTGCCACATTCAGTCCTGTAATTAATTAGTTTTTATTGCACAAATTTTGGAACCATGCTGATCTTGCTATGCACAATGTGATTAGATTATGTTGCACACATTTCAGAATGTGTTCCGTTTGCTGTTGACACTTGGTGTTGAAGTGCAGCCTTGTATACAATTGTGGTAATGATCAGGTATCAGTTCAGAAAGCAGCAATAATTTACCGTGTTGCAATAGGGAAAGGTGATCTTGCTTCAGATAGTCGGAGATTCCATCTTGACACAGAAGTGGCCAGCTCATTGCTGACTCTTGCCAAATCTGATCTAATTTCAAAATTTTTTAGGCTTTTATTTAAGTTCAGACATACTTTACATTCTACTGCAAAATGAAAACAGAAAAGGTTGGAAACACTCAGCAGGTAAGGCAGCATCTGTGGTGAGAGAAACAGAGTTAACGTTTCAGGCTGATGACCTTTTATCAGTTTGAACTTACTTGGGATTTAGAATGCTGTAAAGTTATATTCAAATTGAAGTTTTCAAAATAAGAACAGCTCACAAAATAAAACAGAACGAGATGTACCTAATTTTGTTGGAGCAAAATTCTGAAGCTCTGGGTCAAAATTAATTCTTTTTGAAATATTTTTATATTTTGCTCTCATACCTTCATTGACAATAAACAAAAACAATCTACACTACCAAAAATAATCTCACTCATATCTGATAGTGAAAATGAACACACATATTGAAATGGATAAGGAATAGTCACAGAGTTTGTGAAGTCTGAGAAGCAACTTTGCAAAATACCAACTGCTGCAGGGACAGGAAAACAGGAGTTGACATTTCTTTTGAATAAAGTTATTTTTTTTATTCGTTCATGAGATTTGGCGTTGCTGGGGAGGCAGCATTTATTTCCCAATCCTAATTGCCCTTGAGAAGGAAGTTGTAACAGAGAAATTGCAGAGGTTATGAGCAAGGTAAGCTTGGTTTGGGCAGTTTCAAGATGATCCAAGATGCCAGGTATAAAAGGCAGAATTTTTAGAAGTGGCAGAGAACACAGTTTCCAGCACTTGTGCAACTCCACTCTACAGGTTACCATCTGAGCTCTAATTTTCAACTAAGTTCTTGAGGGCAAGTATATTATAAACTCATTACATTCCTCAGCAGAAGGAAGCAAACGTCCTTAACAATCATTTACAACAGTGGGTGTACTCTTTCTAACTTTGTCTTGTTGAGCTGAGAAACACTAAGTGGCAAAAAATGTTAGTGGGGTGTTGTATACAGACCCCCAAACTGTAGTAGTGATGTTGGGAATGGCATTAAACAGGAAATTAGAGACGCATGCTATAAAGGAACATCTGTAATTATGAGTGACTTTAATCTGCATATAGATTGGGCAAATCAAATTAGCCACAATACCGTAGAAGAGGAACTCATGGAGTGTATGGATGGTTTTCTGGACCAATATGCTGAGGAAACAACAAGAGAACAGGCCATCCTAGACTGGGTATTGAAACATAGAAACATAAAAAATGGGAGCAGGAGTAGGCCATTCGGCCCTTCGAGCCTGCTCCACCATTCATTATGATCATGGCTGATCATCCAACTCAGTAGCCTGTTCCCGCTTTCCCCCCATACCCTTTGATCCCTTTAGACCCAAAAGCTATATCTAACTCCTTTTTGAAAACATACAATGTTTTGGCCTTAAATGCTTTCTGTGGTAACGAATTCCACAGGCTCACCACTCTCTGGGTGAAGAAATTTCTCCTCATCTCAGTCCTGAAAGGTTTACCCCGTATCCTTAGACTATGACCCCTGGTTCTGGACTCCCCCACCATCGGGAACATCCTTCCTGCATCTACCCTGTCAAGACCTGTTAGAATTTTATAAGTTTCTATGAGATCCCCCTTCACTCTTCTGAACTCCAGCGAATATAATCCTAACCGACTCAATCTCACCTCATACGTCAGTCCCACCATCCCAGGAATCAGTCTGGTAAACCTTTGCTGCACTCCCTCTATAGCAAGAACATCCTTCCTCAGATAAGGAGACCAAAACTGCACACAATATTCCAGGTGTGGCCTCACCAAGGCCCTGTATAACTGCAGCAAGACATCCCTGCTCCTGTACTCGAATCCTCTCGCTATGAAGGCCAACATACCATTTGTCTTTTTTACTGCCTGTTGCACCTGCATGCTTACCTTCAGCGACTGGTGTACGAGAACACCCAGGTCTCGCTGCATATTCCCCTCTCTCAGTTTATAGCCATTCAGATAATAATCTGAAATTGTGTAATGAGAAAGGAATAATTGACAATCTACTTGTGCGAGATTCCTTGGGGATGAGCGACCATAATATGATTGAATTCTTCATCAAGATGGAGAGTTGATTCTGAGACTAGGGTCCTGAATCTTAGTAAAGGGAACTACGAAGGTATGAGGTGCGAGTTGGCTATGATGGATTGGGAAACATTACTTAAAGGGATGACCGTGGATAGGCAATGGCAAACATTCAAAGAGCGCATGGATGAACTGCAATAATTGTTTATTCCTGTCTGGCGCAAAAGTAAAACGGGAAAGGTAGCCAAACCATGGCTTACAAGGGAAATTAGAGATAGCATTAGATCCAAGGAAGAGGCATACAAATTCGCCAGAAAAGACAGACCTGAGGATTGGGAGCAGTTTCGAATTCAGCAAAGGAGGACCAAGGGATTGATTAAGAAGGGGAAAATAGAGTGCGAGAGCAAGCTTGCGGGGAACATTAAAACTGACTGTAAAAGTTTCTATAGGTATGTGAAGAGTAAAAGATTTGTGAAGACAAATGTAGGTCCCTTACAGTCAGAAACAGGGGAGTTTATTATGGGGAATAAAGAAATGGCTGACCAATTAAATGCATACTTTGGTTCTGTCTTCACTAAGGAGGACACAAATAACATACCAGAAATGTTGGGGAACACAGAGCTTAGTGAGAGGGAGGAACTGAAGGAAATCAGTATTAGTAGAGAAATGGTGTTGGGGACATTGATGGGATTGAAGGCTGATAAATCCCCAGGGCCTGATAATCTGCATCCCAGAGTACTTAAGGAAGTGGCCCTAGAAATAGTTGATGCATTGGTGGTCATCTTCCAAGATTCTATAGACTCTGGAACAGTTCCTACAGATTGGAGGGTAGCTAATGTAACCCCACTATTTAAAAAGGGAGGTAGAGAAAAAACAGGGAATTATAGACCAGTCAGCCTGACGTCAGTAGTGGGGAAAATTCTAGAGTCCATTATCAAAGATTTTATAACAAAGCGCTTGGAGAACAGTGGTAGAATCAGACAGAGTCAGCATGGATTTACAAAAGGGAAATCATGCTTGACAAATCTACTAGAATTCTTCGAGGATGTAACTAGTAGAGTTGATGAGGGGGAGTCAGTGGATGTGGTTTATTTTTACTTTCAGAAGGCTTTCGACAAAGTCCCACATAAGAGATTAGGTGTAAAATTAAAACGCATGGGATTGGTTGTAGTGTGTTGCGATGGATAGAAAATTGGTTGGCAGACAGGAAACAAAGAGTAGGAATAAACGGGTCTTTTTCCGAATGGCAGGCAGTGACTAGTGGGGTACCGCAGGGATCGGTGCTAGGACTCCAGCTATTCACAATATACATTAATGATTTAGATGAGAGAACTAAATGTAATATCTCCAAATTTGCAGATGACACAAAACTGGGTGGGAGGGTGAGTTGTGAGGAGGATGCAGAGAGGCTTCAGGGTGATTTGGACAAGTTGAGTGAGTGGGCAAATGCATGGCAGATGCAGTATAATGTGGATAAATGTGAGGTTATCCACTTTGGTAGCAAAACGGGAAGGAGGATTATTATCTGAATGGCTATAAACTGAGAGAGGGGAATATGCAGCGAGACCTGGGTGTTCTCGTACACCAGTCACTGAAGGTAAGCATGCAGGTGCAACAGGCAGTAAAAAAGGCAAATGGTATGTTGGCCTTAATAGCGAGAGGATTCGAGTACAGGAGCAGGGATGTCTTGCTGCAATTATACAGAGCCTTGGTGAGGCCACACCTGGAATATTGTGTGCAGTTTTGGTCTCCTTATCTGAGGAAGGATGTTCTTGCTATAGAGGGAGTGCAGCAAAGGTTCACCAGATTGATTCCCGGGTTGGCGAGACTGATGTATAAGGAGAGATTGAGTCGGTTAGGATTATATTCGCTGGAGTTCAGAAGAGTGAGGGGGGGATCTCATAGAAACCTATAAAATTCTAACAGAACTTGACAGGTTAGATGCAGGAAGGATGTTCCCGATGGTGGGGGAGTCCAGAACCAGGGGTCATAGTCTAAGGATACAGGGTAAACCTTTCAGGACTGAGATGAGGAGAAATTTCTTCACCCAGAGAGTGGTGAGCCTGTGGAATTCGCTACCACAGAAAGCAGTTGAGGCCAAAACATTGTATGTTTTCAAGAAGGAGTTAGATATAGCTCTTGGGTGAAAGGGATCAAAGGATATGGTGGGAAAGCGGGAACAGGTTACTGAGTTGGATGATCAGCCATGATCATAATGAAGGGTGGAGCAGGCTCGAAGGGCCGAATGGCCTAATCCTGCTCCTATTTTGTATGTTTCTATGAAATTGGAAATGTCAGAATAAAGTACCAGTGATTGTTTTCCTGTTAAAAACGTTGATTCATTTTACTAAACAAATAATCTGAATACAAAATAAAAGTAAAATATGCAGATGCTGGAAATCTGAAATAAAAACAAAAAGTGCTGGATGAGAGATCATGGACTTGAAACGTTAACTCTGCTTCTCTCTCCACAGATGAGGTCTGACCTACTGAGTATTTCCAGAACTTTCTGTTTTTATATCTGAAAACAAATCCAATCCAAAGTCACTGCTCTTTAGATTTTTGCCTTTACAATGTTAAAGCACTGATGATTAGCTAGAGTTCTGCAACTTACAATTGAAACAGGAATTTTTATGCTACTGTTCACGTTTTAAGTTTTTAAGAGTTCCTTTTATTTGTTTGTCTTAATTCACTCTCCAACCAACCCCATGTTTTAAACTTATCTGTTTCCCCTCCAGCCATGCACCACTCTTTGAATGATATATCATTACCCAGGTGAGATGCTGACATGATAACCTATTTCCAAGTCTTTTCCAAAGATGCAATGCTGTTCTAGAGTCACATGTGAATGGCCTGTGTGGTCCATTTTTCATGTTTTTCTGTGGTACTCGGGGTGGGGCGTAACTGTCGGGCCGTAACTCCCCACAGCTCTCTATAGTGTGGGGGATCATAAATGAAAACCTGGCTCCTATTTGTAAGACTGTTGGTACATCAATGATGAACTGTTTTAGAAGTATCCGTTTACCACTGCCTTTTTCTAGAATTAATGGCAGAAAATCAGCCGGTGATATTTCTATCAAGCATAGATGTATCATGAATTTAACCCTGTTTGTTTCAACAGGCATGGAGAAACTTGATTCAACAACTTGCATTTGTGTAGCGCCTTTAACATAGTAAAGCATCCCAAGACACTTCACAGGAGCATTATCAAACAAAATTTGACACCAAGCCACATGAGATATTAAGACAGGTGAGTGAAAGCTTGGTCAGAGATGTAGGTTTCAACAAACTTTTTAAAGGCGGAGAGAGAGAGAGGGAGAGGTTTAGGGAGGGAATTCCAGAGCTTAAGGCCCAGGCAGCTGAAGGTATGTCCGCCATTGATGGAGTGAAGGAAATTGGTGATGTGCAAGATGCCAGAATTGGAGGAACGCAGATATCTTGGAGGGTTGTAGGGCAGGAGGAGGCTACAGAGATAGGGAGGGGTGAGGCCATGGTGAAGTTTGAAAACAAGGGTGAGAATTTTTAACTTGAGGCATTGCCAAACCAGGAGCCAAGTGTAGCTCAGCAAGCACAGGGATGATGTGTGAACAGGACTTGGTGTGAGTTAGATACAGCTAACAGGATTTTGGACAAGTTCACGTTTATAGTCGGTGGGTGGCCAACCAGGAAATTATTACAACTTGACAAACAAGTTACTAATTTCTGCACTGAACTTTTGCATTGGTGTAGAAAGCTGCAGCAAGTCTTGGGTGTAAGTGTAGAGTGTAAATTAAACCCTAATTCCTATGATGATGCTCTGGTCGTAATCTTGTAAGAACTGACTACCTGGTCACATTGTCATGGTGCTATAGAGAATATATTTAGCTAAATGCTTTCTTTGTCGACAACTACAGATATAAAAAACAGGCCAATACACAAAAATAATTTTTTTTTTAATTGTAAAAGGAAAGTAATTGTTGAAAATTGCCCCAAAAATTGAATGCCTCACTGAGAACATTTGCAGGAATAAACTTGATGAAGAGCAAGTTTTTATAGTTCAGGCCAGCTTCTGATATTCTTTCTCACCCTTGCCATAAAAGACATCTTCCATAAGCAGCCCCACGCTTCCCAGCTGGAACACAAGCTCGGGTTTGTAGTGAAGGGGGCTGTAGCATCTTTTGAGATGAACCGTTATCTCGACGTTAGAGCAGAAATAGTATTAGATTCACACTGTCGCACCACATACTCACCATATCAATGGGCCTATTTTACAAATGCACACTGGTTGCACATAATGGAAAATTGCAGGCACCCTTCCCACAATTTCCTGTGTGTTAATAATGGACAGAAAATTCTGGATGGTGAGGCTTTGATGTCTTGACGTACAAGGCTGGCAGGCAAGATTTCCCACAAGCGTTCAGATTGTCTCTCTGATCTCTCCATGGGCAGAAAACATTATAGCTGAAGCTAAAGCTACCGATTCTATAAAAAATTATCACTTACAATAAATTTGAAACAAATAATCCAGTGATACAGTAACTCTCACTGATTTCAGAGACCAAGTTTTAAGTGTTTTGAGATTCTTATGGAGGCCTTTTTGTTGGGAGGCGGTGGCATAGTGGTATTGTCACTGCACTAGTAAACTAAAGACCCAGGGTATTGCTCTGGGGCCAGGGGTTCAAATCCCACCACAGCAGAAAGTGGAATTTGAACTAAATTAATAAATCTGGAATTAAAACTATTGGTTTACTAATGCCCTTTAGGGAATGAAATCTGCTGTTCTTACCTGGTCTGGCCTACGTGTGATTCCAGACCCACAGCAATATGGTTGACTCTTAAATGCCCTCTGAAAAGGCCTAGCAAGCCACTCAGTTGTATCTAACTGCTACAAAGTCAATAAAGAATGAAACTGGACGGACCACCTGGCATTGACCTAGGCACTGGAAACGGCAAAGGCAAACCCTGCAAAGTTCTCCTTACTAACATCTGGGGGCTTGTGCCAAAGTTGAGAGAGCTGTCAAGCGACAGCCTGTCATAGTCATGGAAACATGCCATACAGACAATGTCCCAGCCACTGCCATCCCAATCCCTGGATATGTCCTGTCCCACCGGCAGGACAGACTCACGGCACAGTGGTATACAGTCAACAGGGAGTTGCCCTGGGAATCTTCAACATCCACTCCGGATCCCATGAAATCTCATGGCATCAGCCCAAACATGGACAAGGAAACCACCTGCTGATTACCACCTACCGCCCTCCCTCAGCTGATGAGGCAGTACTCCTCCATATTGAACAGCACTTGGAGGAAGCACTGAGGGTGACAAGGGCACAGAATGTACTCTGGGTGGGGGACTTCAATGTCCATCACCAAGAGTGGCTCAGTAGCACCACTACTGACTGAGCTGGCCGAGTCCTAAAGGACATATCTGCTAGACTGGGTATGCGGCAGGTGGTGAGTGAACCAATAACAGGGAAAAACATACTTGACCTTGTCCTCACCAATCTGCCTGCTGCAGATGCATCTGTCCAATACAGTATTGGTAGGAGTGACCACCGCACAGTCTTTGTGGAGACAACATCCTGCCTTCACATTGAGGATACCCTCTATCATGTTGTGTGGCACTACCACTGTGCTAAATGGGATAGATTTTGACTAGATCTATCAATGCAAAACTGGCATCCATGAGGCACTGTGGGCCATCAGCAGCAGCAGAATTGTACTCAACCACAACCTGTATCCTCATGGCCCGGCATATCCCCCACGCTACAGTTACCATCAAGCCGGGAGATCAACCATCGTTCAATGAAGAGTGCAGGAGGGCATGCCAGGAGCAGCACCAGGCATACCTCAAAATGAGGTGTCAACCTGGTGAAGCTACAAGCCAGGACTACTTGCATGTTAAACTGTGTAAGCAGCATGTGATAGAACTAAGCGATCCCATAACCAACAGATCAGATCTAAGCTCTGCAGTCCTGCCACATCCAATCGTAAATGGTGGTGGACAGTTAAACAACTAACTAGAGGAGGTGGCTCCACAGATATCCCCATCCTCAATGATGGGGGAGCGCAGCACATGAGTGCAAAAGATAAGGCTGAAGCATTTGCAACAATCTTCAGCCAGAAGTGCCGAGTTGATGATACATCTCGGCCTCCTCCTAAAGTCCCCAGCATCACAGATGCCAGTCTTCAGCCAATTGGATTCACTTCACGTGATATCAAGAAACGACTGAAGGCGCTGGATACTGCAAAGGCTATGGGCCCTGACAACATTCCGGCAATAGTACTGAAGACTGTGCTCCAGAACTTGCCGTGCCCCTAGCCAAGCTGTTCCAGTACAGCTACAACACTGGCGTCTACCCGGCAATGTGGAAAATTGCCCAGGTATGTCCTGTACACAAAAAGCAGGACAAGTCCAACCCAGCCAATTACCACCCCATCAGCCTACTCTCAATCATCAGTAAAGTGATGGAAGGTGTCATCAACAGTGCCATCAAGCAGCACTTGCTTAGCAATAACCTGCTCAGTGACACTCAGTTTGGGTTCCGCCAGGGCCACTCAGCTCCTGACCTCATTACAGCCTTGGTTCAAACATGGACAAAAGGGCTGAACTCAAGAGGTGAGGTGAGAGTGACTGCCCTTGACATCAAGGCAGCATTTGACCGAGTATGGCATCAAGGAGCCCTAGCAAAACTGAAGTCAATGGGAATCAGGGGGAAAACTCTCCACTGGTTGGAGTCATACCTAGCGTAAAGGAAGATGGTTGTGGTTGTTGGAGGTCAATCATCTCAGCTCCAGGACATCACTGCAGGAGTTCCTCAGGGTAGTGTCCTAGGCCCAACCATCTTCAGCTGCTTCATCAATGACCTTCCTTCAATCATAAGGTCAGAAGTGGGGATGTTCGCTGTTGATTGCACAATGTTCAGCACCATTCGTGACTCCTCAGATACTGAAGCAGTCCATGTAGAAATGCAGCAAGACCTGGACAATATCCAGGCTTGGGCTGATAAGTGGCAAGTAACATTTGCACAGAAGTGCCAGGCAATGACCATCTCCAACAAGAGAGAATCTAACCAACTCCCTTGGCATTCAATGGCATTACCATCACTGAATCCCCCACTATCAACATCTTGGGGGTTACCATTGACCAGAAACTGAACTGGAGTAGCCATATAAATGCCGTGGCTCCAAGAGCAGGTCAGAGGCTAGGAATCCTGCAGCAAGTAACTCACCTCCTGACTCCCCAAAGCCTGTCCACCATCTACAAGGCACAAGTCAGGAGTGTGATGGAATACTCTCCACTTGCCTGGCTGGGTGCAGCTTCAACAACACTCTAGAAGCTCAACACCATCCAGAACAAAGCAGCCCGCTTGATTGGCACCCCATCCACAAACATTCACTCCCTCCACCACCGACGCACAGTGGCAGCAGCGTGTACCATCTACAAGATACACTGCAGCAACGTACCAAGGCTATTCAGGCAGCAAACCTGTGACCTCTACCACCTAGAAGGACAAGGGCAGCAAATGGTTGGGAACACCACCACCTGCAAGTTCCCCTCCAAGTCACACACCATCCTGACTTGGAACTATATCGCCGTTCCTTCAGTGTCGCTGGGTCAAAATCCTGGAGCTCCCTTCCTAACAGCACTGTGGGTGTAACGACACCACATGGACTGCAGCTCACCACCACCTTCTCCAGGGCAATTAGGGATGGGCAATAAATGCTGGCCTGGCCAGCGGTGCCCACATCCCATGAAAGAATTTTAAAAATGTGTTTTTGACATCAGTAACATGAATGCTGGGCACAGTGGAGTTTGTTCTTGGTGCTGTGCTTAAATGTTTGGCATTAACAATGTGAACTAAAGTTCAGCCATTACTTCGAGGCCTTTATGCCTAAAGAAGCCTTTGACACTAACTTAGAAATGGCAACTTCTTCCTCAATAGGATAGCTCGCTTGGGGAAGCATTCCAGGTAACAGCTTGGTTTCTTTCTTGTGGTGTCATCTGAGGAATTAAGCCAATTTTTTTGTCCTTCCAGCAGCCTGTCTGCAAGTAATTAACATAAACAGAAATGAGGTGTTGTTTGATGCAAGCACCTACACTTCAGACAGGATCCGTGTATTTGCTTCACCACCCCCCCCCCCCCCCCCCCCCCACTGTGCACACAAACACAATACAAATCCCTTCCAGACAACAGTAGGTCGCAGAAACCAATTTACATTTTTCAGCAATATGTAATGACTCCACACACAGGCATGTATTTACTTTGTTTTTAAACTATAAATCTAAAAGCACAAAACACAATTGAACAAAAATGTAGCCACACCTTCCAAAAGAAGAATCCGAGAGCCCTAACCTATCTGAATTTTCATCTGAAACTATATAATGGCAACATTTTATAACTTGGAAACAGGAACTCCTCCCTGTTACCATCACAGCAAGTGCAAGATTACCCAGAGCAGGCTAAAGAAAATCGAAATAAGGGAGAGATTAAATACTGCTTTTAAATATCTTGGCCAGTCTCACGGCAACAAAAGGCTAATTGCCACAAGTTTGGTTTTCTCAATAATTAATGTTTGCTTTAAATCTCTGAGCCAAAAATCTATTATTGCTCAGAGATTTACGCAGCTGCTTTCTCCTCTATATTAAACTTTAAAAAGCAGATGTTTGATTTGAATGCAATGCAAGATAGAATACAAGTGTGTAAATTCCTACAAGTTAAAGTGCTTTCACCAGCAGCAACCGCACAAGCACTGGCCATCACGCAATCTTTCAGACTAGTTGTCTGCAGGTGCTAGAACAGCTACTGCAAGTAAGGACACAGTGGGTGAACCAGTATATTCCGTATTAGCAGTAACCAAGTTCACCCATTTAAAATGGATATTTGAGTCCAGTCAGGTACTCATCTGTTACAAAGCAATTTTTCAAGCTGTACTGTGCTGCAAACAAACGCAAAGCACTAAGACGGTGAATTCCTCTGGGGCTTCCCAGATGAACGACCGAAACACAGGTTAAACCATATTTTTGGACATTTCAATGACTCTTCCTTCAAAGTCACAGTGAATGATCAGGCGAAGCCCCACAGAGACACATCTCTGAAATGTTTAATTCTGGAATAGATCCTGGAGGAAACTTTAAGGATGTGAATGATGAAATCATTGAGACCCCGGTCAAAATTTTCAAGAATTCAATATAGCACAGGAGTTATTCCTGAGGATTGCAAAGTTGCTGATGTTTTCCCAATATTGAAAGATGGAGAGAGGCATGAAGTGAATAATTGTACACCACATAGTCTGACATCATAGTTGGGAGAATATTTCAGAAGGCTGCGTTTGCTGACAACGCGACCACTAAGTCGCACTTCAGTGGCATTTGCGCAAATGCAGCCTGTGTCACAAAAACGTCACAGTCTGCGACGTCAGCAGCTGCCAGGACTAAAGATGGCGCTGCTCAAATAATCACACGAAGGCAACTTAAACACATAGCAAAACACAATGGCAGGACAGAGAGAGCGAGCGAGCAAGTGAGCGGGCGGCCGGTGAGCGAGCAGGCAGGCCGGGGGGAGGGAGTGCGTGGGGGGAGCGGGCGGGCGGGGAGAGCGAGGGGGCAGGGGTGGGGAGGTGGGTGTGGGGAGGAGGAGAGCGCACCTGCCGCCACCACCAAGGTCTTCTGTCACGCTCTCTCCGCTTCCCCCACACCCGCTCTGGGCACGCGTTACTCAATGACATAAATGCGCATACGTCAACCAGTCCTGGCAATGCGGAACGCAGCGCATGCACAAAGAGCAGGAGCCAATCTGCGCATGTGCGCAGGTTGGTGCAACCTGATGGCGTCAGCTGCCGGCTGCGTTGTCGATAATCACTTTGTTTCAGAAAGTGTGTCCAGTATTCACCTAAAGGGGCTTGCGGTCATAACAGGAAGTCAGCATGGTTTTAAAAGTAATGTTTTATCGCTCACAGATCTATCGGCATTGTATGAGAAGGTAACTAGTGGCTGACGAGTAGCCAGTATAGTCATATAGTTGGATTTTCAGAGGGCATGCATGTTAATGGGAATGAGCATGATGGTCCTTTCCCATTCTGTGTATTTGTATGTTCTTGTCCACAGAGCAATAGAAAGGCACCCTGTGCTACATTGGAGACTTTTTAAAAAATTCATTCATAGGATGTGGGCATCGCTGGCCAGGTCAACATTTATTGCCTTTGAGAAGGTGGTGGTGAGCTGCCTTCTTGAACCGCTGCAGTCCATGTGGGGTAGGTACACCCACAGTGCTAGCGGTTAGATACAACTGAGTGGCTTTCTAGGCCATTTCAGAGGGCATGTAAGAGTTAACCACATTGCTGTGGGTCTGGAGTCACATGTAAGCCAGACCAGGTAAGGACAGCAGATTTCCTTCCCTAAAGGACATTAGTGAATCAGATGGGTTTTTACAACAATCGACAATGGTTTCATGGCCATCATTAGACTAGCTTTATAATTCCAGATTTATTAATTGAAATCAAATTCCACCTTTTGCTGTGGTGGGATTTGAACTCATGTCCCCAGAGAAATACTGGGTCTCTGGGTTACTAGTCCAGTGACAATACCACTATGTCACCGCCTCCCCCACTTGCTGTGCTGACTGAGAGTGCTTGATTCTAACTAGATATGAATAGAATGGGCTTCAGAATAAAAGAGAAATTCACTCTCTCCCTTCAATGTCTCCACTTGTTGGCCCCTCCTTCTCAGCCAGGACCTGGCCAAATGATTCCCAACACTTTCTCCCTCTGTTCAATATATATGCAATTACATAACAGTTTTAAACTCTACTGTTCAGTTTCCCCAGCATTGTGATTGCTTACTTCGAGTTCATCTTCCAGCATCATTATGCTTTAAGAATCAATTCCTCTCTCTTTGAAATATTACTGTCTGCCATAAAAGAGCAGATTCTTTTTTGTAGGAGGTTCTATCGGCACATTGAGACATTTCAGGATGTAATTGTTCTTGTACATTTTTTATCTGGACAAGTCTCTGGATAATAAAGGGCTTTCCTGTTTCATCCTCACACTGAGTTTTTCAGTAATATTATTGACAAGAAGATTTCACCCAGTTTATCATGTAAATTGACTAGATGACTGATAATGAGGTTAATATGCAGTATGATATAATTGTAGAGATTAGGATTCAGGTGTCATTTAGCCCCTCGGGCCTGTTCTGATGTTCGATGAGATTATGGGTGATCTGTGACCTAACACCATATACCCATCTTTGACCCATATCCCGTAATACGATTGGTTAACAAAAATCTATCAATCTCAGATTTAAAATTAGCAATTGACCCAGTCGTTTGCAGAGGAGAGTTTCAAACTTCCACCACCCTTTGTGTGTAGAAGAAAAATATCCCGTGAGTATTTGGAGAAGTGCATGAAAATAAAAAGAATGCAATTTCCAAGGGGATTAAGCAGTAAAATAAAGTTCACCTCTAAAACCTGGGTTCAAAATAAAGCAAGTTTCCTTTTTCTGTTAGCTGTAATTCCCCGACGTAGTCAACCCTATTTCTGACAGATATACATTGATGGCAAATTGTGCCCATTATAGATGACACCAGTTCTACTCAGAGAGTCCAGAAAGACAGTTGACTGGACATTAGAAAAATTCAGATACTTTCTAATGTTTGTCCATGAGTTTAGAGAGATACACAACTGAAACAGGCCCTTCGGCCCACCGAGTCTGTGCCGACCATCAACCACCCATTCATACTAATCCTACATTAATCTCATATTCCCTACCACATCCCCACCTTCCCTCAATTGTCCTACCACCTACCTACACTAGGGGCAATTTACAATGGCCAATTTACCTATCAACCTGCAAGTCTTTGGCTGTGGGAGGAAACCGGAGCACCCGGCGAAAACCCACACGGTCACAGGGAGAACTTGCAAACTCCACACAGGCAGTACCCAGAACTGAACCCGGGTCGCTGGAGCTGTGAGTTTCTTTCCTATAGTTGGGGTTAAGACACATGAATGAGGCAGTCTAGTGGAACATGGCTGCATTGTTCCTGATTTGGGCGTTCCATTTCTGGTCTCTTGAGCATCCCTGATTTTAATTGCTCCACCATTAGCAGATGTGCCTCAGTTGCTGAGATCCTGAGCTCCAGAATTCCGTCCCTAAATCTCTCCATCTTTCTACCTTTCTCTTGTCCTTTAAGAAACTCTGTAAACCCTCCTTGACCAAGCTTTTCGTCTTCTGTTCTAATATCTCCTTATGTGGCAAAGTGTCTCATTTTGTTTAATAACATTCCTGTGAAGTATTACTACGTTAAAGGTACTTTTTTCATTATTCGTTCCTGGGCTGTGAATGTCACTACCAAGACCAGCATTTGTTACCCATCCTTAATTGCCCTTGAGAAGGTGGTGGTGAGCTGCCTTCTTGAACCATTGCAGTCCATCTGGTGTGGGTGCACCCACAGTGCTGTTAGGAAGAGAGTACCAGGATTTTGACCCGCAACAGTGAAGGAACGGCGATATAGTTCCAAGTCAGGATGGTGTGTGGCTTGGAGGGGAACTTGCAGGTGGTGGTGTCCCCATGCATCTGCTGCCCTTGTCCTTCTAGGTGGTAGAGGTCACGGGTTTGGAAGGTGCTGTCGAAGAAGCCTTGGCAAGTTGCTGCAGTGTATCTTGTAGATGGTACACACAGCTGCCACTGTGCGTCGGTGGTGGAGGGACTGAATATTTAAAGTGGTGGATGGGGTGCCGATCAAGCGGGCTGCTTTTTCCTGGATGGTGTCAAGCTTCTTGAATGTTGTTGGAGCTGCACTCATCCAGGCAAGTGGAAAGTATTCCATCACACTCCTAACTTGTGCTTTGTAGATGGTGGACAGGCTTTGGGGAGTCAGGAAATGAGTTACTCGCCGTATAATTCCCAGCCTCTGAACTGCTCTTGCAGCCACAGTATTTATGTAGGCTGGTCCAGTTAAGTTTCTGATCACTGGTTACCCCCAGGATACTAATGGAGGGGGATTCAGAGATGGTAATGCCATTGAATGTTAAGGGGAGATGGTTAGATTCCCTCTTATTGGTAACGGTCATTGCCTGGTACTTGTGTGGCATGAATGATACTTGCCACTTATCAGCCCAAGCCTGAATGTTGTCCTGGTCTTGCTGCATGCGGACACTGACTGCTTCAGTAAATTTTTTTATTCATTCATGGGATGCGGGAGTCGCTGGCTGGGCCAGCATTTATTACCCATCCCTAACTGCTGTTGAACTGAGTGGCCATTTCAGAGGGCATTTTATGAGTCAACCACATTGCTGTGGGTCTGGAGTCACATGTAGGCCAGACCGGGTAAGGATGGCAGATTTCCATCCCTAAAGGACATTAGTGAACCAGATGGGTTTTTACAACAATCAACAGTGGTTTCATGGTCACACTATACTTGCTTTTTAATTCCAGATTTATTAATCGAATTCAAATTTCACCATCTTCCGTAGTGGGATTTTAACCCATGTCCCCAGAGCATTAGCCTGGGCCTCTGGGCTACCAGTCTAGTGACATTATTACCATGACACTCCCTCCCCTTTCGTTGTTGCTTAATGCTGCCAGTGGGTGGTTGATGAACAAAAATGACTTCAAATTAAAAAAACAAAAAACACTAAAATAAATGCAACATATTGCAGGTGCTGGAAATCCGAAATAAAAACAGAAAGTGCTGGAAATACTCAGCACGTCTGGTGGCATCTGTGGAGAGAGAAACAGAGTTAACGTTTCAGGTCAGTGACCTTTCATCAGAAACAAAAAACACTGTTGTTTTGATGTCAAATGGAGAGGGGAAAATACTGATGTATTCTTACGAAAATGAGGTATTTGAAAGACATGACTTCTCACTTCTTCTTCTTCTTCGGCCTCCTTGTCTCGGGAGACAATGGGTAAGCGCCTGGAGGTGGTCAGTGGTTTGTGAAGCAGCGCCTGGAGTGGCTATAAAGGCCAATTCTAGAGTGACAGGCTCTTCCACAGGTGCTGCAGAAAAAATTGGTTGTCGGGGCTGTTACACAGTTGGCTCTCCCCTTGCGCCTCTGTCTTTTTTCCTGCCAACTGCCAAGTCTCTTCGACTCGCCACACTTTAGCCCCGCCTTTATGACTGCCCGCCAGCTCTGGCGATCACTGGCAACTGACTCCCACGACTTGTGATCAATGTTACAGGACTTCATGTCGCGTTTGCAGACGTCTTTAAAGCGGAGACATGGACGGCCGGTAGGTCTGATACCAGTGACGAGCTCGCTGTACAATGTGTCCTTGGGGATCCTGCCATCTTCCATGCATCTCACCTGGCCAAGCTATCTCAAGCACCGCTGACTCAGCAGTGTGTATAAGCTGGGGATGTTGGCCGCCTCGAGGACTTCTGTGTTGGAGATATGGTCCTGCCACCTGATGCCAAGGATTCTCTGGAGGCAGCAAAGATGGAATGAATTGAGACGTCACTCTTGGCTGACATGCGTTGTCCAGGCCTTGCTGCCATAGAGCAAGGTACTGAGGACACAGGCTTGATACACTCAGACTTTTGTGTTCCGTGTCAGTGCGCCGATTTCCCACACTCTCTTGGCCAGTCTGGACATAGCAGTGGAAGCCTTTCCCATGCGCTTGTTGATTTCTGCATCGAGAGACAGGTTACTGGTGATAGTTGAGCCTAGGTAGGTGAACTCTTGAACCACTTCCAGAGCGTGGTCGCCAATATTGATGGATGGAGCATTTCTGACGTTCTGTCCCATGATGTTCGTTTTCTTGAGGCTGATGGTTAGGCCAAATCCGTTGCAGGCAGCCGCAAACCTGTCGATGAGTCTCTGCAGACACTCTTCAGTGTGAGATGTTAATGCAGCATCGTCAGCAAAGAGGAGTTCCCTGATGAGGACCTTCCGCACTTTGGTCTTCACTCTTAGAAGGGCAAGGTTGAACAACCTGCCACCTGATCTTGTGTGGAGGAAAATTCCTTCTTCTGAAGACTTGAACGCATGTGAGAGCAACAGTGAGAAGAAGATCCCAAACAGTGTAGGTGCGAGAACACAGCCCTATTTCACGCCACTCAGGATAGGAAAGGGGTCTGATGAGGCGCCACTATGCTGAATTGGGCCTTTCATATATTGATGTATTCTTACGAAAATGAGGTATTTGAAAGACATGACTAATTGTGCAGGAACGTATAGAGACCTGGGGTATGAGGTGATTGAGTAAACTATGAAGGCAATGCTATGATGTGTAGATGTTAAAGGGATTAGGAGGGGATTATTTGATCTAACAGTAGAATTAACTGAGTGATTTGAGATTTGGGGAACAACTGAGTTGATCAAAAGAATTGTTTTGTCAACAAATTCATGATATAAAAAGCAGCAGCAGTGAGGGGAGTGCCAGTTTTGGAAGTTACCGAAAAGCTTAATAAAAAGGACTCGATATATTTAATAACTGTTAAGGTTGCCATGAAATTGAATTAAAAGAAATTTATTGCGTAATTTGTTGGATCTGACCCATTAGTTTTTGGGCAGAGCAAATGGTGATAATTTTAGTGCTGAATCTGTGGGTGTGAAGTCAATCATCCAGGGAAATAGAATGATTTATTTGTGTATTAGGTAGAGTTAGAAAGTCAATTTGTGGAGATTGGGGCTGAGTGTGTGAATTTATTTAAAGTTCACCGAAAAGAAGGTGCTAATAGAAAGAAATCAGTTTATTTATTCATTTAGTTATTGGGCAGCACATCATGGAGTATAAATTATTCACCTATCAAAGCAAGTGATCCAGGGATGAAGAGAAATTGTGTATGTGTTACTTTATGGTGAAGAACTCTGACAATATTCTTGCAATATTGATTTCAAACCAAATATGAAGAAATGTTTACCAAAGATTCTACAGACTTCCAAATAACCAAAGGGGAATTACTTTAGCATTGCCTTGACGTTAAATGGCTGTGAGAGAAATTTCTCTTCTGTTCCTAGGATGGGTAACTAACTATTTTTGAGCCATTTCTTAGCTTGGTATATTTGTGTCTATATCATCAGCTGGTAAGAGGGTGGGCAAACGACTTGCTAGGAGGTGCATAAGACCAGGTCAGGGATAAGTTTCTATTCTGTTCTCATTACCTCCCTAAGTAGAATTGCATGTCATTCACGCAGTGTTGCCATGTAGCGTTAGTTTGACTCGGTTCAAAGCACTGTCAATCCTGAGTGAGAAACCTGACTCCCGAACTTGAGCAAGTATTCCCAGGCTGACATTTCAGTGCAATGATGTATTTTTGGAGTTGCTGTCTTTCAGGTGGGACATTAAAACTGAGACCCATCTGTCTGCTCAGGTGAATGTCAGTGATCCAAGATGTCTTGCCAATATTTACACCTCAACCACCACAAAAACAAAGTGGTCATTGGAATGCTTGGAAAGAGACAGACACGCTTGGAAAGAAAATACATTTTCCCCGCACATTTTGGTTTCCTTAAAATAATGCAGCAACATTCCCACAGACACTACAGCTGTGGAAGCAAAAACTATTACTTCTCATGTCTGTTGACCTCTGCATGTGTCTTGCACAGTAAATAAATTCTATACAACCATAAGCTCAATACATATATCTAGAGAGATGAATTCAACTGTTGCACCAACTCTAATTTCACTAGTTCCACAAAGTGTCTCCTGGCTCCCTTGGCTCTGCTATTCATTCACTGGCTGCCTTCCTGTTCTCTTCTGCTTTCACAGGCTCTATTCCAACTCTTGACACTAGATTTCCTTCAGTTACTTTGTCACAATTCTCCCCCTAGTTGCAACTCTTGTTCCCTGTCTCCATCCAAATTCTCTCCCCACTTGATCTTCTTCCATCAGCTTTATCCTGCTTCTCCCTTGGCTTTGTTTACTGTCCTCCCTGTTTTTAAGATGCACATTTGTTCTAAAAACTATACAACAGATGGTCAGTCAATTCACAGGGTCCTGACAGTGTGACTGATGGTCCAGAAACCAGAAGATTATGATGGTAATGAAGACAGACTTCCTTCTAACATCTCCTTCCTCTTTGCTCCCCTCACTAAGTGTGTTTGCTTTATTCATGCTTTCTACTGAATGCCTCCCCCTATAGGCTAGTTGGCATCAGCAAATTACAGGCGAACCTCTTACGTTTGGTTTTGTAACAAGCGGCACAGTGGTGCAGTGGTTAGCACCGCAGCCTCACAGCTCCAGGGACCCAGGTTCGATTCTGGGTACTGCCTGTGTGGAGTTTGCAAGTTCTCCTTGTGTCTGCATGGGTTTTCGCCGGGTGCTCCGGTTTCCTCCCACATCCAAAGACTTGCAGGTGATAGGTAAATTGGCTGTTGTAAATTGCCCCTAGTATAGGGAATATGGGATTACTGTCGGGTTAGTATAAATGGGTGGTTGTTGGTCGGCACAGACTCGGTGGACCGAAGGGCCTGTTTCAGTGCCGTATCTCTAAATAAGAAATCATGATTCAAATGAGTTAAACTTTTGAGGGACATGCATTCACTCGAGCACCATGAAAGTGGGCAATAACAAAAATAACAGCTGGCATTTATATAATGGGTATAACGGGCACCTTTAATGTAGTAAAATGGCCCAAAATGCTGAAGTATTTCTTTCCCTTTGTTTTGTGTTACTATCTTTTCCTTTCGAATCTTCTTGCATCTTGTACCACTTTCTAAATACGATAGGGCCCAGGATCTTGCAGTATTGTTCTAGGATTTACACCAGAATGAGCCATATTGAGTGAACCAAACTTTCCTTGAATCCCTGAGATATTATGGAGGGAAACAAGGGCAGGGGAAGGGAGCAGGATTACCCCAAAGAGGGTAATGGAGGTGATCAGAACAGGGTTGAGAATTCAACAAGCTTGGGCTGCAAGATCTGGCAACCAGATGAGAATACAAAAGTAAAATACTGCGAATGCTGGAAATCTGAAATAGAAACAGAAAATGCTGGAAATACACAGGAGATCAGACAGTATCTGTGGAGAGAGAAACAGAGTTAACAGGCTGAACTTCGTTGCGAGCCTTTGGAACCAAATGTCAGAACTATTTCCCAATCCCGACCCCAGTGGCTTTCCCACTGCCCCCGGCGGCTTAATTTTACAAGAGGCGGCGAATTAGCAGCCTGTCTCCGTGTTCGCCATCCATTTAGGGACAGCCGGTGGGTTCCGGAGGAAGGAGATGCAGACAGTGTGGCCCACTGCACGGGAGACCAGCAGCCCTGACTGTGGGAGTTACTGCTGAGGCCCAGGCAGCAGGAGAGGTGGGGATGAAATGGAGCCACCATCAGTATCGGGGAGCGACTGAGACCTCATTAGGCTCATGACGATCGGAGATACCTGTCTCCAGGAATTCCACACTCAATGGCGAGGCTGTGATATGGGAAGATGGCATTGACATTTTCTGCCGGAAACATTTAGATCTCCTTGAGCTGTAACGCAGCCTCCACCTCCTGCTGTGCAGGCGCCTCTTCACACTGGCCGGGATGCCGACACAGCGGGGGGAGGTGGGGGGAGGGGGGGTGTGGGAGCCCACACAATCTGCTGAATCTTGCATTGATTTTATAAAATAGAAGCTAATTGGCTCTTTAACTGTTTTAATTTGCTTCCTGCTGCTGCTGGGTGGGTAGCCAACATCTCCATGAAGTCGATTCTGGAAAAATCGCTAGGAGGCGGCAACAGTGTCAGGCAACCGGCCTCTGGCGTGAATCTTCCAGCATGCCCCCCTCCAAAGCCACCTCCTTGGGGCTGGGAAAACTCTGCCCAGTGCTTCAGGTCGAAACCTTCTGATGAAAGGTCATCGAGTTGAAATGATGGCGATGGGGGTGGGGGGCAGGGGGGAGTTTTATTGGGCAAGGGGAAGGTGAATTCAGGTGTGTGCAGGAAATAAAATCCCCAAACTGTGATGTTGAGTCAGGATCCCGACATCATCCCACCCAATTCCAGGTTTCACCCACGTGATTGGAAGACCCCCCAGGTGCTGTCGGGTAAGTAATTGTCACGTGCAACTATGTCATAACTTCTGTTTTGACTAAGCATTCTGGTTTTAACTGACAACGCACCTATTTCAACCTCAAGTCTGCAGCAGGTAGAACATGGGAGGCCTGTCAGGAATGTGTTAGAGTAGTCGAGTTACTTAAGAAAGGATAAAATCGCATTGGAAGCAGTTCAGAGAAGGTTCACTCCACTGATTCCTGGAATGAAGTGCTATCTTATGAGGAAATGTTGGACAGGTTGGGCCTTTATCCATTGAACTTTAGAAGAATGAGAGGTGATCTTATTGAAACATATAAGATCCTGCGGGACCTGACAGGGCGGATGCTGGACGGATCTTTCCCCTTATGGGAGAGACTAGAACTTGGGGACACAGTTTAAAAATAAGGGGTCTCCCATTTAAGATGGAGATGAGGAGAAATGTTTTCTCTTAGTGTCTGTGAAATTCACTTCCTCAGAGAGCAGTAGAGGCCGAGTCACGGAATATATTCAAGGCTGAGTTAGGTTCTTGAGAGACAAGGGAGTCAAGTGTCATGGGGGGAAGACAGGAAAGTGGAGTTAAGACCACACTCAGATCAGCCATGATCTTATCAAATGGTGGAGCAGGCTTGAGGGGCCGAATGGCCTACTCCTGCTCCTAATTCGTATGTATATATAAGGCTAGAGGTAACAAAAGAAGATGGTCAGCTACACCACACCGAGAATCAATAATAAACACTCACAGGTTAATTTTCCTGTAGATAGATATAGGATGAAAGTCTCCTAGCAGCTCCAACAAAGTGTCTCAGTCCCAACTTACTGCACCAGTATGACATTTTTCCTTTCAGCCCAATGCCAAGAAAACTGCACAAACTCATTGCCCTCAACAACAGCAGAACAGAAGAAACTTTTATTCCTTTAGTTGGGCTGTGTTTGAACTCAGGTCCTGAAGGTGAAAGTGCACTTTCCATCCAATCCTGGAACGTACAAATTTGCATGAAGAATTCGGTTTGGATGTTATAAATTATCTAGCTGATCGTCGATGTTTAATTCTGCAATTAAAAAATGAAGTTAAAAAATAATTGAATTGCTGACACGTGCAACCATGTTTTAGTGGATTTAGCATGAAAGGATATCATGTTTTAAAACAAAAAGAAACTGCATTCCAGTAAAGCGAAATCTGTAGACGAGACGGATCCATTTGTTGAAAACACTGCTGACTTTCTCAGTTAGTTAAGTTTAGCAGAATTGAGAGAGTTGACATGAATCCCTTTGTAGCTCCTCAAATTTAAAGCTACAATATCCATATTATAGCTCTAGGGAAAAATAATTCTGCACATCATTATGAAATGAATATTATCCATTCTCAAATTCTCATCAACTGGTATAATTACAGATGTAGATATTTATATTCTTCTGTGTTAAAGACTGAAGATCCTTGAAATCAAAGCTACTGTTGCATAATCTGTTTTGCATAATTTAAAATTTGACATTTAGTTTGGGCGATTGAGATTTGATTCTTTGTATGACTAACTTTATAGTGTTGATATTTTCCAAGATATTATTCTTTCTAGATGGTCACTGAAGATTACTCAAACCTCCTTTGTTGCAGAATTGTCAATTTGCTCGTTACAAGATTATTTTATACGGCTTGGTATTTATATAGTGTGTTGAACAATCCTGAACAAAATCCCAGCACATTATGTACTGTGCACTCTGTTGGAATCGCAAAGGAAAGGCACCATTCCAGCTTGCTGTGTTTTTGTAATATACCTAAAATATATCTAACACCAGTCATTTATACTGAATATACTCTGAAAACCAGTAATGAGAAAGGGGCGTCAGTGTGTTTCCTGATTCAGAGGTGTCCCACACGAGAGGAGGCAAGTTGCTGGCTGTGCAGATGAAGATGAGGAAAAGCCAGGTATCCGCCCCGTTCCATTGAAATGCCAGCAGTCTGCCCCTCTCTCCAACACATGTGGGATTCCAAAGCTGGACTCAGAGACTTCCCCAATTCACTATTGTTCCGAGCACCGGGAACTCTGCAAAAATGAAATGGAAACAAATCGTTTTCCTTTCGTGTCTCGGGGCCGTTTTTATTCTGACAGGTGAGTAATGTCATTAAATCACTTTCTGTCTTTTAACGTGTATGAAATAATTAGACTTTTTGCAATGAGATTTTTAAACAGTGATTTTGAGTTGGCTCAGATGAGCGGATGAGAGAAATTGTGGGCCGTTGGACAGTAAATGCCCCTAAAATGGGGTAGTGTGAAAAGAGGGGCAGTGTGAAAAGAGGGGCAGTGTGAAAGGAGGGATGTGTGAAAGGGGGGGGGGGGGAGTGTGAAAAGAGGGCAGTGTGAAAGGAGGGGAGTGCGAAAGGGGGGAGTGTGAAAGGAGGGGAGTGCGAAAGGAGGGGAGTGCGAAAGGGGGGGGAGTGCGAAAGGGGGGGGAGTGTGAAAGGAGGGAGTGTGAAAGGAGGGGAGTGTGAAAGGAGGGGAGTGTGAAAGGAGGGGAGTGTGAAAGGGGGGCAGTGTGAAAAGAGGGCAGTGCGAAAGGGGTGTGAGTGCGAAAGGAGGGGGGAGTGTGAAAGGGACAATGTGAAAAAGACAATGTTTTCCTCTCTATAATGTCTGGGGGCTGTCTTGGGGTGTGTTGAGTGATCCCAAAATCCACTCTTGTTCAGACTTTAGACAGAGCGGGTCTATGGACATTTAACCCCTTATTTATGGGATTTTACATCAACACATTCCGAAAACGAATCGTTTTTTAAAATGCATTTCACTAAAATACAGGAACTGACACTGAAGATTAATGTTAATGGGGATTGTTCAGTTTTTCCCTGTTTAGTGTTTCTTAAGGCACAATATGCTCTTTCCATGAATTGACAGCCTTGAAATGTGACGGTTGAGGGAGTGGTGGACAGTAACTTCATCCTGGGAAATCAGTTCCATTTACACTTTCCTCGGCTTTAATCAGCTGTCATTATGCGAGAAACGACGAAAATCTAGAGGTTTCCATTCTCAGATACCGTAGCTCCTTCCAATCCTCCCTGCGTAACAGGACTAGTGTTCTCTGCTGGAATGTGTGTCATGGTCAGAAATCAGGCAGTTTTGTATATTTCTCATTCCTAATCTGTCTTTTTGATGTAGTTATGAAGGAAGCTGAGAGTGCTACCATTCCTGTGGACAAAGGTATCAAAGCAGAAGACAAGGAAGGTAAGGAGCATTGCATTGCTAAATTAAAATGCAAGACTGCTTCTATTTGCAATGAAAAGTGTCTTTATTAAATCCGCAGGTATGAAGAGGCAGGTTTTCGTATCTGAATCGGAAGCTTCCAATTTCTTTAAACGACGAACCAGGCGTTCCCCTAAATCCAGGGCTGAAGTAATGGGTGAGTCTGAAATGTCAGTGACTCCTTTGTAACTTATTTAGAGAGAATTGCCCAGAGAGAGGGAGAGCTGTCAATCTGCAGGGGCATTAAACAACCTCATCCCAATTAAACTGATTAACCATCAATTGGAAACATTGACAGGGGACTCAAAAACTAATGATTTAACCTGTTACTGGTTACCTGAAAGCTGCATTAAAACCTCGCTCTCTCTATTTGTTGCTTTCTTTGAACTAAAAGGGTTTTGGAAACCTGGAAAATTGATGATTAACCCCCTCCCCCCCCCAAAAAAAACTCCTCCAATATTCTACTTTCTAATTAGTTTAGGATAGTGGGAGTTTAATGTTTCTCTTGGCGCCGGGCACTTGAAGAAGGTGTAAATTCTAAAAAAAACTGAGGTGTTCTGTGTTTTAATGATTAACCTTTGTGGCCGGACACCCTACTGACATTTGGTTATATTTTCAAACGCAAATAGGAAAACTAAAGTGTGGTGAATGTGTTTATATTTATAGACGCTATTATCAGATACTGCTCCTTTTCGAGACACTTGTGGAAGCGGTGGTTTCATTGGGCTGTAGTGGGAGGTACAGGGTAGGCTGGTGAGGTGGCCAGAGCGAGTCTGCAATTTCCAATCTCTCCAAATAGTGACCCCATTTACCCCGCCCCGAAATCAGAAACCAACACCATTTGGGGCTCAGCAGTAAGTGAAGCTTTAACCCTCTCTGCTCAACTCCCGGGCTCTGTTATTAGAGCAGGTTCTATAAACCGTGTTCTGGCTCTAAACGAAGCATTGATCATAAACCATTGATCGCCTGTACTGTAAGTCAGGAGAATCGGCTGTGAAAATGCAGCTCCGGGAGAGTTTGAGCTGGGCAAGTGGAATCAGAATCACAGGGGAAGTGTGCATTTCATCTGACTAAATGAATGCAGTTTGCACTGCTGTTAGAAAGTTCAGCAATAATAATTATACATAAAATGTCAAAATATTTTGAAATAAAGCCAAAAGCTCTCAAACTCTGCATATTAAATTGGTTTGGAGTAGGATGTGAAATACAGTCCAGTAATGTAGTCACTGGCTCGTGCCAGTAGCAAAACCTGTGAACTTTCCCACTGTGACATCTTCATAATTCCCAAGAAGGTGATGATCAGATGGTATTGAATGTGAGGTTTCAAAGCCTATCAAAAATAGCTTTTTGTCCACCTTCAGGATGTTCCAAAGCATTTTACTAGCAAAAGATTACTTTTATGTAGGAAAAATGCAACAGCTGTTCTGCACACAAGGTCCCACAACAGGAAGTGAAGGAATGAGCAGATCAATTCCATTGGGTGGCTTTGATTGAGGCAGGAATGCTGGCTGGAACACTGCCAGAATTCCCTACTCTTCAGTAGTGTGCTGGGATTATTTTACATTCACTAGAGCAGACCGAGCCATAATTTAACATCTCATCCAAATGAAGACACTTCCAGCCAGACCATGCGCCATGCCAGCCTGGACTATTTGCTTAACTCCAGAGTAGAATTTGAATCTATAATCTCCTGACTCAGAGGTGAGGCCAGTACCAACTGGAGCAAACACACAATGGGAAGAATGAAAGAGTAAGGGAAGTAAAGAGGTCTGAATTTTGAGAAACTAGAGATGTTGGGTATCTGTGAGACGGAGCTTGATTGACCAAATATTTAATGATGCATCTTGTTGTAATGGTGTTAGATAGCAAATTAACCAAAGTGATTGGGCAGGAAACACCTATTTTGGTAGAGTCGCATTCTTAGAATCTAATTTAAATCTCAGAGCAAAGTCTTTAGGAACCATAGGGTAGAAATTCCTCTTGGTTGTTAACACAAAACAAATGGTATCACACTGGCTGTCTGTTTAGAACCTGTCAGATATTCACCTCCTGTGAAGTCTGTGGAACTGAATATCAGGCAGGCTGTATAAAAATGTGATACTGCTCATTTTGTGCTACTGGTAAAGACCAATTTCACTCCCCCTCCCCATGTGTTTTAGTAACATCAGTGGCTGTAACCCACAGTGGATACAGCTGGTCTGCTCTGTGTCCCATGTTTTAGTACAAAACCCATATGTTACCAAAATAATGACATTTCATTTACAGGAGATTATTACACCCCGAGAAATTGAAATTGATTAGGATCCTGACTAGTTTAGAATTAGGGATCTTGACTAGTTTGGCCTTTGAATTAATCTAATTCTTAACATTTAACTTTTTGCATCTGATCAGTAATATTGGTTTAACTTCCTTATGAAAGTCACTCTCTCAGTTGATGCAGTCTGAAAGTGTCTTTTGACACATTGGATACATTTAGGATTTTTAAGTGTTGTTAAACTGTTAATTGATTTATGTTTTCTTAATTTAAAAAAGTTATCTTCCACTTTACTAATTTGAAATGATTTGGACAAAAGAGCATTTTGATTCTTTATAATAAAATATTATTTTATGAGAGACTTTTTATGTCTTTTACAGCAAATTAATGAGAAAAAAAGTAATAGATGTTTTGAAACTGTCAAATTCTGCAAGCATGTCAACAGATTCCACCAGGCTAAGGCCGATCTCTGAGACCACTGGGAGCTTCCATCAAGCTCCTGCCAGCCTGGGTGATTCTGCATCCATCTCCATTCCATGCAAGGATGTTCATAGTCATTTCAATTACACTGCTGCTGTTAGTCACTAGACATTCTCGCCACCATCTGTAAGGCCATCATTAGCTCCCAAGGCCACCTTCGATACCAGAAAGGCTGCCATGACCATCAATTCTGTTACCAGTACATAGAAGGATGCCCCTAACTGTGTCAGGAATTCTGACAACATACATAAGGGTTCTGGCAATCATGTTTAGCACACTGCCAGCATTTCAGAGCAGGCTGGGACTTTCTTTGAGGAACTTACCACCATCCATAAGAACTCTGCCAATTATTTTAACTATCCAAGGATTCTACCAAAACGTTGAGGTTGTCATAATCAACTAGAACCCCTTCTGCTCATCCTATACTGAGCACAGGGGGTTCTAATGCACTGTTAGAGTCAGCTCTATGAATCATTTTATGGTTGTTATGGAAAATGTCCACTGGTCACCCATCAGTCAGTCAAGATACTACTGACCACATCAAATATTCCATTGCAATCCATCGAACCGGCTATTTGAAATGTGCCGTAGGCATCTAGAAAGATGCTAGTAGTATATCCATGGATGGTGCTGCTGTCTTTAGCCATTTTAATAATACCATCTCCACTGGGCATTTTGTTTTTGAAATACATTTTCCCTTCAATTTTATTGTATTCTTTAGGTTGAATGGGATCATGTTTTGACAACTGATTTGTCCTTGACCGAAAGACTGGTTCAGGCAATCTGCTTCCAGGTTCTACCAGTGCCATTCTGTGGCTGCGTTAAATGAAGGCTGGCAATAGTGGGATGGGGGAACTCATTCCTTCTTGTCGGAAAAGTTTCTTGCCCTTTAATAGTCGACCATGACTGCACATGTTACCAGTCTATAGTACAGCATTTGGTGGATCCAGACTCTCTCAATGAGGATGCCCCCAGCTTTTACTTTTAAATTGGGGTCTGCAAACTATTGTGTTGCTTTAAACGAATGTTATTGAAAACCTTTGACATTATGCTGCAGTGGTGGCCATGCTTATTTTTATTCCATGCTCCACTTGTTTGGGAAGTGCAAACGGGAAACATGTTTTCAAGCAACAGTACCACATGATGCAGATGCAAGATTTATAAATATTTTTAAAGTTATTTATATTATTTGGGCCACTTAATTGGTCATTTTATCTTAAATCAAAATATCTGCATCAATAATTCAAATAAACAGTTTGATTGTGGTTTCAGAGTAGGATTTTTTACAAGCTTTTTAAGTGTGCTCTTAGTTAAGTTAATAAAATGAAAATAAACAGCAAATGTTTATACCCTGCCAAATTCCACAAGCAAACCGATTAACATACCACCAGCAACATCCCCGACAGTGCTGCAGAATCCACAAAGCCACTTCTACGACTCTGAACCCACCCCTAATCAGCCGCTATGAATTCCTACATGAAGTTGGTAAAACTGTGAGGCCTACAGTGCATGAGGGTGCAACCGATCATTTTTAGTCACCTGACTGGGTTCCTGAGTATGTCAGAAGTCTGTCTAAAGATCACCAAGAAAAAAATCTAAACTTCTACACCATTATTTAGAGATTAGAATTTGATGATACAACAGGGAGACAAATTAATTAGTAAAAGTGGGAGGGGAAGATGAAAGGATGGGACCAGAGGAGTAGTGAATGTGATCTGGGGGAAAAGTTTTAAAAACATTTTAATTGGTCAAAGACAGGAATTAAAATACTAGGAATAAATTCTCAATGTCGCTGAACTAAAATATATGAATGTGATTCTTGGGACGAGCATTGTAGAGCACTGGGTGTTGTCTTTTTTTTATTCATTCATGGGATGTGGGCGACGCTGGCCAGGCCAGCATTTATTGCCCATCCCTAATTGCCCTTGGGAAGGTGGTGGTGAGCTGCCTTCTTGAACCGCTGCAGTCTATTTGGGGTAGGTACACCCACAGTGCTATTAGGAAGGGAGTTGCAACTGATAATCAGTGGGAGGTGAATATAGGTCAGAATTGGGAGAAGGTAAATTACAAGAAAAGTCTTAACATTCTAACTGACCAAATACAGGAATTAACAATATTAGGAATAAATTTACACATTTCTTTGGCATCCATATTTGAATTAGATGTTAACTATCATGGAGAATTTATGCATAAAATAATAGGGTAAATGGGTAAAAAAAAATACAATTATGTTGAATTTGCTGTGCCTTATGTACTTTTTGATAAATTTCTGCACTTTATTGCAACAAATTTTTGTATATGGAAGTCTCATTATAAAATGAAGATTAAATTTATTAAATTTGCTTCTTCCCTTACATTGGTATTCTTGCGAATTGTCCTGATGAGTGCAAGACAAAAAGCTTTGACAAAATGTCTCTCTTTTAATTCACTGCAGTAAAAGAATTTCATACCTTATTTTAAATAAAAAAAAGTTACATAATCATTGACAATTTACATTTGAAATGTGTGCATTGGCAAAGACATGGGAATTCAAAACTTGTTTAAAAACCATCTGTCCTGCAGCTGAAAACAGACAAAGGCTTGCAGCTGATGAACGAAGGAAGGAATATCACGAGGAGCAGTTGAATGAGTGGGAGAATTACGTAGAAGAGGAGCAAGATGGTAAGGCATCTGAGAAAATGCATCTAGGTGATGAATAAAATTGGAGAGCATTCAAGGTGATGTAAGAGGCCTGTTTATGTTTTTAATTTAAAAAGAAAACACAAAATTCTTAAATGTACCATTGCTAGTTTTTTTTTAAAACCTTTTTTTTGTGTTGCAATGTTCTCCAGCTCAGATTTTCGACAGTCAGACTGCTCCCACGGTGTAACTAGCTGCCATAAAGTATGAGAGATTGGTCTGCATTGAATTTCTGTTTGATTTTCCTTTGTTACCTCCATGGAAGAACCTCACTTTCTGATCACTGGCAACTCACCGTGAAATTATGTTTTACCGCTCCACAGTCTATTGGCGAACTGTTGCTCTGCTGAAAACAAATTCTGCTGAATTAGCATGGTCTTTGAACATACAGTAGTCAAATTTACAGAGATATTTGTGGAAAAATAGAGCACACTAAATTGGTTCTATTTGTGTGATTTTTCACAGAATGAATTTGTGTTTTAATCTGGGGATGAACAAAAATGCTTTTCTGAAAGAGAATAATAGCCAACAGTAGCATTAACCCATGCTGTTATGATGCATTCTTTAAAAACAGGTGGAGACAATGGCAGAAATAAGTTATCCTTTCGGATCATGGTGGGGTCGGAGCCTGGGATGGTGGAAAATTAAAAATCTGGGTAAAAGGATAAAGAAGAGTTGATCAATATTAATAATCACATCCCACTAATGGAGCAATACTGAAGATTTGTATTTAAAAACTGGGAATGTTCAGTTAGTATTGTGTGCTTCAGACTGAAGGGTTGAAAGTCTTGTCTGTCTGCTAGATGTGAAGGTCCTACATGAAATGTGTTTGAGCAGTTGTAGGCTAGTGCCTAGTCTTACAGCATAAAACAACATCTAAATTGGGACTAGCATTAGGAGATGGCTGATGTGAGAAATGGGAAAATGTCACACGGTTGCAGTATGGAATGCTGTTCTGAGTTTAAGACTGAGGGAGAGCAGCAGGGGTTTTATTCCACATCTAACCAGACTTGGGCTCCTTAAAATTGTGACTGAATGGCTGAAGTGGAAAGTATTCCACTCCTAACACAACATCCTTCAACCTGATGATCACCAGTCACAGAAAAAAATGATTTTTCAGTAGGTAACATCTTTCTTTCTTCTTAAATATATTGGGTGTAGAAATTGGTTTGCGTTGGGCTGCTGGTGTGAACTGGGTGCAGGGAATTGAGCTCTGTCCTGCAACAGGTAGGTCTGAGACCCACCTGATACTGGGCCTTGGGCCTGATTTATATCAGCCCAGCAACCTGCAGATGCTGCATGCTTTGCATCCTCAGGCTTTATAAGTATATGGAGAACAAACAAAGTAGAATATGTTACGACCAGTTGAGAAAGAGGTCTTGGGTTCCCTTTCAGCCTTCACCTGGTCTTACTGTAACAGGGTTTATTTTTTTAAACACACCGTGTTTTTAGCTCCCCCCTTGGTGAATCCTTGCTCACCGCTTTCCAATTATAAGGTACGGAAACAAGCACAAACAGGCTTTCTTAGGTTTAAAGAAAGGTGAAATTTTATTAAAACGTAAACTTAACCTCTAATTCGGTTGACACCTATAGATACATGTCGCGCCCCACGCTAGTGATACTCACATGCAAATAGAGACAGAAAAGAGCAGAAGGAATAAAGTGGAAAAGTTTGAGGCAATATCTGATGAGTTTTTGTTAAAGGTCTTTGAGCTCACTGTAGAGTCCTTGATTGTAGGTAGATCTTGCTTTTCATTGGGGCCCAGTATTCTTCTTAAACCTTGTTCACTGTAGAGACTTTTTTCTCTTGGGGTTCATGTGTCTTCAGTCATTTTTTGGAGTTCGATGAGAAAGAGATGGGAGCAGACAGGAGAGAGATGTTTTCAGTCCAGAAGCAAAAACTGCCTTCTGCAGTTCAAACGAGGTCTCTATAACTTAAAACTCCCCAAGTTGGCCAGCAGGGTGGTCACGTGACCAACTGGTTTGACCAGGTCTGTTCTGTGTATTGTATGGGAGCAGGGGATAGCTGCTTTGTTCCAACACTGTCTGCTAACATGCAAAAATGTGTTTCTGGCTGGGGGCCTGGCAATTCCTTGTAACAGGCCTTCTTTTCTTTCCAGCAACAATTTGAAATTTAATGTCCATGTGGTGAAATTAATGTGGGTCATTCTCAGCAGTTGGGGGCCTGCAAGACAAATATCAGATGACAACAGTTTCAAATAAGTTTCACATCTGAAGTTGTGTGGAACTTGCATTTATATAGCAACATAGTAAAACATCCCAAGGTGAAACAAAATTTGACGCTGCAAAAGGAGATATTAGGACAGGTGACCAAAAGCTTGATCAAAGAGGGAGGTTTTAAAGAGCATCTTGAAGGAGCGAGAGGTGGAGGTGCAGAGAGGTTTAGGGAGAGAATTTCAGAGCTTAGGGCCTAGGCAGCTGAAGGCACAGCCACCAATGGTGGAGGAATTAAAACCAGGGATGTGTAAGAGATGAGAATTAGAGGAGTCCAGAGATAGAGTCATTATGGCACAGAAGGAGGCCATTAGCCATTGAGTCCATGCTGGCTCTCTGTAGAGCAATCCATTCAGTCCCATTCCCCTGCTCTTATCCCCGTAAACTTAAGGTCATCCAAAACTCTGCTGCCCGTGTCTTAACTCACACCAAGTACTGTTCTGCTATCACCCCTGAGCTTGCTGACCTGTGTTGACTCCTGGTCAGCAACATCTTGATTTTAAAATTCTCATCCTTGTTTTCAAATCCCTCCATGGCCTCATCCCTCCCTATCTCTGTAATCTCCCAGCCCCACAACCCTTTGAGATATCTGCGCTCCTCCAATTCTGGCCGTTTGTACATCCCTGACTTTTATCACTTCACCATTGGTGGCCATGCCTTCAGTTGCTCAGGCTCTGAGCCTTGGAATACCCTCTCTGCACCTCCCTGTCTCACTTTCCTCCTTTAAGACACTCCTTAAAACCTACCTCTTTGACCAAGCTTTTGGTCATCTGACCTAATATCTCCTTTTATGCCTTAGTGTCATGTTTTGTTTTATAACGTTCCTGTGAAGCACCTGGGAGTGTTTTATTACGTTAAAGGCACCGTACGAATATAAGTTGTTGTTGCTAATAGGCCAACACCGCCTCTTACTACCTGCTTACTATTTACCCGCCGGTAGAAGATTTTGGATTCCCTTTTATATTAACTGCCATTCTATTCTCATATTCTCTCTTTTCTAGTCTTTATTTTCCTCTTCAATTTCCCTCTCAACTTATTGTATTTGGCCTGGTTCTTGCTTGAAGAATTCACCTGACATGCATCTTAAACCCTCTTTTTTTCTTGTTTCACAATATTCTCTATTTCCATTGTCATCCAAGGAGCCCTGGCTTTGTTTCCCTCACCTTTCACCCTTGGGGAATGTACCAAGCCTGTACCTGAAACAGCTCCTCCTGAAAGATCACCCATTGTCCTGTTGCAGTTTTCCTGTCAATCTTTGGTTTCATTTTATTCTGGCTAGATTCTCTCTCATCTCATTGAAGTTTGTCCCCTTCCAATTTAGAAGTTCTACTTTAGATCCAGGAAGGTTATGCGGCTGGAAGAGAGTAAAGCGAGAGGGAGGGGTGAGGCCATGGAGAGATTTTAGAACCATAGAAAACTATGGCACAGAAGAGGCCGTTCAGCTCATCGTGTCTGCGCCGGCTGAGAAAACTAGCCGCCCAATCTAATCCCACCTTTCAGCACCTGGTCCGTAGCCTTGAAGATTACAGCACTTCAGGTGCAGGTCCAGGTATCTTTGTAAATGAGTTGAGGGTTTTTGCCTCCACCACTGATCTAGGCAGTGAATTCCAGACACCCACCACCCTCTGGGTGAAAAAGGTTTTCCTCATGTCCCCTCTAATCCTTCTACCAATCACCTTAAATCTGTGCCCCCTGATAATTGACCTCTCCACTAGGTGAAACAGGTCCTTCCTCTACACTCAATCTAGGCCCCTCATAATTTTGTACACCTCAATTAAGTCACCCCTCAGCCTCTTCTGTTCCGAGGAAAACAACACTAGCCTATCCAATCTTTCCTCATAGTTGAAATTTTCAAGCCCTGGCAATGTTCTTGTAAAACAATGATGAGAATTTCAAAATTGAGGTATTGCTGGACCAGGAGCCAATCTAGGTCAGTGAGCATAGGTATGATGTGTGAACGGGACTTGCTGTGAATCAGGAAACAGGCAGCCGAGTTTACAGGGGAGGCCAGCCAGGAGAGAATTGGAATAGTTTAGTCTGGAGGTAACAAAGGCACAGTTGAGGGTTTCAGCAGCAAATTAGGTTAGGCAGAGGCAGACAATGTTACGGAGGTCTTGATGATGGTCTTGGTGCTGGAGGATCCCAGGTTGGAAGCTCAGCTCAGGGTCAAATAGGTTACCAGTTGTATTATTGTGAAATAAGATTTGCAGGGCTGATAAAATCTGCAGCTACCAATGCTGACAAGTGATATTTTAGTAAATATAACCAGTTTATCAAGAGTACAGAGCAACTTACTCTCGACCACAGAACTCTTTACTGAAATCTAAATATGCAATTTATTTTAAAGCATTAAGTGTTCTGAATAACACAGCAGGTTTAGGGACATAAAACATGTAACAGTATTAAGAGTTTATGGTAAATTTGTGGCTTTAATAGTGAAGGGGTTCCCACTGTGAGAGGGAAGTTTACATAGTCATTAGGACCATGAAGTAATGTCTTAGCCTTCAAACATACTCACAACTGTTACTTTGTTATATTTATAACCTATCTTGCTCTGCAGTTGCATGTCTGGGAGTTGGAAACACTAAACAACACACTGCTTCAAAGTGTTATTGGAAGCAGCAGGCACATTAATTAAAACTGCAGTTGTCCATTATCAAAAAAACCCAATTTATTATGACCTGTGTCTTCATTTCAAACTCTGGTACAATCTATTAGAATGCAATGCTGTGATGTTTTATCCACTCGTTCACAATGTGCAACATTATACCACCATTAAAACCTGAGGAGACAATGGGAATGTGTATACATTTCCTGGAAGAATTTATACTATTTCACTTTCGGTAATGATGCAAAAGTTGAATATACGCTGTTTCAGACAATGACTGTACCAGATGGGTGGCACAGTGGCTCAGTAGTTAGTACTGTAGCCTCACAGCTCCAGCGACCCAGGTTCAGTTCTGGGTATTGCCTGTGCGGAGTTTGCAAGTTCTCCCTGTGACCGCATGGGTTTCCTCCCACAGCCAAAGACTTGCAGGTTGTTAGGTAAATTGCCCCTAGTATAGGTAGGTGCTAGGAGAATTGAGGGGGGATGTGGTAGGGAATATGGGATTAATGTAGGATTAGTATAAATGGTTGGTTGATGGTTGGCACAGACTCGAAGGGCCTGTTTCAGTGCTTTATCTCTCTATAAACAACTGTGCTGCTGATACCTTTAACTTGCCAATTAAAATGAGTACTGTTTGACTACCTTTATGGGAAGATAGTGGTAATGTCACTGAACTACTATTCCAGAGGCCCAGGCTAATGTCCTGGGGACATGAGTTCAAATCCCACCAGCAGCTGGTGGAATTTAAATTTAATTCATAGAAATCTGGAATTGAAAGCTAGCCTCAGTAATGGTGCCATGAAACTATCATCGATTGTTGTAAAAACCCATCTGGTTCACTAATGTTATTTACGGAAGGAAATCTGCCATTCTTATCTGGTCTGGCCTACATGTGACTCCAGAACCACAGCAATGTGGTTGACTCTTAACTGCGCTCTGAAATGGCCGAGCAAACCGCTCAGTTGTCAAGGGCAATTAGGGATGGGCAACAAATGCTGGCCTTGCCAGTGATGCCCACATCCCATGAATGAATAAAAAAACCCAAGTAAGAATACAGTCTATGCAAGAGAAAATCTGGGTTACAGCAGCTTTGTGATAGTAATCAAAACAATCCTTCTCTTTAATTAACAATTTCACTCTAATTCTTTTCTTCTAATTATTTTATAGAACAATATGAAAGGACTCGTGAAAAGGTTGAGTCATGGCGTCAATGGCACTATGATGGTCTCTACCCTCCATACCAGTACAACCGCCACATTTATTAAAAGAAAACAGTGAGCTACACTTTGTTTGGTCAGAGCTGAAGCTGCATATTAAGATATAAAGCAACATCGTGAACAGATTGGTTACATCCAACAGATTTGGTGTTTTACAATACCATTAAAGTTTTCTTCAAAGTGGCAATATAAGCATGAAAAATCAAACTATGCTTTTGATTTATTTCATACAGCTTTTATAAGGCATAGCTTTGATAAATACAGTGTAGCTATCTTTCTATTTTTTAAACGCTCAGAAGTTTGAAGTGCTGTTTCACTAACAAAAGCTTTAACATTTTGTGGGAAGAGGAGTAATAAAGTTGCATGTGGCAGTCTTCCATAAATAATAGCTATGCACAGAATAAGAAACAGCCAAAGCTTTGGGCTATTAAAATATTTTCCCTTAGGGTAGGGTAGATTCAAGCTAAGAATCCCTGTATTGAAAGACTATTTTCTCAACAACAACTTATATTTATATACCGCCTTTAACGTAATACAACGTCCCAAGGTGCTTCATGGGAGCATTATAAAGCAAAATTAGACACTGAGCCACATATTAGGGCAGATGGCCAAAAACTTGGTCAAAGAGATAAGAAGCGTCTTAAAGGAAAAAAGAGAGGTAGACAAGCAGAGAGGTTTCGGGAGGGAATTCCAGAGTTTAGGGCCTAGGTAACTGAAGGAAGGGCCACTTACTCTTCAAATATATGTGCTGTAGGGTTTCCTTTTTACTATATAATTGTTAATTGTGTACTTAAGCTCTACTACAACTGCATGTAGAATATAAAAACTCAATAGAATAAATATTTTTAATCCCAATGGTTTTGTTGGTATTGAGTTTGTCAAAAGTTTAATAGTGAATTATTAACCCATTGGTGTCAAGCTCCATAGTTAGTGATGGAAGTTAATACTAATGAGTGCTAATGTGCTGGTTTTCTTAAAGCAAACTGTAATGATAATTAAAACAATAAAGTTGGCCAGTCTGTCTCGTTAATCTAAGAAACTTAAATATAGTAGTCAAGTGGCATTTATTGCAAGGGAGATGGAGTATGAAGCACTGAAGTCTTGCTACAACTATACAGGGCATTGGTGAGACTACACCTAGAGTACAGTGTACAGTTTTGGCCACCTTATTTAAGGAGGGATATACTTGCATTGGAGGCAGTTCAGAGAAGGTTCACTAAATTGATTCCTGGGTTAAAGGGGTTGTCTCATGAGGTAAGTTGGGTCGATACTCACTGGAGTTTCGAAGAATGAGAGGTGATCTTATTGAAATATATAAGATTCTGAGAAGGCTTGATGGGGTAGATGCTGAGAGGATGTTTCCCCTCATGGGGGAAACCTAGAACTAGGAGGCAGTTTCAAAATAAGGGGTCTCCCATTTAAGATGGAGATAAGGAATTTCTTCTCACGAGGATCAGTAATCTTTGTGATTCTGCACCCCGGAAAGAAGTGCAGGCTGGGTCATTGAATATTTTCAAGGTTGAGCTTGACAGATTTTGATCTTAAGGGAGTTGAGGGTTATTGGGGGGCGGTGGGCAGGCAAGAAAGTGGAGTTAAGGCCACAATCAGATCAGCCGTGAGCAGGCTTGAGGGGACAAATGGAATATTCCTGCTCCTAATTCTTTTGTTCTTTACACATCCAGAACCCCAATAAATTCTAATGTTACCAAGTCTCATGTTTATATACTACATATTCAGTAATTATTTAGCTGGCAGTATCACTCAGCCCATTTGAAGACTTGGATATCCAAACCAGGCAGATGCTTCAGTGTAATAGCAAAGGAATACTACATTCCTAAAGTGCTTTCTTTTGGATGCGATGTTGAACTGAGGCCCCATCTGTCTATTCCAGTGGTCATGAAAGATCTTGTAGAGTGTTTGTGTCCTGGGCCAACACTTTACCTCAACTAACACCATCAAAACAGACTAATGAATAAAAAAGTTAATCTAGATAGGAGACAGGTCGTTGGACTCTTGCACGTGGTGTATTTAAATCTCAGTTGTCTACAGCTGATGTGGTTATGGTAATAATGACAAATGGTACTGATTCTCACCCTTGTTCTTTAGTGAAAGTAAAACTGCACTATCACTGTAAAGCAGGTCGACCTAGAGGAATGTAGGAACTGTATTATACAGAGACCCTAAAATTAGGATTTCAGTTTTTAGCCCTGAATTTGGACCTTCTGAAACCTGAATTAGCCCATTTAAGTTTCGCTATTGCAGTTATACAAATGTCTGATTACATGGAACTTTTCTGGTTGTCCTTATATCATTGGGATATACTCATATTAACAAACATTAAGTGTTGATGAAATACCAAACGACCTTTATTAGTATATGATTTATAGTCAATTATAAATTCAATTTCCTGCAGGTTTTTTTTTTACAGTTTTTATTTATGATCATGTTGGAAATGCACAGCCCAATATCAGAACTCCACAGCATCTGAAAGAAGCTGTGATCTGATCTACAACAGTGACTACACTTCAAAAATGTTTAATTGTTAGTAAATCACTTTGTGATGTGCTGGTCATTAAAGGAGCCAACAGACAATTGGTGGGATTTTAAAAAAATGGTTTCTTTACATCTCCCCTCATCAAAGCACACTATGTGGAAATTTCTGTTTGAGGCCTTGCTGTCTGCCAAAATTGGCCGCCATTTTATCGTTACTAGAATACTTCACCTGTACTTCATTGGCAATGAAGTGCTTTCGGATATCCTGTGGTCTTGAATGATGTTATATATTCTTTAATACAAGTCCAGAGAGATGGCATGCTTTTCAATAATGGGGACATAACACCAAATCATTATCTAATACGTAAACCCCACCCCCCCCCCCAGGTGTTCCAGGAGTCATTAGTGATTAGGAGTAGAACCCTGGCCAATTTCCCCCAACCCAACCCAAGGGCAGCAACTGCAATAATAGCACTTCAAATCTTGCCCCAACTAGATCAGCTGAGTGAGGACAGGATCAAATCTGGGAAGTGGTTAGAATTAGAAATGTCAGTTTACACAATTTATTTTAATAAATCAAATAATTATGTAACAAACTTCAAGCTACACTTTCAAGAGTATCTAAAATGATAAAGACGAAATATCAAATTAGGAACAGGATTAGGCCATGCAGCTCTTCAAGCGTGTTCTGTCATTCAATTAGATCATGGCTGACCTGTATCTTAACACCATTAACCCCCTGTGGTTCAGTTTCCATTAATATCCTTACTTAAAAATATATCAATCTCAGTTTTGAAATTTTCAATTGACCCCCAGCCTCAATAGCTTTTTTGGGGGAAAAGATCCGGTTTTCCACAACCTTTTGTGTGAAGAAGTGTTTCCTGGCATGCTCTAATTTTAAGGTTATGCCCCTTTGTTCTGGACTCCCCCACTAGAGAAAATAGATTTTATCTAGCCTATCAAATCCTATATTCATCCTAAACATCTGGATGCTAAAGCCTTAGCGTTAGAAAAATAATTGTTTTTACCATTTGTACATTACTTTCCCAGTTGCACCATCTGAACTAAACTCTCCACCGAAAACATTTGCCGAAACATCTGTTTCAAAAGAACAAATTTAAATATGTGCAGAAACAAAGCCAGAAATCTTACAAGATCTGAATGACTGTAGATAGAAGGTACTGACAATATGGCCAAAATGATCTTAGATTTAAAAATTCACAATGTAGATAAAACTTTAAAATGAAGAATCCTTTTCCAGATGGCCTCAGAACATATTTATGTATTCTTCAAAAATAGAAAACACATTGAATCATCAAAGGAATACAGCTGCAGGAAATGCTACATAACCTGGTCCATCCTGGACTTAATGATATTCTGGCCAAACTAAATATTCTGTTGAACATCAATAAACTTCCTGAAAACCTCTAACAACACAAAACTGAGGACATGGCTATTTAGTACTCAAGTATTTATTTTTTAAAACAACCTTTGCACTGGGAATGCAACAATTTCCATTTTGGGTATGCAGTATCATGTCAAGTATTCCAATCATGTAGATGATAGTTCCAAAGCCCCACTACTCTGCCAACAATGCACCTCTTCCCAATTTCACAAGTACACCTCTACTGCTTTAGTACAATATATTTTCCACTTGCTACATCAACCATTCTGTGGATTGAGACTGATAATTACTACCAAATGAGGCATAATAACCAACCGCTCCCATTTTCTTCAGAGAGCAGGTGATGGTAATAGTTGGGCTCTTGCCATTTACAGCTCCGCCAGGGGCGGCACAGTGGTTAGCACCGCAGCCTTACAGCTCGTGACCCGGGTTCAATTCTGGGTACTGCCTGTGTGGAGTTTGCAAGTTCTCCCTGTGTCTGCGTGGGTTTTCTCCGGGTGCTCCGGTTTCCTCCCACAAGCCAAAAGACTTGCAGGTTGGTAGGTAAATTGGCCATTATAAATTGCCCCTAGTATAGGATAGGTGGTAGGGAAATATAGGGACAGGTGGGGATGTCGTAAGAATATGGGATTAGTGTAGGATTAGTGTAAATGGGTGGTTGATGGTCGGCATAGGCTCGGTGGGCCGAAGGGCCTGTTTCAGTGCTGTATCTCTAAACTAAACCCATCCTTTTGTTTCTTACCTGTTCCATAACTACCCCCCTTTTGCCTTGCACCATCACTAGTCATTTAATCTCTCCTGTCTTCCACCCCATCACTCACCAACCTTCCCTTTTGTTCTTTCCTGCCCCCCTCCACACTTTGCCTGCCTCTGTATTTGCTTAAAAACTGCTACAGCTCTAACCTTTTCCAGTTCTTAGAAAGGGTAATTAACCTGAATTGATTGTTTCTCTCTCCATGGATGCTGCTGAATATTTCCAGCATTTTCTTTTTATTAGATTTATACAGTGACCTTATGCCTTCTTGAAACTGGATTAAAACCAGTCAACAGAGAAGAAAAAGTTCTTTCTTACAAGTTTTGCCTAAAAGGTTTCAACTGAACATTCCTGTGTTAAGTCTACCAAGCAAAACATTATCATACAATATTTTTTTCAACTGCATAAACAAAAGACTAAGATTGTCTGGACTTGATAATTCATTTTAAACAATGGAATGTGGATTTGCACACATTTGGTCCAAACATAGCACTCCCATACTCTACCTTCCAATTGAACAATCAAATGTTTTGGCAAGTCTGTAATATAGGAATGAGATGTGACTGGAGGAACAGAGATTCTTCAAAAAGTGGTTTTGAAATTTTAAGCCGTTGTTACAGGGCCGAATGGATATTCCAACAGAACAGCAAAAGCAGTGTCAAAAGAAGAGAATTGCCAAAAGCCCATGTGACTGAATTCCTCCTACTCCCTCTCAAAGGTACTCAGTACTTTTGTGAAGAACATCCCAGACTATTGTAGACATTGTTTAGAACTGCAGCTTTGGCACTAAGATTTTTCAAAAAATAACTCCTGCATTAGTTGCTGTATTCATGAATTAATCTGTGCGTATGTGATACCACACTTGGTACTGCAAACTATATGAAGGACATAAAGGCACTGCAGAAGGTGGAAAAAAGATTCACAGGGATGATAACAGAACTGAAAGGATACACTATCAGGAAAGGACTAACAGACTGCAGCTCTTTTCTCTAGAAAGTGAAGGCTGAGGGGTGACCTAATAGAGGCCTTTAAATTATGAAAAGATTTGACAAAGTAGATGTAGAGATATTTCCACTTGCAGAGGGAGACCAAAAACTAGGGACCTTATATAAGACAGTCAACAAGAAATTCAATGGGGAATTCATGAAAAGCTTCTTTAGCCAGAGAGTGGTCAGAATGTGGAACTCACTCACACAAGAGCAGCTAAGGCAAATAGTATAGCATTTAAGGGCAAGTTAGATAAACACATAAGGCAGGAACAAATAGGTTATGTTGACAGGGGTGGGAGAAGGCTAATGTGGAGCACAAACACCTGGATAGATCAGTTGGACTGAATGGCCCATTTCTGTGCTGTACATTTTATATAAAAGACCAACAGACTACATGAGTGTCAGTTGTGGCTCAGTTGGTAACACTCCTGCCTCTCCATCAGAAGGTTTTGGGCTCAATTCCCACACCAGAGACTCGAACCCAAAAATCTAGGCAGATGCCCCAGTGTAATACTGAGGGAGTACTGCAATGGCTGTAGGTGCTGTCTTTCAGATGAGAACAAAGAAAATTACAGCACAGGAACAGGCCCTTCGGCCCTCCAAGTCTACGCCGATCCAAATCCTCTATCTAAACCTGTCGCCTATTTTCTAAGGGTCTGTATCTCTTTACTTCCTGCCCATTCATGTATCTGTCTAGATACATGTTAAAAGACGCTATCGTGCCCGCGTCTACCACCTCCACTGGCAATGCGTTCCAGGCACCCACCACCCTCTGCGTAAAGAACTTTCCACGCATATCCCCCCTAAACTTTTCCCCTCTCACTTTGAACTCGTGTCCCCTTGTAATTGAATCCCCAACTCTGGGAAAAAGCTTCTTGCTATCCACCCTGTCTATACCTCTCATGATTTTGTACACCTCAATCAGGTCCCCCCTCAACCTCCGCCTTTCTAATGAAAATAATCCTAATCTACTCAACCTCTCTTCATAGCTAGCGCCCTCCATACCAGGCAACATCCTGGTGAACCTCCTCTGCACCCTCTCCAAAGCATCCACATCCTTTTGGTAATGTGGCGACCAGAACTGCACGCAGTATTCCAAATGTGGCCGAACCAAAGTCCTATACAACTGTAACATGACCTGCCAACTCTTGTACTCAATACCCCGTCCGATGAAGGAAAGCATGCCGTATGCCTTCTTGACCACTCTATTGACCTGCGTTGCCACCTTCAGGGAACAATGGACCTGAACACCCAAATCTCTCTGTACATCAATTTTCCCCAGGACTTTTCCATTTACTGTATAGTTCACTCTTGAATTGGATCTTCCAAAATGCATCACCTCGCATTTGCCCTGATTGAACTCCATCTGCCATTTCTCTGCCCAACTCTCCAGTCTATCTATATTCTGCTGTATTCTCTGACAGTCCCCTTCACTATCTGCTACTCCACCAATCTTAGTGTCGTCTGCAAACTTGCTAATCAGACCACCTATACTTTCCTCCAAATCATTTATGTATATCACAAACAGTGGTCCCAGCACGGATCCCTGTGGAACACCACTGGTCACACGTCTCCATTTTGAGAAACTCCCTTCTACTGCTACTCTCTGTCTCCTGTTGCCCAGCCAGTTCAAGTTAAACTGAGGCCCTGTCTGCCCTCTCTGGTGGATGTGAAAGATCGCATGGCACTATTTAGAGCAGGGGTGTTATTCCTGGCTAATATTTATCCCACAATCAACATCAATACCAAAAACCTAGATTATTTGGTCATTATCACATTGCTGTTTGTGGAAGCTTGTTGCACACAAATTGACTGCCATGTTTCCTACATTACAAAAGTGACTACATTTCAAAAGTACTTCATTGGTTGTAAAGCACTTTGAAACATCATGAGGTAGTAGAAGACACTATGTAAGTGCAAGTCTTTTTTTTCCTGCTATATATGAGCTAGCAGAAGCCATTTTCTCCATCTGTCAATCACATTGCTGATCATTGTAGGTTATGGAAACTTCAGAAGGCCAGGGTTCATATTTGCACCATTAATACTTTGCCACCCATTCACTCCAGAGATGTTCCTAATACATGGAGCTTGATTCAATCACCATCCTTCTCCCATCTTCTAGACCACCTAGACAGTCTGCTTTCAGTCTTTAGTTTTTAGGAAATTTTTAAATGCCACTTTGCTATTTCTAATTCAAATCATAGAATAAAAAAAAAAAAATCCTTTGCATAAGCAAGCAGATTAGATCTATGATGGACTATTGCTCCTTAGCCTTCTTGCAGAGTTTGACAAATTGATTGTGGCATCCTCCTCCACCATCTCTCTGTCATGCCCCACCTACACTGGATTGCCCTCGCTTGGTTTCACGCCAATGAAATAGGCACATCTTCAGCACGTGGACCCTCCTGGCATACATATCCCAAGATTCTAACTCTCCCCACAACGATTCATCATCAGTTTTCCCCCATGTGAACAGCTGTGGCCAGTTTCTATGTTACAGTTATATCGCTATTTTACCTGATGACATATTTTGCTTCTGTGTAAGTTTACATCTTACCATAATACAATTTTTTTAGTTTATGTCAAAATATATGGTCTCACAGCATGGTGCTTTTCAATCACTATGGAGTGCCATACATCTTTCCACTGTGCAACAAGTAGGGTAATTGTTAGTACTTTGCTCTACATACAAGGTTTATAAACGTTTCAGATCTTAGATGGTGCGGGCCTGCCCATTGAAACGACCTTGTCAGCATGACGAGAAGCATGAATTGTAACATGCAGATCAGGTAATCCATAAGGAATGAGTAATAATTTGAGACAGAACCATTCTGAGAGGATTTTTCATATTTCCGAGCAGCTGGCTTCAGAGCTGCTTTGGCTGAAATCTGGAAGCAGAGCATAGGAAGTCATGAGGCATGGAGAGTAAAAGGAAGAAACATCTCCTGAAACGTACTTTTGGAGTATTAAGGAAACTGCCCTCCAAGACTTAGTCTCAGGTTTGTTGCACTTTAATAGAAAAATTATGTTTTAAGATCACACATCCTCAAAGTTCCAGCTCTGTTTATCGGTCAAAGATCATGTACAGTAATGAAACCTTAATGTGTATTGTAAAGATAACATCGTATTCTGATTTTACGAAAGCCTCTTTAAAATAATTTTTCAAAGGTAACGGAGGTTACTCATACTTCAACATTCAGATAAATAAGGCTGCAGAATGCACATAAAAAAACAAATCTATTGCATATTTTTGTCTTCTATTATATTTTGATGTCTATGTATTTCCTCTATCTCGCATTTAGATACATTCTCTTGATTACATTAGGTTTATCTTTGGGATGGTCTTGGGTGGAAATAGAGCATCTACTGTAAACATGTGCAGGTATAATGAAACCATCGTGTTGTCCGGAGAGGGAAATGGAAGCACAGTGCTGGTTGTTCTAAATCAGGCCGAGAGGGAATAAAAGCTGTGCTTTACCCTTGTGGAGGCATCAAATGTTTGACTTTGAAAGTTAAAATTGCCGTTTACATCATTGGTGGTAAAGTTGTTATACACTAGTAACAAATCTGAATTGGATACTACTTTAATTAGATACCATTATTAGAATGGTACCTTCCAGAAGAAATGAGCCAAAGTCAACAGCTTCTACAAATTTGGTGAACTGCAAGAGATATTTCTAAAAATACACAGTATATTCCGGAAAAAAACATTTACTCAAGATTACTCAGAACTAACAAACCACCTCTCTGAAGGTAAACAGAGCTAATACAAGATCTGTTGTGCAAACTAGTCACAATTTGGATCTATCAGATTGTTAGCCTGAGGCTGCTCATTCCAAGATTCCTCTACTTAATTGGTGCGTAATTCTCCTATTCTGGGCGTACTGGCTTAGTCACACGAAACCTGGTGAAAATCCAGAGATCCATTTATATTCTGCAAAACCTTTCTAAAAAAATATAGATATAATGCATTACTTGTTAATGTCTGGAAAAGGATTTAAACGAAAACACCCATGTCCCACTTATCCACTATCCTGATATGTTACAACATCAAGTGAAGAAATTAGAAAAATTGTAAATTTATTCATGATTTAAAAAAATTACACGAATTTTACATCTGGATGTTTAACACCGGAAAATAAAAACTGTTCTCGAGTAGCACCATCTATTGTCACATTTAGCCTATATTAAAAACGTGGCATTTTATATCACACATTCTGCAATCAGGGATCATTTTGAACTACTTAAAAATTTGCCATGCTCTTCTCCTCTTGGTAGCAGCAATTCTCCACCTATTTTTGGACCTTTCTTTTCCTACAGACACAAACAGAGAATTCAGAAATATCAGCATGTGTGCAATCAGTATGATGACAATATACAGATTTAAACAGTCTTGTAGCATTTGATACATCATTGAGCAGGCATGAGTGCTTGCAGAGAAAAACAGTGAATTTTGTTGTAAAATAGTTTAGTTACTAACAAAATACTAGATTGAGACAGTTCATCTAAATTGAGACTGGCATTTTTTTGGAATAAGAGTATGATCTAAATAGGGAGAAACCACCAATGCTGCCCTTTTAATCACCTAGCATTTGCAACAGTCATGAAAGCATGTGGAAAGCCTTATTAAATATATATAAAACTGAACTCAGGCTAAGGATAAGGAAGACCACTCCAAATATAGTGTCTCTAGTTACACTATATCAAAACCAAAATGAACTTCTCCCAAAATGCTCATCTTCCTCTCATGCTGAAGATTTAACATTTGCTCTCACCTCAACTGCCATCTACAAAATTGTTAAAATAGTAAAGAAAATGGAGGTGGGAAAATCAATGGCTAAATTTTATGGCCTGTGCTTCTGACATGTCATACATTGTTAATTCAGGCAAGTCATCACATAGCTGCCTTACAGACTTGAGAGCAACCCTTTGCTTATTAAGTCAATAAGAATAACTCATACCCTGTTTTTGATTGCTGCCCAGGAAAAGCAGAGCACAAAAATGCTCACATCTCTGTCCTGGGATTGCTGCAGTGTTCCAGTGAACATCAAAGCAAGCTCGAGGAACAGCATCTCATCTACCGATTAGGCACACTACAACCTGCTGGACTGAACATTGAGTTCAATAATTTCAGAGCATGGCAGCCCCCCATTTTACTTTCATTTTTAGTTGTTTATTCTTTTTTACAACCTTTTTTTGCATTTATTTCATTTCATCTTAGTTTGTTCAGTTTGCTTACCCACTGTTTTTTTTTCATGTTTGCACTTGCTGCTGTTCAATATTCAGTCCGTTAACACCTTTTCTGTACTAATGCTTTGTCTTTCAACACACCATTAACATATTGTTTGCTTTTGCTCCATGACCTTTTGGTCAGCTATGTGGTCTTGTCCAATCTACACCTTCTCCTTTGTTATCTCTTGCCCCACCCCCACCTCACTTGCTTATAACCTGTGACATTTTAAATATTTGTCAGTTCCGAAGAAGGGTCACTGACCCGAAACATTAACTCTGCTTCACTTCCTCACTGAAGAAAAAGTATCATTGTGTAATTTGGAGTTGATGCCCACCAAATTATATGAAATTCACTCCGTAAGCTGAGATGAGTCAAATGAGACAGGTTTCAAAGTCACACAAGTCCACACCTTCATATGGATCAGACATAGGTCTGTGATTAAGAAAAAGACGAGGTCCCTGGTGGTTGTTCCTGGACAAACAAATGGTTTAAGATTCCAGACACCATTCATTAACCCGGATACCACTGGACATTCCCTTACAAAATTTCCTACTAAAGGCATATCAATCCTTTGAAAGAGCAGTATTTGTAAATAAACAAGTACAACCAGGTTTCAAAACCTGATATCATACCAAACCACAAATGGGTCAGACTTTTCCTATGAAGGAAAAAGACTAAGGTCCCCAGCAGGAAACAGTGCCTGGAAACTCAAGTTTTGCCCAGTAACGTCTATGGGGAATGGCAATTTTTTTTGTCACAGATTTATCTGCCTGATTCACTTAAAACTGTGTTTTTATGCTATTAAGTCATTACTAAAGCAGTATCTTGGCAACCTTTTGTCCTGTGCAATCATATTTGTTAAAGGTTACATGACATGAATACAGATAAGGCTCAACATGTATGATTGAACCTCGAACTCTACTTCAGACACCCAGCATGACGTTTTGCATCCCTGTGAGTCTCTGCTTATTAGCTTATTTTATTACCTCAGCGATGTGACTGTCATCAACTTATTACCGTTGCATTCCTTTAAAAATAATTAGGTTATTCAGCTCACTGAACCTTGAGAGCCATGTCAGATAAAATGTAGTTAATATCACCCAACTTGGATCCCAACCTTAGAGCTAGGCACCTCACACCAGGAAGGAAGTTTTGGTTGCGTAGCCTGTTTCCACCCATCACCTGTATTGAATTTAGTGACCACAGTTAGACTTTACCCTCCCACCACCTCCCCCAGTCCAGTATCAAGTAAATAAACCTACCTACAATTACAAGCAAAACTAAATTTTATTCCATTCTTTTAACTGTTTACAGCCATTTAATCCCTGATAGGGGAAAGTCACTGTCTATATTTCAAAAAATTGCTTATTTTGAAAGTAATTGTTTATAATTTTACTTATTTTACTCTGCAAAGGATGAATTATCTGTTACATTATCATACACTAGCAGCAATTCAGGGCGGCACAGTGGTTAGCACTACAGCCTCACAGCTCCAGGGACCCGGGTTCGATTCTGGGTACTGCCTGTGTGGAGTTTGCAAGTTCTCCCTGTGTCTGCGTGGGTTTTCTCCGGGTGCTCCGGTTTCCTCCCACAAGCCAAAAGACTTGCAGGTTGGTAGGTAAATTGGCCATTATAAATTGCCCCTAGTATAGGTAGGTGGTAGGGAAATATAGGGACAGGTGGGGATGTTTGGTAGGAATATGGGATTAGTGTAGGATTAGTACAAATGGGTGGTTGATGGTCGGCACAGACTCGGTGGGCCGAAGGGCCTGTTTCAGTGCTGTATCTCTAATCTAATCTAATCTAATTCAGCATGTATAACACAATCCAAAGTAGCAAGCCATTCAAAACACTAGAACCTTAGATGAACCCACCTTCAACATTCCATCTCTCTCCCACTTAAACAAGCCACAGTTGCTGAAAAGAAACAGAGGAAATTACAATTGTGTTAGCCAGATTAGTAAGAAAATCTTCATTAACACATGCATTTCAAATTTCAATATGAAAACCCTGAGCTTTCCAAAATCTCATGAAGTTATAACAGTATTGTGATTATTTTTAAATGAAGTTGTGAATACAAAGATCAATAAGTTCTTAAAAGAAAAGGTGCTTAGAATGTACAATGTTGCGTTTGACTATTGAAAATAACAGGCTGTATTGACATTTGTGCCATGACATTTTTAAATAGTCATCAAACGTGACATCATGTTATGCAAAGTACAGCAATGGTCAAAACAGGAATGTCTCCTGTAACCTGCTGCTCATAGTTGTAGCCTGTACATGGCGATAAAAACATTGAGGGCTGCAAAAATAAAACTCTGACACAGCACAAAGTTTTTATCTAGTCTTTTTAAAATCACAAAACGGAAAAACGGGTAAGCAAGTTGACAAGCCAAGTTCTTTATCCTCCTGCTACTTTTCTACCAATTTTCTTCCTTTATTTGCTGAAACCATTGATTCCATGGTGCACACCACCATGTCCATTCCTCACAGGTGAGGTCAGACAAGTCAGGTCTTATCCGCGTATCCATATATAGGGACTTCCAGTATTGGATAGCTATCAGGAGCTGAAACCATTACTAGTTTCCCGTTCCTTAATTCAAGATCTTTCTGGTCTATATGTCTCAACTACTTAGTGTACGTCTCAAGAGAAGCTCAGGATTATGAAATTAACAGATATGGCTTGAACAGTACTGAGCCTAAAGGAGTCCAACTTGAGAGACCATAGAAGCCAGTTTTGCTCTGGAGCTGAAATCAAGAAAATGAGGTGGAACTGATTATGTTGCCAAAGTTTTGATATCTTGATCTGGAAAATCATCAGTTTCATAATTATTTTAAAATTCTTTTCCTCTCTAAATGACTTCCTTGTGTCACCCGATCATGAGGATGACCCTCATTCCTCCCACTGAAAGAAAGAGCTTCAATCACCACCAGCTGCACTACAATAATAATAATGGAAAGCCAATTTCTTAGTAATTTAGGCAGCCAACTGGACTGCCTTTAAAAGAGCCAAAAGGATAGTCATGTACTCACTAACAAACATCTGACCAATAAATAGACATTGGCAAGTAGAACTGTGCTTTCCCCAAACTTACTGGGTCATAATACTCTCAAAACTGTTCTATTGTAGATGCAGTGCATTCACTGCATTCTGCTTCAGAATCAGGTTGGGCTTTAAATCTGGACTTAGCCTGCATTTACAATGTTACTTATTTTGTTCTGAACATATGTTACAGTTGCAGTCTAATGGTGTAGTGTCGACACCACTAAGTCTCTATGTATACAGGATGCAAGTCCCCAACTGGTAGTACACTAAGATTCCAGCTAGTATACATTCAGAGAGATATCATAGATTTTGCCTCAAAGAAATGAAGTATTTCTCAGCCTGTAGACCTGTGTACAGGATCTTTCTCTATGCAGTCTTTTGACCTGCAGATTTCCTACAGTGAACATATTTGTCCCTCATTGTCCATTAAATAGTCATGACTGCTTCAAATTTCTGTACTTTCATAAATGGAAACCCACTTCTTTCCTGAAAAACAAGAGTAACACACTCAATGGGACTCTCCAATTCTTCTGTAAATCTGGGCAACATGCTCTTCTGTTATGATGAAGCGAGCAGAAATTTTAATCTTTGTACATTAAAGGTAATTCAACTCCATCCTAATGTGAAATGTGCAATAAAAAGGCAAGTACAATTCCAAAGTAAAATTTCACTAAGATGAATCGAGGTAAAAGCTACCTAAGTAGGTTATATACATGATAATGTGTAGATCTGCTCGTGTTTTCAATCCTTATTTCCGACCTTTTCACAATATTCAATGGTGCACACATTAGCAATTAAGAGCATCTCCATACTATACTGGATGCTGATGCAGTCTATGTTAATTCAGCTCCCCTTAAAACCAGCAGGCCAGGCATCATTTTATTTTAATGTAAAATGCAACATAAGCATTAGCCAGTCTTGAAAGTCAAAACCTTCAGTCAATTGCACATTATGACGTGCAATTTGAGCACCCATTCAAAAGTTATTCCTTGAAATCATGTGGCCATTATAAAACAATATTTCACAAAACTGAGGTGAAGTTGACACATTTGGATAAGTAAATATGATATTCTCATGTAGAAAAGTAGTTGGGAATAAGTATTATTATTATATAAGAATAAATAAGAAGAGCTTCCTTAGTCAAAGGGCAAGAAATATTTGGAATAATCTGTCAGGCAAGCCAGTAACATAAGTGTAATAAAAATTGATGCTGGGCTGGAAGAGGAAAGATACTGAAGGGCTGGGTTTCAGTGGGACAATTGATGTCTTCTCTTTAATTGCTCTAATGTTATGACAAGAGCATACATTGGATAACAGAAGCAACATGGAGAGACTGGATTATATTTGGAGTTTTTGAATGTTGCGTACAAACATTGGAGTTATACTACTCCCAAAATACTTGATTAAACATTGAGTAAGACGATTTTATGATTTTACACCATGTGAATTTGCTTTGAAAAGAGAAGTTGTCTCCTTGAGCCATATCAAGTTTACACTGCAGCTCAATTGATTTTCTTCTCATAAGATCAACACACATCCACCCGTTACTCGCACTGCAACAACTACCTCAACTAAGACAAGAATCAGCCTCCTATACATCGGCTCCACCTTGCACAGACTACAATGCATACTCAAAATCAGTAGACATAGATGTCCGCCATAAGATATCCAACATCAAGGAAACAACTGCTCTTTTCACAGCAAATTCACTTGTTTTACTCAACGCTACTGCTCTCACCAGGAAAAGCCTTCAAACTTTTAACTTGACTAAAGTTTCCGTTGAACCTCTAATTATAGTGAAATTAGATTTTTGAACCGATAATTTCAGAACCTTTTCTGTTCCACACCGTCAGCCTACCACAAACATACCTGCAGCTTTTCTTTGGCAATCTTGTTAATGCTATTGCTCTGTTACCACATGGGCATTTAAAGAAGCGTTTGATTGCAGCATGCCAATGATAATCATGGTTTTCACTCACACACGTCTCCAGTGGTTTGAAATATGAATATCTGCACTGTAAGGAAAGTGAGGAAGCTATTAAGTAGTTAATATTTGAATAAACAGTTACAGAAGATATGACAGAATTCACTGCTCTGGAGCAGGGAAACAGTTCAATTTATGATGCGATAACAAACTTTACCATGATAACACTACCAAAGTAAAATACTTAAGAAATATTCTTCATTTGCGCCTATTTATGTAAAGAGTTAATAATTCTGTTTCAATCAATAGTGCAACTTTAAATAGAAAATCATTCTTGGGATGTCGGTGTCAATGTCAAGGCAGGTATTTATTGCCCATCTTTATTTATCCTGAGGTGGTGAGCTGTCTTCTTGAATCTCTGCAGTCTGTGCTGTGATAATAATCAAGAAATAATCCTGTCCTGAAATATCAAGAGTGCCAAGCCTGCTATACTCTCAGCACTACATGAACTGCTATGCCTGTGCTGGGACGAGGGAGCAGTACCTCAGGACATGCGCGATGCCAATATCATCACCCTCTATAAAAACAAAGGTGACTGCGGTGACTGCAACAACTACCGTGGAATCTCCCTGCTCAGCATAGTGGGGAAAGTCTTTGAACGAGTCGCTCTAAACAGGCTCCAGAAGCTGGCCGAGCACGCCTACCCTGAGGCACAGTGTGGCTTTTGTGTAGAGAGATCGACCGTTGACATGCTGTTCTCCCTTCGTCAGATACAGGAGAAATGCCGTGAACAACAGATGCCCCTCTACATTGCTTTCATTGATCTCACCAAAGCCTTTGACCTCGTCAGCAGACGTGGTCTCTTCAGACTACTAGAAAAGATTGGATGTCCACCAAAGCGACTAAGTATCATCACCTCATTCCATGACAATATGAAAGGCACCATCAACATGGTGGCTCCTCATCAGACCCCTTTCCTACCCTGAGTGGCGTGAAACAGGGCTGTGTTCTCACACCCATATTTTGTGGGATTTTCTTCCCCCTGCTGCTTTCACATGCGTTCAAGTCCTCTGAAGAAGGAATTTTCCTCCACACAAGATCAGGGGGCAGGTTGTTCAACCTTGCCCGTCTAAGAGCGAAGTCCAAAGTACGGAAAGTCCTCATCAGGGAACTCCTCTTTGCTGACGATGCTGCTTTAACATCTCACACTGAAGAGTGCCTGCAGAGTCTCATCGACAGGTTTGCAGCTGCCTGCAATGAATTTGGCCTAACCATCAGCCTCAAGAAAACGAACATCATGGGGCAGGACGTCAGAAATGCTCCATCCATCAATATTGGCAACCACGCTCTGGAAGTGGTTCAAGAGTTCACCTACCTAGGCTCAACTATCACCAGTAACCTGTCTCTCGATGCAGAAATCAACAAGCGCATGGGAAAGGCTTCCACTGCTATGTCCAGACTGGCCAAGAGAGTGTGGGAAAATGGCGCACTGACACGGAACACAAAAGTCCGAGTGTATCAAGCCTGTGTCCTCAGTACCTTGCTCTGTGGCAGCGAGGCCTGGACAACGTATGTCAGCCAAGAGCGACGTCTCAATTCATTCCATCTTCACTGCCTCCGGAGAATACTTGGCATCAGGTGGCAGGACCGTATATCCAACACAGAAGTCCTCGAAGCGGCCAACATCCCCAGCTTATACACGTTTGATGCAGTTTCAGCTTCATACAAAAGACACTACTGAGTCAACGGCGCTTGAGTTGGCTTGGCCATGTCAGCCGCACGGAAGATGGCAGGATCCCCAAAGACACATTGTACAGCGAGCTCGCCACTGGTATCAGACCCACCGGCTGTCCATGTCTCCGCTTTAAAGACATCTGCAAACGCGACATGAAGTCCTGTGACATTGATCACAAGTAGTGGGAGTCAGTTGCCAGCGTTCGCCAGAGCTGGCGGGCAGCCATAAAGGTGGGGCTAAAGTGTGGCGAGACGAAGAGACTTCGCAGTTGGCAGGAAAAAAGACAGAGGCGCAAGGAGAGAGCCAACTGTGTAACAGCCCCGACAAACAAATTTTTCTGCAGCACCTGTGGGAGAGTCTGTCACTCTAGAATTGGCCTTTATAGCCACTCCAGGCGCTGCTCCACACACCACTGACCACCTCCAGGCACTTACCCATTGTCTCTCGAGACAAGGAGGCCAAAGGTGAGCTGTCTTCTTGAATCTCTGTAGTCTGTGCTGTGAAGGTGCTCCCAAAGCTGTTGGGTAGGGTGTTCCAGGATTTTTCTTTCTTCAGCTTCATACAAAAGAGCAGCTTGCTAGGCTACTTCAGAGTGCAACTGCATCAAACATGTTGATGTGGGGTTGTGTTAAATATAGGCCAGATGGGGTAAGGCAGGTTTCCTTCCCCAAATGAAACAACTGCATTTTTATGACCATCTGACAGCTCCATGGTCACTTAAACTAATATGATCTTTTAAAATCTGGATGTGATTTGAATATTCTCTGGATTACTACTCCAGTAACATTACTACTCCAGTAACATAACCATTAGAACATTACAGCGCAGTACAGGCCCTTCGGCCCTCGATGTTGCGCCGACCTGTGAAACCATCTGACCTACACTATTCCATTTTCATCCATATGTCTATCCAATGACCACTTAAATGCCCTTAAAGTTGGCGAGTCTACTACTGTTGCAGGCAGGGCGTTCCACACCCCTACTACTCTCTGAGTAAAGAAACTACCTCTAACATCTGTCCTATATCTATCACCCCTCAACTTAAAGCTATGTCCCCTCGTGTTTGCCATCACCATCCGAGGAAAAAGACTCTCACTATCCACCCTATCTAACCCTCTGATTATCTTATATGTCTCTATTAAGTCACCTCTCCTCCTCCTTCTCTCCAACGAAAACAACCTCAAGTCCCTCAGCCTTTCCTCGTAAGACCTTCCCTCCATACCAGGCAACATCCTAGTAAATCTCCTCTGCACCCTTTCCAAAGCTTCCACATCCTTCCTATAATGCGGTGACCAGAACTGCACGCAATACTCCAGGTGCGGTCTCACCAGAGTTCTGTACAGCTGCAGCATGACCTCGTGGCTCCGAAACTCGATCCCCCTACTAATAAAAGCTAACACACCATATGCCTTCTCAACAGCCCTATTAACCTGGGTAGCAACTTTCAGGGATTTATGTACCTGGACACCAAGATCTCTCTGTTCATCTGCACTACCAAGAATCTTCCCATTAGCCCAGTACTCTGCATTCCTGTTACTCCTTCCAAAGTGAATCACCTCACGCTTTTCCGCATTAAACTCCATTTGCCATCTCTCAGCCCAGCTCTGCAGCCTATCTATGTCCCTCTGTAACCGACAACATCCTTCGGCACTATCCACCGACCTTCGTGTCATCCGCAAATTTACTAACCCACCCTTCTACACCCTCTTCCAGGTCATTTATAAAAATGACAAACAGCAGTGGCCCCAAAACAGATCCTTGCGGTACACCACTAGTAACTAAACTCCAGGATGAACATTTGCCATCAACCACCACCCTCTGTCTTCTTTCAGCTAGCCAATTTCTGATCCAAAGCTCTAAATCACCTTCAACCCCATACTTCCGTATTTTCTGCAATAGCCTACCGTGGGGAACCTTATCAAACGCCTTACTGAAATCCATATACACCACATCCACTGCTTTACCCTCATCCACCTGTTTGGTCACCATCTCGAAAAACTCAAGAAGGTTTGTGAGGCACAACCTACCCTTCACAAAACCGTGCTGACTATCTCTAATGAACTTATTTTTTTCAAGATGATTATAAATCCTGTCTCTTATAACCTTTTCCAACATTTCACCCACAACCGAAGTAAGGCTCACAGGTCTATAACTACCAGGGCTGTCTCTACTCCCCTTCTTGAACAAGGGGACAACATTTGCTATCCTCCAGTCTTCCGGCACTATTCCTGTCGACAATGACGACATAAAGATCAAAGACAAAGGCTCTGCAATCTCCTCCCTGGCTTCCCAGAGAATCCTAGGATAAATCCCATCTGGCCCAGGGGACTTATCTATTTTCACACTTTCCAAAATTGATGACACCTCCTCCTTGTGAACCTCAATCCCATCTAGCCTAGTAGTCTGAATCTCAGTATTCTCCTCGACAACATTTTCTTTCTCTACTGTAAATACTGACGAAAAATATTCATTTAACGCTTCCCCTATCTCCTCTGATTCCACACACAACTTCCCACTACTATCCTTGATTGGCCCTAATCTAACTCTAGTCATTCTTTTATTCCTGATTATACCTATAGAAAGCCTTAGGGTTTTCCTTGATCCTATCCGCCAATGACTTCTCGTGTCCTCTCCTTGCTCTTCTTAGCTCTCCCTTTAGATCCTTCCTGGCTAGCTTGTAACTCTCAAGCGCCCTAACTGAGCCTTCACGTCTCATCCTAACATAAGCCTTCTTCTTCCTCTTGACAAGTGCTTCAACTTCTTTAGTAAACCACGGCTCCCTTGCTCGACAACTTCCTCCCTGCCTGACAGGTACATACTTATCAAGGACACGCAGTAGCTGCTCCTTGAATAAGCTCCACATTTCGATTGTGCCCATCCCCTGCAGTTTCCTTCCCCATCCTACGCATCCTAAATCTTGCCTAATCGCATCATAATTTCCTTTCCCCCAGCTATAATTCTTGCCCTGCGGTATATACCTGTCCCTGCCCATCGCTAAGGTAAACCTAACCGAATTGTGATCACTATCACCAAAGTGCTCACCTACATCTAAATCTAACACCTGGCCGGGTTCATTACCCAGTACCAAATCCAATGTGGCATCACCCCTGGTTGGCCTGTGTACATACTGTGTCAGAAAACCCTCCTGCACACATCTAAAGTACTCGAACTATAGTATTTCCAGTCAATATTTGGAAAGTTAAAGTCCCCCATAACAACTACCCTGTTACTCTCGCCCCTGTCGAGAATCATCTTCGCTATCCTTTCCTCTACATCTCTGGAACTATTCGGAGGTCTATAGAAGACTCCCAACAGGGTGACCTCTCCTCTCCTGTTTCTAACCTCGGCCCATACTACCTCAGTAGACGAGTCCTCAAACGTCCTTTCTGCCGCTGTAATACTCTCCTTGATTAACAATGCCACACCCCCCCCCCTTTTACCATCTTCTCTGTTCTTACTGAAACATCTAAATCCCGGAACCTGCAACATCCATTCCTGCCCCTGCTCTACCCATGTCTCCGAAATGGCCACAACATCGAGATCCCAGGTACCAACCCATGCTGCAAGCTCACCCACCTTATTCCGGATGCTCCTGGTGTTGAAGTAGACACACTTTAAACCAAGTTCTTGCTTGCCAGTGCCCTCTTGCGTCCTTGTAACCTTATCCCTGACCTCACTACTCTCAACATCTTGTACACTGGAACTACAATTTAGGTTCCCATTCCCCTGCTGAATTAGTTTAAACCCCCCCGAAGAGCACTAGCAAATCTTCCCCCCAGGTTCAGGTGAAGACCATCCTGTTTGTAGAGGTCCCACCTACCCCAGAAAGAGCCCCAATTATCCAGGAAACCAAAACCCTCCCTCCTACACCATCCCTGCAGCCACGTGTTCAACTCCTCTCTCTCCCTATTCCTCGCTTCGCTATCACGTGGCACGGGCAACAACCCAGAGATAACAACTCTGTTTGTTCTCGCTCTCAGCTTCCACCCCAGCTCCCTGAATTTCTGCCTTAAATCCCCATCTCTCTAACCACTACACTACCATACTCCACTGAACATGCTTGTGTAAAAAAATGTATCTAGTTAATAGACCAGGCATTGGAATGAGCTTTTGAGCTTAACACTGCCAAAGTTCCCTCACATAATACAGATTTCCCAAAACTATGTCCTGGATTTTGCAGTCAGCAGTGAAGCAATGGTGTTCACCAGTGACCTCAAAGAAAGCTGCCCAGAAAGATCGAGCAATTTCTGCGGTGAGGATTTCCCCTTTCCCGCCATCAGCTTGAATTTGGTGCCAAGTCAAGGGGAACTGTAGGCATCCTGCAGCGGTGATGTGATCAATAGATATAAGCAGCCAATCACACTGAAATATTCTTACAGACGACAAACCAGGAAATAAAAATCATTGAATCCTTTCACTTTTAATATTTAAATTTTACAGGAAGTGAAATAAATGATTGGGGGACAAACGTGGTATTTTAGTGTTATAACCAGGTGAGAAAGAGGTCTAGGGTTCCCGCTCAGCTTTCACCTGGTCTTACTGTAACAGGGTTTAATTTTAAACACACTGTGTTTTTAGCTCCCCCTTGGTGAATCCTTGTTCACTGCTTCCAATTATGAGGCAAAGAAACCAGGACAAAACAGGTTTCTTAGGTTTAAAGAAGGTTGAAATTTTATTAAACTAATCTCTAATTTGGTTAACGCCTACGGATACACGACGTGCCCATGCTAGCATGCATATGTGATACACATGTGCAGATAGGGACAGAAAAGAGCAGAAGAAATAAAGTGGAAAGTTTTGAGGCAATATCTGAAGATAAGTTTTTGTTTCGGTTCCTCGAGCTCACTGCAGAGTCCTTGGTTGTAGGTAGGTCTTGCTTTTCGTTGGGGCCCAGTATTCTTCTTAAATCTTGTTCGATGTCGGAGACTTTTCTCTCTTGGGGTTCATGTGTCTTCAATGGATTTGGAGTTCTGAGAGAAAGTGAGGGACAGCCAGACAGACAGGAGAGGTCTTTTCCAGTCCAGAAGCAAACAGACTCTGAGTTCAAACTCTCTGTGGCTAGTTCAAAAAACCCTGGACCAGCCAATTAGTGACCAGCTGGTTGAACCAGTCCTGGCTTTTGTGGGTTGATTGTGTCAGGGAATGGTCCTTTGTCTCCACAAGCACTGTCGGTTAGTATGTAAATGTTTTTTCCAGCCACAGCTGATCTGTTTCACATGTCATTTCCTTGCTCCAGCAACAGTTTAAAATCAATGTTCATATGACAAAATTAATATGCCTCATTCTTGGCAGGTGGCGGCCTTAGTTTAGTTTAGTTTAGAGATACAGCACTGAAAAGGCCCTTCGGCCCACCGAGTCTGTGCCGACCATCAACCACGCATTTATACTAATCCTACACTAATCCCATATTTCTACCACATCCCCACCTGTCCCTATATTTCCCTACCACCTACCTATACTAGGGGCAATTTATCATGGCCAATTTACCTACCAACCTGCAAGTCTTTTGGCTTGTGGGAGGAAACTGGAGCACCCGGAGGAAACCCACGCAGACACAGGGAGAACTTGCAAACTCCACACAGGCAGTACCCAGAATTGAACCCGGGTCGCTGGAGCTGTGAGGCTGCGGTGCTAACCACTGCGCCGCCTGCATGACACCTCCACACCCATCGGAATGAAATGCGATTTTTAAAGACAGCATTTCATTAAAAGGATCTAGAGAGAAAATATAAGATACAGGGGAAAAACATGTGTGTGTGTCTCTCTCTCATTCATTCATAAATCCTCAAACTTATTACAGCCTGTCTTTTCTTGGTGCCAGTGCTGTTTTAACTACCCCCTTTTTGGCATCCTAGTAAACATGTGTTTTTGGGGGGGGGGGGGGGGGGGGGGAAGTTTTTCTTCAGTTTGCCCATTTCCATGACTGCCTAGGGTCTTTGTTCCTGCTGAGGTCTGCAAAGGAGGTGGGGGGGAGGGTTAGATTTAATTAGTCCTAAGTTGGAATTCTTTTTCCTCAGGAGAATCAGTAGTGGGCAGGTCTATCCCTATTATCACAATTTTCTGACTTTAAAAATGTCTAGTTTAATATGAAAAGTCAGACATAAAAAATTGTGAAAAACAAAGGAGGTTGGAATTTCTGATGAACACAGTTGGATGAGGGGAAGTGAGGTTTGTGATCAGAGCCATCTGGAGGAAGACAAAGGATACTTTAAAAAAGACATTGGACCAAGTGTGTTTGCATGAATGTCCCAGAAAACTACTTCCTCATCTTACAGCAATGTCCTCGTAAAGTATTAAGGAATTTCTCTGAACTCTATTAAGCATCATTCACTGCAATAACAAGTGATTAAATTGAACACATGCTATTTTCTATATAAAATATCATATAAAAAAGATTCCATGGTGATTTTAATATTCTTGCACACGCAACACAGAATTTTTCTGCCACCAGTCTTTCTTTAGGTGTTACTTTCTAGAAAAATACTGCAATTTTAACTCCAAAACAAGGTTTTCAGCCAAGAGCAAACTATGCAGATGAAAATGCATTTTAGTTTTTGTAAGCTACCATTAAATGCTGTAGGAAGCAGTATGTGTGTGTTTTTTTTAACATCATGCAAACTTACAACCCACTGAGAATTCTGTGTTCTTCCAATTCCAGCCTCTTGTGCAGCCCAATTTCCTTTGTCTCACCCACTGGGGGGGTGGGGTGGGGGATGGCATGTCTTCAGCTGTTTAGATCCAAAGCTCTGGAATTCCCTCCCCTAAAGCACTCCGCCTCTCTCTCTTCCTTTAAGCTGCTCCTTAACACCTCTCTCTTTGACCAAGGTTTTAGCCACCTGTCTAATTTTGTCTTATGTGGCTCGGTTTCAACTTTTGTTCTGAGATATGGTCAGGTTGGGAACTCCATAATTCAATTAAACAACAACACCAAGATGGAAATGGAACAAGAGAATGAAGGGCAGAATTAACCAAGCCAGATGAGATTGCACAGAGAGATGAAAGAGACAGAAAAAAAAGTTCATGACTTTCTCCGATAACTGCACATGTGTTGGAGACCAGTTTAACCCAATCATTACCTCACTATTTTTGGAATGGTCCAATTACAAAAGAGGTCATGTACCCATCTACCCTCCCAAGCCAGGTCACAGTCTCAGGATCTGACTTCTTATCAGCTCAAAAGACTCTTATCAGCTCAAAAACATTCCAATGCCAAGCCTGACTAAAGCATGAAAAAACTGGTGGCCTTGGTACTCAGCTATTTTGTCTCGGCCCTACCTACATTTGGCCCTCTGAGATTCTACTCAGGTGTTTATCTTTCAGTCCTGATACTGCAGGCCGTCTGTTTTCACACTCTGCTAGATTTTTGCTGAAGTTTCAAAATCATCAGGATCAATAGAACACTTGGTCAATGAAGGCCCAAATCCCAGTTTCCCATCAAGTCACCTCTCAGTCGCTTTCACCCAAGTTTAAAAATAACAGAACAGTATAAACGATCATTGGTCATTTTCAACTTGCACCTTGGCAAGATCTATTCTCCCCATAGAAAACATAATTCATCTCAAAGAAATGGTGAAAGAAATTTGAAGTTATTTAAGAATTAAATGTACAATTAATTTGGTCTGCAAAAGCAGTTTTTCCACTAAGATTGCCTATGACAATCGGAGGTTCTTTTGGAAAAAATGTTTCTTCGATTCTCTTAACTTTCTGCACCCTCTGACAATCATGATTAACCTGATCCTGGTGGGGGGGGGGGGGGGGGTGCTCTGTCTCAACTGATTTGAGTTGGTGGTTTTCAGCTGTACATTAATAACTTGTGAACGGTCCGACCCCAATCTTTATATAACGCATTGGGACTGAGAAATCAAAGTAGCAAGGATCACAACAACAACTTGCATTAAATAGCACCCTGAATGTAGTACAATACCCAAAGGTGCATCACATCAGTGTTATCAGACAAAAACTGACACTGAGCCAAAGAAGGAGACATTAGCATAGGTGACCAAAAGCAGGGCCAAAGAGGTAAGCTTTAAGGAGTATCTTAAAACAGAAGAGAAAGGTGGAGAGGCAGACAGATTTACAAAATTCCAGAGCTTGAGATCTAGACAAGTGAAGGCACAACTGCCAATGGTAGCGCAAAGAAAGTTGGGGCAAAAGAAGTCAGTATTGGAGAACCACAGAGTACTCAGGATTGGAGGAGGTTATAGAGATAGGGAGGGGTGAGATCATGCAGGGATTTGAACACAAGGATGAGAATTTTAAATCTGGTGGGACGAAAACCAATATAAGACAGCGAGCACAGTGGTGATGAGTGATCAGGACTTGGTAGGACTTGTCTGTTCTGCTGAAAGTTTGTTCTCTAAAGTCCAGCAGTAATAAGTAGAGTTCAGTTTAAGAAGAGGTGATGATAATCAATCCAAAGGGAACATTCAAATACCATTTTTTAGATAACCGTTTTAGTCATAATATATTTTCTTCTTTACATATTATTTCACAAATCTTGGGGATCTATGCTGGCGAATGTAAAGGAGACTAGTAAAGTAGACAAATCTACTCGTATTTTTCCTGTTGCAGGGAAGTCAGTTGGTTCTCATTAACCCAAACTATTGCTGCATTATTATAAAACATGCCTGTAATGGAAAGTTACATCAGGTTCTCAAAAGGTCTTGTTTTTCAAGGTTGTAAAACCACAGACTCCCAAATTTATCACATACTGTTGCAACATTTAATTTGTAGCAAAGGAAACAAATGAGTTCTTTGATTTTGAAGTTCAATAGAGATTGGTCACACACACTAGTTCACTGGTTGCAAAAGCTCTCCTTGCATAAATTCACTCACCGTCTTACAGCTCACCACTCTACACTTCAATTCACGGATGTTTTTCATTTTTTCTTCCATTTGCTCTTTCTTCACCAGTGGTTCAAAGTATTGCTCTTGGAGCTCCGCCTCTGCCTGTTGAAACATAAGGCAGCTCTCAATCCTGTTACCAGATCACATTTAATATTTCTGGATAGATTACCATGCTCGGAAGGAGCCATGAGGAAATAAACAATGAAATGGAGAAATTATGAAAATAAAAAGTCAACTGTAAAACTGAAGCACAAGAACATGGACACTTGTCTCACAGACAAAATGGAGTAGTAGTCAGACGACCCCTCCTGGATTGACAATACACACCTCCATCTGTTGAAGATAAAACTCATTAACCTCGTCTGAAACAGCTCTGGGGGAGAACCTATGGAAATTGAAAGGAGCAGAATTGCATATTGATGACTCCTATCTACATGAATAAACTAACAAAAGATTCTGTAGACAGGCTGACTAACAGCCCAAACCAAAATGAATAGCTGTCAAACAGCACTATTATAACAGAATGGACCCCATTCAGACATCAATAGATAGCCATGGTTCCATATCCTGGACCATTGTGTGCAGTCACACCAGGGGAGAGGGCCATGTAACACCTGACAGAGACTCAAATGTGCTGGATTTTTACCTTAAAAGGTAACCCTCTGGAGAGAGTTCGAGAGATCAAGCCAAGGCCATAGAAAGCCAGTCGTCCAGGCAGAGGCTAACAGAGAGATCCAGTTAAACAAAAGAACCCTGCTGAATAAGAACTGAACAACCACTACAGCATAAAAATTACAAATTGACCTTGAGACTCTCCATCTGTGAAGGTAAATCAAATTCACACCACCAACCGTGGGCTGAGTTTTACACAATAGAACTCTACAACACCTCAGCAAGTTCAAGACTGAAAACATCCAGGCCTGCACCTTTAAAAAAGACTTTCCTCCCGAGAAGATTCAACAGTATTCTGTAAACCATGAACTCTTATATCACCTTGGACTCTAATCGCATTCAACCCTTTTTTCTCTATCTATCCTCGTGTATGCATTGTGTGTGAATGCATGAGTGGGTGAAGGTTGCGACCATTTCGGGAATTGTTTAAAAATAGTTATCTTCATTTTGTTTACCTATGAGAAAGCCTGTCATTTGTCTGTTTACTTCACCCTAAAAACACACAATTTTTAACAAAACACGATTGCGGTCAGTTGGGAGGTGAAAAGTGGAAGCCACCCACACCACTTACCCCAACTGTGCATAACAATATACTTCCAAGCAAGATCACTGAGTCTCAAAGCTATAATAGAAACAGACATTATTAACAAATATGTTTAACAAAGTTAGTGCATATAAATGAGCCAATGCAAGGCTGGCTACAATTAATAAAGACCAAGAAATTACATGGAATTTACTCATTTAGACACGCTCTATTGCTTTGATGTTTTAAAATTCAACCTCCCCTTTCACTTACAGAAAGAATGAAATTGCATTTATATAGTGCCTTTCATGGCTACAGCACATCCTTAAATGCTTCACAGGCAGTAAACCTTTGAAGTAAAGAACTGTCACAACACAGGGATACACAGCAGCCATCTTATACGCCAGGTCCCACAAACAGCAATAAGATTAAATGATAAGATAGTCTGTTTTGATGGTTTGGTTGAGGCTAAATGTAAGCCAAGACACCAGAAGAACTCTCCCGCTCTTCTCTGAATAGCGGAAGGGAACCTTTACAGCCACCTCAAAGGGTAGATGCGATGTCAGTTTAATGCCTCATCTGAAAGATGGCACCTCAGTCAGTGCTGCAGTCATGTACAAGTGCCACCTGTAGCTCAGTTGGTAGCACTCTTGCTTCAGAGTCAGACGGTTCTGGGTTGAAGTCCTACTCCAGGATTTGAGCACAAAAATCAACGCTGATACTCCAGCGCAGCACTGAGGGAGTGGTGCACCATCAGAGGTACTGTCTTTTGGATGAGACGTTAAACCAAGGCTCCGTCTTCTCTCTCAAGTGGGCATAAAATATCCTACAGCACTATTTTGAAGGAGGGCAGGGGAGTTATCCCTGGCGTCCTGGCCAATATTTATCCCACAATCAACATTCCAAAACAAAAGATTATCTGGTCATTATCACATTGCTTTTTGTGGGAGCTTGCTGTGCGCAAATTGGCTGGCATGTTTCCTACAACAGTGACTACACCTCAAAAGTACTTCATTGGCTGAAAAGTGCTTTGAGATGTCCTGTGGTCGTGAAAGGCGCTATATAAATACAAGTCATTGAGATGTCAGCCTAGATTAGATGTTCAAGTCTGTGGAGTGGAGCTGGACAGACTTATGATCTTCTTAATCAGAGCACAGCATACTACCATTGAACCTAGGCAGACATATATACAAGATAAGGACTCATGGAGTTGGGGGTAATATATCAGCATGGATGGCAGATTGATTAATGTACAGGAAGCAGAGAGTAGGGATTTTTAGGTTGGCAGGCTGTAACTAGTAGAGTGCTGCAAAGATCAGTGTTAAGGTCTCAGCTATTTATAATCTATATCAATGACTTAGACAAAGAGACTGAGTGTAATGTATCTAAGTTTGCTGATGATACAAAGCCAGGTGGGAATGTAAGCTGTGAAGAGGATACAAAGAGGCTGCAAAGAGATATAGACAGGTTAAGTGAGGGGGTTACAAGGTGGAAGATGGAGTATAATGTGGGGAAGTGTGAGGCTATTCACTTTGTGGTAAGAATAGAAAATCAGAATATTTTTTAAAAGGAATGCAACTTCTAAATGTTGATAAAAGCAAAATACTGTGGATGCTGGAAATCTGAAATAAAAACAAGAAACGCTGGAAATACTCAGCAGGTCTGGCAACATCTGTGGAGAGAAGCAGAGTTAACGTTTCAGGTCAGTGACTCTTCTTCAGAATAAGGCGCGTCATGTATTAGAGTTTGAGTTTAAGTTTAATAAATTTCAAACTTTCTTCTTTAAACCTAAGAAAACTTGTTTGTGCTGGTTTCTTTGCCTTATAATTGGAAAGCCAATTCACCAAGGGGGAGTTAAAAACAGGGTGTGTTTAAAATTAAATCCTGTTACGGTAAGACCAGGTGAAGGCTGAAAGGGAACCCGAGACCTCTTTCTCACCAGGTTGTAACAAAGGCAATGGCATGTTTATCTTTATTGAAAGGGGATTGGAGTACATGGATAAGGATGCCTTGCTACTGTTCTACAGGGCTTTGGTGAGTTCTACAGGGTTTCGTGAGACCACACCTGGAGTACTGTCCACAGTTTCGGTCTCCATATTGAAGGTCTCCATGATTCTGAAGGGGCTTGACAGGGTTGACACTGAAAGGTTGTTTCCCCTCGCTGGGGAACCTAGAACATGAGGGCACATTCTCAGGATAAGGAATCGATCATTTAGGACTGAGATGAGGAGAAATTTCTTTACTGAGCGGGTTGTGAACCTTTGGAATTCTCTACCCCAGAGAGTTGTGCATGCTCCATTGTTGAACATATTTAAGACTGAGATGGTCGGATTTTTAGTCTCCAAGAGAACCAAGGGATCGGGCGTGAAAGCAGAGTTGAGGCAGAAGATCAGCCATAATTGTATTGAATGGTGCAGCAGGCTTGAGGGGCCGTATGGTTTACTCTTGCTCCTATTTCTTATGTTGACACTTCACACAAACGTAAATTGCCAAATTGAGATTGGGTGATAATACAGTACTGTGCAATCTCTGTCCTTCATCTATGGAACAAGGCCATAACTGTCTAATCAGGTTGCAAGCTTTTCTCAGACTCAATCTGGTTCTTAGGTTAATGCCTCAAAAGCATGCTAACCTGGCACCTCACTGTACAGTACAATGCAAGAATGGGCAAAGTGTGTGGATAGAGAAATATGACTTGGGCTTTGAAAGCAATGCAATTATGAAGTTGGGCATAAGGTGAACTAATCTGGAGCCCCGCACAGTCACTGACCTAGGCTACAGCTGAACTAATAGTGCTTTCTTGGTGTGTTGCAAAAATGCAGCAGGGTTTGGTAAAGTCCATAACTCTAAACAATGCATGGCACTTGGGCTTCGAAGATTTTAATAAAACCACACAATAGTTAAATCAACACCAGCAAAGTCACTACTCTCCATTTCATCTAAAAGGAGAAAGTTTTTGTAGCTTCAATTTTTGTTTTTCTAAAATAAAATTTATCAAGATGTTTTCATATTATCATTACTCAACATTTTTAATTTGAGACATAAACTGTTTTTCAAATCCAATGTGTTTATTCTGATAACATCAGAACTGACAAAACATCAATTAAAATTCTCCTCAGAGATATCTAAAAGTTGCTTTTTAAAAAATATTGAAATATCAGTATTAAAATGAAAACTAAACTCTGAACGAACTGCTGGAACCAGTAACCAGACTAATATAAATTCATAAAACTATGTAGATAAAGCTTACCAGGTCAAAGCTCTTTTAGCAGCTGTAAAATATTAATTGACTAAAATTCATACATGAAAATTCCATTCCTACTTAAAATGTAATGAACATTGAAGCCATTTTCTTTAGTCCCCACGGCAAATTCTGTTTCCTAGCCTCCGGTTCAATCCCTCTCCCTAGCAATGAGGTCGAACCAGACTGTTTGCAACCTTGGTGTCATATGTGACTCTGAGATGAGATTCCAATCAGATATCTGTGCCATCATTAAGACTGTCCATTTATACCTCCATAACATTGCCCAACTCTGCCCCGCTCATCTGCTATTGAAACCCTCATCCTTGCCCCCATTACCTCTAGATTTGAGTATTCCAACATACTCCTGACTGGACTCCAATATGCCCTGTAAAATTTAGTTATGTACAGCTCAATTTTTTTCAGGGCGTGATCCCTTTACATTTTTCTGCAAGGCCGCACATGCGTTATTTGTCACAGAACAATGCCTGTGTGGTACCCTTCAGTCTGATGCTTGGCCACACACCTGTGCAGCTTAGCGGGAACATTGCCAGCCTCCTATTTTCAACCCTCCGTAAACCTAAGGTCATTCAAGACTCTGCTGCCTGTGTCCTAACTCACACCAAGTCCCATTAACACATCACCCCTGTGCTCGCTGACCTACAGTGACTCCCGGTTAAACAATGTCTTGATTTTAAAATTCTCATTGTTGTTTTCAAATTCCTCCAGGACCTCATCTCTCCCTTTCTCTAATCTCCTCCAGCCCCACAACCCTCTGAGAAATTTGAATTCCTTCCATTCTGGTCTCTTGTGCATCCTGATTTTAATCATTTCGTCATTGGCTGCTGTACCTTCAGCTGCAAAGGACCTAAGCTCTGGAATTTGACCAAGTTTTTGGTCACCTGTCCTAATATCTCCTTATGTGGCTTGTGCCAAATTTTGTTTGACAGTTCTCCTGTGAAGTGCCTTGGGATTACATTAAAGGCGCTGTTTAAATATAAGCTGCCATTGTTGCTGTACTTCAGTTACTAAGGGAACAGAAATTCCTTCAACTCCCTAAGCTGTTGGAAACTTTTAAATCTATTCACTCTAGTTTTCTGTCATAAAGTCAGCAAGATTTTATTTTTTTAAGGTGTTAAGCTAAATATCACATTATTATAAAGTGATGCTGCAGTTTATAAATATTTTTGGATAGAAATAAGCATGACAGTGATTACAACTGAACTTTTCTTGATCCTTCACAAAATTGTCTACAACTACACATATTACAAGTAATAGCTTACAAAATACGTCATCTACCTTTCCTCCCTTGTTCTCATACTATTGCTCTCTTCTTATGGACTGATTTGAACTTTTGGTTTGTGAGATAGAAGCACCACAATGTTGACTGACAAACAGTAGGTGTGCACACTAGCAAAGGAGACGGGGAAAATAAATTTGCTCTATGCGCACATTTTATAGCCTGCAAAAAGTCTGTGTTAGGTTGTGTTTATGTGCCAGACTATAAACGTCTTGGAGCAAAAGCAAATATGATTAAGTTCCCAGTCTCTGTTGAATGGAACACAGACTGCCATTATATGATTAGTCAGTGCAGTTTCAACAGGAAAAACATGGCCTGAACGTAAACCACAACTGGCCTTATTCCATACTGTACAGTGCTGTAGTTAGACAGAAGACAGAGACTGACTGGTTGTACCTCTTGCACTGCGCCAATATGTCTCGATTTTGCATTCAGTATTTTCTGAAACTCTTCTGAGTCCAGGTACTCCAGCTGTGCACGGTGCTTCTTTAAAGTTGGTTCATCATTTCCTTCATCTGTAGAAACAGAATTTAAAATGATTAGACTAAAGGCTTGAGTGCTAAGAATCTTCATGGCAAATGTGCAAGAAGTTGAATAATTTTCCACTTTAAAAAAGCAGTATTATTTGTTCACCAGATTGATCAAGGATTACTTTATATGACCAATATATACTGAACTAGTCTGCCAATTAAATCCCCAAAGGTTTGGAATGGTTTCTGTGATGCAAGGCTGCCAACGTCAATGGATCGAGGCGTGAACAATGCTCAATTTCTTTTCAAATAGCTTTCTCCCTCATTCCCAATGATTATATAATTCACTGGCACTGCTTGCCACTACACATTCAGGCTTGGGCTAACACGTGGCAAGTAACATACGCGCCACAAAAGTGCCAGGCAAAGATCACCACCAACAAGTGAGAATCTAGCCATCTCCCTTTGACATTCAACTGCATTACCATCACTGAATCCCGCACCAGCGACATCCTGGAGATTACCATTCACTAGAAACTTAACTTAAGCAGCCATATAAATACTGTGGCTACAAGACCAGGCCAGAGACTGGGAATTCCAGAAAGTAACTCACCTCCTGGCTCCCTAAAGCCTGTCCATCTACAAGGCACAAGTCAGGAGTGTGATGGAATAATCTCCACTTGCCTGGATGAGTGCAGCTCCAACAACACTCAAGAAGCTCAACACCATCCAAGACAAAGCAGCCTGCTTGATTGGCACCCCATCCAGCACCTTAAACATTCATTTCCCCCCTCCACCGGCGCAGTAACATCAATGTGTACCATCTCCAAGATGCACTGCAGCAACTCACCAAGGCTCCTTCGACAGCACCTTCCAAACTCATGACCTCAACCACCTAGAAGTGCAAGGGCAGCAGATGCATGGGAACCCCACCACCTGCAAATTCCCCTCCAAGTCACACACCATCCTTACTTGGAACTTTATTGCCTTTCCTTCAAAATCCTGGAAATCCCTCTCCAACAGCACTGTGGGTATACCTATACGACATGGACTGTAGTGGTTCAAGATGGCTGCTCATCACCACTTTCTCAAGGGCAATAAATGCTGGCCTTGGGAGCAACGCTGACATATAAAAAATCCTCATAGTTAGGAATGCTTTGATTGGCTGCAAAGAAGTGCACAATGCCAGTTCACCAGTTCTTTAGTGGGACAGTGGGAGTGTGTGGTACAATAGATGGCTTTACTATCTGATATCTCAGACCATCAGTCCTTAAAATCTTCACACTCCGCTCTAACCACCTCTCTGCTCACCTCTACTCTGATGGCTGATTAATTGAGGCAAGAATATATACAGTTGATCAGCACTATCTATAATCATATGATTTGGAGGCCAATTAAATAATGCACTATGACAAACTTCCAACAGTACAGGTGTACAGTAGGGTGAAGAGATGGAATTTGAAAGCACAATGCTGCAATAAAAATAGCCCAACAAAGAGGATCTGATTTATTTCTGTGAAAAACAGGAAATCCAATTGCTATGGATACATTAAAAAACATAATTTCCACCACATGTTGGGAAGATGTTTCCCTTTTCAATTTGGAAGCTACATTAGATTCACTCAGAGTATGAGGAGGACACCAGTAAGAAGATTCAGATAAAAAGGGTGGATGTCAACAAACTACAGTTGGGCAAGCCCTGAAAACATAAATGTACACCAACTTAGAGATGCAAAATTAACTTCAGTATGAAGGTAAATGTTTATTTATTTTAGCACTGCTTTCACCAATACAGCATATGTTAGAGTGCTCAGCTCTTGCTTGGAGCAGAACTATTCTGTGATCTTCCAGTCGCAGCTACCTACAAGATGATGAATGCATAAATGGGTGGGCAAATAGCGAGTCCAAGCAAGGATAGTACTTCACCCATCTGTGAATATCATACCACTGGCCTCTTTAGGAAAAATAGAAGAGGACAGGAATTGTGATTAGTTGCTTTTATAAACACTTCTCCATTGCTGCACTTAGTATTGCATTAGCTTTTAGACAATAAATACACTCTGATCATTTCTACAATTAGCAGGATGCCTGAAGCCATGGAGCAAGGACTATTGTGGAGACCCTGCGACACTTGAATTTTAAAAACACATTGACCTGGTGGCAGAGATGGGAGATGGGAAAGCTCGATGACCCACTAGTTAGAGGGAACCCTTAAGTAATATTTACTTCAGTGGTTTGTTCCTTCAGTAAGAGTAGAGTGGTGTTGATGTGGCTCCGTACTTGAGGTTAGCAGTGTTATACATGCGGCATGCCACTATGGGTTCTCGCAAAACTGAAGTGGTATGGACATGGCCAAAAAAAACTAGAAGAGCCTCATTTATTTTCATTTTCTCTCTACCCCCAAAACACTGAATGAATTGAAAACAAATCAGTATTTCTTACTTCTATTATGTCCTTTCATGTTTTAATATTTACCACATTCCAACACATTTTTGGAGTACACAATGTACCCTGATATTTACATACAGATGCATATTGTATAAGAATATAAATTTGTTTTTCAGATTTATTTTGTTGATGTGTTGTTCAAAGCCAGAAGCAATGTCTGTAAGTTTGTTTCAATTAACATATAAGATAGTAACTAGATCTTTGGTATTTATTCAAATCACTAAATAAATACACAAGATTACCTAGTTTACACAATCTTTCTCAGCCTTTGAATGTAAAGCATTCTTCATATGTAGTAACAGAGTACTAATTTGCAATGCGTAGAATCACAAGGGTACCATTAATAGGTTTATGATGTTGCACAATGAGGCAGATAATTATAATGATGCAATAGGAACAATCCACAGTTTTTGTTTCTATAACTGTAAGGGCGGCACAGTGGTTAGCACTGCAGCCTCACAGCTCCAGCGACCCGGGTTCAATTCTGGGTACTGCCTGTGTGGAGTTTGCAAGTTCTCCCTGTGTCTGCGTGGGTTTCCTCCGGGTGCTCCGGTTTCCTCCCACGTGCCAAAGACTTGCTGGCTAATAGGTTAATTGGCCATTATAAATTGCCCCTAGTATAGGTAGGTGGTAGGGAAATATAGGGACAGATGGGGATGTGGTAGGAATATGGAATTAGTGTAAAATTAGTATAAATGGGTGGTTGATGGTCGGCACAGACTCGGTGGGCCGAAGGGCCTGTTTCAGTGCTGTAACTCTAAACTAAACTAAACTATATCCACACAAGATCTACAGCACGGGCTGAGATGGCTCTCAGATGGAGTTAATAACTTTTTAAAGAAAGTCTCTGACCAATAATAACCTTGTAACAAGTATTTGTTATTTTCTAAAATTCTTTGCCTGACAAGTATGTGGCTGATCAAACTTCTGATTTGACTAACAAAGCTTTGAACTACTGGCAGGGACAAGGATTCAGCAGGTTGCAGTCAATACAATAATGGTTAGGGAAAGTAATTTGACAAGGATTGTAAGGCAGCTCTTGCAGAATTGCTTATAACGGCAGGAGTTGTGAGGATACTTTTTCTTGGAATCCTAAGTTAGTGGCACTTTAATTTACTTGAGTGTCAGTGTTTGCTCTCTTTCAGTCTGTTTAATACACAAGGAAGCTTCCAGCTGATAAACTGCTTGTCTAATAACAGTTCATTGGTCCTTGATTACCAGAGAGATATGTAATATAAACTGACTAGACTACATTTATAAAGCACAGATGCTTTATCTAGTCAGGCCCAGTAACTCTTGTAAGCTGTTCCATCAAAAACACCCTGACAATTTCAAGAATGTTTTCTTCTAAAAAAAAAAGCTGGTTTAAAATAAACATTTAAAAGTTATAAAGTTAGAATGAAAATCTTGAATGTTGGAAAAGCATCAAGAGCCTATAAAAAAGAACTTTGTTACATTTTTCATTTTGAACTGGTGACTGTTTCAAAAGGAAATCAAAAAGTAGCTCATAGCAGGATAATGTCCAACAGACCCTGGATGTCCCTCAGCTGCAACTCACCATTTGGGGAAGAAAGATTTTTCTCTATACGCTCCAGCATCTTCACAGGCATCTCGCTCTTGTCGGGAAGTTTCCTCTTCATACTGTTGGGGTCCTGCTTTGCCAGAATTGCACCTTTTTTACGTAGTTTAATAATGGCTGCCATCTGGAAAAATTCACAGATCAGAATCCAGTGATATTTCTTTTTTATTATAGTAATTATAATGTAATTGAAAATTCAAAACAAGATTTGTAGCCAACTGTTTCCATTGGCAGATCGCGAAGCAGGTGACACAGATGTAAGATAGTTGAGGAAAGAACAGGGGATGGGGATCAATTTTTTTCCTCTTTTTTAAAAAGCGGTGCTTTATAGTGATTTGGAATGCACTGCATGAAAGGGTGGTGGAAGCAGACTCAATGGTACCTTTCAAACAGGAGTTAAATATATATTTGAAAAGAAAACATTTGTAGGACTATGGAAAAAGAGTGTAACTAATTGGATAGCTCTTAGAAAGCACAAACATGATGGGCCCAATGACCCTCTTCTATGCTATACGATTCTAGCTAATTTCAAGGTGGGGCCAACGGATAAGAGCTATTATTCTGCTTGCTCAAGTAGCTAATGACTCGCAATCGATCACAAGCTCACTAGCTTAAATTAAGATACTGGCCTTCAAATTTCACTCCTCCTTTCTTGAAGGCATCAATTTGCCTTGGGTATGATTTCATGCTCAAGTGCCATTCCTTCAGGTGTCAGCAGTCTTAGCGGAAGTAGGAGATCATCACAGTTAACCCAAATCCCATTCACCCTGTTGTACACACTGTGTCCAGAAAAAGTATTTGGCCAATTACACCTGGCCGAAATCAGCTAATTTAAATTAAACAGACCAGGGATTAAACTGGGGCCCATCCTGCTCTGTCTCAGTTTCAAAATAACAAATACTTTATCTGGGGAACCGCCAACGTTCAGACATTTTATTCTGACTAATATTTAACAAAAGTTACACAAATTAGTTTGCGAGATAAAACATTTTTGGACAGGAATAGAAAGGGGGAAAGAGAGAAAAAAAGACATTGGCTGGGATTTTATCCAGGTGACAGCAGTCTCGGCCACCAGCTAAAGCACCGTCGAGAACCCCGTGTCACCTCCTCTGGGGAAGGCCCACTGCAATACGTGCCAATTAGGCACAAGTGGACAGCGGTGGGTTTTCCCTGGGATTAAGGACCCCAGCAATGGATGTCATGCCTGCTGAGAGCTGCTGGCCAATCAGAGGCCTACAGCTCTTTAACTGAACAGCGTTACTATGGAAGCAGTGACCGCTGCTGGTACTGAACTCACTGGAGGTGCTGGACCCAGACCACAAATGAGTCAGGGAGGGAGGGGTTTCGCGGGGTGGGGGTCATGGAAGAATTTCCCCCACCCCTGGAGCTGGCAAGCAACCCACATGGGTTTACTTGGCATGCTACCCATGCAGCGACAGGCCCGCCAGCCACTGGGCTAATAGCGGCTGTTCATGGGATGTCCTGCCCTGGACTTAATTTGGGTGGTGGTTGGAATGAGGCAGGATCCCACCCCCCCCCCCCCCCCCCCGCCACCACCATCCCGTCCAATTATATGCTCACCCTGGGGAGAGCATAAAATTCTCCCCATTGTCTTAAATTACACTTCCAGTAAACCATTCATGTGTGGCATAGGATGATGGCGACAGAGGAGTGTGTAATCCAGATTACTTCTGAGAAAGAAAAATACTCTTCACAAAAACAGTAGATGGTAACTGTACTCTGATCTTTACTACCAATGAAAAACATGTTCAAAATTGTATTCATGCAACATGTTTGATATTGCATATGCTCAGAATTTCAAATGTGAACATTTTAAGGTCAATTAATTGAACTCAAATCACCATTTTCTAAATTGAAACTAGACTTAAAATCGTCAATCATTTTAAATAAAAAATATATATTTTTCATAAGTTATTACTGACAACAATTTTCAGCAACAAGATCTGTTTATTGCTGCATGTCAATAGTGGAGGAATATATATCTAAATATACAAGAATGGCAGAAATTACCTTTTTAGAATCTGCATTACGGCTCAGTTTTGGTGCTGAAGGCGGTGATGTATCGAAAAACAGGATATCATCCCCTTCAGCAAAGCCTCTGCCCAGTTTAGGTGACTGTGGCGTTCCTACTAATTTCTGCTCCTTGGGAAATTCTGCTCCAACCCTGGGTGATGAGTGAGAGGACAACCCTCCAGACCCAAATGTGAGACTGTTGCTCCCACTTGTACTCTGCATAAACCTGCAAGAAGAAATGCTATCACAGTATATCTAACAGCTAGCTGTGTTTGGGACAGTACAGTATTAGTTGTCTAATGCAATAATCCATCACAGTCACACTAAATAATAAAATTTCACTAAAAATAGCTATTTTGAATCCAAGATTGGTGTTATTCACTTGGATGTGTTGAAATTCTTGAATTTACTGTAAACTTATCATAAAGTTCCTACTTTTAATTTGATAGGCCTGCCTAATCCAGAGCAACAATCTAGTTACACAATAAATTAATAATTTATATTCCCGTCTGACCAATGACCTGACAACATTACCTTTTTTCTAACTCTTCTGCTCTCCTCTTACGCGTTTCCAACATTTTATGTTTTTGCTGCTTTAACAGGTCAGAAGCAGATATTGACAGGATGGAAGGACCTGCATTGTTACTTGGTTCCCCTGAAAAATCAAGTAGCAATGAATGGTCACTGGCCAATGTATGTACCAACTGTATAAAGTTTTCTGAATCTTACAGTGCAAATTATCCTCCATTGGTATAAACACATAAATTGAAGTACATATTTTAATAAAATTCACAGGTTATACCATTACCAAGACTCTGTTGCCCCTATCCTAACTCGCACCAAGTCCCGTTCACATTTCAGCCCTGAGCTTGCTGAGCTACACTGACTCCCGATTGAGCTACACCTTGATTTTTAAAATCTCGCAAGTTTTAATGCACAGTAAACATATGGAGCTGACTTTTACCAGCCCCTTGAAGTTGTGGGTCGTGGCAGGGGGCCCGTAAAATGCTGCATATTACCAGCTGCAGGAAGGTCTTGGTGCGGCGCCCCCCCCCCCCCCACCTCCCCCCTGCTGCGGCCAAGGAGCGGGGCCTTCATTTCCCTAGTAAAATTCATGCAAGTAAATGTTAATGAACTTAGCTGGACCGGGCAGCCATCCCATGGCGATATTAAGGGCACCGGCCGCAACTCGCGCGCCTTTGGAACTCCATATGGAGTTCTGAGGTGAGACACTGGTGGGGAGGGGTAGGACTGAAATTATCAGGGTGGGAGGGGTGAAGGAGCGGTCAAAACCGCTCTGATTGGTTGCGGGGATGGTGGGAAGGGGTTTAGGGTCAAAGGGAATAAAGTTCGGGAGAGGGAAAGGTTGTGAGTGAGAACTCAGTTTGTTTGGGGGGGGGGACAGGGCAAAAATTAACTGTTTATTCATTGGGGGGGGGGGGGGGTGGTGGGAGAGGAGATTGCAGGTGTGAAGAGGTTTTTATTTCAATTTTTAAACGAACCTGTCCCTTTAAACATTTAAATTGCTTCTGAGGGCTGAAGCCCTTTAAAAATGGCGCCGGCGCCTGTGTGGTAGCGTTCGGGTCGGGGTCGCTCTTCTGGGTCTGGCACTCGGGCTCGGCTCGGGTCAGGTTGGGCACAGTGACAGCCAGGATGTCAAGGCGGGAAACACGCCACACTGGTCTGCAGTGAGCTATTCCAACCAAGGTCGAGCACAACCTCTTTAATGTAATCAACTTTATTCCGGTGGTCAGTTGGGTGCGGGAAAAAATGAAAGGACTCGGGCCGGGTCGGCTGTGCTTCTGTCGGACCCGAGCAGGCCTTTACCATGAAAACTCAATTCCATGGGACAGAGGGGAGTCCACTTTCTTCTGCCTTTCACTATCGGAAATTAAATGGCACTCGTAGCGAAATGCAAAGTTTAAGTCTTTATACCATTCCCCTGTTTTACTGGATTATTGATAGCTGAACTTGTGAGACAAAAGTTTGATTAAAAGAATACAAGTGGCAAGCTGACCTTTCATAGGCGCCTTGTTTAGGTGTTTCGTGAGGTTACGAGCTCCAACTGAGCGCATTTCCATTAAATCCTTAAAATCTTCTGAGCAACCCATCAATACCTTCCCGTTTGCCAATGCTGAAATTACACACAAAATCTATTAGTGACTGGTGACAATTCAGATACATTACTTTCCATTTGGAACATTATAAAACACTTTAATGTTCAGTGTTATTTTAAGACTTCAAAAGAATAAAACAGTTCCTCAAACTCTTGTGCACTTCCCAATTTCAGTTTTTAAATGCCTAACCTGGCCTCCTAATCTACTTCTGCCCTTCACTGGACTTTGAAAATTGAGCTGATTAATAGACTGAGACTGAAATTTGCTTGCATTACAACTGTATTGTTAGCACAAAGCACTTTGGCTTCATCCAGCACCAGGTGTTGTGCAAATGTAATTTAAATCTGGAGGCAGTCTCAATGGACAGTGAATCAAAGAGGAGTGAAGGAAGATGGAATCCATTTTGCCCAACACTGAATGCATTCTCAGTCTCATTCCTAGTTTTATCTATCCTTTTATTATAGGCAACGCAACATATAAGCCTTGATTAAATCTGGGCTGGGATAATTTTGACTATGGTGGGTGATGAGTGTCATTCAGGGCAATGTCCTCGTACAAGTACAATGTGTTTTTTCCTTCTACCCCACCTCCCTTCCCCAATTGACTTACTGGGGTATAGGAACTGTAGTTACTTTCCTTAAGGAATATAGCACACTAATGTATAATACAAGCAATGATCAACATTATGCACTGCATCTTAAAAAATCTGATATATCCTGCAAACAGATTTTTCTGGCTAGAGAATTTAAAAAAAACCAAAATATTTGTTCTCAGAACACAGGTCACTTTGGAAAGGCTGCATTTATTATTCACTCCTAGTTGAGAAAAAGACTTGTATTTATACAGCGCTTTTCACGATCTCAGGACATCCCAAAGTACTATATAGCCAAAAAAGTACTTTTGAAGTGTAGTGTTACGACCAGGTGAGAAAGGTGTCTAGGGGTCCCTCTCAGACTTCACCTGGTCTTACCATAACAGGGTTTTATTTTTAAACACACTGTGTTAGCTCCCCTTTGGTGAATCCTTATTCACTGCTTTTCAATTATAAGGCAAAGAAACCAGCACAAACAAGTTTTCTTAGGCTTAAAGAAGAAAAGTTTAAATTTATTAAACTTAAACTCTAATTCGGTTGACACCTACGGATACACGACTCGCCCACACTAGAATGCATACGCGATACATACATGCAAATAGAGACAGAAAAGAGCAGAAGAAAAAAATAAAGTGAAAAGTTTCAGGCAATATCTGAAGAGTTTTTGTTATGGTTCGTCAAGCTCACTGTAGAGTCCTTGATTGTAGGTAGATTTTGCTTTTCGTTGGGGCCCAATATTATTCTTAAACCTTGTTCACTGTAGGAGACTTTTCTCTCTTAGGGTTCATGTGTCTTCAGTGGATTCAGAGGCTTGTGAGAAAGAGATGGGAGCAGACAGGAGAGATCTTCTCAGTCCAGGAGCAAACAGTCTTTCTGAGTTCAAACTGTTTGTACAATTCAGAAAACCCCAGTCACGTGACTAACTGGTCTGACCACGTCTTGGATTGTATCACCTTAGCAGTCTCTGGAATGCTCTTCTTGCACACAATACCTGGTGATCAAGGTCCATTGTGGGTTGAATATGTCAGGGAATGGTCCATTGTGGGTTGAATATGTCAGGGAATGGTCCTTTGTTCTTCCAATCACTGTCTGTTAATATGCAAATGTCTTTTTCAGTCACAGCTGATCTGTTTAACAAGTACTTCTTTCACACCAGTAACAGTTTAAAATCAATGTTCATGACAAAATTAATGTGCCTCATTCTTGGCAGGTGGGTGTCTAGCATGACATGTAGTACTGTTGTAATGTAGGAAACATGACAGCCAATTCACGCACAGCAACTCCCACAAACGGCAATGTGATAAGGACCAGATAATCTGTTTTTTTCGTGATGCTTATTAAGGGATAAATATAGGCCAGGACACCAGGGATAACTCCCCTACTCTTCTTCAAAATTGTGCCATGGGATCTTTTACGTCCACCTGTGAGTGCAGATGGAGCTTCAGTTTAACGCCTCATCTGAAAAATGACACCTCAGTTGCTCTGAAAAGGTGGTGCTGGACCGTCTCCTTGAACTGATGTACTCCTCTACTTGTAATGATGATTCTCCCATGAAGGAGTTAAGACATGGTGTTTCCAGAAGGCTGGTTTTGTTGCACAAAAGGAGATTATCTCCTCTTGGACAAAAAACACTTCCTGCAACTTATTTTCCATTCCTAAATCTGGGAAGTCTACATTAGGTTCCTGTCTTCTAAGAATACTCTGCCCCCTTTCTCCAAGAATGCTAAGCCCCTTTATAGTCCCTCTTTGCACCACAAAAAACAATTCTGTCTCACATTACCGATCTTCTTCTGAGTTTCTCGAACAATATCATCTGCTCCTTTCACCACCATGTGCGTCAGGGTCGTCTGAACACTTTTGTTAGGACCCGATGCTCTACTGAAAGCAAAAACAAAATCAACTGTAGACATTGTTGGTTATTAACGAGATTAAAGCTATAAAGAGCATTTATGACCTTAAATGGCACTTAATTTTGCACTCGTCAGCGACAGATTTTCTTTTATTTATCCATTTGTCGATGGACAAACCAAAAAGAAAAAGTAAAAAACAACTCATCTTTACCTATTGGTTTCAAGCTGACTCAGTTGCAGGCAGGAAACATTTACTGTTAAAAACTTAATGAAATGCTAATGGATGGCTCCCACAATGACCCAGTGGTAAACAAACCCCTCAGTGTGGTACAGACTAAAGAGGCCAGAGGGTCCCAGTTTTAATCCCTGTGCTGAGCTGAGGTAGCTGCTCAAAGCTAGAGAATCTTTTGGGACATCACATTTAGCCTCAATGCTCCTCGGCTGCGAAGAGTCCCCAGTATTCATTGCTATTCAGTGACACTTCGTACCGCACATTGACGTTCAGCTAAGCTACAATGGCTTCCAATATTGAACAGCCTAACAGTCACCATCAAGGCTCACACAAGGACAGCTGCTGCCTGCTGTGAAATCATGCATCATGGTCTTCAGCACAGAAAAACACCTTTCCTCAGCCTGATATTCACATGAAGAAGCTTAAAACTTGAGAAGTGAACCTCTGTAACACATACTACACACAGGGCATGTTCCTGTTTCACAACATGCAACAGAAGGAATCCTGATATCATCATTGTGTACATCATGGTTTAACTGCAAGAATAGAGCAACTGATCATTCATCTCATTTTCTGTTTAGGGGTTTATAAAATAATGAAAGGACTGGATACAGTCCAATTTGTTCAGTCATTTGAGATTGTAGAATTAGAGGGCATACGAACATACGAATTAGGAGCAGGTCACTCAGCCCCTCGAGCCTGCTCCACCATTCAACAAGATCATGGCTGATCTGATTGCAACCTCAACTCCACATTCCTGCCTACCCCCAATAACCTTTCACTCCCTTGCTTATCAAGAATCTACTAAAAATATTCAAAGACTCTGCTTCCACCGCCTTTTGAGGAAGCGAGTTCCAAAGATTCACGACTCTCTGAGAGAAAAAAATTCTCATGTCTTAAATGGGTGACCTCTTATTTTTAAACAGTGACCCCCAGTTCTAGATTCTCTCACAAGAGGAAACATCCTTTTCACATCCACCCTGTCAAGACCTCTTAGAATCTTATATGTTTCAATCTTCCTCTTCTAAACTACAGTGGATACAAGCCTAGCCTGTCCAATTGTTCCTCATAAGACAATGCGCCCATTCCAGGTATTAGTCTAGTAAACCGTCTCTGAACTGCTTCCAATGCATTTACATCCTTCTATAAATAAGGAGACCAGTACTGTACACTGTACTCCAGATGTGGTCTCACCAGTGTTCTGTGTAACTGAAGCATAACCTCTCTATACTTTTGCATTCAATTCCCCTTGCAATAAATGATAACATTGTATTAGCTTTCTTAATTACTTGCTGTACCTACATATTAACCTTTTGTGATTCATGCACTAGGACACCCAGACCCCTCTGCATCTCTCACCATTTAGATAATGCTTTTTTATTCTTCCTGCCAAAATGGACATTTTCACATTTTCCCACAATATACTCCATTGGCCAGATCTTTGCCCACTCACTTAACCTATCTATACCCCTTTGTAGCCTCCTTATGTCTTCTTCACAACTTACTCTCCTACCTAACTTTGTGTCATCAGCAAATTTAGCAACCATATCTTTGGTCCCTTCATCCAAGTCATTTATATAAATTGTAAAAACATTGAGGCCCCAGCACTGATCCCTTTTGGCACACCACTCGTTACATCTTGCCAACCAGAAAATGACACATTTATGCCTACTCTCTGTTTCCTGTTAGCTAGCCAACCTGGGATGAAGTCCATCAGGACCCGGGGACTTGTTAACCCGCAGCTCCAACAATTTGTTCAGTACCACTTCCCTGGTGATAGTAATTTTATTGAGTTCCTCCCTCCCTTCCATTTCCTGATTTACAGCTATTTCTGGGATGTTACTTGTATCCTGGTGAAGACCGATGCAAAATCTCTGTTCAATTCATCTGCCATCTCCTTACTTTCCCTTATTAATTCCCAAGACTCAGTTTCTATAGGACCGACGCTCACTTTGTTAACTCTTTTCTTTTTAAAATATCTATAGAAACTCTTACTACCTGCTTTTATATTTCTAGCCGGCTTTCTCCCATACTCTAGTTTTTCCCTCCTTATTACTCTTTTAGTCATTGTTTTTTTATATTCAGTCCAATCTTCTGACCTGCCACCCATCTTTGTGCAATTATATGCTTTTTCTTTAAGTTTGATACTGTCTTTAACTGTTTTATTTAACCACGGATGGTGGGCCCTCCCCTTGGAATTTTTTCTTCTTAGAATGTAAAATTAAAATTAGTAGGTATAGTATTCAGATAAATACTATGTTTTCCTTTCCTCTGAGTCATGGTCCCCGGAACAGACTAAATGTAATAAGTATGGATAGTCCACAATCCTTTAAAAGGAAACTCGTCAACTTTCTAACTGAAGAGGCCAGTTACAAAGGGTAAGCTGTCCGTTAGCGACAATTATGAGGACTTAATGAGGTTCAACGGTCTCCAGGAGAGTTTCCAATTGTCTTAGGAAGTGAGAGAAGAATTTCCCAGTTGTTCCTCCCGTGGCTGCAACAACACCTTGCATTTCTATAGCCCCTTTAACATAGTAGACCGTCCCAAGGTGCTTTGTAGGAGCATTATCAAACAGAACTTGACACCAAGTCAGATAAGAAAATATTGCATGCCTTTTCCGTATCTTTTTGTGGGGAAATGGCTGGTTTGAGGAGTGGTATTAATTGTGTAAATGGCCGTACAGCATCTTGATGGGACAGGCTTGATGCTCTTTTCTCACCCTTTTTTTTTTAATGTATGTGTTTTCGCCACTGCAAACTGAAAACATTGCAGCACCAGGGTCAAGGTTGTCACGAAGCGGCTGCAGGACATCCTTCTCGGGGAGGGTGAACAGCCAAAGGTCGTGGTTCACATTAGTACCAATGACACAGGTAGAAAGAGGGATGGATGAGGTCTTGAAAGCAAATTTTAGGGAGTTAGGAAGGAAATTAGAAAGCAGGACCTCCAAAGCAGTAATTTCAGGATTATTCCCAGTGCCGCGAGCTAGCGAGCATAGGAATAGGAGGATTGATCAATTGAACAAGTGGCTGGAGAATTGGTGTAGGAGAAAGTGCATCAGATTTCTGAGGCATTGGGACCAATTCTGGAGCAGGTGGGACCTGTACATGATAGTAGGGCTACACCTTAACAGGACTGGAATTAATACCCTCCCAGGGAGATTTACTACTGCTGTTGGGGAAGGTTTAAACTACCTATCAGGGGGAAGGGAACCTGAGGAGTAGCTCAAATTGGAAGGAAGTAAAGCTGATAACAGGAAGTAGAAAAGTAGCAAGTGACATTAGAAGGCAGGTGAAACAAAGGCGAGCATCAACTAGGCTTAGAATGCAGAATAATGTCAAGAAGACAAGGTTAAGCGCACTCTACCTGAATGCACGCAGCATTTGCAACAAGGTAGATGATTTAAAGGCCCAAATAGAGGTAAATGGGTATGATCTAATTGCCGTAACGGAAATGTGGCTACAGGGTGACCAAGACTGGGAACTGAATTTTCAAGCAAATTCGACATTTAGGAAGGAAAGGCATAAAGGAAAAGGAAGTGATGTTGCGCTGATAATAAAGGATGGGATCAGTACATTAGTAAGGGAGGATCGCAGATCAGAATAACAAAATGTGGAATCTGTTTGGATGGAGCTAAGAAACAGCAAGGGGCAGTAAACATTGGTAGGAGTTGTTTATAGGGCACCAAAGAGCAGTGGTAGTGTGGGGTATGGTATTAATCAGGAGATTAGAGAAGCATATAGTATGGGTAATACAGTAATCACGGGTGACTTCAATCTGCATATAGACTGGGTATACCTAATGAGCACTAATGCTGTGGAGGACGGGTTTCTGGAGTGTATTAGTGATGGTTTTCTAGAGCAGTATGTTGAGGAACCGACTACAGAACAGGCTATTTTAGATCTAGTTTTATTTAATGAGAAAGGGCTAATTAATAATCTTGTAAAAGAACCTTTCGGGATGAGAGACCAAAATATGATATAATTTTACATTATGTTTGAAAGTGAGGCACTTCAATCTGAAGCCAGGGTGTTAAATTTGAACAAAGGAAACTATGAAGGTACGAGGGGCAAATTGGCTGAGGTGGATTGGGAAAATACATTAAAAGGTATGACAGTACATAGTAAATGAATATTTTTTAAAGAAATATTACATAGTTTACAGCAACTATACATTCCTTCAAGGCACAAAAACCCCAAAATAAAGGCAGTCAACCGTGGATAACAAAGGAAGTTAAGGATTGTATAAGATTAAAAGAAAATGCCTATAATGTTGCCAGAAGTGGTAGTAAACCTGAGGATTGGGAGGATTTAGAATACCGTAAAGGAGGACGAAGAAACTGATAAAGAAAGAGAATAGAATATAAATGTAAGCTAGCAAAAAATATAAAAATGGACTGTAAAAGCTTCTACAGGTACATAAAAAGGAAACGTTTGGCTAAGACAAATGTGGGTCTATTACAGGCAGTCAGGAGAATTTATAATAGGGAATAGAGAAATGGCAGAGAAGCTAAATGCTTACTTTGTGTCTGTCTTCACTGAGGAAGATACAAGAAATGTCCCAGAATTAGAGGGACAAGGGATCAGGGTGAATGAGGAATTAAAGGAAATTAGTATTAGTAAGAAGGTTGTACTAGAGAAATTAATGGGGCTGAAGGTTGATCCCCAGGATCTGATATTCTACATCCCAGAGTGTTGAAAGAGATAGCTATGGAGATAATGGATGTATTGGTGATCATCTTCCAAAATTCTATAGTTTCTAGAGTGGTTCCTGCAGATTGGAGTGTCGCAAATGTCACCCCATTATTTAAGAAGGGAGGGAGAGAGAAAACAGGGAATTACAGACCTGTTAGCCTTACACCAATCATTGGGAAAATGCTAGAATCTATTCTAAAAGATGTGATAAATAGACACTTGGATAATAATGATCTGATTGGGTATAGTCAACATGGATTTATGAATGGAAATCATGCTTGGTGAACCTGTTGGAGTTTTTTGAGAATGTTGCTAACAGAATTGATAAAGGAGAGTTGGTGGACGTGGTATACTTGGATTTTCAGAAGGCTTCTGATAAAGACCCCCACAGGAGGTTCGTTAGCAAAATTAAAGCACATGGGATAGGAGGTAATATACTGGCATGGATTAAGGATTGGTTAAAGGCAGAAAGCAGAGAGTAGGAATAAACGGGTCATGCTTGCACTGGCAGACTGTGACTAGTGGGGTACCACAAGGATCAGTACTTAGGCCCCAGCTATTCACAATATATATCAATGATTTGGATGTGCCAAACGTCGTATTTTAAAGTTCGCAGATGAAACAAAACTAGATGGGAATGTGTGTTGTGAGGAAGATGCAAAGTGGCTTCAAGAGGATTTAGACAGACTGAGTGAGTGGGCAAGAACATGGCAGATGGAATATAAAGTGGAAAAATGTGAGGTTATCCACTTTGGTAGGAGGAACAAATGTGCAGAGTATTTCTTAAATGATAAGAGATTAGAAAGTGTAGATGTACAAAGGGACCTGGGTGTCGTTGTCAATAAGTCACTGAAAGCTAACATGCAGGTGCAGCAAGCAATTAGGAAGGCTAATGGTATGTTAGCCTTTATTGCAAGAGGATTTGAGTACAGGAGCAGTGAAGTCTTGCTTTAATTGTATAGAACCTTGGTTAGACTGCACCTGGAGTACTGTGTCCAGTTTTGGTCCCCTTACCTTAGGAAGGATATTATTGCCATAGAGGGAGTGCAACGAAGTTTCACCAGACTTGTTCCTGGGAAGGCAGAACTGTCCTATGAAGAGAGATTGGGGAAACTGGGTCTGTATTCTCTAGAGTTTTGAAGAAGAGAGGTGATTTCATTGAAACCTACAAAATACTGAAAGGGTAGATGCAGGTAAGATGTTTCCCCTGGTTGGGGAATCTAGAACCAGCAGACACAATTTCAAAATAAGGGGGAAGCCACTTAAGACAGAGATGAGGAGAAATTTCTTTATTCAGAGGGTTGTGAATCTTTGGAATTCTCTACCCCAGAGGGCTATGGAAGCTCAGTCATTGAGCATGTTTAAAGCAGAGATTGACAGATTTCTAAATACAAATTACATAAGGGGATATGAGGATAGTGTGGGGGAAAAGGCATTGTAGTAGATGATCAGCCATGATCATATTGAATGGCGGGGCAGGCTCGATGGGCTAAATGGCCTACTCCTGCTCCTATGTTCCAGGTAGCAGTAGATTCACCCTGTGTATGAAGAATAGCTCATGCTACATTAATCTAGTTTAATAATTTATCCAGGGAAAGATAAATCATAGTTCAAACAAATATTCCATTTAGTAATCAACAATACTGTGCTAAGTAGTTTCTTACACTGAGGCTGCATATGATGCTGATGACACTCCTCCATAGTGGAACCCTTGCTGGCAGAGCCTCTCTTTCAGACTGCCACCCTTGCCACGCATTTTATTTGGAACATGGCCAGAGAAGCTGGATTGCAAGTCAGCTCGCTTGGCACTAAGCTTTTTGTACTGGGCTTTGACATGGTACTCACAGTATTCACAGTCCATCTGAAAACAAAGGAGGAACATAAAAAGTTAGTGTAAAAAGGGGAAGTGCAAGCTTAGCATATTTCAATACCAGCTAATGATCCAATTAAAGTAATAGAGATGAAAATCTGCAACTAGAAATCGGGAACCAGCATTGCTTGTTTAAATTCCCTCATTCTAAGTCTGCTTCAAAATGCAGTCCTTGTGAAATCTGTAAATTCTAACAACCAACACGAAATAGAGGCATCCGTTGGCATAAGGTAAGGTCTAAAATACTTTCCCACTTTCAGTACAGGAAATACTAAACAGTTCCATTCATATCTTGCTTACGATTACCTTTCTTCCGACGAATGTAAATCCTTCCCCCTACTGTACACTAGATTTACAAAAGCTGAGTCAGTTCAACCCAACAACTAAGGATAAAAATCAAAACTTCTTCAGCTCAAATGAGTCAACAATCACAACTGTGAAAAGTTCCATTTTAAAAACAATAGACAAATTTATATCGTGCCTTTCACAACCATAGGATGTCCCAAGGTGCTCCACAGCAAATGAAGTACAAGTATTTAGTTACTGTTGTAATGTAGGAAGCACAGCAGCCAATTTGCGCACAGCAAGCTCCCACAAACAGCAATGTGACAATGACCAAATAATCTGTTTTTGCGATGTTGATTGAGGGATAAATATTGGCGAGGACACTTCCCTGCTCTTCAAAATAGTGCCATGGGATCTTTTACGCCACCTCACAGGGAAGACAGGGCCTTGGTTTAATGTCACATCTGAAAGATGGCACCTGCAATAATGCAGCACTCCCTCAGTACTGCACTGAAATGTTAAGCGTAGATTTTTGCGCTCAAGTGCTCGAGTGGGACTTGAACCCACAAACTTTAACTCAGGAGGTAAGAGTGCCACCAACCATGGCTGACACTTTAGGACAAGTTAGTATTTCATTAAAATGTATATGATTGTTTGCCAAATATAAACATAGAAAATATCCAACCATCGGCCCCATCTAGCATTAATATGTGTTTAAATGTTTTGCAATAGCATACTGTAACATGTTTACAAAAGAGGCAATTGCTGGCAATGATAAAGCACTACAAAATGACATTTATTCCTGAATTGCTACATGTCTAGTTTTAAAGCTAGCATATTTATTATTGAGACTTGCCCCTCCCTATTTCTGTAATCTCCTCCTGCCGTACAACCCTCCCAGATATCTGCACTCATCTAATTCTGGCTTCTTTTAATCGCTCCCCCTTTGGTGGCTGTGCTTTCAGTTGCCTAGACCCAAAGCTCAGGAATTCCCTCCCTACACTTCTTCGCCTCGCTACCTCGCTTTCCTCCTTTAAGACACTCCTTAAAAATCTACCTTTTGATCAAGCTTTTGGTTTTCTGCCCCAATATCTCCTTATGTGGCACAGTGTCACATTTTGTTTTATAATGCTCCTGTGAAGCACCTTGGGATGTTTTATTACATTAAAGCTTAAAGACTAAAGGTGTTTTATAAATATAAGCTGTTGTTGAGTGGAGGTGTTATGTAAATATACTGCCATTGATAACTGACTGAATGACAGGAATGGCCTTTGGAAAGTGGATACAAGAACTGAGAAAACTTGGTATCACATCATTGAGACCATAATAGTGCAATCGCAACCAATTCAATTTCAGATTAACTTCTTTTGCACTAGCTTTTCTAATCTATTGCCTGGACTGAGTTTTACTATACTGTAACATTCAAATTTTTCATTTTCAAAATCCTGATTAGAACTGTGGACTGCCTAGAGTAGTTATCCTATTTCCACACAAACAAATACACATTTATAAGTGCTCAAAAGTATAAATACATCAGATAAAACCAGTATTCAGATCCAGTCTTGCTAAATAATACTTTTGCTGTGCCTCTTACATGTGGGTAGGCAATTATAAGACTAGTCAAAAACACATAGAAGCATCAACAGTTCCTGTTGCAGCCCAGATTGTCACAAAAAGTACTACCTCCACCTATCTGGTTAACTTCAACTCAAATAAAATGAGTAACTACATCACTGGAACATTGCAAATTTCTTCCGCTCTTCACCACAGGTCCATTGGAATGAAAGACACTTTGATATAGAGACCAGAGAAACTACTCCAAATGAAAACTGGCTGTGTATTTAGGCATTAATGTAATTTATTGACCAGCCACTTTCTTTTGCTAAAAACGGACTCACCAAGTTTACTACATGGGTGCAGGGATCGCCATTCTTCTTTCTAGCTCGGCAGGTTCCCATGTCCAAGGCTTCACCCATGATCAGGATCTTCTGTGGGTGATCGACGGATAGAGAAACCTGCATCACAGAACAGGAATAGGTGAAGTAACTGAAGTATACTTGAGCTGCATAAATTATCACAGCCACTCACAAATTACTATGTTACTAAGCCCCCTGATGGCGTGACCAAACAAAATAATCTTACAGTCACAACAGAAATGGGGAAAATTCTACAAACTTAACGCCTGCAGTTCCCTTCAGTCCCATTGGTGTCACATTTAAAATATCAACACTGCTGTATACCTCTCAAACAAATACCAAAAGATAATGTCTCTTATAAAAAAAATCAGATTCAAAGGCTAAAATCTATAGCAAAAAGGCAGAATCTCCTAGCACACTAAGTTTATTTCACTGAGGAAATTTCTATTCACCTACCTTATCCGATCCATCCCTGGGTTTCATAGGATTGGCATTCAGTAGCCCAACAACTGTTCCTGTCTCTGTTTTCCAATGCTCTTTGTGGACATTCCCAAAGAGGAAGAGGGACAAATTCAAGTTGCTGCTACGCAGGTCACTTAAATTCCATATACTGAATGTTTTACCCTGTAACAATAGACATCCTAATTCAAATTTATTGAAAAAAATGAAACCTCAGGTCTATGGAAGCTAGTTACAAAGGCAAAAAATATATATTGGGTGGTGCAGTGGCTTAAATACTGGTCTATCACCTCAGGGACTGGTGCATGATCCTGTGTGAAGTCCAGCTTAGACAGTTTCAATTCAGTTCCTCCTGGGCATGAGTCCATACTACAAAACTAGCACCAACTGGTAATCTTAGCTGGACAGACTAGAGAAATTACAGTTATAGGAAACAGAAAAATCTCTCACTATTTCTAAGGATGAGATTCTAAGGTTGTGGCTAAGACACTCTGTAGCTGGCTGCACTATATCTGACCTGGGAGTGCTCAATGTTAAAAAGAAGAAAAAGATTTGCATGCCTTTCACGACCTTAAGACGTCCCAAAGCGCTTCAGAGATGGTGAAATACTTTTGAAGTGTAGTCACTGTGGCAATGTACAAAATGTGGCAGACAGCAAGCTCCCACAAATAGCAACGTGATAATGACCAGATAATCCGTTTTTAGCGATGCTCGTTGGGGAGAAATATTGGACAGAACACTGAAGAAAATTCCCTCTGCTCTTCTTCAAAACAGTGACATGGGATCTTTTACGTCCACCTGAGAGAACATCTGGAAGATGGCACCTCCAACAGTACAGCACTCCCACAGCACTGCACCGAGGCGCCAGACTAGATTATGTGAAGTCCCTGTTGACAATTGATGACAAAAGCAATTGATAGATACATGAAGAGGAGGATGACAGAGCCGTGGGGAGAGCAAGGCAATGGGGATAATTTTGAATTGCGAAGAGTTAACAGATAAAAAGGGCTGAATGGCTTCAGTCACTGCTCTAAACTTTTATGGTTTAAGTGAGGAAGGACTTGTAACTCATGAGCAAAAAGGTCATAAAAAAGATGTAAATACCTTCCTAAGTTGTAGAATAACTAGTTATTATCCCATTCCACACGACACCAAACTGAGATAACTGGTGCAAACAATACATTTTAAAACCTAGTTCTTTTTCCTTAACCAATTTCCCCCTCTCTATCCTTAAGTCAGTGGGGTGCACTTTCACAGGTGGCACTCACTCTTCAATATTCGGACAAATGACCATTATTTGCCTAATCATCACCTAACTTTGCCTTGCATCCATATCACTTTTGTCATTTAGTCACTCCTACCCTCTTCCCACCTTTTTGTTCATTTTCTGAACCCCCTCCCCACTCGACTTTTCCCTGGCTCTGTACTTGCTTAAACACTGTTCATCTTCCAGTTTTGATGAAAGGTCATCAACTTGTAACGTTAACTCCGTTTCTCTCGCCGCAGATGCCGGCTGACCTACTGAGTGTTTCCAGCATTTTCAATTTTAATTGACTATTATTTATGAGAACTATCAGAGTGAGCAGCTGCAAGCCATTCCACTGTGGGATAATTTGCAACCAAGCCCAACCCTAGCTTCGAGCACTGTTCACACGCACACATCCAGGAGTTGCCAGACAGTAGGTAAAAGTGATAACCTCAGCCGATTATCCCCTAATGCAGGGTGTTGAATCAAACTGTCGTGCTCTACTGCAGCTCGGGCTGAGATCAGTTAACTCAAGATTTTAATCTTTTAGATTTGGAGTTCCCTTCACTGATTAAGATTTAAACAGAAGAGTTATGCTTAATGAAATCAATCTACATTGATAATATGTAAGCAAATCACAGAAAGCTAGAAATATCTCCAAATACTGAATCATCAGATATTGCACATACATTGTTAGAGCTCTGTGGTGTAATTTTCCTGATGACGACGGCAAATGTAACCCAGTCTGTGTCCTCCAGTTTTTCATTTGCAAGTTTTGAACGCAACTGAGAAAGCCGAATCAATTTTCGGCCGTGCATCTTTCTCTCCATCTCCGTTGATGAAACTATAGGGTTTCTGGTGGGAGAAAAGCATTTTCAGTTTGACTGTAATTCTCAATGACTTGATTTATTTAATTGTAACATGTAAGTAAAGGTTACAATAACCAAGACTTTTTGATACATCACTAGAGACATTTGGAACCCCTTTTCTCCTTCAATTGGAATGGACACAGACATCTCCACAGTCAGCATCAATTTTGAATTGTGATCAATGTAATGATGGTGCATTTCTGCTGCTTTACTCTCCCTGCCAGCCTCCTTTCATTACGTCAACTACACATCAGTACTAATTTGTTGAATGTAAAGTTAAGTGAAATGTTGAGGATGTGAAAACGCACTGTATAAATGCAAGCTCTTTCTTTTAGTGGATAGTGCTCCATCTAGTGACTATGTGAAGGACTGGCAAAACACATTTAATAAACAAAACTAACAATCCAAATTAACACTCAATCTTCTAGATTGGGAAGTAAAACAGAAAATACTGGAAACACTCAGCTGGTCAGTCAGAACCTGTGGAGAACAGATGCTGACTCAGTGGCTGCATGTTTCCAGCATTTTCTGTTTTTGTTTCAGATGTCCAGTATCTGCTGATTTTTCTTTTTAGATGGGTTGTTCAACCCAAAACCCCTAAAGTGATTGGGTCATTTCAAGTTTTCTACAATGGAAGTTCTATTATTTGCATTCTAATTGTCCAACTTCCCAATTAGCCACCAAGTTTTCACCAGATAAAGCTTTGTGCCAGATGTCGCCTTGGACCATTCTCCCCTATCTGACATAATTCAAGCAGCTCAAAACTAAAATTCAATTCAGATTATTTATATTGTACTTGTGTTTATTTTAACACCCAAGTTATTGTTGGACCACGCAGGTAAGAACAACAGTGGGGCACTTTCAAATCATCAGATTACAGCAGATTATAGGAGTTCCACAATAATGATAAAATTGGATATCTGCTTTACAGAGCAATATTTTTGTAATAGGGGCTTTCCTTTAAAAGAAGAATTGTCTGTTTTCTCTCAGATCAGTTAGTGTACTTACTCTCCCCACAACCCTCCTTAGATGAGGTGCCACTCCCTTGATGGCTCACAAAGAGGCATGCTTCTGGGAATCATTCACCCTCAAAAACCCGGAGATGCTGCTGTCAGTTATTTAACTCATTGAGCTTGCAGGGTAATCTACTACAGTATGCACCAGTGCCTAAATTAGTGAGTGAGGATATGAAACTTAAAGGCCAAAATGTGGATTTTAATACTCACAGAGACATTCAGGATTATTCACTAATTGCCCTCTTAAATTAATTGTGGAAAGAATTGCTTTTAATTGCAAGAAAAGATTTGTATTTTAAGATTCCATTGCACTTTACTCTTAAAAGCGCACACAGGCAATAAAAATGTTGGAAAAAATAGGTAAACAATCCAAGTATATTAGCTATATTGTCAGGTTACCACAAAACACATAGAGTCAAACATAACTAGCTAAGAAACTGGAGTAATTTTTCAGCAGCAGAGAAACCTAATTGAAGAAATACTGATATTTAATATTTCAAAAAAGAAACACATTGTACAGAATCAATTATTGTACCTCAGCCTCAAGCCAGAGAATTTATCCACAGTTATGTCAGAACTCGCAACCCTCGAGGTTCCCGGCTGTTCATGATCTCTTGCCATTGCAGGAAGTTTCTGATGTATTGTACTAGGTTTGTTGCTGGTTTTCAGAGGCTGAAGTAGCTGCCTACTTCCAGTTTGTGTAGGGGTGGGACTTTTTCTCTCTGTCCAAGTGACTAAAACAAAAATACATTTCACAAAATGCAATTATACTGGTCTCCTGCTATTAAACAGATAAAACAGTAACACAACATATATTACTTCTGAAGTGAACTGCTCAAGTCTCAAAGGCATCCACTCTTTCCAATCGTAACTTTGACAGTGAGGGTTCAGCACCCCCTCCACCACAACAGGGTTTCTTGTACTGGAGTTTCCCCTTCAAGAGGGCGTGTGCCCCTCTCACCACCTCAACAGAATTTGCTTCTACCCTCAAAAGGCTCTTTATCCACCCTCATCAAGAGGGTCTCTCTCACTCTGTCCCTCCTCTGACCAAAATAGACTGCCCCTCTCTCTCAGTTTTCCACAGGTTTGCAAGAAGTTCTTGCTTTCTCTTTTTCCCCTTCCCAAAAAGAGATACATGTTTTTGATCTCTATTTCATAGGCTGCAGCATGGCTGAAATATAGACCTAGATTTTTTCCAGGGGACAGGTGCATCAATGGAGTGAAGACTAACTACATTACCTGATTGCATTTAAATGACATGTTACATTTTTATATTGGACAATCCTAAGTATTATACTTGTATTGCACGAAATAGTATCTGTACAACAGATGAAATGTTAAATGCACAGTTATGCAGTAAACATCAAATACTATAGTGAATACTCCATATACCATTTATTACATACAATACTGTACTGAACAGGTCTATGCAGTACAACACTAAACATTATATATAGCACTATATTAAACAGTACTATACAAATTCATATCTATATGAATAGATATTCCTATCCTGAGTGGTGTGAAACAGGGCTGTGTTCTCGCACCCACACTTTTTGGGATTTTCTTCTCCCTGCTGCTTTCACATGCGTTCAAATCCTCTGAAGAAGGAATTTTCCTCCACACAAGATCAGGGGGCAGGTTGTTCAACCTTGCCCGTCTAAGAGCGAAGTCCAAAGTACGGAAAGTCCTCATCAGAGAACTCCTCTTTGCTGACGATGCTGCTTTAACATCTCACACTGAAGAATGCCTGCAGAGTCTCATCGACAGGTTTGCGTCTGCCTGCAATGAATTTGGCCTAACCATCAGCCTCAAGAAAACGAACATCATGGGGCAGGATGTCAGAAATGCTCCATCCATCAATATTGGCGACCACGCTCTGGAAGTGGTTCAAGAGTTCACCTACCTAGGCTCAACTATCACCAGTAACCTGTCTCTAGATGCAGAAATCAACAAGCGCATGGGTAAGGCTTCCACTGCTATGTCCAGACTGGCCAACAGAGTGTGGGAAAATGGCGCACTGACACGGAACACAAAAGTCCGAGTGTATCAGGCCTGTGTCCTCAGTACCTTGCTCTACGGCAGCGAGGCCTGGACAACGTATGCCAGCCAAGAGCGACGTCTCAATTCATTCCATCTTCGCTGCCTTCGGAGAATACTTGGCATCAGGTGGCAGGACTATATCTCCAACACAGAAGTCCTTGAAGCGGCCAACACCCCCAGCTTATACACACTACTGAGTCAGCGGCGCTTGAGATGGCTTGGCCATGTGAGCCGCATGGAAGATGGCAGGATCCCCAAAGACACATTGTACAGCGAGCTCGCCACTGGTATCAGACCCACCGGCCGTCCATGTCTCCGTTATAAAGACGTCTGCAAACGCGACATGAAATCGTGTGACATTGATCACAAGTCGTGGGAGTCAGTTGCCAGCATTCGCCAGAGCTGGCGGGCAGCCATAAAGACAGGGCTAAATTGTGGCGAGTCGAAGAGACTTAGTAGTTGGCAGGAAAAAAGACAGAGGCGCAAGGGGAGAGCCAACTGTGCAACAGCCCCAACAAACAAATTTCTCTGCAGCACCTGTGGAAGAGCCTGTCACTCCAGAATTGGCCTTTATAGCCACTCCAGGCGCTGCTTCACAAACCACTGACCACCTCCAGGCGCGTATCCATTGTCTCTCGAGATAAGGAGGCCCAAAAGAAAGATATTAAACAGTACTATACAAATTCATATCTATATGGCGATATGCTGAAGCTACTTAGACTACTATACTAAATACGTCCATAGATACTAAGGTCATTACTATAAATGAAGTACTACACCATGATATAGACAGACGATAAACATATACAGCACCTCGCTGCAGTATTAATACAACAGTACACTGAAGTTTCCATACAACAGTGCCTATTATACAGTATTACATATTGCGTAACGTATGTGCAATTTATTTAATTTTAACACAGCAATATATTTTACTAAATTAAGAAACACATCAGCTATGGTAACCAATGATGTGATTAACTGGAGAACAATCACAGTCCTGCAGTTTGTACATTTGTGCCCAATTCTATTTCATTGCCTAACTTTGCCTTCAATCAAAAGGCTGTTTTTTGTGATTAACACACAAAGCTCCCCAACCACTGGCCCCACTACTCATCATCTAATAGTCTGTTCATGAGAATCGAAAGCAACAATTTATATATGTTGGATACATTTGGAGCTGCAATTCTAGGTTTAAAAGAAAATTATCTGCTGAGACTTCAATAGTAAGCTTCTGAAATGTTTGAGGAAATAATAACTTCACAAAAACAACTAAATAGATCAAAGAGGAACTGAAGGGAAACGGCTGTAGTGTTACACAGGTATTAGAAATTACCCAGCCTTCCTATTTCACTGTTGTTAATCACAGTAAATTGCTTTTCCAATGTGCAAATATTTCCAAATGGTTCCAAAATGACTTAATTTACCAATTAATAACAATGAGTAAAAGTTATTACTGCCTCAACTATATACCAAATTTTGAATAACTAGTAATTTAGTAACTACTTTTCATCTTAAAAAGATCTCTACAACCTGTATTTTGTTCCTTGAAAAACAATGCAAAAATTAAGCCAAAACACTTCACTTTTTCAGAAGGTTTCCAGAGCCAAGCAAGTGCCCAGATACCTCTTCAGTCATTTTTATTTTGGTGTTATTATGCCTCAGTTTGGGTTGTTGGTAAAATGTACAAAATATGCTATATCATGAACGAAGAAAATGGCAAATTGATAACTTTATTCTGGTCTTCATTAGGTTTTGTTCAAACATATTGTTATGACCAGGTAAGAAAGGGGTCTAGGCCTCCCAGCCTTCACCTGGTCTTTCTGTAACAGGGTTTAATTTTAAAAACACTGTTTTTAGCTCCTGCTTGGTGAATCCTTGTTCACCGCTTTCCAATTATAAGGCAAAGAAATCGGCCAAACAGGTTTTCTTAGGTTTAAAGAAGGTTGAACTTTATTAAACTTAAAACTCTAATTCGGTTAATGCCTACGGATACACGACACGCCCACGCTAGCATGCAGACATGATAAACATACATGCAGATAGAGACAGAAAAGAGAAGAATAAAATGGAAAAGTCTGAGGCACTATCTGAAGATGGTTTTGGTTACTGTTCTTCGAGCTCGCTGTGGAGTCCTTGATTGTAGGCAGGTCTTGCTTTTTTGTTGGGGCCCAGTATTCTTCTTAAACCTTGTTTGATGTAGGAGACTTTTCTCTCTTGGAGTTCACGTGTCTTCAATGGATTTGGAGTTCCGTGAGAAAGAGATGGGAGCAGACAGGAGAGGTCTTCTCAGTCCAGGGGCAAACAGTCTCTCACCCAAACTGTTTGCGCAATTCAAAAAAACTCAGGTTGCCCAGCAGGTTAGTCATGTGACTACCTGGTTTGACCATGTCTGTTTGTGGATTCGGCCATCTTAGCAGTCATCCTGGAATGTGAGCTTCCTCACCTTCAATGTCTGGTGATCAAAGTCCATCGTGGGTTGAATGAGTCAGAGAATGGTCCTTTGTCTCCACAAGCACTGTCTGTTAATATGTAAATGTTTTTTTTTCAGCCACAGCTGATCTGTTTAACAAGTCATTTCCTCACTCCAGCAACAGTTTAAAATCAATGTTCATATGACAAAATTAATATGCCTCATTCTTGGCAGGTGGACGTCTGCATGACAATATGTAGACCTCTGCTGCTGAGAGCATTAAGAGAAACAGTTTAAATGGTGTAATAAATGCTTGCACAAAACCTTGACAAAAGCCCATTTGGAAACTGTGTTTGGTTTCAAGTCCCTCACAGAGTGGGTGAAAAAGAGGCTATGAAAAAGCTTCAGAGGAGGAGAGCCATAAGAATGATTCTAGCTTAAAATACCTTAAATGCAGAGAGGCTTTGGAGTTGCACAGATTTAGGAGGTGATTTGATAAATTTATATAAAATAGTTAAAGAACTGTTCTCATTAACTGATGGGACAAGGGCTAGGGGACATAGATTGAAGGTTTTGGGCAAGAGATGCAAGGGAATGTGAGGAAGAACCTTTTTACGCAGCAAGTGGTAATGACCTGGAACTTGCTGCACACGAGGGTGGTGAAAGCGGAGACAACCAATGATTTCAAAAGGAAACTGGCTGGGCACTTGAAGGAAATAAACTTGCAGGACTACAGGGATCGAGCAGGAGAGTGGGACTGACTGGATTGCTCCACGGAGAACTGGCATGGACCCAATGGGCCGAATGGCCTCCTTATATGTCGCATTGGACTCTCTGACTAGATTGCGTTCCTATTAATAGATCTCAATTTACTACACTGGAGTACTACTTTAATACAGGGAGTCATGGATATCATTTACACAAGGGGCAGCGGCTGCATGCTAGGTGCTTCTTTGCTTCTCAATGGATAACAGACCTTTGGAATAAGATATGACTCATGCTAACTCTCTGCAAACCTTCAAAAAAGAGAGTTGGACCAGATCTTGGCTTGGGAGCACCTTATAAAAGGTAAGTGAAATACAAGGCAATATTCGCATGGTCAATGTGGCCTCCTGAACCAGTTTTCAACAGTCTAAGCAGAGTTGGAGAGTTTTCCAGATTTTTCACCTCTAATTGGCCGTAGGATTTTAATCAGGTTTTACTTCTCTCAGGCAATTACAAAGCTGCTGGTGGTTAGGGGCTGTCTAATCATAAAGCTTCACATATCACCACTACACAGGGCAGGCCTGATGGCCTTTTCCTGCCTGCCATTTCCGCATGTTTGTATATAAATACATTTTAATATGCAAAAAGCATTGGATCAATTACCTGCTGTTAGATTTGTAGATTCCTGGGCCTTGCGTGACTTGGTTTTCAATAGGCCATTTTTAGGACTTAAAGAGGGCATACACAGAGCTTCCTGAAAAGACGTGCTTTCCCTTATATTTTGTGGAGTACAAAAAGCTTTACCTGTTGAAAACATAACAGTTAAAAAAGTCTATTACTGGGACTGTGAGGGAAGTTACAAGAACAAGGCCATTGAGAGACCACGGTATTCCTGACTAGAGTCCAGATAAGCAGTCCTCCGCGAACAATTTCACAGCCGATTACATGCACAAATGCAGATTATACACATGCACTCTGTCACAATGCCTATTATTCCAACATTAGTATATTGGTATGATGGGTTAATTCAGTGATCATTCCTGCCGATACATGAACTGATTCTGATTTGGAGTGAAACTACTGCATCATCTAAACTATCAGGTCAAAGTCCGATTTCAGAAAATGTTGATTTTGCTGCAACCTCTAAATCACAGTATAAACTAAGCATGAACTTTATAATAAGTCATGAGGGCTATAGAATTGATCTTTCTAAATGCCTAACAATACTAGGTGGCTATGCATAAAAAGCTCATAATCAAACTAGACCAGTAAGTTTTTCTGCCAGCCATATAAACCCACTTGAAGGCTGCCCCGTTCCTATCATTAGGCTTATATTTACAGTACAAACTGTGTAACACACCACATCCTAATACCTGGCAGGTAATTTCAAGTCTCCAGCTCAAAGGTACCGTAAAATATTACCAAAAAGACAAGTCTGAAGTCTTATCTTCAAAGATACTACAGTAAAGTTAAACTGCATCTCTGGGGCGTATACCAACTTCTGTAAACTGGATTCTGAACAGCTCCTTCTGGAATAAAGGTACATCAGGTGTCCAGAACCCGAAACACCTTCAGCACCATTTTGCTCATAGTCATGCTCCCTTTACAGGGACCACTTAATAAATCGCAGTGAATTTCCTCAGCAAGTCCCCTGGCACCCACAAATTAATCCATACCTGGTGTTTTCAGCTTGCTTTCGGGTGAGCTTTTCCCAGAACCGACGATGGATTTCGGACTATCTGTAACCTTTGTTAACTGCCTCTGTAACTTTTCCATCTGTTCCTTCATCCGTTCCAATTCCACTATGAAAAAAAGATACTTAGGGAGGCAGCAAGTCTCTAACCATATAAATTTAAATAGTATTCCATCTGCAATGATTTTGTATTTATGATTCATCTTCTCTGTCCACTGAATGCTAAACAATTCCGATAAAGAAAAAGAAGAATGTTCTTTTTATCCACTGAAAAGCTTTCCCAATTCCTCACCAGCGACAGAAAGTAATTGTAACTTCACAAATCTTAAACATGACACAGGCTTGCAATCATCCATGTATGTTGGATATTTCTTTGCATATATTCAAGAAACCCAGAAGTTTTCACAAAGCCCATTTGCTCCTATTCATTCCTTCACAACACATTCCACAAGTCCGGCAGCTGCACTTTTTTCTTCATATTGATATTGAAAATATTCATTGGCACAAGAAATCGGTGTGCTCACAATCATTTAAATCAGGCAATAAACTGCAAAATATTGCTAGGTTTCATGTTGGACAAATAAATACAATATTAATGCATTTATACAAAATGTTAAGTTAAAACATTTTGGTCAGATTGGGTTATAACGGCTTCAAAAATTGTGCCAGGAAAGATAATATATTTTCAGGATATATATTATTTCCATTTAACATCTAATGGTACAAAACAATTCAGTAGAAACCATGAAATGGTACAGACTGGAACATTTTTCAAAGATGCAAGTAACCTGATATAACGTGTCAGCTACGATTCACTAGTTAGCACTCGCACCTCTCGACCTCTAAGGTTGTGGGTTCAAGTCCCACTCCGGAGACTTGAGCACAAAATTACAGGACTAGATTACTCAGTCAGGTGCAAATGAAAGAAGGGGATATGAGGATAGTGTGGGGAAAAAGGCATTGAAGTGGAAGATCAGCCATGATTATATTGAATGGCGGGGCAGGCTTGATGGGCTGAATGGCCTACTCCTGCTCCTATGTTCCTAAAAGTAGGCTGACACTCCAGTGCAGTAATGAGAGAGTGCTGCACTGTTGGAGGTGTCATCTTTCAGATGAGACATTAAACGGAGGTCCTGCCTGTCCTCTCAGACTCCATGGCACTATTTCAAAGAAGAGCAGGGGAGTTCTCTCCAGTCTCCAGGTTAATATTAATCCTTCAGTCAACATCATAAAATCAGATTATCTGGTCATTACCACATTGCTGTTTGCGGAGCTTGCCGTGCACAAATTTGCTGTGTTTCCTACAACAGCGGCTACACATCAAAAATATTGATTGTAAAATGCTTTGGAATGACCTGAGGTTGTGAAAGTTGCAATAGAAATGCATGTCTTTCTTGATCTCATGGTTTGTAGTGTTAGCTGACCTCTTTGTTGTATTTCTTGTAATAAGCTCCAACCAAGGTTTAGCAGACTGATTCCTGGGATGGTGGGACTGACGTATGAGGAGAGATTGTCGGTTAGAATTATATTCGCTGGAGTTCAGAAGAGTGAGGGGCGATCTCATAGAAACCTATAAAATTCTAACAGGACTTGACAGGGTAGATGCAGGAAGGATATTCCCGATGGTGGGGGAGTCCAGAACCAGGGGTCATAGTCTAAGGATACAGGGTAAACCTTTCAGGACTGAGATGAGGAGAAATTTCTTCACCCAGAGAGTGGTAAGCCTGTGGAATTCGCTACCACAGAAAGCATTTGAGGCCAAAACATTGTATGTTTTCAAGAAGGAGTTAGATATAGCTCTTGGATCCAAAGGGATCAAAGGGTATGGGGAGAAAGCAGGAACAGGCTACTGAGTTGGATGATCAGCCATGATCATAATGAATGGCGGAGCAGGCTCGATGGGCCGAATGGCCTACTCCTGCTCCTATTTATTATGTTTTTATACATTATCTTATACGATTAAAGGAGAAATTTGTCCAATACCATTAATTTTGTTGAACTGAAGATTATAGCACCTCTATTTTTGCCTTAAAGAGTCTCTGGCATCATGCTTGGGCATCCTCTGTCCCCTTAATTCACTCCTATCCCTGCATGTCTTCCTCTGATTCAGCACCTTACATTGGAAGACACTGCCCATTAGCCCAAGTGGTGATCTAATGTCTGACATTATGTGGAATTATTAGCTTGTCAATGTGGTTATAGCTGACAGTAGAGAAAATTGCAAATTATTGTATTTGCCTTGCCACAGTTCTTCAGTAAGCCAGAAACAAGAGGAAGACCATGAAAGAAAGTTGCTCACTAGTTAAAAATGCACCAGTATGTTTGATACAGAATTAGGCACTTTAGCTAGTGGGTGTAAGAGATTATTCCTCAATCAGGAGCTCTCAATGAGGACTTGAACTCATGGAGCACCAGTCAGGATACCAAATGGCCCACTGCCCCTTATTTTCCCATCCAGTTGTCCTTCCAAATGCCCTTCCTCAGCACCTGACTGGGTAATCCAAGGCTGTCTGTGAAAGAGGAGGGGATTTTCTATGCTTTGTGTATTAGTCTATGCATAGCATATAAAAATTGCCCTTCTAAATGAACAAGAATATATACTATTTCTGTGAAAGCTGTAGATGGAAAACAGATTTTGCAGCACATTAATTGTGAAATACCTTCTAATTCGAGTTTTGATTTTTCTGACTTCTGATCAGAAATGAGCGACAGTTGGTCAGTTTTCTCTACTGCATTTGTTTTACTCTCCTCCTCCTCTTCCTCCTCCATCAAGTCATCCACATCCTCAAAGAGAGCATTGATTTCCTTAGCCTGGACATCATCCTCTTCATCTCCAGAAAACAACTCATCCCACTCATCGGCCTCATCAAGTGATCTCTGCTCCTCACTGTGTTCACCCTGAGAAAGTCCTCCAGCTGCCACAATCTCTTCCTCCTCATTCTCATCCAAAAGGGATGCCAACAAATCCAGGTCATCAGTACCTGCCACCAATAAACACATCACATGAATCAGAGCACAGCTGCATCTCTACTTTTAAAAGTAATCCTGCTTAAAATGATATTTTGCAGTAAAATTTTAGAAATGCAATGTATTTTTAAAAAGTGCTAAATCATTTCAATACTAGAATGCAATTAAATGGAATGCCCTTACCTTCCATGGTATAACAATATGATTAACAAGGCTTCAGAAAACGGTGTCACACACTGAAAATTAAAAGAAGATTGTACCATTAACATTGAAAACAATAAACTATACTATTCTATAGCCACTACATTCTTCATTTAGAAGGGCAATATTTATATGCTATGCATAGATTAATACATAAAGTGCAGAAAATCCCCTCCTCTGAGCAAACACACACACACACAAAGATCTGAAGTATTAAAGATACATTGGCCTTGGAGGGGGTGCTCCACCCGCTCTCTCTGTATATTTATTGATGATTTTATATTCGATTCTCCCCCCGCTCTCTCTGTATATTTATTGATGATTTTATATTGGATTCTCCCCCCGCTCTCTCTGTATATTTATTGATGATTTTATATTGGATTCTCCCCCCGCTCTCTCTGTATATTTATTGATGATTTTATATTGGATTCTCCCCCCCGCTCTCTCTGTATATTTATTGATGATTTTATATTGGATTCTCCCCCCGCTCTCTCTGTATATTTATTGATGATTTTATATTGGATTCTCCCCCCGCTCTCTCTGTATATTTATTGATGATTTTATATTGGATTCTCCCCCCGCTCTCTCTGTATATTTATTGATGATTTTATATTGGATTCTCCCCCCGCTCTCTCTGTATATTTATTGATGATTTTATATTGGATTCTCCCCCCGCTCTCTCTGTATATTTATTGATGATTTTATATTGGATTCTCCCCCCCGCTCTCTCTGTATATTTATTGATGATTTTATATTGGATTCTCCCCCCGCTCTCTCTGTATATTTATTGATGATTTTATATTGGATTCTCCCCCCCGCTCTCTCTGTATATTTATTGATGATTTTATATTGGATTCTCCCCCCCGCTCTCTCTGTATATTTATTGATGATTTTATATTGGATTCTCCCCCCGCTCTCTCTGTATATTTATTGATGATTTTATATTGGATTCTCCCCCCGCTCTCTCTGTATATTTATTGATGATTTTATATTGGATTCTCCCCCCCGCTCTCTCTGTATATTTATTGATGATTTTATATTGGATTCTCCCCCCCGCTCTCTCTGTATATTTATTGATGATTTTATATTGGATTCTCCCCCCGCTCTCTCTGTATATTTATTGATGATTTTATATTGGATTCTCCCCCCGCTCTCTCTGTATATTTATTGATGATTTTATATTGGATTCTCCCCCCGCTCTCTCTGTATATTTATTGATGATTTTATATTGGATTCTCCCCCCGCTCTCTCTGTATATTTATTGATGATTTTATATTGGATTCTCCCCCCGCTCTCTCTGTATATTTATTGATGATTTTATATTGGATTCTCCCCCCGCTCTCTCTGTATATTTATTGATGATTTTATATTGGATTCTCCCCCCGCTCTCTCTGTATATTTATTGATGATTTTATATTGGATTCTCCCCCCGCTCTCTCTGTATATTTATTGATGATTTTATATTGGATTCTCCCCCCGCTCTCTCTGTATATTTATTGATGATTTTATATTGGATTCTCCCCCCGCTCTCTCTGTATATTTATTGATGATTTTATATTGGATTCTCCCCCCGCTCTCTCTGTATATTTATTGATGATTTTATATTGGATTCTCCCCCCGCTCTCTCTGTATATTTATTGATGATTTTATATTGGATTCTCCCCCCGCTCTCTCTGTATATTTATTGATGATTTTATATTGGATTCTCCCCCCGCTCTCTCTGTATATTTATTGATGATTTTATATTGGATTCTCCCCCCGCTCTCTCTGTATATTTATTGATGATTTTATATTGGATTCTCCCCCCGCTCTCTCTGTATATTTATTGATGATTTTATATTGGATTCTCCCCCCGCTCTCTCTGTATATTTATTGATGATTTTATATTGGATTCTCCCCCCGCTCTCTCTGTATATTTATTGATGATTTTATATTGGATTCTCCCCCCGCTCTCTCTGTATATTTATTGATGATTTTATATTGGATTCTCCCCCCGCTCTCTCTGTATATTTATTGATGATTTTATATTGGATTCTCCCCCCGCTCTCTCTGTATATTTATTGATGATTTTATATTGGATTCTCCCCCCGCTCTCTCTGTATATTTATTGATGATTTTATATTGGATTCTCCCCCCGCTCTCTCTGTATATTTATTGATGATTTTATATTGGATTCTCCCCCCGCTCTCTCTGTATATTTATTGATGATTTTATATTGGATTCTCCCCCCGCTCTCTCTGTATATTTATTGATGATTTTATATTGGATTCTCCCCCCGCTCTCTCTGTATATTTATTGATGATTTTATATTGGATTCTCCCCCCGCTCTCTCTGTATATTTATTGATGATTTTATATTGGATTCTCCCCCCGCTCTCTCTGTATATTTATTGATGATTTTATATTGGATTCTCCCCCCGCTCTCTCTGTATATTTATTGATGATTTTATATTGGATTCTCCCCCCGCTCTCTCTGTATATTTATTGATGATTTTATATTGGATTCTCCCCCCGCTCTCTCTGTATATTTATTGATGATTTTATATTGGATTCTCCCCCCGCTCTCTCTGTATATTTATTGATGATTTTATATTGGATTCTCCCCCCGCTCTCTCTGTATATTTATTGATGATTTTATATTGGATTCTCCCCCCGCTCTCTCTGTATATTTATTGATGATTTTATATTGGATTCTCCCCCCGCTCTCTCTGTATATTTATTGATGATTTTATATTGGATTCTCCCCCCGCTCTCTCTGTATATTTATTGATGATTTTATATTGGATTCTCCCCCCGCTCTCTCTGTATATTTATTGATGATTTTATATTGGATTCTCCCCCCGCTCTCTCTGTATATTTATTGATGATTTTATATTGGATACTCCCCCCGCTCTCTCTGTATATTTATTGATGATTTTATATTGGATTCTCCCCCCGCTCTCTCTGTATATTTATTGATGATTTTATATTGGATTCTCCCCCCGCTCTCTCTGTATATTTATTGATGATTTTATATTGGATTCTCCCCCCGCTCTCTCTGTATATTTATTGATGATTTTATATTGGATTCTCCTCCCGCTCTCTCTGTATATTTATTGATGATTTTATATTGGATTCTCCCCCCGCTCTCTCTGTATATTTATTGATGATTTTATATTGGATTCTCCCCCCGCTCTCTCTGTATATTTATTGATGATTTTATATTCGATTCTCCCCCCGCTCTCTGTATATTTATTGATGATTTTATATTGGATTCTCCCCCCGCTCTCTCTGTATATTTATTGATGATTTTATATTGGATTCTCCCCCCGCTCTCTCTGTATATTTATTGATGATTTTATATTGGATTCTCCCCCCGCTCTCTCTGTATATTTATTGATGATTTTATATTGGATTCTCCCCCCGCTCTCTCTGTATATTTATTGATGATTTTATATTGGATTCTCCCCCCGCTCTCTGTATATTTATTGATGATTTTATATTGGATTCTCCCCCCGCTCTCTCTGTATATTTATTGATGATTTTATATTGGATTCTCCCCCCGCTCTCTCTGTATATTTATTGATGATTTTATATTGGATTCTCCCCCCGCTCTCTCTGTATATTTATTGATGATTTTATATTGGATTCTCCCCCCGCTCTCTCTGTATATTTATTGATGATTTTATATTGGATTCTCCCCCCGCTCTCTCTGTATATTTATTGATGATTTTATATTGGATTCTCCCCCCGCTCTCTCTGTATATTTATTGATGATTTTATATTGGATTCTCCCCCCGCTCTCTCTGTATATTTATTGATGATTTTATATTGGATTCTCCCCCCGCTCTCTGTATATTTATTGATGATTTTATATTGGATTCTCCCCCCGCTCTCTCTGTATATTTATTGATGATTTTATATTGGATTCTCCCCCCGCTCTCTCTGTATATTTATTGATGATTTTATATTGGATTCTCCCCCCGCTCTCTGTATATTTATTGATGATTTTATATTGGATTCTCCCCCCGCTCTCTCTGTATATTTATTGATGATTTTATATTGGATTCTCCCCCCGCTCTCTGTATATTTATTGATGATTTTATATTGGATTCTCCCCCCGCTCTCTCTGTATATTTATTGATGATTTTATATTGGATTCTCCCCCCGCGCTCTCTGTATATTTATTGATGATTTTATATTGGATTCTCCCCCCGCGCTCTCTGTATATTTATTGATGATTTTATATTGGATTCTCCCCCCCGCTCTCTCTGTATATTTATTGATGATTTTATATTGGATTCTCCCCCCGCTCTCTCTGTATATTTATTGATGATTTTATATTGGATTCTCCCCCCGCTCTCTGTATATTTATTGATGATTTTATATTGGATTCTCCCCCCGCTCTCTCTGTATATTTATTGATGATTTTATATTGGATTCTCCCCCCGCTCTCTGTATATTTATTGATGATTTTATATTGGATTCTCCCCCCCGCTCTCTCTGTATATTTATTGATGATTTTATATTGGATTCTCCCCCCGCTCTCTCTGTATATTTATTGATGATTTTATATTGGATTCTCCCCCCGCTCTCTCTGTATATTTATTGATGATTTTATATTGGATTCTCCCCCCGCTCTCTCTGTATATTTATTGATGATTTTATATTGGATTCTCCCCCCGCTCTCTCTGTATATTTATTGATGATTTTATATTTGATTCTCCCCCCGCTCTCTCTGTATATTTATTGATGATTTTATATTATATTCTCGCTATTTATTCTTTTATATTTTTGTTCCTCACCTGTTTTTTGCTCCTCTTCAAACTGCCGCCAAGCTCCAGGCCCCCGCGCCACCTCCTGGCCTATTGACCCTGTCCTTCGCACTTGCCTGTTCGGAATTCCGGGCTGCAAGCTGCTGGTTCCCAATAAAACTCACAGATCTGGCAGTAAAAAAACCATCCATCACCCGCTGCAATCTTTCCCTTTTGCTTCACTCCCGACACCCAATTATCCGGCAAATGGTAGGACAGCTGAAGGGTCCTTTGGGCGCTGTCAGTCGCAGCCATCAAACTGGAATCCCGGACAACGCGCGGCAGAATCAGAGTCAGCAGTGCAACCCAAGCTGCAAATGCATTGTATGGAGCCAACTGCACCAGTGCAGGCTCTGCTGCATATACAATACACTGTATAGGGCCAACTGCACTAGTGTAGTCCCGGCTGCACCAGTGCAGCCAATGCTGCACATAGAACACATTGCAAAGAGCCAACTGCACCAGTGCAGCCCCAGCTGCATATACATTGCATTGAGCCAGCGGAACCAGTGCAGCCCATACTGCATATACAATACATTGCACAGAGCCAGCGGCACCAGTGCAACCCCAGAGGCAGATACCGTACATTGCCTACAGCCAGCTGTGGCAGTGTAGCCCATGCTGCGTAGTCAATACATTACACATGGCCAGCTGCACCAGTGCAGACAATGCTGCATATACAATACATTGCATATGACCCGCTGCACCAGTGCAACCCCAGCTGCATATACAATGCATTGCATAGAGCAGCTCCACCAATGCAGCCCATGCTGCATCTTCAATACATTGCACACAACCAGATGCACCTGTGCAGCCCCATGCTGCATGTACAATGCATTGCGCACAGTCTTAATGACGGGAAGTCCTGACCTGAAACGTTAACTGTTTCTCTCTCCACAGATACTGCCACACCCGCTAAGTATTTTTAGCGTTTTCTGTTCTTATTCCACATATTTATTGGGTTTTCAATCTGTGTCACCTTTCCTCATGTTGACAGCTTTACATCAAATATACATGTTTGTATTTGTAAAACAGGAACATACCTGGACTTGCACCTGAAGTGCTGTAACCTGCAAGGCTACAGACCAGTTGCTGGAAGGTGGGATTAGATTGGACAGCTAGCTTTTTCAGCCAGCGCAGACACGATGGACTGAATGGCCTCCTTCTGTGCCGTAACTTTCTATGGCTTTTATGGTTTTATACCTGTCACCGGAACCTTCAACATATCAATGGAACTTTGTTGCCTGGGGACCACTAGCCTTCGAAAAGTCAGATAAAACGAACATTATTTGTTCACAGGAAATAAATAACTCTTTATTGTTGCATTTCATAAACAAATTATGTTTCTAAAACAAAAATATGCTGGAAATCTGAAGCAAAAAATGCTGGAAACATTAAGTCGCTAAGTCAACACTTTTGGACAAAGGTTAGAAGCATGTTTTGTATTCCAGGAACTCTCTTTGGCTTCCTTGTCTCGAGAGACAATGGATAAGCACCTGGAGGTGGTCAGTGGTTTGTGGAGCAGCGCCTGGAGTAGCTATAAGGGCCAATATTAGAATGACAGGCTCTTCCACAGGTGCTGCAGTAGAAATTGTTTGTCGGTGCTGTTACACAGCTGGCTCTCCTCTTGCGCTTTTGTCTTTTTTCCTGCCAACTGCTAAGTCTCTTCAACTCGCCACACTTTAGCCCCGCCAGCGATTGCTGGCAACTGACTCCCACGACTTGTGATCAATGTCACAGGACTTCATGTCGCGTTTGCAGACGTCTTTAAAGTGGAACTAAATTCCAGGAACTAAATTTCCCTAAAAACACCCCAATTGGGTGTTAATTTCTTTCTTCTTCTTCTTGTTGCCATTCCTCTGCAGTCCATGAGAAAACCATCACAGGATAAAGGACTGATACCAGACTTTCATTTTGTTGTGAGCAACCTCAACTTCTGTATCATTCCAAAAAGCAGCAACAAGACTTCAAGAATCCAAATTTTTTTAATTTAATTTTTTCATAGGATGTGAGCATCACTGGCAAGGCCAGCATTTATTGCCCGTCCCTAATTGCCCTCGAGAAAGCGGTGGGTGAGTTGCCTTCTTGAACCACTGCTGTCCATTTGGTGTAGGTACACCCAATGTTGTTAAGGAGAGAGTTCCAGGTTCTTGACCCATCGACAGTGAAGGAATGGCGATATATATTTCAAAGTCAGGATGGTATGCAGCTTGAAGGGGAACTTGCAGGTGGTGATGTTTCCTTGTGTCAGTGATGTGGATCTGGAAGTACAAATACACAAATCACTGAAAGTAGTGACACAGGTTAACAAAGCCATACAAAAGCAAACCAAGAATGAGGGTATAATTCTATTGGGATATCGAGTGTTCACTGGCTTGATTAATCTGGGTTTGATTGTATTAGTTTTTTCACTGATCAGTGTTCACTATGCTTGATTGCTTAAGTCTAGAATTGATGAAACTGAAACTGAGACAGGCTGAAAGGTTCTAGTAAATACAAGCGTGTTCTGAAAGACATTGGACTGAAATATTGTAAGTACTGAGATATTTGAGTACTGTAAATAAATCTGTTGGTTTAGAACTAGTGTCAGATCTGCATTGTTCTGAGATAAATCATTGACCGGAAACGTTAACTCTGCTTCTCTTTCCACAGATGCTGCCAGACCTGCTGAGTGGTTCCAGCATTTCTTGTTTTTATTATGTATGGAACCTTGGTTGAACCACACCTGGAGTACTGTGTACAATTCTGGTTGCCATACTGTAAAAAAAAAAGGGTACAGCAAGTGTGTAAAAGAGGATGAGAGAGTGGATGAACAGGCTGAGTCTCTTTTCTCTTGGAGAGAAACTGAGGGGTGGGCAAATAGAGCTCTTTAAAGGTTTTGACGAAGTAGGCACAGAGGTTTCCAATTGTGGTGAAGAGCAAAACTAGAGGCCATCAACATAAAATAATCACAAAAAAAATCAATTGGGAATTCAGAAGTAACTTCTTTATCCAGAAAGTTGTGAGAATATGGAATTCGCTACCACTTGGAGTGGTTGAAACAAATAGTATAGAATTATTTAAAGGGAAACTAAATAAGTATGAGAAGGGAATAGAGCATTATACTGAGTTATATGAGGAAAGACGGGAGGAGGCTTGAGTGGAGTATAAACTGGTGTTTCTGTGCTGCGTATCCTGTTATCTACTGTAACAATGAGCTTTTAGCTTCCAACTGTTTTCTTTTACTTCCCAGCTTGTGTGGCTTAGATCAATGATTTTCCATTTTGAAAATGAGACATTGGGGAAAAAATGTCACCAACCAGATTCCTGTGGAGCCCCTGAACCTGAAACCCTGGCTTACATTACACTCCTGCTAAACCTCAGAGGTTCACAGAATCTATCAGCCACTGGATGGGCAGTTCATGACCATGTATCTGGCTCAAGAATCCAGACTCTGGAAAAGACCATTCCATTGTGTTTTAGCTGGTCCCAACTTTGCACAAAAATCAGTGTTCCATGGTACATTCAAAATATCCTACCTACCCAAATCAATGTGAGCAGCTTGCCATTGTAAGATCTAGAACCTTACTTATAATTTGTTTTTGGACCAGTCAATAAGGATTCAGCAAGGAGCCACCTAATGTAGTGGTATCAGGATGATTTATTAAGGCTAAAAGCAATACTTAACAAATCCAAAGCAGTCGATATACTAGTCCAGATGGCCTTTACTCTCCACTGGCTCTAGTGGCACTGACGGTTCATGACTCCTCTTCTTTTTATCTCTCCCTTTATCTTCTTCAAATCTGTGCACTGGACCTCTCCAGGTCTATCCTTTTATTCTTTGTAGCTGGTGGCTCCTCTTGTGCACTGATTGGTTGGTTCATACATATCAGTTTCGATTGGTCCTGCCATTTCATTTGTCAGTACCTCCATTTGTACATTAATCATGAGCACATGTGCAAAACAACACGCACAAACAATGCATTATAACCTTGAGGTCCAGTCGATCATACATTTCCGCCGAGACTCATCTTGCTTTTCTGTTACATTTTGATCACAAATTGTTACATAGCTTTCGATATCTGTTCTTTTCCTTGTGATTACCAAAGTAATCACAAAATAATTCTGGTTGACTCAAACTGTATAGGCAGCATTTTTACTAGTAAGATACATGGCTAAAGTTAACTCTTCATTTACCAAAATCTTATACAAAATATTTACACACATACATGAAAATACATAAAATTCATAATAAAAGTATAAAAAGGCCAGTAACAAATGACAGAATCCACATTTCTTACACCATGTTGTCATGCTAGGCTCCCACCTGCCAAGAATAAGGCACATTAATTTTGTCATGAACATTGATTTTAAACTGGAGTTAAGAAAGGACTTGTTAAACAGATCAGCTGTGGCTGGAAAATACATTTGCATATTAACAGTGTTTGTGGAAGGACAAAGCAGCCATTCCCTGACACATTTAACCCACAATGGACTTTTGATCACCAGACGTTGAAGGTGGGCGAGCTCGCATTCCAGGTTGACTGTGAAGATGGCCGAATACACAAAAGGACATGGTCAAACCAGGTAGTCACATGACTAACCTGCTTGGGTAACATGAGTTTTTTGAATCTGTACAAACAGTTTGGGCAGAAAGTCTGATTGTTCCTGGACTGAGAAGATCTCTCTCCTGTCTGCTCCCATCTCTTTCTCACAAGCTTCTGAATCCACTGAAGACACATGAATCCCAAGAGAGAAAAGTCTCTTACAGCAAACAGGGTTTAAGAATAATGGGCCCCAATGAAAAGCAAGATCTACCTACAATCAAGGACTCTACAGTGAGCTTGAAGAACTGACAACTCTTCAGATATTGCCTCAAACCTTTCCACTTTATTTTTTCTTCTGCTGTTTTCTGTCTCTATTTCCATGTATATATCGCATATGCATACTAGCATGGGCGTGTCGTGTAAACGTAGACGTCAACCAAATTAGAGTTTAAGTTTAATAAATTTCAACTTTTCTTCTTTAAACCTAAGAAAGCCTGTTTGTGTTGGTTTCTTTGCCTTATAATTGGAAAGCAGTGAACAAGGATTCACCAAAGGGGGAGCTAAAAATACGGTGTGTTTAAAATTAAAACCTGTTACAGCAAGACCAGGTGAAGGCTGAAAGGGAACCCTAGACCCCTTTCTCACCTGGTTGTAACAATGTTGAGAACTTGACATGAACCTGACTCCTTAATAGTGCAATGAAAAACAAGGCCAACTTACTTACAGAAAAGTTAATATAAAGCACGGAGAGTATAACAATCTCAGGTAATAAAGATATGAAGTGTTCAACTATTCAAACAGAACAGGTAGAAGAGAAAAGGAAGAATATTCAAAATTGTAGGAGAGAGATGAGGAACAGGAATGAGAAGTCCAGGAAAACAATGGCCCCAGAGAAAGAATGTTCCACGACCACATTGGACTGAATTTTATTAGTGCGCCACACATTGCGGCGGCGGGCTGTGAACTCTGCAGCCTTCCGCCACGGAATTGCTGCCGCTTAGCCCACGCGGTATTTTGCGCGGGGGCTCATTTAAATCAAGGGGGCGGAGCGGCCACACCCTCTACGTCAGAGGCCGGCCGCTCCGTCCTCGGCAAAGGCATCCGGCGCCACCGCGCAGGCACCATTTTCAAAGGGCTTCATGCCCTTTGGACTCATTAAAATTTTTAAAGCGAAAGAATGCTGAATAAAGATCAACATTTACTCACATTTTCAATTCCCTCTCCCACACCCCCAATGAGCAACAAATATGTAAATTGCTCTCTCCCTCTAGAAAAAACTTTTTTCAGGTCCCGAACTTTCCCTCCCAAAACTTCATTACCTATAACCCTCAACTCCTTCCCACCATCCCCACAGCCAATCAGAAGTGTTTTTTCCTTCTCCCCCCGCCCTGAAATTTTAGTTCTCCCCATCCCTACCAATGTCTCGCCTCGGAACTCCGAATGGAGTCCCAAAGACATGCAAGGTGCAGCTGGTGGCTGTAAAATCGGCGCGGGATGGCCGCTGGGACCAGGCAAGTTTATTTGCATTTTGTTTTCATTCATTTCAATTTGTAAATTAAGGCCCTGCTCCAAATGGCCGGGCCGCGGCAGGGCCTTCTCGGTGTTGGGGGTCATGTCAGGCCGCCCCGCCACAACCTTCGACATTGAGGGGCTGGTAAAATTCAGCCCATCATGTACCCCATTTTCTTTTTCCCCTTTAAAAAAAAAATCTCATTTGGGTCCGCCTTCCATTCCGACTTTCTTGGATCAGCTGCTGTAATAGTCAGTGAAGTCTTAACTTTTGAGCTTTATTTGTTTTTTTGAATAAGTGTATGGGTGATGCATGATGTATAAATGCACACCCACTGCAATTCTTTTCTCTATTCCTATTTCTTTAAAAATATTTCATAAAGTTGGCCAAGCACACTACTTTTTTTTGAAATTCTCAGTAAACTGGGCCTGATTAGCTCACGTTTGTCCAAGTGCTTAGTAATTTTTTAAAAAACTGCTCCCCCCGCTCTTCTGCATCCAGTCTCCTCTTCGGTCAATCTACAAGTCTGACGACAGTAGTTATGAACATAGGATGAAACCTTTGTCTAGTTTCTATTAATTCCCTTGGGTGACATGACAACCACCAGAAAATTCACCTGTGTGGGTCTGGGACCCACTTCTAACATTGATGAAGAAGGTGGTTCCGAAGAAGGGTCACTGACCCGAAACGTTAACTCTGCTTCTCTTTCCACAGATGCTGCCAGACCTGCTGAGTGATTCCAGCATTTCTTGTTTTTGTTTCTAACATTGATCATTGCTTGTACAATGTATTGGAGAAAGCCTGCTTGCTTCATTGTAGGAACTTCAATAACAAACCACAATTTGAAACATTCAAAATAAGTATTTATTTTAATTCTCAAACCAAACTTCAACAGACAATTATTTTTCAGATTTAAACTGCTCCCATCAGTAGATTTTAACACAGTAAATAAAGTGTCTAATTATATTACAAAAGCAAAATACCTTGGATGCTGGAAACCTCTTTCCTCAGATGTTGCCTAACCTCCCGAGTGTTTCCTGAATTTTCTGTTTTTGTGTCTAATTATCATGTTGTATTTTATAGATGAAACCAATTCCTCATTTCATATCTACTTAATTTCAGGTCACTTCAATTCTTAGTGCAACAATTGAATAAGCGAGAGGATGTTAGCTCGACTAAAATTAAGTAATTTTTGCAAACAAAAAGTCCTGACAACATTTTAACTACAATCTTTAAAACAAGCCTTAACTCAATTGCCAAATATTACTCAAACTTTATTCTTAGTTTTTTTCCCTCTATGATACATTATTAGCGCAGCTGCTTTGCTGGCTTTCTCCGATATTGCTCTGAAAATAGCCACCTCGGGGAGCCCAGGAGGACCCATAGGATGACTCCTGCTTAGACTTTTCCTTTTTCTCTTCCTTTGGGCCGTCACTCAGCTCTAATTACAATGAGGTGCTCATGAAGGAGAGCTGAAAAACGGGCAGTTTGGTACAAACTCTCACCCTGCTCTGGTGTGGCATAACATGCCATGTATTTGTGCTCTAAATGACTCGTTTGGAAGGGTAGGGGTGGATGGGACAAAAACTGTTGATAACACCTTTAATAATTCCTTAACAGAGGATAATGCCCTGAGAGTAGATTTTGCTGCACCCAACAGAATATTTAACACTGTCCATCATACTAGCTGTTCCTTTAGCAATTTTACCAGTATTACATTTGCATTTTCCACATCAGCCACGTTTACAGAGAATTTTGAGCCATAGGGTTGTTAACTGGAATCTGGATAACAACTGCCTAAGCTACTTTTTGCTTGGGGCCACCCAAACAGGCTTCCCCGAGAGGAATGCTCATCTCTTCATGATGTTAGACTTATATCCAGAAATGAATGTCAGTAATATAACCCAGTGCAACACTCAATTGATTGAGATAGTAACCATTTCAATTGTTAAATTTTTGATAAATTAATTCAAGTGGGTTTTAACTAGAATATTTAGTTTTTTTTCATTGACAAGGACATTAGTCATCATGTTAGTCTGGAAAACATCTGTATTTGCACAATTTTACCATTAAGCCCCCTGCCTAATTGAACTTCCATCCAATAATATTGTAACTTTAAGTTTGTTTCGTGATGAGAGTCAGAGGCTTGGGACGTGCAATTCACGAGTATGAATCAGAATCTATCCTCTAAAAGTTAGATCTGACTTGCCCTATTTTACCGGACTGCTTTTATATATAATCTAAAGTACTTATGAAAAGTGGGAGTATGCTCATTTTCTCAGTAAAGACTCACCAACAATCTGCAAGAAGAAATGGCTTTGTAATATGCAATTACTGTCGAACAATATTATACCTGTTGGTGCATTTTCCTTAGAGAAAAGTTCCTAAAGATAAATGAACACCACATTCAATTAGCAAATATTAAGATAGTACTAGATAATAAAAGTACTATTTTCACAATTACAGGTTTGAAAATAAATTCAATAAAAAGAATCACATCAATCGTCACTCTTTCCCCTCCATCTCCAATAAGGCAAAGGCAAATCCAACATGTTTGCATAGCGATGACAATCACATAAATGGTCATTTAGATCTTGCGCTTATATGATGCAATCCATGACATGTATCTGTAGGGTATCGATGTCAGGCAGGACGGTACCACACTTTGGGCAAGCATGTTCTGGCAGAATGCCTTGCTGCTCCCAACTAAGATTCTCAGGTTCTGTAAGCAGAATGAAAAAAAACAGCTAAGGTATAATATATTTTACACACGACAACAGCTGAACATATTCCACACAATTCTACGTGTCAGCGGCTACCTCAAATGATCAGGTTGTACAATTCTTCCAGATTTTACAATCAGTAACTTCATTCATAGATTAAAAACAGAATGACTATTCACAGCCTTATCAGACCTCAAAACATTATCAGCTCTCTCAGAACTGACCTCAGGAGAAATGTTTAAATGTCTTTTATGTTAGTTGCATGTGAATTTATTTCATACTTTGAGATGGATTTGTAAAAATCAATAAATAGAATATCCAATCAGAATTCTTCCTTCAGTAAAAGTACATGTAGTAAATGCTTAAACACTACTTCATCTTTTGTGCTATTCCAATAATGTTAACATTTGAAATGTTGACATTTCACCATCCCTACCCCATATAAGTGCAGTTTTAGAGGTGAACACCCTCAATCCAAGTTTTGCAAAATTGGCTTGACTAGAGTTCTCCCTCAAAGATGTCAATATTATTCCACAAATGATTTGACAAATGTGGAACTCAGATTTGTTTAATAGGGAAATATATTGTTCAACTTGACATTATTACATTCAATTTTTCTAAAAACAGTTTCTTCATCTATCTTAGAAGGACGGCACAGTGGCGCAGTGGTTAGCATCGCAGCCTCACAGCTCCAGCGACCCGGGTTCGGTTCTGGATACTGCCTGTGCGGAGTTTGCAAGTTCTCCCTGTGACCACGTGGGCTTCCTCCGGGTGCTCCGGTTTCCTCCCACATGCCAAACACTTGCAGGTTGATAGGTAAATTGGCCATTGTAAATTGCCCCTAGTGTAGGTAGGTGGCAGGAAAATTGAGGGAAGGTGGGGATGGGAGAGGGAAATGGGATTAATGTAGGATTAGTATAAATGGGTGGTTGATGGTCAGCATGGACGCGGTGGGCCGAAGGGCCTGTTTCGGTGCTGTATCTCTCTATGACCAGCAGCTACCACCTTTTCCCTTTGATGGCTCTATCCTTAGTCCTTCAGCTTCCCCGACCTCACTATTTCCTCTGACATCAGATGTAATTCCCACATCTCCTCCACCTATAAATCTGCCTCCAAGAATCCCAATTTTCTCTTTGGGGCCCAACTAGTTTTCTGCTCAATTTTTACCTCTCTTTAACGCCATAATCACTATTACTTCATATACCTTGGGGCAGAGAGATTGCTCAGCAGGGAGTTAAAACCCAAATAATTTATAATACAATGGAGTATTATTTGAATACATATAATACAGGTTTCCCCAGGAGCACTCCTCACCCCTCATCCTGTTTACCTCATTTCCATGTTTCGTGTCATCTGTAACCTTTGAAATTATTCCCTGTATAACCAAGTCCAGGTCAGTATGAGAGAGAGCAGTGGTCCTATTACAGACCCCCAGTGAACACCACTGTATACTTCTCTCCAGTCTGATAACCATTTACCAATGCTCTTTTTTCTGTGCCTCTGCCAATTTTGTACTCATGCTGCCACTGCCCCTTTAATCCAATGGGTTTCAATTTTGCTAAGAACTCTATTATGTGGTACTTTATCAAACTCCTTTTGTAAGTTCACAAAAAGCACGGCAGCGTACGACCTTCATCAACCCTCTGCTACTATAAAGCACTCAATCAAGTTAGTCAAACCAAATTGCCTTTAAAAATTCCACGCTGGATGTCATTTATTAACCCTAATTTTCCAAGTGACAATTAATTTTGTCTCAGATTGTCTTTAAAAGATCGCCCACCACTGATTTTAGGCTGCCTGGCCTGTAGTTACCAGATTTGTCCCTCTTCCCTTTTATGAACAGGGGTATAATATTTGCATTCCTCCAGTCCCCTGGCACCACTCCCAGATCTAAGGAGGACTGGAAGATTATGACCAGAGCCTCAGCTATATCCATCCTTTGTTCATTCAGCAACCTAGGAAACGTCCCATCCGGACCAGGTAACTTTTCCACCTCTAGCACTGATGACCTTTTAAGTATCTCCTTTTTAGCTATTAAGAGAAAAGGGGCAGTGGGAGAAATTAACAGGATTTTCAAATAGTGACTGAGGAAACATTTTGGATAACTCCCCCCAAATAGATTTGACAATCCCAATAAACCCAGCTGGGTGCTAACCATAGCTGAAGGTCCCCCATGGGGTGGCAAAAGCCATTTTCCTGGCTACCGCTGACTTGTAAAGTGAAAAACATTTACACTTCTGGGTTTGTGGTGCTCTGGGACTTCAGAAAGTGCCTAGTCATGACACTCCAGCCATCATCAGTAGCGTGGGTAGGCTTGATGGAGCAGCTGGTCTTTTCCAGTCCATTATCTTCGTATGTATTGAACAAAACATTAGAAGTCTTACATACAATGCACAATTCTTGTAAATGCCACTTTGCTTCTTGTAACACTCAACCTTCACCCGCCCCTCTCCCAAAATTACCACCAGACCTTTCCCCCACTACCACATCCCCAGGTTCCAACCCCAAACTCCACTAGTTATAAGCCCCACCCTGCCATTCATCCCGATCACCTCGGCACCAACCAATTCCCCTCCCATCAATGGTCCCAAATCGCAGCACCCCTTCTTACTGCTAAAGGCACATGCACCTTCTCCCCACAGCTCCTAACACCTTGAACACTACTTTGTGCCTCCAGACCCTGCAACACATCCAGCCACTGTTTTCACCATTCGGTACCCATGTTCCAGTACACCCATAAAGCAGCAAACCCCTCCCAGTGCTCACATATTAAGCCACCATTGCAGGGATGCCACATTCAAAGACCACCTTCTTACTGCTGCCACACTGACATCACACAAGTACTAGTATTCTCAGATCTCACTTGACACCACATCCTGCAACTGCTCCCAAATCCCTCTATCACTTCCCTCCCCACTTCCAGTACTTCTACACACCCATTTGTAATAAAAATAGTTTCACCTCTTCAATGATCATAATTCAATGGCCCCAATACATTATACAGTACACAGTGTAAAACAGTGTCATCACTATGGGAAATATGCCAAAATTTGTTTTAAGCATAAATTGTTAGAAGTGGTACAGGAAGTGTCTATGTCTTAACAATGGAACAATTAATTCTAGGGGAGTTCACTTGGCAAACTTATTCTACAACTGTCTGGGTCATTCTTCAGGAGTAACTCTCAGTCCTGGTATCACAACCCTCACTTCTGTTCTACCAGAAGCTGCTGCTGGCTACCGGGAAGTATTAAAAAAAAAACTCAAAACAATTAAACAGCTCCAAGCTAGGTATAAATGCAAGAGAGTTTAAACTTTTTAAACAGTGACACTTAAAGTTAAAATAATTGACTTTTGCGACCGACTGCACATGGATCTTTTTTTTTAGGTACAAAAAAACCTTATAACACTGTGTTTTAGCTCCCCAAGAACATTTTCTAGTTCCACAATGTTTATGAATTCTAAGTTAATCTGTCAAACAAAGCCAGGGCTCTCGTCTGTAAACTGACCTGAAGAATGCAGATCAATTACACTGTCCAGCCTTAAAGGAACACACACCTACATTCTATTTGAGACTGTCTAATTTTTGAGCTTATAAAGCATTGTCTGATTTACTATGATATCAAAGACGGTAGTATGTGGTACAATTGTAACTTGGTGACAAGTACAGTAGTCCCTTTATATGATGGCATCTTACTTCAATTAAAAACAAAGTTTTTACCTCGTGCCACCTGCTGCTGTAATGCTAAGTTATCCTCAGCCACTAGATTGCCATGACGACGCTGCAGTTCAATCAATGACTGCCTGCAAATTCAATTAAACATTTTTGAAGTTTGCCCAATGTTCCAGGTATCAATGAAACAAAGATTATGGATAGCTTTTAAAATTTGTAGCTGAAATGGTTAAGATCTTTTAAACACAAAATCCATATGATTTCTAGTCATAATTTATTCATTACAAATATTCATTTAAAAAAAAACTATATTCAACATTTCGAATCCTGAATTAGTTCAACAAAATGAAAATGATTTAAAGAACCACTGGGTGTAGTGATTGTTCTAAACTTGTGGTCTACATCTTAAAATTCATTTTCAAATATAATTTTGCTGATGAATGAATCTCAGACAGCCAGGAAGGGATATTGGAAGACTGCTGAAAAGTTTTATATGCCCTGCCTGCTATTGGAAGCCCTTTGATATTTGGAGTGTGGACAACTACTTCTTTTAATTTGTTCTGCAACATCGGTTTCTATAAAGAGTTACAAGCATGGGCAAACAGAATTCTAACAAGTTAGCATTTGAAATCAATGATGCAATTAGATATAGATTATCCATTGATTATGATTAGAAAACCTCGTCAATAGGGATAGTTATAGGCAAAATAATAGATTATATAAACTGAGCCCAAGACCTACATCAAAAGTAGAATCTTCTTCGATAAGATTGTGGCACTGAAAAGATTAGATTTCAGACTTCCTTGACAGATAGCAAACCAATGACGAACAGATCAACGTAGTACTGATAACTTGCCACGAGGACGCTAATAGAGGAGCAAACCTAGCTCCTAGATAACCAAGAGGAGAGTTATGAATAACTGAAGGGAGCAGTCAACAGAAGAAGCACAATCAAGAAAGAATAAACTAGATATAGGAAAAAATAATGGGTGTGAATGAAAAGTAAGGCAAGCGTCAGGATGAGTCCTGGGGAATTATCCTTTCATCACTGGTTCAATATCTTCAATCTAATGGTTCTTCTGCCTTACGCTCCCCGATTTATTCTCACTTATGAATGTGCTACTGGGGCAACACAATATTTGTTGGAAATAATTCTTAATTTTGGAATGTTTTTGTGGTTCCACAATAGTATTATTTCGATATTAAGGTAAAATTGGGCAATGACCATCTCCAACAAGAGAGAATCTGACCATCTCCCCTTGACATTCAATGGCATTACCATCGCTGAATCCGCCACTATCAACATCCGAGGGGCTACCATTGACCAGAAACTGAACTGGAGTAGCAAGGCACAAGTCAGGAGTGTGATGGAATACTCTCCACTTGCCTGGATGGGTGCAGCTCCAACAACACTCAAGAAGCTCGACGCCATCCAGGACAAAGCAGCCCGCTTGATTGGCACCCCATCCACAAACATTCACTCCCTCCACCACAGACGCACAGTGTGCACCATCTACAAGATGCATTGCAGCAAAGCACCAAGGCTCCTTAGACAGCACCTTTCAAACCCGCGACCTCTACCAACTAGAAGGACAAGGGCAGAAAATGCATGAGAACACCACCACCTGCAAGTTCCCCTCCAAGTCACACACCATCCTGACTTGGAACTATATCACCATTCCTTCACGGTTGCTGGGTCAAAATCCTGGAACTCCCTTCCTAACAGCACTATGGGTGTCCCTACCCCACATGGACCACAGCGGTTCAAGAAGGCAGCTCACCATCACCTTCTCAAGGGCAATTAGGGATGGGGCAATAAATGCTGGCCTAGCCAGCAATGCCCACATCCCATGAATGAATAACAAAAAAATGTAGCTTCAAGATTAAAAGATAGACTGCAGCAATTCAAGAAGGCAGATCACCATCACCTTCTCAAGGGCAATTGGGGATGAGTAATAAATGCTGGGCCTAGCCAGCAACGTTTGCATCTCATGAACGAATAAAAGGAGAATCCTGCTAAATATTTTTGTCAAGTTTTTATTCAGGATATGCCATCACTAAATACCTGCTAAGTGCATCCAGTTCCTCCTTCAGTTTTGTGTTTTCTTTCACTAGAAAATCCAGCTTTTCAACCAACGACTCCTTTTCTGCGTGAATTGCCTCTCGGGCTGCTCTTTCAGCGTGGAAATCTGCACTGTAAACATCAGCCTACAGGAAGCCAGAAATTACAGTAGCATTAATACTTTTATTGTAAACAGCCATTTAATATTGCAAACCACCATACATGGCTTGTAACCAACTGGTACGTAATCTAAATCTGCATTATTTAGATTTGTAAATTATAATGTGCACTTCTTACAGTCCTACAGTGATGAAATAAATGATAAAATTCTCATCTTATATGGTTTTAGGATATGATGCTTGAATTTCCTGCCTCTATAATAAAGGGTTTTCATAGTTAATTCTTCTGAAAATGTTAATCTTGAATATTAATAATCCTCTTTGGTGTCTTGCTTCTGCCATTTAGTTTTAGATCTGGCTTATTCATTTTGCTAATTTTAGTAAAATAAATGAGCAATGCTTGTACACTCATGTAATCCTTCTAAAGACTCGAGCCTTTTCACGTGTAGAATTCCTCTTTTTTTTTTAAAACTGAAGTTGTGAAGTTGTTATTCACTGTTGGTACTTGCTTCACGTTAAGTTCAAATTTTCTCTGATGCCAAAATTAAGAAAAATTATTGCCCGAAATGTTTCTTATGGATTCTTACAGACTAGATTGGGACAGGGTTAATCAAACAGTGTCCTCCTTGCTTTCAACTGTTGAACTACTCTCATTGTATTTACAAGCTATTACAACAGCAAAAGCTTTCCCCTTTATAAGTAGAGCATACCTTTTCAAACCAACACAGTATATTATCAATATACCTAACTGCCTTTCAATAATTTCACTTCATTGGTGTCTGCAAGTTTTCTTTTGATACAAACTCTGGGCACTCTATATTCCTTTGAAACTCAGAACACCACCCTATGTGCACACAAACACTTTCCAACTCAAAAGGAAATTAGAGAATTCAACATATGAAGGAAGGTAACCCTGCCATATGTACATTAAATCTACTTTCTATGAATCAATTGTCATCACGATACACAATCTTGCAACATTTCCAATAAACAAATTACAGCAACAGTTTGACCCTAGATGATACATTGCCAGATATTTGCATTCAAGGCCGCATCTGGTTATAGGGAGTGGGAGCACAATTGGAGGGTGAGGGTGGTCTTTGGCACCAAGCCCAAGAGAAATTATCTTTTTTGTTCATTCTTGGGATGTGGACATCAATGGCAAGGCCAGTATTTATTGCCTATTCCTAAATGCCCTCGAGAAGGTGGTGGTGAGCAATTTTCTTTAACTGCTGCAGTCCATGTGGTGTAGATACACACACAGTGCTGTTAGGGAGGGAGTTCCAGGATTTTGACCCAGCAACAATGAAGGAACGAAGATACAGTTCTAAATCAGGAAGGTGAGACTTGGAGGGGAACTTGCAGGTGCTGGTGTTCCCATGTATCTGCTGCCCTTGTTCTTCTAGGTGGTGGAGGTCACGGGTTTGGAAGGTGCTGTCGAAGGAATCTTGGTGAGTTGCTGCAGTGCATCTTATAGATGGTATAGACTGCTGCCACTGTGTGCGGGTGGTAGAGGGACTGAATGCTTAAGGGATTGGGTGCCGACCAAGTGGACTGCTTTGTCCTGGATGGTGTCAAGCTGAGTGTTGTTTCAGCTGGACTCATCCAGACAAGTGGAGAGTATTCCATCACAGTCCTGACTTGTGCCTTGTAGATGGTGGACAAGCTCTGGGGAGTCAGGAGTTGAGTTACTCGCTGCAGAATTCCCAATCTCTGACCTGCTCGTGTAGCCACAGTAATTATGTGGCCGGTCCAGTTAAGTTTCTGCTCAATGGTAACCCCCCAGGATATAGATGATGGGAGAATTCAGTGATATTAATACCGGTGAATGTCAATCTAGTGCGGTCCAAAAAAATTTCATCTATTTCTAATGCAAGCAGAAAGTTTTACACTTCACCTGTGCTTTGAACACAGCTACAGTTTCTATTTCTTCTTCCTGTTTTATAATAGTCTGCTTCATTACATCAATCTTTTGCTGCTTTTCCACCAGGGCTTTTTCAGCCATTTCTAACTGAGTAGAGATGTCAGCTAATTCAGCGTTGCATGCATTCTGAGTAAAGAAAGCAAGACAAAAAGAATACATAACATCGAAGTAGATTTCTGGTAATAACTGATTTATATCTTCAAAACAAACAAACCAGTTAGCAACTGCAAATAAAACTGCAGCAAATTTGAAATTCCTTTGCCACCCACCTTGATAAACGTAGTTAACGGCTGCAACAGTCGCCATTTTCATTATTTTTTCAATAATAATTTACTCCCTGTCTCTTTAGGTTCTCCTTTTAGCAATCCCCTGTTCGGCTGGTGAACAAGTGAGCTGCTCCTAGTGTGCAACCAACACTGGTAGTAGGAAATTTTAAGATGCAAATTGTATTTTAATGAATTAACCAAGATTAGGAGACATGGAGTGGCTTAACAAAACATTCATTGGAGAGAAAAATTACCATTAAGTACATCCAAATTGCAGCAATTAAGCTTTTTTTTAAAAAAAAAAATTAACTTCAAAATCTAACCTGTGCATTCAACTCATCTGCTTGCTGTGCAGCAGTCCTCGTCAATTGAGAAATTGCTTGCTGATTTGCTTCCATCGTTCTTTTAGCGACATCCAGCTCAACAGTAAGACCGTTTAGTTTCTCAATCTGTTTACTCTGTCAATATTAACACAACACAATGGAATTCAAATTCAATTTATATATTGCTATAAAATGATGGGCTAACTGTTAATAGGTAGATACTCTCAGATGATATTACCATAGAAACTACCAAGTTAAAGAATTACATATAATATTTTAATGTAAAGATTCAAGAAAGATATTTTATCAGATCATTTTCCTCAGACCAGCTGTATTGCACATCAGACTGTTTTAGCAGAGATCCAGAGAGGCATTAGGATTAAATGCAACAACCCTCCGTTCCGTTCCCAGGCCATGTAATGGAAATGGCTAAAAAGGCAATCAGGTGAAACCCCTTCGAGTTAATGGTGGTCTTAGCCAGCACAGCTAGAAAGAATGGGGAGGGGGTGGGGCACTCAAATTTTCATTCCATTCTACTGGAGAAGTGTCCAACCTTCGCTTAGCATTTCCCCATAAATATGGCTGGGACTGGGTGCTTGGCAAACTATGTGAAGGGAGCTGTAGAAGAGGGGAGAAAAACAATGAGACCAACATACCATAGCACCATACTGTGGTGCTTCAACGTTCTGGGTTACTGCGCCTGCAGTCAACTTAAAAATGAAGAAACATTTTGATTTTATAAATAGTACAGGAAACAAGTTAGTTTGGTTACATGTCTATGATAAGCTTGAGCTAAAATAAGATCAAGGAGGCAGAAATTTATCACAAACATAAAATTGTAGATGCTAGAAACCTCGAACTAAAACCCTTGTTCTGATAAAGGGCAATGCCTGAAATATTGAGCCAGATGTTGCTGGAGTGGAGTCAGCTGAATGTGGCGTGCCCCATTATCTGAGCTCTTTTCTGCACACTTTAGCTTAAATTTTTGCTCCATAACTTGCTGGAAGCACGAGCTAAGAAGGGCGTGGACAGCGCAACAGGGCATCTGAGAAATTAGTGAATGGTGGGATCAACAGTCTGTCTCTGTAATCAGTGAGTTTTAAGGATTGAGAGAAACAGAGGAATCTCTGAGAAGGAGGGTGCATTTGGTAGAGTCAAATCAGGTACACAAAGAGAAATAAATGGAAAGAATGAATGGAGGGGGGGAGAAAAAAGTAAAAAATGTAAAATGACATTTAAAATCTCCAAGAACAATTTAACACCTGAATGAATTAGACTTGTTTAAACTGTTCAATTTCTAAGCCAGAATGGTTAATTGACATTGCATTAACAATTATCTCATTAAAAAGGTACTAACATTGATAATTACCAATGTGGCAAGTTATTAGCCAATTAATGCCCAAAACCAGCAAGTTCTTAAAAAGGTAGGGCAAGATGCTGCTTGTGCAAAGCAAAGCCAGAGTGGCATAAATCAACCAATAAGTTCTGGAGATTTGCAACTCATGGTGTATCCCTTAATCCTCTGAACTTGCTGGCCAATTTGCATATTAATAACTGCATACGTAGTTAACATGCTATTATTTTCCCAGCAAGATCCGACCCGTTGATTTGTCAAATCTCTCCACAGATGCCGTGCTTGATGTGCTGAGTTTTCAGCATTTTCAATTTAAGAACATTCTCTGCATCTGTCAGTTGTCTAAGAGTTAACTCTGATTTACACAGCTTACTCCAAGAAAAAATACACAAGGACGTGAGCTGTCCTGTGGTACACATATTTTATAGCTTCTGTCCTGTCCCCATTTTGTTTGATAATGCAGTCAGACTGAATACAAGTGATTGTATCTGTGGAACATCATCAGGTAATCATGCTGGTGCCACTCAGACTAGCATGATTCTGGGTTGTCATAACCTTCATAGTTGAGGAATCAGAATGAGATTATTGAAGGTCGACTACACAATCTCCACTTTTTTTGCATTTGAAATGCTTTTTCTGTGGAATGCAACTTAGAACAATGGACTATTCAATAGCTTAGAGCTTAGCATATTGCAAGCTCAACAAAAGCACTGTTAATTCAATGATCCATTAGAAAGTTGTATCATCTGCACCACACTTCAGCAGGTAGATTACCATGAACAACGATGCACTGGGTAAAGCAAATGTGAAAATAACCTCAAACATGTAAAAACTGCTAGATTTAGAATTGGGCATAGACTGACTGACATTTAGCTTTTCTGTAATTGCCAAATCAGAACAGGAATAAGGTACATCATTTTCTGCTTTATGCAGTAGAGTCCTGAGAATTAACTAGCACTCAATAAGAAATTGGCCTTCTACTCCAGGATGAATCAGTGTTCATTAATAAGATTCAACATACCACCACCATAAATCATGGAATGGATAACTTCAGACGCCAAAATTTTAGCTGCTAGAAAACTACTTAAAGTATTCCACCAGGACAAAGCCATACAATTGACTTGACTGCACATATCTGCGTTAAAATTGCCCATTAAAAATAAAAACAAAATTTGTTGATTTGTTATGGTTTGCCCTCGTAACTGGATAGCCATATTATAGCAATTTTGAGACTAGAAAGAATCAAAGAAGGAACAAACTGAGCACTGAAATATAACACGTTGACATTGGCTTAGCTGCAGCAACTAGTACCATGAGTTACAGATTGTCTTCAGTCCTAGCACTCGTCACTGCCTATTGCATTCAGAGAACCTACAGCTCATTGCTTTCAATGGAGAGGAACCAGGGTTGACATTTCCATGGATCTACTCCAATGTCAGTCATAACCCCCAGCAAATGGGAGAATAAAGTCTTGGTATTGACTTAACTGAGCCCACTGCAAAGAAAAACAAAATCAGTGACAATTTAGCATTAATTGGTGGAGGATAGACATTGTGCAAAGTGTAACTGTCATACAAGTTCAGTTGACAAGTGCTCTTCTGAGATGGAGTGAAATTAACAGTTTTTAGGAAGTGTTTCCTTTGGGGGGGGGGGGGGGGGTTATATCCTTCTTTGAAGGTGCTTGCACACTTTCTCCCAATGTCCTCCTTAAGCCATGTGCTATCTGCAACTGAGAAAGTAGAATTGACATTCCACTCCCAGGAAATGGATATGATTCCTTTCCAAGTTATGCACTTCCCGATCCAGGATAATCAATGCTGCTCCTCGCAGGCAACAGAAAGAAAGCATCCTGATGGGAGCTCCCCCTCTTAAGTTTCCTTATTCCTGTGGGGAGGCATTTGATCTCTGCTCAGCAGCATGCCCCAGGGGTGAAGTCAAGATCAGAAACTTAAGCATATTGCAGGAAAACAGCTATGCTTCACCATTTTGAAACATCATGTGTTAGTGCTCCCACATGCTGCCTAAGGCAGAGTTTTATGCTGCACTCATTAACCCACAATTCAGCTGACCTTAGCATACTTAGGGTTGACACAGACAGCAAAAAGTGGAAAGTTACTCTGTTCAGAACTGATGAGCACAAAGTTTTAACAATTCAAAAATAAATCATAGATGATATAAAGTTAATCAGACAGAAGACATTTCAGTGCCACTGTATGCTGCAGTCTTCTAGCAAGAGAACCCCTAAAGATCACGAGCTACAGAAGTCAGTTTCTTTGCTGAATCAACTAGATGACATCAAATGAATCTAAATCCGGTTAGATTTCAGCAATGCTAAGCAACCACTCTGTCTATGCAGGAGGCATTTACACTGTCGGCATACTCTGGGATGATGCATTCATGTCAGGACTTTAAAATTAATTGTTTACAGCCTATTAACTCCACTTGATAATACCAAATTTGAGTGAACAGTGTTGGAAAAGGGAAAGATTATCTTAAAAAAATACACAGCACTAAAAATCCAAAAGTCATATAATTAACATACCTCTTTAACTTGCATTTCTTCCTTAATCTTCATAAGGTCATTGTAGTCTTTAAACATATGATCATAGGCCACTTGGATCTGTGTAAGTTTTCTCCTGTTTACATTGAATTAAAATAAGGAATTATTAAGAGGTATTAATTCTGTTAATCATACTTTTACTATTCAAAAATTTCTAAATATCTTTCATAGATTCAAAAGGAAAAAAACTTATTTTTAAGGTTGTTCTAAAATTAATGTCCTTCTGCTATTATTTCATGCAGAAAATAATTTTTCTACAGTAAATTTTTCTTCCCTTTTGCTTCACTATTCTATTCTATTCTGAAGGTGTCAACTGAAGTTTGATTCTACAGATGCCATCCTCAGTCCAAGTAGCCATTCTTAACAATCCAGGTTGCCTCAGTGCCAACACTTTTACCACTGGGTCAGAAGGTTGACAGCTCAAGCTAGAATTTGAGCTCATCATGCTCATCCCAGTGTAGTATGGAGAGTGTTGTCCTTTGGATGAGACTTTAAAGTCAACTCATGTGGACATTAAAGATTCCATGGCAATATATACAATGAGGAACTTGCTTTCCTGCTGCCCTGTCCTACATTATTTTTCAACCAATAAACAGATAAAATGGTCATTCAGCTCATTACAGCTATGTGGGACATGACAGGAACAAAAGGCCTGCTGCATTATTCTGCATAACAACTAATACACTTCATAATAATTTATTGCATAAATCACTTTGCAATATTTTGATGTGAAATAGTACAAATAAATTCAAGTAAAGTGAGAGTGTCACAGGCTATTAGACTATGGGACTTGACAGCACACCCAGATCCTAACTCTACCTACAAAATACTTAAAAGGGATAGACAGGGTAGATGCAGCTAAGATGTTCCCCCTGTTTGGGGAGTCTAGAACCAGGGGACACAATTTTAAAATAAGAGGGAAGCCACTTAGGACCGAGATGAGGAGAAATTTATTTACTCAGAGGGTTGTGAATCTTTGGAATGCTCTAACCCAGAGGGCTTATGGAAGCTCAGACATTATATGTTTAAAGAGGAGATTTATTTATTTATATATAGATACAGCACTGAAACAGGCCCTTCGGCCCACCTAGTCTGTGCCGACCATCAACCACCCATTTATACTAATCCTACATTAATCCCATATTCCTACCACATCCCCACCTTCCCTCAATTCCCCTACCGATACTAGGGGCAATTTACAATGGCCAATTTACCTATCAACCTGCAAGTCTTTGGCTGTGGGAGGAAACCGGAGCACCCGGCGGAAACCCACGCGGTCACAGGGAGAACTTGCAAACTCCGCACAGGCAGTACCCAGAATCGAACCTGGGTCACTGGAGCTGTGAGGCTGTGGTGCTAACCACTGCGCCGCCCTAGATTGACGGATTTCTAAATACCAATAACATAAAGGGAAATGGGAATAGTGTGAGAGAAAGACATTGAAGTGGATGGATCAGCCATGAATGGCGGAGCAGGTTTGATGGGCTGAATGGCCTACTCCTGCTCCTACGTTCCTATGAAAGCATTCTTTCACGATAATAAACAATGAGTTCAAGAGCAGCTAAATTGCTGCTGCAGTTTTTTTTTAGATTTTTTTAAATTTAGATTTAGAGATACAGCACTGAAACAGGCCCTTCGGACCACCAAGTCTGTGTCGACCATTTATACTAACCCTACACTAATCCCATATTCCTATCACATCCTCACCTGTTCCTATATTCCCCTACCACCTACCTATACTAGGGGCAATTTATAATGGCCAATTTACCCATCAACCAAGAGTAAACCAAATATTTAAAAATAAACTTACTTTTCCTCTGCTAATTTCAATTTTTCATCTGCTAATTTCATCTGCTCAATTTTTTGTTCTGATTGTAAGCTTTCCACTTGTAGCTTCAGCTTTTCATTGGAAAACTTAAGTTGCCTCATCTCCTCCACACCCACCTGGCTGTTAGCCAGCTTTTGTTCCAAATCCTGACATCTGAAAGAGATCAAGTGGTTAATAATTTTGTTACACTCCAGTTAATGCTTTTCCTGTACCAACCACAAAAATCAGTCAAATTCTACTGAAAACAAAAAAGAAACTATTCAAATTCTTAGACCTAAAAGTAGTTAAAAATTTTCACTTCAGATTAAATCTAGGGTTGAGACAATGTTTATCATCAACAGAAGCACATTGCTATTTTTGAAACTTTTTGCTGTTAAGATGATCCAGTTATCTTCTACAGATACTAACATCCATCCATCTGGGAGGACATTTATAGTGTGGAATCATACAAAAATAGAGGAAAGAGAAGAACAGGTCTAAAAGGTTGCTGCCTTTCTCCTAGCTATAGTAAAATCATTTTTGATATTTATATCTTAGCATCCCCCATAAAACTGATGTAAGCATTTTAAAATGTAACTATTTCTTTTAAATAGTAATTTCCACACTTAAGTCACCAAGAGATAGCATTCAAATAGACAACATTCTGAGCAAGCCATGCAGCTTGCTGAGAACACCAACACAAGAGAGCAAGAGACAGAAACACGAGTACAGGCTCTTGCCATCACTGGAGCAGGTTCCCATTTTAATAATAAGATTGTGAACTTGTTCTGGCATAGGAAAACAACTGAGAACTGTTGATAACAGGAGAACAATGAAGGGCAACTTTCTTCAAGTGACAATATCCAGGGTGATTTTCCCATGAGGGTTTCAGTAATATCCTATTTTGAAAGTAGTGGTGAAGGAGTGAAGATTTATTTTATGCCAGTGAAGCGATGCAGCAGGTTGGTGGTCCAACATTTTTTGTGGTAAAACAAAGCATACGAGTTGCCTTCAATGATTCACCTCATGTACAAAAAGCCTAACATTTACCTGAATATCACACCACATGCAGCATTCTCTAGCCATGAGCTGACCTACTCACAGGCTTCTGCAAATGCTGCTCTATAACCATACACTAAGACATGTTTGAAAGGAAGTTGGTTGCAGTGGTAGTGACAGTTCGTTAATGGTCAACCTACATCTTGATTTGCCTTATGGGAAAAGTACAGAATAAGTATATTCTATTAATAAAGAACTACTAGTGGATTTAGGATGGTATAGGTATGGTTAGAAACCAATTAAAGTTGTAGAAAAGAGCCTTTAATGATTATAATAAATGAAAAACTGAAGGAAAACATGAGAAAACAAGAAAAAAGATTAAGAGCATGGTAAGGAAAGCTAAGAGACAATATGAGGAAAAAATATCCAAAAGCATCAAAAACGAACAGTATTTTATATGTTCTGTGCTTTCTTCAGACAGGACTTCTGTTTGTCTTTTTACCTTGTTCACCTTTATTGCAGATGCTGCTTGACCTGTTGAGTGTTCTCCAGAATTTTTTGTTTAAATTTTACAAGTACATCAGCCACAAGAGAATTGTGACGTAAGGGGGGATCCATGAGAAGAGGATTATTAATTGATCAAAAATGGCAGAGCTGTTTAATAAATGCTTCTGATCAGTCTTTACTAAAGATAAGGAAATCAGAGAGGAGGTGACTCCTGATACATTGGAGAGAAAAGTCAGCGATATTATGACAGATAAAAGCAACATTTTAGATAAGTTAGTTAACCTCAAGGAAGACAAACACTAGGGCCCAATGAGGTATATCCCAAGATCCTGACAGAGGTGAAGAAGAAAACTGCTGAGGTCCCAGAAATTTTATTTCAGGGCTATATGGAGTGCAGATGTGCCAGAGGCTGAAGATTGGCCAATATGGTATATGACGCAAGTGTTTAAAATTATGAAAAAATGGAGAGGGGGATGAAGCAGACTGTTTCCAGTGTTTGAGGAGTCCAGAATAAGGGCCATAGATAAGATTACATGCAAGAGATCTGAAACAGAGAAGCTTCTTTCTACAGTTGCACGGCTGAGAGATTTACTTCCTGGATTGTTCTGGCATGGGAAGAGCCATAGCTATGCATCTGTCTTCTCTGGCAGCAACTCATGCAGACAACTTTATATTAGCCCTCTCAATATCATCCTTTATGATCAACTGTTAGTTGATCATTGAAGCCAGTGGAAACTTCCCTTTCTTTCCTGGAAGAAAGGATGTTCCCCACTCCTGCAGAACAGAGGTTAGTAAATCATTACAAACAGAATTAGTGTCTCAATGGCACCCTTGTATACCACTTTATGCTCAGTTTAAAATACTGTTTGGATGATCTGCAGCTGAATTGGACCATCAAAAGCAGTTCTTGCCAATTCAACTTCGACAATCTTAATGTTATCTGAAAGATTAAAAACAAACCCCTTTTTTTGAACGAATACAGAGTTTCTTCAGATTCAATATACTTATCCATTTTCCAAGCAAATTTCTTACCTGTCATGAAGAGACTTCTTCATGTGTTCAGCTTCATCCAGATTTTTCTGGGCTTCCTGCAAGTCTTTTACTAATAACATCACTTGTGACTTCAATACTTCAATTTCATTTGGAGACTGCAGATACAAGACAAATAGCACTCCGTTAATCTGACTGTTAAATTTATATAGTTATGAACTGTATCATGCTGCAGATATTAAATGTATTACATTGAATTTATCCTAAGGAGCTAATTCTATGACCACTATTATGTAGGCTACATTGCTGCCTACCCAATGCATACATCAACCATAGTTTTGATGACTAATGCTGTTACTGAATACATATATACTGTTCAATCATAGTAGTTTCAATTTCACTGGTGTGGAAACAATAGTTCACATTTTCGCAAATACCCCAATCTGACATCTTGGCATTATCACCACCTGTTGGCAGAGGAAGGTTTTATTTATTTTGCTTTTAAAACAAACACTTGTTAAATACATTACAAAAATAATTATAACTAAGGGAAACAAAAAAAGCTATTCATGCAAGACTGTATAGTGAAATGTTAGATTTACATACCAGGAAGGCAAAACAACTGACCAATGTTACCTAAAGCCTTACCTAGTGTCCTAAATAGGAGTGATTAAAAATAGGCATGGCTAGATCACAAATCTCAAAATACAACATGAAGCAATCATGGAAACAAAATCTGGTTTGTATAAACGTTTGGTAAGATTTTGCATGTGACTTCATTTGAAAGTGGGGTAAATTCGAAACTGATCCTCAGGCACACTGTTTCAGTGAGTGTGGTAAATCTATGAAGCAGATAGTATTGATTGTATTTTAATTAAATTACATCAGCTAAGGTTTCTTATAGGAAATATTTTGAGATTTAGTGTATGAGTAACATTAGACATGACACTTGGTAAGTGTAGCTCGTTTGGGAGGAACAGATAACTTTCAAACTAGTCCAACTTGATCATCCCTCCAAAATTTAAAAAAACAAGGATAGTGTTTCATAGGATAGATTTTGTGACTACAAAATACGGGAGTACTTTAAATGGAAAGCTACCCTGAGACTTCCCTTCTCCCTCTTTACATCTAATTCAAGAAGTAATTTGAGGACTAAAAGGAGATTTGATAAAGATGTTTAATATCATGAAGGGTTTAGTCGAGTAAATAAGGAGTAACTTTCCAATGACTGAAGGGGTGATAACCAGAGGGCACAGATTTTAATGTGATTGGTGAAAGAGCCAGAGGCAATATGAGGAAAAACGTTTTTATGCAACGAGTGTTTATGATTTGAAATGCACCGCCCGTGGTGGTGGAAACAGATTCAATAGTAACTGGATTACTCTTTAAAGGAGCAGACACAGACTCAATGGGCTGAATGGCCTCCTTCTGTGTTGTACTATTCTATGACTTTGGACCTATAGTTCCCAAAGCATACGTCAGCCAGCTTTGGCTCAGTGGTAGCATTCTTAGCTCTGAGCCAGAAGGGGTCAAGTCCCAAACCACAGAATTCAGCACAAAATCTAGGCTGGCATTTCACTGTAGGACTAAGGGAGTGGCACACCGTTAGAGGTTCCGGCTTTTAGATGTTAAACCAAGGCCCAGTCTTCCCTCTCAGGTGAACGTAAAAGATCCCACAGTACTACTGAAATAAAGCAGGGGAGGTGCCCTGATATCCTGCCCAACATTTACCCCTCAACCAATACATCAAAACAGTTTAACTTGTTAATTTTTAAATTTTTGTTAGTGGGACCTTGCTTTGCACAAATTGGCTGCCATGTTTCCTATGCTACAACAGTGACCACACTTCAAAATACTTAATTGGCTGCGAAGCACTTTGGGAGGTCCTGAGGTCATGAAAGGTGCTAGAGGAGCTGTGTAAATGCAAGTCTTTCGTTCCACTATTGGCGGCTTCCTCGCCTCACGTCTGGATCTGTTGTAGACTAATGATAGAGACTGATTGCAATGATCAATCAACAATTCCATTCTCATATTGTGAGACTACCAGGAACGTAGAAGACCGACCTTGGTTTTTTCTCAACTAGCAATTCTTATGTTCTTAAAACAAACAAATGAATCCCCTTCACAGCAAACATTGTCGAGGCCTGCTATCCGACCTAACCCAACGGGACTCGACGACATGTGTCGGGCTCGGGTCGGGTCAGGGCCATCTTCAGGATCCAGCTTTCAGGCTCGGGTCGGGTCGGGCCGAGTTAAGGTCGTGTCGGGTCAGGCCGGACACACATGGTAAGTGCTCTGCTGGTAAGTATCGAAATAAAAAAAAAATAAAAAAAAAAAACTTACCTGAGCTGGGAGTCCGGGACAAAACAGTCTGCACAGAGCACGAGTGATGCCACTATGATGTAATCGCGCATGCACAGCAGCTTCGTGGAGCTTCCCAGTTGGAAGATAAGTAAAGGGATGGTCGAGTTGGGTCGATTTGGGGCGGGGCAAAATCGGAGGGACTCTGGCCAGGTCGGGCTCGGGTCCGCTGTGGTTTGGTCGGGTTCTTTCTTCCCGACCTGAGCAGGCCTCTAAAAGCACGGAATCTATTTCAGTTTTACAAATTTCGGCAACAAGTGCCATAAAGCACTTACTTGGTTGTTTGGACTATTCAATTCTTCTACTCGGGCAGCTGTTGTTTCAGTATTCTGTTGTTCTACTTTGACATTCGAAAGCGTAGTCTCAGATGCCAATGCCTGGTCGGTATTGGAGGAAGGTTGCTCTGCTGCATTCCTCTCAGTCTGTGTTGCAACCTCAGCTGTTTCACTGGTTTTCTCGAGCTCTGAAATCCTGAAAAATATTGTCAAGTTGGCTGAGTACTTACCATGAAGGAGCACAATGAAAGCTAATCTCAAATAATAAAAGAAACCAAACAATATTTTTCTTTTTCCAAGTACAAAGACCAAGAATCTTAATTAAAGTTGGATTTGTAAGAAGTTGGATAAACTCTTTAGTGCCCTTTCTTCATTTCCCTTTCCTCAGTTATAGAATTTCAATCCAATTATCATGTGACTCAATAAATGGCATGATTTTTTCCTAGTTCACCTTTTTGTCAGTCAGACAATACGCAAATTCATTTCACAATTATGACATCAATCAAACTGTTAGAAGGTTGACAAATCAAATTGAAGAGCAATAAAATTGAAGTTTGGGCATTACAGCCAATAGGGTCTATTATGTATCTGCAATACACAAAACTACTTACTGCATTAGACTTTGAATTAGAATGCAAAATACTTAAAAGTTTGGTTCTATTAAGCTGCATCTACACAGCCTTGAAGCCCTTTACCTTTGCTTTGAAGACTGAAGCTCATGTTCAAGTTTTTCCAAATTCATTGTCTTGTCTCTCAGCATATGAAGGAGTTGACTAACTGTTAACTCTTCTGACAGCAGACGCTTCCCAGTATCGTCATGCACTTTTGACCTGTTTTTCAATGTGTAATTAAATTATATTTTGATCAATGCGTTAATCATTTCTAACTATTGCTAATAAAATACAGAAAAAGACTTATTCTTGAAAATTGTCCTTGTGCAAAAAATATAATTATGAATTTCTTTCAAGAATGGCAAATTTCAATTAAGTATAACTTCTTAAAAAGATAAAGCTTTTGTTAAATTTGTCACAAGTCTTGAAACTAATCTTGCAGAACAGCAAGATATCAATCCAATATTACAGTCTACATTTTTCAACTCTAAGAAAATGCCACAGGTGACACTTTCAAGCCCAAAGAGTTTGCTCAGTAGCGCATGTGATATTCTATGTCTATACTTAACATTCAAAGCCACCTGTTCACGATTTACTTGTAGACATTTCTGCTGGGACTTTTCCACACATCTGTTAGTTTTTCCTAATTCCCCAAAGTATTGCAGGATCTTATAGATGTGTTTTTTTTTTAATAGAAGTTGTACATGTTTCTACTCAGTCTTCCAAAGTAATAGCTACTATGTTGATCAGCTGCAGCCCAACCTTGTCTAATACATAGCTTCATTTCTCAAGTCTATGCCACTTAATCTGCAGTCAACTTCTGCTTATATTTTTATCTATCACTGTTAAACACCAAAGAACTGCAAGAACACAAAAAAGCCATAGACGCAGCAATTATTGAAGAGCCATGATCGAAACTTGAGCATTGTACAAGTTCTGTAATGCTAAGTTCAGTCATAATCATAATTGTGGTGCGCTACCTATCAACAGTACATTCATTCACCAAAATGTCCATTCTAGTTATTGCAGACAAGTTCAATTGGGACATCTAGCTAGTTGTCAGCCATTCCCCAGCAATTGGATGCCATGGCATGCTGTAGTTGATGGTTCCTGTACTTCCGTCAGCGTGCTGGACCCATTCACAGAGGCTTCTTCTTCAAGCAGTAGCATTTTCCAGCACACAACCAATAATTTCCACATTGATGAGCAATCCAGACATCAGGACTTCCTCATCCAACACCAAGAATGGATTCTAAACTCATGATGCTGGAAGTTGCAACAAGGAACTTACACTTTTTAAAGAGGTTCTCTGTTTCAGAATCAGCTGCCCCTATGTGGAATTCCAGCTGCTTCCTCTGCTGATGGGATCGATTAGTGTCAAAAAGCAGTTGGCAATGGATTCCACTTTCAGCTCATTCTGATGAATAGATCATGGGGGCTGCCTGCAGTACATCCAATGAAAATGGCTCATTAGCCTCAGGAATGACAATCACTTTGCAGTAAAAACATTTCTTCTGCTGCTTCAAAGTGTAAATCACAAACATCCACTGGCTGAATCACAGGGGTGTCATGTTTCATAGGACATTTTAAAATATCTATTGCATTTAAAATGCAGGCATCTTGAGTCCAAAAAAGCAGACTATTCTGCCTTGTGATGCTGTACTTTGGTCAAAGTGACACAGCCACACCTCAAAAAGCACAGCTTGCAAAGGCGGCCAGTTTCATCAGCATTAGAGATGTCTTTGGATTTATGGAGATAAAATTTCAGCTTAAAAGGTTTTCTGTGGGACTATCACTTGCCTTTCCTTGTCCCCTTGTATCCTTCAGGATAAAGGTTTATGGGTATAATGCAGCCATGATCCTATTGATGGAGGGAGCAGGTTCGAAGGGCCAAATGGTATACTCTCCTCCTCCAATTTTTTATGATCCTATGCCTGGACCTGCACTTAAGTGCATGGTTATTTTTGAAGTAGGTGATCTATAATGCAAAAACAGAGTGAATTAATTGGCTTTTTGCAGCAAGACCAGGCTATACGACTGCTCTGATTTCCTTGAATCAGTTCAGTAAAGATGATTCATTATTAGAATGTGAAGAGAGTAGTTTTTTCTCTTTTGGCTGCATTTTTTTTTGATGAGCGGTAATTCCTTGCTTTTCAGGTAGGTAGAGAGGGATGTTCAATTTCTGTCCCACAACTTCATTTCTGCAGGGTATTCCTCCATATATTCTATAACCTTGAGATTTTTCTTCCAATGGTTGGATGGTCTTGTACTTCTGACTATCCGTGTTCTCAAACCACTCTCAAGTTGCTCTGCATCATGATTCAACAATACACTGCATTCATATGGGGCAAGGCAGGTATACCTATGCTTCTGATGTTGATCACGGTATGGCAACTAAATTAACATAGAAAATAGGAACAGGAGTAGGACCATTCGGCCCTTCGAGCCTGCTCTGCCATTCATTATGATCATGGTTGATCATGCAACTCAGTAACCTGTTCCCGCTTTCGCCTCATACCCTTTGATCCCTTTAGACCCAAGAGCTATATCTAACTCCTTCTTAAAAACATACAATGTTTTGGCCTCAACTGCTTTCTGTGGTAGCGAATTCCACAGCTTCACCACTCTCTGGGTGAAGAAATTTCTCCTCATCTCAGTTCTGAAAGGTTTACCCTGTATCCTTAGACTATGACCCCTGGTTCTGGACTCCCCCACCATCGGGAACATCCTTCCTGCATCTACCCCGTCAAGTCCTGTTAGAATTTTATAGGTTTCTATGAGATCCCCCCTCACTCTTCTGAACTCCAGCGAATATAACCCTAACCGACTCAATCTCTCCTCATATGTCAGTCCCACCACCCCAGGAATCAGTCTGAATCAAACCTTTGCTGCACATCCTTCCTCAGAGAAGGAGACCAAAACTGCACACAATATTCCAGGTGTGCCCTCACCAAGGCCCTGTATAATTGCAGCAAGACATCCCTGCTCCTGTACACGAATCCTCTCGCTATGAAGGCCAACATACCATTTGCCTTTTTTACCGCCTAAGATGTGCATTTTAATAGTTTGAGATAGCAATTTGGATTTTAACTGAGCAACAAGATTCCAATGGATTAAAAAAAAAAATCAGTATTATTTACACAATTCTGTTTGGATTAATGGAAAATTTACATGAAGTAATTTCAAATTAAGAATAAACTACGTAATAAATTGGTGCAAAATGTGTTGCAATTAAGTTTGATAACATATAATCATCCAATTTTAGTGATATGACAATGAAACACACAAACAAATGAAATCGCTTACGTATAGGCTGCATGGCTGTCTGTACCCTTGCACTCCAATTCCTTTGCTGCTTTTACTTCGCCATCGTCGATAGCCTCCTATTAAATTAGAGAGCATTACATGCAGATTACATTGTATGCTGCTGAGGTGTAATTGCTCAATGTTAAAAACAAGATCTTTAAACATATAGAAGGGCTAAAAAAAAAAAACAGTATTTTCGAAAATTGAAATACAATTACTAAAACGTCTAAAATTTTCAGAAAAATCCCAACCTTTTAATATTTTAGAAACTATCATCCTTTTTAGTAGATTTTTAAATTTTCATCCCTTTTAGATCCCCGTACATGTTTTGTTTCCCTTTCAAAATACCATTTAATGTGTTTCTATGTCTCTGCCACTGTTGGTCTCGAATTCAACTTCAGGATTTGAGTGAACAGCGCTGTCTCTGTCCCCATCTCTCCCCCACAGTATGTCACAGTACAGAGAATCACACCAATTAGACCCAGGCCTGTAATTTCATGGCGCAGCAAGTTCCTTCACTTTGCTAGAATTTTTCCAACTTTCAAACACTCAGACAATAGCCCAGGTTTGGTTCATAAATTGAATAGGATCCTGTACAAACCACTAATTTATGTTGCATTCATTCAGTCCTATTTTTAGTGTAGAAATGTATAAATTGTACACTGTAACAATAACTAATTTCAGGAACTAATATGTACTGGAATTCCATTTTTTAAATTTAGTTTTCCCACATACCACCATTCGAATTTCAACAAATGAATCATCTGATGATGCGGCACCCAACTTCAGTAGAAGCTCTGAATTCATGGCAACCAAGTCAGCTTTTTCTGTCTGCAACCTGCTAACAAGCGCTTTCAGTTGCTGAACATCTTGTTCCATCAGTTTAGAGCATGCATCTTTAGGCACCCCCTGTCAAAAAATAAAGATTATTTTAAAAAAAACATCCTATAGATTACTTACAAGCACAAGAAAGTATGGAACGAGGGGAAGAAACTGCCATAAAGCCTACTCCTTCCAAGAGATCAAGAATAATTTGTGCAATCATGGATTCTTTCCAACATATAAGGGAGGTAAATGACTGAAGTTATAATTCTGTGAAGCTTCCATTTTCATAGGTAATCGAGCAAGTATTTCAAATGCTAACCTAAAATTACAATATATTCAAATCTCACCAGTTGTATTCTATACAATATCCTTGTGGTCCATGAAAGGACTGGAAGTATAGTAGTGGTTTACAAACTCTGATCATCAATTCTGGCCTCTTGTGCATCCTTAATTTTAATTTCTCCACCATTGGTGGCTGCGCCTTCAGTTGCCTACGCCCCAAGCTCTGGAATACCCTCCCTACACCTCTCCAACACACTTCCCTCCTTTAAGATACTCCTTAAAACCTACTTCTTTGTCCATGCTTTTGGGCATCTGACCTAATAGTTCCTTTTAGTTTAGTTTAGAGATACAGCACTGAAACAGGCCCTTCGGCCCACCGAGTCTGTGCCGACCATCAACCACCCACCTACACTAATCCCATATCCCTACCACATCCCCACCTGTCCCTATATTTCCCTACCACCTACCTATACTAGGGGCAATTTATAATGGCCAATTCACCTATCAACCTGCAAGTCTTTGGCATGTGGGAGGAAACCGGAGCACCCGGAGGAAACCCACGCAGACACAGGGAGAACTTGCAAACTCCGCACAGGCAGTACCCAGAATTGAACCCGGGTCGCTGGAGCTGTGAGGCTGCAGTGCTAACCACTGCGCTGCCTTTTGCGGCTCAGTGTCAGACTTTGTTTTATAATGCTCCTGTAAAACACCTTGGAATGTTTTATGTTAAAAGGTGCAATATAAACGTAAATTGTTGTTGTAGGCAGGTATTTAGCCATTCTTTTGTTAAAAAAGTAATTAGTTGATTTTAATGGAAGCTTCTTCTACACAATGTGCTACACTAGAAAGGGAAAACGGTTATGAAATTCACAAGACTAAGTTTGAATTAAATACCTTCTTTACATCTACATGGTTTGCTTGGTTTTAAACAAGTGTATGTGGAACATCACTCCTAAGTGATGAAACTTTCCCTCTAAGCAGCCAATGCCAATATTAAGCACATCCAGATCAAGTGAATCATGGATCAAGTGAAAACTACTCTTTCGTCCCACTGTGTTAAAATCCCAAACTTGGAAGAACACTCCTAATGCATGTGCAAATTTTTTTTTACATTTCACAGTCAGACTCACTGATCAGTACAGTGTTCTTTGGTGGGCAGCCTTATATTGTGGATATGTGTCTAAAAAATTAGATACTGGATTGGAGAGAAAAAAAGACAATTCTTTAAAATATCAACTATTTAAGTGTAATTTCCTTTCAGCATTTTAAAAGATCTGATCATATTCCTCCTCATTTTCCCTTTAATAAGAACAAGTCAAAATACTTCAGCCTCCATATCTACAGAGAAAATAATTAAGTATATGGACAGTGCTGTAAATCCTCAATCCTTGCTCTGTATACCTGCAAACCATCAGCATTTAATTCTCGTAATTTGCTCTTCAAGACTTCATTCTCTACAGAAAAGTCTGTTAGTCGGGCTTTGGCCTCCTCAAACTTATTCTGAATATACTCCCGCTCTTCCCTCTGTTTCTCACGCCAAGTTGCAAGCTCTTCATAACGTTCCTTCATAGCATGATTTGTTTGCTTGATTGCTTCTGCAATACACAATCAATACTTTGCTTACAAAAAATTACCTAAATATGAAGCTGTCTTGTAAATTAAGTCTAATCTAAAAGACTATTTCTGTAACTTAGAGAAAGGTAATTTTTTTTTTTTAAAAGCTCCTCATTGCAGACAATTATTTTCTTTTTACTGACCACTTTATTTTTATTCATTGACAATTGAGATTTAACTGGCCTACTAAAAATAGTTCTGCAATGTATTAAATTACTACAGGAATACAGAAAAATACAACTAATAGGGGTGGGCATTCACGGCATTGCTTCGCACTTGTCTGGAATTTTTGTATAATTTTTAAAAAGTTTCCAATTTCCTTTTTATAAATATTTATGATTTTGTCAAATCGTAAATGGTGCAGAATGGGGATCTGAAAACATTGTGTTTAGTGGGGTTCAAAAGGCTACACAGTTAACAGTATTGTGCAAAAAATTGTGTGTGTCTGTGAGGCTAGAGATTTATTATATGCTTCCCATCTTAAGTTCTCCATGCCTGTCCCAGCTTTGGTTTTTCTACCTCTAATTCAGCGGCTGTAGAATTGGGGTCCGTGGACCCTTGGGGCTCTAAAAGCTTTCTTGTGGGGGGCGGGGGGGTCCATGAAATAACGTGAAATGGCAGGCCGAGAATGGGATGCAGCTACTGCACATACAGTACCAAGTGGGCTGGCTATTTCACCCAGGAGCGGAGCACACCTGGAGGAGTGCTGAGAACCACATGAAAGTAAATACCTGTTTTCTTAAAAGCATTGTTAATATGCTCTTTACATGCAGCACTTTCATATTGTAGGTATTATAATTTAGATGGGGGTCCATGATTATTAATCCATTTGAAAAGGGGTCATTCTATCAGAAATGTTTGAGAGCCACTGCTTGTTTCACACGCCTGAAGTACAAAAGACCTTTGAGAGATTTCCTCAAATGGATATGAAAAATGAGATGCGTGGCTGGATAGATGGAGCTTTTAAAAAACTTATTCTAAACTACAAAATCAAATTAGAAGTGACTGTTCTCTTGTTTAAAAGAGTTCCAGTCTATGCTTTTTGTTTGTTACTTAATTGTTCCTGAAAATATTTTAAGAAGCTTTGTTGTTGAAATTGCACCAAGAATGTAAAGTCACAAAGCCAGCTAGTGCCAGGGCTTTGGTCATTTTTTGTTTTTTTATCAAAGAGCAGAAAGCTCCATGCAGTAATATCTGGTACTATCTCGAAACAATATTTTCCAGGGTCATGCGAATATCTTTACAAGAAAGGTTCCTTGTTCCATACAAGCAAGTTGCTTACTGATAATTAATCTCCCCATTTCTTAAGAGCTACGAGTCTTGCAGCCTTAGCACAGCAATAATAAAGTACTTTCCAAGTCCTTTAGTTTTGGGGAGCTTTTGCAAAATGGTAAATTCAAAACAAAATTACCGACACATGCTTAATACATCTGCAAGTGCTCCACAATATGACCATCATATTCATCGTTACCAACTCAGAGCCAACAGCTCTTCGCTTTATAACCACCAATAGAACGTAGAAAATCTTATATCTTAAACTATGCTATTATACAATGGTGTAATGGCGGTTTATACTCCCAACATATTTTCAAAAGCCGAGTGGAGGGGTACCTTTTATTTACAAGAACTTCCAACATGCAGTCCTTAATTAAGCATCTCTATGGCTTCATGATTTAAAATATTTTCAAGATAATAATCCACATTTTACAATAATGGGAATGCTCATGGCTGATACAATTTATGTACCAATGTAACAATGCAATAGCCCCTCAACTTGTATCCTCTGTATACAACAACTCAATTTAATTTTAATCTGTATGCATGCGATGGACAGAAACTGTCATAGAGAGAGTGTCATAGAGTTATACAGCACAGAAACATGCCCTTCGGCCCATCGTGTCCGTGCCGGCCATCAAGCACCTATGTATTCTAATCCCATTTTCCAGCACTTGGCTCATAGCCTTATATGCTATGGCATTTCAAATTGTACTCAAGATATAGCCAGATCTATAAGTCATTGTGCTTTTTGTATTATTCAACCTGGCATCTCTTGCTAATTTACCACCTGGTTATAAAAAACGGTTCCCTGCAGGATTGAAGTATCTAAAAGACTGAAGGTTACAGATGATTTTGAATTATGCAAGCTACTTATGAGCAAAGAATGACCAGACCAATGTTTTAAATTAAACTGAAAGAATAGCACATTTCCTGCCAAAGTGGCTGACGCGTTTGGAACAGATTCCCAGGTAAGTAAGTTGACGTTATGTTGAATAAATCCTTTGTTAAACATCTGATTGGTAATGTGCTTACAGAGATAGATGAGCACAGATGATCAAATACTCCATAGGACACAACTGGTCCTGCTTTGCGGAGGTCAACAGGCCGGAGCTGAATAACTGAGATGTAGGAAAGTACACAAATTTGAGAGTTCTGCTTATCTATTTATGTAGAACTACCCAAAAGAGCTAAAGAAAATTAATAAAATCTACAGTAGCATAGATTCGACAAAAATCAATGGAAAAAGCTAGCTAGGATGGGAAATGGTCTTCTACAGCCATTTATATGGTTATATATGCTTGTTACCTTTCCTGTCTTCTTACCGCCTGTGAGTCAATCCAGTTGAACACAATTTTCTTTTTTAAAAAAAGATGCTATTTCCTCATCCTCCTTTTTAAATTCCCCAGATGACTCACTATTATCCAGCTGGCTGGGCTACCGGGTAACTGCCTCACAATTTTTGACTTCTTGGAAAAAATGCCAACAGTGCAAGATATAGCAATGCACCAAGGCTCCATAGACAGCACCTTCCAAACTTGCAACCTCTACCATCTAGAAAGACAAGGGCATCAGATGCATGGGAAGAGCACCACCTGCAAGTTCCCCTCCAAGCCACACACCATCCTGACTTGGAATTATATCGCCGTTCCTTCACTGTCACTGGGTTAAAATCCTGGAACTCTCGAACAGCACTGTGGGTGTACCTACCCCACATGGACTGCAGTGGCTCAAGGCGGCAGCTCACCACCACCTTCTCAAGGGCAATTAAGGTTGGGCAATAAATGCTGGCCTGGCCAGCAATGCCCACATCCCATGATTGAATTAAAAAATTGTTATCTCTTCAGCCTCACTGTGTGGAAACATACTTTAAATATCTTGCAAATATAACTTTTAAGGAATATATACCCAAACTGGCCAAATTAAAAATTAAAACAAAGCTGTGTTTTAGGAGAAAAGAAACTTGCACATATATAGTGCCTGATGTCTCAAAAATATTTAGCAATATAGAAAAAGGAACAGGCCATTCAGCTCAAGTCTCTTCCACTATCCTTCTGATGAAGGGTCACTGACTCTGCTTCTCTCTCCATAGATGCTGCCAGAGTTTTGTTTTTATTTCAGATTTCCAGCATCTGCAGTATTTTGCTTTTATTGTGTTCCACTATTCATTTAGGCTGATCTGTACCTTAACTCCTACCATGGTTCCATATTCCTTAATAAACTTTGCCTAACAAAAATTTAGCAATCTCAGTTTTGAAATTTTTAATTGAACCCTCCAGCCTCAACAGCTTTTGGGGGAAACAGTTCCAGATTTCCACTAGCCTTCATGTGAAGAAGTGCTTCCTGATATTATCCCTGAACTGTCAATCCCTAATTTGATAACTATGCCCCCACGTTTTGGATTCCCTAACCAGAGGAAATAGTTTCTATCAAATCCTTTATTCATCTGAAACAATTCAATAAGATTACATAGAATATACAACACACATTCAGCCCCATAGTCTGTGCTAGTGTTTATATTCCATACAAGTCTCCCACTCCTTCGACATCATCTCAGCCTTTCAACATATTTTTCTATGCCCTTTTCTCACATGTACTCATCCAGTTTCTTTTGAATGAATGCAAGCTATTTGCCTCAACCATTTACTGTGCTAGCAAGTTCCACATTCCAACCACTCTCCTTATTTCCCAATTGGATACATTAGCAACTGTCCTGCATTTATTGCCCATAGTTTTGGAATCTCCCAAAAGTGGAAACATTCTCTCCACATCAACCCTGTCCAGCCCACTCTATTTTTAAAAAACTGTCAGGTCTCCTTTAAGTCTTTTGAATTCTATACCCCTACAAATAGCTCCCAGTGCTGTTAGCACTTTTATTTGTTTTTCTGAGCTGCAATTCTGCTTTTAATGATTTGTTTATCTGTATCCAGAAATCCCTTTGCTTTTCTCCCCTACGCAGTTTCTTATTTTCTTAGGCATGGTTTCTGTTATTCTGTTGTAAATACTGATGCAAAAATAGTTATTTAATACTTCTGCCATTTCTGTCATTACCTGAGAGTTTATTTGCTTAACCTTTTGTGGCCCTTTCCCAACTTTCATTTTCCTTGTTAATTAAATCTATAAAACACATTTTTATATTCCTTGATTTGATTTTGTCATTTCTCTTTGCCTTTCTGATGGTTTCTCTCATAAGTTCTTCATATTCATAAGAACATAAGAAATAGGAGTAGGAGTCTGCTCCAGCATTCAATGAGATCGTGGCTGATGACCTACTTCAACACCATTTTCCTGCACTATTCCCGTACCCCCTGATGTTTTTAATATGCAGAAATCTATCGATCTCAGTCTTGGGACACACTCAACCACTGAGCCTCCACAGTCCTCTGGGGCAGAGAATTCCGAAGATTTACCACCCTCTGAATGAAGAAATTTCTCATCATCTCAGTCCTAACTAGCCTGCCCCCTTATTCTGAAACTGTGTCCCCGGTTCTAGATTCCTTAGATCACCCCTTTATGTCCTTTACTGAGTAAATACAGGTCTAGTCTATGCAACCTTTCCTTATAACTTACCCCTTTCAGTTCCAGTTTACTCCTGGTGAATCTGCACTGCACTCTCTCCAAGGCCTTCCTGAGGTGCGATACCCAGAACTAAATGTATTACTCCAGATTTTGTATACAAATGTAGCATAATTTCCACCCTGGTATTTTAGCCTCCTTGAGATGAAGGTTAACATTCTATTATCTTTATTTACATTTTACCTGTTCATTAGAGTCATAGAGTCGTACAGCATAGAAACAGGCCCTCAATGATTTCTGTACATGGACTCTAAATCTCTCTGCTCTTCCACAGTCCTAGCTTCTCACCATTTAAAAAATTCTGATCCAGTTTTCTTAAGCCCAAAGTGGATGACACTTACCCATGTTGAATCCATCTGCCAGTTTACCAACTCACTTAATCCATCAATGCCCCTTTGAAACTTTCTGTTCCTATATACACTACTTACTGTACCACCTAACTCGGTGTCATCAGTAAGACTGGATATATGGCTCTCTATTCCTTCATTTATAAATCTGGTGAAAAGCTAAGACTCTAGTACAGATTCTTGAGAGACACCACGAGTCACAGCTTGCCAACTGGAGCATATACCTATTACCCCTATTGTCTCGCACGTTCCAACCAATTCCCTAGCCATCTGTTTCTGAAAGCAATTGAGCTAATTCGAGACAAGCACAGCCAGAGTAACAGGAGCAAGTCACATGCCTGACTTTAGACAAGAAATGGTGCCAAGGGAATGGATTAGCTTGACAGACGTTTAAAACTAACAAAAAAAGCAGTGCACAACTTGACAACATAAGTTTTTTTAAACCTGTAGCTCTTGATCTGTTGCTATACATCATCTCCACGATGTAATAGCTGTGGAAAGTTACTAAGTGATAGTTAATTAAATTATAAAATTTGAGAATGTTTCTAACAACATCAGAATCTAAAAAAAAACTGTGAATGAATGGTACAGCAGATTACAGGTTTCCTGCAATGGAAATCAGTTATATTAAGCTCATACACTACAACAGTAAGAGCACCTTTTAACTCATTGTTCTCCTTAATGAGTTCATCCATTTGCTGTAGGGTTTCTTCTGGGGTACAAGTACCCAACATATGAGGACCATTGATGTTCATGGCAGTACCATTCACTGCATGAAGGCCCTGATTCAAATTGTCTGCAGCCTGTCCAAGGGCAGAAGTATTTAACTGGTTAGAACACATCATCGTCTCTTTTCATTCTGAAAGAAACAAAAACATTTAAAATGTACAAACATTGGCTGTACGAGACAGTTTTACACTAATTATAGGCACTTCGATCAAAAACTGCTTCAGCCTAAACGCTGTAAAGATTATATAGCGTGCAGTTTTACTGCCCATTTAGCAATGATACAAAGCAGCTTCCAAAGTACAATCAAGTAAAAATACACGTTATAACTCCAATTGAACTGGCACCTTGACTGCTGCCCTCGCTAAAATCAGCTGACTCAGTACAAATAGACGATCAGACCAAGGACGTTCCTTGTCCGTACACCTCAAAATGATTTTACACCCTCTCAGCTTTGCTGGACTGCAAAACTGCGATTGCACAAAACCCCTTTTTAAAAAAAACACCTATGCAAATGGTATGCCTTTATCGCAAAGGGGTTAGAACATAACAGTAAGGAAGTTGGTGAAATTATATAGGGCTTTGGTGTGACCGCACCTGGTGTACCATGTACAGTTGAACTCTACTTACCTAAGAAAGGGTACACTTGCTTAGAAGGGGTGTAATGTAGAGGCCTGCTTTAGGTCGGGAAAAAGAACCCGACCCGAACCACAGCGGACCCGAGCCCAACCCAGCCCAAGTCCCTCAGATTTTGCCCCGAGCCCGACCCGACCCCGCGAGCACAGACCCGACACAAGCACAACCCAAGCATCCGTTTACTTACCTTCCTGACACCGAACCTGCAGCGCATGTGCAATGACGTCATAGTGACGTCACTCGCTCACTGTGCAGACTCAGTTTCGTCCCAGACTCCCAGCTCAGGTAAGTTTTTTAATTCCAATAATTACCAGCAGAGCACTTACTGTGTGTGTCCGGCCCGGCCCGGCCTGACTCAGCCTGACCTGACCCGAACCCGATACATGTCGTCGGGTCCCGTTGGGTTCGGGTCGGGTAAAAGGCCTCTAGTGCAATGTAGGCTCACTCGAATAATTGCTCGGATTAGAGGGATGTCCTATGAGGGAGAGATTGAGTAGGCCTATATTACCTGGAGTTTGGAAGAATGAGAAGCAATCTCACTGAAACATGTAAATTTCTTAGAGGGCTTCATAGGGTAGATGCTGAGAGGCTATTTTCACTGGCTGGAAAGTCCCGAACTGGGACTGGCCATTTTGGACTGAGATGAGGAGAAATTTCTTCATTCAGAGGGCTGTGAATCTTTGGAATTCTCTACTTCAGAGAGCTGTGGATGCTTGAGTCGTTGAGTGCATTCAAGGCTGAGTGAGATAGCTTTTTGGGCACTAAGGAAATCAAGGGATATGGGGATAGGGTGCGAAAGCTAAGTTGATGTAGAAGTTCAGCCATGATCTTATTGAGTGGCGCTGATATGGAAGCACTTCAGATAGGTCATCAATTGAGGTTTCACCCCCACCGTAGTTGACAAGGCCCTTGGCCATGCCTGTTCTATTTCACACACCTCTCCTCTCACCACTTCCCCTCACTCCCAGAACCATTATAGGGTTCCCCTTGTCCTCACATTCCACCCCCAGTGGCCTCCGTATCCAACAGATCATCCGCCGCCATTTCCACCACCTCCAAACACATCTTCCCCTTTCCTTTCAGCCTTCTGAAGGAACCGTTCCCTCTGTGACACCCTGATCCACTCCTCAATCACCCCAAAAACCCCTTCTCACTGCACTTTTCTATGCAAGCGCAGGAGGTACAGCACCTACCCTTTTACCTCCTCTGGCCTCACCGCCCAAGGCCCCAAACATTCCTTCCAGGTATAACAGTGATTTATTTGCACTTCTTTCAATTTAGCATACTGTATTCGCTGCTCACAATGTGGAATCCTCTAAATTGGGGAAATCAAATGCAGATTGCAGGATATCGCTTTGTAGAACACCTCTGTTCAGTCCTAAAGCATGACCCCAAGTTTCCTGTTGCCTGTCAATTCAATTGCTCCCTTAATCCCAGTCTGACCTCTCTGTCCTCAGCCTCCCTCAGTGTTCCAATGAAGATCAATGTGAGCTCAAGGAACAGTACCTCATCTTTCAATTTCACACTTTACATCCTTCTGGACTCAACAGCAAGTTCAACAATTTCAGATCATAACCTCTACCACCATTTTGTTTTCTTATTTTTTCCTGGTTTTGGTTTTCCCTTTTTTTTTGTTTTCAGACAGTAGATGTTCATGAATCCACCATTGACACCTGCTCTAGTTACATCTTTTCTGCCTTTACTAACATAGAAACATAGAAAATAGGAGGAGTAAGCCATTCGGCCCTTCAAGCCTGCTCCGTCATTCATTATGATCATGGCTGATCATGCAACTCAGTAACCTGTTCCCACTTCCCCCCCCATACCCTCTGATCCCTTTAGACCCAAGAGCTATATCTAACTCCTTCTTGAAAACATACAATGTTTTGGCCTCAAATGCTTTCTGTGGTAGCAAATTCCACAGGCTCACCACTCTCAGTGAAGAAATTTCTCCTCATCTCAGTCCTGAAAGGTTTACCCCGTATCCTAAGACTATGACCCCTGGTTCTGGACGCACCCACCATTGGGAGCATCCATCCTGCATCCCTGTCAAGTCCTGTTAGAATTTTATAGGTTTCTATGAGATCCCCCCTCACTCTTCTGAACTCCAGCGAATATAATCCTAACCGACTCAATCTCTCCTCATATGTCAGTCCCGCCATCCCAGGAATCAGTCTGGTCAACCTTCGCTGCACTCCCTCGATAGCAAGAACATCCTTCCTCAGATAAGGAGACCAAAACTGCACACAATATTCCAGGTGTGGCCTCACCAAGGCCCTGTATAATTGCAGCAAGACATCCCTGCTCCTGTATTCAAAGCCTCTCGCTATGAAGGCCAACATACCATTTGCCTTTTTTACCGCCTGCTGCACCTGCATGCTTACCTTCAACGACTGGTGTACGAGAACACCCAGGTCTTGCTGCATATTCCCCGCTCTCAGTTTATAGCCGTTCAGATAATAATCTGCCTTCCTGTTTTTGCTACCAAAGTGGATAACCTCACATTTATCCACATTATACTGCCCCATTATCAATATCCTTTGCCTTGCACCAATATCCCTTTTGCTATTTAATCTCGCCTGTCTTCCATCCTATCACATACCTTCCCTTTTGTTCTTTCTCACCCCCTCCCCCTTTCCTTGCCTTGCTCAAAACCTGTCCAAATTTTCACAGTTCATTGACCTGAAATGCTACCTTTTGTTTCTCTTTCCAGTTGTGCTGAGACAAGTTGCGTAATTTCAACATTTCCTGTTTTTCTACCAGGGCTAACTCCTCTGTTTCCTCTCAAAAATAGTGCCATGGGATCTTTTACACCCACCCGAGGGGGCAGACAGGGTCTCAGGATAAACTCTCATCTGAAAGACAGTACCTCCGACAGTGTTGTACTCCCTCAGTACTGCACTGGAGAGTCAGTCTAGATGTTTGCACTCAAGACTCTGGAGTGGGACTTGAACCTTCTGACTCAGTGAGAGTTCAGCTGACACACAAGAGGCTCGAAGCTGCGGTTTTACAGCCAACTCCCCATACCAACATCGAACGAGGGCTCAAACAGCCCGGCCCACATTCAGGCTCCGGACACGCTTTCGCTTTCCCGTCACTTATCGTTCCAATGTAGCCGCCTCAGCCGGAACCGAGGCCCTCAGGCCCGGCCGGCAGTAACTGGCCTGAAATTCAGGCGTGGGCTGCGCCCGAACCTGTTAAAATCGCCCCAGTGACTACTTTGCGGACAGCCTCGGTGTTTTGGTTAGACCGCACCTTTAATTCGCTCGCTCGCTCGCTCGCTCCCTCCCCAGGCAGACACTTACTTTCAGGAGCCGCAATGCTCACCGAGCCGATCCTCCTGTCAACACTCACTGCCGTCCAACAGCCGCAATCCCCGCGCACCCCCCCCCCCCACGCGTGACGTACAGGAAACGTCAACATGTCGTAGGCGTGACGCGAAGTCCACGTCACCGCAGTCGGCCACGTGACCCGAGAGCGAGGCCCGGCCGCCGCCATCTTGGTGAAGGAGGAGAAACGTGGTGGAGAAGATTCTCTGCAGTGTTGCCTTTCCCCTCGGTTTAACATGGGTTGCCAGCAGAACAGGGAGTTATCTAGAAAAGTTTTTTTTTCACTCAGAAGAAAAAAAGATTTACATTTATGTAGCACCGTAATGGCCGAACATGCGAAAGCACTTTACATTCAGCAGCAATGTGATAATGATCAGATATTGATTGAGGGATAAATATTGGGCAGGACACCAAGGATAACTCCCCTGCCCTTCTTCAAAAGAGTGCCTTCAGATCCTTTACATCCACCAGAGAGGGCAGACAGACTTCAGTTTAATCTCTCATCTGAAAGACAGCACCTTTGACAGTGCAGCACTCCCTCAGCACTGGCGTGTTAGTCCAGATTTTTGTGCACAAGTTCTGGAGGGGGACTTGAATCCCCAAACTTCTAACTCACGTGTAAGCATGCTACCAACTCCGCCACAGCTAACACACAGGGGTCAGGATCTGGAATGCTACACCTGAAAATGTGGTGGAAGCTGATTCCATACTTACTTTTAAAACAGACTGGAACAGATACTTGAGGAGGCCTAGTTAAGTAAGGAGTCTGGGCAGATAGATCAGTGAACTGGCACTAAACTTGAAATTGTATCACCAGTAGTTGTTTGCAAAGTAATAGTTTAGTAGGCAGATGCCTTTTTTTATTGTTCATCTTGCTTTTTACTTCCCAGTCATATTTATTAGCACAACTCAGAAATTCACCAGTTAAGATTCTGAGTTGGTTTGAGGAGAACTGTTATGCGCCATGTATAGAAACAACTCTCGGGTATGATATTTTGCTCTTTCCAAAAATGGCTTTCCTGCTGAAGTACAAGACCAAACATTACCACTACTCTAGATCTCATACATAGCTTTGAAAAAACCTTTTGGAAAACATGTAAGAATAAGATGATGTGGAAAAAGACTAAGGAGCCTTAGTAGATCAAACATGCCCAACTAATGCAGAGTAAATAGAATGTTTAACTGTATAGCAAGGACAATTCAATATAATCAGGTCTGGCCAGACCACAGCTTGAATATTTTGTCTAATTCTAGTCACTGAACCGTGAGAGAGATGTTCACGAACTGGAGGCATTGTAGAGATGAACCAGGAGGTTTGTCCCAGATGTCAGGCGAATGAGTTATGAGGCAAGACAAGGGCAACTTTTTTTTAGCTTGGAAAGTTGGCATCTGAGAGGTGATCTTACAAAGGTATTTAAGACTGTAAATAGTATGGAAAAGATTGATCTCAAATAGTAAATTTAAGTTAAATTATGAGAGTAGGACAAGGGATAAGGGTTCAAACTAGTAAAATGTAATCTTAAGACTGACATCACAAAGTTAAGACAGAGGATGATATTGTTATGACCAGGTGAGAAAGGGGTGTGGGGCTCCCTTAGCAGCCTTTTCCTGGTTTGGCTGTATCAGAGTTTAACTTTTTAAACTGTGTTTTAACTTCCCTCTCAGTGAGTCCTTGCTCACTGCTCTCTAATTGTAATGGCAAAGAAATCAGTGCAACAGGTTTTCTCAGATTTAAACAAGAAAGGAGTATGTTTATTAACCTTAAAGACTGTAACTCAGTTAAAACTACTAAGAATATGCAATGCGACCACGCTAGCATGCATACGCGATAAACACTCTGCAAATAGAGGAGAAGAAAGAAGGGGAAAGGTTTGAAGTAATAGCTGGAGTTCAGTTACTGGTTTTGGGTTTGATGTAAACTCTTTGATTGACGTTAAGTCTTGCAGTTGTCGTTGGGGCCAGTGCACACTTTCAAACTTGTTTCGCTGGTCTTCTGTCTTGAGGCTTAAGTTACTTCCGTGGGTCTCTGGAACTTTGCTTGAGGGAGAGAGATTCGGGGAGAGACTGTCCTTCACTGTTGTCTTCAAATTGCAGTCTCTTCTCACAACTGCTCTGTGAGCACAGTTCAATTAACTCCAAGTTGGCCAGCAGGTTAGTCATGTGACTTGCTCGTTATTTGTGGCAACCTCTCCTGCGAGGTTTGTGGATTTCCCCCAAGCTTAGCAGACACTCTCAGTGCGGGGGGCTGGAATGCTGGCTCTTACACATTCAAGTCTCTTGATCAAAAATGCATCTGGCTAATTGAATCAGGGAGACACTCCCATTGTCTTCTTCCTGCAACTGTCTTTTAGAATGCAAATGTGCAGCCATGTTTTCAGCTACTGCTGTGGTCTTTTTAAGCAAGTTATTTCAAGTCCAGTAACAGTTCAAAAATAATGTTCCATATGACAAAATTAATATGTCTCATTTTTGGCAGGTGTGGTTTCCGTCAGAATATTAACAGTTGCAGTGGACTTAGAACATAGAACAGTACAGCACAGTACAGGCCCTTCGGCCCACGATGTTGTGCCGAACCTTTAACCTACTCTAAGATCAAACTACCTACCTACCCTTCATTCTACTATCATCCATGTACCTATCCAAGAGTCGCTTAAATGTCCCTAATGTATCTGCTTCTGCTACCACTGCTGGCAGCGCATTTCACGCACCCACCACTCTCTGTGTAAAGAACCTACCTCTGACATCTCCCCGAAACCTTCCTCCAATCACCTTAAAATTATGCCCCCTTTCCGCCCTGGGAAAAAGTCTCTGGCTATCCACTCTATCTATGCCTCTCATCATCTTGTACCCCTCTATCAAGTCACCTCTCATCCTCCTTCGCTCCAATGAGAAAAGCCCTAGCTCCCTCAATCTTTCTTCGTAAGACATGCCGTCCAGTCCAGGCAGCATCCTGGTAAATCTCCTCTGCACCCTCTCTAAAGCTTCCACATCCTTCCTATAATGAGGCGACCAGAACTGAACACAATATTCCAAGTGTGGTCTAACCAGGGCTTTATAGAGCTGCAGCATAACCTCGTGGCTCTTAAACTCAATCCCCCTGTTAATGAAAGCCAACACACCATACGCCTTCTTAACAACCCTATCAACTTGGGTGGCAACTTTGAGCGATCTATGGACATGGACCCCAAGATCCCTCTGTTCCTCCACACTACCAAGAATCCTGTCTTTTAGCCTGTATTCTGCATTCAAATTCGACCTTCCAAAATGAATCACTTCACACTTTTCCAGGTTGAACTCCATCTGCCACTTCTCAGCCCAGCTCTGCATCCTGTCAATGTCCCGCTGCAACCTACAACAGCCTTCCACACTATCCACAACTCCAGCAATCTTCGTGTCATCGGCAAACTTGCTAACCCAGCCTTCCACTTCCTCATCCAAGTCATTTATAAAAATCACAAAGAGCAGAGGTCCCAGAACAGATCCCTGCGGAACACCACTGGTCACCGAGCTCCATGCTGAATACTTTCCATCTACTACCACCCTCTGTCTTCTATGGGCCAGCCAATTTTGTATCCAGACAGCCAACTTTCCCTGTATCCCATGCCTCCTTACTTTCTGAATGAGCCTACCATGGGGAACCTTATCAAACGCCTTGCTAAAATCCATATACACCACATACACTGCTCTTCCTTCATCAATGTGTTTTGTCACATCTTCAAAGAATTCAATAAGGCTTGTGAGGCATGACCTGCCCCTCACAAAGCCATGCTGACTGTCTCTAATCAAACCATGCTTTTCCAAATAATCATAAATCCTGTATCTCAGAATCCTCTCCATTAATTTGTCCACTACCGACGTAAGACTGACTGGTCTATAATTCCCAGGGTTATCCCTATTCCCTTTCTTGAACAAGGGAATAACATTTGCCACCCTCCAATCATCTGGTACTACTCCAGTGGACAGTGAGGACGCAAAGATCATCGCCAAAGGCGCGGCAATCTCTTGCCTCGCTTCCCGTAATATCCTTGAGTATATCCTGTCTGGCCCCGGGGACTTATCTGTCCTCATATCATTCAAAATTTCCAGCACATTCTCCCTCTTAACATCAACCTGTTCGAGCATATCAGCCTGTTTCACGCTGTCCTCACAAACGACCAGGTCCCCCTCACTAGTGAATACTGAAGCAAAGTATTCATTTAGGACCTCCCCTACCTCCTCCGACTCCAGGCACAAGTTCCCTCCACTATCCCTGATCGGCCCTACCCTCACTCTGGTCATCCTCTTGTTCCTCACATAAGTGTAGAAGGCTTTGGGATTTTCCTTAATCCTACCCGCCAAGACTTTTTCATGTCCCCTTCTAGCTCTCCTAAGTCCATTCTTCAGTTCCTTCCTGGCTACCTTGTAACCCTCTAGAGCCCTGTCTGATCCTTGCTTCCTCAACCTTAAGTAAGCTTCCTTCTTCCTCTTCACTAGCTGTTCCACATCTCTTGTCATCCAAGGTTCCTTCACCCTCCCATCCCTTCCTTGCCTCATCGGGACAAACCTATCCAGCAGTCGCAGCAAGTGCTCCCTAAACAACCTCCACATTTCTGTCGTGCATTTCCCTGAGAACATCTGTTCCCAATTTATGCTCCCCAGTTCCTGCCTAATAGCATTGTAATTCCCCCTTCCTCAATTAAATATTTTCCCATCCCGTCTGCTCCTGTCCCTCTCCATGACTATAGTAAAGGTCAGGGAGTTGTGATCACTATCACCGAAATGCTCTCCCACCGAGAGATCTGCCACCTGGCCTGGTTCGTTGCCAAGCACCAAGTCCAACATAGCCTCCCCTCTAGTCGGCCTATCTACATATTGAGTCAGGAAACCTTCCTGGACACACCTGACAAAAACTGCTCCATCCAAACTATTTGCACTAAGGAGGTTCCAATCAATATTAGGGAAGTTGAAGTCACCCATGCCAACAACCCTGTTACTTCTGCACCTTTCCAAAATCTGCCTCCCAATCTGTTCCTCCGTGTCTCTGTTGCTATTGGGGGGTCTATAGAAAACTCCCAATAAAGTGACTGCTCCTTTCCTGTTTCTGACTTCCACCCATAATGACTCAGTAGACAAACCCTCCTCTTATACTTCCTGTTAGAATGGTGAAAACCAAGAAATCACTTAAGAAATAGACAGCTGCAGCATTGGGGGAACTGAAAACTTCTTTGTGTGGATGAACCATATGGGCTGAAGGGCCTTACCCATCCATAATTGTCTTGTGAGCTTGTGTAAATCTGTTGGGTTTTGCCACATTAGCAGCTGAATTTTGTTCAGCTCCCAGTGTCGGGCTCCATGGCGTGGGGGGGGGGGGGTTGCTGAAAGATCGCATCAGCAACAGCCCGCCACAGAGCCTGATGCTGGGATTGCCGGCCCCGTTCTTCCTGGAGGCGGTGAGGATCCATGGTGGTCCCCCACCGCCCCGCTGCTTGGCGCAGGGATCCGACTTCAAATATTTAAATAAACTCTATGCGTACATTCAAATCCAATTCTCCACGATCTTACCATCGGATCTGGATCTTCAGTGCGACGGACGGCACTCACGCGCCTTCACTTTCCCGTCCAAGGAAAGTTGACACAACCGAGGGGGGGGGGTGGGGGGGGGGATCAGAGCATTTTTAGTGTAGTGGGAGGCGGGGGGAAAATGGGGTCAACTCTGCATTTTTAGTGTGGGGGAGAAGGGGTCAACTCTGCAATTTCAGTGTCTTGTGGGGGACAGGTCAAACATTTATTTTTAGTGCAGTGGGGGGGGGGGGGGTGGGGCAACTCTGCATTCTCTGAGCAGGGCTGGCAGCCCTTTAAAAATAGCACCAGTGCCTGGGCAGAGACAGCTGATGCTGTTCACAGTGTCCCCGAGTCCGCCCCCACCACGTGATTTGGAGGACGGCTGCTGTATGTATTTAAATGAGTCGCCGCGCTCAAAATCGCGGCGTGAGGGCTGCTATTTCTTTCCTGGCAGCTGAAAAATAAAATCTAGCCTTTGGAGTGTATCATTTGCAGAAACATCACTCTGTCAACCCACTAGATGGAGCTCTCACGCCATTGATTCTAAACGATTAACCATCATAAAATTGTTGAAAGTATTTACAGTCATAGAGTTATACAGCACAGAAACCGGCCCTTCGGCCCATCGTGTCTGTGCCGGCCATCAAGCACCTATCTATTCTAATCCCATTTTCCAGCACTTGGCCCATAGCATTGTATGCTATGGCGTTTCAAGTGCTCATCTAAATACTTCATAAATGTTGTGCAGGTTCCTGCCTCGACCGCCCCTTCATTTGTGTACAACTTTATTTCATCTGTCAATTGCAAATTTAATTTTAAATAGATACTTCAAAATTGTAATCCTTGAGAAAAGGGCAGCACAGTGGCGCAGTGGTTAGCATTGCAGCCTCACAGCTCCAGTGACCCAGGTTTGATTCTGGGTACTGCCTGTGCAGAGTTTGCAAGTTCTCCCTGTGACTGCATGGGTTTTCGCCGGGTGCTCCAGTTTCCTCCTACAGCCAGGTTGATAGGTAAATTAGCCATTATAAATTGCCCCTAGTATAGGAAGGTGGGGATGTGAGGGTAATGGGATTAATGTAGGATTAGTATAAATGGGTGGTTGATGGTCAACACAGACTCGAAGGGCTGAAGGGCCTGTTTCAGTGCTGTATCTCTAAATAAATAAAGGAGTTATAAAGTTGAAATCCCTTCCTTATTGAACATAATTATTTTTAGCAAGATAGATCCTTTTTCTTCTGGTAAACTGGTCACCACTCCTACTATATCCTCCGGCTTGCCATTGATTTTTTGACTGATTATCCCTCTGTGAGGGATCTTGGTAGAATTTTCTACCAAGGTGCTATATGAATGCAAGTCATTCTTGTTGGCATTGAAGGAAGGAGAAAGGATTGCCGAAGGTGTGAGGAACACCTTCTCTTCCAGTGCAAGATTGGCAATTGGCATGGAGCATCGGATAGAGAGAAAAAACCCAACAAAGGATGTTGCACAATATGTATAAAGATAATATTTATATGAGGTCAAAAATTTGGATACTTCCTGTATAAAATTAGGTTAATATAAGAGGACAATAATGTACAGTGAAATTCTTTTAGAATAATTTTTTTCTACATACGATCAATATCTCATACTTGTCTTTACAATTTACAAAGATTTATATCTTGTAATGTGACACTTTGTCATAGACTGTTCTGGTGGTAGAACCTTGTTAAATCAGGGATGCAGTTAATTACTTGCTGAATATCTCACTTCAGCATGAATTATTTTTGCCTAACAATTAGTTTGGTATTAAAATGTGTGTATGAAATGTATAGCTCTGCAATGGCTTTGGCCCAGATTTTTCTGGAGTTGGTTTTAACATTTTTTGCCCACAAAGTTGCTGGAAGTGCAAGCTGATAATGGCACAGCACAGTGTATCCGGGACCTTGGTGAACAACAGGGCAAATAGTGTATCTCCTTTAAAAGGGCACTTGCACTTTTAATTATTAGACTTAACTTACTGCAGCAGTTTTAATGGGCAGTTAATACGAAAATGCAGAAGCTTCATGAAACCCACAGGGAGGTTGAGGACAAGATTGTTTTTACAAAGTGGTGCAACTCAGCCAGAAACCTGAAGTGATTTGCAATTCACGGGGTATCTCTCCATTGCCACAAGTTGCTGGCTGATTTGTACGGTGTGTGCCATTCACATGCTGTTAATTTTCCAGCAAAATCTGGGCCTTTTAGCAGGCATGTAAAAGCTTCCAAAATTCTTTTGTAATCATCCAGTAGGAGATGTAATTTAAGCTGACCAAATTCTTCACATCTCAAAATTGTACTCCTCAAATCATCACATTGGAAATATTGCAACAATGGAAAATGTATGTCAAACTTGTACCTAATTGGCACATACCATTTTCATAGAACACAAACAAATCACAAATGAATGGATCCTGAACATAGAATAAGTAGTTAAAACTATCAATCAAGCATTTTAAAAACTGCCAAACAAATTTTGCATTTGGCAAACAGCTACCAATTATAAGAACCAGAATTTGAACCAATTAATTTACTATAAATATTTTTTAAAAAACCTTTTTGCCGCCATCTTCCTCCTCACTAGTCTAAGGAAGTGGTACTAAAATAAGGTTTCTAAAATGATAAAAATACAGGCAAAAAAAAAAAATTCACAAAAAACAATTGAGCTGACCAACAGAGTTGAGTTTTGTGTGTTTGAAATGTCTGAAACAACATTTTTTGTGGGAGACCGGTTCCTCTCGAAGCAGCCGAGAACTTAAGTTCAGGGGCATTTCCAGAACTGTCACTCTATCAGCAGAATCAAGAAGCCAGATAGGAGACCACAACTCTCACGTGACACAGTGTCACGTTTTTGAAAGCAATTCGTGCACTGCAACTTCCAGAATGTAATTAATGCTGCCTCTTTTCTGAGTCCAAGGAATAATGCCACATTTTGGGGTGAGAGGGTGTATATCACACTATTCTTTATGATTTGTGATAAATGTGCCAGAACTTACAGTTTTTAAATCATACATCCCCTCCAACAATGGAAAAGGCCTGAGCGCTGGCAGCACTAAAAACTACAAAGCTATTATAAAGACTGTGAAGGTCACTTTTTATAAACATTAAAATATCAAAACAAAGCAAAATATGAACCTGTGAAACTTATCTGGGTAAATTGTGTCGGTAAAATATAATTAACTGTATTAAAGTGCTTGTTAATTTGTGCAGCCTCCCTAACAGCACTGTGGATGTCCCTACACCACCACTTTCTCAATGGCAATTAAGAATGGGCAATAAAGCTGTTGTTGCCAGTGACACCCACATCCCATGAACGAATAAAAAAAAAAGGTGCCAACAACACAATGCATACACATTGTAGTTGTGGCATATGAGGGGAACAAATTTATTCATTTACCTATAATGGTGAAGGAAACAATATGTTTCAATTTAGAAACACTTTTATTCGTGAGCAATACCATGTGAGATCCATTCATATAAAACTTTGAAAGTCCTTTCAATGACTATGTACACCCTCACCTACCCCCAAGGGAAGGTAGATCTAAACATTTTGGGGGATTGGTCATTCATGGCTCTAATGAATTCTAAAACCACAAGTATCCACTGTTAGACAAGTAAATTTAAACATGCATACTGTACATCATTGAAAAATACTCTCTGTCTTTCAGACATAATTGAAATGTTAGAATATAAGAAATAGGAGGAGGACTAGGTCATTTGGGAATGGCCTAGTCCTGTTCCTGGGAATTGTTAACTCTTTTCCAGCCAGCTATGTTGCTATCGCCATGTCACCACATAAATTAAAGCCTGATTCTAGAAACTGTGACAAAGACTTCAGTTTACAAAATGATTCAATGCATTTAGAAGTGGTCTATGCGTTTGGAATGTTCTGCATGTACAAATAAGCTGGCAACCCCTGTGGGACTTTATATAAATTTATTCTGGATTTGACTGATGGTGATAGTTGAGACAGACTAAAGAAGATAACACCCTGCTGTGCCCTGTGTGATACTTGTGGATCTGCTCCACATGTTAAGAAAGCCCAGTTTAAATTATAAATGAACATGGCAATAGAGCCTGGTAACAAAGCTGCCCAGCCACTGACCTTTTTTTCCCCGTTGCAGATACCTCATTATAGATTGATATGTTTCGAACAACTTATGTTTACTGCTTATAAAATCCTCTGTGTTTCCATTCACCCATTAGCCCTGTGCTTACTGAACCACATTGCCTCCCAGTTAAGCAAAACCTCAAATTTAAAATTCTCATCCTTGTTTTTAAATCCCTCTATGGCCTCGCCCCTCCCTATTTCTGTAATCTCCTCCGGCCCCACAACCCTCCGAGATATTTGCGCTGCTCCAATTCTGGCCTCTTGCATGTGCCCAATTTTAATCACTCCACTATTGGTGGCCGTGCCTTCAGCTGCCTGGACCCTAAGCTCTGGAATTCCCTCCTTAGACCTCTCGGCCTCTCTAACTCTTTTTCCTCCTTTAAGATGCTCCTTAAAAGCTACGTCTTTCACCAAGCTTTTGGTCACCAGCTCTAATATTTCCTTACCTGGCTAGGTGTCAAATTTTGTTTTATAAAGCTCCTGTGAAGGGCCTTGAGATGTTATACTAGCTTATTGACGTTACGTAAATATAAGTTGTTGAGTTGATCTCAGTCTGACTTTACTTCACCAACAAGTCAGCATATAATAAAATGATAGCTAAATATATGTGAGATCTATAAGGTTACAATGCTACTATAAAACAAACAAATTTCGACTTTGAGAAACAGCTTCTTTCTTTAAGCTCCAATGTGTCTTAAAGCTAGACCGTGAAGACATGTTTGCTTGTAAACTGATGAGTGAAATGGAATTTTGCCCCTAAATCCGTGAATTTAGGAACAGTTGGTTACTTTTCCCAAAAACTTTAAACCTGGGTTAGTTGGCCACACCACAGCACAAACTTCCACAATTTCCTTTTGAACTTTCATGCTAATTTGAAAAAAGTTGACTGATGATGTGAGCACATCACCACTGATCCTAGTAGTGTGCCGATTCTCTTAACATAACTGGGCAACAATTCTTTCAAGGCACTTTCTCAGCTGACAGTGTCTCCTGTTAAAATTGCTGATTTGTAAGGAATTCCCAAGGGTGTTTGTTGGAGAAAGAGTTAACAATTCCCACAGACCACCGATTGGTCCTCTCAGTGGAAAATTGTGATTGGTTCTCACCCAACACAGGGGAGCTGATTGGTTCAGGCTGACTGAGAGACAATTGGCTCTCTCCGCCAGGTTCTGAAGCATCAACTTCATTCAAAGTTTTTTTTTACGATCCAACTGTGTATCTTTTGTCTGGCAGCTGGGAGCTGTGCTTTGTTGACAGCTCTGCTGATTTCCAGAGTCACTTACTCCAGGCAAATTCTCGGATCTGTTTGCTCGTTGTGGCATTTTATCTATTCGACTTGTGGGGGGAAAAGTTAGAAAACAAGCACAAAAGTTAAGGAAAAGGGGAAAAGATAACTTTCTAACCAAAACAAAAGAGTTGTAAATCTATATAACCAGCGAAGACAGCATGATCTTTTTACCGGTGATAATTCTAATTGTTACAGGTTATAAATTAACCCCAGTTTTAACATGTCAGTTCCCCAGCGACTGGAGACCCATGAGTGAAGGCTGCAGGGCTGAATTGGCTGAGATCATAGTTTATGCCAGAGTGCTGGCTATCCACCAGGACATGTACAGTGTGTATAACTACCTGCCGTGGCAGTACGAGACCAGCCTGTTCTACTCGGCGGAGATTGAGATGCTTTGTGACCAAGCGTGGGGAAGCATGCTGGAGGTACCTGGCGGATCCCGTCTCAACCTCACCGGACTCGGCTACTTCTCCTGTCAGTCTCACACCGTCATGGAGAACAACAGCTACTTCTTCTTCCTCAGGTAAAAACACAAACATAAACACAGCGGCGACACCACACACACAGCAAAAGAAATATTTCTGATCTGAAATTGATTTTTATTTTCTAACTGAAACGGTTCAATTAAGAAGACACTTCGAGTTCTTCAATCTTGACTTGAATTAGTATAAAGATTTTTTTTAAAGATGACATGCGAATATCAAGTTGTTAAAACAACTATAAACTTTAAGTTGTTGCTGCAATGTAACTTACAAATGTTATTTCAAAAACTAAAGCAGGCGGATGTGACTTATGCAATTTTGTCTTTCTCTTTTCCAGTCTATTTTAAAAGGTTGCTGACCTTTTAGTTTTCAATTCTGGTGAAAAGTATCCAGCCCGAGCATTACCTTGTCTTTTCTCTTAACAGATGCTGGTTGACCTGATGTGTATGCCAGAATTTACTGTTTTTGTTTCAGACTTCTCCATTTCAAAAAAAAAACTAAATGCTCCATGCAAAAGTCAGTGTGATCTCCTTAAAAGATCCTCAAGCATATGAATGGTTAGCAATCCTGCCTCTCAAACAGATGGCCTGCTAAACAGATCACCTATTTGCCTTTTAGGGAGACCTTTCATAGAATGATGCAGCACAGAAGGAGGCCATTCAGCCCATTGGAAGAGCTCTCCCCTGCTTTTTCCCCATAGCCCTGTAAATTTTTCCCTTGAAGTATTTAGCCAATTCTCTTTTGAAAGTTATGATCGAATTTGTTTCCACCACATTATCAGGCAGTGCATTCCAGATCACAACATCTTGCTGCGTAAATTGCCAATCACCTTAAATCTGTGCCCTCTGGTTAATGACCCTTCTGCCAATTAAAACAGTTTCTCCTTATTTACTCTTATTAAAACCATTCATGATTCTGAACACCTCTATCAAATCTCCTGCTAACATTCCTGGTTTTAAGGAGAACAATCCCAGCTTCTCCAGTCTTTCCACATAACTTCAAGTCCCTCATCCCTGGTACCATTCTAGTAAATCTCCTGTCCTCCCTCTTTAAGGCCTTGACATCTTTCCTAAAGTGTGGTGTCCAGCATTGAACACAATGCTCCAGCTGGGGCCTAACCAGTGTTTTGTAATGGTTTAGCATAACTTCCTTACTTTTGGACTCTATTCTCTATTCATAAAGCCAAGGATCCGATAACAGCTGTCTCAACTTGTCCTGCCACATTCAAAGACTTGTGTACATACACCCCCAGGTCTCTCTGCATCCCCTTTAAAATTGTGCCATTTAGCTTATATTTCCTGTTTTTATTCTTCCTACCAAAATGTATCAATTCACTTCACACTTCTGTCTTAAATTTCATCTGCCATGTGTCTGCCCGTTTCACTAGTCTGTCTATATCCTCCTGAAGTCTGTTACTGTCCTTCTCATTACATATGAACATATGAACTAGGAGCAGGAGTAGGCCATTCAGCCACTCAAGCCTGCTCCGCCATTCTATAAGATCATGGCTGATCTGTTTTTTGACTCAACTCCACTTTCCTGCCTACCTCTGAATCCCTTTGACTCTGTTGTTTGTCAAGGATCTGTCTACCTCTGCCTTAAAAACATTCAATGACCCTGCTTCCACTGCTCTCCAGGAAAGAGAGTTCCATAGACTCATGACCCTCTGAGAGAAACAATTTCTCCTCATCTCTGCTGAAATGGGAGGCACCTTATTTTTTTATCTGTGCTCCCTAGTTTTAGTCTTTCCCATAAGGGCAGCATCCAGCCTGTCAAGTCCCCTTCAGGATCTTATATGTTTCAATAAGATCACTTCTCATCCTTCTATACTCCAATAAATATAGACCCAACCTTTCCAACCTTTCCTCATAAGATAACCCTCTTATCCCAGGAATCAGTCAAATGAACCTTCTTCCTAATTGCTTCCGGTGCAATTATATCCTTCCTTAAATAAGGAAACCAAAACTTTACATAATACTCTCAATGTGGTCTCACCAATGCTCTGTACTGTAGCAAAACATCTTCACTTTTATATTCCATTCCCCTGGCAATAAATGATAACATCGCATTTGCCGCCTTAATCACTTGCTGTACCTGCATACTAACTTTTTTTGTTTTGTGTACTGGGACACCCAGATCTCTCTGCATCTCAGAGTTCTGCAATCTCTCTCCAATTAAATAATATGTTGCTTTTCTATTTTTCAAGCAAATTGGACAAGTTCACACTTTCCCACATTATAATCTATCTGCCAAATATTTTCCCACACTTAACCTATCTATATTCCTTTGCAGATTCCTTATGTCCTCTTCACAACTTATTCTCCTACATATCTTTGTGTCATTAGCAAATTTAGCAACCATACATTCTGTCCCTTCATCCAAGTCATTGATATAGATTGTAAATAGTTGAGGCCCCAGCACTGATCCCTGTGGCACTCCACTAGTTAGAGCTTGCCAACCTGAAAATGACCCATTTATGCCTACTGTCTGTTTCCCGTTGGCTGACCAATCCTCTATCCATGCTAATATGTTACTCCCTTTACCATGGGCTCTTATTTTGTTTAGTGACCTTTGATGTAGCACCTTGTCAAATGCCTTCTGGAAATCCAAGTACACCACATCCACAGGTTCCCCATTATCCACGTTGCTTGTTACTTCCTCATTGTTTACTACATTTCTGGGTTTTGCGTCATCTGCATACTTTGAAATTCTGCCCAGTATACTGAAGTACAGGTCATTAATATATATCCACTGGGATACACCACAGTATACCTCCCTCCAGTCTGAAAAACAACCATTGACCACGACTCTGCATTCTGTCCCTAGTCCAGTTTTTGGTAATTTTTGTAAATGTTATATTCCTAATTTATTCCACAAAGCAATTTTCCTGATATGAAGTATTGTTATGTTTAACTATTGTAAAAACTTTAAAAAATAATTGTTATTTGATAAAATTTTGTTTTTCAAATGTCAAAAACTGGCACAAATTAATTGGGACATGAGTTAGGAATTAAAAAAATTAACCTTTCTAGTTCACTCTTCGCACTTTGAGTAAAACATTTAATTTTTGTTTAATTTTTACTTTTATATATTTACAATCAAATAGGTAGTGTATACTCTTTATACCTATAGTGAACTGCCTTACCTTTTCAATTAAAATCTATAATTACTGATTGTCTGTGATTGAGGCATTCAGTACAGTCATATTCTACTGTGCACCATCCCTAATTGGGTTGTTTAGATTTTTTCTGCAGAAACCTGCTGACATCATTATGATTAAAAAAATACACTGACATTCAGGAAAGGCAGAGGAGGCAATGCCTGACTTATCATGGCCCGCATCCTGAATACAAGATGCCAGATAAGATAGTAGGTGGCGGGAAATGAGTTAAAAAGCAGTAATTCAATCAAAAGGCTTGGGTGACAACATAATCTGCCAAAAGTAATGCTGAAATAGTTTATGAATGTTGGTAGCTCTGCAAGATCAAATTACGTCCTTAAACTCATTCCCTGTCAGCCTTTTGTTATTTGTTGTTCTATAGCCTTTTTAAAATTCATTATACATATTTGTTCTTGCTGTTGTCTGTCCCTGCTTTCTCTGAGAGCATTAAGAGTCAACCATGCATGATTGACTGGAGCCACATATAGTCAAGACCTGGTGAAGATGGTCGGCTCCCTCTCCTGAGGAACATTAATGAACCACTTGTGTTTTTATGACAATCCAGCAAGTTTCAAAGTCATTTCTTGATGTTAGCCCACAAATGACCAGATGTATGGAATTCAGTTTCCCAGCTTTTCACAGTCGATTTGAACTCGTTGCCTCTGTCCAGTACCATGACAACCAGGTTAAAATATTTAATTTTCTTTCCCCATAAGTAGCAGGTAAAATACAGTCAGTACAATAAAAATGAAAGGCAAAAAACAAGGTAGCATTAGGATCTAAATACTTATGCTATCATATAAGTCAAACTTTAGTAAAACCAGCAGACTACATTAGGCAGTAAATTTATGGAAATATGTCATTAAAAATCTTGTGTTAGGCATGCACTTCCTGTTCACAAACTTGACTGCCCATTAACATAATTTTTCGCTGTTCTTTTCTGTCAGTATTTAGGTTTATGAATTGCTATATCAATATTTCCCATTCAGTTCCTCAATGATCAACTGTTTTTCAGGCTCTGGTCACTATGGCTATGTTAATGGAATTTCTGAAGTCTCTGTTCCAAATCATAGAGTCATAGAGAGATACAGCACTGAAACAGGCCCTTCAGCCCACCAAGTCTGTGCTGACCATCCACCAAGTCTGTGCCGACCATCAACCACCCAAACAGTTGCCATCTTTTGCATAAAAGTTTACATTGATTAATTAACAATGGGCAATGCCATTCATCAAAGTTGTTTCAACTATTCTGCTTAGAAAATCCAGAAAAAAAGTTTAAATGAAAAATTATGAAATATGCTTTAATTTAGTTTAATTTCATGAAAGAACAACTGGAAATAAATTTGTCGTTGCTTTTTCAGTGGCGATCGGCATCTCGGTAGCAACACTGGCTCAGCTTTGGATTTGGGATTTTAATGTAGCTCTTCATGGGAGAGGATTAAAGGGAATTTCTGTGTCTCTCTTTTTTTGATTACACTTCTGTGAAGCACCTAGGGGCATTTTTCTATGTTAATGGTGCTATATAAATGCAATTTGTTGTTGTTATACAATAATCTTGCATGAAGGCAGTGCCTATTTTATCTTCAGATTTATATTTTAAAATATTCTTTGTTGCGTTACTGTTTCATCACAGGGTGAAACATGTATTGCTACCACAATATTCTGGGATGTTACTGTAGATCTCGATCTATTTGAATATTAATGTTGAAAAACTGCTATTTTAATTGTTTTGCAGGATGGATGACAATTATAACATAATTCCTCATGGAGTTAATTTTCAGGATGCTATTTTTCCAGACACAACTGAGAATATGAAGATGTTTTCCAGTCTCTTCCAGTTCTCTAATTGCACTCAAGGGCAACAGCTTCAAACTTACACCGCTGACTGGGAAATCCAAGAGGATCACAGGGTAAGGTTGCCATCTGCTGGTCATCTCCATGGAGCATTTCGGCACTATGGATTTTAATAGTAAAATAAAATTTCTAAATTATTATTATTGGTTGGAAGCCAACTCTTCATAGTGCCTCATTTTAACATTCTCAGCTATAAATCTAATGAATACTTGTGTTTCTTAGTGGCAATGATTGAATGTGAAAGGATTTAAAGTAGATCAAAACAGGATATCATTTATGAGTACTAAAAATAAATTGGTTCAATACGACATTCCTTCCTTTCCTATCATTCCTGGTTATTTCATTAAGCTGAAGGTAATCTAATTCCAGTTAAGAGACTACTGTACCTTGTTTACCAAAATTGTGCCTTCTTAAAGAATCGCAGGAATTTCCATCAGTAACTGTGCTTTTTAATTGTAATAAAATATTATAGCTTACTGTAGATCTCCATGGCAGTTCTCAATTGTGAATGAATAAATATGGTGTTCCATTCCTCTTACTATTTATATTTGTAAATTGACTTGGGATGTTTTGTATGTCAAAAACACTAGACAAATGAAAGTTATTATATTGTGGGTGCTCTAAGCCTCACAGCGAACATCTGTGCTGTTTCCAGCAGAGTCAGAGATCCTTCCCTTCATCCAACAGTGTTTCTTCCCACAAAACTCCCCTCCCTGCCTCATCTCTCTTCTGCCTCTGCCTTAACGCGTTCTCTCTTCCTGCCCCTCAATAGGATTTCCCTCTTCAATGTGTTCTTTCTCTCCACTCTCCACAAGAGGGTAGATTAAAGGCCGCCTCGGGTCTGCAAGTGAAACCCAACCCGAGCCCGACAGAACCACATCCGACCCCGCGCCCGACCCGGCTTGAGACCTTCCGTTTTTTCCCGCGCCCGGTCCGACCCGACCCGACCATCAGTTAACCTACCTTCCGTTTTTCACTTTGTTGTTTATCTGCATAAGCTTAAAATAATTGTAACAAAACCACCTTTCAAGTCCAAAAAGTATATTAACATTGGAGCCACTTACCTGAGGTTGTGATAGACTGTGTCCAACCTGACCCGAGCCCGAATGCCGGACCCGGAAGTGTGACCTGACCCGACCCAAACACGACACATGTTGTCGTGTCCTGTTGGGTTCGGGTCAGGTAGCTGGCCTTTAGGGTAGATATCCTTTTTCTCACTCTGCTTAAAAGTATGTCACTCACTCTAAGCCTTACCCCAAGCACAATAATGGCTGTTCCTTTTTTTCTCTCCCCCATACCCCTATATCTTGCTGTCTCCATCTTTCCATCATACCCTTTTCCAGCTCGTCAAGGGAGCCTCTCTGTTCTGCCTTGGTACCCTTTCCCTTATCCGACAAATGGGTCTTTCTTTTCCCCATTCTCCCATTTATCCTTCATTTTCCTGTGTCCTGGGCAGCAGCACTGCTGAAAAAATACAAAATTGGGAATTTTTTCATTTGATATAAACTTCTCCACATGTGCATATCCCATTGTCTTGCCATTTCCTTCAATTCTTTTCCCCTTTTCCCCCTCCCTTGCTTCTTTCTCTTTAATTCCTTTTCATTTTTTCTTTTTCTCCTTTCTTACTCTTTTGTTTTACCTCTTTATCCCCTGTTTCTTTCTGTTGAGCTTTCTCTTCGTATTACAGCATTTACACTGCAACATGGGGAAGTTGAGAGCAGGAAACAAAAACAGAAATGTTGGAAATACTCAGCAGGTCTGGCAGCATCTGTGGAGAGAGAAACAGAGTTAACGTTTCAGGTCAATGATCTTTCATCAGAACTGGCAAAGGTTACAAATGTATTAGATTTTAAGCAAGTGAACAGTGGGGGGTGGGGGGGGGGTGGTGTGGGGGTGCAGGTATCAGAAGAACAAAAGGGAAGATCTGTGATAGGGTGGAGGGCAGAAGAGATTAAATGACCAACGGTTTTGTGGTACAAAGCCAAGTAAGGAAACAAAAGATGTGTTTGGATAAGGTGTAGATGGCAGTGTAGTAGCTGTCCGAACACAAAGTAAAGGGTTTAAGAAAGAAACAAGGTGGTGGTGGTGGTGGTGGGGGCAGGGGGTGGGGGGAGGTGGGGGGTGGTGTACCAGCAAAAATAACATGAGAAAAGAAAGAAAAAGGGGGCAGAGGTTATGATCTATAGTGTTGAGTCCGGAAGGCTGTAAAGTGCCTAGTCAAAAGATGAGGCGCTGTTCCTCAAGCTTCATTGGAACATTATCGCAGGCCAAGGACAGAAAGGTCAGAGTGGGAGCAAGGTGGAGAATTAAGTTGGCAAACGACAAGAAGTTCGGGCTTGCACTTGCAGACTGAACGGAGGTGTTGCTCATTGTCATTTTAATTCTCCACCTTGCTCCCACTCTGACCTCTCTATCTTTGGCCTGTTACAGTGTTCCAATGAAGCTCAATGCAAGCTCAAGGAACAGAGAGCCTCATCTTTCGACTGGGCACTTTACAGCCTTCCAGACTCAACATTGTGTTGAACAATTTTAGATCCTAATTTCTTCCCCCTTTTTTTTCTTTTCTCATGTTTATTTTTGCTGGTTTCCCCCGCCCACCTTGTTTCTTTCTTAATCCCTTTACATTGCGTTCAGACAGCTGCTACACTGCCATCTACACCTCATCCAGACACATCTTTTGTTTCTTTATTTGGCTTTGTACCATGAAACCTTTTGTTATTTAACCTCTCCTGCCTTCCACCCAACACAGACCTTCCCTTTTGTTCCTCTTCCCCTCTCCCCCCCTTTCACTTGCTCAAAATCTATTCCATCTGTAACCTTTGCCAGTTGTGATGAAAGGTGACCGACCTGAAACATTAACTCTGTTTCTCTCTCCACAGATGCTGCCAGACCTGCTGAGTATTTCCAACGTTTTCTGTTTTTGTTTCAGATTTCCAGCATCTGCAGTATTTTGCTTTTTTGTAGTTGCGAGAGGGAAGAACTGGGAATGAAAAGAAACTACAGAGAGACAGGGAGTATGGAGGGATACACTTCTGGGAGTTATATCCCTGAACATGAGGCTGGGCAGTGGATGAAGAAACTGTATCAGAAGAGGATGACTCTTATACTCTTTTGAGTCTGTCTAGGAGTTGTAGTCCTGGGACATTAACAGGCAAACACAAGAAAGAAGGAACTTGTGTTTATATTGCAACTTTCATAACCCCAGGATGTCCCAAAGTGCTTTACAGCCAATGACATACTTTTTAAGCATAGTCACTGTTGTAATGTAGGGAAAATTAATACAAATTTTGCCCAGTTATTTTCTGGGGAGAGGGTATGTCAGAAATCCAGGATGTTCAGTGGGTAGACATGATGCTACTTGCGGAGAATCCATGGGCCAGTGGTTAGAGCCAAGTTTATAATTTAACTGCTGTTTTTTGGGGGGGTGTGGAATGAACAAATATTTTATAGGTTGTATAGTGGGATGGATGAGGAACTGTTGTGCTAGCTGTATCTCATGTTAGGGGAGAAAATTGAAATTGTGGAGGAATGTTTTACATTTGATAGATGAATAACAAAAGGTGAAAGTAACTGAAAAACAGTGACAGACAACCAGGAAGCAGAAAAGGGATGGACAGACTTGACACAGCAGGCCATGACAACATTATTTAGTATCATCCCAAGTTTAACTTGTATTATTGAAAGTGACAACTAATCTAATGCAGACTTTAGGCACTGTAATTGGAGTAAAATCTATAACCTAGAAAATCATAGAAGCATTAAGCACACGTGTTGTTATGGTGTTTACAATGGAAGAAGGTAGAGGTTTAGGGTAGAGTACATGACTTTCTGTTCCTCCCCATTATTTCCCATATATGTACCCACATATTTAATATAAACAATGCATGGTCATCAGCTTTTACTCTGTGAATGAATGCAAGCAAAATAACTAATGTAATAATTTTTAATGTAAAGACTCATGCCTCTGGATCAGAATTGATTTTGTCATAAGCCATTGGAAGACTGACAAAACAGAACCAAATTAGACATCGGCATATTTAAAGACAATGTTTATCTACCATTGCCTTTCATTTTGTTTATTTGTTCATGGGATGTAGGCTTCGCTGGCAAGGCCAGCATTTATTGTCATAGGGCTGAATAACATAGGAGCAGGAGTAGGCCATTCAGCCCTTCGAGCCTGCTCCACCATTCGATAAGATCATGGCTGAACTGGTTGAGGTCTCAACTCCACTTCCCTGTCTGCTCCCCATATCCTTTGACTCCCTTGTCTATCAAAAATCTATCTAACTCCGCCTTGGATAAATTTAATGACCCAGCCTCCACTGATCTCTGGGGAAGAGAATTCCACAGATGAACAATCAATCACCTGAGAGAAAAAAAAATTATCCTCATCTCTGTCTTAAAAGGGAGACCTCTTATTCTTAAACTGTGACCCCTAGTTCTAGTTTAATTGCCCTAGAGAAGGTGGTGATGAGCGGCCTGTTTGAACCGCTGCAGTCTGTGTGTGTAGGTACATCCACAGTGCTGTTAGGGAGGGATTTCCAGGATTTTGACCCAGTGACAGTGAAGGAATGGTGATATAGTTCCAAATCAGGATGGTGCATGGCTTGGAGGGGAACTTGCAGGAGGTGGTATTCCCATGTGCCTGCTGGCCTTGCATAGGTTTAGGAGGTGTTGTTGAAGAAGACTTGATGAGTTGCTACAGTGCATCTTGGAGTAGTCTTGTCTGCTTAATGGATGAAAACTACATACAGTGGCAAAACAAATAACTGATTCACACTGTGACAGTGAATGAGGAACCTGATGATCCCAAATCTGTTTTAGTCATCTGATTTCAATGCTTTTAGTAACTTCATAAATAATTCTTTTAATTAAAAAATGCTTATGCATGCTTGTTATTTGGCTAGGCAGCAAGTTTGAATTAATTATTCTAGAAGCAATCGTTTCACCTCAGACAGAGTACCTGTCATTCAAAATCACTACATAGGAATCCAATCATTAACACTGCATGGTGGAAAAGGCTTTAAATGCTTCACAGTTTTTAAAGTTGTGGTGCTTAATGATGCCAGAAATCAGTACTGTAACTAACACTAATATAATCTGTTTCTGAAAACATTCCGGTGATCAGCATGCATTTACAAAAGAGGAAATTTTAAATTGTAAAACTGGTTTATTTGTCCTTGATCTATAAGTTGTCTGCCATACCATTAAGGACCATAGGCGCTCCATCTCAATGATATTTGATTTGCCTCCCCCAAAGCAGGCTGGCTTCATCCATTCCCAAAATCACATGCCCTCATTTCAAATGCAGTCTGCCCAATTTGACTTTTATCCCGTCATATAAATATTACTTCAGTCTTTATATAGATATCTCTAAGTATTAAATCACTTAAAACTGTGGTAATGGATATGATAAGTCTACCGAGGAACTCTTCAACTTTCACACAGCTTGTAAGAGCCTTGGCTGTTTCCAAAATGACAGCATCTTCAAGCCAACACCCGGAAAACTGATAAGATGCAGAGTATCCAACAGCAGCTCATTCCTGTCTAGCTTTACATTTCTGCAAACGACATGATGACACCAAAGTTCTGCAAGATGTCAACAGATCAGAATGTTTACAGACCAAATATTTTTGTTTGCAGGCAAGCAAAATGAGAACACACATGGCCTTTAAACTGTACTTTACTAATGACCCCTTTAACAAATCCCAGTCAGATCTAAGCAGTACAAACATTGCTAAAGGGATTAACAGATATGCATTAATCTTTGTCGGGAAAAAGGTTTTAAACACTAGGGGTTGTAAGTCTATGACCTCTGAACAAATAAGGATCTAGGTGTTCCTTGTAAAAATTCCTTCCAACTCCTAGAGGAACTTGTTTATTCTTTCATGGGATGTGGGTGTCGCTGACAAGGCCAGCATTTGTTGCCCATCCCTAATTGCCCTTGAGAAGGTGGTGGTGAGCTGCCTTCTTGAACCGCTGCAATCCATCATGTGTAGGATTACCCACAGTGCTGTTAGGGAGGGAATTCCAGGATTTTGAAGGAACAGTGATATAATTCCAAGTCAGGATGGTGTGTGACTTGGAGGGGAACTTGTAAGTGGTGGTGTTCCCATGTGGCTGCTGCCCTTGCCCTTCTAGGTGTTAGAGGTCGCGGGTTTGGAAGGTGCTGTCTAAGGAGCTTTATCAAATTGCCGCAGTGCACCTTGTAGATGGTATACATTGCTGCCACTGTGTGCTGGTGGTGGAGGGAGTGAATGTTTGTGAATGGGGTGCCAATCAAGCTGGCTGCTTTGTCTTGGATGGTGTCGAGCTTCTTGAGTGTTTTTGGAGCTGCACCCATCCAGGCAAGTGGAGAGTATTCCATCACACTCCTGACTCGTGCCTTGAAGATGCTGGACAGGCACTGGGGAGACAGTTGAGTTACTCGCCGCAGGATTCCCAGCTTCTGACCTGCAGCAATTTAGGACTAATGCAAAATCCTGCAAGAAAACTCTTGTTAAGATTTAGATAAATGTATTATACAGAGCTTTCTTTATTAATATACTGCTTTAATGTTTCTTTTTGTATGGTGCTCAGTATTTTTGAACCAATAACAGGGTATTGGAGGTATAAAATGAAAAACTTTAAACAATGAACGGGACAAGAAAATGCTATTATATCCCCTTGCGGCATGTTATAGCAGTTGTATCACCGTACGTCAGAACAATTGACCTTGGGTTTAGCATCTCACTGCTTTTGACAAATGTTAGCTGCCTCAAATGAAACAATAAAAAAACTCCACCATGCACAAGACAGTAACGTACTCCCTGGCTTATCAAAGCTGCATCCCAAAATGACAGCATCAAAAACAGAAACCATTTTACTGGCCTTTGGGAAGGCATCTTGTAGAACATTTTGTTTTATTGTTTTACTTGGGAATTTTCTCCAGCACCAAATACCAATATCAGTAATTCAGCAGGCCTGGGGAGAAAAATCATCAAAAAATCATTCCAAAGCAAGTAGAAAAGTAGTTTTACAGCATAAAAGAATTTGAAAAAATATTTGAATGCTGAGGTAGCATATTAAAGTTGTTTATTGTTCATAGAATCTTTGAGTAATCAACAGCAGATTAGTTTTTCATCTAAGTCTACAGTAATGATATTGCAGTTGTTAACTTTTCATGTGAAAGTGAATACTGCATTAGTCGATTGGATGATTCTTGATTCTCAGTCAAGCAGCCTTTTTTCCCCCCAATATGACCAATATTTTTGTCACTAGTAAACAGAAATGTTCAAAGAAAATTTAAAAAACCACAAATTGCCCCTATGATTTTTCTCCTGAGTTGCTCAGTACAGTATCCTGAAAATTAATCTTCAACTCCTGGAGACTCCATGGCAATCCTGGAAGGTTAGTACCCCAAACCATAATGTATACTTGGCTCACTGCTAAACTAGTTAAGTGCTTTATGCTCTGCTGTTTTGTAGGACGTGGCCTTTGCAAAAACTGATAACATGCTCCTCGGCACCACAGCTCCACTGTGCTTCAGGTCCAGGTGCCCTGCATTATGGGCTGTTGAGGCCGAAAGGCTGCGGTGCTTAGTATACACTTCACATCAAAATGTGCCTTGGAAAAACTTGCAATAGCTCAGAGCCAGTGCATGTGTTGTGTGCATGCTTCATTAGGCCCCATAAATAAGGGGGCAAAATAGGGCACGGTAGTGTCCATTTTTTACTATGAGTCACTTTAGGGTTCCAAAATGGTGTTTGCGGCACACGTGCACACTTCTGATGCAGGGCGTGTTGGAAGCCATGTTGGTAACAGGGTTAGTGCGCGTGCACTTAATGCCCGCCGGAAGTATGCAGAGCAGGCAGATCATTATGTCAATCAGTGTGCAAGAGTGCTGCCATGTTGGATCTCCATGCTCCAGCTAATATTCCCTCTTAACCATACACAACTGAACATGCATTAGGCAGCATTAAAGACCACCCCTACTACATACAGGTTAGTTGCTGGTTTTGTAACAGTGCCCAGAGTGTGAGTGAGGTGGAGCATATGAATGTGGGGTATGAGTCCTGATTGGTAGATTGTTGGTAGGTGAGTGATGAGGCTATTGTGAACTGAGTAGTGGAGAAGCTAGTGGTGCACTGAAGATGCATACACTGTCCTTGACCACTCATGTGAATTCATTAAATGCCTTGTGGTACTATATCCAGATTCTTGGGGCTAAACTCCTGGCATTGATATCTGTGGCTATCTGCTCACATTGCCCTCTCATCGTGTGTCTGGAGGGCCTCCTGTACCCCAGCCCGTGGACACACTCCTCCTTTTCACTTCCTCCAACAAGATCTCCAGTGCAGTGTCTGAAAACCTTGGTGAACGCTTTCTTCCGTGGTCAGCCAGTGTTGTTTTTCTCACAGCACTATTCCCAATGGTTTTAGCACCTCCAGCGGCCACAAGGCACCTTCCCTTTAAGAAATGCAGGCTAGTTTTACATAGTGCTAGCCAGTAACAATATTGGGCCCCCTGCTAATGCTTGCAGCATATGAAGAGCATGGTGAGTGCTGGTTGCATGCAGAAATCATTATTATGTGCAGGCAGCATGAAGTTGGCATGTTGCCTACATTACACTGAATGGGCAGGGTGCTATTGTACGTTGTGAAACCCCCAGCCATTTTCGGGAGCGATCCAATTTAGACCCCGATGTGTCTAAACAGCGCTCAGATGCTCCATGTCAGTTTCGTACAGGGTGCATTTTCAACCTGCCACCATTGAAATCAACATGAATGAAAATTGGGTCATTTCTATAATGGGCAGCTGATTCATAACACCAGTTTTCCTCCAGGCTATCTCATTCCAGTTATTCAGCATCCATTCAGTAGCAGGACAGCTTTAAGAGAGAACAGCAGTAGCAACAACAACAGCAATTTGCATTTTTATTGCACCTTTAACACAGAAAAATATCCCCAGGCTCTTCACAAAGGTTTGAGGAAAATGGATGCTGAGCCAAAGAAGGAATTAGGAAGGATGACCAAAGTTACTTTGCTGCTGCTTCCCCTCACCCTTGTATGCTGCCAGAACATCATGCACTGTAGCCAGAGTGCTACTTTGAAACATACATTATCTGGTATGGTCAGTTGTTTGCACTGCTGGTAGACCTTCACATTACAATAACTAAAAGCATAGATATATTTTAAAGGAGTGTGAGTGATGCTACATGTCCTTTCACTTCTCTGCCCTGGTATTGAATCTAGCTGATGATCTGTGGTGTAAGTGTCCTTTTAAATATTCAATTTGCCCTCATTCAGAAAAGCAGAAGGAAAAACAAATTCTCTGATGTGAGACAACCTGAAGGAAGATTGAAAAATAAAATTAACAGGGAGATAAATTTTTAAAACTTTTAGATGATTTGTGTGCTATCCTTGTATGACTTCATCCTCATTCAGTCTACACACTTGGTCAGCAGGAATTTAAATTGTTTATTCCACGTGCTCCACTCAGCGAAGCTGATGGGCATCAATATTCGTTTAACAACTCCACTTTGTTTTAACAATCTGATTAATATTATATAATGAGTACAGTTTTCCTCTGTCATATAGACTGAAGCTCATATTACATAAACTGGATTAGAACCAAGCCATTGTGAGGTCACACACATTCATGAAACCATTCTATCTTCACTGGTTGCATTCTTACCTCAAAAAACAGAACAAAAAACATTTGTGCCATCAGCTGTCTTTTGAACCAACTATTACTGTCATATGCACAGTTGTATGATCAGAACCTCCCCTGAGGAAAGAAATTTTCTTGGTGTGTTAAGTATAACAAAATATTTTGTAAATGTATTTACAATGTCATTACACAGAAAAGGCTAATTTTCTGATCAAGTATGCCAAAAGAGCAGGCACGACAGGGAAAATTGGGAGAATGGATCTTGCGGCAATTTCTGACTAGGCTGCAATTTTGCAAACTGTTGGAATTCTTTTAGCCATTTTGTACCTCAACCTCATTATGCCCCCAGATTTGTAGCCAGTGTATTTAAATAAATGTTTAGCATAATTTTGCTTCTTTTGCTCCAGCTGTGCTGTCTTTTCCCCCCATGTGTACCTATTTAAGCGTCATCTGTGGCTCAGTGGGTAGCACTCTTGCCTCTGCATCAGAAGGTCGAGGGTTCAAGTCCTAATCCAGGCCTTAAGCACAAAAAATCGAGGTTGATAGCCAAGTGTCGGATTGAGAGAATGCTGCACTGTTGAATGTGTAGCTATTTGGATCTATCTGCCCTCTTAGGTGGATATAAAAGATCCCATGGTACTGTTTTGAAGAAGAGCAGGGAGTTTTCCATGGTCTCTTGTAAATATTTATCCCTCAGTCAACACTAAAAGAAACTGATTATCTGGTCATTATCACATCGCTGCTTGTGGGAGCTTGCTGTGCTGCATTTGCAACATTACGACAGTGACTGCACTTCAAAAGTACTTCATTGGCTGTAAAGCCCTTTGGGAGTCTGGTGGTGATTAAAGGTGCAATATAAATGTATGTCTTCCTTTCACTTGGAATGGAAGAAAGGTAAACACCATGACTGAATTAACTCTTAAATTGCTGGTTGCTATATATGTTTTTTCCAAATGTTTTCAATTTTTAAAATAGTTTTTACTGTAGTTTTTTAAAACATATTTCTGATTCTTTTTAGGAAACACTTACCATTTCCTGTCTTTATGTTTGGATTTTCCATCATTTTAGCTTTGTTATTCACTCCTCCTCACCCTCCATACAGTCGGAATTTTTTTTTCTAATAGGGGATGAGCCTTTAAAAAGCTTTGAATAAGTTTTGTCTCCATGAGTCACTTTTGTTTGAGTGGCTGCATCCCTTTAATATTGAGCCTTCAAGGGCTGCATGCTTATGTGATTTAGCCCACTGTGCTCCCACACAAGGCACCAGTTGTGCAGGTTGATTTAAATAGTATTGGTGTGCTGAAGTGTTGATATTCAGCATATGCAGCCTTCCAGTGTTCTGACATAGACAATGTGATTCCAGCAGCTTTTTGAACCAGGAGTGCAAAATTCACTCTATACCATGCAGAGGAAATATTCTTTCCATATGTGGAACTGTACGACCACCATCACTGCACATTCTTTCAAGCTTCACTAAACAAACTGGGGGTGTGATTAGAAAATGGGAGTTAAGGGCAAGAAGGGGAAAACAAGACAAGTTAGAGCAATTCACTAATCCAATGCTTTGAGTACATTTAAGTTAGATTGCCAAGTTAAATATCAGCTTCTGTTTGTTTTAGCATACATAAATATTCGTGACATATTGTGAGAATTTGGGCTTATTTTGTTTGGACTTTGATCAGTACAGATTTAATTAAACCCCATATTATAATATTATGTACCTTGACAGAATTTTGACTTTCTTTGAACCAAGTAAATAAATAAGGGCTTTACAGAAAAATGACAGAAAAATGGTTACAGCATCAAAAATACAGCTTGGGTAAGAAATGGGATTGTAATGTACAGCAGCCAAGAGAACCTGTGCAGACAATGTGACAGGTAGAAATTAATGTTGAGGTACCAAATGTTGTACATTTTTGCAGCTTTTTTTAAATCTCTTTGAAAATTCTAGTGCAGCTCCACTGTGGACCAAATGAAGCCACAGCCAAAAGATTTTGGGTAAAAATAGAACTCTGGGCGCTACTAGTATAGTCACCAGTGAGCAGTTAAATATATTTTTAAAATGTACAAACATATTATAATTCAGATTTTGTCTGCTTGTATTTTAAGACTTGACATCATAATTAAAAACGTGCTAAAATTAATATATTAATCTTATTAAAACTATTTTTACTGCTATGATTTTGGTTGACTCATCATCTAATTTTTCCCCTACCCTCTTCTAGGGCAGCATCTTGATTTGCTGCTCACTTTCCTCTCTCCCTCTTCTTCACTGGACAAAAGATTGTCATGAAAATTCCTGACTGCAAACTTACATCGCGTTTCTATATTACATAATCGCCCTTGATTCTCAAAGTTGCGTTGGCAGGATGCATCCTTGTTGGTGGCGGACGCAGATTGGAAGATTAGGCCTTTGATTTGCTGCATGTCACATTCTGTGACGTTTGATATCGGAGCTGGGGGACAGAATTAGAAAGGCACGAGTCTCGTTAACATGGAACACACATTTATATTTGATCCCACCTGCTTTTGGGAGAGGCTTCACCTACAGAGCACATCTTGTTTTAATGTCTCCACTATGTCACTGAACTTCTCTGCCACCAGTACAACATATCCGTTAATGTCAAATTGCAACCCTTTAAAAGCTGCTGCCTTACTAGATTTTAGATTCCCTATACAATTTAGGGGTTGTTTTAGTTTGCTGTACTCTCTGCACTGTTGGAATAGGCGGGTCTGTGACATGGGTCAACGCAATCTCAGTTTTACCATTCTTGTAAAGTTAGGGCTGATGTATCAGATTGATTGGCTTTGCCCAATGATAATCTCATCCTTATTTTTACTTGCCTTTTATGTTAAGCTGCATTATTTTGTTATTCTTTTCATTCTTGTGTTTTAACTGTATTGCTTTAACACTAAATTTAAATTTGATCCCTCTTTCTACAATGGAGCTAGGAAACTTAAAGTTCAACTTGAATTTTTTTGTTTTCAAAATAGATATAATGATGAATAGTACCAAAGAACAAATGTAATCCAGTTGATAAATAATCCAAACATTGAACTCTAGTGCACCATCTCCCATTCACTCTAATCATTTGGGAATGGTAGCATAGTGGTTATGTTAGGTTGGCATCCTTCCATCTACAAAAGACGATGGACACGCAGCAAACAATCCATTTAGGTGGAGTGTCTTCTCTTGGTGCACCTTTGCTGATGGCTGTGAAGGCCAATCCTTGAGAGGCAGGTTTTGCCACAAGTGCCGCATGTGAAGCTGCCAAGTGACGATGTGAGTTGTTGTTTTTGACATTGGCGCCTGTTGCCAAGCTGCTGTTGCAACTGGTCGTTGTGGTCGTGCACACCAATCCACAGGAAGTGTCGCCATTTCCCTCTTTCGCCTTCATGTCACGCTTGCAAGCATCCTTGAAGGGGAGCTTTTGGTGCCCCACTGGTCATCTGGCCCCTAGCTACCTCACCATAAAAAGGTCCTTGGGTATGCGACCGCCTTCCATCCTGCGGACGTGTCCAGTCCACTGAAGTCGCCTCTGTTTGATTAGTGCCAACACACTTGGGAGCTCTACCTTTGAGAGGACTGTGACATTTGTGATTTTGGCCTGTCAGGATATACCCATAATGTGCTGCAGACAGCGAAGCTGGAAATTATTGAGCTTCTTTTCCTGGTAGCTGTAAGTCGCCCATGTTTCACAGCCGTACAGCAAGGTGCTGAGAATACAGGCCTTATAAACCATCAGCTTGGTCCTAAGGGTCAGCTTGGTGTTATCCCTTGGATGTTTCACAAGGCAGCCAAAGGTGATAGCTGCTTTCCCTATGTGTGTATCGAGCTCTGCATCAAGGGACAGATTGGCTGACACCGTGGACCCAAGGTAGCAGAATTTGCTAACCACTTCCAGTGGTTATGTTACTGCACTAGTAATCCAGAGACATGAGTTCAAATCCCACCGTGTATTTGGGGAATTTAGATGCAGTTAATTAAATAAATCTGGAACTAAATAGCTAGTCTCAGTAATGGTGACCATGAAACTACCAGATTGTCATGAAAACCCATCTGGTTCACTAATGTCCTTTCAGGGAAGGAAATCTGCCATCCTTACCTGGTCTGGCCTATATGTGACTCCAGACTCACTGCAATGTGCAAGCCTAGCGAGCTACTCAGTTGTATTTAAGGTGGCTTACCACCACCTTCTTAAGGGCAATTAGGAATGGGCAATAAGTGATGCCTGTGTCCTGCGAATAAATAAAAAAGCTGGAATCTTACCAGCTGCATGGAGGTGACTTGCGAGGGAGAGAAATTTTGAAAATGGCGTGTTGGGTTAGCCACCCGACGCTGGTGGCGGATGAGCAATGGAAATGACTACCTGCCCAGTAGCCAATTAGTGACAATTAAGTAGCCACTTGGGGCCAGAATGGGGATGTCACTGGGATCTTACTGGCAGCTAATTAGCCCCATGCTTTGGGCAAAGCCTGATTGGTCCCTGGAGGTAACCTCCCAGCGGCAGGCCAGGAGGCCAGCGAGATTTCCTTTATTTATCCCCTCCCTGTCCCGGGAGCTGCTTCTGCCATTTGTCATAGCTGCAGCCGCAGGCCATCCTGTGGAGCTGGACCCCTCCACAATGATGGCTTGGCAGCTGTGGCCACAAATAATTAAAAAATGTTCATACATCTTCAGAGGGCACCTCACGTTCTCCTGCCTGCCGCAGCAGCACCTCTCCTGGTGAGGCTTCCTGCTGGACAACTTTGTGCCCTTTCCATTGTTTCAGCCAGGTGCACGTCCCACCTGCCGTCCTCAATTGGAAGGCATTCCCGGAAACGACCTCCTTAGTTGGCCACCTTTAGTAAGATTGCACAGGGTTGGGACCTGCTTTTATTTCCGACCTCTGAAAATCTTTAAAAGTGGTATGATTCCACCTAAAAGACCCTGTCCTGACATAAATCTATAATCCCAATTAAAACTCAAAATACAATATCTGAATCCTGAATTTAGTTTTCTTCAATTGACACAGTGTTTGCTGATATTTGTTCAGCTGCTAAGAAGTTCTATAATAAAAATAATTACTTTTTAAACTATCAAAATGTCTGAATATGGATTTCACCACAATTAAATGACTCGGAACACAGAGGGCACGCAGTGGTCATTTATTTTTATGTTTATAGTTTATTGATAGAATCCTAATCCAAGTATGATGCTTCTTGGTAAGTTGTCAATGCTTTCTATCAGAATTCAGAAAAGCCCAGTAATATCAACTGTTAACATCCTGAATTTGGTTTTTATAGCACTTGTGTAAATATAATTGAAAATTCATGTGTAAACATAAGCCGCAGCCTGCAAGATACACCAGCTTTTTATTGTTTTTGTTGAGAAGAATGATCTTACTATACAAGAACTCATATCCAAGTCACCACTTTCAAAATAAACAGATGCAATAGTTTGCCAACAATATGAGAGTTACTTTTCTCCTTCATTTCTGTTTGCACATCTGCGCTTCTAGCTGAGCTTGAAAGCTTGTTTACAATGGACCCTGGCCAAAAGTGGCTGACAGTATTGGATCAAATGTTGATCCTTCTACGGTTTTGAATTTTTTTGCCATATCGCACTGTCTTCTGGTTAGTATCTTTAAAAGAAGATCCTGAATAGGTAGAAATTATATGCCCAGTTATATATGGAGTGCCAGTGCACTGTACTAAGACAACCCTATATTAGCTGCAGTTGTGAAACTGCCATTCCTTGTTTGTGACTCGCTGCTGAAACTGTTGTCCGATTCTAATTTGCTTGTGTTAAACCCCACCACAGAGTTCAGTTTGTTTGTTTTTCTCTGGCTGCTGTCTTTTCTCCCAGTTGGTTCATCTTTCCTCTTAGTGTGTTCATTTATCATTCTTCCCTCTCTGTTTATCTGGACTTACCAACCTCCCCATAAATCTCAGTGAGATCCCCATGTAATGTTGTTCTCTCGGCTCCTGTTTGATCTGATAATCCTCCAGACATGCCCAGACTCCTATTAGATGTGGAATATCACTTAATGGCTAAAGGCATCAGGAATAGTGTGATGAAATGGCAACCACCACTCAGCTGGGACAGCCTCATACTTGCAGGGAATCTTCTAACCTTTTCATGTTGCAATACTACTTCAGGTCGAAGTGATTCTATGATAGCCTCCTGGTACTCTGTAATCCAGCCAATTTATATGATGGATCAGATACCACAGTACTGGACAACAACAGAAAAAAAAACATGCACATGCACTGTTACTTAAAAGATGCATTAGAAGCCTTTATTACCTGGCCATAGAGTTTCACTGATGTCATACAGGCCAACAATCCTCCCTGCTAGTTCATATGTGTGGACTCAGTGATTAGTCTGCATGCAGTCAGAAATTATGGCTATCAGCCCTTTACAACTCTGGCAACAATTCTACCACCAGGGGAGATTTGGAAAACCCCGTCTGAGGTGGTTTTGTGTTGCTCCAGCAGCAGTAAAGGAGCCTTGTTTATATTGCACTATTTCCTTTGAGGATAGAGCTGCCGTTTCCAGCCAGACTGTAAGATAAAAAGAATGGCATCGGAGGCATTACAATTGAATAGCAATTGACCTTAGAAGGTATCTATTTAGAGCAGTAAGACATTGTGAGCTCAAAGGACAGGCCAAGTTACATACAATTCCCCCTAGGTGTATATTGTACACAAAAGGAAATTGGATGGGCACTTGAGTGAAATAAACTTACAGGGCTATGGGGTTAGAGCCAGGGAAAGGGACTGATTGGATTGCTCTGAAGAGAGCTGGTGTGGACTTGATGGGCTGAATGGTCTCCTTCTCTGTCATTATGACTCTGTGACGTGGTGTGACATACCTATCTTTATAAAGCGGTGTATCTCCAACTTTCTGCAAGCAATACCACAAGAGATCTGCTTTAAGTAAGTATATGTGTTTCATTATTGATTTCAGTGTCCTGGCTATTGATCCACTTTCTCCATCTTCCCTTGTCATACAGTTAGAAGTTCTAGTTCATAATTTCTGGTCGTCTCTTCCTGCTGTTGTACATTCCAGTTTCATTTTAATATTGCATCACAATATTAGTTGAAAATGTAAAAAAATGTTTAGCCAGGAGACAGGAATTTCCTAGAACAACTGGCAGTCTAAAGGACTTCATTTAAAAAAAAACTTATATTTAGATAATCCTATTCACTATCCAACAGAAAAAGATGGATAAATGACATGCCTCCAGAACTGTCCCGATGCTGTTCTGATCCAGGAACTAGGAAGTATCCAGGAGTAGTTGAGTACTGAGATAGAGAGTCCAGGCCTTGGTCTTTGGTGAGTCCATTGATAGTAGCTAGAATAGCAGTTATGAATGAATTACCATGAGTTAAAAGGTTTCCCATTACTTTTTTGCTGTGCAGTGATTGTAAGAATCACCTAGCTTCACCAAAACTACCTAAAATTACCCAAATAAAGAGAAATCAACCTTTTTAAACAGTTACGGTGGAATGCCCAAAGTATCTGCTAAATCAAATAATGTCAAATTATGTGAGGCAAGATTTAAAGTTGAAAAATTCTTCTTAGAAATGAAATTTACAATCTATTGTGAAACTATTTAGTTTGTTCATTGTCATCATAGTTCTGTAATCTGAAGCACTTGATCTGTTTCTTGATCCATGAAATTAAAGTAGGATTAACGTAAGTCTTAACCTTTACTTTCTGAAGTTTCCCTTAAATGGTCTGATCCAGGGATCATTTACACAATGTAAAATCGATATACTGTTGTACCCCTAAAATTGCACAGGATAGAAGTGTTTGCACTTTTCTGAAACAGAATGAGTCCATCTCTTTTTGGCATGTTTACAGGCTGAGATGAGAAATACTAATCCATGACTCCATGAGTATTAACGACATTTGTCTTGCACCTTTTGCAGATAAGGCAAAAAGATAAAGCTGTCTTTTTCTTCATGTTTTTCCCACAGCTCCCTGTTGCGAATCTGGAATGGCCTTACTTGTAGCATTTTCTCTCCCTATGTGTTGTCAGCTTTGAATCCAATATAAGGTCCAAAAATAAAACCCAAATTAATTTTCAAAAACCTTCAGCTCTAATGCTACCTAATCATAGTGGGTCAGACTTCAAAGGGAATATTAAGCAGACAATGCATAATCTTACTATGAACTGAATTGTTAACTTGTTCTACATATGTAAATACTTTGAATCTGTTTGCAGCGTGGTGTTAAAGTCACAGTCATAGAATTATAGAGTTATACAGCACAGAAACAGGCCCTATGGCCCATCGTGTCTGTGCCAGCCATCAAGCACCTAACTATTCTAATCCCATTTTCCAGCACTTGGCCCATAGCCTTGTATGCTATGACATTTCAAGTGCTCATCTAAAAACGTCTTAAATGTTGTGAGGGTTCCTGCCTCAACTACCTCTTCAGGCAGTGCGTTCCAGATTCCAACCACCCTCTGGGTAGAAAAATCTTTCCTCAAATCCCCTCTAAACTTCCTGCCCCTTACTTTAAATCTATGCCCCCTGTTTATTGACACCCCCACTAAGGGAAAAAGTTTTTTCCTATCTAACCTATCAATGCCCCTCATAATTTTGTATACCTCAATCATGTCCCCCCTCAGCCTTCTCTGCTCTAACGAAAACAACCCTAGCCTTTTCAATCTCTCTTCATAGCTGAAATGCTCCAGCCATGGCAACATCCTGGTGAATCTCCTCTTCACCCTCTCCAGTGCAATCACATCCTTCCTATAGTGTGGTGCCCAGAACTGTACACAAGTGTACAGTTACAATTGTACAAAGTCAGATGATTGGTTGGTTTGAATTATGTTTCGTTGGATCTTTAGAGTACACTTTGTCCACTGTCACTCTTATGATAGTTCATATTGCAAAACTGCTTGTGGTAAGAAAAATGGCCACTTACAGTGGCTTGCACTGCCTGAGGTGGCTTTCTACATCCACTGACACTGTTGCTATTCCTCTATTAATATCCGTGGGGGAGTGGGGAGCGAGGGGAAGGGGAACACCTCTTGTAATAAACTGGCCGATGCACTATTAATAAAGTACTGCTTCATTTACACAATAGGCTTGGCACCAAAATTGGGATTTTAGTCCGTGGCAGTGATGAAATGTAAATGCAATATTGGACAACAGCAATAACAGCTTGTATTTATATTGTGCCTTTAATGTAATAAAACATCCCAAGGCACTGCACAGGAGCATTATAAAGCAAAATATGACACTGAGGAGCGTTATAAAGCAAAATATGACACTGAGCCACCTGTAGAGATATTAGGGCAGATAATCAAAAGCTAGGTCAAAGAGGTAGGTTATAAAGAGTGCCTTAAAGGAGGAAAATGAGGTAGAGAGGCAGAGAGGTTTAGGGAGGGAATTCCAGAACGTAGGACCCAAGCAGCTGAAGGCATGATCACCAATGGTGGGGCAGCTTTGAATCCCAATGTAAGGTCGGGGATGCTCAAGAGGCCAGAATTGGAGGAACACAGATATCTTAGAGGGTCGTAGGGCTGGAGGAGATTACAGAGGTAGGAAAGGGTGAAGCCATGGAGTGATCTGAAAACAAGGATGAGAATTTTAAAATCGAAGCATTGCTTAACTGGGAACCAGTGTAGGTCAGCGAGCACAGGGGTGATGGATGAATGGGACTTGGTGGGGGTTAGAACACAGGCAACAGACATGGGACCTGCCAAAGATAGAAGAGGAAGTGATTAAATGTCTGTCCTATGGCTCAGTATAGTATATTAGAAAAATATCATATAGGTGCTTGTGGGAATATAAAGATTTGGCTTGAGAAATTCTAGTGCAGTGTTGTCCAATACCTTAGAAAGAAAACGAAGACTTGCATTTATATCTTTCTTATATTTCTTTCTGACAGTACATTGGATACTAGCTACATGCAGCTAACTGGGGATCCAGATGTGGCTAATTGCATTTCTGATTAGTAAATAAGATATTCTATTCTAGAGGAATAGAATACAAGGGGGTAGAAGTCATGCTTCAGCTGTACGGAGCCCTGGTTAGACCACACCTTGAGTATTGTGAGCAGTTTTGGGCATCACACCTTAGGAAGGGTATATTGGCTTTGGGGGGAATGCAGCATAGATTTACCAGAATGGTATTTGGACTCCAAGGGTTAAGCTAAGTGGAGAGATTTAACTAACTAGTGTTTTATTCCTTGGAATTCAGAAGGTTAAGGGTTGATTTGATCGAAGTTTTCAAGATATTAAGGAGAACAGATAGGGTTGGTGAGTCCAGGACGAGGGGTATACCCTGAAACTTAGAGCCAGATCTATCAGGAGTGAAATTAGGAAACACTTTAAACAAAGGGTGGGAGAAGTTTGGAACTCTCTCCCGCAAATGACAATTGATGTAAGATCAACTGTTAACTTTAAACCTGAGATTGATATAATTTTGTGAGCCAAAGGTATTAAGGGATATGGGTATAAGGCTGGTATATGGGGTTAGGTTGCAGATCAGCCATAATCTCACTGAATGGTAGTAGAACAGGCTCAAGGGCCTAAATGGCCTCCTCTTGTTCCAAAGTTCTTAGATTCCTAATTCCTAATTGAGTAATTAACATCGTCGTTGGGCATGTGACCTGAGTGCTTGTATTTGCACAGTGTATGCATGTGCACTTTAGCCTTTTTCTATATTTGTTGGTAAAGTAGTAAGATGAAAAGAAGACTGTGTGAGCGAGACCGAGTGGACCTGTGAGGAGACAGGCACCGGCGAGCGGGAGTTCCAGCAGCTTAAAGGAGGCTACGAGAGGCCAGGGACAGAGCAAGACCGAGCGGACCTGTGAGGAGACAGGCACCCGGCGAGCAGGAGTTCCAGCAGCTTAAAAGAGGCATACTCTCACAGGGACAGCGAGATATTTCCACGACTGATGTCACAGTTCAGAAAGTGACGCGTTGCAAGGGGAAGCAGCTGATTGGTAAGTAGGAACAGGTGGGTATTTCTACCTTTTTTTTTACTATTTTCAATAGCTGAAGTAAAAGTAAAGATAGGGAATTTAGAATGTAGTAGGTAGTGTTTGGAGTAGAATAAGGTCCCTAGCGTAATTAGTACTCTAACTTAAAGGGAGTAACCAAGGAGCTTAATCTAAGGCTAAGTCATGGCAGGAGAGCTCAGCCCGTGGCATGCTCCTCCTGCGCTATGTGGGAAATCAGGGACACTTCCAGTGTTGCTGGCGACCATGTGTGCAGGAAGTGTGTCCAGCTGCATATGCTAGCTGACCTCATTGCACAGCTGGAGCTGCGGATGGACCCATTGTGGAGCATCCGTGATGCAGAAGACGTCGTTGATAGCACGTTTAGCGAGGTGGTCACACCGCAGGTAATGGCTGTAGAGGCAGAAAAGGGATGGGTGACCACCAGGAGGAGTAGTAGGTGCAGGCAGGTAGTGCAGGGGTCCCCTGTGGCCATCCCTCTCTCAAACAGATATACCTCTTTGGATGCTGTTGGGGGGGATGGCCTCCCAGGGGAAAGCAGCAACAGCCAAGTTCGTGGCAACACGGATGGCTCTGCTGCACAGGAGGGGGTGAAAAAGAGTGGGAGAGCCATACTGATACGGGATTCAGTCGGGAGTCAAGGGAAGAAATTGCTGGGGCCTTGACAGAAATCCTTGCATCCTCATTGGCTACAGGTGAGGTCCCAGAGGACTGGAGAATAGCCAATGTTGTTCCTTTGTTTAAGAAGGGTAGCAAGGATAATCCAGGAAATTATAGGCCGGTGAGCCTTACGTCAGTGGTAGGAAAATTATTAGAGAGGATTCTTCGGGACAGGATTTACTCCCATTTGGAAACAAATGGACTTATTAGCGAGAGGCAGCATGGTTTTGTGAAGGGGAGGTCGTGCCTCACTAATTTGATTGAGTTTTTTGAGGAAGTGACAAAGATGATTGATGAAGGAAGGGCGGTGGATGTTATCTATATGGACTTCAGTAAAGCCTTTGACAAGGTCCCTCATGGCAGACTGATACAAAAGGTGAAGTCACATGGGATCAGAGGTGAGCTGGCAAGATAGATACAGAACTGGCTCAGTCATAGAAGACAGAGGGTAGCAGTGGAAGGGTGTTTTTCTGAATGGAGGGATGTGACTAGTGGTGTTCCGCAGGGATCAGTGCTGGGACCTTTGCTGTTTGTAGTATATATAAATGATTTGGAGGAAAATGTAGCTGGTCTGATTAGTAAGTTTGCGGATGACACAAAGGTTGGTGGAGTTGCGGACAGTGACGAGGATTGTCAGAGGATACAGCAGGATATAGATCGGTTGGAGACTTGGGCGGAGAAATGGCAGATGGAGTTTAATTCGGACAAATGTGAGGTAATGCATTTTGGAAGGTCTAATGTAGGTGGGAGGTATACAGTAAATGGCAGAACCCTTAGGAGTATTGACAGGCAGAGAGATCTGGGCGTACAGGTCCACAGATCACTGAAAGTGGCAACACAGGTGGATAAGGTAGTCAAGAAGGCATATGGCATGCTTGCCTTCATTGGTCGGGGCATAGAGTATAAAAATAGGCAAGTCATGCTGCAGCTGTACAGAACTTTAGTTAGGCTACACTTAGAATATTGCGTGCAATTCTGGTCGCCACACTACCAGAAGGATGTGGAGGCTTTGGAGAGGGTACAGAAGAGGTTTACCAGGATGTTGCCAGGTCTGGAGGGCATTAGCTATGAGGAGAGGTTGGATAAACTGGGATTGTTTTCACTGGAATGACGGAGGTGGAGGGGCGACATGATAGAGGTTTATAAAGTTATAAGCGGCATGGACAGAGTGGATAGTCAGAAGCTTTTTCCCAGGGTGGAAGAGTCAGTTGCTAGGGGACATAGGTTTATGGTGACAGGGGCAAACTTTAGAGGGGATGTGCGAGGCAAGTTCTTTGCACAGAGGGTGGTGAGTGCATGGAACTTGTTGCCGGGGGAGGTGGTGGAAGCAGGTACCATAGAGACGTTTAAGAGGCATCTTGACAAATACATGAATAGGATGGGAATAGAGGGATACGGACCCCGGAAGTGCAGAAGATTTTAATTTAGGCAGGCATCAAGATCGGCGCAGGCTTGGAGGGCCGAATGGCCTGTTCCTATGCTGTACTGTTCTTTGTTCTTTTGTTCTTTGTACGGGGAACAGACAGGCGTTTCTGTGGCCTCAAACGAGTCTCCAGGATGGTATGTTGCCTCCCCGATGCTAGGGGCAAGGATGTCTTGGAGCGGCTGCAGGACATTCTGAAGGGAGAAGGTGAACAGTCAGAGGTCGTGGTACACATTGGTATCAACGACATAGGTAGAAAGAGGGATGAGGTCCTGCAACAAGAATTTAGGGAGCTAGGTAGCAGATTAAAAAGCAGGACCTCAAAGGCTGTCATCTCTGGATTACTCCCAGTGCCACGTGTTAGTGAGAATAGAAATAGGAGGATAGAGCAGATGAATGCATGGCTGAGGAGGTGGTGCAGGAGGGAAGGCTTTAGTTTCCTGGATCACTGGGTCTGTTTCTGGCAAAGGTGGGCCCTGTACAAATTGGACGGGTTGCACCTGAATTGGAATGGGACCAGCATCCTTGCTGGGAGGTTTGCTAGTGCTGTTGGGGGTGCGGGGGGAGGTGGTTTAAACTAAATTGGCAGGGGGATGGGATACAGAGTGGAGTTACAGTAGGGGGTGATGCACAGTCAAATATAGAAGAGAAAATGAGTCAGTCTGGAAGGCAGAGCAAATATAGACCTGTTAAGGCACAAGTGAAAAATCAAGGCTGGATTGCATCTATTTTAATGCAAGGAGTCTTTCTTCTAGTAAGGCAGATGAATTAAGGGTATTGATTAGCACATGGCATTATGATATTATTGCTATCACAGAGACATGGTTGAGGGAGGGGCAGGACTGGCAGCTCAATATTCCAGGGCATAGAATCTTCAGGCATGACAGGGTTGGGGGGGGGGGGTGGTAAAAGAGGAGGTGGCATTGCACTGTTGGTCAAGGAGTCAATTACTGCAGTAAGGAGGGATGATATCTTAGAAGGTTCCTCAAATGAGGCCATATGGGTAGAACTTAAAAAAAAAGGGGGCAATCACTTGGTTGGGAGTGCACTACAGGCCCCCAAACAGTCAGGGAGAGATAAAGGAGCAGATATGTAGGCAAATCTCAGACAGGTGTAAAAATAATAAGGTAATAATAGTAGGGGATTTCAACTTCCCCAATATCAACTGGGATAGTCTTAGTGCAAAAGGCTTAAAGGGGGTGGAATTCTTAAAATGCATACTGGAGAGCTTTTTGAGCCAGTACGTAGATAGTCCTACAAGAGTACTGGACCCGAATTAACCCAAGCCAGGAGACACATTAGTACAGTATTGCATTTCTATCCTAAACAAAGGGGAAGGGAAAAATTTGAAATCGCAAAGGATGATGCTGTCATTTCTTTATACTTAAAAGATTGTTACTTATAAATCCAGTTCAGAGCTGATAGTAAAGCTGTTTTTAGATTGCAGAACAAAATTAAATTTCTTTCATAATTTTTTTTTACTGTTTTTAATGTGAGTAGACAGTAAAATTGATGTGTTTTCAGTGCTTCAGTATGTGTCAAGGGACATCAAGTGGTCTGTTAACTAATAAAACAGGAAACTTGTTGCTGTTAAAAGGACAAATAATACAATCAGCACTTCATAAATGCAGTGTGTGTTCATCACTTTCTCCCAGGCTTTCTTTTGTTGGACAGGTAGTTCATTGGATATAGGGTTATCCAACATTCTCAGTGCCAGTGAAATGGCCTATATATTTCCTCAGTAGTCATGGTCCCAAGTTTATCTGCTCTTCAGTGTATTTCCTGTTGTTGTAAGAGTGATGTCCAAATTTAGTAACAACATAAATAGTGTGGAAAATGTACTGGGAAGAGGACAAAAAATAGCAGGGGACTATTGAAAGCTGGTAGGAATTGGAGGAGGAGAGTTTGAGATACCGATTGATAGGCATTAAAGGAGCTGAAATAGGGTCACATGTTGCTGGCTTGGATCAAATTGCCAGCTGCTGTTTAAAATCATTGAATCATAGAATAGTACAGCATAGAAGGAGGCCATTCAGTCCATCGAGCCGGTACTGGGTCTTTAAAATAGCAATCCAATCAGTTGCACTCTCCTGCTCTTTCCCCATATCCCTGCATTGCATTCCAAACCCTAACTGTACATTGTATAAAAACATTTTTCCTCATGTTGCCTCTGGTTCTATTGTCAACCACATTAAATCTATACCCTCTGGTAGAACTTTTGGTACTTAGCTGATCCGAAACCTTAATTTGGAGAAGGCATTCACCTGACAAGGATTACTCATAGTCATACGATCAACTTTCCATTAATTGTCTTCAAAACGCCAGTGTTTGCACAAGCTTCAGAAGATAACTGAAAATCACTTTTTTACCTTTTACCAGATTTTGCCATTCAACAAAAAGTGACATAATCAATTAAATTTATTTACAACAGACATCCTGGGTCATACCCTTCCGTCTGTAACTCAAAAATATTTTATTTCATTTTGGTCTCTTGCTTTGATTTTGGACATTTTCCAGGATCTTATATCATTTTCCATGTGTGGTTGACATCCTTCCATCTACAAAAGATGATGGACATGCAGCTAACAATCCATTTAGGTGGGGTGTCTTCTCTTGGTGCACCACTGCTGATGGCTGTGAAGGCCAATCCTTGAGAGGCAGGTTCTGCCACAAGTGCCGCACGTGAAGCTGCCAAGTGACGCTGTGAGTTGTTATTTTTGACGTTGGCGCCTGTTGCCAAGCTGCTGAAGCAACTGGTCGTCGTGGTATTCCACAGCAGTCCACAGGATGTGTCGCCATTTCCCTGTTTCACCAGCTAGTGACTCCCAAGTGCAATAGTCAACATTTAGGGCCTTCATGTCATGCTTGCAAGCATCCTTGAAGGGGAGCTTTGGGCGCCCCACTGACCAGTTTACATGTATATTATATATATTCCTAATTTTATTTCTCTCTTGACCTCTCCACTGTCTCTAATTTGTCACGTTGATTGTCTGACATCCTGTACTGGATGAGCAGAAACTTCCTTCAACTAAATATTGGAAGACCAAAATCATTGTCTTTGGTCCCGCCGTAAACTCTGTTCTCTCGCAACTCACTGCATCCTCTCCCTGGCAACTGTCTGAGGCCGAAGCAGACTGTTCACAACCTTAGTGTCATATCTGATCCTGAGATGATCTTTTTTGTTATTCATTCATGGGATGTGGGCGTCACTGGCCAGGCCAGCATTTATTGCCCATCCCTAATTGCCCTTGAGAAGGTGGTGGTGAGCTGCCATCTTGAACCGCTGTATGCAATTTGGGGTAGGTACACCCACAGTGCTGTTAGGAAGGGAGTTCCAGGATTTTGACCAAGCGACAGTGAAGGAACGGCGATATAGTTCCAAATCAAGATGATGTGTGACTTGGAGGGGAACTTGCAGGTGGTGGTGTTCCCATGTATTTGCTGCCCTTGTCCTTCTTGTTGGTAGAGGTCGTGGGTTTGGAAGGTGCTGTCTAAGGAGCCTGGGTGCATTGCTGCAGTGCATCTTGTAGATGGTACATACTGCTGCCACTGTGCGTCAGTGGTAGAGGGAGTGAATGTTTGTAGATGGGGTGCCAATCAAGCAGGCTGCTTTGTCCTGGATGGTGTCGAGCTTCTTGAGTGTTGTTGGAGCTGCACCCATCCAGGCAAGTGGAGAGTATTCCATCACACTCCTGACTTGTGCCTTGTAGATGGTGGACAGGCTTTGGGGAGTCAGGAGATGAGTTACCCGCCTCAGGATTCCTAGCCTCTGACCTGCTCTTGTAGCCATGGTATTTATATGGCTACTCCAGTTCAGTTTCTGGTCAATGGTAGCCCCTAGGATGTGGATAGTGGGGGATTTAGCAATGGTAATGCCGTTGAATGTCAAGGGGAGATGGTTAGATTCTCTCTTGTTGGAGATGGTCATTGCCTGGCACTTGTGTGGCGCGAATGTTACTTGCCACATCTCAGCCCAAGCCTGGATATTGTCCAGGTCTTGCTGCACTTCTGCACGGACTGCTTCAGTATCTGAGGAGTCACGAATGGTGCTGAACATTGTGCAATCATCAGCGAACATCCCCACTTCTGACCTTATGATTGAAGGAAGATCATTGATGAAGCAGCTAAAGATGGTTGGGCCTAGGACACTACCCTGAGGAACTCCTGCAGTGATGTCCTGGAGCTCAGATGATTGACCTCCAACAACCACAACCATCTTCCTTTGTGCTAGGTATGACTCCAACCAGCGGAGGGTTTTCCCCCTGATTCCCATTGACCTCAGTTTTGCTAAGGCTCCTTAATGCCATACTCGGTTAAATGCTGCCTTGATGTCAAGGGCAGTCACTCTCACCTCACCGCTTGTTCAGCTCTTTTGTCCATGTTTGAAGCAAGGCTGTAATGAGGTCAGGAGCTGAGTGGCCCTGGCAGAATCCAAACTGAGTGTCACTGAGCAGGTTATTGCTAAGCAAGTGCCGCTTGATGGCATGGTTGATGCCATCACTTTACTAATAATTGAGAGTAGATTGATGGGGCGGTAATTGGCCGGGTTGGACTTGTCCTGCTTTTTGTGTGCAGGACATACCTGGGCAATTTTCCACATTACAGGGTAGATGCCAGTGTTGAAGCTGTACTGGAACAGCTTGGCTAGGGGCGCAGCAAGTTCTGGAGCACAGGTCTTCAGTACTATTGCCGGAATATTGTCAGGGCCCATAGCTTTTGCGGTATCCAGTGCCTTCAGTCGTTTCTTGATTTCACGCGGAGTAAATCGAATGGGCTGAAGTCTGGCATCTGTGATACTGGGGACTTCAGGAGGAGGCCGAGATGAATCATCAACTCGGCACTTATGGCTGAAATTTGTTGCAAATGCTTCAGCCTTATCTTTCGCACTGATTTGCTGGGCTCCCCCATCATTGAGGATGGGGATATTTGTGGAGCCACCTCTTCCAGTTAGTTGTTTAATTGTCCACCACCATTCATGACTGGATGTGGCAGGACTTCAGAGCTTAGATCTGATCGTTGGTTATGGGACTGTTTAGCTCTGTCTATCTCATGCTGCTTACGCAGTTTGGCACGCAGATAGTCCTGTGTTATAGCTTCACCAGGTTGACCCCTCATTTTGAGGTATGCCTGGTGCTGCTCCTGGCATGCCCTCCTGCACTCTTCATTGAACCAGGGTTGGTCTCCTGGCTTGATGGTAATGGTAGAGTGGGGGATATGCCGGGCCATGAGGTTATAGATTGTGGTTGAGTACAATTCTGCTGCTGCTGATGGCCCACAGCGCCTCATGGATGCCCAGTTTTGCATTGCTAGATCTGTTCGAAATCTATCCCATTTTGCACGTGATAGTGCCACACAACACGATGGTATCCTCAATGTGAAGGCGGGACTTCGTCTCCACAAGGACTGTGCGGTGGTCACTCCTACCAATACAGTCATGGACAGAAGCATCTGCGGCAGGCAGATTGGTGAGGACAAGGTCAAGTATGTTTTTCCCTCGCGTTGGTTCCCCCACCACCTGCCGCAGACCCAGTCTAGCAGCTATGTCCTTTAGGACTCGACCAGCTCAGTCAGCAGTGGTGCTACTGAGCCACTCTTGGTGATGGACATTGAAGTCCCCCACCCAGAGTACATTTTGTGCCCTTGCCACCCTCCGTGCTTCCTCCAAGTGGTGTTCAACATGGAGGAGTACTGAGTCATCAGCTGAGGGAGGACGGTAGGTGGTAATCAGTAGGAGGTTACCTTGCCCATGAGACTTCATGGGGTCCGGAGTCGATGTTGAGGACTCCCAGGGAAACTCCCTCCCTACTGTATACCACTGTGCCACCAGCTCTGGTGGGTCTGTCCTGCCGGTGGGACAATACATACCCGGGGATTGTGATGGCAGTGTCTGGGACATTGTCTGTAAGGTAAGATTCCGTGAGGATGACTACGTCAGGCTGTTGCTTGACTAGTCTGTGAGACAGCTCTCCCAACTTTGGCACAAGCCCCCAGATGTTAGTAAGGAGGACTTCACAGGGTCGACAGGGCTGGGTTTGCCGTTGTTGTTTCCGGTGCCTAGGTCGATCTCAGGTGGTCTGTCTGGTTTCATTCCTTTTTATTGACTTCATAGCGGTTAAGTACAACTGAGTGGCTTGCTAGGCCATTTCAGAGGGCAGTTAAGAATTAACCACATTGCTGTGGGTCTGGAGTCACATGTAGGCCAGACCAGGTAAGGATGGCAGATTTCCTTCCCTAAAGGACATTAGTGAACCAGATGGGTTTTTACAACAATCGACAATGGTTTCATGGCCATCATTAGACTAGCTTTTAATTCCAGATTTTTATTAATTAAATTCAAATTCCACCTTCTGCTGTGGTAGGATCCGAATCCATGTACCCAGAGAAATACCCTGGGTCTCTGGGTTATTAGTCCAGTTACGCCACCGACCACATATTCATTCTGTAATATTCTGATGCAATTTACGCTTGGAACAGAATATCTAAGAGATGGAGGGTTACAGGAACAGGAGTTTATTTGCCTACGTCTGACATCTATGGCGTCCAATTACACTCTACACAAGGTTCTGTACAAGTTCTCTTACATCACTTCCTGTGATGATACTCAGCCTATTTACGTATTCCGCCCATTAACAACTCTATACTACACACTCCATCACCAAGACTGCCCATTTCCACCTGTGTAACATCACCTGACTCTGCCCCTGCCTCCACTCATCTGCTGCTGAAATCCTTATCCATGCCTTTGTTTCCTCTACATCTGACTAGTTTAATGCTTTCCTGACTGGCCTCCCATCTAGAGGCCTGCTACCCGACCCGAACCCGATGGGACCTGACGACATGTGTCGGGTTCAGGTCAGGTTTGGCCCATCTTCCAGATCCAGCTTTCGGGCTCGGGTCAGGTCGGGCCAAGTCCAAGTCGAGTCGGGTCAGGTCGGGCCGGACACACACAGTAAGTGCTCTGCTGGTCAGTATTGAAATTAAAAAACTTGCCTGAGCTGGGAGTCCGGGATGAAACTGAGTCTGCGCAGTGAGCGAGTGCCATCACGATGACGTCATCGCACATGTGCTGCAGCTTCGTGGAGCTTCCCAGTCGGAAGGTAAGTAAAGGGATGGTCGGGTCGGGCTCGGGTCGGGTCGGTTCGGGTCGGGTCGGGCTCGGGGCAAAATCGGAGGGACTTGGGCCGGGTCGGGCTCAGGTCTGCTGTGGTCCGATCGGGTTCGGGTCGGGTTCTTTTTTCCCAACCTGAGCAGGCCTCTACTCCCATCTTCCACCCTCCATAAACTTGAGCTCATCCAAAACTCTACTGCACTTATCCTAACTTACACCAAGTCTGTTCACCCATCACCCCTGTGCTCGCTGACCTATATTAGCTAAACTGGAAACATCTCAGTTCTAAAATTCAAATTCTTGTTTTCAAATCCCTCCATGGTCTCACCCCTCCTTATCTCTCTAACATCCTCCAGCTTTATAACCCTCCGGGATCTCTGCACTCTTCCAGTTCTGGCCTCTTGTGCATCCCCGATGTTGATTTCTCCACCCTTGATGGCCGTGCTTCAGCCACCTAGGCCCTAAACTCTGGAATTTCCTCCCTAAACTTCTCCTTCTCTCTACTTCTTTTTCCTCCTTTCAAATGCTCCTTCAAACCTATCTCTTTGACTAAGCTTTTGGTCACCTGCCCTAATATCTCCATATGTGGCTCAGTGCCAAATGTTTGATAACAATCCTGTGAAGTGCCTTGGGATGTTTTACTATATTAGAGGAGCTATATAAATGCAAATTTTTGTTGTCGTTACTTGAACATTTTCTTTTGTCATTGGCACCTATTTTCCTGTTTGAGATTTCCCCCTCCCTCCATCTCTGGCTAAAAAATGAAATAAGTTATACGTCCTTGCAATGCTATATATTTTTAAATCTCATGCTATTTTTTAAAGTAAGTGGTCGGGGTTATGTACTTTAGGTGAAGGATACAGGTGCAGTTTTCACTGTCAAAAGGCAAATCCTATTCTGCAATTTAGCAATTCCCTAGCATTTGTCTTTCATATTTGCTGAGCTTCTATTTTAACTGTGAAGGAGAAAACAAATTTAGTTTGTCTTGAACTACAGGATGTGAAAAAACATACTGATCAACGCTTATAAAGGGTCCCCAATTCCTAAAATCCATGACTTTCTTGTACTATTTCCTGACGTGATTTTTCCCAGTGATCTCTAACTTCTACTCATTTGCCAAACACTTGTGCTACAAATAGAATCTAATAGATGGTTGGCAGTCAGATGCAAGAGAGTAATTCAATTAAGTGGTTCCCCAATGTTGTCATAAATATGAGAGTGAATTTCAAACATCAGTAGATCAAATTACAATGGTGAGCTTACTGTCAGTGTTTATTATTCTTTGACTTTTATATATCTTCTATAGTTTTTCAAAAACATTTCTTAGTGTTATGGGTTGAATTGATTGTGGTCGAGGCAGAATTACATGAGCAAAGAGGATTGAAAGGTCAGAGATGTAGGAGGTGAAAGTCTGTTGTTTCATATGTCTGGTATTATAATATTACAACTGTTTAATGTTATTTTGGCAGGATTTACTGTCCAGTGGATTGCTGGCACAAAGTGATAATTGCTGCTGTGAAAAATGAGCCTTTAGTACAATAAAAGTACATTGTACAAAAACAAGAGTAAGGAAAAAATATCCGTATAGGACTACCAAGATAAATTTTGTGAGACTGCTCTCTGCATTAAGCCTTGCTTGACGGGAGCACAGATCGATGATTTGGTGATTTATACTAAGCACCACAAATCAGGTGTGCTAAATTGAGCCAGTTCAATACTTTTCTCCATGAAATATTGCAGTATGTAATTGTTAAAAATACTATGCTTCCAAGTTACATTTCAAAGGTGCTAAAGTTCATAGAGTCATACAATCATAGAGTCATAGAGTTTGACAGCACGGAGACAGATCCTTCAGCCCAACATTCCAGCGCCGACCGTCAAGCACCCGTCCAAAATTAATCCCACTTCCCCGCAGTTGGCCCGTAGCCTTGTATGTTATGGTGTTTCAATCTAAATACTTCTTAAATGTCGTGATTGCTCCTGCCTCTACCACCCCTTCAGGCAGTGTGTTCCAGATTCCAACCACCCTCTGGGTGAAAATTTTTTTCCTCCAATCCCCTCTAAACCTCCTGCCCCTTACCTTAAAGTTAGGTGCCCCTTGGCAGGTTGCACAAGATAGATTTTACTTCATGAGTGATTTATCAATCAAAGTGACTCCTGATAACACATCTGGCACAGCGCCATCATCAAAGTGCTCCTAGTTGCGCACATGCGCAGAACAGTCTCCTGCTGTCAGTAAGGTGCTGCGCATGCGCAGCCTACGTTCTTGCCAGGACTAATTTGTGCTTATGCACAAAAACGCCATCGCATACTGGAATGTCATCCAGCCCCATCACCTGGCAGGAACCAAACTTCCGTCTCTCCCCCAGTCTCTCGCTCGTGGTCGCCCTCCCCTCCCTTGCCTATCCCTATCTTGCCTGCCTCTCTCTCCCTCTCTCTCCCACTTCTCCCTTGGGGAACAGAAGTGGGGAGGTGGGGGGAGAAGGGGAGGAAGCAGGGGGGGGCGGAAGAAACGGTTGGGGTGGGAAAAGTAGGGGGAAGAGGCAGGAGCGAGCAGCCAGTGGGGTGAAGCGGCAAGGGACAGTGATTGAATTTAATTTGTTTTTTGTGATAAATTGAGCAGTGCCATCTTTAATCCTGGCAGCTGCCTGCAACATTGCAGACAGTGACGTTTCAGTGCATGAGGCTGCATTTGCGCATGTGCAAGTACTGTGCCACCTAGTGGTTGCATTGTCAGCAAACGCAGCCTTTATTACTATCTTGTTCATGAGTAGAAAACCCTCTGGGCCTGGTTTTAACTCTGTGCAAGTGAATGGGTTTTGAGTGAGTTAAAATCTTGTCCTCTGTGTCCATCTGAGTATTCAGCAGCTAGATTATTGATGAACTTAAAAACTCTACAAATGACAATCAACAAAAGAACAAATTTGTAGTGCACCTTTAAGCCTGGAGAACATCCCAAGGTAGCTTTATAGAGGCATAGGAATAAAACAAATATCAAACTGAAAAAGAGAGATGAGTGGGAGAGCAAAAGTTTGGTCAAAGAGATGACCTTTAAAGGAGGCGAGGGTGGTGGAGAAGTGAGAAAAGGAATTCCAGATACGGGGATTGAAGTGGCAGACAGCATTAGGGCTGTTTCAGTGCGGTAGCAGGGGTGGACACCTGATTGGAGGGATTCAAATAGTGAGCTGGGAGAGATGCATATGGATCTGGGAGACACCAGTATATTCAACGAACCTGGAGAAGGATGGGGGTTACAGACGAAGGAGCAATTAGGAGAAAAAATACTGTACAGAGAGTTGTTAGGACATGGATCAGAAAATATAATGGAAGCAAAATCCATAGTACCTTTAAAAAAAAAAGTGGATAAATATTTGAAAAAAGAATTAAAAGGGTATGGAGAAAGACCAGGGAATGGGACTAAATGTATAGTTCTTTCATAGACCCAGAGGCCTGAACAGGCTCTTTGTGTGCTGTGAAACTAGTGTCAGCCATGACCCAGTTGGTAGCCCTTTTGCCTCTGAGTCATAATGTTTCGGGTTCAAGTCCCACTCCAGGGCTGTACTGAGGGAGCGATGAACTGTTGGAGGTGTCGTCTTTCGGATGAGATGTTAAACTGAGGTCCCTTCTTCTGGCTTGGGTAGATATAAAAGATCCCATAGCACTACTTCGAAGAAGAGCATGGAACTTATTCCTGGTGCAGAAACAAAAAGTGCCGGAAATACTCAACAGGTCTGGCAGCATCTGAGGAGAGAGAAGCAAAATTAACGTTTCAGGTCTGTGACCTTTCTTCAGAACTGTCAAAGGTTAGAAAAGAATTAGGTTTTAAGCAAGTGAAGGGGAGGGGGGAGGGGGAGAAAACAAAGTGGTAGGTGTTTGATAGGGCAGGAGAGATTAAATAACAAAGCTGTCCTGGAACAAAGGCAAAGCGTGTGTTAATGCTTGTGGTGAAAGACAAAGCATTAGTCCCCAGAGACTGTTAATAGCAGAATAATGAGCAGCTCTGACTACATGAAAAGCAGGCACATGATTAAAAAATAAAATATAAAAAAAAGGCCAGTCATGCTCTGAAATTGTTGGACTCAGTGTTCAGTCTGCAAGGCTGCAGAGTGCCTAATCCAAAGATCAGGTGCTGCTCCTCGAGCTTGTGTTGATGTTCACTGGAACACTGCAGCAGGCCAAAGACAGAAATGTGAGCATGAGAGCAGGGGGGGGTGTTTCAAATGGCAAGCAACCGCAAGCTCAGGGTCATGCTTTCAGACTGAGCGGAGGTGTTCAGCAAAGCGGTCAACCAATCTGCGTTTGGTCTTCCCAATGTAGAGGAGACCACATTGTGAGCAGTGAATAAAGTATACTAAATTGAAAGAAGTACAAGTAAATCGCTGCTTCACCTGAAAGGAGTATTTGGGGCCTTGGATAGTGACGAGAGAGGAGGTAAAAGGGCAGGTATTACACCTCTTGCGATTGCATGGGAAGGTGCTGTGGGAAGGGGACGAGGTTCTGGGAGGGAGGGGAAGGGGTGAGGGTAGTGGAGCGGGAAATGGGGACAAAAAGTCGAGGAAGGGAAGGGAAGTATCGGAGATTGGCCATGTAAAGGTGAGAGTAGGGTGGAAATTGGAAACAAAGTTGATAATATTTACCAGTTCGGGGCGGGAGCAGGAAACGGCACCGATACAGTCATCAATGTAGTGGAAAAAGAGTTTGGGGAGGGGGCCTGGGTAGGACTGGAACAAGGAATGTTTGACATATCCCACAAAAAGACAGGCATAACAAGGACCCATGCAGGTACCCATAGCAACACCTTTTACTTGAAGGAAGTGAGTGGAGTTGAAGGAGAAGTTGTTCAATGTGAGAACACGTTCAGCCAGGCGGAGGAGGGTGGTGGTGCTGGTGGGGGATGGAGGTGCAGAGAGATTGGATGTCCATAGTGAAGAGGAGGCGCTACTCTAATCTCTCTACACCTCTATCCCCCATCAGGATGGTTTGAGGGCTCTCTGCTTCTTCCTTGAACAGAGGCCCAACCAATCTCCATCCACCACCACACTCCTCTCCCTGGCTGAACTTGTTCTCACATTGAACACCCCGACACTTCCCTTCCTTGACTTCTCTGTCTCCGTCTCTGGGGATAGGCTGTCCACTAATATTCATTATAAGCCCACCGACTCCCACAGCTACCTCGACTACACTTCTTCACACCTTGCCAGTTCTGATGAAAGATCACTGACCTGAAACATTAACTTTGCTTCTGTCTCCACAGATGCTGCCAGACCTGCTGAGTATTTCCAGCACTTTTTGTTTTCGTTTCAGATTTCCAGCATCTGCAGTATTTTGCTTTTATTTAAGTTCTCCCTGGTGTCCTGGCCAATATTTATCCCTCAATCAACATCACAAAAACAGTTTATCTGCTCATTATCACATTGCTGCTTGTAGGAGTTTGCTGTGTGCAAATTGGCTGCTGCATTTCCTACATTACAACAGTGACTCCACTTCGAAAAGTACTTCATTGGCTGTAAAGTGTTTGAGACATCTCGTGGTCCTGAAAGGCACTATATCAATGCAAGTCTTTTCTTTCTTTCATTTTGACTTTATGCATTAGTATAAAATTGGGTGACAGTGAATTGGCAGCTCTGTTTTATATCTCCTGATTATTGCCTTCAATGGATGTAAACCAGGCTGCCAATACACTATCGCTTGTTTTATATTATTGCATAAAGTCAAAAGGTATCCCCCCATGGGCTAGATTTTCTCAGCCCCGTGAAAATAGAGTTGTAGGTGGAGGCTGGGGTGGCTGGGAAAATAGTGGGGAGCTGCGTCAGGACGGCTCCCTGACACATTCCCGCGTCTGGGGAGCTTACCTGGGGCAGGCTGGAGACCGGGGCGGCTTCCCACTCCACAGACGCAGACAGCCAATTAGACCAATTAAGGTCCCACTTAGGGGCCATTTTGAGCAGGTGTTGGTATTTTATCAATGCCGGAGAAGTCCCCACCCCCTGCCCTGTGCTGAGACCACCGGCTGAATCGAGGCGGCCTCCTGGCAGCAGGCCAGGGAGCCGGAGGCTCCATGCCCCAATGACCTGGCCACAGAGATGAAAGGCCACAGCCCCCTCAGTGAATAGGCCTGCAGTGGGCTTTCCCCTCCATCCCGATGCCCTCTCCCGCTGGGGCTGCTGAGGCTCCAGAGCTGCTGGCCCTCTGATTGGAATAATAGGATGGTGAACACAGAGGCGGTCAATTAGGAGTATTGTTCTGCCAGTCTTGCTGCCAGTGCAGGCTTGGGACCCTCAGTTGGCCCCAATGATGGGGTCCTGAAGCCCATGGGAAAATCCAGCCTGTAATTATGATGGTAGGAAAAGATGCTGTAAGTTTCCTCATTAACTCATGCGAGCTGCCACGAATACCGTTCTGGGGGAAGTAACTGCCACTTTGAGAAGCCCCTTAGTGCCGTGGAGCAGTAGTCGGTTGGAGCGCCAACACATTGTGCCCTGTAGCACCCAGGACGCTAGTTCATGACCATAATATTTTCTTTAAAGTTCTTTAAATTATGGCAGGTTCCGAATGGAAGCCATGCACTTCCTCCAGAAGAGGAGAAGGATAATTGTAGACATTCACGTTGGGCTATCACGAGCAGCATGTGAATATATGGAAAGTCCATGCTGGGCAGCGCACCCTTGATTCTTTGATAGACCCGGCCAACAAGGCAGGGTCCCACCAGCAGAGTGAACTCAGAAAATGACTTCCTATTATTCACCATATACTCAACTGTAACTATTTATTCTATTAGCTTTACACATAGACCGGTGATACAAACTATTTCTTAATGCCTGTAGAACACCTATCTATGCTCCACCATGCTTGATACATTTATCCATAACATATGCCTTACAAGAGTTGCAGGAAACTGGTTGTACATTTGAAATATAACAAGCTTAAATTACAAGTAACCAGGGAATGACATTCCTTCATTCCTTAGTTTTAATGAAAAAGCTGCTGTAAATGTAAAAGCAGGTTTCCACATGTATGAAGCCTTTTTTTTTTACTAACATGTGCAAATGGAGGAATTTCACCACTGGGTTGCATTTGTTGCTGCAAAAAAGATAATTTGTGTGAATTTGGATTTTTTTTTTTAAATACCAAAACAAATTTTTCCCTGAAAAACAATTTTGAAATCCAGAGCAGAATTTTTGGAATGAAGACAATACCTGTTTCATCATTAAATGTTTAACATTTCACAAACTCTTCACAACAATTTAAGTGGTTGCCTGTTCCCAGCGGTCTTCAGGAGTACCTTGATATTGGTATTCTCCATGCTGGAGTGAGGGGATGATGTTATGTGTAGAAATTGTATCTTATTGCAGAATTCCATTAGTCAATATGGTAGCTCAATCCAAAACTTTTCTTTGGATAGTCCCCAGACATAAATAGCACAGAGCAAGACAGAATGCCAACTATTACAGATACAACCAAACTCACATAGTAAGAACAGCTGTGGAGTGTCTAGTCAGATAATAAATAAGAATATTTTAATGTTCCATGAGTGGTTAGAGACAGATTTAACTAAATTATATTTGGAAAGGAAAGACACCATGCTAAATGTTTCCTGAGCTAACTAGCGGAATATGGTCATAGTTGCACCCATATGTGATACTATGGCTTTACACAGCCCGAGAGGAGGTACTGAAGGTATTGATTGAAAAATACAGAGGGCATCTGCTCAATTTGTTGATCCATTTGGATACTTGGGGGCACACTGGATGCCAGCTTCACCTTGGATACAGTCTTTCAGCACCATGATGCGATGGGTTGAAGGCCACCTTGGTCTATCTCTAATGACATCAAAGTCCCAATGTAGAATAAGGTTGTGCTGCACAAAACTTCTAGACCAATAATTTGCCTTCATGGATCAGAACTCCCAAGCATGTGCTGGTAAAGTCTTCTTCTTGGACCAAGTTTTGAAGTGAATTTGTGGCAAAAAGTGGAAGCAGCTGCAAAGAGATAATCAGTTCCATTGTTCTAATTGGTGGAGGATTGGAGTGTCCATTGGTGGAGGATTGGAGGGTGGGGGCAATGCACTCACATTTTATGGTGAGTTGTGCTGGTTATCATGCATATTGTGAGGAGGGACCTGCTCGCAAGGTTTGTAACCCATGCTTGTCAGTTGTCTAATGATCAACCAATGGTTATCATCCTTCGGAGGGAAGATAGAAATTTGGTCTCTTTGGAATAAAGGTTGCTCAATGCTGACTAGCCTTGTGCTTCAAGTCCGGAATCAAGCTAACCCCTATGGCAGTCTTGAATCCAATGCCTAAAACAAGCACATCCACAGTATCCCTGGGAAGTATAAATGACTGACCATCAAGTCTGGCTCACTGTTGGCACTGAAGGTTTAGCCTGGTCTCTGGTGATTGACATTCTTCCCACTTGGCTCCTATTAACATTGCAAGCCTATTCTAAAAGGTAGGGTGTTTCTAACTGTACAGGCAGCGGGAACTCTGTACTAGTAAGTTGCTTGATTTTAGCCGGTTAAACTTCAGTCTTCTGGGTGCACACTTGGTTTCTAAGGACGGGATTTTCCCTGCGGGTTTCTGAACCCCACTATTAGACTGAAATGTGGGTCAGAAGCCTCCATTGCGTGGAAAACATAGTCACGCAGTGTGATTTCCCCCGGGGTGGCCAATTAATGGCTAGAAGATGGGCTTGCCATCCAATTAAGGATGGCGGATGGGCTTTCGAAGCTGGATGGCCAATCAGAGGCCTTCCAACATGAAACGAGCAGCAGCCTCCAATGGAAGATAATTAAGGGAGAGGGCAATTTAAAAAAAAATCTAAACTAAAAATGGATTTTGCAGCCTGGCCACCACTGTTGGTGGAGGAGGTGGGGTGCAGTGGGGAGCCTCTCGATAGGGCGGCCTGCGGCTGCTGTAGCACCCAAGCAGGCAGGGAGGGCCTCTACGCCTGCACGGAGTGCTGGTCCCTCAGCCTGCCACTGGGAGGCCACCTGCAGGCAGCTAAACTGGCCCTGATGCCTGCGGGAACTTGGAGGCCGACTGGAAAATTTCAGTCCACCTCCTTTAATTGGCCTCAATAAACTCTTAACGAGCCAGATCGGCTACCCACCTCCGGCGGACAGGTAGCCCTGCTGACCACACCCCAGCTCCTGCCTTCCCAAAAACGGCCCAGGGGCTGGATGGAGCTGGAGATTCAGCATGCTGGCTGATGCCAGTATTTTCATTCCCCCCCCACTCCCACCCCACCCCCACCCCCACTCCCCTCCTGGCTCAGGCGGGGCCTACAAATGAAGCCTTTAGTCTTTGCACTGCCATGTTAATGGTCTCTAACTTAGGTACATGCCTATGGGAGTGTTCGTGCACTCCATATCAGATACTCAAAAATTCTACAGATGGGGATTTCTCAGTGACCTGCTCCAGAGATTCTTAAACGTGGGGATGGGTTTTCATCTGTGTCAGATATTTGGCTGACTAAAAAAGCCTAATTACCTCCCTGATTCTGCTTGATGCACATTTGGATTCTGGTATGAATAATCTACTGAATCCAGGCCAAAAAATATTACCTGTGCCCTTTAAAATGAAATACCCATTTTACATTGCATTAAAATTCAGAATGAAAAAGAGACATTATTGAAGACTCATTCCAGGATGAGCTGGGCACTATGGCCTTCAAACTGCATTATTATTACTTGCATCATCACATTTATTTGGAACAGGTTGGCAGCTTTAGGATTTTCTCATCAATTTTCTCTCCTCCTTTCTTGAAAGGTGATGGTAATTAAACTAATGGACAGACTCCCTAATGGGATTGCAGTTCCCCTCACTCAATTTTCCTCTGTACACTGTGCCCAGGCAATCGAATATACCCTAGTGCAGAAACAGGAAAATCTGCCCCTCATGCCAATCAGGAACTCTCTGCAATAAAACAATGAGAAGGAGATTGAAAGTTGATCTTTAAAAGAAGTATGGCACTTTCATTCAACAGAGGAAAATGGGAAGATCTGTACTCTGTACACAGTTTTAGTTTCTCTATTGTCCGCTTTAAAGGCGTCTGCAAACACGACATGAAATCCTGTGACATTGATCACAAGTCGTGGGAGTCAGTTGCCAGCGTTCGCCAGAGCTGGCAGACAGCCATAAAGGCGGGGCTAAAGTGTGGCAAGTCGAAGAGACTTAGCAGTTGGCAGGAAAAAAGACAGAGGCGCAAGGGAAGAGCCAACTGTGTAACAGCCCCGACAAACAAATTTCTCTGCAGCACCTGTGGAAGAGCCTGTCACTCTAGAATTGGCCTTTATAGCCACTCCAGGCGCTGCTCCACACACCACTGACCACCTCCAGGTGCTTACCCATTGTCTCTCGAGATAACGAGGCCAAAGAAAGGAATTGCTAGCTACAATAGCATCTGATCAAGTATATAAAACCGAAGCTGTATTAAAACCAACTTCCAAAGTTACTTCCACTTCGGTTTTTTCAGGAAATGTTACATCTTTATCTTTCCACTTGTTAATCTGTCCTGAGGCCATGCATTTCTTCCAGGTTGAACCCAGTGGCCTGCTTCCAGCTGCTTCAGGGGTCTGTGCCAGGTGCTCTCTTCCAGTATACATAAATTACCTGGAATCACAGCTTCAATGCAAAGCAGCTAAATTAACAGATGACACCAAACTATGGGGGCAAGGGGAGGTCATTGGACCATTGGTGGGTGCAACTAAAATACAAAGCTGGGATTTGCTCCTCAGCTGATCAGTGCAAAATGAAATTCAGTATGGACAAATACACCCCACTGTAAGTGGTTAGCAAATCCTGCTACCTTGGGTCCACAGTGACAGACAATCTGTCCCTTGATGCTGAGCTCGATACACACATAGTGAAAGCAGCTACTACCTTTGGCTGACTTGCGAAATGTGCATGGAATAACACCAAGTTGATCCTTAGAACCAAGCTGATGGTTTATAAGGCCTATATTCTCAGCACCTTGCTCGATGGCTGTGAAACATCGGTGACTTACAGCTACCAAGAAAAGAAGCTCCATAATTTCCATCTTCACTGTCTGCGGCGCATTATGAGTATCTCCTGGCAGGACAAAACCACAAATGTGGTAGTCCTCTCAAAGGCAGAGCTCTCAAGTGTGTTGGCACTAATCAAATAGAGGCGGCTTCAGTGGATCAGACACATCCGCAGAATGGAAGACAGTCACATACTCAAGGACCATTAATGATTTAGATGTGAATATAGGAGGTATGATCAGTAAGTTTGCAGATGACACGAAAATTGGTGGTGTTGTAAATAGTGAGGAGGAAAGCCTTAGATTACAGGACGATATAGATGGGCTGGTAAGATGGGCAGAGCAGTGGCAAATGGAATTTAATCCTGAGAAGTGTGAGGTGATGCATTTTGGGAGGACTAACAAGGCAAGGGAATATACAATGGATGGTAGGACCCTAGGAAGTACAGAGGGTCAGAGAGACCTTGGTGTACTTGTCCATAGATCACTGAAAGCAGCAGCACAGGTAGATAAGGTGGTTCGGAAGGCATATGGGATACTTGCCTTTATTAGCCGAGGCATAGAATATAAGAGCAGGGATGTTATGATGGAGCTGTATAAAACGCTAGTTAGGCCACAGCTGGAGTACTGTGTACAGTTCTGGGCACCACACTATAGGAAGGATGTGATTGCACTGGAGAGAGTGCAGAGGAGATTCACCAGGATGTTGCCTGGGCTGGAGCATTTCAGCTGTGAAGAGAGACTGAAAAGGCTAGGGTTGTTTTCCTTCGAGCAGAGAAGGCTGAGGGGAGATATGATTGAGGTATACAAAATTATGAGGGGCATTGATAGGTTAGATAGGAAGAAACGTTTTCTCTTAGTGGAGGGGCCAATAACCAGGGGGCATAGATTTAAGGTAAGGGGCAGGAGGTTTAGAGGGGATTTGAGGAAAAAAAATTTCACCCAGCGGGTGGTTGGAATCTGGAACACACTGCCTGAAGAGGTGGTAGAGGCAGGAACCATCACAACATTTAAGAAGTATTTAGATGAGCACTTCAAAGCTCCACTTCAAGGATGCTTGCAAACATGACATGAAGGCCCTAAATGTCGACTATTGCACCTGGGAGTCACTAGCTGGTGAAAGAGGGAAATGGCGACACTTCCTGTGGACTGGTGTGCAGTACCACGATGACCAGTTGCTACAGCAGCTTGGCAACAGGCGCCAATGTCAAAAATGACAACTCACAGCGTCACTTGGCAGCTTCACGTGCAGCTGTTGTGGTAGAACCTGCCTCTCAAGGATTTGCCTTCACAGCCAATCAGCAAAGGTGCACCAAGAGAAGATACCCCACCTAAATGGATTGTTTGCTGTATGTCCATCATCTTTCGTAGATGGAAGGATGTCAACTGGAACTAGATGGACAAATGAACATTACTGTATATTAGAAGTAACATTGGAAGCCATGTGTACTGCTTGTGTCTGATAAACATAGGAACATAGGAAATATGAGCAAGAGTAGGCCGTTTGGTCTGTCAAGCTTTCTCCGTCATTCAAACAGATCATGGCTGATCATCTACCTCGATGCCATTTTTCCCCTGTATCCCCATATCCCTTGATGTCATTAGTATCCAGATATCTATTGATTTCTGTCTTTAACATACTCATCAACAGTGAAGTGAAAGAAAGCTAAGTGTGTTCGTTGACTTTTTTTGATTATGCCTCTGCGAAGCATTTTGGGATGTATTTCTACATTATCTAAGCAATGTAAGGTGACAACAAATAAAGCAAATGACGTGCTAGACTGTGTTACTAAATCAGTTGAGTTGAGTTCAGGTTCCCAGAGGTCATGCTGAAGCTGTAGAGTGCACTGATCAGGTTGTGCTGAAAGCAATGGTTCTCAAACGTTATTGGTTGAAGGTTTCCTTTCCAAATAATTAGTAACCACAGTCCTCCATTTAAGGTAATAGTATATAATACTCATAATCTGAAAGTACTGCATGTAAGAAGTATTTTAATCATGATTTTCAGAAAACAGGTATTTACTTACAGGTATGGCGATATTCATGCTGCTCTCAGCATTACTCCTTGTGCGCTCCCCTCCTGGGTGAGACAGCCAGCCCATTCTGCATTGCACATGAGCTGGCCACACTCTGCTCCCACCTGCAGCCACTCTGTAAGGCTAGCCCTGCTTGGTAAGCACTTTCACATCATTTTGTGGAGCCCCCCGGAAAGTCTCTAGGGACCCCCAGGGGCCTGCGAACCCCAGTTTGTGAAGCACTGACCTAGAGTACTGTGTACATATCTGTTTATGACGATACAACACACCAAGGCTCCTTCGACAGCACCTTCCAAAGTACCTTTGTGACCTCTACCACCTAGAAGGACAAGTGCAGCAGGCGCATGGGAACACCACCACCTGCAAGTTCCCCTCCAAGTCACACACCATCCTGACTTGGAACTATATCGCCGTTCCTTTACTGTCGCTGGGTCAAAATCCTGAAACTCCCTTCCTAACAGCACCGTGGGTGTACCTACCCACATGGACTGCAGTGGTTCAAGAAGGCGGCTCATCACCACCTTCTCAAGGGCAATTAGGGATGGGCAATAAATGCTGTCCTAGCCAGTGATGCTCACGTCCCACGAACAAATAAATAAAAAACAAGGGCACTAGGGCAGTGCAGAGGAGAGCAACAAGGCTTATCTCTGTCAGAAGAAGAGCTATGAAGAACAATTTGATCAGCTCGGGCATTGGATACCTTATGGAGATTTCCAAATCAGGATAGAGAAAGCAAACCTGTAACAATAATTACAGAGACATCACAACAGCAGGCCGAGTGGGCACTGGTTCTGAGTTGTAATCTGCAAATTTAAGACAGATGTCAGGAAGTATTTCTTTATCCAGTGAGCTATCGACAGCTGGAACTGGTTGCCAGGAAGTATGGTTCAAGCAAGGACCCTGGACATATTTAAGAAACAACTGTATACTGTACTGGGAAGATGGCATACTGCAAGGATGCAGTCAAATGAGCTGAGCAGCCTTTTTAATTGGAACCATCCTGTAATAGAAAATAATTATTTAGTGAAAAACAAGTTTGGACTGATTTGCATTTTAAAGGAGATGCAAGATGAGATAAGGACATTTTCATGAAAGTTCTGCTAATTTCAGTAGTTCCATCAGTTTTCTAAATATTTTGTTAATTCATATTAAATCACAAGCTCTGCCTCCTTTTGAGGGTATGACAAATGGTGAAGTAACTCTGCAAAGTGACGCACTTAACCCTTTGAAGATTAACTTTGGAGCTGAAACGCTACTACCACCATTTACCAAAGTTGATGGTGTGGTAGGTGTGGCCTCACAAGGAGTGGGAATTTTATGAAAAGGAAATACTTCTCTATTAGGAAAGCCTTTGACACTCAAAGGCATTAGTATGAACAATTCTTTGAGCTTTGAAAACGTTAACTGGAAAAATTCAACGCATTGGTGAAGGAACTGTTCTGAAGGCCTCAGCATCATCCATTTCTTTCTGCATTGCAGTGAAGTTTGTGTTTTGTAAACTGTCTGTTATAATGACAGCATTACCTTCAGCTGCCTGGGTCCTAAGCACTGGAATTTCCTGCCTAAACCTCTTCGCCTCTCTACCTTGCTTTCCTCCTTTAAGACACTCCTTAAAACCTACCTCTTTGACCAAGCTTTTGGCCATCTGTCCTAATATCTCCTTATGTAGCTCGGTGTCAAATTTTTTTTCTGATGATCACTCCTGTGAAGTGCCTTGGGATGTTTTATTATGTTAAAGGCACTATACAAGTTTTTGTTGTTGTAAGCTAAAGTTGATGAGATTGAAGAGAGGGAGGTGTGTGCTATACATTGTAATGCATCAGTACTAGAGTTTACATACCCTATGGAATATCTCATCATGAGACTGAAACTTATCATATTACCTAGCCACTAGTTCAATGGCAAAGGATCAGCCAATCCAGCTGATAGTTTAACTGCAAACCAAAATTTGAAACTAAATAATTTAAGCTGGAAAGTCACTTGTCTCTGGATTGCTTGGTGGTGATAAGGAAAGTACTGATTTCCAAAAATTGAAATAAAGGCATTTCTGCCTCTTGTCACATCTGAATGAATGCTTAATTAGCCTGTGAATCTGAGTCGGTCCTTAGAACAGCAAAAAAAAAACTTTAAATATTGTGTCCTTTTTTTGGTTTAGAATACAGAGTACTTTCTGTTGGACGTGCTTTTCATTTACCAGTTGTTGCCATCAGAAGAAAATATGGCTTTAATTTTTTTTTATCAGTAATTCTTTCAGAAGAGATTGTGACTTATTTCACTGTACATAAAGTAGAGGATTTGTGAAGGTTTAAATGTTTAATCCAGTGGTTTTTAAGTTCTGAGGCTTTTAAATAGTAATAAGTAGCTCTAAAGTTTTTAATTGATAAGAGTCCATATTGTGGAATTACAAAACTGCCTATACCTGCAGATGGCTGCCTGTCATTTGTTATAAGCAAAATCTGCTTTAAGGAGGCATTGAAACAAATTCAGGTAACTTTGGTTTTTGATAAGACTGGCAGAATGTAGATAATATCCCACTGTCTAATTTATTTAGGATTGAATAAAGTAAACCAGTGCTTCCTTAAAGGCTACATTCCATTGTTAATGGAGTGTTCTGGCCACCATTAGCTGTGGTCAGTTTACACAGTGATTTATCTTCAGCTGTTGAGCTGTGTGCTACATATTCACACATGTGTTAATTGCACTGCTTCCCTCCTCTTTGATGTCTCAAACTCTTTTAGCCTACAAAGCTTGGTTCACAAGCTGAGAAAGAATATATCCAGTGTCACCATTTTATGATTTCAGCCTGGAAATAATAGAAATGCTTTTGATGTTTACTGATTCAAAAAACCTGTTTCTCTTTGCAATAATGAATGTAGATAGAAGTAATGAATTGTCATTTCCTGATGCAATGTGCATATTGAAATATTTTAGCTGATTATCACTTCGGCTCACTGGTAGTTCACATTTAGTTTTTTCCTAAAACTACACACTATTTGCAGCCATATGGTCACACGATTAAAACAGATGAGGAAGGAGGACCATTCAATTCATTTTAATTCATCCATCCAGCTGACCCCGCAGTGCCGCATTGCAGAATCAAACCATTTCTTAAACAGTTCCAGGGTTTTGCCTCTGCTATTTCACCATTCCATGTATTGATCACCTTGGTGTGAGGAACTTCCTGACACCTGTCCTAAATTTGCCTTTTACAAGTTTGAATCTGCTTCCCTTTATCCTCTGCTAGCGATTTGATTTGAAGTAATTTTACAGATATCCCTTTTATATACCATTTACTATTTCTACAACCTCTCGGTCACTTCCTTTTAAGGCTGAAATGCTCAAGTTTCTACTGTCTAAACTCATCTCTCAGTCCTCGATGATAGGCACCAGTTTTGTAGTTCTTCTCTGAACTGGCTCCAGTGTTTGAATATCCACATTGTGTCTTGTTGGCCATATTTGGGCACAGTATCAAAGCGTGGGCTGACTAGAGCAGTACTCAGCTTGTGCGTGACACGTACACATTTTGTTTTGGCTCTGTAGTTCAGTATTCTATTGCTTGGTTGATCGCTGCTCTGCAGTGTTTGGACATGTTGGAGGTAATTTGGACATTGGACAAAAGTGGCTCAGCCTCCTTCTTAAACTCCTCTCCACATTTCCATTGCCATTGTCTTCAAAAGGAGTCTGAGTGTCTGCATTCTCTGTTTTCACAGGAAACTGAGTTACATTAGTTTGAACCCAACTCTAATGTGATAGATGAAAATTCACAGTCTAAAATAAGACTGAATTAATGAGACTAAAAGCAGTGATAGTATGCTGAGGGAATAAGTGAAACTTTTATATGTCCTGGAGAGCTCCCTCTGTTTCACATCTTTGAACTATAGCAGTGTAAAGCTTAAGGCAAATACGAAAGCAAAATACTACAGATGCTGGAAATAAATAAAAACAGAAAATACTGGAAATACTCAGCAGGTGACACTTCTGGTGAAACAGTGATGAAAGCTCATTGACCTGAAATGTTCACTCCACAGTTGCTGCCAGACCTGCTGAATGTTTCCAGCATTTTCTGTTTTATTAAAGCAGCAGGCTAACTGGCTCTTTCTAACTTTCTAATGATAAATATTAGGAGTCCAGAATTAACTGTGTGTGTGTGTGTACCCACTGGATGCTTCTTCACACATTCTCCAAACAAATAAAGGAAGGGGTGGCAACCTGAACACTGGAACACAACCACTCAGTGCCATGGAGGTGGAGGGCACAGGATTGATTCCCCTTCTCTGCTCAGCTTTCAATTCGAGTTTTGCTGAGTGAGGAAATGCCGAGCAGAGGCTGTGACAACTTGTTGCTTGGGAAGGAAAGACGAAGAGGTAGTCCTGAATGGACATGACACCTCCCAGTACTTGGCCAGTAAAAGGGGGACATTTTTAAGAGCTCTGGGTGCAGGGATCCCTATCTGCCCTCCTGGTAGAAAAAAAAAGAGCAAAAGACCTGGTGGACTGAAGACAATAATTTATTTTGAGAATTAAATTAAAAATTGACATTAAAAAAGGATATTAATGTTGTACTCACATACATCATTAGTGGTTCCTGCTTCATGGCAGCATTAAAAATAATGAGCCCCAAAATCCATAGGATATTGATACTGATGTGTTTGGATCTTCCCATTAGGAACGTCTGCTGTTCATGCCATTTGAGTATCCCCAATTTAAATAATGCACGCTCAGGGGGCATCAACCCTACTGTGGGTTCATCATCTTGGATGCCTGTCAGAGTTGGAGGGGAGAAGAGTACAGGTCGACAGGGGCAGAGAAGAGATACAGACCAACTGTTTACAAGAATACAATCCATGATCTGCCCACTAATCCCATAGGACTGAAGCTTATTTATTTGGCTTTAGTGTAGCACCTTGTCAAAGGCTGTATGAGAATCAAGGTACACAATACCAACTGGATTAGCAACATCCCCCAACCTAGTAACTTCCTCAAAATTTCAACCAATTTGGTGAGGCAGCACCTTTTTTCGAGCAGCAATGTTGAGATTCTCTAATAACCCTTTCTCTGTCAAAGTGGTGGTACAGTGTATCTGCTAACTTGCCTATTGTCAAACTCAAACTCATGGTCCTCTGACTTTCTAGTTTTGACTTACTTCCCTTTGTAAATATAGGCATCAGATGGACCTGTTTCCTGCATGGGACATTGTTCCTGATTACATTAGCTCATTTTCAAAGATAATTCAGTATTAATTTCAGTCAGTAAGCTTTCAGTCCAAGATGTTTTAGGTAGATGAAGCTACTGGAAGATTTAGGGTCAAAGAAAGGAATTTTAAAATATGGTTCAATGGGAAACAAAGCCAGTATGTCAAAGAGTGACAAATTCTGCTGCTTTTAAGTAGGAACCACAGTCACATGGAGCAGTGTTTTTCCTCCCAGATATCTGCACACAGCTTCAGCATAACTGGCTACTCTAATGTGTATTTTAAATGAAATATATCCAATTATTCCAAATGTTTCTACTAATGCTGCTTAAGTGAACAACCACCAATTAAGCAATTGCTTTTTCAAGTATCATTCAATTTTGGAACACCTAAACATCATTATAGCTAAAGCTGAATTGCTAATCAGAATTACTGCTGTAAGCCAAATAAAGTCTTTGAATCTTGACTCTCCCAGGTACTGTATAAAGTGGCATTAACACTGTGCATTCGATGCTAAGTATATGATACTGAATGCAATGCTTTAAGTCCTGGAGGATTTGAATCCATCTCTGTGAAAACGGTAATCAAGGTTCCTTGTAAATGGTTTTTGAAACTAATGTGTTTTACTGAAAATACCATGCTGGATCTTCATAATTTTTTTCGATATTTTCTTTTAGGGTCTTAGTGAAAAAATGTCAGACCTTCTTTACTTTGTCTGCAAAGACACAATTACAATGATGGAAATGCATAATTGTGTAAGGAATGGGTTAATCAGAGTAGCAACAGAATTCTGCTGCTGACTTGAAGTGATTTGATAATGTAGTAATGTTAACTTTTAACCTTTGTTAAGTAGGTTTCTTAAATTGTAAAGTCTTAAAATAACTAACTGATGTTACAGTTGTATAGCTATAGAGAATTTTAAGATGCTAATCACTGAACTGAGACAGAGCCTTACGACATCACTGGCAATTTTATGCTCGTGTGAAGTAATCACCTGATAAAGAATGTGTTTTAATGGTATAAGCTAATTGAAGATGATCTAATGCGCAGTAATTGTAATCCCAAATTTGAGGCAGATGTATTCCCTGTGAATTACAAGGACATGAGTTAGACTTGAAGTTATCTTTTTAACTAGAGCTTATGTTGTGTGGCAGTGCTAAGGGATGTTGAATCAAAGACAAATAACAAGTAAATGTAACAAAAAAGAAATATGTGATACGGTAACAAAAGTAAGTAGGCATGCTGACTTTGCTCAATAGAAAAGGAACTTGTTAGTGAGGAGTTCAGTTTGTTGACTCATGTTTGATCAACCTGAATTCTGAGTCTGGAACTATAACGTGTTTGATTTCCTAACTGTCATCCTCCATTGTAATTGTAAGCATTATATAATTAAGTGTATGCTTAAGTGCTATTACCAGTACTATATGCTTAATAAATCAATAACCACTTGACTGTAACATTTCAGGATCCTTATTAATTATGAAGAATAGGGAGAACATCTTCTTTCTTCTTTTGGGCCTCCTTATCTCGAGAGACAATGGATACGCGCCTGGAGGTGGTCAGTGGTTTGTGAAGCAGCGCCTGGAGTGGCTATAAAGGCCAATTCTGGAGTGACAGGCTCTTCCACAGGTGCTGCAGAGAAATTTGTTTGTCGGGGCTGTTGCACAGTTGGCTCTCCCCTTGCGCCTCTGTCTTTTTTCCTGCCAACTACTAAGTCTCTTCGACTCGCCACAATTTAGCCCTGTCTTTATGGCTGCCCGCCAGCTCTGGCGAATGCTGGCAACTGACTCCCACGACTTGTGATCAATGTCACACGATTTCATGTCGCGTTTGCAGACGTCTTTATAGCGGAGACATGGACGGCCGGTGGGTCTGATACCAGTGGCGAGCTCGCTGTACAATGTGTCTTTGGGGATCCTGCCATCTTCCATGCGGCTCACATGGCCAAGCCATCTCAAGCGCCGCTGACTCAGTAGTGTGTATAAGCTGGGGGTGTTGGCCGCTTCAAGGACTTCTGTGTTGGAGATATAGTCCTGCCACCTGATGCCAAGTATTCTCCGAAGGCAGCGAAGATGGAATGAATTGAGACGTCGCTCTTGGCTGGCATACGTTGTCCAGGCCTCGCTGCCATAGAGCAAGGTACTGAGGACACAGGCCTGATACACTCGGACTTTTGTGTTCCGTGTCAGTGCGCCATTTTCCCACACTCTGTTGGCCAGTCTGGACATAGCAGTGGAAGCCTTACCCATGCGCTTGTTGATTTCTGCATCTAGAGACAGGTTACTGGTGATAGTTGAGCCTAGGTAGGTGAACTCTTGAACCACTTCCAGAGCGTGGTCGCCAATATTGATGGATGGAGCATTTCTGACGTCCTGCCCCATGATAGATAAATACATCCTCTAACCGTTGCATCACCAACACACAGTCACTTTGGCAAAAATGGCACTTGGCTCTTCTAATATATATCAGCCTTAGCTCCAGATAAAACAAATTAGGGGGAAAATTCTGATCTGTAAATGTAGCAGGAAGGTATCCTCCTCCAACTGGTACCCTGATATGTATTATTAGAGAAAGCTGTACAATTTTTCCGGAAATAGCAACCATGGGAAATTGTCCCACTGTTACAGCATCAGTAACCCATGATTACTGGGGGAAAACCTCCCCATGACTTCGTAGAATAGGTTAGGTAGTCAAAATGAGAATTTTGCCATAGAAGGTTCTATCATCTTTTGCCAAGTTTTTCCATAAGGATGTTTATGCAAGTGCAGTATTTTGCCACTTGTGTACATAAGCCAATGTTTTACCATTGTATCATCAAGAATACTCATTTATTTTAATGGGTTATAATCAGACAAACTAAGTCCATTTATTGTGCTAATGCCAAGTTTTCCATATGGACTTCTATCTTTTGGAACCTCCATCCTGAGTTTTGCCCTGTAGGTTCATATCACGGGGATTGATGTGGACATAGTCAAAAGGCAGTAAAGAGGCAATTTTCTTTCCTCATTGAAGCTGACAGGTCTGTTTCAATGTTACGGAGGAGTCAAGTGTTTATATATATCAAGACACCTCCACAGTGAATGTGCCTATATCATTAAACCAGTAGTCACTTTGCTTTGAAACAAACTGAAGCTTACAAAGGTTTACAAAATACTACAAGAACATAATGTGCACTGAAATAACATTACCCGCATGAAGGGTTGTGAACAAATATTGCCCTGCTGACCTTTTCAGCAATTCTTACTTTTTTCGTCACATGAACAAGCCATGCAGGACACAGCACATAGGTTATTTAAGGTCCAAAAAGATTACTCGCATAAATAGTTTCCTCATTTTCTTACTAAACTGCATTAATTCATAATATAATAGAGCCAAGTATTTCACAATTTCTGTAAAAATAATGAACAGAACCGCCCTTTAGTTTACAAAAAGCTAAATGGTTTGTGAAATGTAACACAGAGTAAAAAGATGGAATGTAACTCAATACCATTGGTATTCTTTTAATAATAAACACAAAGTGTTTTTCACAGTGAGTCAGAGGATAGTTTTTCTTGTGCTGTGTAACATAGAAGATATTACTGGGACTGGAATTTGCTGCCTATGAGGGTGATGGAAGCAGAGACGATCAATGATTTCAAAAGGAAATTCAATGGGCAATGGAGAGAAATAAACTTTCAGGGCTACAGGGATAGAATGGGGGAATGGGACTGACCGGATTGCTCTACAGAGAGCCGGCATGGACTCTATGGGCCGAATGGCCTCCTTCTGTGCTGTTATGACTCAACTGATCTGTGGTGATTGAATCAACTAAATTGCACTTTAATTATCGCGTATAATGAGACTGATAGTGGTATCTTCCAGCACCAGTCATGTGATTATGTCCAATTAATAGAGCCCTCAGGTGGGTTGAGGTAGATATAGGAGGACTCAAATCAGAGGAAAGTGCAATATTTAGCGAAGGCTTAAGTGTGACAGATATGTTTGATGGAAATATTGTGATAGAAAAGTGTTAGAGGAAGTAAATGCAACACTGAGGTTTGTGTTGTTCAACGGAATCCCCAATCTGCTTGATAAATGAAGCCACTGTGGCTCAGTTTGTACTTCCAAATTTTAAAAAGTATTCAAGCTGTCTATTCAACCATTTTTAATTATGGTGAACAATCAACATGGCAATCATGAAATATAAAGTTGCCACAAAAGAGGATACTGAACATACACTGGTATTTCTTCTGATGGGTTTAATTGATTATAAATAACTTATGGCATATCCAGACAGCAATGTTTATTTAATTCTCCGTTAGCTGTTTGGCATTAGACTGTATAAATACACAGTTACAGTGTGTATGAGTGAATTTTTATTTAAAAAATTAACCCTGTGATACATTGGATCCTGATACAAATATGCCTTTGAGCCCATCTCATGAAATTGATGATACCTTTCATCCTACATTAAATGTTACTTAAAAGATATCATAAGCATACTGCTGGAACATTTATCTGTAAATTAATTTTCATAGCAAGTAATGGATACCCAGAAAAGATGGTAAAGCAGCAATTTTATCAAGCAGTTAATGAATAATATCTGAAACGTGAAATGGTTAGGGTCAGAAAATCTTCCAGATTGTGTGTTATTTCAAAATTATAATCTGTGAAGTTTTTGCACTAATTTTAACTTATTTTTCCACTAACATTATTCTATTTTGGACAGTTTTTGATATCTTCTGGTACCATGACAGACAGTGTGATTCATGTTGTTATACAATGATATCTACATTAAAGGGTCATGATTGACAGAATCACTGGAAGCTTATTGAGTGCAATCAACAGTTGATTGCAGGGAGATATTATGGTCATTAGAAGGTGGCAGTTCAATCTTGCATCTCAGATAATGCTCTGAGATCTTGCATGGTTTAAGACATGATTCGAGCTCCTGTATTGAATTACTCCTTTATCATTTATTTAAAGATACCTACCATCTGTATAGTAGCCAGATATTCTTTGTAACGTGATTTGATTACATTTTTATTTGCATTTATGAGATGAATGCAAGCTTGAACCCAAGGAATCATGTTTCAGACTTCAGTTTTAAAACTTAATCTAAAGTTTTTTTTAAAATTTGTTCATGGGATGTGATACTGCCTGTCCCTAATTGCTGTTGAGAAGGTGGTGAGCTGCCTTCTTGAACCGCTGCAGTCCGTGTGTTGTAGATATACCCACAGTGCTGTTAGGAAAAGAGTTCCAGGATTTTGACCCAGCGACAGTGAAGGAACGGCGATGTAGTTCCAAGTCAGGGTGGTGTGTGACTTGGAGGCGAACTTGCAGGTGATGGTGTTCCCATGTATCTGCTGCCCTTGTCCTCCTAGGTGATAGAGGTTTCAGGTTTGGAAGGTGCTTTGGAAGGAGTTTTGGCAAGTTACAGAGTGAAGAGGTATATGTAATTCCAAGGTAAGAATTATACAGCAGATCCATTGGCATCTGAAAGGAGAAAAGACAGATTTAAAGTCTGACAGATATCTGATGAAGGGTTGCTACCTGATGCATTAACCTGCTTTTTTTCTCTTTACTGTTGCTGATAGACCTACTGGGTACTTCCAAATTTTTCAGTTTTCTTTCAGAGGACCAGGTTTGCAGTTTTTAAAAATAAAAGTTATCTCTGTACATAAAATGTGCATAGTGAACCTCCTTTAGGGTGGCGCAGTGGTTAGCACCGCAGCCTCACAGTTCCAGCAACCTGGGTTCAGTTCTGGGTACTGCCTGTGCGGAGTTTGCAAGTTCTCCCTGTGACCGTGTGGGTTTCTGCCGGGTGCTCCGGTTTCCTCTCACAGCCAAAGACTTGCAGGCTGATAGGTAAATTGGCCATTGTAAATTGCCCCTGGTGTAGGTAAGTGGTAGGAGAATGGTGGGGATGTGGTAGGGAATATGGGATTAATGTAGTATTAGTATAAATGGGTGGTTGTTGGTCAGCACAGACTCAGTGGGTCTGTTTCAGTGCTGTATCTCTAAACTAAACTATGAGAATTTTATTTCAGTAAACAGCCTAATTTTATAAATGGCTAGAAATATCTTTTGATAAATTCAACCTATTCATCTCCCAGACTTCAGCAACAAATCTCCATACCTTTGCTATGTGGTGATGCACCTAGTTAGGGTCGCATTTGGCATGACCTCCCATTGGCCAAGATGTATCATATTCTTCAGTTATCAAGACTGAAACATCCCTTGTATATAAACACAAAAAAAACCCCTTAACATCTACACACTAAAAAGATGCTGAAAAAGCTGCTCCTATGTCCAAAAAAGCAGGTCGTTAAAAAAGCTGTTTTGAAGTTTATAGGTAATTTGTTTCATCTGTCTGACAAATTGATTCAGCTGGAAAACGACAGCAATCACGAGGCAGTGAGAATGTGCAAGGCTGTTGTCTGCCAAGCTTAGCCATCTGACTTCTGTGTTGCAACTTTCAGTAGATTTGTAAATTGGGTAATGATTTTTGACAGCATCCTGGAGAGAAGGAAAGGGGGAAGGGGAGAGAAAAGTTGAATACAGAAAATGATAATGTGGAAAAAGGTGGGAAGGTTGGAGTGAAACGAGGTTTGAGCGCACCCTGATAACTGAAGGGAGGGCAGTTATTGGGCTTTCCTGGTTGTCATCTGTATTGACTCAGCAGGCAGGGTTTTGTTCTGCCCATGGAGACGGGCATGGAGGTGATGGGGTGGGGGGGGAGGCAAACAAAATGGCAAGGAGCGCCATTCCTGATGTTGTCCGGGCACCCTGTCCCCAGGCCAATAGAGGCCCTTAAGTGGCCAATTAACGGCCACATGAGGGCCTCTTCCTGCCTCCACTTCACTTTTGTTGAAGGCACAGGGACCCACTGCAAAGGGCAGACACCACCAGGTAAAGCCTGGTGGCCTCCTAGGGGGATCGGGGGAAGGAATCCCTTCGGGAGTGATCCAGGGCCTCTGGAGGCTTTCCCCCAGTGGCAATGGCTGCCCTCGGGGGAATAACCCCCCCCCCACCCCTCATCAACCTACCCCCTCCACCCCGTCGCCTGCTGCTCCCGCATCCGATTGGATGGCAGCTCTGGAGGCAGGAACTTGTCCTTTAAAGGGAACAACATCCTCAACAGCGAGCAGTTAATTGGCTGCCTGCTGTGAGATAGCAATGGGTGTCTGACTGAGGTCCAAGGTGAGGTCTCGCTCCACCTTCTGGCCCACCGTTAGGACCTCTGTTGCCGGAATAAAATCCAGCACAGAGAGTACAAGAATAGAGGTCTGTCCTGGTCTCCAGTGATGTTATGCCATCACCTTGACAAACACAAACACAGTGGGGTAAACTTTCATTGTTATTGAAAGACCATGCTGGAACTGTATAAAACACTGGTTCGACCACAGCTAGAGTACTGCGTACAGTTCTGGTCAATGCATTGCTGGAAGGATGTGATCACACTAGGGAGGATACAGAGGAGATTTACAAAGATGTTGACAGGACTGAAGAATTTTAGCTATGAGGAAAGATTGGATCGAATCATAGAATGGTTGCAGCACAGAAGCAGGCCATTCCGCCTGTCGTGTCTGTGCTGGCTCTCTCTGAGAGCTACTCAGCTTGTCCCACTCCCCTGCCTTTTCCCCATAGCCCTGCAAATGTTTTCTCTTCAGATAATTATCCAATTCCCTTTTGAAAGCCATGATTGAATCTACCTCTACCACACTCACAGGCTGTGCATTGATAGACTGAGGTTGTTTTCTTTGGAACAGAGGAGGCTGAGGGGGAGATTTAAGTAAAGTGTATAAATTATGAGGGGCCTAGATAGAGTGGATAGGAAGGACCTATTTCTGTTCGCAGAGAGGTCAATAATCAGGGGGCACAGATTTTAGTGATTGGTGTAAGGATTAGAGAGGAATTGAAGAGTAATTTTTTTCATCCAGAGGGTGGTGGGCGTCTGGAATTTACTGCCTGAAAGGGTAGTAGAGGCAGAAACCCTCATCGCATTTTAAAAAAACCACTTGGATTTGTACCTGAAATGCCAGGGCTACGACTAGAGGGAGTAGGTAGGATTAGGTTGGATAACTCATTTTCGGTCAGCACAGACACAATGGGCTGGATTTTACGATTGTGCCGCCAGAGTAGGTGGCAGAGCATCCGCCCCCCACAATTACATGGAGGGGGCAGGTGAGCTATCGGCATTTTTAAAGGGCTTACAGCCCTTCATGGACATTTAAAAATTAAAGGGCCAGGTAAGTCACATTGCACCAAAACATAATTTCATGATGTTTGAATGCATTTTCCCAGCGCCCCCCCCCAATGGCATTTCATGCCATTCATGCCCTTTCCCCCTGCCAGAATGCAAATATTTAGAATTTGCCCTTCCCCCTCCAAAGTTTGGCAACTTTGCCATTTAACCCCCCCCCCCCCCACCTCGCTGACCAATCCACATCGTTGTCACCCTGCTCCCCCCTTCCTGCGCAGAGAAAAAATTCTCCACCCCCCTCCCCACAGTTTCCCCGAACGGGGATTCGAAGGTGCGCATTGTCGGCCGCCCGAATGAAGACCAGTGCGGCGATTTAGGAGGTGACGGGACCCTCATTAATTCAGGTATGTAAAGTACTTTCCATATTTAAATGGGGGTCATGTCGCCTAGCAGCAGGGCAGCCGCCACGAGGCCTCGCCACCGCCGCCGAGATCGGCATGGGGTCTGTCGCCGTTGGGCCGGTGGTGGGCCTCCACTGCACCGATGTTCATTGGCCCACCCCCCGCCAATGTTCCCGATGGTGGAGGGGCTTTAAATTCCAGCCCAATGGGCTGAATGGCCTCCTGCTGTGCTGTAATTTTTTTTCAATGTTTCCATTTGCACTGACCTACCAGGAAGTAATTCTTAAATCAAAGATCTAGCTGTTGAAGTGCACATAGTAGAGGCACACAGTTGTCATTCAATATTAGTACATTTTCAGTTCCTTCCTTAAGGATAATATGCATTATTACCAGATGATAAACGACTTGTTCTTTACGCCTCTGCACATGATGCTTTGGAGTTTTGCATCTGTCCTGCTGTATTCCGCCCTATGACTTGACTGAGATCAAGTATTGATAATGCGTGAAGTCACACTGATCGTGCATGGAATCATGAGTACAAACCTGCATCTACCATGGTATAGCAGTGTCTCGAATATCACACTTAAAAACTTCTCAAAAATGGCATTTCTAAAAATACTACACCTGTTTTCCCTGGAGCGAAGGAGGCTAAGAGGGGACATGATAATGGTATATAAAATTATGAGAGGCATAGATAGGATGGATAGCCCATGGTAGGAGTGAGTAAAACTAGAGGGCATAGATTTAAGGTGAGAGGGAGGAGGTTTAAAGGGGATCAAAGGGGTAAATTTTTCACACAAAGAATAGTGGGTATCTGGAATGAGCTGCCTGAGGAGGTGGCGGAGGAAGGAACAGTAGCAACATTTAAGAGGCATCTGGACAGGTACTTGAATGAGCAAGGCATAGAGGGATTAGGGGTAAAGTATTAGCATGGATAGAGGATTGGTTGACTAACAGGAAGCAGAGAGTGGGGATAAATGAGTGCTATTCTGGTTGGCAATCAGTCACTAGTGGTGTGCCTCAGGGATCGGTGTTGGGACTGCAATTATTTACAATTTATATAGATGATTTGGAGTTGGGGACCACGTGTAGGGTGTCAAAGTTTGCAGATGACACTAAGATGAGTGGCAGAGCAAAGTGTGCAGATGACTGTGAAACTTTGCAGAGGAACATAGATACATTGAGTGAGTGGGCAAAGGTCTGGCAGATGGAATACAATGTTAATAAATGTGAAGTCATTCATTTTGGTAGGAGTAACAGTAAAAAGGATTATTACTTGAATGGTAAAAAGTTGCAGCATGCTGCTATGCAGAGGGACCTGGGTGTCCTTGTGCATGAATCGCAGAAGGTTGGTCTGCAGGTACAGCAAGTAATTAGGAAGGCAAATGGAATTTTGTCCTTCATTGCTAAAGGGATTGAGTTTAAAAGCAGAGAGGTTATGTTGCAGCTGTATAAGGTACTGGTGAGGCCGCACCTGGAATACTGTGTGCAGTTTTGGTCTCCTTACTTGAGAAAGGATATACTGGCACTGGAGAGGGTGCAGAGGAGGTTCACTAGGTTGATTCCGGAGTTGAGGGGGTTGGCTTATGAGGAGAGACTGAGTAGATTGGGATTATATTCATTGGAATTCAGAAGAATGAGGGGGGATCTTATAGAAACATATAAAATTATGAAGGGATACAAGTAGAGAGGATTTTTCCACTGGCAGGTGAAGCTAGGACAAGAGGGCATAGCCTCAAGATTAGAGGGAGCAGATTTAGGACTGAATTAAGAAGGAACTTCTTCACCCAGAGGGTTGTTAATCTATGGAATTCCTTGCCCAGTGAAGTAGTTGACGCTTCTTCAGTAAACGTTTTTAAAGCTAAGGTAGATATCTTTTTGAACAATAAAGGAATTAAGGGATACGGTGAGAGCGCGGGTAAGTGGATCTGAGTCCACGAAAAGATCAGCCATGATCTTATTGAATGGCGGAGCAGGCTCGAGGGGCCGGACGGCCTACTCCTGCTCCTAGTTCTTATGATCTTATGATATGGAATTAATGCAGGCAGGTGGGATTAGTATAGATAGACATTATGGTCGGCATGGACGCGGTAGGCCGAAGGGCCTGTTTCTATGCTGTATAACTCTATGAGATATCTATGAGATGGACGGTACAGATACACTGTTATTGGTAGAATCTGAGCATATTCTGAGATTTTGTAGTTGGTCAGCTCTCTTTCCGTCCCCAGTAACATTACATGTTCCTGATAAGTGTCTTTTGCTGTTTGCGATTTCATATTGATCTTGGGTCGCATTAGCGAGTGAGGCAAGAACAAATCCAAAGTGACTACACTGACAGCAGAGTCAGCAAGTTGCTAGCAATCTGGCTCCACATTGTTCACATGAAGAACAGGTTCAGTAAAGTAATTATGAATGAGGGATAAGGCTTGTGTGCATTAAACTGGTCATAAATCTGCACTCATGTCCCACAGAGATTGAGATGTGATCGTCTGCCAAACATTTTTGTGGATTATTTAACCCTTGTATGAATTGGGACAAAATAGTCCAGCAAATTCTCAATGGAAGGAATGGAACTTCCTGTAATTCCTCGGAGTTAAGTCAAACAAAGACTGTTAGTCTTCAGTGCTAGAAATGATAGTTTGATTTATTTTTGACATTCAGGTCTTTTATTACCAAGCTGTGAGAACAGCAAAGAAACACACAGGGCAAAAAATTAGTCTGTACTCATTCTTGGCACGGAGAGGCATGATTCATGATCTGCCTGTGCCCAGTCCCATAAGACAGGCAGTGTGCAAACTTTGTGCTGCCTCCTCATTCGCCTGATTGTAGCATGTAGCCGAGCTCAACCAATGCTGCTGGCTGACTGCATGCTCAACAGGGGGGGGCCTAGCAGCGTGTGAGGCTAGCATGTCTTCCAGCTAGCCCCCAGCTCTTAAAGGCAGTCTGTCCCTCTTAAAGGGGAGATGCACTGACAAAAAAGGAAGCTGCTGCTGACTGCTAGTAATGCAACTGGCTGCAATTGAATAGAAAATAGAGTAGCAGGGCAGAGAGGCTGCCCAGGTTCATGGGTGCTGGAGGCCTCAGACATGGAGGTACACAGGAAGATAGAGTCCATGCTTCTGCAGAGGACCAGAAGACCATGAAGGACTGCCCTCTGAAGAGAATGGGTGCAAATGGCAAGGGAAGTCAATGCAAGGAGCCTGGCCGCGAGGATATAGCAGCAGTGCCACAAGAAGGCAATGCCATCTGCAGTCTCCTCCAGTGAAAGTCAACAGCCTTTCACCAACCATGCTGCAGTCACTGGAGTAGCACTGCGTAAGAACACTAGGCCAGGCAAAGGCACCCACAAGACATGCACTAAGGGAATGCACAAGGGTGAATAGTTCATTTCTGTTTGTACAAGTGGATATGCTTTTCAGTAACGATATTATGGTAAAGTTATTGTTGGTGGCTTTTTTTTGCAGGATCTTGGCCAAAAAGACGCTGTGATGAGGCATCCCAGATGGATGGTAAAGTGGGGAATAGTGGAGCCATGGTGGTGAACGGATGTTCCCACATGGGAAGTGGAGTTTGAGTAGCTGCTCTTGAACAGCCTGTCTGGAGCGAAGGCATCCCGGATACATCCTCCCTCCCTCCTCCTCTTCTTCCTTCCCCCTTCCTCCTCCCAAAATGGCCTCCGATGCCTGGGGGCAACGGCTGCGCTTTCACGATGGCAATGTTGTGGAGGACGCAGAAGACCATGACAATCTTGGAGACACGCTCTGGTGTGTACAGGGGGTGGGGGGGGGGCGGCACGGGGGATGAGGGGGGGGGGTGAGGGGGGGCTGGGGACAGTGCCCCCAAGCGATCCAGGCAGTAGAAGCGTTGCTTTAGCACACCGCACACCGATTGTCTGCCCCATGATGTTCCTAGTAGCTCCATGGTTTCATTATATGCCCCATTGTCCTCGCATGGTCAGGTGGTGGAGGGGAGTCATCAGCCCTGTGTAGAGGGGGTATCCCTTTTCCTGAGCACCCATCCTCTGCTTCCTCTTGGAGGCCCAAAGGCAGTAAGTAGGGATGGCAGACTGCCTCAGGATGAAGACATTGTGGCTCCTGCCAGGATAGCAGGCATTCACCAACACACACACACCAACTGCACATTGATGGAACGGTAGCCCTTACAGGTCACTTACCTCTCCTTGTTGACATGGGGGACCCGCATAGCCAAATGCGTGGAATCAATGGCTCCCTGTACCATCAGGAATCCAACTATCCTGGCAAAGCCATGTGCCCCATTCTTCCTGCTTAAAGAGAACACAATGTAATTGCCTCTCTTTGCATATATGGCCTCTGTCACCTCCTGAATGCAGTGATGGATAACGTACTGGGAGATGTTGGATATGTCACCTGCTCCCACCTGGAATGATCTGGTTGTGTAGAAGTTTAATGCAACTTGGCCTTTACGACCACTGGCAGCACCATCCTGGCACTGGTGTGAGGCTGCAGGTCCTGTTGCAGAACATGGCACAGTTCAGTGACCACCACCTTTTTGAACATGAATTGCTTCAGATATTGCTCCTAGGTTAGGTGGAGGGATGTGAAGTACTGTCATTACTGTCTGGATAGGGCCTTCTGTGCAGAGCCCTCTTCCTTTTCCCTCTTTACAGAGCTTCCTCTCTCTGCAGCCTCTGCTCCAGTTTTTGGTTGTGTTGCACACCCAGAGGCATGCCAACTACAGCCCCATACCTCTTGCAAAGTACAGGTGACACAATCCGCTATCCTTCCTGATTTGGATGCACCAGCTCACCAACCGACATCAAAGAAAAGGCACAGAACTACCGCAAACTTCTCCACAGCAGAAGTAGGTGTAAAGCACCTCACCCCCCAAGTTGGATGGCTGGCCCTTATAATAACGCAAGTTGGGGGAGTGAGCCCTTGCGCAGCTTCACGCTTGTTCAGCTGTGAGTGATCGGCACAGGTGCTCACTGTACCTGCGTGGTCCAAGTTTGAAAGGAGTGTATCAAATTGACGTCACTATCCGCCACACCTGGCATAGGGATGCCGCGAGGGAAGTGGTCAGCAATGCAGCCCACGCCATTTTATGCCTCAGGGCTTCTGTAGCACCAGCACCAGTTGTAGGCATGGAGCCCAATTCCGCTGCCTTAGGCCCTGAGGTTGCATGGGCTGTGTTACAATTGTGCTGGTGCCCTCCAGAGTTGACTGCGTTGGAATTTTTGGGCACAAGTGACATGATGGGTGCATCTCAGGTGCTTGTCAGCCTGGAATTGGATGGCACTGGAAAATCAAGGAGCGAAATGGGTAGCCTTTTAGCAAAAAGTGAATGGGTGATTATCATAGAGTATGATCTATTTTTTGGACTTTAGGACCAGCCAGATATACCTCAGTGTATCTTTCTGCCCCTGCAGACTCCTATGTACAACCAGCGAAGGCGTCCATTGCTTGTAATCTGTGCAAAAGGTATAAATTAGATATTTACCTGTTCAGTAATTACAATTTAAATTGATTGGTCTAAAAAAAGAACAATGTGGATTACTTCATTTTTAAAGGACATTTTAAAAATCAAAAATGTCTGTGGGAGTAATTTTATCAACAGGCGAGAAACTTGTGACAGATTACAAGCAATGGAAGGCTTCTCTGTTTATACATAGGAGTGTGCAAGAGCTGCCCTTTAACACCAGGCCGCATTTCCTTCCGAATGACTTGAATGGAAAGGAAAGAGATGTAAAGCAGACTGTCAATTCACTGTCACCTGTATTTGGCCTGGTGATGTAAGTTAACATTACCCCCTCTATTTTAGGAAAATATAATACTTAGGTGATGATTTATTAATCTTTTAAGGGAAGAAAATTGAAGTTCTGTGGTTACTTGGCTATTTTGGGGATGAATCCTCATTCCTGAAGAGGGAAAATAAAGAAGTGTGGAAGGATAAAATGCAATTTCTTCCACAAACCAGACCCTGTTTGCTCCATCATTTAACCCATGTCATTGCCTGAGGACCATATTCTCCAAGATTTCTCCTTGTCTCCTCAAAAGGTAAAGTAAGGAAAACTCGAGAATGCACATTCAATTTTCCATTGCACACTGTGCATGCCAGATCAGAAATCTTCCCAGGTACAATTCCCTGGCCCTGGCAGCTCAAGAACCCAAAGCATTTGATTATCTCTCTGTGAAAGATGAGGGTCATGATCTGTGAATCAATGCAACGTTGTTAGTTAACTGTGAGGCACTGAAGAGTGACAACATGTGTCACAAGGATCACAAGGATCGCTTAATGACCTTGAGAAAAATTATGCAGCCAAGTGGAGTGTTGTTACAACACATTAGCATAGTACTTAGATGTGATAGTAACTGGGACGTTGTAGCATCACCAGAACAGATAAATGGAAAGTAATAAGGACTTTTTCTTATGATTTTGATTACATTTTCTGTTGTGGTGGCACTGTTTGTTACCATGTGTATATAACTCATGCGAAACTGATATTAAGAAAGTCAAACACTGTGGTATATCTTGAGGACATTTGAAATTATTTTAACTGTGCAAAAGAAACTAGTATGGCCATATTTGGAGCATGGGAATGCAGTTTAGGGCACCCTGTTTTCAAAAGGATGCTGATATGTTGCAGAGCATTCCAATAAGAGCAACATGTAGGATCCACACATACCAACATGGACACTAAAGGTTCGAGGAGCCTTATCTATGTATCCAGATTCAGAGATAAAAATCAATATAGACCAGGCCCCTCCCTAAGTGCTGCACACCCACTGTGATTGACAGTACAATGCACTGTTGCCAGTGGTCACATTAGCTTGGGAATTCTACTCAGTGTGAAGTGGCATGAATCACACTAGAGGTACCAGGAGACAGGAGTTTTGGAGAAGTACTTGGAGAATGAAGGGAAGAGGAGGGAGAAGGATTAAAGCAACACTTTTGAAGGCGGGGTTGGAGCTGTGTGTGAAGAGAGAGGATATGCCAGCAGCTGGAGTGCTTGAGAAAGGGGAGGGAGAGTGAGAGAGGTAAAGTGAGCAACAGCAGTGGGTGAGGTTGAAGAGTGCAAAAAGAGAGCAGAAACCAGCAGCAGCACTTTATGGAGGGGGTAGAGAGGGGTATGTCAGGAGCCACACTAGGTTGGGGTGGGGAGAGAATGATGAGAAGCAGGAGCAGTATCTGACATAGGGGTAGCAGACATGCCAACTTTTTCAGTTTGATTTTTTTTTTTATTCATTCATTGGATTTGGGCGTCGCTGGCCAGGCCAATCAAGCGGGCTGCTTTGTCCTGGATGGTTTCGAGCTTCTTGAGTGTTGTTGGAGCTGCACCCATCCAGGCAAGTGGAGAGTATTCCATCACACTCCTGACTTGTGCCTTGTAGATGGTGGACAGGCTTTGGGGAGTCAGGAGGTGAGTTACTCTCCTCAGGATTCCTAACGTCTGACCTTCTCTTGTAGCCACGGTATTTATATGGTTACTCCAGTACAGTTTCTGGTCAATGGTAGCCCCTAGGATGTTGATAGTGGGGGATTCAGTGATGGTAATGCCATTGAATGTCAAGGGGAGATGGTTAGATTCTCTCTTGTTGGAGATGGTCATTGCCTGGCACGAATGTTACTTGCTACTTCTCAGCCCAAGCCTGGATATCCAGGTCTTGCTGCATTTCTACATGGACTGCTTCAGTATCTGAGGAGTCACGAATGGTGCTGAACATTGTGTCAGCGAACATCCCTACTTCTGACCTTATGATTGAAGGAAGGTCATTGATGAAGCAGCTGAAGATGGTTGGGCCTAGGACACTACCCTGAGGAATTCCTGCAGTGATGTCCTGGAGCTCAGATGACTGACCTCCAACAACCACAACCATCTTCCTTTGTGCTAGGTATGACTCCAGCTAGCGAAGGGTTTCCCCCTGATTCCCATTGACCTCAGTTTTGCTAGGGCTCCTTGATACCATACTTTGTCAAGTGCTGCCTTGATGTCGAGGGCAGTCACCCTCATCTCACCTCTTGAGTTCAGCTCTTTTGTCCATGTTTGAAGCAAGGCTGTAATGAGGTCAGGAGCTGAGTGGCCCTGGCGGAACCCAAACTGAGCATCACTGAGCAGCTTATTGCTAAGCAAGTGCCGCTTGATGGCACCATTGATGACACCTTCCATCACTTTACTGATGATTGAGAGTAGGCTGCTGGGGTGGTAATTGGCCGGGTTGGACATTTCCTGCTTTTTGTGTACAGGACATATCTGGGCAAGTTTCCACATTGCAGGGTAGATGCCAGTGTTGTAGCTGTACTGGAACAGCTTGGCTAGGGGCACAGCAAGTTCTGGAGCACAGGTCTTCAGTGCTATTGCCGGAATGTTGTCAGGACCCATAGCCTTTGCAGTATCCAGTGCCTTCAGTCATTTCTTGATATCACGCGGAGTGAATCGAATTGGCTGAAGTCTGGCATCTGTGATGCTGGGGACTTCAGGAGGAGGCCGAGATGAATCATTAACTCGGCACTTCTGGCTGAAGATTGTTGCAAATGCTTCAGCCTTATCTTTCGCACTGATTTGCTGGGCTCCCCCATCATTGAGGATGGGGATATTTGTGGAGCCACCTCTTCCAGTTAGTTGTTTAATTGTCCACCACCATTTACGGCTGGATGTGGCAGGACTGCAGAGCTTAGATCTGATCTGTTGGTTATGGGATTGTTTAGCTCTGTCTATCGCATGCTGCTTACGCAGTTTGGCACGCAGATAGTCCTGTGTTATAGCTTCACCAGGTTGACACCTCATTTTGAGGTATGCCTGGTGCTGCTCCTGGCATGCCCCCCTGCACTCTTCATTGAACCAGGGTTGGTCTCCTGGCTTGATGATAATGGTAGAGTTGGGGATATGCCGGGCCATGAGGTTACAGATTGTGGTTGAGTACAATTCTGCTGCTGCTGATGGCCCACAGTGCCTCATGGATGCCCAGTTTTGCATTGCCAGATCTGTTCGAAATCTATCCCATTTAGCACGGTAGTAGTGCCACACAACATGATGGAGGGTATCCTCAATGTGAAGGCGGGACTTTGTCTCCACTAGGACTGTGTGGTGGTCACTCCTACCAATACAGTCATGGACAGATGCATCTGCGGCAGGCAGGTTGGTGAGGATGAGTTCAGGTATGTTTTCCCCTCTTGTTGGTTCCCTCACCACCTGCCGCATACCCAGTCTAGCAGATATGTCCTTTAGGACTCGGCCAGCAGTAGTGCTACCAAGCCACTCTTGGTGATGGACATTGAAGTCCCCCACCCAGAGTACATTTTGTGCCCTCGCCACCCTCAGTGCTTCCTCCAAGTGCTGTTCAACATGGAGGAGTACTGATTCATCAGCTGAGGAAGGGCAGTAGGTGGTAATCAGCAGGAGGTTTCCTTGTCCATGTTTGACCTGATGCCATGAGACTTCATGGGGTCCGGAGTCGATGTTGAGGACTCCCAGGGCAACTCCCTCCCAACTGTATACCACTGTGCCACCACCTCTGGTGGGTCTGTCCTGCCGGTGGGACAATACATACCCGGGGATGGTGATGGCAGTGTCTGGAACATTGTCTGTAAGGTATGATTCCGTGAGTATGACTATGTCAGGCTGTTGCTTGACTGGTCTGTGGGTCAGCTCTCCCCACTTTGGCACAAGCCCCCAGATGTTAGTAAGGAGGACTTTGCAGGGTTGACAGGGCTGGGTTTGCCGTTGTCGTTTCCAGTGCCTAGGTCGATGCCGGGTGGTCCGTCCGGTTTCATTCCTTTTTATTGACTTTGTAGCAGTTAGATACAACTTAGTGGCTTGCTAGGCCATTTCAGAGGGCAGTTAAGAGTCAACCACATTGCTGTGGGTCTGGAGTCACATGTAGGTCAGACCAGGTAAGGACAGCAGATTTCCTTCCCTGAAGGACATTCGTGAACCAGATGGGTTTTTACAACAATCAACAATGGTTTCATGGCCATCATTAGACTAGCTTTTTAATTCCAGATTTATTAATTGAATTCAAATTCCACCTTCTGCTGTGGAATACCCTGGGTCTCTGGGTTACTAGTCCAGTGACAATACCACTACGCCACTGCCTCCCCTTGAGAGATGTGATTTAGGAACATAGGAACAGGAGGAGGCCATTCAGCCCCTCGACCTGCTCTGCCATTCAGTGAGATCATGGCTGATCTGTGATCTAACTCCATATACATGCCTTAGTTCTATGTCGCTTAATAACTTTGATTAACAGAAATCTATCAAACTCAGAATTAAAATGTCGAAGTGTTTCCTAATTTCGTTCCTGGAAGGTCGGACTGTAATTTGTAGACTATGCCCCTTAACCTTAGACTCCCCCAAATTCTCAGCTAAATTCAGTGCCCCTCGCGATCTCACAAGAGGACTGTGAAATCTCTCAATTTTGCTGTTGCTGACATTTATTTGGGGAGTGGGGTTGCTCACTGTCTGTCTGCTGACCGGCACCTTGCTTATAGAGAGCAGCTCTGCAAGATCCCAAAGCTGCTGCTGGCATCTTCTTAAAAGAGAGGAAAGAAGAGAAAGGCTTGCATTTACGTAGTGCCTTTCGTGACCACTGAACATTCCAAAGCATGCACTCTTCAACTCTCTCCACCCTCCCTGCTGTTAAGAAAAATTCCCTAAAATGCTTTTCTTCAATTGTACCTTTCATTTCCCAACCCACTCTACTTTTAAACTTTCTAAGCATCCACTGTTTTCCAGTCTTCGATATAAAGCACTTTGAGGTGTGTTCTTGCATAAGGAGTACTGTGGGATTGCGAATTATGGTCAAGTAGTACTGAAAGAGCAGCACAATTGTACTGTTTATTAAGTATCTATTATTCTGGATGACAACTTTATATTAAATTATTTCAAATATTGCAAATGAAAATAATGGTTAAAACTGATTAACGAAATAATTGACAGTTTTACAATTTATGGGTGGGGAGCATGGGCTCAATAGGCCAAATAGCCTCCTTCTGTGCCACAAATGGCTCTATGGCCTGGATTCTATAGGCCTGCTGCCGAAATAGGCGGCGGGTGAGAAAAATGGCGGCCCGCACACACGGGGTCCATGTCGGCAGGCCCCCCAAATACGGCAGCTCATTAGCATGGCCGAGGCGGCTGCTTTTCCTGATGTGGAGGGGGGGCGGGCGAGCTGTCCCCGACAACGGCATCCGGCGCCACTGCACAAGCATCAGCGCTATTTTTAATGGGCTTAGAGCCCTAAATGACAAGTGAAATTTTTAAAGAGCCAGTTAGGTTACAGTTAATAAAAATGAACAAAAACATCTTTCCTTGCCCTCTCCCACTCCCGCCAATGGCATTACACATCATTCCTGCCCTTCCCCCCGGAATACCTACCGTGAATATATGACCTTCCCCCCCCGCCTCTCAAAGTTCAGAACCTTTGTCCTTTACCCCTTCCCATCACCCCCTTGACCAATCAGGTGAGTTTGACCCCACTCACCCTCTCCCACACTGAGAAAATTACCTCCTCCTCCCCACAGGTGTCGTGCCTCGTTTCCCCAGATGGGGATTCAAAGGTGCGGCAGTGCCGGCCGCCAGAATGAAGATCGGTGCGGCAAATCAGGAGGCGACGGGACCTTCATTAATTCAGGTAGTTTAATTTATTTACATATGGAGATCGTGGTCCCATCACCGAGAGGCAGGGGATGGGCCGCCACGAGGCCTCGCCGCCTCCATTGAGATCGGGCCGAGCTCTGCTGGGGTCGGGGTCGATGGCGGGCCTCATCTGTAGCGATCTTCATGAACACCCGACCCCACCACCCGACGTTGAGTGCTGTATAAAATTCTTCCCACGACTCTATATAGTGATACACCAGTTATTGCAATTGTGTGGGACAGGCTGGATGGATCAGAGGGTCTTCACCTGTCAGTTATTATTCATATGTTTGTTTTACTTATTGCCACTATTCACTATCATATTTTCAATAAATCAGATTTGGAGGTGATAATAGTTACTCCACTGTAGATAAATGTATCTTTAATGCATTAAGCTTGGCACGTGGGTTAAGTTTCATCCTACAAGGAGTCAGCTGTTTCAGCCAATGGTCACTGCGGTGCAAGGGTGGATCGTTCTTTAACATGTGCAGGGATAACAGGATTGTTTTTTTAGAAGTTTTTATAAAGCATTTTCAAATGCAGTGATCAGTTTTTATAAAGAGTGCTGATTGTTAAGAGATTAAATAAGCCACTGAGGTTTATATACTCACTGTTGATTTATATTGATTTATGTTTAAAAAAAATAGAAACCCATGATTTTATACCAAATCACTCAATTTTTAAGAGTTTGTCTCCTGATTTATGAGACGGTGGGGTTGGCATTACTAGAGAAGGGATACTGTGCCCAGGCTGCCATAGAAAATAAATCTATTGCTTTCAGCACTGGTGTTCCGTTTCAGGCTTTCAAGTATTTAAATGAAGGAATGTATTCCTGCAGCTTAAGTCACATGCCTGTGTCTCACTGCACTTTCAGTGGTACTTGTTTTCATATGTCATAGGCATTTATTCAGAGCTATTTTTGAATTGCCATTTTTGGGGGGGGGGGGGGGGGCTCTGTCAGTTTTTTGTCAACTTTTCCGAGTTCCATAGTTTGATATGCATGATGCTGCCAGGAGTTGAGGTGCCAATTAATGAGGACAGTCACAAAGCTTAATTTATTTTATTGGAGAAAAGACGATTTAAAATGCTAAAAGACACAGATCATATAGGTGCAAGAATCAATGAACCTAGGGATTGTGAGAAGTGATTTCCCCCCAAAAGGTAGGAAAGGTCAGCAAGAGCAGTTGGTACATCCTCAATTAAATTCTTTAAAAACCTCTACTCAAAGATTTGTTTGGGAGCTCCGTTCCCCATTGGATGCAAAAGTGGAGATTGGAATGTTAGGCGGGATTGGGAGGAGTAGTGGACCTAATAGTGGAAATGTGAGGATAGTCAGTGTTTTTTATTCATAAGCTTTATGCATCAATTCTATTGCAGAACTTTGCCTCCAGAGATTAAATAGTAAGACTAGAGTTGCTGATGAACCATGTGGAAGTGATGAATTTATGCAGCCAATGTTCATTTCTTCTTCAGTACCAATAACTATCATTGGTTAAAAAATTTAAAACAACATGATAAATTACAGAGGTGCAGCACTTCTATTTGTTGCAAATAATTTATGTGTTGCCTATTTTTACAATTAGCTTATGGCTTGAAACTTGAATTGAAATTTGAATAGTACAATATTTCATCATCTAATTTAGTTTTAAATTAGAACAATTCACTAGTCATTTAATAAATCTGCAAACCATTAAAAATGTACCTCATAATATTGAATTTGAGACCACTGCTTTTGATTGTTCTCAATGCCTACAGAACATTTAAGCTGGCAAGAATGTTATCCAACAATTTTTAAGTTTCACTGACAATATTTTCTTGAGTCTGACAACAGCTACATCACAGAACTATCAGGAATTTTGGTGATAGTAAAACTTAATTGAATTGAATATTGTTGAAGAAGCATAGCCACACTGACTGAGAGCAATGTCGAAATTGCACTTGTTTCCCCTTCACAAGATGACATTTTACAATTGTTAAGGGAAGGGGAAATGACATTGGGGTATGTCCTTGCACACTGAAACCAACCAGCTGACATTTATCCTATTTATTGCTGTAAAAGTAACCTTCTAACTCCCTGTAAACCTTTGATTGAATACTTGTGGTATGTGGAACTACTTGGTTCTAACAACTCTACAAAGCAATGTTACACATGTGACTTTGACTAATGGTGGCCTAGTGATGCAATATATTGGGTACCTGCCACTTTTTCTTGGGGTGCATTGCCACTCTTGGTTAAAGGCATCTTTAAAACAGACATTTTGTCCCCTTACAATACTGTAAGAAAGAATTGATAATCCTAGGTTTTTACATTCAGATGTCACAGGAGCAAAACTCCTTGATGTCACTTCACATGGATTTCTAATGAGTAATGCAACATCTCCACCTACCTTTTTAGGTTTATACTTGCAAAACGTTTTACTATCTACTTCCATTAATTTGAAATTATCTTTAGCCTGGCCCGGAATTTGCGTTTTTAAAAAAATGGCAAACTGTCCACATTCGCCATCATTCACCCTCTGATTTGACTGCAACTTCAGGATTTAGCACATGAGCAGCTCAACTCAGAAATCCTGAAGTTGCGATCTGTCATTCACTGCTCCACCACAAGCTGCACTGTGGATCCCCAACACCCCACCCAGAGCCAGTAATCAGTGAAATCAATCGATGTGGTGAGAAATTCCTCTTTTCCCCTCTCATTGTACTATTTGAAACCCCATAGAAAGTTAAGCTTAATCGATGAGGTGTAACTGGATTTTAAAGGTGATCTTCGTAACAGCTACTGCTGAACATCCAATCTGGCCCTGAAAAAAATGTTTTATATTTGTGCAATATTGTTACATATCTCCATTATGATTGATTACTAGATTTTCTAAATTAGATTTTTAAAAATTGTTAGAACTATTGTAACATTTGTTCATGACCTTTCTGTTTTGACCTTAACCCAGTGCGTATGTCTCAAACTTTATCTCGTTCTCTGTAAAAGATCTTAGAAGGTGATTTGATTATTAGTGTTTTTCATTTCCTTGTTGGCTTTTTGTGAGAACTTTTTAATGTGGTTGGCTGCTTAGACAGCTTGATGACATCACTGCAGCTCCACATGGGAATCCCCATCAAACTACATTGCAATTAATTACACGTTGAGAGAGTTCAAGTTCTCGCTTTGCTGCTGCCTACAAAATCTCTGCCATTCGAACAACACAGGAAGTGTTTCATTTTGCACAATTTCCAATTGAATTACCAGTATATTCCAAAACTTTTCATTCTGATGCTCCCTGCAATTGCATAAATATGTTTAAGCCTATTTCTCAAAACAGTCATAGAGAGATACAGTACTGAAACAGGCCCTTAGAGTCTATGCCAACCAACAACCACCCATTTATACTAATCCTACATTAATCCCATATTCCCTACCACATCCCCACCATTCTCCTACCACCTACCTACACTAGGGGCAATTTACAATGGCCAATTTACCTATCAACCTGCAAGTCTTTGGCTGTGGGAGGAAACCGGAGCACCCGGCGGAAACCCACGCGGTCACAGGGAGAACTTGCAAACTCTGCACAGGCAGTACCCAGCACTGAACCTGGGTCGCTGGAGCTGTGAGGCTGCGGTGCTAACCACTGCGCCACTGCACCGTCCCAAGTCCTTCCCTGATTTAATCTTTTTGCTATCGTAACCCGCCTGCACCTCCCCACCCCAACCCACCACACTAGTTTCAATCCTCTCTTGTTTACCTTCTCTGCTAAGGCAGCAGTCTGAAGCCCACCTCACCTCAACTGCTTCACCCTGCTCCAGTTTTTGTCCAGGTGAACTCTGAACCCCTCAGCTCTACATGGTTCTAGCAAGTTTTTGACATATCCAATCTATTCTTCCCAGGGGGTTGCTACAGTAGATCTTGTAGATTAATCTAGAACTCTCAAAACTCTCTCTGTAAGATGTCCATTCAAATCTTTCCTGCGACATTTGTTCCTGGTTGATTTCTCCCTCTTTTCAGATGTTTTTCCACCTGCATGTCTCTTGTTCTCCCACCTGGATGACAATGCACTATTTAGGACTCTGAGTAATGGCTGCAAAACCAACCGTTTATCCTCTATTGCTTCTTTCAGCCGCCTGTTCCAGTATTTCTAATATTGTTCCATTATTGCTGATTAATTACCTGTTAAACTCACAGAAGTGCTTGGTGTTCTTTGCTAGGTCAGATCAGACACTGCCTGCAAATGATGCTTTAGGCCAAAAAGTAAATTATGATTATTTTAATAATCCTGTCATTTAGTTTGTAAAGGTTACTTTACATAAAATGCAACAAAATTGACAGCATCTATGGAAAAGCCAGAAGTTGGATTGGTTTGATTGGAAGTGGAAGGGGGGGGGGGGGGGGTTAAAGAACTCTTTAAAAAAACAAATAGAAGCCTTTGCCACTTTTCGAATAGCCCTCAGTGAGTAGCTGAGTTCTACTAGAAATCCCAGGTCTAATCCTCAGTCTGTGCTGAGTTAGTTGATCTCACAGGGTGGTGGTAAGGTCATGACATTTGGCCACTGGTTTAGGAAGGACAGAATCAGAGCCTGTACCAATAGCCCTCAGTGGAAGCACACCTATGGGGGCATCAGGTGAGGGCAGGATACAAGTGAGCTGTCATGTGCATCCCCCCCACCGTCAGAAAACCCACTGATATCTGTCATAGAGAGATACAGCATTGAAATAAGCCCTTCGGCCCACCAAGTCTGTGCCAACCATCAACCATCCATTTATACCAATCCTATTTCCCTCTCACATTCCCCACCTTCCCTCAATTCTCCTACCACCTACCTACAGTAGGGGCAATTTACAATGGCCAGTTTACCTATCAACCTGCAAGTCTTTGGCATGTGGGAGGAAACCAGAGCAAACCCACGCAGGTCACAGGGAGAACTTACAAACTCTGCACAGGCAGTACCTAGAACCGAACCCAGGTTGCTGGAGCTGTGAAGCTGTGGTGCTAACAACTGCACCACCACTGTTGTTAACTACCCATTATTCAGTGTGGTCCTTTTGGTGGAATGCAAATGGCGATGGTGAAACCAGAGGATTGAAATTGCTGTTGGTGATGTTATCATATGAACAGTTAACAAGCTTGTATCAAATTCCTCTCTCTGCTATTTTTACTGTGTTGTTAACCCATTTAAGATAAATGAATTGACATCACTCATAAAATAGCAGATGAGTTTGATGCAAATGTACTAAGAGGCCATGCAGTGATATTCCCAATAGTAATTTTTGTTCTTTTACCTCAGCAAGGAGTCAATCCGTTCAAGAGAGGAGAAGACAAGATGGAAAAAGTCTTAAGTGAAAAGGGGAAAGGAACATAGGAACAGGAAGAGGCCATTTAGCCTTTCCAGCTTGTTCCGGCACTCAAGGAGTGCATGGTTGATCTGTGACCTAACTCCATATACCCACTCTTTGCCGCATCTCCCTTAATACCTTCGGTTAACAAAAATCTATCAATCTCAGATCTGCGAAAATGATATTCAACACATTTACAGGCAGCACAACTCAGCTGGAAAATTACATGTCTACCTCATATACTGAAAGCATTGCCTATTTATTGAGTTGGAGTTGAACCAGGACTATGCTGTTTCCTACATGTCAAATAAAGCAATAACAAAAAGAAAAGGCATTAAATCTCTGTTCCTTTTGCAGCTCATGTGTTCCACGGTGCAGAAGGCATTGTTTGAAGAGGAAGACAGAGTGAAGAAATTGATCAATCGGGTTGCCATGTTGGAAAGTCGCAACAAGCAATTGAAGGACAAGGTTAAGAGAGTGAAACGCACCCTGCGGCAGGTGAAGAAGAACAGCCGTCGCATGGAGCAACTAAACAAAAAACTACTGGAGAAAACATCAAGCCCACATTATGCCAAACCAGACTCTAATGTGGCTGTTCTCAAAGCATAACACACAGGCAGTGTACAAGGCACTGGATTTGTTACAAATTACTTTTGCTTGTCTTGTAATTTACTCAATGAGCTAACACAGGAGGTGCTGGGCACTTCAGTTAGTTCAATCACTGTACACATGTCAGTGATGTTCGCCGAAGGCCATTAGGTCCCCCAAGCCATTTATGAATAGTTTTATAGTCTCATCACTTTGTTTAAGGAGAGAAGAGGAAAATTGGAAAATGTTACTGCGCACAGTATTAATCATTTTATTTAGGCCAATATGTGATAAGTATTTCTTGCTTTAGCTGCAGTGTTTCCTTTTGAGAATTGTCTGTGTTTTATTCTTGTAATTAAGAAGTAAATGACACCATAATTAACAACATAATTGCTAGTATGGAAGCAGACAATATTCATTCATTAAGTGCTTTTCAAAATGGAAACCCATAGATCTTTTGTGTGAGCAACAGTACGGCAGGTATGCTGCAAAATGCATGACCCTCCAGTCATCTACAAACTTTTTTTGACACATTTACATCATATATAATTTTTGAAGGCAAACCTATAATTGAAAAGTTATCTTGTTCATTAGTATCAAGTATTACTGAGTCTAGACAGTTTCAAAATCACGGTCTGTATCTGTTTTCTCAACCATTTGTAGGATGTTTTCTATATATTTCAATAAAAATATATACTTTGCTAATTATTTTGTTTCTGATGGATAATATAAGCTTTTGCTTTCTCATTTCAAGCTATCAATCCCAGGTGTACAAAATCTGTAAAGAACAACCACAGGAAATTTCACAGATTGCGAATAAGATTGGTGAAATATTCTCCTGACACCTTTGTGGTCATAAATAGTTTAATTTATATTCATGCCCTTCAATCTGATTGGTTATTGACAACTTAGTCCAAACATTACAGATTATTTCAATTCTTCTTTGACAGTACAAATGTTGCCGGCATAACGTTTTGCCATTGTATCATGTTTTTGGTTTGAACAAAAGTATTGGAAGTGCGAGGGCTTATACATATTGCCAGAGAACAAAAATGATTAAACAGTTGAAACTATTTGCTTTGACAGCTGCTACACTTTAATGTTTGGTTGTGTGGTCTAATTGCTTGCCTGGTGTTCTGCAACCCATGCACAAAATTCCTTTGTGAACTTCAAAGGGTTCATGTTGCGATACGTTGCTAGTAATGGTTCTCTCCAAGTGGAAGGCAAATTGAGGTTGAAAAATCTGCAGAGGTAATGTCCGATTCCTCCACCTTTTCATTTCAAATTTTTCATTTTCTAAACTGCAATAAAGTGGTAACTTTGTTGTATTTATTTGAATCTTTGGAAGCTCATCTATTATCAATTATTTGCTATTCTATAACAAAGCGAAAGCCCAGAAACTAAAAAAATTGCTTCCTCCTTTTAGTGTTACAGATTTTTTTATTAATTCTAAAGTAGCTAGTATAAAAACATGTCACATGTTGAGAAAGTTACCTATCAACTCATACAGTGATAATATGACCTTTAGAGCCATTCTTCTTTGGCCTCCTTATCTCGAGAGACAATGGGTAAGCGCCTGGAGGTGGTCAGTGGTGTGTGGAGCAGCGCCTGGAGTGGCTATAAAGGCCAATTCTAGAGTGACAGACTCTTCCACAGGTGCTGCAGAAAAATGTGTTTGTCGGGGCTGTTACACAGTTGGCTCTCCCCTTGCGCCTCTGTCTTTTTTCCTGCCGACTGCTAAGTCTCTTCGACTCGCCACACTTCAGCCCCGCCTTTATGGCTGCCCGCCAGCTCTGGCGAACGCTGGCAACTGACTCCCACGACTTGTGATCAATGTACTGCTCTAATTCGCTGTTGTTCTCATGGCCAGTTTAGTTATATTTAAACCATCCAATATTATTTCCTTTACTTTAGGTAATTAGATGGATGTTGTGACCAGAAAATTACCACAAGAAATACTGCTGTCTGCACCTTATGTAAAAGAGTGCCTTGAATGCTATTAGTTGAATTTTGATCCACTCTCTTACTGCATGATGGAGCTTTATTAATACTTATTGTGCTTTTGAATCATCCCAGATATATTTCGAACATATGAAATAGGAGGAGGAGTAGACCACATAGTTCCCTGAGCCTGCTCTGCCATTGAATAAGATCATGGCTAATCCTTGACCTCAACTCCACTTTCTCCCTAATCCCCCATATCCCTCGATACCCTTGGTGCCCAAAAATATATTGATCTCAGTCTTGAATATACTTAATGACTGAGCATCCACAGTTCTCTACGGTAGAGAATTCCAAAGATTCACAACTTGCTGAGTGAAGAAATTTCTCCTCATCTCAGTCTAAATGGCCGACCCCTTATCCTGAGTCTAAGACTCCCTAGTTTTGGACTCTCCAGCAAGGGGAAAGAGCCTTTCAGCATCTACCCTGTCAAGCTCCTTAAGAATTTTATACATTTCAATGAGATCACCTCGCATTCTACTAAACTTGAGAATGTAGGCCCATTCTACTTTAATGGGATGGAGGTTAAAATTATGGCCAATTCCCTCTCTTGATCTTGTTTATACCTAATGATGTTTCTCTTTGTAACTGAGCAGTGTCATTCTATAAGAATGCCTGTCATGAGGTCAGTAAGGCAATATTAGGCAGAAAGCAATTTGACAAGATGCAGTCTTTGAGTTAATAGACACGATTTTAATGAGAACACTAAAATAAAAGCAAAATACTGCAGATGCTGGAAATCTGAAATAAAAACAGAAAATGCTGGAAATACTCAGCTGGTTAGGCAGCATCCGTGGAGAGAGAAATAGAGTTAACGTTTCAGGTCTGTGACCTTTCATCAGAACTGGCAAAGATTAGAAAATAATTAGGTTGTAAGCAAGTGAAGGGGGTGGTGGAGGTGCCGGGGAGGGCGGGGGAGAGAGAGCAAAAGGGAAGGTGTGTGATCGGGCAGAGGGCAGGAGAGATTAAATAACACAGCTGTCCTGGGACAAAGGCAAAGAGTGTGTTAATGCTTGTGGTGAAAGACAAAGCATTAGTCCAGAGAGAGTTTTAACAGCAAAATAATGAGCTGCTTCCTCCCCCCACCCCAATCAGCCTCTTCACTTGCTTAAAGCCTAATTCTTTTCTAACCTTTGCCAGTTCTGATGAAAGGTCACAGACCTGAAACGTTAATTCTACTTCTCTCTCCACAGATGCTGCCAGACCTGCTGAGCATTTCCAGCACTTTCTGTTTTTATTTTAATGAGAACATTCACTTAAAGGGAAAAATTATTCATGCATGGATTCATTCCCTATTCACCTCACTGGAGATAGTCCATAACCCTGAACTCATCTAAAAGTCTGCTGTCTGTATCCTAACTTGCACCAGTGCTGGTCGCCCATCAGCCCCTCTGCTTGCTGACCATTGGTTCCCAGTATGGCAATGCCTCAATTTTAAAATCCTTTTTTCAAATCCCTCCATAGCCTTGCTCTTCCCTATCTCTGTAACCACCTCCAGCCCTACAACCCTCCAAGATATCTGCATTCTTCTCCAATTCTGGCTTCTTGAGCATCTCTGATTTTAATCGCTCCACCATTGGTGGCTGTGCTTTCAGCTACCTGGGCCTTAATCTCTGAAATTCCTTTCCTAATCTTCTCCACCTCTCTACCTCACTCTACTTCTTTAAAATGCTCCTTAAAAACTATCTCATTGACCAAACTTTTGGCCATCAGTTCTAATATCTCCTTATGTGGCTCAATGTCAAATTTTGTTTAATAGTGCTTTTGTGAAATGTTTTGGGACATTTTACCAAGCTAAAGGTGCAATATAAATGTGAGTTGTTATAGCATTTTAGCCACAATTCATGTACAGTTAACCAAAAAATTGTGATCAGTACTGGTTACGTTTTTATACGAGCAAAAATACAACCAGCAAAACTTTTGAACAGATTTTGTACAATTCCTGTTATGGGACTAAAATGTATTCAGTCCTATGGACTTCAGAATTGTGTTAGTTTAATATTGTCTCAGCACCTAGAGAAAGCCTTATGCTAGACATTGATTAATTACATTTATTCTTTGAGCATGATAGAAAGTATGGTACTGTGAACTGAGATAATTTTACATAGTTGGGTTAAAAATAATTATCAGAACAAACATTTTCATCAGTTAAGGTGGTGGCATTTCAAGACGGTTGTTGAAAAATACAAGGACTTGAGAAAGTTAATCTGAATTAAGGGTCGGTGGTAAGTAAATATTTCACCCTTGAGCTCTCCCCATGGCTCATGTGTAAATGCAGCATATGATATAGTAGCAAGCCTATATTTCCAGAAAGATCACAGGTTAAATCCTCAGCCTGTGTTGAGTTTGCTGGCCTTAGTTAGGGCAGCAGTGGAGCCTCTGTACCCTGGACTAGGGAGGGTCAAAATTAGCCAAGGTTTGCACTTCTGATCAGGAGCTAGTGTCACAAGCAGCAATGTGTGCAAATGTGGACATTGGGCTTGACTATAATGGGGAATAATGAAAAGGTCTGTTGATATTCATGGTTTATGTTTACAGATGAAACATGGTCACTTTGTTAAATTAAAGTAGGGCTGCTGGGATTCATGGAAAAATACCCCACTCTGAGACAGAGGGGCTGGGGAAAATATTGGAAATGATTGAAAATATTTCTTTCCATATCAAAATTAATGTTGCATAAAAATAGTTTCCCTCGTGTTTGTAGAGAGTGTAGTTCCTGCTCCCCCACCCAATATTGTCCCACCTATCCAGATGGTTCTCTTTAATTGGTAGAGGACGATGATCCCAGACTACCCATATTTCATGGATAGTATCAACGATAGTCCTTGGTTGAGTCATACTTGAGCAGTTGGGGAAGGGGAAGGTCAGGTCCCACTCAGGTCACAGATCTGGAATGTTAACTCTGCTTCTCTCTTCAGAGATGCTACCTGGCCTGCTGAGTATTTCCAACACTTTCCGTTTTTATTTCAGGTCCCACTCTTGTTCGACAACAGACCTAGAGCTGGTTATAACTGATGAACTTCCTCTAAGAGAATTCGGAATGTGAATATATTTTATCATTTAAGCAAGCACAGCGTTTATAGGTAGCTGTTCTATTTGTCTACAAAGCAAAGTATTAAATGCAAGTAGGAATCATAATAATAATATTAATTGCTCATTACTTTATTAAAGAACATAGTGTGAACACTCCAAGAAGCTTGTAGTTGCATCCGGTCATGCAGGTAGCACTCATAAACAGGAGTCACGTGGTGTAGGCTATTTTCCTATTCAGCTCACTTACTGAGCCGGAGAGCAAGTCCCCATATGGTCCCTTCGTAGTGCACTCTGCAGAAGGGGTTGCATACAGACTGACCACAAGTGCAGGACCAGAATCTGTCTCAGCTGTTGAACAAATCTGTTAACCTATTTGAACTTAAGAGTGAATAAAAGTATAAGCAACAGGAACAGGGAATAGAACATGTTCTTATACTCCTTGTGATAAGAAGACTGCAAAATGGTATCAGGCCAAATTTGTAGTCTGGCATCAAGAAGTGATTCTTTTCCAGCTAATATTGTGTACTTAGAGGTTTATTTATGCTACAGAATAGTGTTGTTCCTTCTTCTATGAAACTTCACACTACTTTGTTCTGCATTCAGCTAAGGCCCTCACTCAGGATTCACACTATAACCTGACTGTCAGTGTGAAGTAAAACTATTGTGTGCTGATGCTACAACTGTTGTGTGACAGAAATCACACCTGCCAAATGGAAGCATATTACTTTCGTAATATGGAACACTACCTGAACGTTTTTTTACTGGACATTGCACATAACTTGTTTAAAACAAACCAACAGAGCTAACCTGCTCAAAACATGGTTGCACATTTGCATTCTGAGAGACAGTTGCATAGAGAGACAATGGGAGTGCTCCCTGATTCAATTAGCAAGATGGGTTTTGTCAATAATGATGATCAAAAGACATTGAGAGCCATTGACTTTGTAAGAGATAAAGCTCCACCCCCCCTACCGAGTGTCTGGAAGACTCTGAAGTCCAGCAACTCTCCGAGAAGTTGCTATTTCAAACAAAGAGATGGTCACATGACTTGCCTGCTGTCCAGACTGGGGACTGTTTGAAAATTGTGTCTCACAGAAAGGTAACAGACTGCAAGTTGAGAACCAAGGAGGAAGGTCTCCGCTCTCTCTGTCTCTCAAGCGAAATCCCAGGGACCCATGATAGCAGCTTAAGCCTCAAGACAGAGTACCTCTTCAGCTTTCTAGTACCAGAAAAGCAAGTTTGAAAGTGTGCACTGGGCCCCAACGAGAACTCCAAGACTGTAACTTCAATTGAAGACATTGTATCAAGGACATGATCATCCAGTAACCGAATCCTATTTATTGCCAATTCTACTTCAACCCCCAGCCCCCCAATTCTTTCTTCCCCTCTGTATCTATTTGTGTGTATGTTTATCTCATATGCATGCCAGGGTAGTTGCATCATGTATTTTGGTAATTTTAACCGAGTTAGAGTGATAAGGCTAATAAACGTGCATCTTTCTTGTTTAAACCTAAGAAAACCTGTCTGATTGGTTCATTTCCAATTACAACTAGAGAGCAGTGAGCAAGGAGTTACTGAGGTGTTAAGCTAAAAACACTGTTTTAAAAGATAAATCCTGTTACGGCCAAACCAGGAAAGGGACCAGAGGGGAGCCTGAGACCCCTTCCTCACCCAGTCATAACAGTAGTGTAAATACAGCCATAGTTATACTGTAGTATTAATAAATATATTGAAATTGTTCCAACTTAGAGCTTAAATTTTCATAAAATGTGTTGTAATAATGTGTGATAATACAGGAGATATTACTTAAATGTCAGTCCTCAGTGTTTGAATAGAGGGTCTGTCAACAAGGCAGAGAACACAGGAAAGAGGCTTAATTACAGAGGAAAAGTTAAGGAAGTGAGTGAACAAGCTATGTCACAACAAGGTTCAAATTTTAGATAGAAATGGATATAGAAACACAAGTAATTTTTTCCCGCTTATGAATGTGAGGGAGTTAATGCCAGGAATTGGAACATTGTTTTTGCAGAAGAAAAAGTGGAGATTTGCCTTAAATTGGAATTTCCAATTGATAGTGGAACAAATAACAGTTGTAAAATGTAAAGCTAGCCTACTTACTGATTTTCATTGAATTCGCTCTTCTACTGCAGCCTCTCTCTCTTGGTCAGATATTGGTTTCCCGAAACATTTGTACACAAACTTTGTTTAAAAAGTTCTTTAAAAGCAGAAAACTGTTTATGTACTTTCAGTGGAATGAAGACATTAGCCAGTATCATACATATTTTTTATCTTCTTCCTGCCAATTTTCTGCTCTCTATTTTCTTTTTTTGAAGGCCTGGGCTCATTGCAGGATGTCTTCCAATAGCTTGTTCAAATACTCATTCTTTGTCAGTGAGCCCGATGAGTGTCAGCAGGCTATTCATAAGCACGAGGCATCGCAGCTGAATCGGAACCTGTCCTCACTGAACACACATATGTCGGACCAGGAACCCTAGCTAATTTTGCCCTGGCTAATCCAGGGGTGCTGTGACTAATTGTAGCACCCCTATCATTGCCTCAGCACAGATTGGAGATGGGGGATGTTAATAGTTAATTATATTGTTAAAGGTAACAGCTGTTAATTGTTCAATTAAGGATTTGAAGTGAATATAAAGAGAGTCTGCTTGACACAGGATGAGTGGTTGAACAGAAGGCAGAGATATGTAATGCTGCATTCTGTGAATAAATCAAATATCAAGAAAAGGATCTGTGTATAGTTTTATTCTTTGCCAGTTGGCTTGGATGCACTGAACAAGGGGAGACTAGTGGCCTAGTCTGGATGGTTTAGCTACTCACTGCCTTAACCAGTTAAACCAACTCCGAGGCATTTATACATATTATTGCACTTTCAACGGCTTCATTCCAATTCTGCTTACCTGCCCAGCCTAAAATACCCGCACAGGACCAAACAAATATATGCCATAGTGTACTTGTGTAAAAAGATTTGCATTGCCTGTGGTGTCATGTGGACAAATGCAAACAGACTTGGAAATGAAACATAGCCACACTTGATAGCAGCTCCTGGGGGATAATTTCAGTGATCATGAAGATACATTCCTAACATCTTAGCTGAGAAAAGAAGTGTTGCAGTGGCCAGCTACACAAGGTGAAGATGATCTCTGAATGTATCCATAGCCCCAACAAAATTTGCAAAAACCTATCTGATTGGTACAATTGGAACCAAATCAATATACACTTCACTAGGTCTCACCATATCTCCTCCAATCTACTACTTATCCTCTAACTCCTCACAAGCATCACCAAGGGAGGTCCACTCATTAAAGAAATACATTTATAATAAAATACTAAAGGAGCTGAAACTTTTGCCTTATAGACCCCCTTGAAGGTGAGGTTAAGAATAAATTTCCTGTTCCCTCTGACTTGGTTTGGCATTTTGTTTATTTGCGAAGCTGTGGCATAAAAAGAGTGCATCACAAAAGAATCTTTTGATCCACAGAAATAATATTTGGGGGAAAAAAATGCAGTACAAAGAGAACAGATGGTTGCCAGCTGTGGAATATGATTTTTCTGCCACACATGAACCTAACTCCCAATTACAATCCTCGAGATTGTTTGATACATACAAGTTATACATATATGATGATATTGATAACAAACAGGTGAGCCTTGCTCTTGAAGCCTTAGGCACCAGTTTTAAAAGTTTCTGTGATAAGTAAACAGGCAGAGCTTAACTACTGTACATACTGCCATATAAGGCAAAAAATTTAGGTCACAATTTAGAGTTCGAAAATAGGATCAACTTACACGTCCTGCACAGCCGTCTATTTGCCTCTGGTTTCCTTTCTGCTGCACCACATTCTGTTCCTTCTCATTTTTAGCTCCCAGTCTTCAGCAACTCTTTCACTTTCTGTTCCCAGTCTTCCTGTAGCTCTCTATTCCCAGTCTCTCTCTGCCCTTTCTCACTCAGCTCCTGGTCTTCCCCTTTACAGTCTTTCTGCTGTGAACTGGCTGCCCTTTAAACAAGCAACATCCATTGAAATCATACTTCACGCTGTCTATGGAGTTTCCACATAAACTAGAGAATGAGAAGTTTGATTATAATATGTGGTAAATGTAGAGGAAACTCTACAACTGCCTTGCACCGAGATGGTTAGAGATTCCAGATGGGAAGCAGAGAGAGAGAGGAGACTGAGAGCAGACAGAAATAGGGCAAGAGGGACAACTTAGGTTTCATTGAGAACTTTTGCAGAAATTTGAAGCCACCACTATTTGATGGCAGAATTGCTACTGTTTGACTGCTGGAAAATGATCTTATAGGTAAGTATATTTGTTATAGAGTTATTACAGCACAGAAGTAGACCATTTGGCCCATTGAGTCCATGCTGACTCTCTATAAAGCAATCCAATCAGTCCCACTCTCCCATTCAATCCCTGTAGCCCTGCAAGTTCATTTCCGTTAAGTGCCCATCCAATTTCCTTTTGAAATCATTCATCTTCTCCACTTCCACCATTCTCGTCGGCAGCGAGTTCCAAATCATTACCACTCGCTGTGTAAAAATGTCCTTCCTCACATCCTCCCTGTATCTCTTGCCCAAAACCTTCAATCCGTGTCCCCTACTCCTTGTACCATCAGCGAATGGGAACAGCTTTTCTTTGTCTACCTTATCTAAACCTGTCACAATCTTGTACACCGCTATTAAATCCCCCCTCAATCTCCTTTGCTCCAAGGAGAACAACCCCAGCTTCTCCAACCTAATCTTGTAACTAAACTCTCCCATCCCTGGAACCATTCTGGTAAATCTCCTCTGCACCTTCAAGGAGACTCGTCCTTCCTAAAGTGTGGTGAACAGAACTGGATGCAATACTCTAGTTATAGCCTAACCAGAGCTTTATAAAGGTTCAGCTAACTGCCCTGCTTTTGTACTCAATGGGTTGAATTTTATGGGGCCCCTCGGGACAGGAATGGAGGTAGGGGGGACCATAAAATTACGTCAGTAGGTGGGAGACAGAGTGCTTGCCGCCTTCCTGATGCCTTCCAATTTAGTCCAGGGTGTGGAAAGCCGAGGATAGCCTTCCAACCCCAGGTAAATTGAGGGATTCTTCTTGCCTCCGCCTCAATTTAGTAGAAGGTGGAGGAGCTCACTGCTGTGGGGTGACACTGTCAGGTAAAACCTGGTAGCCTCTTAGTGGGGTTGAGGTTGGGGTTCCTCCTTTGGGGGCAATCCAGGGCCCCCGGAGGGCAGCCCCAGCAGCGATCGCCACCTCCTAGGGAAGACCACCCTCCAGCCTCACTAACCCCACCCTTCACCCCGTTGCCAGGGCCTGCCTGCATGGCCCCGGTGACCCAGACCCCACTCACCTGTCACAGGGTCTTCTCTCTCCTTGATGCTGCCCAGCCTCCTGCTGTACCAGCAGTCGACACTGCTCCCAGTGGTGCTCCAGTACTGCAGAGCTGCTGGCCTTCAGATTGGCTGTCAGCTCTGCAGGTGGATGCTTATCCCTAAAGAGACAGTGTCCCCGATGGTGGGCAGTTAATGGGCTGCCCACCGTGTAATTGCAATGGGGGTCCGACAGAGGGCTGAGGTGGGGTCTCCCCCTCACTTCCTGCCTGCATAACAAAATTCAGCCCAATATCTATATTCATGAAGCCCAAGATCCCATATGCTTTGTTAACTACTGTTATGTCCTGCCACCTTCAAAGATCTATGCATCTCTCCATCCACAGACACTCTTTAGAACTGTGCCATTTAGTCTATATTGCCTCTCTCTATTCCTTCAGCCAAAACGCATCACCTTAAATTTCTCTGTATTAAATTCCATCTGCCACTTGTCTGCCCATTCTGCTCGCCTATCTATGTCCCATTGCAGTCGATTTGTATCATCCTCACTGTTTGCTACACCTCCAAGTTTGGTATCATTGGCAAATTTTGATGTTTTACTGTCGGCTGGATTTTACAGCCCCCCCCCACCCCTACCCGACGTCGGGGGTTGTGTTGCGTGGGGGGCTGGAAAATGCCACCGGCAGAGACCCCCCCTGCTACTCGGTGACAGGAGCAGAATTTACACATTTAAAAAACGCAAATAAATGAATTAATCACTTACCCGCTTCTGTCGTCCATCTCCATCCGGAAATCTGAGGCGGAACACTGGGGGCGAGGGGGGGAGCAGGTACGTATTTCAGTGCGGGAAGTGGGGGTAGCGGGGTCAAACTAATCTGATTGGTGTAAGGGATGGTAGGAAGGGGTGAAATTAAAAGTTTAGGATCTTTGGGGGGGAAGGTCAGGTACATTTGGGCAGGGGGTGAGAGGGGAAGGAATGAACTGTTTGGTTAATGGGGGCGGGGGGGAGAGCGGCTAGAAACATTAATTTAATTTTTTTAATGAATTTTAAATGACTATCTCTTTAAACATTTAAACTAAATGGAAGGGCTTGAAGCCCTTTGAAAATAGCATCAGTGCCTGCGCATGGCACCTGACCCCATTGCTGGGGATGGACCACCAACCCCCTCGTCCTTGTGGGAGGTAGTAGGGGGTGGTCCACCCCAGCCATTTAAATGAGCCCTGTGTATTCAAATATCCCCCAAGCCATTTATAAATATCAAAGAAAGCAGCGGTCCCAGCACTGACCTTTGGGGAACACCACTATCTACCATCCTCCAGTCTGAAAAACAACCATTTACCATGACTCGTTGTTTTCTGTCCTTGAGACAATTTTTTATCCAAGCTGCCTCTGACCTTCCTATTCCATGAGACTTAATTTTTGTCAACCAGGCCTTTTATGTGGTACTTTGTCAAATGCTTTCTAAAAAAATGCTTTCTTAAAATCCTTATAGACAACATTCATTGCTCTCCCTTCAACAACCTTCTGTTACTTCATCAAAAAATCGATTAGTCAAGCATAAACTGCATTTTACAAATCCGTGGTGACTCTCTTTAATTAACTCAAACCTCTTCAAGTGCCTGTTGATTTTTTCCCCCTGATTATTGCTTCTAAAACCTTACCCACCACTGATGTTAAACTGGGACTATCCTTACACCCTTTCCTGAGTAAGGGTGTCACATTTGCTGCTCTCCAATCCTCTGACATCTCCCTTGTATCCAGGGAAGATTGAAAGATTGCAAGCCCTTCCATTACCTCTACCATTTCCACTTCTACTGATATTTTGTCAGCATCCTCTTCCTTGATACAAATAACAGAATATGCATTAACGTTCAGCCCAGTATCCAGTATGAACTCCAGAACCTTTGATCTTTCTACTTCAGGTTTCAAAACATTCTGACATTAGAAACAAAAAGAGAACGGAAAGGAAGCTTGTGCACACTTTCTCAGTGGGTTCTCAGACTGCAGAGAATATCAATGCACTGGTCAGGTGGGCAGAAAAGTAGCAAATGGAATTCAATCTGGAGAAGTTTGGAGACAGTAAATGGATGCCAAGCCATTGGTGATATTAAGAGGAGTGAACAAAAATTTGGTCAAAGAGGTAGGTTTTGAGGAGGAGTTTAAAGCAGGAGAGAGGGGAGGAGCAGTGGAGGAGTTTAGGGAGAGAATTCCAGAACATGGGTCCTTGGTGGCTGAAGGTCAATTTTCCTGCCATCGGCAGTGACAAACCTACGATAGTTTGATCATTGCAGCCCCCCACCACCCCCAACCCCAACCCCCCCACCACCCACCCCCCCACCCTGGGTATTTTTAACCTCAACAGTTTCTTAGGCAACTACATGTAATTGCACGTTGGCTTGTAGTAGCAGCTGGAGTGTACGCCAATAGCTACAAACCTTCCTCTGGTGCTCTCACTTGCCTGGCATCCCTCCACTCCTCCGGTACTTCTTTTTCAAGAGGACACTAAAGCGGGATTCCCATTGGGAAACCGTTATCCATATATGGCAGTGCCACAACTTTTGGCACAAGCAACTAAATGGACCAAAAAATTGGGAGAGAAAAGCAAACAGCCAATTAGAAATGATCCCTCAACACGATTGTGGCAGCATCTCCTGGCCCTTTAAGACTTCATTTCTGCATTGAACAGCTGCCCAGCAATCTGGGACACCCAAGGATCTCTTTATTTATTTATTTATTTTATTTATTTAGAGATACAGCACTGAAACAGGCCCTTCGGCCCACCGAGTCTGTGCCGACCATCAACCACCCATTTATACACTACACTCATTCCGTATTCCTACCACATCCCCACCTGTCCCTATATTTCCCTACCACCAACCTATATACTAGGGGCAATTTATAATGGCCAATTTACCTATCAACCTGCAAGTCTTTGGCATGTGGGAGGAAACCGGAGCACCCGGAGGAAACCCACGCAGATACAGGGAGAACTTGTAAACTCCACACAGGCAGTACCCAGAATTGAACCCGGGTCGCTGGAGCTGTGAGGCTGTGGTGCTAACCACTGCGCCACTATGCCGCCCCAATCTACACAATGGAGGCCAAATCCAGCATGAAGACCAGGAAATAGCATCAGAATGTTGAAACAAAACATTCTGGTAGGAGGTTCCTGTGCTACTCAAAACACCCACCAAACATTTGTGTGAGACTGGAGATTGAGAACAACTGATCCTAGCCCAAATGACAATCAAGGGAATCTTCCGATTTCTGGGCCTTGCAGTTTAGGAAGAAGGTGAAGACTTTAGAGAGGGTGCAGAAAAGATTTACTAGAATGGTTCCAAGGATGACGGACATCAGTTACATGTATAGATTGGTTGTTCTCATTAGAGCAGAGAAGGTTAAGAGGAGATTTGACAGCGGTTGCGGGCGGAGGGTGGTGGGAGGGTTCTAGACAGAGTCGATAGAGAGAAACTGTTCCCATCGGTGGTAGGTCGAGAACCAGAGGTCATAAAAGTACGAAAGGCAAAGTGAAGAAAAACTTTTTTATGCAGGGAGTGGTTAAGATCTGGAATGTACTGCCTGAAAGGGTAGTTGAGGCAGATTCAATTGAGGCTTTCAAGAGGGAATTAGATAAGTACATTCCAGGAAACAATTTTCAGGGCTACTGGGAAAGGGCAGGAGAGTGGGACTAGTTAAATTACTCTTGAGGAGAACCAGCATGGGATCAATGGGCCAAATGGCCTCCTTCTGTGCTATAACCATTCTTTTCGTTGTGCAGCTTTTCCAGGAGAACAGGCATTGCGAGCGAGGAGTGAACAGCTGGGAAGTCAATTTCATCGGGAGTTTCGGTGGAGCAGGGACTGCTGGGTAAGTAGAAACCTATATATTTGGGCTGTGTAAATTCTCTTACCTTTTCGTTGTGCAGCTTTTCCAGGAGCACAGGCATTGTGAGCGAGGAGTGAACAGCTGGGAAGTCAATTTCATCGGGAGTTTCGGTGGAGCAGGGACTGCTGGGTAAGTAGAAACCTATATATTTGGGCTGTTTCTGAACCCGAGACACTACTCTTGTAGTGTCTCCCACCCGCCCTCCTCCTCTTACCAAAAAAAAGGACTCGGTTGTGTGTAGGTAAGGTAAGGCTTTTTCTATTTCTCTTCTTGTTTCATCGTGTGATTGGTTAAAAACTTGGGAATTTAGAATAGTGGGAATGGAGGTTAAGGCAGTTGAATGTTCCTCCTGCAGAATGTGTGAGGTAAGGGTCGCCAAGGGTGTCCCTGCTGACTGCATCTGCGGGAAGTGCACCCAGCTCCAGCTCCTCGAGGACCGCGTTAGGGAACTGGAGCTGGAGCTGGAGGAACTTCGGATCATTCGGGAGGCGGAGGGGATTATTGAGAGGAGTTATCGGGAGGCAGTCACACCTCAGGTAAAAGAAGAAGGTAGATGGGTTACCGTCAGGGGAAGGAGAGGGAACCAGCAGGCAGTGCAGGGATCCCCTGTGGCCGTTTCCCTCAACAACAGGTATACCGTTTTGGATACTGTTGGGGGAGACGACTTACCAGGGGTAGGCAATGGGATACAGGTCTCTGGCGCAGAGTCTGTCCCTGTTGTTCAGAAGGGAAGGGGTAAGAGGAGCAGAGCATTAGTCATTGGGGACTCCATAGTTAGGGGAACAGATAGGAGGTTTTGTGGGAACGAGAGAGACTCATGGTTGGTGTGTTGCCTCCCAGGTGCCAGGGTACGTGATGTCTCGGATCGTGTTTTTGGGATCCTCAAGGGGGAGGGGGAGCAGCCCCAAGTCGTGGTACACATAGGCACCAACGACATAGGTAGGAAGACAGATGGGGATTTAAGGCAGAAATTCAGGGAGCTAGGGTGGAAGCTTAGAGCGAGAACAAACAGAGTTGTTATCTCTGGGTTGTTGCCCGTGCCACGTGCTAGCGAAGTGAGGAATAGGGAGAGAGAGGAGTTGAACACGTGGCTGCAGGGATGGTGTAGGAGGGAGGGTTTTGGTTTCCTGGATAATTAGGGCTCTTTCTGGGGTAGGTGGGACCTCTACAAACAGGATGGTCTTCACCTGAACCAGAGGGGTACCAATATCCTGGGGGGGGAGATTTGCTAGTGCTCTTCGGGGGGGTTTAAACTAATTCAGCAGGGGGATGGGACCCTAAATTGTAGTTCCAGTGTGCAGGATGTTGAGAGTAGTGAGGTCAGGGATAAGGTTATAAGGACACAAGAGGGCACTGGCAAGCAAGAGCTTGGTTTAAAATGTGTCTACTTCAACGCCAGGAGCATCCAGAATAAGGTGGGTGAGCTTGCAGCATGGGTTGGTACCTGGGATCTCGATGTTGTGGCCATTTCAGAGACATGGGTAGAGCAGGGACAGGAATGGATGTTGCGGGTTCCGGGATTTAGATGTTTCACTAAGAACAGAGAAGATGGTAAAAGAGGGGGGGGGGTGTGGCATTGTTAATCAAGGAAAGTATTACAGTGGCAGAAAGGACGTTTGAGGACTTGTCTACTGAGGTAGTCTGGGCCGAGGTTAGAAACAGGAGAGGAGAGGTCACCCTGTTGGGAGTTTTCTATAGACCTCCAAATAGTTCCAGAGATGTAGAGGAAAGGATAGCAAAGATGATTCTTGACAGGAGCGAGAGTAACAGGGTAGTGGTTATGGGGGACTTTAACTTTCCAAATATTGACTGGAAATACTATAGTTCGAGTACTTTAGATGGGTCTGTTTTTGTCCAGTGTGTGCAGGAGGGTTTTCTGACACAGTATGTAGACAGGCCAACCAGGGGCGATGCCACATTGGATTTGGTACTGGGTAATGAACCTGGCCAGGTGTTAGATTTAGAAGTTGGTGAGCACTTTGGTGATAGTGATCACAATTCGGTTAGGTTTACCTTAGCAATGGGCAGGGACAGGCATATACAGCAGGGCAAGAATTATAGCTGGGGGAAAGGAAATTATGATGCGATTAGGCAAGATTTAGGATGCGTAGGATGGGGAAGGAAACTGCAGGGGATGGGCACAATCGAAATGTGGAGCTTATTCAAGGAGCAGCTACTGCGTGTCCTTGATAAGTATGCACCTGTCAGGCGGGGAGGAAGTTGTCGAGCGAGGGAGCCGTGGTTTACTAAAGAAGTTGAAGAAGAGCTTGTCAAGAGGAAGAAGAAGGCTTATGTTAGGATGAGACGTGAAGGCTCAGTTAGGGCGCTTGAGAGTTACAAGCTAGCCAGGAAGGATCTAAAGGGAGAGATAAGAAGAGCAAGGAGAGGACACGAGAAGTCATTGGCGGATAGGATCAAAGAAACCCTAAGGCTTTCTATAGGTATATCAGGAATAAAAGAATGACTAGAGATAGGTTAGGGCCAATCAAGGATAGTAGTGGGAAGTTGTGTGTGGAATCGGAGGAGATAGGGGAAGTGTTAAATGAATATTTTTCGTCAGTATTTACAGTGGAGAAAGAAAATGTTGTCGAGGAGAATACTGAGATACAGACTACTAGGCTAGATGGGATTGAGGTTCACAAGGAGGAGGTGTTAGCAATTTTGGAAAGTGTGAAAATAGATAAGTCCCCTGGGCCAGATGGGATTTATCCTAGGATTCTCTGGGAAGCCAGGGAGGAGATTGCAGAGCCTTTGTCCTTGATTTTTATGTCGTCATTGTCGACAGGAATAGTGCCGGAAGACTGGAGGATAGCAAATGTTGTCCCCTTGTTCAAGAAGGGGAGTAGAGACAGCCCTGGTAATTATAGACCTGTGAGCCTTACTTCGGTTGTGGGTAAAATGTTGGAAAAGGTTATAAGAGATAGGATTTATAATCATCTTGAAAAGAATAAGTTCATTAGAGATAGTCAGCACGGTTTTGTGAAGGGTAGGTCGTGCCTCACAAACCTCATTGAGTTTTTTGACAAGGTGACCAAACAGGTGGATGAGGGTAAAGCCGTGGATGTGGTCTATATGGATTTCAGTAAGGCGTTTGATAAAGTTCCCCACGGTAGGCTATTGCAGAAAATACAGAAGTATGGGATTGAAGGTGAATTAGTGCTTTGGATCAGAAATTGGCTAGCTGAAAGAAGACAGAGGGTGGTGGTTGATGGTAAATGTTCATCCTGGAGTATAGTTTCTAGTGGTGTACCGCAAGGATCTGTTTTGGGGCCACTGCTGTTTGTCATTTTTATAAATGACCTGGATGAGGGTGTAGAAGGGTGGGTTAGTAAATTTGCGGATAACACGAAGGTCGGTGGAGTTGTGGATAGTGTCGAAGGATGTTGTAGGTTACAGAGGGACATAGATAGGCTGCAGAGCTGGGCTGAGAGATGGCAAATGGAGTTTAATGCGGAAAAGTGTGAAGTGATTCACTTCGGAAGGACTAACAGGAATGCAGAGTACTGGGCTAATGGGAAGATTCTTGGTAGTGTAGATGAGCAGAGAGATCTTGGTGTCCAGGTACATAAATCCCTGAAAGTTGCCACCCAGGTTAATAGAGCTGTTAAGAAGGCATATGGTGTGTTAGCTTTTATTAGTAGGGGGATCGAGTTTAGGAGCCACGAGGTCATGCTGCAGCTGTACAGAACTCTGGTGCGGCCGCACCTGGAGTATTGCGTGCAGTTCTGGTCACCGCATTATAGGAAGGATGTGGAAGCTTTGGAAAAGGTGCAGAGGAGATTTACTAGGATGTTGCCTGATATGGAGGGAAGGTCTTACGAGGAAAGGCTGAGGGACTTGAGGTTGTTTTCGTTAGAGAGAAGGAGGAGGAGAGGTGACTTAATAGAGACATATAAGATAATCAGAGGGTTGGACAGGGTGGATAGTGAGAGCCTTTTTCCTCGGATGGTGATGGCAAACACGAGGGGACATAGCTTTAAGTTGAGGGGTGATAGATATAGGACAGATGTCAGAGGTAGTTTCTTTGCACAGAGAGTAGTAGGGGCGTGGAACGCCCTGCCTGCAACAGTAGTAGACTCGCCAACTTTAAGGGCATTTAAGTGGTCATTGGATAGACATATGGATGAAAATGGAATAGTGTAGGTCAGATGGTTTCACAGGTCGGCGCAACATCGAGGGCTGAAGGGCCTGTACTGCGCTGTAATGTTCTATGTAATGTTCTATGTTCTATGATTCGATGATTTGTCTTTGGCAGCATTGAATCTAATGTTGGCTTTGGCTGGATTGTTTTAAGCAATCAATAACAACACTATCCAATAACTGAACAATTTCTAATTGCTGATTGTCAGTTTACTAAAAATAACCAGTATTAGCTTGCTCTTATTTCATAGCAGTGTGTCCTCAGTGGCAGTAAAACAATTGGCCCAATATACGGAAATATGACTGGATTTAATTTATGTTGAAGAACCACATACACAGTATTGGTAAGCCAACAATAGATCAGCCTTTAATTTGGGTTGAGTACACAAAGCTGTTCTTTGTAAACAAAATATCTGTTTAGTAATACAAATCAGGACTATTTGCAGATTTCTTGGTATTTGGACCCATCTTATAGTATAGTCAACACTACATATTCAAAGTAGGTTGAGGTCGAGAATAAAAGAATACATTTATATAAGGCTCTTCATTTTGTTGAACTGTCTGCGCATTGACAGTTATGAAGGCCGCTATTGCAAGTCAGCAACATTTCACAAACAGCAACAAAGTTAATTGATCTGCTAATGTACTTTTTGTGATGTTTATTGAGTGAGGAATAAGGGCTGGCAAGCAGGACATCCCCTTATTCCTTTTATGAGGAGTGCAAAGGAATCCACCTAAACAGGCAGGCATCTTATCAGAAGGATGGACTCCATTGGTAATAGAGATCAGGTTGCTCAGTCATGTCTGATCACTTGATCTCGACTGATGTTAAGGGGGGTAGTAATGGGGGTGCGTGAGATTCTGAGATGCGGGAATTGGGTGTCACAAAGATTACTTCAAGATTTTCTCACATCTTACCACTTGCTTAGGCTTCACAGAAAAATAATAATTGAGAAATGTATGAAAATATTTGGCGAAATCCTGTTCCTTTTTTAATGCAATAACAAAGCATTAATGTTGCATCTTATAACACTAACTCATTCCGTCATGGCACAAGCAAGTTGCCTTCTTCTCCTTCCTCCTATACTTGAGGCGGAGGAAGGAGGAGTTAGAGTTGACATGATTGACCTGAGTGCCATTAATTCAATTGCATTTGTGTTATTGTGATTTGCTTGTCATGACCTACACAGTGTAAAATGCTCTACTCCTCAGTAAATCTTTGAAAATTCTTTGATCCATTTATTCAATCATCCAGTACTGCCAGGGTTATTTTCAATCAGTCTCAACTTCCTTTATTAAGGAACGAAACGTTTGGTCAATTTATGCTGGGAGATACCAGGCTTTTGTTCCATCCACCACCTTCCCCCAACCCCTTCCCCATTTCAACATACCTGTGTGAAAGTGTGAAGTAAATACATAATAATTGTTACACAACAGTGTAAAGTCTTGCTTCCTGCTGCCAAATAGAATGGACTAAACAGCATTACAAGGCACTGTAAGGCTAAGCCCAATCCCCAGGCAGTAAATAACATTTCTACATGATTGACCACAGTTGATGATTATACAGTAAATTGCTTACTGAAGATAAGGCCATTTTTGAGATCATTTGGGTAAGCAGAGGGGTGTAGGAACATGCCTTTTGTTGTTCGCTGAGGGAGTGGTGTTATGATTTCCATGTTCCACACAGCCCTGTGTCTTGGCTGACAAGTGGTAGCAGATGGTTTGGGAAACAAAATAAATACTATACCAGAGGAGGTTAGACCAATCCCTCACTTTTGCCTAAAGAGGAGAAGGAATTCCTTACCTTCTTTGTCACTGTTTGGCACTTGATAACAATCATACGCTTACACCTTTGCTCTGGTGTGTAGATCTGTTGTGTAAATCATACATCAAAAAGAATCAGAATAGATTTTGTCACTTTTGAATTATCAGAGTTGCCTCAACTATGAAATGAAAATGGGGTACAGTAACATACTGGTTGCGTTACTGAACTAGTCATCCGGAGGCTGGGATGAATAATTTGGAGAAGTGAGTTTAAATCCCACCATGGCAGGAGGGGAATTTTAATTTAGTGAATTAAATAAATCTAGAATAAAAGGCTAGTAACAGTAATGGTGACCACGAAACTACTGGATTGTCATGGAAACCCATCTGGTTCACTAATGTCCTTTAGGGAAGGAAATCAGCCTTCCTTTCCTGGTCTGGCCTACATGTAACTCCAGACCCACAGCAATGTGGTTGACTATTAACTGCCCTCTGAAATGGCCTAGCAAACCACTCAGCTGTATTCAAGAAGACAGCTCACCACCACCTTAGCGCTACCCACATCCCATGAAAGAATAATAATAATTTTTTGGTGTATGTGTTTGTAACTGATTCTGAAACTAGCCATTTAATTCTATTCATTAAAAGTTTACAAGTACAGAAATAATACGTGGTGCCCTGGAAAGCAGACTAGATGGCCAGGGTGTAGCACCAGAATGTCTCATACTGCTGGAATCTCAATGTCACTCATATCCTTGTGTTGAAGTAGTGAGTGAAGCCTGGGTGTTTTCTTGGAAGGGAGGGAGGGGAGGAAGGTAGGAAAAATAAGACAGACAGCCGGAATAGACTGTCTCAAAGCTTGTAACAGTCTTTGGAGGGATCTTGGACCCTCTCAGCCACATTTGTTGTGTGGCCTATAGAGACCAAGGAGGGAGAAAAAAAATCATTTATTTTCTCATCAAAAAGGTACAAATACAGAACTATAAACTTGTAAACAACTTAGGCTGCTACTGGGAAGATCAGTTAGATCAACATGCTACTAAAACTCAACCTCCAGCAAACAATTTAAAGGATGTAATTTATTTTTCTTGTATTGGCTGGATTTTGAAATAGTAATGAGAATGAACATAAAATGCTGGAAATACTCAGCAGGAATGGCAGCATCTGTGGAGAGAGAAACAGAGTTAATGTTTCAGGTCGATGACCTTTCATCAGAAAAAACAGTTCGATGACCCTTATCGGTTACCCTAAATATCTTGAAAACTTCAATCAAATCAAACCTTAACCTTCTAAATTCGAGGGACTACAACTCTAGTTTGTGTAATCTCTCCTCATAATTTAACCCTTGCAGTCCAGGTAGCATTCTGGTAAGTCTACGCTGCATTCCCTCCAAGGCCCGGTTCTGAAGGTGTGGGGCCCAGACTGCTCACAGTAACTCCAGGTGTGATCTAACCAGAGCTTTGTATAACTGAAGCATGATTTCTACCCTCTTGTATTCTAGTCCTCTGGATATAAAGGCCAGCATTCCATTAGCCTTTTTGATTATTTTCTGTTTTTGACGTTTTAATTATCTATGTACCTGGATATGAAGGGCGTCATTCATACAGGGATAGAGTTCCAACGTATATCATCCAATCACTTATTTGTCATGTGTGATCCTAGCTCGTGGGTGTCCACGGACTGATCCATCATAGCAATCAGAATAGCTGAACCCACGTCTGTCCTCCCCTTTTTGTCTGCAGATGGGCCCTTGTGGCAAATTTCACCAGGTAATAATCAGGGGATAGAAACCCTAACTGATTTAATCAAGTCAAAAATACATTGATGTAACTGCAAACATTCATTATAAAATGATGCTTCAGACCTTCTCTATGCTATGTCAGCTATTTGTAGAAGTACTCAAGCCTTCACCTAGATATGTATAATTACACACTGAATCTCCCTGGCTCAGCATTGCTCCAATAGTGTAATTCCTGTAAGGTGGGAGGGTTCAAAAGGAGAGGTGTTTTGAAGATAATGTAATTGAAAAGTATTACTACTGGATGAACTGCTATTTTACTACTGCCTAAAGTTGTAACAACTGATTTTCTGACATCAGGACACAGCCAACATTTAAACTTCATTATAAATCAGCAATGTAAATAAGACAATTTACAACATTGCAGTAATATAAAAGCAAAATATTGCAGATGCTGGCTATCTGAAATAAAAATTGCAGCTTCAATTCAGCATGAGGTCAGCTGTAAGAACAATGGTTGAAGGCTTTCACGGGATGAATTGCAATCGATATAGAGCAGTACATCTGCTTTTCCCATTTACACCTCCTCTAGACCTATCTTGTGTTTCATTTTCCATTACGACCTCATTTTGCCTCACACCATCATCCCTTTTGGCATTTAATCTCTCCTGCCTTCCACCCTATCACAGACCTTCCCTTCTGCTCTTTTCTTCCCTCCTCCCTTTCCCTGCCTTTGTACTTGTTTAAATTTTGTTACATCTCTAACATCTTCCAGTTCTGATGAAGGGTCATTGACCTGAAATGTTAACTCTGTTTCTCTCTCCATAGATACTGCCTGACCTACTGGTTGTTTCCAGCATTTTCTGTTTTTATTTCAGATTTCCAGCATCCACGGGGCTTTGCTTTAGCATTACATAAGGATTAAGCACCAAGAAAACAAAGACCAAATCATGCAGCTTCAGGATTTATAGCATATTAAATTGGTAGACCGCAGGATATCAAATCGAGCCAAAAAATACATTAATGCAAAATTGCCAACATTTATTATGGCCCAAGTCATTGGATCTTTTTGTGAGAACAGTACTCAAACATTTACCCAGAGATTTGTAACAGTACATGCTGAGAGATTGAAATGCCTTTGTCGTTACAATCTGATTGGTCAAATTTCAAAACTTGTTTACTGAACATATAATGACCTAGATTCACTGGAGCTACATTAGAATGCAAGGGAAAGAGGATTGCAAAATACCATACAAAAGCATCATACCGTAGATGCTGCAAATCTGAAATAATCTCTCCTACCTTCCACCCTATCACAGACCTACCCTTTTGCTCTTTTTCGCAGCCTCCTCATTTCACTTGCTTAAAATCTGTTACATCTCTAAACATTTCCCAGTTCTGATGAAAGTTCATCGACCTGAAACGTTAACTCTGTTTCTCTCCCCATAGATGCTGCCAGACCTGCTGAGTATTTCCAGCATTTTCTGTTTCCCTTACAAAATACTATACTTGCATTACAGTTGTGTGAAATAGAACATTCTAAAATGTCCAAGAGTTATTTCAGTCGAGAAATAGACATCGAGTTCCCCGTTCACTGCTGCAGGAATGTTCTAGTGATGAAAGATGTTGCAGGGGCTGCAGAACAGACAAATGTGAGGACCTTCAGTTAACAATAGGGCTAAGAAACCAATGAAGGATCAATGTTGGAGGAGCCATGGTGTCTGGAAGCTGCAGAAACTCTGGAGTATTGAATGATGAATCAACATCTAAATCTTGTGGTTAAGATTGAAATTCTTTTTAGACCTTTTGGAATTTTACATCCATGTTGTAGAACCATGTCTATTTGAAGCAGCTCTGTAGACTTGGATACTGCTGCTGTTAAATTCTTCCTATTTACACAGCAGGCAGATTCCAAAGTAATTGGTGTCAGTTAACAATAGTGTTAGTACTATGCTCTGCAAGCTTAAAAGCCATAGTGGTCTGGATTTTGCGTGGATAATAGCTGTGAGACTAACAGCAGTCACCATTATCACAGAGTAAATCAGATAATGGTTTACAACATTCACACGTGCAGTTAAACGTGCAAATCCGGAACTTGCTTTCAGAGATACTCTGCTCTTCCATAGGGTGCATTGTTACTGTCCTCGCTAGTAGACACGGCACTGAAATCAATGCAATGGTGTTAAGTCGGGGAACTTGCCCCCACTAGTTCCTCATTAAAGAGGACAGAAAATAAACTAGGGCTGGTGCATTCAGGAGTAAGTGAATTTTTAACAGCACAATAAGGGATAATTAGTGTCATACAACCTCTCTGAACCCAAAATGTAATTTTACAAGCATAGAAGCTCTTTTTTTACTTTTTCTGTCTCATTTATTTTTCTCTCTTAATCTGTATTTCCCTATCTTTATTTCACTTTCTGTACATGATTTAAATCAAATTTATATTTCCTGATTTATGCTTCCTAAACTTTTTCTCTATTATTCTCACCTTTTTGTGTGAGTGTACCTTTCCCATGTGTTTTCGTTGCCTAAGCTATTTTGTTGTTCCAATGTCTTTTCATTTACTAAATATGGAAATCTTTGTAAGTCTTCCACCAGCTTTCACTTCTTCCCAAGTTTTCAAAAAACATTTTTGTTGAACATTAAACCCATCGGGCGGGATTTTCCCTGCGGGATTCTGAACCCCCCAGTGTCAGGCTCAAGTGTGGGTTAGAAGCCCGCACTGTGTGAGAAACAGTCATTCAATGTTATTTTCCCCAGGGCGGCCAATTAATGGCCAGAGGACGGGTTGGCTGACCAATTAAGGGTGGTGGGTGAGCTCTCAAAGCTGGAGGACCAATCAGAGGCCTTCCAGCTTGGAAAGAGCTGCAGGCTGCGATGGCAGGTAAGTGAGGGAGAGAGGGCGCTTCAAAATGGAGGAAGACTCTCTCCAGCTGTTTTAAAGCTTAAATTTAAAAGTGGTTTTCATAGCCAGGCCACCACTGTGGGGCAGGAACCCCTCCACAGGGAAGCCTGTGGCTGCTGCAGCACCCAGGCAGGCAGGGAAGGCCTGCCTTTTGCACTGGCCCCCTGGTCTGCTGCCGAGGCCATCTCCAGGCACCTAAACTGACCCCTGCAGCCTGTAGGAACCTGGAGACTGACTGGAAAATCCCAGTTGGCCTCCTTTAATTGACCTTGTCATCCTTACGGAGCCATGTCAGCTACCTGCCACCCCTGGATTGGCCTGGTAACCCCGCCTCATTTGCTTGAGATGTGGGGCCCCAGAGCTGGGCCTGAGTCCAAGGCGTCTGTAGTACCAGCAGTAGCCACCACTCCCGGTGCTGATACTGCTGAGCTGCTGGCCCTGTGATTGGCCAGCAGCTCTTGGAGGCGGTACCCCGTCTTTAAAGGGACGGAGACGCTCGGTGTCAGGGACCTAAGTGCCTGAACAATGGAAGATAGTGCCGGGGGCAGCCTCAAAAAGGTCGAGGCAAGGTTCTGCCCACCTTTTTGGCCCAGCGCGGGGAGCCCCACTCGTGCCACGAAATCCATTCCCCAGGTCTTTGATTAGAGTTTTAGCTCATCCCAGATTGCTGTGGTGCTGTCCAGGCTCTTCACTGTGAACAGTTATGAGTAATGCTCTAAAAGCAGCTTCTGGCAATACAGGAATGGCAGGATGAAATTTATGCTCAAGAGATTAAGATACAGATTGAGCTCTCTATGTATCCATATATATAGAATAAAATCTCCATTGACGTAAGAGATAAGAGTCTGACAGTAATCCATTGAGTTATTGTAGCCTTCAAATAATTGCAAGATGAATGTCCCCTCCCTACAAATCTAACTTTGTTGTAAACCAGTCTACCTGCCCCATTCGCTGACCTATCTTGCATTATCTCTTAACTGTCAGCACTCAAATAACGATGGAAAATTCACAGCTTACCTTCTTTACAACAATTTCTATCAGGCATAGAAAACACATTGTCACTGGGGAGAATACTTCAGATATTTCCACCAGAGATAAGAACTGGACAAAATAAACTGCCACCTGTACTATTTCAATAAAGTCCTCGCCAGTTTATTGCACAGTATGGGGTGGAATTTCCGCTGTATTTTGTCCCAGGGACACATGAAATCGGGGCATAAAACAAATAGCCAGAGTAAAAGTTCAAGGCAACTTGGGCGCATAATTACTCTACACTCAAATTTCCTCGACTTTTATGCCTGTCTATCGCTGCCCCTGAACACCTTTCAGATAATTATAATGCCTCTGCCCCCTAGGCTAAAGAACTGTGCACCTGAACCTCCTGCAATTACACTGATTCAAAATTTGTGTAAAATTAAGTCCAGAATCTTAGCCGCAGCAGAAAGCAAAGACATTTTCTTGGTGTTTGTTATGAAAGTGCTTCTGTTTCTGTTAAAAAGATTTTTTTGAGAATTCAGAGTCAAACTGTCGAAATTTGGAGCAGTTTTTTTTATGAGGGTCATCAAGAGAACACTGAAAGGACTTGTTTGACAACAACATTTACTGGTTATCACATGACTCAAGTTAAAAATAGAACAGAAACCCTGGTAACTGGGGAAAATGTGTGCAGAGAAGTGACAGGTCAGAAGGTTGACTTTCTGCTTCCTGCTTCACTTCTGAATTGTTTGGTGTTGGGAATGAACTGTTTAAAAGGGGTTGGAGTTAAAAAAAAAACTGAAGAACAGAACCCCAGCTCAGCCCAACCTTTTCCATCTCTTTAAAAAGCCTGCAGAAAAGGAAGAGAACTTCCAAGGAGAGAATTCCCAAGGAAGGAGAGAAGACCACAACCCAGTTCAGCTTTCCAGCACCTCTCTAAAAGACCCGGAGAAGTCCACTGTGTCAACTCATCTCCTCTCCTGTCTTTGAAGAAAAGCTTGCTAAATTAATTCTCAATGCCACCTGAAAAGAACTGTTCTGAAAAATCCCAGTGACAAGTCTAGTGTACTTGGAGGCCAAACTGTATGCCTGTTTTGGAACACAATGTATCGCAGCTGCTGTTTTCTTCAAGAATGAGCAAGTATTCAGCCCAAGTGTTTTTTTGTCTGAAACAGAGCTCTGAACAAAAATCCCTTTTATTTTTCCAGTTAACTGGTGTTCTGGTGTATGTGTGTGTGAGTATGAGGGGCTAAGGTAAAAAGGGAACTTTAAAATTTCAATCTGTGTTTATGCTTTACTTCATTACTGGTTATGACTTGTTTTATAATAAACTGATAATTTTGTTGTTCATTAAAGAAATCTGGTTGGTTTTATTCTAGGAAAAATAGAGTTTATGATTGACCGTATCGGTAAGTGGGAAAACATTAAAATATATGTTGTGATCTGTGCAGAGGTGGAACTAGAATAAACAGTGCACTCCTCCCACCTCGGTTATAATATGTTTATTGTGATTTTTTTTTAAGCTGTTAAAAAACTTGTCCTGCTTGTCACTTGCATTGTATTTTCTATTCTTTGGATGCATTTTTATAGTGTCACAGAAAGTAACATTTAGAACTGAATAGTTTCCACGATTGTATATCCTTAAACAGCCTTGACAGTTCTCAGAGATAGGGAATTCCTGCGATTCACAACCCTCTGATAGAAGAAATTCCTCCTCATCTCCAGCTTAAACGGGCGAACCCCTATTCTGAAACTATGCCCCCTAGTTCTAGATTTCCCTAAGGGGGGGAAACATTCTCTCAACATCTACCCTGTCAAGTTTCAACAAGATCACCTCTTATTCTTCTAATCTCCAGTGAGTATGGGCCCAACCTGCGCAACCTTTCCTCATAAGACAATCCCTTCATTCCAGGAATCAACCTAGTGAATCTTCTCTGAACTGTCTCCAATGCAAGTGTATCTCTCCTTAAGTAAGGAGACCCCAACTGTATGCAGTACTCTAGGTGTGGGCTCACCAACGCCCTGTAGCAAGATCTCCCTAGTTTTATACTCCATCCCCCTTGCAGAAGAGGCCAACATAAGTGTGAGTTAATATATTTTGGGAGTACATATTTAATGATAAGACACTGAAGGGTGTGGATGTGTAGAGATACATAATGGTTCAGATACAAAATACTCTGAAAGTGTGAGTGTAGGCCAACGAAGTCATAAAAAAGCTAATAGAATGTTGCATTTTAAACATAGTGGAATAGAATACTGAAGTAAAGAAATAATTATGAACTTATACAAAATATTTTTAGGCTACAGTTAGGGTACAGTGTGCAGATTCAGCCATGGCTCAGTTGGTAGCACTCTTGCCTGTAAGTCAGGAGGTTGTGAGTTCTCGTCCCAGGTACTTGAACATAAAGACTGGGTTGATGCTCCAGTACAGCACTGTGGGAGTGGAGGATTTCTTTTGGATGAGATGTTAAAACGAGGCCCCATCTGCCCTCTCAGGGGGATGTAAAAGATCCTGGTGTCCTGGCCAATATTTATCCCTCACTCAACATCACGAAAACAGAATATCTGGTAGTCATTATATTGCAGTTTGCAGGAGCTTGCTGTGTGCAAATTGGCTGCCACGAGTCCTACATTGCAACAGTGACTACACTTCAAAAGTACTTCATTGGCTGTAAAGCACTTTGGGATATGAAAAGCACTATAGAAATGCAAGTATTTCTTTTTTTCTCTTTTTTTAAGCAGTGGTAAGCAATGTCCCCCCTTCACTCCAAGCTGGCAATGTACTGAAGGGTTCAAGTTTATATTAACACTAGGGGCGCAAGTGTGGTTTTCTTCAGAATAGACAAATCAGATGCTTTTTGCCTGCTTGCTCATCATTGCTGCTTTTCCTAGCAGCTCTGATTAACGCCTGGGGTCTTCCAAATAAAACAGGAAAATGGATTTAATCAGGTGGGCTTCGCAAACACCACCAGTCTTCCAGCTTTCATTTTCCATCTTATAAGATGCTACAGCTCAAGCAAAGAACCTTTTCTGTGGCCTTTTTAATAAGTTTTTGCCTATTCCTCACTGAGAATATGTGTCTCCAGCCAGCTGACAGACTCAAGTTCAGGAAAGACGCGAGGGCATTGGAGAGAGTATAAAAAAGATTCACGAGAATTATTCCAGGGATGAGGAATTTCAGTTATGAAGATAGATTGGAGAAGTTAGGACTGTTTTCCTTGGAGAAGAGAAGGCTGAGCGGTGATTTGATAGAGGTATTCAAAATCATGAGGGTCTGGACAGAGTAGATAGCGAGAAACTGTGAAAGGATTGAGAACGAGAGGGCACAGATTTAAAGTATTTGATAAGAGAAGCAAAAGTGACATGAGGAAAAACTTTTTCACACAGCGAGTGGTTAAGGTCTGGAATGTGCTGCCTGAGAACGTGATGGAGACAGGTTCAATTGAAGCATTCAAAAGGGAATTAGTTATATGAAAAGGAAGAATGTGCAGGGTTATGGGGAGAAGGCAGGGGAATGGAACTGAGGAAATTGCTCTTTTGGAGAGCCAGAGCAGACATGATGGGCCGAATAGCCTCCTTCTGCACTGTAACAATTCTGTGATTCTGCGATAGCTTGAAACTGGGGGAGTTTTGTGCCTTTCCTGACTGGGAGGAATGTACAATGTGTTGGAGCAGGGGAAAAGAATTAACTGAAAGGAAGAAAGACAGACATTGAAGAACAGCGAAGATGCAATTTTTTAATGTATTGCAATACCTGAACAAATTATGAGAACACCCCATTTATTTCACAAATATGTTACTTCAAGACTGATAAACTGAAGGGATATAAATCTGCATCCATCAGCAAATCTCGGTGCGGGCTAATATTTCATGGTGGGACCCATCTGGATGTCAGAAATACAGATTTACTCGGCTGTATAATAGGCCAAATGACAAGCCCAATGTGAGTGAAAATAACCAGAAAGAAGTACGTGGCGGTAGATCATTGGTTTTAATTATATTTAGGGGAAGAGGGGCATCCAATGCTGCTCGATTGCAAACACAAATACTCCGTGTCATATTAGATGGTGTGTGGGGAAACAGCCAAGAGCAAAGAAAAATAAGAGAAAATCAGGTAGTGATTATAAAATCAGGAAAAAGAAAGATATATGGGGTGACGGGAAAAAAATGCAAAAACAGGGACTGAGAGGGGGAAAAATTCAAGTTGCATTTACTTCGAAAGTTTAATATCCATTTATAATTGGGCCCTTCACATCCGCGGGATGTCCCAGAGCTTTTTGCAGCCAATTCATTACTTTTGAAATGCAGGCAAGTGCACATCCAGTTTGCACACAGCACGTTAGATAAATGATCAGGAAAGCAGGACAAGTACCTTCCCTTCCTCCATGGAATCTTTAATGTGCATCTGATCAGGAAGACGGGAGTTCGATTAAATTTCTCAACAAAAGCCCCCGCAATGCAGCACTCCTTAAACAATACACTGAAGTGTCAGCCTCGATTAGATAGTTAAATCCTGGAGTGGGACTTTCACCCACAACCTTTCGACTTAGATCAGAGAGAGGGTTACCAACCCTCCAGAATTGTCCTGGAATCTCCAAGAATTTAAAGACTTGGTTCCTGGACACTGCTGCAAGTGACGAGGGAGACAAATTATGTGGCCATCAAAGCAAGCTGTGTGTTTCTCATTTGTTTTGGACACGTTTATTAGTTACAAAAACATTGAACATGAGGGGGATTAATTCCTGTTTGACCAAATGGGATGGTTGGAAGTGGAAGGTCATGTGATGAAACTTCCAGGAATATGCCCAACTGGAGTTGGTAACCCGCCTCAGACAGTGAGAGTGCTACTGCTAAACAAAACTGACAGTCAAGTCCATCATTAACCGCTTCTCTGTGTTAGTATTTAGCATAAGTGCCCAAAAATCTTCACTTGTTGTTCCCTGTCCTCTTTGTTAGGGTCCATCCTGTGAAGGGACTTCTCATCTTCCTTCTCAGTTCGAAAGGTTTTGCAATCCTGCATAGCATGTGGTGGCAAAAATTGTAGCAAATGTAATATTGCAGAATGTTGAAATGTGTGGAGTGTTTTGGTTAGTTCCTCTACTTATTCTGTCAGAGGTTCCAGATAATTTGGAGTTAGATGTAATTCCAGACCGATTGGCATTCACTCTCTGAAACTTTTCAGGAGATCACATCCCGATTTAAATTGTTAGCCATAAATACAACGACCAATTTGTTTTTGTGTGTGTGTGTGTTGATTCCTTCATAAAAACGAAGAATGCAAAAAGCAAGAATTATTTATGATATTTTTTATTATTCTATTGTTTGTGTTACTGTATGTCATTATAGCTCAGGTAATCTTATACATTTATAATATATACATACACACGGTGATGTCAATTTTCCCTCTCTTCTAATCAGCTGACATGTTAATGATAAAATGCTCTGCATCATTCTCTTCCTAATTTGCAACTGTAGCTATTTTATGGAGTGTCTGCACTTGAGGAAAGGACTATAATTTACAATATATACACATTCTGTGCATTTTGACTTGTTTGCCTTCTGATATCTCATAACTTACGAGGTCCAGAAATGCTTTAGAAAGAAATGACAGATTGATAGGTCTTTCTTAATTCTGTGGATGGTGAGCATGACCAAGAATGAAACTAAACACTTACATGACTTTCAAATGAAGAAACAGTTAGATACTGTATTAGGGAAAATGGTGGCATGGGTATTCTACAATGGGCCAAACAACCTTCCTCATCCCAGTCTATCCTGTGTTCTCAAGTTGGGCCCAATTTTAACTCACTCAAAATTCTATTTACTTAACAGAGCTAAAATCAGGCCCAAATTAGTTCAACATAAGACTTGCCCATAATTCACAAGGGTCAAATATGTTACATCTGTAGTGTAAGAATTGACCAAGTGAATAAGAAAACAGAGTGCCAATATAGAAGAGCTAAGGGGGACTTTTAACTGGAAATGGGATTCCAGCGAGTACCAAACTCACAGAAACGTCAGTGTGAGGCCAGGCTAATTTTAACTTATTATAATATAGTTGGTGAGCTGCCTGCCAAACTGCATTGAGCAGACTGGCTGTCTATCCATTTGCATGGTGAGATTTCTGCCAGGCCTCTCCAGGCCTACTTAAACATGAAAGCACCTCTTAAACAGAGGTTAAACACTTTGACCAGATTTCAGACTAACACTGCTGCAAAGAGCAGGTTGTTCCAAATGAGTCGCAAGGCACCCCCATGTTCTCTGATGCCTCCCTGGAGGTCCTAACAGTAGAGATCAGGGGTAGGAGGAACATTCTCTTTCCCAGGAATGGGAAGAAGATTTCTAAGATCTAAATACTACAGCCCTGCAGAAAGGTGTCTCAGCTTGTATGTTCCCGGGTCAACACCCTCAGGATCTGCTCCAATGATCTATCAAGAGCATTTGGTAAGGAGGTTCTTCTGATGTCCTTTTGGCTTGATCCACATCACTTCTGGTTCCGGTGGCTGCATTTGATAAACCGTCATAAGCTCTGAGTGCTTATTCAGGGGAAGGCAGAAAAGAAATCAAAAATAAGCAATCTCCAAGCTCAAATATCCCTAGGAAATCTAAAGAGGAAAATAGCACACAGATCCTTATGATCGGACTGTCTGCCCCTTGAAATACTGCTTCCAGTGCCCCTCTGAAACCAATCCCACTGGCTTTTACACAGTGGATAGCAGAACTTCTACTATTCCCTGTTAAAATTGCATCCAGGACTAAATGGCATCATAGGACACATGAACATATCAGGCATCTGCTTGCAAAAAATACATGATTAAGATGATGGTGGGTGGGAATCGAGTGGGAATGGAACAGTCATAATCAGAGGCAATTTTAACTGTGCAGCACCTGCCTCATTCCCATTAAAATCTCTCCTTTACCACCAGAATTACCTAGAATTAAGTATGTTGATGTTATACCAATGGTTCACTGTTATCTGAGCCATGCTGATGGTGGAATACTACAATTGGATGTTGCGCGCCAGAGAGAGGTAAAATTAGCCAGAAGTTTATGCTAGCAATCCCTTTTCAAGGTTGGAAAGTGCTTGTGTGGGGGTACTATCTGTGGTCACACATGAAGAATAAGCACTTCTGTGAAATACTGAAAGGTTGTTAACAATTGTGGAACCATATCCTACAACGAATCATAGAAATTTACAGCATATAGGGAGGCCAATCAGGTTATCATGTCAGTGCCAGTCGAAAAAGAAATATCCAGTCGAATCTTGCACTTTTTAGCTCTTGGCCTGTAGCCTTGTAGGTTACAGTACTTTAAGAGCATATCCAAAAGAATCATAGTCTTCACAATAAAGAAAGAAGGGGAAAGATGGGGGATGATGGGGAAAGATGGGGGATGATGGGGGAAGAATTCTAATAAAGGGAAAAAATAATAATTGTAATGGATGAAAAAAATGATACTCAGGAATAGTTCTTTAATCCGAGCCACTTTTTGCTGTGGCACAGTTTACATTCTTCAGTAAAAACTTATGTCCCTAACAGCTGAAATGTTTAATCATTGTCTATTGTATTGGCATGCTTTAACAAATTGGTATTACACGATCTCTGGTGACAGGGTAAAATATTCAGTGAGTCAAATTTCTTGCAACCCAAATCTTGATTACAACACTTTAATAGCTTTCAAATCCACATTCACCATTGATGAGAAACTTGAACCTGAAAATTACTCTCAGCAAAAGATAATGGACAAACACTTAACACATTCATATGACGTTCCTCTGTCTGCTATTGAAAATGCAGGTGTTAACATATTTATTTTATTGGGACAATGCCACATATGGTTTGATGCATATAGAAGCCTAGCACTATGATCGGCAGACACAGGAATGCGTCATAAGCGCATTAAGCATTCATCTGTTGTTATTGCTGACAGTAATTTCATGGCTTAGGTTCTTTTCTGCTTTCTTGCATCGCAAGTTGGTGATGACATCCAACTGCAAATACTTGCAGTGTTCAAGTTACCATGAATAAAGGGGTTGTGAATATTACTTTTTCTTTGAATGACAGCTCTTTATTAAAATTCTATATTTTGGCAATCCTTCAGTTTGTGAGATCAGAAATCAGAGCATGATGGGGAAAAAATATTCTCATTTCCCTGTCAACAAAAACCATTAAGTTCTCAATGAATGAATGAATGGAGATAACAATTCAGTTGGTAGTACAAGGTTAGCCAAATGCTACAACAGAACCTTTCATCTCAGTTTCAGAATGGCGTGTGCTGACAGAGGCTCTACATTACGTCCCCACATTCCCCTTTTGAGAACCGCCATCGAGAATTGTCATTGTCTGGTTTTGAGAGATTGGGTGGCAGATCCTTTTAGCAAATCAGAATGGCAATTTTATAACCTCAGAGGTATTTGTGTATTTGAGGCCTTGTGATATTCTATCCACTTATTATTCTGTTCTTAGCCATGATTCTATTATATACTTTCTTCCTTTGTGTCTCCGTACTGCTAACTCTAACAGTAAATTGAGACATCAGCCCTACCGTGTGTCAGCTGTGGTTCAGTTGGTAGCACTCTCATCTCTGACTCATAGGGCTGAATTCTCGACATCGTGGATCGTGACGGGGAAGCCTGTAAAATGCTTGTGGGAGCAGCCGGCCACGGCCCACAACGCCGAGAAGGCCCCGCCGCATATTACCAACGGCGGCAAGGCTTCGGTGCAGCCCCCCCCACTGCTAGGCAATGGGGTCTTCATTTTCATATGCAAATTAATGAAAACAGAATGCAAATTGCCTTGCCTGCTCCCGGCGGCTGTCCCGTGCCGATTTTATGGCTGCCAGCCGCAACTCTCGTGCCTTCAGAACTCCATACGGAGTTCTGAGGCAAAACACTGGTGGGGAGGGGGGAAGGACTGAAATAATCAGTCTGTGGCTTGAACACAAAAACCAAGGCTGAATGCAGTACCGAGAGAATGCTGCACTGTCAGAGGTGCTGTTGCTTGAACAAGATATTAAATGCAGACCCTGAGGTGGACCATAAGATCCCATGATGCTATTTTGAAGAGAGCAGGGGAGTTCTCCCTAGTGTCCTGGTCAATATTCATCCCTCAGTCAATATCACCAAAGCAGATTATCTGGTCATTATCACATTGCTGCTTGTGGGAAATTGCTGTGCACACATTGGCTGCTGCATTTCCCACGTTATAACCGTGACTACGGTTCAAAAGTAATTTGTTGGCTGCAAAGCAATTTGGGATGCCCTGTGGTTGTAAAAGCTGCTATATAAATGCAATTCTTTCTTTGTAAAACACACTAGGTAACATAGACTTTTGCAAGCTGAATTCCTATCTTAACTAATGCTTCCACTACGAAAACTGCTCGCTGTAGGCTTTTTTGTACATTGATGTGTTCTAAGTCCAGACAGTTTTTTTTAACAGACTATCCAGATACTACTTGAAGCTTATCTCATAGTTGCTTTCTATCGCTTGTTCGCAAGTGTACACATTGATATTTAAGAATTCCCCTGACTCCAGTATTAAGCCCCCCTGACAAATAGTTCAGGGTTCAAATGGATACTCAAGCTTCACACTCAGATTGCCTGGATTTGTTAAATCCTCTGATCTGATTCCTAATTGTTTAACTGGAGGTGAGTTGGTGAATCTGGATTAAATCTGATTTAATGATGCACTTTGAACTGTGGCAACTTGTTGCATTGCAAATTTGAATCAATCTTGTGCACAGGTCCAGTCTAAATTCATTCAAGAGCTATCAGTTCGCAATGCAGTGGCCACATCATCGATGTCAAGTTGATTGTTTACATCTGTAAAAGACTTAATCAGAAAGGATGCATTGATGCAGTGTTGTGGATATCATCTTTCCAGACCGAAATTAATCTTTCACCCCATGGAGAGGTCAGGAGTAGAAGTAGGGAAAGTTCTGCGATGTTCAGTCAAAGTGTTCATTGCAGAGAAAAACTGCATCACCCTATTGCCTCATACCCAGGAGAATGTCCTTGGAATCAGAAGACAAACATGGCAAAGAGTTTATCATTGAACCACATTACAGTATTAGATCAGTACCTACTCAAACAGCAAAAGGATAAAGAGGTGGAGGTCTCAAAAAAAATTATCCCAGCATCATCATACGAGTTTAACACAGGTTGTGTGCAGCATCTCTGATATTACCTCCCTTCTTTGCTACTCAATTGTAACCTCGTTCTTTTATTCAGTTAAGGAACAATTTCCTGTTTGGGGAATTTGTGTGTTTTCTCTCCTTGCCTCTTTTTATTTTAATTTACTTCCCCAGTGCCTCCCAGTTGCATCGTGAACAATTGACTTTTACTAGGTCATGTTGATATTTTGTGTAACCTTGCGTAAAGAGGAGGCAGGTTATAACGTTTCAGGCATGTACCCTTCCATCCACCCCAAATGTTGTAATTTGCCTATTCCCATTCCAGATGCTGACTGACCTGCAATGTATATGGATTCTTTACTGTTTTTTTGTGTCACGTTCCCAGCATTTGCAGTTTTCCTTTCTCTTTTGCGACTGCCTCTGGTTAATTTGCTATATTTCCTTAAAATATTTTTGTAAAAAGGAAACTGTTTCACCTCCCGAGTCCCTTTTTAGATCTGCTTTTCCTAAAGGGATCCTGGAATGAAGGTGACATCCTGTCTACACATCTTTCCAGATGCGCCCTCTGTTGTTGGAGCTTTTGATGCTGATAAATTCCACCTCTTCTTCAGACATGATGATCAAGCCACTATTTCAAATTTCAGCCATTGTGGGGTTATGAATAAATCATCGGGTATTGCTATAATTGTGGGAATTATGATTTATGACTGTGCACAGTGTGATTTAGGAAGCACATTGTTTTTAAATTAAAGTTTAGTGGAGACAAGCTCTATTTTTAAAATTTTCAGGAAATTTATAAACATTTTACATATGTCTTATAATACATTCATGTTAAGTTCTTCCTCATTACATGTGCACTATTCTGTAATTAGGGGAGAGCAGAGCTCTGTCAACATATATTTCCATGCCTGACCACAGCTCCATTTGTGAGTGAAATGTTTAATCTTGGGGAAGTTCAAACAGTCCTGTCAATATAACGTCAGCTACCTTCTGAATGGAACCCAGTACAAAGATGAGGCATGATAATCTGTTGCACCTAAAATCACAGTGCGATTCCTTATGTTCAATATTCCAGTCTTTATGCACGAAGAATCATTTGTGTTTTTTAGTGGGGGTGGAGCAAGCTAGTTGCTCATTCACTAAGCAGTGCCCTGTTAAGGTGATTGCAAAAGGAAAGAAAGTGGTAAGGAGCATAGCAGTGCTCTGTGACTTAAACATTCACTCCCTCCACCACCGGTGCACAGTGGCAGCAGTATGTACCATTTACAAGATGCACTGCAACAACTTTCCAAAGCTCCTTCGACAGCACATTCCAAACCTGCAAACTCCACCACCTAGAAGGACGAGGGCAGCAGATGCATGGGAACACCACCACCTGCAAGTTCCCCTCCAAGCCACAGACCATCCTGACTTGGAACTATGTCATTGTTTCTTCACTGTCGCTGGGTCAAAATCCTGGAACTCCCTTCCTAACAGCACTGTGGGAGTAACTACACCACATGAACTGCAGCAGTTCAAGAAGGCAGTTCATCAAACCTTCTCAAGGGCAGTTAGGAATGGGCAATAAATGCTGGCCTTGCCCTCGATTCTCACATCCCTTGAGAGAATAAAAAAAAGTGCCTGGTTTTGAAACTCTAATAGTATGCTGTATAACTCTATGACTCTATATTCTTGAGCATCTTTCAGCTTGGGCCTTTCCATTCTGTGTCACAATTCTCCAGGCTGAGTTAAGTATTTCCCAGTATTTTGGTTTGGAGATTTTTAAGCATGTAACTGGGCCTCTGTGCCTGTCAAAACAGCTGAGTGACCAAAAAAGAGGTTGATATTTAAATACAGTAAATGACATCAAACTGAACTCTTCAACGCATGGCAGAGGTCTAAGTAATATCCATATTTCAAATTGTTGGCCACCCACAATCACAATTGAAGGAATGTGTTTTTTGGTAAACCTTATTTACAATTTATGTATCATTTGCAAACCGTTAGTTGTTGATAGAAGAACAAAGAGAGGCAATATAAATTAAAGGCTATAATTCTATAGGGGATGCAGGAGCAGAGGGACCTGGGGCGTACATGTGCACAAATCATTGAAGATTGCAGGGCAGGTTGAGAAAGCAGTTAGTAAAGCATATGGGATCCTGGGCTTTACTAATAGGGGCATAGAGTATAAAAACAAGGAAGTTATGATAAACCTGTATAAAACACTGCTTTGGCCTCAACTGGAGCATCATGTCTAATTCTGGGCACCACACTTTCAGAAGGATGTGAAGACATTAGAGAGGGTGCAGAAATGATTCATGAGAATGGTTCCGGAATGAAGAACTTCAGTCACATGAATAGGCTGAAGAAGCTGGGGGTGTTCTCCTTTGTCTTAGCAGTTTGGTACAACTGGGTGGCTTGCTTGGTCATTTCAAAGAGCAGTTAAGAGTCAACCACTCTGCTTTGGATTGGGAGTCACATATAGGCCAGACTGGGTAAAGACAGCAGATTTCCTTCCTTAAAGCAGGGGTTCTCGACAGGGGTTGCTTAACCCCCTAGGGGGTTCATGAGAAGGTTTCAAGCAATCTGCCAAAAATAACCAGAGAATGTGTAGAAAAGAAAGATTGATGTGACAATAGACCAATCAGAATTGGAGTCGGGACAAGCATCAATCAAGAGGTGCCATCCAATGAGAGTGAATCAGAGCTGGGGTCTCTCTGTGTTCCTACAGGTTTTGGTTGAATTGTGCAAAGAGAGAGAAGAAGCAAGCTGGTCCGCATGTGAGGACGTTTTAGTGGTTGGTATTTGGATGCAGGATACAGTGGATGATCCCAGAGGGACAGAGGAGCAAGGAGATAAAATTCTGAGTCTTTTCCCAGTAGGCAGCACTGAGAATTGGTGCCAGAGAGAGAGTCCGTGAATTAAAACTTCATCTCGTTTCCCCAGTGACACAATTATGTGCACCAAATTCATTGGCAAAATTTTCCGTGTGTCCATATTTCATGCTTCTTTCTCCTTAGTTCCACCCCGTGCGTGTGATTTCATTCTCTCTTGCCACCCTGCTCCCCATTTGAGTTACTGTCTGCTGTAACACTGGGAGTTAGAATTGTGGCCATTTTTGTGTAGTATATGCATTTAAAAAAATACTTATTTAAGGTACAAAGAACTTGCAAATTGGAAGGATAATTATGTGAGATGTCAGCCCAAGAAGGGGAAGGACTGGAGGATAGCAGTCAAGTTGTAAGCAAAACAAAAAGGTTTTGCAGTGGGTATCTCACCTCCTGACTCACCAAAGCTTGTCCACCATCTACAAGGCACAAGTCAGGAGTGTGATGGAATACTCTCCACTTGCTTGGATGGGTGCCAACTCCAACAACACTCAGGAAGCTCGACACCATCCAGGACAAAGCAGTCCGCTTAATTGACACCCCATCCACCACCATCAACATTTACTCCCTCCACCACCGACGCACAGTGATAACAGTGTGTACCATCTACAAGATGCACTGCAGCAAATCACCAAGGCTCCTTCGACAGCACCTTCCAAACCCACGACCTTTATCACTTAGAAGAACAAGGGCAGCAGACGCATGGAACACCACCCCATGCAAGTTCCCCCTTTGTAATGTAGTGCAGTGGTAACTTCACCTTTAAGAAACTTCACCTTTAAGAGACCATGCCACTGATGTAACTGATGACATCATCAGACATCTATACCATTTTGAGACATACTCAGCACATGGCTTTACAGATGGTAGACACACACCAGCGAGAAAAGACTGGTGCCTGAAATCATGCAATCTAGATTAGTAAAATAATAAATAGTGTTTGTGTTGAATCTGAATATGAAACTTGCAGTTGTCATTTAAAGAAGACGTAAGAACACAGCACAACACTACACCCTCCAAGTCACACACCAACTTGACAATTAGGCTCATAGTATAGTACAGAGAGGATCATATGACTGTTAAAGCAGAGATTGCAAGTAGAATTTTTAAGTGCAAATGATTGAGGAATAAGCAAGATAGAAAATGATATTTTTTGAACGAGGTTGGCCAGATGGACTGTAATAATTTGTTCTGATGTTGTACATTTCTTTATTCCTATAAACTGATCTCTATTCTGTATTCCCTAATGTTATGCAGTAAGAGTAACACTAAAATTTCTCACTACAAGAACAACTTATATTTATATAGTACCTTTAACATAATAAAATATCCCAAGGCACTTCACAGGAGCATTATAAAACAAAATATGACACTGAGCTACATAAGGAGATATTAGGTCAGGTGACTTAAAGCTTGGTCAGAAAGGTAGGTTTTAAGGTGTGTCTGAAAGAAGAAAAGTGAGGCAGAGAGGTTTAGGGAGGAAATTCCAGAGCTTAGGGCCTAGGCAACTGAAGGCATGGTCACCAATAGTGGAGCGATTAAAATCAGGGATGTTCAAGAGGCCAGAATTACAGGACTGCCGATATCTCGGAGGGTTGTGGGGCTGGAGGAGATTACAGAGATAGGGAGGGGTGAGGCCATGGAGAGATTTGTAAACAAGGATGAGAATTATAAAATCAAGATGTTGCTTGACTGGGAGCCAATGTAGGTCAGCGAGCATAGGGGAATGGGACTTGGTGCGAGTTAAGTCATGGGCAGCAGGGTTTTTGATGTCCTCAAGCTTTCGGAGAGTAGAATGTGGGAGACCCGCCAGGGGTGTGTTGGAATAGTCAAATCTAGAGGTTATGGAGGCCTGAATGAGGGTTTCAGCAGCAGATGAGCTGAGACAGGGGTGAAGTCCCTATAATTTGAACAGAAATGGAAGCATAAACGGAGAACTGCAGAATTTCGAGGTGCGGAGAGATCTAGGGTGTTCTGGTGCAGGACTCACAAAAAGTTAGTATGCAGATACAGCAAGTCATAAAGAAGACTAATGGAATGTTATCCTTTATTACAAGAGGAATTGAAAATAAAAGTAAGGATATTATGCTTCTGTTATACAGGGCATTGGTGAGACCACATCTCGAATAGGGCCGAAGGGCCTGTTTCTATGCTGTACGACTCTATGACTCTATGACTCTATACTGTGTGCAGTTTTGGTCTCCTTATTTAAGGAAGGATGTAAATGCGTTGGAGGCGGTTCAGAGGAGGTTTACTAGATTGTAACTTGGAATGAGTGGGTTGTCTTTTGAGGAAGGGTTGGACAGACTGGGCTTGTTTTCACTGGAGTTTAGAAGAGTGAGAGGCGACTTGATTGAAGTTTATAAGATCCTGAACAGTCTTGACAAGGTGGATGTGGAAAGGATGTTTCCTCTTGTGGGTGAGTTCAGAACTAGGAGGCACTATTTTAAAATTAGGAGACACCCTTTTAAGACAGAGATGAGGAGAAATGTTTTCTCTCAGAGGCTGTACAACTTTGGAACTCTCTGTCTCAGAAGATGGTGGAGGCGGGGCCATTGAATATTTTTAAGGCGGAGGTAGATAGATTCTTGTTAGGCAAGGGAATCAAAGGTTATCGGGGGTAGATGGGAGTGTGGAATTCGAGACACAAACAGATCAGCCATGATCTTATTGAATGGCGGAGCAGGCTAGAGGGGCCGAATGGCCTCCTTCTGCTCCTAATTTGTATGTTCGTCTAACAAACAGGGAATTGTACAACTTTGACAGTGAAATATTATTTAGAAGCATTTTTTCCAATCAATATTAAAATTATCATTTAACCACATACATGGTACTGTCCTGGTGCGAATTATTGCTACCAAAGGAATCTTCACATATTTTGCAGAACTAGACCTCCAGGATATTAATCTAATGCTTTTTGATCGTCTTTGTGGATTTCGAGCATACTGATTATTTTGATAATACTCTGTAGACTTGTCAGCCTTTTTTTTCCAGTTAAATGAATTTAAATATAAATGCATTTCAAAATTTAGCCTTTTGCCTGGAATGCACCCACACTTCCATTAATGCATATATAAAATGTAAAGAATAATAGTACCATAATACTCAGGGCCATTATGATTGTGTTAATGCCTGTTCGATTTACTGTGTAAGGAATACCATATGTAGCTCGTAAAGAACTTTGCAGCAATCCATAATTTATTGCTACAGTTTTCAAACTAAGCACCAATAATGTAGAGGTAACTTCACCATTTAACTGGCTGATTCAGAAAAAATACTTGGGTCAAAAATGTTCTTTAATGAAGCTGGACCAGTGAACCATGCATCAATATACGACCAGGATGGATTATATTTAGTGAATTGGAGAAGGGAATAAAAGGTTATATTAAGTAGGAATAAATAACATTCTTTAATGCATATTTATGTATTAATATGTGACTGATTAGAAAGCTCTGTGGATATTTATTATTTTGGCACTTGTTAAGCAACCAGTGGAAAGTTAGTCAGCTGCATATGGGAACGCATAGATGGATTTAAGGTAGAAATGATTCTTTGGTATTATGTCATTGTTTTTCTTTTATTGAAAAAGTCAGAGGAAATCTTATTTGCTTGTATATAATTTTTGATCTAAGCTAAATAAAACCACATATCTGACATCATAGGGCATGAAAGTCTCAATGTCCTTAATGTAATTGTGAAATGAAGTTGCTCATAAGGTAGCCTATTGTTAGTATTATGCAGTATGATGTGTTAACAGGGGGTGGAATATTAAACATGAAATGAGAAACAGGAAAAATCTCAGAGGGAGAGATAAAGAAAAAGAAAGTATAAGCACAAAAGAGTGGGTGACCATATGCAAATAAAACTCTGAATGAATGCCAGAGGTGGATTTTATTTCAAACGGTATGCAGCAATGATAGATGGAGGCACTCATGCAATACATAGTTGTCTGCTGGAGTACGAGAGCTGATGAATGGCATGGAGAGAGATGCAGCAAAGTAATTAGAAAATAACAAGCTTTTTTTTATTAATTCACGGGATGTGGGTGTCACTGGCAAAGCCAGCATTTATTGCCTATCCCTATACAACCGAATGGCTTACTAGGCCATTTCAGAGGGCATTTAAGAGTCAACCACATTGCTATGGCTCTGGAGTCAGATATAGGCCAGACCAGGTAAGGACAGCAAATTTCCTTCCCTAAAGGACATTAGTGAATCAGATGGATTTTTATGACATAGAAACAAAAAATGCTGGAATTACTCAGCAGGTCTGGCAGCATCTGAGGAGAAAGAAACAGAGTAAATGTTTCAGATCTTTGACCTTTCATCAGAGTTTTTAACTGAAACTGCTGTTTCATCGTCAGCATTACTGACACTAACTTTGTATCCCAGATTTTGTTTAGTTAATTGAATTTAAATTTCTCAGCTGCTCTGGTGGGAGTTGAACTCATGTCTTTGGATTACTGGCCCAGCAACATAGCCACTCTGCAACTGTATCCTTGTCACATGGTATGCAGAATTGTGTGAGATCAGCTCACATTAGGAAGTATGCACAACTCACTTTAACAAACGCAAGTTGTGCAGCTAGACAAAGATTGTGACTGAAAGATTGCCTGCAAGCAAGTGCAGCCTGAAGGAATAGAGTTTAAATGGTTCATTAATTTTTTTATATTGTTGCTTAAAAAAGAAATTACAGTAAAGGGCATGGAGTGAGCAGGAGAGTGTGATTATACTCAATGAGAAAACTGTTTGATGGGCCAAATGGCCTGTTTCTGTGCTGGAACAGTTTATCATTTCTAAACAGAGTATCAAGTTCAACAGAAGAACACACAGAAAGCAGATCTGAAGGATGTAACGGGAAAGCAGGCCAACCTAAATTTAACTACACCAATTATGGAACAATGTGATCGTGCAAGATGAAGGTGTCCAAAAATATTACTGTAGTAGCCAAATAAAGAGATGGAAGTGGTGAAAACTCAGACAGAGGTTAAACTCTTAGATGGGGTCCGTGTCTACCTCTGCAATGTAGGAATCGGGCAGTTTATTTGATGTGGTACTAATTTATACTAGAAACTGAAGTGATTGAATTTATTATACAGGCCTGGACCCTGGAAGATTAATTCATCTTATGATTAGTCCTGATTGAATTAATTAGTAGTTGAGAAGTTCATTCTCAGTTGGCCTGGGAAAACTAATTCATGGATTTGTTTTTTTTAAAACCAGTATAGAAAGTGCATCAAGTTAATGATAGAAAATGTCTGGCCTTTTAAAGGTAAGGTTTTGTAAAGAGGACAGTAGGAAGCACCTAACCTGTGTCATCCCCACACTAGGAGATTTTGATGCTTATACTAGATGTGAAAAGTGGCACAGAATTCCCGCAAGGTGACTTTAGTGATGAAATGCAATTTGATTCATTTTTCCAGAAGCCATGTAAATTAATCAACATTCTATTACAACAAATATGCTCATTATATGTGATCTTGTACCTTTATTTATTACTTAATATGATTATTTAGGTGACAAAAATTCCAAATTTTATAATTGTGCTGGTTCAATGATTCATCCTAATTGGGATTATTCCCACTCAATTCCTGTTCCAATTGTATCAGTGATTGTACAATAATTGAAATAACAGGCACAAACTCACAACCATTTCACAACAATGCTTGGTTTCCTTACAAAGCATCCATTCCTCTTCTTTAGGAGTCTTAAGAATGTATTGCTGTAAAGTTTTTGTCCTCTAGTTGTATTTATCTCTTTATCTGAGACTGAAACTAGTCAAAATGTAGCAATTTGTATACAGCAACAACTTGTATTTATTGCAGCATTTTAACACAGTAAAATATCCCAAGTTGCTTCACTGGATATTAAACAAAATTTGACACCAAGCCACATCACAGCCGATGACCAAAAGGTTGGTTAAAGAGGTGGGTTTTAAGGAGCATCTTAAAGGAGGAATGAGAGGTAGAGAGGCCGAGAGATTTAGGGAGGGAATTCCAGAACCTAGAGTGTTGGCAGCTGAAGACACAGCCAGCAATGGTGGAACGATTAAAATCAGAGTTGTGCAAGAGGCCAGAATTGGAGGAGCACAGCTATCTTGGAGGGTTGTAGAAGAGGTTACAGAGCCATGGAGACAGGGAGGTCGCAGAGGGATTTGAAAACAGGGATGAGAATTTTGACGTTGAGGCATTGCTGCAATGGGAGCCAGTGTAGGTCAGCGCGCAGTGAGGAGTGATGGATGAATGGGAATGGGTGTGCATTAGGATATGGGCAGCAGAGTTTCGGATGTGCCACAACTGTGAGAAATGCCCAATAACCTACTTAAAGACGCCTTTACAACAGCTATGTTTAACTTAATAAGGGAGCTGGCAGGACATCATCAGTTCAGTAATGAGGAATGCTTTATTATGACATCTCGGCTTAAGTAACAAAATAAGTTTAGTTTTAATCTAGTGTTTTATTGAACCAAGTTGGTTCTTCAATTGTGATCAACCTTACAGACAACCAAATGAAGGCAGGTTACAATGCTGACTGCCCGGTCCTCTCTGTCTGGCTGAAGGTTGGCACTAATCAAGTCAAAGCCTCTTTAATCCCACCTAAAAACATGTGTTAGGGAATTTGGAATTCTATTATCACAGGTGCAGGTGCATGCAAGTGTCAGTGAGCAGGCAAGTGATTGCTGCCTTACATTAGTGTAACAAGCAAGATGTACAAGTTAAATTGTCTTGATGATTGGGTGACATAGAGTCATAGAGAGAAACAGCACTGAAACAGCCCCTTTGGCCCACCGAGTCTGTGCTGACCAACAACCACCCATTTATACTAACCCTACATTAATTCTATATTTCCTACCACATCCCCACCACCTACCTACACTAGGAGCAATTTACCTATCAACCTGCACGTCTTTGGTTCTGGGAGAAAGCCAGAGCACCTGGTAGAAACCCATGCAGTCACAGGGAGAACTTGCAAACTCCACACAGGCAGTACCCAGAAATGAACCCAGGTCACTGGAGATGTGAGGCTGTGGTACTAACCACTGCGCCACTAATCATTTCCATTAGTTTGCCAGTTATTAATCAAGTTGATCACCTTGGATTCTTATACATCAAGAAGAGAAGAAATATAAAATGTAGCACAACCTGTCATAGTTGATAATGTTGAGAAAGGGAAACATTCTTTTAGTGGCAATTTTAAATTAATGATCCCTTGTTGCTAATTCCACACCAGGGATAATAGTTTTCCCTTATTCACTCCACCAAAACTTTTTGTATTGAATCTTCTATATAATCTTCTCTTCATTTTTTCTGTTCCAGTGAAATAATATCAATATCTCAAGTTTCTCCCCATATCTACAGTGTCTCAGCCCAGTATCATTCTGGTGAGCCTACTCTGCATTCTTTCCATGGCCATGAAGGGGAATCCAAAGCTGCACACAATACTCTAACTGTGGCCTAGCCAATGCTTTGCATATATTCAACATTACTACTTTACTCATGTGCTCAAACCACCTATTGATAATACCCAGAATGTTTCAAGTCTTTTTTTACGGTTTCTTTACCTAGACTCATACTTTTCAGAGAATTCAGTTTCTGAATTCTGAGAGCTCATTGTTCATCCACACCTTTTTATGTCCTTTCATTAAAAGGTAGTCTCCTATTCCTTGTTTTGCCTCCCAAAATATACTTAACTCACACAATCGACTTTAAGTTTTAGCTGCCACCTGCCTGCACCATTAACCTGTCTTTGTCATCTTGACGTTTTTAACAGTCCTCTTTACCATTTGCCAACCTCTCCCCTACTTTTGTGTGACAGCTGATAAGAGGTTGGGGTGCTTTATTGTGCTGTTGTGGGAACAGGCTTGTCTGTAACCTGCATTTCCACTGACCCACTGCAAAATAGGACACTTCCATGCTATAGAATCAATTTAGGTGGGCCAAACACTCCCTGGGGGCAGGCCTGAATGATGCTGGCAAAATTGCCTTGTGCTGGGAAAATCACTGAAAATTGATCTTAAGTGTCTTCCCTCTGCGGATGCACGGGTTGGTGAAATTGGACCCAGTCCATCCCTGGGAAAAGTGGCCGGAGGTGGGAACTTGTTGGCAAACCGACCTGCCAACTACTTTTGTAAATTTGCTTCCCATCCCGCTTCCAAACCCGTCTTCAAGTGTCTGTGAAAATCCCCTCAGTTACCTCGGTACTAAGTATTGACAAGAGCATGATTTAGCTGCAGGGTAAATCTCTCTACACTATCCCACAAATAATCTTTACTCCAAATTCAGAAAAGCACCCCTACTGCGCAACTTGATATTTTCCTTATAGCTTTTCCAGATAGTGCCTAATCAGTTTGTTTTCTGCTGTGGATTGACTCCTATTAGAAAGTTGGTCGTGACTGCCCAAACTTATTTAGTGGGCCTCGTCACAATACTCTCATGCATCAAAAATAGCAGACTTTCATTCCTTCAGTTTATGCCAGCTTTAATCTATGCTCCCCTGTTGAAAGGATAATGTTGCAATGCACTGTACAAAGGTTCAAATGCTGCCTGACCTGCTGTGTGTTTTCCAGAAGATTCTGTTTTTGTTTCAGAAGCAGATGCTGAGTGATTTCCAGCATTTTCTGTTTTTATTTAGGCTGTTAATCTCTACCATCTTCCAGTTCTGATGAAAGTCATCGATCTGAAACATTAACTCTGTTTCTGTCTCTCCACAGAAGCTGCCAGACCTGCTGAGTGTTTCCAGCATTTTCTGCTTTTATTTCAGATATCCAGTGTGTGCAGTATTTTGCTTTGGTTGTACAAGTGCTCCCAAACGCTTCACTTTTTTCTGGTTGTTCCCATAAGAAAGAAGCTCCTCCTGGCAAATCTGTGGCAAATCAAAGGCACAGAATCCTGTGAGAGAAGGCTTTTCAATTTGATTTTTTTTGTAAAAAGAAGTGGCTGAAATTGAACATGTGCAGGCAGTCCTGCCAAACACAACTCAACAGAAAAGCCTATTCAACATCGTACATACATACATACACAGAGCAGTGGCCAATACTCTGGGCTCCACAAACATCAAGATGATGCCAAGTCTGATGTGTTGCATGTCACTTTTTAAAAGTTGCTGTGATAGATGCGTGAACAGAGCAAGTGATGTAAGTTCCAATGTTATTCTGCGCAATGTTTACACAAATATTTATTCAAGGCAATCTATATTTTCTACTCCTGTGAAAAAAGTCACTCTAACTCCTTCAGTTATGTTTCAAGCAGTTTGGTTTAAATTGCAAGGCATTATCTGCGTGAATTGCAACACCCTGAAAGGTCATTTCCACAGATATAGTTAAATAGTAGTTAATGAAAGTGGCATAAGGTTTTTGTCAGTCACTGAAGCAACTGTAGTTCCATTAGAATCAGGATCCCTGATATTGTGTAATTCTTGAGTAGTGTGGGTGGCAGGTTGCAATGATTATTTAGTGCATACATACTTAAGGGGAGGGATGAAATGGTTGAAAAATGGAAATTCTTTCTAGTTTGACAAAGGGAAGCACTCAAAGGTCAGGTAGTGGATATGTCTAAAGCATGTCAAGATCCTATCCTAAATAAAATGCTTCAACAATGAACACACATTTTTCTCAGTCTGATGCCTCCATTCTCCAAAGAGTAACCTCAATTATCAGAAGAAGATTGATGATCTAGGATGTGCAATAGTGAATACTTTGTGCGAGGTTTTATAGAAAGGAATAGATATAATGAAAAAAAATAGGGTTAAATAGTGATTAATTACATCAGGGAAAATCTTTCAACATATGCATATTAGTAATGAGACATACATGATTGAGTAGGCCATGCAGTGATGGTGCTTTGTGTAACAACTGGATAAGGTTGCATCTAAGTCCTTGTGAAAAGTTAACACACAACTTGCTATTGTTACATATCAAGATTCCTATCAAGGTAATGCAATCTAGCAAAGTGCACATCAAAATGTTGAGGTCTGTTGGGGAAGTATTGATATACAATAACTGGCAGACACTTGGAGATGCCATATGAAAACTTTGACAAACTCCACTTACATTTGAATTCTATACAGTTTGACTACTTTGCCTGAGGTGCAAGAAGTAACAAAAGATCTAACTTGTTCCATTACCATTCCCTTTGGCCTTGCACCATGAAACCTTTAGTCATTTAATCTCTCCTGCTCTCCACCCTGTCACAGACTTTCCCTTTTGTTGTGCTTCCCACTCTCCTCCCTTTCACTTGCGCATAACACAGCAGCATACATACTTGTTAACTGACAACTATTTTGGAGAATTTACAGTGAATCTGAAAAAGTCAACAGATGTTGATATATATTGGTAAAATGTTTGTCATATGTGAATGAAAGAAAAGCATGGATCATTCTAAAATATACAATGATCAGTTACTTCAATGTCTTCTTCAACATCTGAATCTGTGTTGAAAATAGTTTGAACAATCTGCACTTTACTTAACAAAGGAGCAGACTTTTGTATTTAATTAATATACCGGAAGCTGCAGTAATGACAAGTAGCCAGGAATATAGGCAACGCACATTAACTAATGCTTGTTTGTGATGTGACAGTGAACAGTTAAGGGTCTGTTCATGTAATTAATACAAGTCTAAGGTACTGCACAACGTTTGCAGCTATAACTAAGCCTTAAAATTTAGTTGAGAGCTAAAATGTTGACTTTAATCAGAATTAAAATGGAAGTTTAATGTTCCATTTAGCCATGTTTTCTGCTTTAGTGGAATTTATCTTTCTTACTCTGATCTCCATCTCACCTTTCTTGTCTTTCCCTGCTCTAATCTGACATGTTGTTGAATTAATTTCCCCTGATTTTGCTGGATGTGTATAGTGCCTGGTTTTCTCAAAAACTGTTGAACATGAACAACTCAACTTCCCAAACCCAATCTTTGTACAGCTTTATTTATAACAAAATAGCTCTTGGAGTACAGTCCTTCTTCAGGAGAATGATAAATCACTGTAGTGCGTCAATCCTGAAATCTTAGGAATATGTGAAACCCTGATGATTTAGTACAGTACTAAGGAACAGGAGATCAACTTTATTTGAAATGGCAGGAGAGATTCTTATAAACACAGTGAGTTGTTTGTCTGAAAGCCTAGAGAGTAGCAGAATGCGTTGTTGAGAAGCGCCACATGCAATCATGAACAGAAAAGGCCCTTTGTAACAGGGATTTTCTGATACAAATCTAGCTGGAATTCCTGTCAGATATTATATACTTCAGCTTCCATCTAATCTTTTCCCATTAAGGTCAATTACCTTTTTTTCCTGTCCCTAAAGATTCGTGCTGATAAAAGCCCCTTGAACTTAAGGAATATTACACCTGCCATCGGACGATTAGTTGCTTGAGAGAATGCTTTAAGCTACAAAGCTTCTGTCATTTCTTACGACAACTTACCTCCAATATCAAGTTCAGTTGTACTAACAATTGCTTCCATTACTATATGGTTAACAGCATAAACGTGAACAGGTGGTAGCCACTGTATCATAGGCCATCAATACAGAGAATGATCTAGAATATTCTTTTCACCCCTTCCACAAAAGCCCTTACAAATTTAATATTCTTCTTTAATGGGAGGATGGAATGGTCAACTTTTCGGCACAGATAACATTGGTTTGTCAATTTGGCAGAAGACATACTTGAACAGAACAGGTCGAAACCCTTATCCAGAGCCCATGAATCAACAAAGACTGAGAGAATTTCCTTTACAGGTGCAAATTCCAGTTGATAATGAGATTCAGACCAACGTTTCCGAGTCAGTCCATCACTCTAACAGTGAGGAAGAGCAAACTAAACTTCCATATGGGATGATAGAACTAAGGAAATGAAAATGCACCCGATGCACGTGAAATGTGTTAAGAATTGGAAGGTCTGCTCCTGTTTAAATGTGCATTCCATGACTTGTATTGTAATGTGTTAACATTGTCCTGGATAAAACCCAGCTTGTTTGAATTACATTGATCCGTAGATGCAGATGCCAATCGGCCAAATTTATATTATTGCAACATTGTATTTTTACTATTTTTGTAGATCAGCGCCTGGGTGACAAGGCAGTTTGTACAACACTCTACTAATGCCCTCTAGCGTGACAACCAGTCAATTAAATTATTATTTTTATTAAAATGACTTGCATTTCTACCTTGCCTTTCACATCTTCAGACATCCCAAATGCCCAGCAGCCGATGAAGTACTTTTGAATTGTAGTCATTATTGCAATGTAGGAAACGCAACAGCAAATTTACACGCAGCAAGATCCTACAAATAGCCATTAAATAAGGACCCAGATTTGTTTCTTTCAAGATGTTGATCACAGGACCAATATTCGAAATATACTTCGAAATAGCACCATGGGCTCTTTTACATTCATACGAGAGTGCTGACAGTGTCCTGGTTACTGGTGGCATTTTTTAAAGTGAAGTCAAATGAACATACGAATTAGGAGCAGGAGTAGGCCACTCGGCCCTTCGAGCCTGCTCCGCATTCAATAGGTTCATGGCAGAATTGATTCCTCCACATTTCCACCAACCCCTGATAACCTTTCACCCCCTTGCTTATCAAGAATCTATCTACCTCTGCCTTAAAAATATTCAAAGACTCTGCTTCCACCTCTTTTTGAGGAAGAGAATTCCAAAGACTCACAACCCTCTGAGAGAAAAAATTTCTCCTCATCTCTGTCTTAAATGGACACTCCCTTATTTTTAAACAGTGACCCCTAGTTCTAGATTCTCCCACAAGGGGAAACATCCTTTCCACATCCACCCTGTCAAGACCCCTCAGGATCTTATATGTTTCAATCACGTCGCCTCTTACTCTTCTAAATTCCAATGGATACAAGCCTAGCCTGTCCAGTCTTACCTCATAAGACAGCCCGCCCATTCCAGGTATTAGTCTAGTGAATCTTCTCTGTACTGCCTCCAAAGCATTTACATTCTTCCTTAAATAAGGAGACCAGTACTGTACACAGTACTCCAGATGTGGTCTCACCAATGCCCTGTATAGCTGAAGCAAATCTCCCTACTTTTGAATTCAATTCCCCTCACGATAAACAATAACATTCTATTAGCTTTCCTAATTACGTTCTGTACCTGCATACTAACCTTATGTGATTCATGCACTAGGACACCCAGATCTCTCTGCATCTCAGAGCTCTGCAATCTCTCACCATTTAGATAATATGCTTCTTCTTTATTCTTCCTGCCAAAGTGGGCAATTTCATATTTTCCCATATTATATTTCATTTGCCAGGTCTTTGCCCACTCACTTAACCTATCTATATCCCTTTGTAGCCTCCTTATGTCCTCTTCACAAGTTACTTTCCTACCTATCTTTGTGTCATGAGCAAATTTAGCAACCATACCTTCGGTCCCTTCATCTAAGTCATTTATATAAATTGTAAAAAGTTGAGGCCCCAGCACAGATCCCTGTGGTACACCACTCATTAAATCTTGCCAAACATAAAACGACCCATTTATGCCAACTCTCTGTTTCCTGTTAGCTAGCCAATCTTATAACTATGCCAATATGTTACCCCCGACACCTTGAGCTTTTATTTTCTACTATAACCTTTGATGTGGCACCTTATTAAATGCCTTCTGGAAATCTAAGTACAGTATATCCACCGGCTCCCCTTTATCCACAGCATATGTAACTCCCTTATCGAACTTCGATACATTGGTTAAACATGATTTCCCTTTCACAAAACCATGTTGACTCTGCCTGATTACCCCCTTCCCTAAGACAGATGTTAAGCTAACTGGCCTGTAGTTTCCTGTTTCCTGTCTCCCTCCCTTTTTGAATAAAGGAGTTACATTCGCTATTTTTCAATCTAACGGAATCTTCTCTGAATCTAGGGAATTTTGGAAAATTAAAAGTAACGCATCGACTATCTCACTCGCCACTTCTTTTAACATCTTAGGATGAAGTCCATCAGGACCTGAGGACTTGTCAGCCCGCAGCTCCAACAATTTGTTCAGTTCCACATCCCTAGTGATTGTAATTTTCTTGAGTTCCTCCCTCCCTTCCATTTCCTGACTTACAGCTAATACTGGGATGTTATTTGTATCCTCAATAGTGAAGACCAAATTCAAAATATCTGTTCAATTCATCTGCCATCTCCTTATTATCCATTATTAATTCCCCAGACTCACTTTCTATAGGACCAATGCTCACTTTGTTAACTCTTTTCTTTTTAAAATATCTATAGAAACTCTTACTATCTGTCTTTATATTTCTAACTAGCTTTCTCTCATACTCTAATTTTACCTTCCTTATCAATCTTTTAGTCATTCTTTGCTGTTTTTTATATTCTGTCCAATCTACTGATCTGCCTCCCACCTTTGCGCTTTTTCCTTAAGTTTGATATTATCTTTAACTGTTTTAGTTAACCACGGATGGTGGGTCCCACCCCTGTAATTTTTCTTTCTTGTTGGAATGCATCTATTCTGCGTATTATGAAATATCCCTTTAAATGTCTGCCACTGCATCTCTATTGACACATCCCTTAACCTAATTTGCCAGTTCCTTTAGCTAGTTCTGCTTTCATGCTCTCATCATTGCCCTTATTTAAGTTTAAAATACTAGTCTTGGACCCACTCTTCTCTCCCTCAAACTGAATGTAAAATTCAACTTTATACCTTGGTATTTAGAAATTTACAAACTTTAGTTATTTACTCACTAACAGATGTTGCAATTTTTCACTACATAATTGGTGAGATTTCATTTTTTTCCTTTCCTGCTTGTTTGATCTACTTTTTTGTGGTGAGACTTTCCATTAAATGTAGTTCCAGGTGGAATGTATTATTAAGAAACTGCCTTCTAAAGTACTTACCGCTAATGATAGGGCTACATATTTTGTATGGAGTGCATTTTCTTTTGTTTGAATCTTCATAGAGTTGGGAGCTTGCAAAATATTCCACAGATATCCCTTATAATCGGTACAAAGTACTAACATGAAATATATCTGAAATAACCTCTTTAAATTATATATCAACTGGAGCTTTCAATTGTCTGCAAAGAGAGAAAAGGGGAAAAGGTCTGTGTCAGGAGGATGGTGCTTTTACCACAATGTGGAAAGAAGATGCTCAACACTTTGGTGAGGAAAGCTTGGCTAGAGGTGGCAGATCAGGTCAGCATCAAGAGCACCACCCAATGAACTTGGATAGACTGCTGCATGAGATTAACTGACCTCACAGGGACAGCAAAGGTGATCACAGCCACTCCATTTCCCATTTCTTGCATTGTAACTGGTCACAGTCCCTCTTCTCCCTCCTCCAACATTCAGAGCAGTCATCATTCCTGCAACACATTCCTCACAACCAATCACAAAGGTGCACTGCAGTGTCTCAAATTATCACTTATAACACACTCATCTGCGACTTGCTGCCTTCACTGTTTTCACTAATAGTGCTGTCTCATCTGCTATTAATTGTACGACCTGCAACTCCTCTCATGACTCCTTCATGAATTCACAATTACTTCCCACTCAATACTTCTCCATTCTCCTAACATCTTGCTTCTTTGTCACCTCAACGTATGTACTGCATGCAGAAACGTAACACTTTTACACTTTCCTACGCAGTAGCCATCCATAATTCTTTTCTTCTCCTTCTGCAGGAGAAGGCAGTGCACAATGGAAAAGAATGAGATGAGACCAGTGAGAAAGACTATCATGGCCCTCAGCCAGATGGAGCAGAAGGCTCTGGAAACTTGTGGCACAGCAAGAGCCAACAGCATTGGACGTGGTAAAGCTGGTGGCTCCTCTGAGCATGGGTGACCACTTGCCACTCGAACCTCTCATGAATCACAAGCAATTGCACCTCAACAACTTTAGAACATGAACCGGTCTGGTCAGGACTTGCATGTGTGGGCGTCCAGCCTCTCAATGCTATCCTAATCCTTGTTCCTCTCTTCCATCCTGAACAACCCTCAGCAACCTCCTGGAGCCGATGTCTCAGAAGGTGACACCCATTATGTGAAATATGGTCACGCACTGCATCAGTCCCAGGCAGCAGCCCAGATTTTGGCACAGCGGGTGGGATATTTAGGAACATAGAAACAGCAGGATGTCATTCAGTTCCTCAGGCCTGTTCCACACCATTCAATGAGGTTATGGCTGGTCTATGACCCAACTTGAGATAGTGAGGTGGAGGGGGCCTGTACCTAGTGAAATACACAGCACAGGTGAGCACGAGCAGGTACTGGTGAGAGGGACAGCTCAGGGCATTACTGCCAGAAGGCAATGTCCTTTCTGGGATGTCAGCTGGCACTCAGTTGGTAGTATTTCCTCCTCTGAGCCAGAAAGTTGTTGGTTTAAGTCCCACTCCTGAGACTTGAGTACAAAAATCTAGGCTGACACTCCATGCAGTGCTGAGGGAGTGTTGCACTGGTGCAGATGCTGTCTTTCAGATGAGATGTTAAACTGAGGCCCTGTCTGCCCTCCCATGTGGACGTAAAAGATCTCTTGGCATATCCTGGCCAATATTTATCCCTCAATTAACAGGTTAGAGGTTCTGCTGAGGGAATATGAGCAGCTCGGGGCTAAATTAAAAAGCAGAACCAAAAAAGTAATAATCTCCGGATTGCTAGCTGAGCCACAAGCAAATAGGCAAAGGGTCGATAAGATTAAAGAGGTAAATGTGTGGCTCAAAGATTGATGTGGGAGAACTGGGTTCGAATTCGTGGGACCTTGGTACCAGTACTGGGGAAGGAGGGAGCTGTTCCGATGGGATGGGCTCCACCGGAATCATGCTGGGACCTGAGTCCTGGCGAATCGTATAACTAGGGCTGTAGATAGGACTTTAAACTAAATAGTGGGGGGGAGGATTCAGTTGCAGAGAAAAACAGGAAGTTCAAGGAGAAGGTAGGAGTGCAGGTTAGTGGTGAGGCTGATTGTTACCAAACTGCAAGAAGTATACTGGTTAAACCAGAAGAGAGTAATAATAAACAGGGGAATCAAACATCAGTGCTGAGGGACAGGTTAGGAGGTATAGGCCAAATAAGAGTTCTATATACAAATGCACAGAGTGTAAGGAATAAACTAGATGAACTGCAGGTGCAAATTCAAATGGAAGATTATGATGTGGTGGCCATTGCAGAGACGTGGCTGCAGGATGGTTGGGACTGGGAACTAAATATACCTGGTTATAAAGTTTACAGGAGGGACAGGGAAAATGGCAGAGGGGGTGGAGTAGCCTTACTGATTAGAAATAATATCACCTCATTGGTGAGGGAGGATATAATGAGGGGAAAGCATCCAGTGGAGACCTTATGAGTGGAATTGAGGAACAGAAAAGGATCTAAAACTGTAAAAGGTGTTGTGAATAGACCCCCTGGTAGCAGTTCTGAGGTGTTAGATTGTATAAATGCACAAATAAGGCAAGTATGTAATAAAGACAGAGTAGTATTAATGGGGGATTTTAACTTACACATAGATTGGGAGAGGCAGACTAGCACCTGTCAGAAAGGTAGTGAATTTCTGGAATGTGTCCCGGATAGTTTCCTACATAGGCCAAAACATTGTATATTTTCAAGAAGGAGTTAGATATAGCTCTTGGGTCTAAAGGGATCAAAGGGTACGGGGCAAAAGCCGGAACAGGCTACTGAGTTGGATGATCAGCCATGATCATAATGAATGGCGGAGCAGGCTCGAAGGGCCAAATGGCCTACTCCTGCTCCTATTTTCTATGTTTCTATGTTTACAGCAATATGTCCCAGATGTAACAAGGGGACAGGCAACATTAGATTTAGTTATGAGTAATGAGCCAAATTTAATTAGTAGCCTATCTGTGCGTGAACATTTATCAAATAGTGATCACAACATGATCGAATTCAAGGTAGCGTTTGAAAGTGAAAAGCACAAATCAGCTACTAGAATTTTAGACTTGGGTAAGGCTGACTTTACCGGGATGAGACAGAGATTGTCCATGGTAAACTGGGAAGATCTGTTAATGGGTCAAATGACTGAAGAACAGTGGAGAATATTTAAAGAAACATTTAACGAAATACAGAGCAAGTATATACCCCTGAGAGGAAACAGCTCCACTTCACAGAAAAAACAGCCATGGACAACTAAAGAGATTAGGGATAGCATAAAACTAAAAGTAAGGGCTTACAAAAATGCAAAACGCAGCACAGATCCGGCCGAATGGGATCGATACAAAGACCAGCAAAGGGTCACAAAGCAGCTTATAAAAGCTACTAAAAGAGATTATGAAAAGAAACTTGCAAGGGACATCAAAATCAATAAGAAGAAATTTTATAGTTACATAAAAGGAAAGCGGGTGGTCAAGAGCAATGTAGGCCGACTAAAAGCTGAAACTGGAGATATTGTCATTGATAATGGGGAAATGGCAGACATGTTGAACAATTACTTTGCCTCACTATTTACAGTTGAAAAGGAGGATAACTTGCCGGAAGTCCCGAAAAAATTAATAGCCAATAGGGGACAGGGACTTAATACAATTAACGTAAGTAAAACATCAGTAACAAGAAAATTAATGGAATTAAAGAGTGAGAAATCCCCAGGACCTGACAGATTCCATCCGAGGGTGTTAAAGGAAGTAGGTGAGCACATTGTAGATGCCCTAACTATAGTCTTTCAGAGTTCCCTAAATTCAGGAGTGGTCCCTCTGGATTGGAAAGTTGCACATGTCACTCCACTTTTTAAGAAGGGTGAAAGGGGGAACCAAGGAAATTACAGACAAGTTAGCCTGACATCTGTGATGGGCAAGTTGCTGGAGTCTATAATCAAGGATAGGGTGACTGAACAAGTAGAAAAATTTCAGTTAATCAGGGGCAGCCAGCATGGATTCACAACGGGAAGGTCATGCCTGACAAATCTCATTGAGTTTTCTGAAGAGGTGACTAAGGTAGTGGACAGGGGAATGTCTATGGATGTTATTTATATAGACTTCCAGAAGGCATTTGATAAAGTCCCACATAAGAGACTGTTAACTCAGGTAGAAGCCCATGGAGTTGAGGGCAAATTACTGACATGGTTAGGAAGTTGGTTGCGTGGTAGGCAACAGAGAGTGGGGATAATGGGTAAGTACTCCGATTGGCAGGATGTGACTAGTGGTGTCCCGCAGGGATCTGTGTTGGGGCCTCAATTATTCACATTATTCATTAACGACTTGGATGATGGCATAGCAAGTCATGTATCCAAATTTGCTGATGATACAAAGTTAGGCGGCATTGTAGACAGTCTAGATGATAGCATAAAATTGCAAAGAGATATTGACAGACTAGGTGAGTGGGCAAAACTATGGCAGATGGATTTCAATGAGGGCAAGTGTGAGATTATCCATTTTGGACCAAAAAATGATAGAGCAGGGTACTTTCTAAATGGGAAGAGGTTAAGTACTGTGGATGTCCAAAGAGACTTGGGGTTCAGGTGCATAGATCTTTAAAATGCCACAAGCAAGTGCAGAAAATAATCAAAAAGGCTAATGGAATGCTAGCCTTTATATCTGGAGGACTGGAGTATAAAGACACAGAGGTTATGCTGCAGCTGTACAAAGCCCTGGTTAGACACCACTTGGAGTTACTGTGAGCAGTTCTGGGCACCACATCTTTGGAAGGATATATTGGCCTTGGAGGGAGTGCAACGTAGGTTTACAAGAATGATACCTGGACTACAGGGGTTAGGTTACGAGGAGAGATTACACAAATTAGACCTGTTTTCACTAGAATTTAGAAGGTTCAGGGGTGATCTGATCGAAGTCTTCAAGATATTAACAGGAAAAGACAGGCTAGATAAAGATAAACTATTTACACTGGTTGGAGATTCTAAAACTAGGAGGCATAGTCTAAAAATTAGGACCAGACCGTTCAGGAGAGATGTTAGGAAGCATTTCTTCACGTAAAGGGTGGTAGAGGTTTGGAACTCGCTCCCACAAACAGCAGTTGAAGCTAGAACAGTTGTTAATTTTAAATCTGAGATAGGTAGATTTTTTTTAAGCAAAGATATTAAGGGATATGGGCCAAAGGCAGGTATATGGAGTTAGGCCGTGGATCAGCCATGATCTCATTGAATGGTGGGACAGGCTCGAGGGGCTGAATGGCCTACTCCTGATCCTATCTTCCTATGTTCCTAACATCACCAAAACAGATTATCTAGTCGTTATCACATTGCTGTTTGTGGGAGCTTGCTATGCGCAAATTGGCTGCCACGTCTATTACAGTGCAACAGTGACTACACTTCAAGAGTACTTCATTGGCTGTAAACCATTTTGGGACATCCTGAGGCCTTGAGGCCTGTGGCTATATAAATGCAAGTCCTACTTTTTTTCTCAGCTCTGCTGAGTGGGACTGAGATGTAAATCTCTGGGCTTAGCCCTGAAAAGAAAACTGTTTGAAGCACAATATGAGTTGTTGGTAGACCAGCCAAAAACTTTAAGCCTCATGTCGCAAAGTACAGAGGAGTCCAAATTCCAGCAGGTACACAGTTTTGTCACATTGCACTCTGCAATCTACCTTGGAGCGTGTGGCTGCAGAGACACTGCAGATGGGCCCTCACAGAAACCAGCCATCACAGGTCTGCCGGAAATTCATATTTTGGGGGGGGGGGGGTGCGGGGGGGGGTGGTCATGAAACTTGTTAACCTGGCATCGCTTCTAGATATCGATGAAGGATGTCATGCTGCCTGTACCCGGGGAATCAATGTACATCTGTGCAGCAACACTAGAAGCGGCGCTATGCAAATGAATTTCTCCCCTGAGTGTCAATGTCCACTGCACCTTGGAGAGACTGCTGCACCAGAAAGGTAGACTTTTGGACTACGTGGGCAGGGGCTGTCAAGAAACCACTGGTCTCCTGAAGGCCAGCTCATTAATAGGAGTGATGAGCTGCTGACCCATGGGAGTGATGGCACAGGATGGGCAAGTGTTGCCCTCTCTAATGATGGCATCATGCCTGCTTTCTTGTCATCCCCTCACTCGCCATGGTGCCAGCAAACCAACTGTCCACACTGGTCAAAAGCACCTCAAGGGTCCCAACATGATCCAGCCTATGATCAACTCTGCTGAAACTATTAGAGAGAATATCATCGAAGTGTAGGCTGAGTAGGCTCTCTTTTATAAAATGTCGCTATTGGTTGACAATTGGTTGATTAATTATCTGAAGCAACTAATTGTGTTTGGTAATGGATTAAAATCTTCATTACTTCTGGCACCTTGGTCTGCAGTGTGTATGCAGAGCAGCTAATGTGTTTGCCTCGTCAGGACATCATGAATGTTAAAAGTGGCAGAATGATTTCAGTCTTAGAGAATGTAGGATTAAGGAAATGGTGACTGAGGTTTCCGGGGCTGTTAGTGCTAAGGAGCTTGGTTTCAGAGTTCAAGACAAGGGACTGATCAGTTCTGCTGAACTGTTGTGCAATTAGTTCATCCCTTGCTTTATTCTCTCTGCACGGCCTGGTTTTGCTGTCCTTCCTGTGCTTCAGCCTTGTTCTCGGCCATATGTTCCTTGTCAGATGAGGATTTACCCTGTTCATCTTCCTCTTCTGACTGTACTCCTCTCTGGCCAGCTATATTGTAGAGGACGCACGAGACCACAACTATGCGGGAGGCTCCTTCTGGTGCATTTGGCAGGGAGTCCATAGACATGTCAAGGCACCTACACTTTTGCTTTAGGAGCCCTAGCGTGAGCTCAACTCTGGTTATATCTGAACTGTCCAGCTGTTGTGAGGTTTTGAAGGGGTGTCATGAGCCAAGTTAATAGAGATGCATCCCTTGTCCCAAAACATCCATCCTCTGACATTCCTGCCTCGGTCCAAAAATAGGGGGATGGTCAATGTCTACAGGATGAATAAATTATAGCATCTGCCTGGTATTGGGTGCAGACCTGCAGTTCTTTCTTGGTGTGATCACATACTAGCTGGACACTGATAGATTGGCACCCCTTGGAGTTAACAAAAGTTCCAGACTGATCATGAGTTGCCTGATGGCAACACAAGTACAGTTGGTAGCATCCTACCTTCCAGGAAGCCAGCCATCACTGCCAATTGCAAGGATCTCTCATTCTGACTGCTTCCGTCTGTCATGCAGACCCCCACCTGCCAAAAATGAGGCATATTAATTTCACCATATGAACATTGATTTTAAACTGTTGCTGGAGTGAAGCAATGACTTGTTAAAGAGATCACCAGACCTTTGACTGGAGAACATTTGCATACTAAGAGACGACGCTTGTGGGGACAAAGCACTATTCCCTGATCCAATTAACCTAATGGATTTTGATCACCAGACATTGAAGGTGTAAGGAAGCGCATTTCAGAGACTGCTAAGATGATACAATCCACAAAGCCAGGACTGGTTAAACCAGCTGGTCACATGACTATCTGGCTGGTCCAGATTTTTTGAATTAGCCACAGGACAGTTTGAATTGAGACTAGAGTTTACAACTGAAGCTGGAACAAGGAAGCTGCTCTCCTGGCTGTCTCTCTCTCGCTTTCTCCCAAGCCACCAGACCCACAGAAGACACGTAAACCTCAAGAGAGAAAAGACTCTGACATCGAAACACATTGAAGCATGAACTGGGCCCAAACGAACAGCAGGATTTACCAGCAACCAAAAACTCCACATTGAACTTAAAGGACCGTAATTATAATCCTGATATTGCCTCAAACTTTTCCCCTTTATTCTTTTCTACTTTTTCTGTCTCTATCTGCATGTGTGTTTATCCCGTATGCATGCTGGCGTGGTCGTGTCACATATTCGTAGTCGTTAACCGCATTAGAGTTTAAGATTAATAAACTTCCACCTTTCTTGTTTAAATCTAAGGAAATCTGTCTGATTTCTTTACCTTACAATTGGAAAGCAGTGAACAAGGATTCACTAAGGGGGAGCTAAAAACACTGTGCTTCTAAAATTAAACCCTGTAACAGTTAAACCAGGAAAAGGCTGAGAGGGAACCCCTAGACCCCTTCTCACCTGGTCATAACACGTCGATTGGGAATGTGATGTAGTGGTGCACTCTTGTAAATGTGCGTTTGTCACCTGCTTGATGCACTTACAGACCTGCCGACTGCGACATGCAAATAATGGCTCCTGTACTAGCCTGGAAGCATCCTGATATGGAAAGATTCAGGACAATGGTCACCTTTACAGACACTTGGTGCATGAGGCGGCAGAGGCTAAAACTCCCCCCTAACAATTGAGAATCAACCAATAGAGTCTAATGGCTTGCTTGACTCAAACATTAGGCCTTTCAGCTTGTTGCTTGCTGGATGCTACAGGGTTAAAGGTCTCCTTTATTAGCACAGAGACATGCAGGGAGCTGTAGGGCATGGGTTCAAAGAACTCATCAGAAGGAGTCTGACAGAGGCCTGGTGATGAAATGACCTAACAGCTGGAATAGTTGGGCTCTCACAATGGCAGCTTAAGATTCCAACTTGGAGGTTTAGCAGATTGACTGATGCACTTAATTATCTCGAGTCTCCAACTTTTTAAAACTTCTTTTTAAAGCGACTATTTATGTTTTACTCCTTTTATCCTCATTTATTGATTTCCCAAAGAATCTTGAACTTATTTCATAACTTTCAGAAACAGTGTATGGTCTTTGAAGCAAATCATGTTGAAGATACAAAAAAAACCATTCAAGTTGTCAGGTCAGTCACTATGGTGGAATGCTGCTAAGTGGGGAGACTTGAAGTTGTAGCTTCAGTGAATGTAACCTGATTTGTTCTAATTTACTGAGTTTTCCAAGTTCCTGATTGGGTCACTGTGACAGCAGAGCAAACCTCTCTAGAAAGAAGGGAAGCTTGATGGACATCATTGACTGCGTAATAATACAAGGAACTGAAGATAGTTGTGGTCAGTTTTGCCGTCAGGTTGTCCTCTTATTCCCTTTGAAGGAGAGAACGTGACAGAATGTAGGAAGTGGTGAGAAGGAAAAACCTAAGAAGGGTAGAGATAAATATAAATAAATATCCTAAAACAGAATCAAGCATGTGGGAAAGAGATAAAGGTCAATAAAGAGGGAAAGAAAAGTTAAAATGGGTGATAGTGTTACCCAAATAGAATGGAATAAACTACTAGGGCAGGGGTCAGAGACCAACAATGATGTTCTGATAAGTTCATAGATACCTGTGTTTGGCTATCAAATGTACAACAGAACTACTCCACACTATCAGCACAAACATGCTGTAAAAAGTATGAAACTGACTGACAAACAGCACTGTTAGATGTTGAGCAGGGCCAATCTGCACATTTGCACATTATTAATGTGATGACAGATGCATATAGGCAATTTGGTGCCTTAACATTATCCACGTGTCAAGTTGCAACCCCTCGGGAACCTTGGAGACATTCACAGACGATGAGCTGGCAACGCATGCATTAACCATATAAATTCCACTAGTTTATAAGCAGAAAAACATTTAACAACGTTTGTAAGGAGCATGTTGGAAAAATTATGTTCTAAGCAGTGTTGTGATAAGGACTGCTTGTTTTTACTTACTTATTTATGCCTCAACTCTTCAAGTGAAAAATATGGAACAGGTGCCAATTAGTATTAATTCTCACCAGTTAATGTAATATGCTGCAGCAGCTGAACAGAGGTTTGTTACGTTGCAGGAGAATTGTATTCTTGTATATGCAATTCAGTCCTGTAGCTATTATATTCAGGCTGCATGTCATATTATCATGCAATACGGACTAAAGATTTGCTGTTCCTTTCCTGCTCTGCCATTCACTATTCCAAGACTAAGACAGTGCTATAGCAACTGCTCCACGTCTCAGCCTGGGACTACTCACAAACATTGTGTTTGTCTTTTTGATTTTAGTCTCATTCCTGAACAGAAAAACTGCTTGGCTGCACTCAGTGCTGTTCCTGGCAACAAGGAGAGGTAATTCACTGTTCGGGAAATCACAGGTACTAATCAATCCAGGGTACATATATTATTACAACAATGAGATGTATTTCCATCCTCTGTGAGGGAAGCCATATTACTCATGTCAGTCCAAGGACATGTTGGTAGTGTCTGTAGTAAAATATGATTTGTTATCTTGCTGCATCCTGAATCATATATTTGCACCATAAATTTTAATAAAACCCAATTTTCAACACACAACACTGGAACACTAGACCACAGTCACTTGCCAATTGGCGGTTAGCACAGAGGAATATTGACTACCCAGCTGCCTATTCAGAAGCTATATGGTCTTCCTGGATCAGCAGAGGGTGAAGATGAGTGAGGGAGAGAAAAGAGGCTATGGAAGGTGCCTAACTTTCTTTTAAATTTATTTGCAATATATTTTAAGGCACCCATCCAGAAAACCAGAGAGTGTGTTTAACCGTATTGTGATATCAGTGCATTAAAGCCATCTGTGTTCCTTATGCTGCTGATAGTTAATGTTTTACATAGAAACACAAGGATCCTGTGCATTATCGATATGGTTGTGATTGACAATTTGACTTCAACATGAAATTTAAAACCCCAATAAACCCTGTGATTGTGCCATTTTACAATTGCTATTCAATGGTTAGAAAAAAGAAGTACACGCAAGTAATTCTGAATAGATTATTATGGTTGTCACAGAACTATTTATTTCCTTCTCATTAAAACAGTGTGCTTTTAAGACTCTGTTTTAAAACAGTGTGCCTTTAAAAACTAAGAGGCACAGTGTGCCACAGCTGCACTTGTTACCTAGGCAACAGCAGGGGAGTGAGGAAGTCACATTGTATGATGTTTCAATTTAACTGTGTGTAAAAACCAGCTAAAACCTGTTCTGAGGGAGACACCAGCAAAGTGTGCTTGCCTTGAAAGAAGAGAATTCTGTCATCAGAAATTCTACAATGAGCCACGGGCTGTGTTAATTGCCTAAGGAGAAAAAATCCCTTTTGAATAGAACATTTGCATTGCTGGAGGCAGCAAAATTCCTTTTTCTTTACCTCCAATCTAAGGAGTCTTTCCTTCATGATTAAAATGTTCTTGATTGATTGTGTTTTCTGGAATTCGCAGTAAAGCTTCGACTAAAATCTACCAATTTTAAAATCCAAAAATAGACCTGTCATTATACCCCGTGTTGAAAGAATTGTTTGCTTTGGATGCCTATCGAGAAAAGACTATTTCATCAAATCCGCATGGAGACTTTGAGTGGTATCTGATTATTTTTATGCTAGGATACCTCACCATCAGGAACGTAACCCACAAAGACTAACAACCCAGTTATTTATTTATTCTTAAGAAACAGCAAATTTTTTAAACTATCATTTTTTAAAAACTGGTTAACTATTGATTTTTAAGTGTATGTGTATGAATGGGGGAGTTAGGTTAAAATAAGAAGTTATAAGATCTTTAGACATAGGTTTATCTTAATAGTGTTTAAGATTTAGTTTTAATAAATAGTTAATTTGTTGTTGTCTAAAGATACCTGATTTGGTCTGTTTTATTCTGGGGGTTACTGGAGTGTTTAATTTGACTGTTTTCCAGTTAGGTGGGAAAACTTTAATAATATGCTGTGACCTGTGGAGTGATGGGACTGAATTGACAGTGCATTACTCCCGCCTTGGTCATAACAAGGTGAGAATAGATATTTAACTGTAATATCATGATTATGTGGGGTACAACTAGATCAGAACACTAGGTTTCTGTTTCTTAAAATAGGAATGGATCACCTGACTGCTACAACAAGATTGTCAACACTAACAAGTTATTCTCATCAGTTTAGATCATGCAGCTCCCGATAGGAACCTCTGTGCAGGCACATGGTAAATGAAATGAATCAAAATCCATTATTTGAGCCAATATTTGTGAGAGGCACAAGCTGTGTTCATGAAGAGAAAGATTTTAAATTTCTTGTTCATGTATTGGGCAGCATAATAAAATTGCAAGCTAAAGCAGCCGTAACTAAAGAAAGCATGTTAGGTTAGTGGGCAAGAGATTCTCAGAGCTGTCTGGGATGGAGTTCCACAGAATGGAGAGGTGGTATTTGAAGCTTTGCCAGCAGTATTCAAGGCAGTCATTTTTTTTACTAATACAGAACATTGAGGTGCAACTATAACAGCTTCTGTGTTTCTGAGATAGTCATGAAGACCTGCCTTAAAAATGGTAAGTCTTTTGGCCTGCTCTGATCATAATCTTACAGTAAGCCCACCTTACATCACTTAAGCTATAGTACTATATAATCATTGCTACTAGACAAGTGAATATACAAATCGTTGCCAGTAATCAAACAAGCCTCTGGTTACAAGAAAACTTACTGACAATAAACTTACTGGCACAGACCAGTTGGGCCAAATGACCTGTTTCCATGTTATACATTCTATTAATGCCCATTATTTGCATTTATACGCCGCACCGGGATGTCAACCACGATTTTATTATTTTTTGGTAACCAACTACCGTTCATTGTCATAAACTAAAGCTTAGGGCCAGGCTAGTTATTAAAATCAGATATATTTTTGGACTTGATGTTGGCAGTGATTTGCGAATGTACTGAGTTCAATGTATGGGTTTATATGGCAGTGAAGCCATCTTGTAATCACTGAGTGGGAGACCCAGAGCCATTGCCACGAATACATGTGGTTGGTGTGCTAACTAGAAGCAGCTTAAGGAGGCATTTTTCACTGGAGTAGTCTTTAAAACCGCTAGCTCTGCTCCATGGGGTTGAGTCTGTATTCACACCCTGAGAGAATAAACCTGATCCTGTGGGGAAGTGGAGAATATGGTCACATGATGGAAATTAAATACGCTGTCTTATTAAATTACAATGAGAACTGGCTGATTATGACTACAGCTGTACGATTGATTGATATGTACTGTGGGTGATGTAAATGTATGCGTTGTTGCTGAAGACAGGTGCAGTGAGATGTTCTCCACGTGTTCAAAAGCCTTATTGGCTGTCCCTGGAGATGAACTGATTGAGCTTACTAAGTGCCAGTGAGAACAATGATTAGCTTAAAACATATACAACTGAAACAATAGAGGCGATTTCCTCTCTCCACTGCAAGTAACTTAATGAATGCTGAAATACAGTGCTTGTCTAATTGGTGCTTCTCAAATGCTTTCATGGCTAATCAGAAACCATTGTATTTATTTTGGCTATTTTGCAGTGAATGCCTGGTGTGCAGGAAGGCATTGTATCATACAGTGAGAGTGCATAAAAAGAAAGACTTGCATTTATATGGCACCTTTTGCAACCTCAGGACGTCCCAAAATGTTTCACAACCAAGAGAATACTTTTAAAGTGTAGTCACTGTTGTAATGTAATAGCATTCAAGAACAACATGAAAGGAGTGATAGAAAATTCCATGTGTTTCATCAATTAGAAATCTCGAAATTAGAAAGCCAAGAGTATAAAAAGTGGAGGGGCGAAATCAAAAAGGAAATTAGGAAAGTGAAAAGAAGGCACGAAAGAATATGGGCAAGTAAAATCAAGGAGAACCCAAAGATGTTTTATCAATACATTAAGAGGAAGAGGATAACTAAGGAACGAGTAGGGCTCATAAAAGACCGAAAAGGTAACCTACGTGTGGAGGCGGAAGATGTTGGTATGTTTCTTCATGAATACTTTGCGTCTGTCTTCGCAAAAGAGGGGGACAATGCAGACATTTTGGTTAAGGAGGAGGAATGTGAAGTATAGGTGTGATAAACATGGGGATAGAGGTAGTATTGAGGGGATTAGCATCCTTGAAAGTAGATAAATCACCAGGGCCGGATGAAATATACCCCAGACTGTTAAAAGAAGCCAGGGAGGAGATAGTGGAAGGTCTGATCATAATTTTCAATCCTCACTGGAGGCAGGTGTGGTGCCGAGGATTGGAGGATTGCTAACATTGTATCTTTGTTCAAAAAGGGAGCGAGGGATAGACCGGATAATTACAGGCCTATCAGTCTAACCTTGTTAGTGGGCAACTTATTGGAATCAATTCTGAGAGACAGGATAAACTGTCACTTAGAAAGGCACAGGTTAATCAAGGATAGTCAGCATGGATTTGTTAAGGGAAGATCTTGTTTGACCAACTTGATTGCATTTTTTGAGGAAGTAACAAGGAGGACTGATGTGGGTAGTGCAGTTGATGTGATCTACATAGATTTTGGCAAGGCTTTTGACAAGGTCCCACATGGATAAAAAAAAAGTCCATGGGATCCAGGGGAATGTAACAATCTGGATACAAAATTGGCTGAGTGGCAGGAAACAAACAGTAATTGTTGACGGGTGTTTCTGTGACTGGAGGGCTGTTTCCAATGGGGTTCTGCTGGGCTCAGTACTGGATCCCTTGCTTTTTGTGCTATATTAATGACTTGGATGTAAATGTAGGGGGAATGTTCAAGAAGTTTGCAGATGACACAAAAATTGGCTGTGTGGTAGATAGCGAGGAGGATAGCTGTAGCTGCGGAAGATATCAATGGATAGTCAGGTCAGTAGAAAAGTGGCAAGTGGAAGTGTGAAGTGATGCATTTGGGGAAATCAAACAAGGCAAAGGAATACACAATAAATGGGAGGATACTGAGAGATATAGAGGAAGTGAGGAGCCTTGGAGTGAATGTCCACAGATCCCTGAAGGTAGCAGGACAGGTTGATAAGGTGTTAAGAAGGCATATAGCATCCTTTCCTGTATTAGCCAAGTTTTAGAATATAAGAGCAGGGAGGTTATACTGGAACTGTATAAAACATTAGTTGAGTACTGAGTGCAGTTCTGGTCACCTCATTACAGGAAGGATGTAATTGCACTAGAGAGGGTACAGAGGAGATTTATGAGGATGTTGCCAGGACTGGAAAAATGCAGCTATGAGGAAAGATTAGATAGGCTGGGTTTGTTCTCCTTGGAACAGAGAAGGCTGAAGGGAGATTTGATTGACATGTACAAAACTGTGAGAGGCCTGGATAGAGTTGAGGTGAAAGGCCTATTTACCTTAGCAGAGGGGTCAGTGACTTGGGGACATAGATATAAGGTGATTGGTAGAAGAATTAGAGGGGAAATGAGGAAACATGTTTTCACTCTGAGGGTGGTGGGGGTCTGGAACTCACTGCCTGAAAGGGTGATTAAGACAGAAACCCTCAACTCATTTAAAAGGTGCCTGGATGTGCACCTGAAGTGCCGTAACCTGCAGGGCTACAGACCAGATGCTGGAAAGTGGGATTAGGCTAGTTTATTTTGGCTGCACCAACACGATGGGCTGAGTGGCCTCTTTCGGTGCCATAAAATTTCTATCATTCTATGATTATATGTTTCCCCCTAATTTGATTTTTATTTTACAAAATGTAGTATAAATTATTTATAAAATATTTCTGATCATAATTAGAGGTTTTTACCTATGAATTATATTGATTGTCATTGACAAAATGGAAGATATTTTATAATATTTATAACATTGAAGGATGCTTTCTTCTCAATGTAATATACTGTTTTGGTTTTTTAATATTTTATCCTTTGAGATGACTGAAATTAAGCTCATAAAATATTAAATTTGCTCCTCAAAATCCAACAGGCCAGAAACGTCAAGGAATTTGATTGTCTGTAATTTATAATGTTACATTTACATATAATTATATAATACAAGGAATACAAGGACATGTTGGATGGAATTTCACCAGTTCCTGGGTGGTGGCCTAGGAGACAGGGGGGTGGGGGGTTGTAAAATGCTGGGGAGGGATGTCAGGACGGCTCCCCGATGAAGTCCTGCCACGGGGCAAGTTTCCCAGCAGGGGAATGGCAGCAGTTCAGCTGCCCAATAACCGGTGGTGGGCGGCCAATTTAGCCGATTAAAGGACCAATTGAGGGCCATCTTCCTGGGCCGCTGGCATTTTGCCAGTGCGGAGCGGCCCCTTGCATGTGGGGAGACCACCAGCTGCATGGCAGTGGTCTCTCTGCAGCCTCCTGTGGGGGTGAGGGGGAAGGAGACCATCAGAGCCAGAGGCTCCCAGGCCCAAGAAGGGGCCGGCAGTAATGGCTGCCCCTGCGGCCCTGACCCCACCATTGGGGGGCTTCCCCCTCTGAACACTGGGCCTACCTGCTTCTGATTGGGCAAGCAGCGTGGTGAGCTAGCCTGCCGTCTGTCCTTAATTGGATGCCGGGCAGCCAGAAGATTGCCACTGTGGTCCTGCTGCCCACCCAAGCGGTCTTGGGACCTGCATATGGTCCCAAAGTCGGGACTTATTCCTTCTGAGAAAATCCTGGCTATTGAACGTGAAAATACCACCGATTCCATCAAGTACCAAACTTCTTTCACCAGCCTTGTATGATTTACTTTATCATCGGCTCTACCCCATCTATTTAGTCTCCTGAGTTAAAAGTTTTTCTTGTGTCCTCTCTGATGCCAAAAGGTAATAAAACAACACTCCAGAGGATATCCCACATCCAAAAGAAAAAATAGTCACAGCCCTCAGCCAATCTCCAAGTCCCAATATAGCAGGAATCAGCATATCCTGACAAATATTTGATCATTTTGCCTGCCGTCCAGTTCCAATCCAACAAAATGTTATTGTGATGCTTAATTCCTAAATCCCATCTCATAACATGCGCTTCCTGGGGTTTTCAAATATTTGTTTGGAAGGGACATCATCTATTGAAGCAGTAACTTGACATCTCAGTTCCATATTGTGTAACACAATGAACACTCTGAAATTCAGAACCTATATGTAACCAACAGGACAATGTATCCTTGCCTGTGGGTGTACAGGAAGAATTTCTGAATTTTGGAAGCAGTGTGAATCCAGTATGTGTGACTGAATGGCAACAAATTTGCATTTATACAGCACATTAAAATAGTAAATCATCCCAAGGCACTTCAGAGGTGATCAAAAAAAATTGACACTGAGCCACATAAGGAGATATTAGGACAGGTGACCAAAAGCCTGGCCAGAGAAGTAATTTTTCAGGAATATCTGAGAGGATAGAAAAGTAGAGAGGTGGAGATGTTTAGGAAGGGAATTCCAGAGCCTAAGTCTCATCAGCTGAAGGCACAGCCACCAATGGTGATGCGATTCAAATCACGGATGTGCAAGGGGAGAGATTGGAGGAGCAAGGAGATTTCAAAGGGTTGTAGGGATGGAGGAGATTAAAGAGATAATGTTATTTAATGTGGCAGATAAATAAATACTAACAGCAGCACAAGATTTCCAATGAAAAACAGATCATGCTGGAAACACCAGCAGGTAAGTCAGTACCTGAAAGAGAAAGTCAAGTTGGTTTTCTGAGTGGGCCCCTTTGCCAGATATTACAGTAATGCCTCTATTGCATGGCAGGTTAATAGTCTGTAGAATGTGATATTTAGACATGAGTGTAACTATATTCAGCCACAACCTTTTCTATACAACTGGATACAAATATTCATGAACCTGTTTGCCTTGAAAGGGGTGAAAAAGAGAAATAGGAATTGAATTAATTTTAAGCTACATTCCACAGAGGTAGAAATTAATTTAAAAGACAATAATTAGTCTATTATGGAATGATCAAGTCCTGGCATTGCCACCAATATTGACTCAACAAGAACTTAAAGTTAAGCTTTTGAAATGTCGGGAAAACCTTGATTTATTCTGACACTTTAACCTTATATTTGAATTCAGTTGACATACTTGGTTGATTGTCTTATATTTGGGATTAATCATTCAATTTATTACATCACCCAGTCCAGTTAGGATGTGGAAATGAACATGATGGTCCTCTGCTCAATACGCCATCATGATATTTGTTTTTGGTAAACTCTTGGTCGTTTTCTGACAATGGTTTTATTTAAATGTCAATATTTTGTAGTAGTTTTAGAACATAGAGTCACAGAGTTTTACAGCACAGAAACAGGCCCTTCGGCCCAGCCAGCCTGCGCCGACCATGAAGCACCCATCCTAACTAATCCCATTTCCTCGCACTTGGCCCGTAGCCTTGTATGTTATGGCGTATCAACTCCCCTCTAAACCTCCTGCCACTTACCTTAAATCTATGCCCCCTGGTTATTGACCTCTCCGCCAAGGGAAAAAGTTTCTTCCTATCTATCCTATCAATGCCCCTCATAATTTTGTATACCTCAATCAGGTACCCCCTCAGCCTTCGCTGCTCTAAGGAAAACAACCCCAGCCTATCCAGTCTGTCTTCATAACTGAAATGCTCCAGCCTAGGCAACATCCTGGTGAATCTCCTCCGCACCCTCCCTAAAGTGTTCTTTGTGTATTTCTCCATAATCAGGTTATATGAACATATTCAAAGTTGATTTATCTCTGGCATTTATTTTGTCACTTTTATTATTTTTATTGCATAATTTGTGATTTAAACTCTGTTTCATCCAATGATAATGCAATAAATCTATCTAAAAATAATGCAGGACACTCAGCATGATCTTTCAGATATATAGCATCTTAAACTTAGAGAAACTTCCCCTGGAAAGAAACACTGTGCAGGATTTAGCAAATGGGTTAGAGAAGGTGACCAGTGGTACTGTCAAAGAGGTAGGTTATGAGGTAGTGAGATGGGAAGGTTTAGTGAGAGAATTCCAGATTACAGGGCCATGGCAACTGATCACTCCTCCATCAGTGACAAAGGTGAGGGGGAATGGGAAGAACTCAAGACAAGGTGTGCTAGTAAAGCAGGAGGAGGGAGGGTAATGATGACAGTTTTGCAGATAATTTGTTGAGCAATGGTTGAATAAGTGAGCAAAGTTACCCTAGAAGTGCATGCTTCATATCATTATGTGAAAATAAAACTGCACTATTATTCTTGTGAACACTTAATCATCATATAATTGGCACTCTAGTAATCCATGTTGTGAACTTTCCTCTTCTCTGACTAATCAGAATCTTCTTTACTAAGGTTATCGCTTTCACTGATACCCACTCTTTGTAGAATGTATTTTTGCAGCATTTCTATAACTCCCTGTCTGAACATGTGACAAAGTTTCATGAGATAATGGGTCAGTCTTAACAATCTCAATTGTTAAACTGAAATGAGCAGATGTTGTCATAGGAATCCATAGGGCTTTTAAAAAGTGGCATTTTTCAGCTCTTATGTGAGGGTCAGAATCTCTGGACTGTTCATTATATCTTTCGTGAGGTAACTCCCTTTTGGAAATGCCACACCTGCACACTACAGTTTTATCTCCAATGCTTCTTTAACGGTTAAGCATATTTGTTATCATCCAAACTTGTGACTGAACCATTAGCATCAACCACATTACTGTGCAATGCCACAAGCCGCAGGCTTGTCTAACATTTTCCCACTGAGAGAACAGGCAGCCCAGCAACCTATTCGAAGGCCTCCACCAACATTACTCTGTAATTTGCTGCTCACGGGTGTACGATAGCAGTCCAGTGGGTGACTACCTTTCCATCCTTTCTCCCAACCAAGAGGATCTCAACTCGCCACTGGTCCCTGGCACTCCAGCTGGTAACTTCAGCTTTCAGTGCGAAAGCTATTGAGAGCAGCTGTTTCAAATTTAACTACTGTTCATTGCTGTTGACAATGTTGGAACTGAGAGAGATAAAGGAATCCCTCATTATTTAAAAAAATCCCTAATATTTTATCAAAATTTGACTGTAACATGAGGCTTAATTATCAATTCTTGCAACACAACTGAAACTTACGGTGTGCTAAATTATCAATGGAGCTTGCAGAATGCCATAGAATAATGAGATTAAAAGAGTGAAATTGGTCTTGTTGATAATTTAACCCCCAAAAATTCAGAGTAAGAATGAGAACTTGCTTTTGTACTGCACGGTGACCTAGAATAAAATGATTGAGAAGCCAAGTTTCATCCCTAAGTGACTTAAGAGTAAGCATGACACTTTTGCATGCACTGTGAACTGATATTCCAAGCCTCATGCATTCTTTTCTGAGTGGATCAATCCGCTTTTGCAGACGGGAGAATCTCAAATGCAATTAATGTGGCAGAAATGCCTGGTATGTGAATATGTGTTACAAAGACAGGGAGCAGTGTGTGTGTGAGGCAGTGAAGAGAGACACATTTACAGAAGGGAAGAAAAAAGACTTGCATTTATATAACACTTTAATGACCTTGGGATGGCCCACAGCAAACTAATTAGTTTTCCCTGTTGTTTTGTCGGCAAATACAGCAGCCAATTTGTGCCCAGCAAGTTTCCACAAACAGCAATGCAATAAATGACCAACTAATCGTTTTTGTAATGTTAGTTGGGGATAAAAGTTAGCTAATTCCTCGAGACTCCTGGACAATCCTGGAGTGTTGGTAATCCTAGTTCACACAGCTGGACACAAAAACAGGAACCCCATAACGCTATATGTCTGCAATGAACACAATTAACATGTATAGGTAATGCTAAAGACCAAGTTGGAGACTACACTGGATGTATTCATGAAACAGTGCAATTTCAAGTTGAAATTAAAGGCGTTAGACCATGAAGACATTTTATACTGATTTAAGTATTAAGGTCTTTATAGATTGATATGCTGTGGAACAAGTGATAAGTGCTGAAGTGAAATGACAACCCAATATGGCCCTAATTAGCCTTTTGTGGGTTTCACCATATTTGATACAATTTGCATTACTTCAGATTTGAATGTACCTGGAGAAATACCCCTGGAGAACTCTCTCAAGCGATTAGGGAGACATGTATATACAAGGTCTATTTTGCTTATCATGGCTAGGTAAAATACAGTACAGGATAGCTGATGCCTGGATGACTATTTCTACACTGATTCTTACAAATGCGAAAAGCTAGAAACAGTGGACGTCCAAAGAGATTTGGGAGTCCAGGTATATAGATCATTAAGATGTCATGAGCAGGTATGGAAAATAATCAAAATGGCTAATGGAATGCTGGCCTTTATATCTAAAGGAAGAGAATACAAGGAGGTAGAAGTTGTGCTTCAGTTATACAAAGCCCTGGTTAGACCACACCTGGAGTTACAGTGAGCAGTTCTGGGCACCACACCTTAGGAAGGATATATTGGCCTTGGAAGCGTAGGTTTACGAGAATGATACCTGGACTCGAAGGGTTAAGATGCGAGGAGAGATCAAACAAAGTGAGTCGTATTCGCTGGAATTTAGAAGGTTAAGGGGTTATTTGATTGAAGTTTTCAAGATATTAAGAGGAACAGATAGGGTAGATTGGGGGTAACTGTTTCTGCTGGTTGGGAGTCTGGATCTAGGGGGCATAATCTAAAAATTAGAGCCAGACCTTTCAGAAGTGAAATGAGGAAACACTTCTACAAAGGGTGGTAGAAGTTTGGAATTCTCTTCCATAAGTGATAATTGATGCTGGATCAATTGTTAGTTTTAAAAAAGATTAATAGATTTTATTTATCCAAGGGTATTAAGGGATATCGGTCAAAGGCAGGTGTGTGGAGTTAGGTCACAGATCAGGTATGTTCTCATTGAATGGCATAACAGGCTTGAGGGCTGAATGGCCTACTTCTGTTCCTATGTTCCTTGACCTCTTCCTATTGCTGTGGTAAAGTAGAACCGGAGTAGATGGAATAGCTCTGTAATAACCTCCACTGTGAAGCGGAGGTGGAAAAATCAGGTTTCTTCTGCTTGGGTCTGTAAATGAAGGTTGTGCGTTAATAATGGATCTGACCATTATACTTCAGGATTCAGCTGAGTGTGGAGAGAAAGGGGGGAAAGCTCTGTCAATTTCTCTGTCATTGCAAACAGGTAATCAGCTATACAAGTTGCAGGAGATTCTGTCACTCAGGGTTATTTTTCTTTGTAAGTGAAACCTCACAGAGCTGCTTACCGGACACGCCGTGGTCAGTGGAACTTTGTATTAGCAGAATCATGGCTGTGAACTCATGTCCTGCTAGGCATATCAACATAATGTTGCAATGGGCCAACTGAAATACTCACTTCAACATAACTCAGACTTTTTATACTGCTCTATATAGCGTGCTCTGTAGCTAAATTTTACTATTAAGTACTTATGCAGAGCCACAGAAAAGATTGCAGTTAATCATAATTAATGTGAGGGTGGATTATTTTATTGTTAGAAAAGTTTAGAGACGAGTTTGTAAGCAAATTGCTCGTTGAAAATAACAAGCATTTCTAAATGAAATAGCCTAGCTGTAGCCTAATGAAGACAGTAACCATCTATGTTTGCCTTTGTAATATTAAATATTAACAATACAATTTTATAATTTAACACATACAAAGAGATATTTAGATGCAAATCTAATAAACTTTAACGTCAAACTTCTTAAATCCCTTCTTAAATTCAAACTTTCTTAGTTTCATAGAGTAAGTAGAGGTGTATTTGGAGAAAAAAACTGTGCTGTGGCAGTGTGGACTGTGCTTGTGTGTGCTGCATGCTAGCTGATATCCTGTGAGACTACAAGAGTAAATCGGAGTAAAAACAAATACAGTGGAGGAGTCGACTTCATGTATTCCTTTGTAGAGCTGTTATTTTCTATAAGGTCATATTTTACAATTAGAGTCCTTAAGAGATATATACAGCTGTCACTATACACAGTGTGGGATTTGTGACTGAAGGAAGTAGGGTATTCAGCCATCAGAAATCACTTGATAGAGATGGGCTTTCGTATAAAAGCAGTGTGTGCAACACACCATCAAAAGTTAATGAAAGAAAGAACCTTACTTGTATTTATAAAGCACCTCTCATGACCGCTAAGCTCTCCAAAGCACTTCACAGTCAATTAAGTACTTTTGAAGTGTAGCCACTTTTATAATGGATAACAGCAGATTTGCGCACAGCAAGCTCCCACAAACAGCAATTTGATAATGACCAGATTATCTGTTTGAGTGATAATGGTTGAGGGATAAATATTGGCCAGGACACCAGGGAGATCTCCCCTGCACTTCTGCAAAATAGTGCCATGGGATTGTTTGTCTTTTATAGCAGACAGACCCTCAGTTTAACATCTCATCCGAAAGATGGATCACCTACAATAATCAATTCAACTAACAATCACAAGATACTACACCAGACAACTATATCTATGACGATCAAAACTGAATTTATTTGAGGGAAACAATTTATTTTCATTATTCCCAATACATTAGAAATTTAAATTATGTATACATGATTGTCAAAGGCAGAGAACCTGGACAGGTCAGTTGCTATATAAGCCCCATAATCAATCTGCTGTACCGTTGCCAGAAGTATTAGGGAAGGTGTAAACTTTTGCAATCCATTCATTACATGCACATTACAAGTAGTTACCGGACAAAATATTGTGAAAAAAATACTGACTGAGAAATTTGCAGTAATATTTGCCACACAGACATTCCTGGGCTTAAGAGTATATTTTTGAAGCTTTTAAAACATGCCCACATATTTGAAAGTCTTACAGTTATTAAAGGTGAATGCTTGGCAATTAAAATTGCCCTTAGATAAATTTTCCATGGGGAGTCTAGTTATTTGAAAGAACGAGCCATTGAATTGATAAGAAAACCTCCTTTTAACCTTCAGCAGACCGGCTGGGTAGTCGAACATACGAATTAGGAGCAGGAGTAGGCCACTCGGCCCCTCGAGCCTGCTCCGCCATTCAATAAGTTCATGGCTGAACTGATAACTCCACATTTCCACCTACCCCTGATAACCTTCCACCCCTTACTCATCCTTACTTTTACCAAATGGACAAAATGGTACATTCTACAAATTCTTACACAATTTAACAAGGATTTACTGGGAAATTTCCAATGTAAGTTGTTTCAGTTCCTTTATTTATCTGTTCATCTGAGCTTCCCATGCCATGGACTGTTATCACCCAACCAGGACAGCACAGGTCAGCAATCTGCTGCCAGGCCAATAATGAAGCCACTCCAAACATGGGCAATAGAGCATGCCCAAGAACGGTCATCCTTCTTCTCATCGGGAAAACATGCTGCATTCCCTCCTGACAGTTTATCTGAGGTTGGATATTCTTCGCAAAAATCACTCATCCTGCCATCCTTTTGCAATACACTAGTGCACCAGTGTCCTGTTCCTTTGTTTTACTGACCTGACTGTTTTGAAAATCCTACTGGATTATTTGGTGGTGGGTTCTGCCCACTCTACTACCAGCTAGTGGTCTTTGAGAAAAACAGGAAGCTTCATGTAAACAAACTTTACAATTCATGGTCGGCTAGTCAATTGCATGGGAAATTTCGTCTCTGTATTTTGCAATGTAAGCTGTTGTACAGAACTTGTCAAACCACCTTCTCAACACTTTGGTCTGGTAACGGGTTTAAAAAATATATCAATAGGTTAAAGAAGGGGTAGGTTACGGGTACCCCAATACCCCATCCACTCATGCAATGCAGTGCATCATGCATTTACACACAGACTTCAATTCACAGTTAAATCTGAATCAGTTCTCAAATTAGTAGCAATTGGGTAATACACTGACAGTGTGCACTGCCTGATTTCAGCCATATAAGATACTATAGGTCATTGAAATGTAATGGGGAGCCATGTGTCATATCTGTGTACGATTTCTGTTTTCTACAGAAAAAAGCAGGATCTTGCTTTCTAGGAATTTGTGATAAGACTGTTTTCCAGCAATACTGCAGTGAGGCTATCTGCAACTCAATTAAGAGTTAAAAGAAAACTTTGCGAGGGGTGGGGTGGGGGGTGGGGGCAAGCTTTACTCTATTGTCAGAAATAGTCAGGAAAGGTTATTTTAAGGGAACTTGAAAACGCATTTAACAACAAGGCAGTCACATCACAGTAAATGATCACTGTGCTAATATGTTAGAGCATAAGAATGTTTCGGAAAGATAAGAGGCCCCAACAAATCTAGTTATTTCTGAGTGACCTCAATCCACCTACCCAGCTTCTCACCATATCTCTCAATTCATTCTCCCTCCAGAAACACAGCAAATTATCTCTTGAACCAATTTATACTGTCTGCTTCAATGATCCTCTATTGAAACTAATTTTACAAGAATATTGTAAAAACAGCATTCCCTGATTTCCCTTCCTACAACAAACTTCCTATTTTATTGAATTATACCATCTAGTATTTGAACCCTTTCAGCAAATGATAAGTCAATCATTTGCTGAAAAAAATCCTTTCCATGGCCATTAGTTTGTTTCAGACACATTTAATTTCCTATGTGCATCCAGTTAATGTTCTCCCTGCTAATACTGGTAAATCCACTATGCTAGAAAGTGTGATTTCCTCTCCCAATCCCAACCTCGTAAACAGCAACCAATCTGCATTTGAGGCTAAGATCCTGTTTGACCAATTTCTTTGACTCTTTTGAGGAAATGACATCTCAAGTGGACTGTACAATGACTTCGAAAAATCTGTTGATAAAAGTTCCGCATAAAATGTCACTGTTTAAGCTGAAAGCTATGGAGAAAAAGGATAAAACCTGAGAATGGAGAATAACGTAGCTGAAAGGTAGGTAGCAGTGGGTAGTTGTCAGAGAAAGTGGGTCAGGAAGGAGCACGTAGCAAGTTGGGTGCCCCAGGGATCAGTGTTGGACTTTCACTGTTCTTAATTGCACAATGCAAACCAGTCAAATTCACCGAGTCACAGAGGATACAAAATTGTTTCTGAAGAGGTAGCTTAGGAACTATAAAATGAGTTAGACAAAATGTGTTGTTTGGCAGAATAATGGCTGATAAATATAATACAGACAAGTGTGCAGCACTGCACACAGGAAGAGAAAGAATGGGCTGACGTAAGTACTGCATGAATGATATGAAAATAACTAAGTATGGAGTTGAAAGACATCTAAGGATTTTAGTCGCCTCAATGTTCAACAAACCCAACCACTGGGGAACAGCAATCAACAAAGCGAAGAGAATGAGGAACTATTTAGCCAAAACAGTACGGGACATGTCAGAGGAGGTCAAGCTCAAACTGTGTAGCGATCTGGTCAAACACATTTGAGTACTGTATCTGGTCATCAAGACACAAAGGAAGCATTCAATTTCAGAGAAGAGTCATTGGGTTAATCTCCAGTGTCAGAAGACCAGGTTATAAGGAACAACTAGAGAAACTTGGCTTTACAGATTTTAAAGGAGGCAACTTGGAGCTGATCTTGGAGATGTGTACAAGACAATAAATGGTAGATCTAACATTACCTTAAACTGAAGGGACAAGGGAACACATGTTAAAACAATAAAAGGCAAATTTAGGACTGATGTCAGGATGTTCACAACATAAAGAGTGATATATATGTGGAATGGACTTTTTTCTATTTATTCATTCACAGGATGTGGGCATTGCTGGCATGACCAGAATTTATTGCCCAGCCCTAATTACCCTTGAGAAGGTGGTGGTGAGCCACTTTCTTGAATACAACAAGTGGCTTGCTGGGTCATTTCACAGGGCAGTTAAGAGTCAACCACATTGCTGTGGGTTTGGAGTCACACAGAGGTCAGATTGGGTAAGGATGACAGATTTCCTTCCCGAGAAGGACATTAGTGAACCAGATGAGTTTTACAACAATCCAGTCGTTTCATTGCTGCCATTACTGATTCTAGTTTTTTTTAAATTTATTTAATTAGCTAAATTTAAATTCCCAGCTGACATAGTGGGAGTTGAACTTATATCTCCTGATCATCGATCCAGGCCTCTGGATTACTAGTCCCACAACATAACCACCATGTTAACATTCCCCATACCTTTCTGGATAATGGAGGCAAAAACTCTGGAACCATTTATTCAACATGATGGCAGTTATGCAGCTCGATGGATGAAATAAGATGGCCGTCTTTGCCTGGGTCTTGCAATCTTGCATTCTCTCTAAGCAGTAACCATTACAGTTGGGATTCGGAGGTGGGCTGGTGGTAATATTGAGTCACTACCTGAATTTACACACTTGCCTGGACAACCTGCGGCTAACAACAAAGTGGAAAACAAGCTTCATCTTTGCCACTGCCCAAAACAAAAAACTTCTCAGCTCCCTGGATTGATTTGGGCCTGGGTGATCATCTAGCACTCATTCCTAAACTGATATGTGATCTAAAAGGCAAAGAAATTAAATTAAAATAAAACCCCACTAATCATCATCAGATGTTGCTTTCTAGTGCTCCTCTGGAAAGAGGCTAATGGCTGTTCAGCCCACACCAGCTTTACCAAGATCTACCAATGGTGAATTTACTATCAGCCTTCCTGGGGGAAATCTGTAACCAGTGCAACAACAATATTAATAAAGATTGTTCTAACCACTGTCAAGCCATTCTGAAAAGCCTGATACATATTAATGTTTTAACATTAAAATTGTTGCCTTTTGGCAATATTAGTCGATGATTTATAGGTTAATGGCTCTAACAAAATAGTAGACAAAAGAACATCATATAAATGTGTGTCTCTTTTAACTTCACCAGGAGTAATTTTGAGGCTATATTGTTGACTATATGCTTTTTTAAGCAAAATTATTAACTGCTTGTCCATGTTCCCTTAAGATAAACTGCTCACAGAAATATGTAGCTTTACGCCTTCTGATGTCATCTAATAACCACGTTCAGTGTCAGCCAAAAAAAAGTTAAAACAGCTTTTAAAATGTTCCAGACCTACCAGTAGTATAAAAATAAAACACCACGCCAAAGAATCCTGCCACATGGTGTAGGGAATGTCTTGGAATTGAAAAATGTTATTAAAATACTGAAGTAATTTAAACAGATTTAGATTTAACAGGTCTATGCTTTCCTTGGGGGTGCTTTACTCATATGTATTTTTATTTTTAATGAGGCGTAAAAATTGTTTAGCTAGTTTCTATGATCATTCCGCCTACAAGAAGTCTTTTGAAAAAGGCACAACTAATCCTTGTAGTACCTTACTTTTCAATATATCTATCTAGCTATCTATATAATTAGGTTAGGATTCATCTATCTCAGACAGATTGAGTAGTACTGAATGTTGTTACAAAAACATTAACCGAAAGCAGAAAAATGTGATTAAAAAGATGCAATATAACAATGTGATATTGGCAGATAGTCTAAAAACTCAATTAATTTAAGATGACTTTTTATATGTACAACTAGAGACAATCACTAAAGCTGGAATTAGCAAGGGTGACATTATATTCTAGCCCTGAATAGTTAAAAGTCCTTGTCCGTTTTAGGACAAAAATGTTTTAGTATTTTAAACCCCGATAGGTTAATATCACAGCATTTCTGTTCCTGGTTCTGTCAGCCCAATGCTGTTTATCACAAAGATACAGTTGCACAAGATTACAGCATAAGGAGCTCTTCAATTTTTGAAACAGGAGGAAGTACCATGTAAGATAAAGCAATCAACAAGGGCACAATAAATAAGCAATGGATTGTGCAGTCCAGTTAATATCTCATTCCTTGGAAAACATACATCCAGGAGAAATGCCGCCAATTTAGAGAAAAATATTACACGATTACTGGGAAAATGATTTATACAAGGTGAAATAAAACATTGCTAGACTCATATGCACAGCACCAGATACTGTTAAATCCATCAGCACATGATTCAATGCAGTATATGATACATGTATTGTATAAGAGTTACAGTATAAAATATGGCCTTTAAAAATCTTTCCTGGGATCCGTCTCGGCTTCAGTGCACATGGCAGGGTGAAATCACTTGAATTCTGGGATGCATCACAGTGATGTTGTTTCCCACTTTAAATTTTGTGAAAGGGACATGTCATTTGCTCCCGGTGTGCACTGTGGTGACTGTGGTAGATCTTGTTCTCCCCTCTGATCCGACAGGTGATATACCAGAGGGAGAAGACACGGCAGACGCTATACTACAGGCGGTGGAAGGAGACATACCTGCAAGAAACCCATTAGGATGAAAAGGAAAACAATTGGACAAGATTAATTATAAACCTTGAGAGAACACTGTGATCAGTACTAATGCTCTGTTTAAAAATTAACATTCAAATCAATGATGATTAACAATCTTTGGTTAATTTGTGTGGAACCAAACACTGTAGCCTCTGAAAGTCCCTGCTATTTTTTCCTAATGATGGCGTTGATACTTACATGCATAAATTCACAAAAAGATGGGGTAAAGTTGAAGAAAACTTCTATAAATTGTCATTAAAAACCAAAAAATGTTCAGTAAAACTATGTTTTCTTTATTTGTGCACAGAGCAAATCTGTTGGCTATTGCTGGAGTATATTGTTGTGACAAATGATTTATAGAATCATAGAATCACAGAATGGTTATAGCACAGAAGAAGGCCATTTGGCCCGTCAGGTCTGTGCTGGCTCTCTGTAAGAACAATTTAGTTAGTCCCACCCTTTCCTCCGTGGCCCTGCAAATCTTTTCCTTCAAGTGCTCATCATTATTATTGTTGTCATTCACAGTTGGATTGCTCCTGCCTCTGCAGCCATTTTACGCAAAACTGTGGTATTTGAGCAGAGAATCACACTCATTCAAAGGGAAAGGAAACGTATTACACACGCTGACTTTCTATTAAAATAGTTCCTTGTATTCTGTCATTTATATCTTCAGAAAGAGATGATTCATTAACAACAGTGGCGCAGTGGTTAGCACCGCAGCCTCACAGCTCCAGGGACCCAGGTTCAATTCTGGGTACTGCCTGTGCGGAGTTTTCAAGTTCTCCCTGTGACCGCGTGGGTTTTCGCCGGGTGCTCCGGTTTCCTCCCACAGCCAAAGACTTGCAGGTTGATAGGTAAATTGGCCATTGTAAATTGCCCCTAATGTAGGTAGGTGGTAGGGGAATTGTGGGGATGTGGTCGGAATATGGGATTAATGTAGGATTAGTATAAATGGGTGGTTGATGGTCAGCACAGACTCGGTGGGCCGAAGGGCCTGTTCCAGTGCTGTATCTCTAAAACAAAATAAAATAAACATATGTAAAATAAATGGAAAATCAAGATGGGGTAAAAGTCAGGTAGAAACAGACTTGGGATCTTTGCAACTTGAGGCAGACCTAGCACTATCAGCAAATGTTACCAGTTCTCCCTCACATAAAAGAAACATACAAAGTGGAGGAGAGGCAGTGGATGATGAAATAGGAGTGGAAAAACTCTTTCTAGCACCTTTCATGCAGACAGGAAGGCAAATGGAATGTTGTCGTTTATTGCAAGGGGAATGGAATATAAAAGTAGGGATGTTTTGCTCCAGTTGTATAGGGTATTGGTGTACAGTTTTGGTCTCCCTATTTAAGAAAGGATACAAATGCATTAGAGGCAGTTCAGAGAGGGTTTGCTCGACTGATACCTGGAATGGGGAGGGGCGGTGCTATCTGATGAGGAAAGGTTGGACAGGTTGAGTCTGTAGCCATTGGAATTTGGAGGAATGAGAGGTGATCTTATTAAAACCTATAAGATCCTGAGGGGACTTGACAGGGTGTATGTAGAAAGGATGTTTCCCCTTGTGGGAAAGACTAGAATTAGGGGACACAGTTTAAAAATAAGGGAGCATCCATTTAAGACAGAGTTGAGGAGAAATGTTTTCTCTCAGAGGGTGGTGAGATTTTGGAAGTCTCTTCCCCAGATAGCAGTGGAGGCCGGGTCATTGAATGTTTTTAAGGCAGGGGTAGATAAATTCTTGACTAACAAGGGAGTCAAAGGGTATCAGGGACAGGCAGGAAAGTGGAATTGAGGCCACAATTAGATCAGCCATGATCTTATTAAATGGCGAAGCAAGCTCAAAGGGGCTGAATGGCCTACTCCTGCTCCTAATTCATACGTGCATAAGAATAATCCCAGTTCACTAGCTTGTTTATTTTGTTCTGGCTACATTCATATGTCCACATCGCGAGGGGAGTGTCTTGCTTGGCCTTTAGTGACCAGGAATCTGTGAAATCGTTGTCTCTCCTAGCTATGACCTGAATCTGAGATGGAAGTCTGCTGTCACCGAGAATTCTTAATTCCACAGAACTATCATGTTCCACGTCGAATGGAAAAGTAGAAGCAGGAGGGGTGTATAATGGGCAGCAGATATTCTCATTATACATCATCAAATTAAAATGACCCCCATCTTGTGTGAAAAACAACGCAATAATGTAAACTGCATTTTATTGCATTGTGATTTTAATGATAGGCGCTGTCACTCTTTTGAAAATGGTACTTCTTCCCCTCTCCCTCCCTGGGCAATTAAAAGATTCAAAAAGGCGTTTTATGAAGACAGTGCCCCTTATACTGGCATAATGCAGATAGGTTATTAGAATAGTTTTATAGAAACTTTCTGAATGTGATACGGAGTACCATGCATCCATGTCAGATATTGATATGGTGAAAATTGCAATGCTTTGAAAAGTGGGATTGTAATTACCATTTATATTACCTTCCATGCTGAAGAACATTCCCTACGATCAACTGGGAAAATTTCACATGGTAGAGGGACTTTGGGAAATTGTACCCTGCATTTTGTTATAACACCAACTTTCTGGGACGTAATAATTCATAATCTGTCAAATTACATAATATATTTGACACGGATCTGTCACAGTTTCACCAGAAAGTAATTATCAGGGAACGAGTGAAATAATAAGGACGTGAAGGCTTTGGAGAGGGTACCGAAGGGATTTGCTCCAATGGTTTCAGGGATGGGGGAATTACAGTTACGTAGATAGATTGGAGAAGCTGGGGTTCTTTTCCTTAGAACAGAGAAGGCTAAGAGGAGGTTTGATAGAAGTGTTTAAAGTCATGAAGGGTTTAGATAGGGTAAATAAAGAGAAACTGTTCTCATTGGCGGAAATGTTGAGAACTGGAGAACACAGATTTAAGGTGATTAGCAAAAAGAACCAAAGGCGACATGAAGAAAAAGATTTTTTTCATGCAGCGAGTGGTTAGGATCTGGAATGCACTACCTGAGAGTGTGTTGGGAACAGATTCAACCTTGGCTTTCAAAAGGGAATTGGATAAGTACCTGGAGGGAAAACTTTTGCAGGGCTACAGGTAATGGGCAGGGGATTTGGATTAGCTAAATTGCTCTTGCAGAGAGCCAGCACAGGCTCAACTGGCCGAATGGCCTCCTTCTGTGCTGTAACCATTCTATGATTCTATTCTATAATTCTCTGGGTGTTGAAAGACCCAGGATTGAAGCTGAGGGAAATTGTCTGGTCAAAGCAGAAACGGTTTTATTTACCAATGAGCAGTACCACACCAGTCAGGGCTTTTAGCGACTAGGGGATTACGGAAGCCATTTTATGAACAATTTAAAAAAACCCTACTATTTGTTTGTTGCTTTTCTTCAGATGGTTTTCTTCTGGTCTGCATTTAGTGGCATCTGGGATGTGCACGCTGATCATAGATTACTGATAAAGTGTTTAGCTTGCTGTTACTGTGAGAATTAGCAGGTTGATAGGTAAATTGGCCATTATAAATTGTCACTAGTATAGGTAGGTGGTAGGGAAATATAGGGGCAGGTGGGGATGTTTGGTAGGAATATGGGATTAGTGTAGGATTAGTATAAATGGGTGGTTGATGTTCGGCACAGACTCGGTGGGCCGAAGGGCCTGTTTCAGTGCTGTATCTCTAATCTAATCTAATCTAATTACTGGAGCAGGCCCTATGCTAATAACAGGAGCAGAAGGGTTGTTGCAGTTTTTAAGGTTAAGGAGTTTGAGCCCACCATATATTAGAGGATGATTTCCTGACTATCTGATGCCAGCAACGATCCTTGTCCGCTGGAATGCATATTGGGAGTTTGGATATGTGCTGCACACCATTTTCTGACCATTTAAGGTCATGGGGAGAAAATGGTGTGAGCAGCGGATCCAAATTTCTGATTATGTGCCCTCAGGCGGTGAGGTGCTCGTTGGCAGTGCAAAGTTGGGCAATGATCCCTTCCGCATATTCTTGTTTAAAAGTATTCTGGAAAACTGAGAGACTTGGGAGCACAAATTCCATGCTACTTCACAGAATTCAGCCTGAGTAAGCTTTGAAGCATTCAGTAAGTCTGGAAAAAAAGCCTTTTCTCTTCCCCTCCCCCTACAATAAATGTAATTCTTTGTTGTAAAGTACTTACAATCTTTACGAGATGTGACATCTGGTAGTGGATTGCGGTTGGTTTGTGCGTTCAGATTTGACCCTTCCTGACTGCTGCCCAGGTGCAATCTCCTCATGTGTCTTATAACAGCTGTAGCATTAAACGCTTGCTGAAACCAAGTTAAAATTTAGTTCAGAAACATGAAGGATGGAAAATATTTTCAATCCACTTCTCTGAAAGTGTACGTCTTATTAAGGGGACACAGAATAAACTACAAATGATAGAGACCAAAGAGGGTATCACATTCCAAAGGAAATACAGCTTAAAGCACATGAACAATTGCGAAGATCTTTGTGCAATAAAATTGTTAGCATATTCTTAATAAATCGGTTAATAATTTCAATACATGTAGGGCAAATAAATCTTCCATCAATTTTATACAGACAGAATAGCTACTATGTGTTTTGCTCAGATTAAGATTACATATTACATAGGTCCCAATATTTACTAGGAGCTGGGCAGAGAGCAGGCTGCGGTGGGGGTGCGATTTTGTGGGCAGGAAACCCAGACGTACGGGTTTGCGATCAGACACTGCGGAGGGGGTCGGACATCGTGGGATCCGATGGCTGGGTGTGTAAAGATGTAAGCTGCTGGGCCAAGGGAAGAACTCAAATTTTAAACAGCATCCAGGAAAGCTGTATTTCTAGGTTTCCTGTCCATAACACCTCCACCCTGCTCTGACCACGCCTCCGAGATAAGATTGGGGCCTGTGTGCGTTACAGCTGAGCATGATCCTGTGCTCATCTGATGCACATGCACCTTTTATTAGGGTTAATGGACAGTGATTGGAATGGTAATTAAGGGCTCCAACATTGGTGGCTGTGCCTTATGATGTCTTGTGAAGCACATTGGGACATTTTTCTATGATAAAGGCGCTATATAAATGCAAGTTGTTGTTGTTCCATTTTCCGAATAGAGTTCCGAACTAGTTGGGCATCCTACACGTGATCAGGGCTCACTGGCAGACCTCAGTTTCACCAACACAGGGTGGCAGACAAGAAAAGATGCTTGTTTTAGTCATTAGATGACACTGTCGGTTTTAACCATTATCGAGGTCCCGCAGACAAAGAAAAGGTGTTGGAGAATCCTGAAGTAGGCCATTGTCCATATTAAAATAACATTGCCCATCCTGCACCAAATGGGCACTCAATTTGCTGAACTGGAATGGGCAGACCAAACTCTGAAAGTTGGGCAGATATAAAATGGGACAACGTTCCATGTGTACCCACTGGGTGCAATTAGGAGTTTTTAAACAAAATATCTACTTTATAACATCCATTGCAGTTCTTCACGCAGAAGAATAAGGAGCTGCTCACCCTCCATTTGCTTTTAGCAAAGTTCTTCCTGATTTGTCGGCTGACAGACTCATGAATGTTCTTGTTCAGTGCTGTGTCTCCAGCAATCCTGTAAAAGAAAGAACATTGGTTACTTGTACAAAATAAAGTTTCTTTACATTGCTGGCTTCGGCACCACTCAGGCTTTCAGCAAAATGTCAGAAAGCCAATCCTGAAAATGATCTTATTCCAGATCCTTCCGGATGCTTATGTTGTAACAGAGGTCCTCTCACCCATCTTGTATATACACTTGGAAACAAAGTGAATTGAATGGGCGGGTTATCATTGCTGACACTTAAAATCCAACTCATTCTTTGGGAAGTCTTGATTTCTGACACATATCACATTGGTTCGAATAGTGACTGTGTCTCCCCCCTCCCCCCAAGGCTGAATAGTCACTGCAACTGAAAGCCAACCTGCTCTGAAGGTGAATAGCAACTGCTGTTCAATAAAGGAATAGTGTTGGTCTCATGCAAAGCTCTCCCAGCTTATTTTTCAGTCAGATTGTCAGCTTGACAAGATTGGTAGCATGCTCACCTCTACAGTCAGATGACCACGGCATCCAGCCCACAGCAGAACTTTAGCATAAGCTAGGCTGAGAGTCCAGTAAAATACAAAGGGAGTACACTGCTGTTGTAGATGCTGCACTGTGGATGAGATGCTAAGAGTTTGGTCCACCTGTTCAGGTAGAAGTTGAAGCTGCTATAGCATTTTTGGGGGGTACGGTAGCATAGTGGCTATGCTGCTGGGCTAGTAATCCAGGGACATGAATTCAAATCCCACCTTGGCAGCTGGGGAATTTAAATTCAGTTTTCTTTCATTCAATTGTGGCATTTGAGCATGGCTGGCCAGGCCAGCATTCATTGCCCATCCCAAATTACCCGTGAGAAGGTGGTGGTGAGCCGTCTTCTTGAACCGCTGCAGTCCATGTGGGGTAGGTACACCCACAGTGCTGTTAGGAAGGGAGTTCCAGGATTTTGACCCAGCGACAGTGAAGGAACGGCGATATAGTTCCAAGTCAGGATGGTGTCTGGCTTGGAGGGGAACTTGCAGGAAATCGTATTCCCATGCATCTGCTGCCCTTGTTTTTCTAGGTGGTAGAGGTTGCGGATTTGGAAGGTGCTGTTGAAGGAGCCTTGGTGCGTTGTTGCAGTGCATCTTGTAGATGATACACACTGCTGCCACTGTGTGTCAGTGGTGAAGGGAGTGAATGTTTAAGTTGGTGGATGGGGTTAATGAAATAAAATCTGGAATAAAAAGCTAGTCTCAATAATGGTGACCATGAAACTACTGGATTGTCGTAAAAACCCATCTTGTTCACTAATGTCCTTCAGGGAAGGAAATCTGCCGTCCTTACCCAGTCTGGCCTACATGTGACTCCAGACCCACAGCAATGTGATTGACTCTTAACTGCCCTCTAAAATGGGCTAGGAAGCCACTCAGTTATATTCAAGAAGACAGTTCACCACCACCTTCTCCAGGTCAGTTAGTTTTGGCCTTGCCAGCGATGCTCACATCCCGTGAAAGCATACAAAAATAAAACTGAAGATGAAACAGAAAGAACTCACTGGGTGTGACCAACTTACATAAACTGGATTACTTCATCAAAGTGCAACCTTCTTCTTTGGTCTCCTTGTCTCGAGAGACAATGGGTAAGCGCCTGGAGGTAATCAGTGGTTTGTGGAGCAGCGCCTGGAGTGGCTATAAAGGCCAATTCTACAGAGACAGACTCTTCCACAGGTGCTGCAGATAAAATTGGTTGTCAGGGCTGTTACACAATTGGCTCTCTCCTTGTGCTTCTGTCTTCTTTCCTGCCAACTGCTAAGTCTCTTCGACTCGCCACTCTTTAGCCCCGCCTTTATGGCTGTCCGCCAGCTCTGGCGATCACTGGCAATTGACTCCCACGACTTGTGCTCAATGTCACAGGACTTCATGTCGCGTTTGCAGACGTCTTTAAAGCGGAGACATGGATGGCCGGTGGGCCTGATACCAGTGACGAGCTCGCTGTACAATGCGTCCTTGGGGATCCTGCCATCTTCCATGCGGCTCACATGGCCAAGCCATCTCAAGCGCCGCTGGCTCAGTAGGGTGTATATGCTGGGGATGTTGGCTGCCTCGAGGACTTCTGCGTTGGAGATGCGGTCCTGCCACCTGATGCCAAGGATTCTCCAGAGGCAGCGAAGATGGAATGAATTGAGACGTCGTTCTTGGCTGACATACGCTGTCCAGGCCTTGCTGCCGTAGAGCAAGGTACTGAGGACACAGGCTTGAAACACTCGGACTTTTGTGTTCCGTGTCAGTGCGCCATTTTCCCACACTCTGTTGGCCAGTCTGGACACAGCAGCAGACACCTTTCCCATGTGCTTGTTGATTTCTGCATCGAGCGACAGGTGATACTGGTGATAGTTGAGCCTAGGTGGGTGAACTCTTGAACCACTTCCAGAGCGTGATCGCCAATATTGATGGATGGAACATTTCTGACGCCCTGTCCCATGATGTTAATTTTCTTCAGGCTGATGGTTAGGCCAAATTCGTTGCAGGCAGCTGCAATCCTGTCGATGAGTCTCTGCAGACACTCTTCTGTGTGAGATGTTAATGCAGCATCATCAGCAAAGAGGAGTTCCCTGATGAGGACTTTTCGTACTATGGTCTTCGCTCTAAGACGGGCAAGGTTGAACAACCTGCCCCCTGATCTTGTGTGGAGGAAAATTCCTTCTTCTGAAGACTTGAACGCATGTGAGAGCAGCAGGGAGAAGAAGATCCCAAACAGTGTAGGTGCGAGAACAAAGCCCTGTTTCATGTCCCTCAGGATAGGAAAGGGGTCTGATGAGGCACCGCTATGCTGAATTGTGCCTTTCACATTGTAATGGAATGAGGTGATGATACTTAGTAGTTTTGGTGGACATCCGATCTTTGCTAGTAGTCTGAAGAGATCACGTCTGACGAGGTCAAAGGCTTTGGTGAGATCTATGAAAGCAACATAGAGGGGCATCTGTTGTTCGCGGCATTTCTCCTGTAGCTGGCAAAGGGAGAACAGCTCAATTCCTTCAAGTAAAAGGTGTTGCTATGGGTACCCACATAGGTCCTAGTTATGCCTGTCTTTTTGTGGGATATGTCGAACATTCCTTGTTCCAGTCCTACTCAGGCCCCCTCCCCCAACCCTTTTTCCGGTACATTGATGACTGTATCGGTGTCGTTTCCTGCTCCCGCCCCGAACTGGAAAACGTTATCAACTTTGCTTCTAATTTCCACCGTTCTCTCACCTTTACACGGTCCATCTCCGACACTTCCCATCCCTTCCTTGACTTCTCTATCTCCATCTCTGGGGATAGGCTGTCTACAAATATCCATTATAAGCCCACCAACTCCCACAGCTACCTCAACTACACTTCTTCACACCCTGCCTCCTGTAGGGACTCCATTCCATTCTCCCAGTTTCTCCGTCTCCGACACATCAGCTCTGATGATGCAACCAGAGGGACCTGGTCGTTTGTGAGGACAGCGTGGAACAGGCTGATATGCTCGAACAGGTTGAGGTTAAGAGGGAGGATGTGCTCGAAATTTTGAATGATATGAGGACAGATAAGTTCCCGGGGCCAGACGGGATATACCCAAGGATATTACGGGAAGCGAGGGAAGAGATTGCTGCGCCTTTGGAGATGATCTTTGCGTCTTCACTGTCCACTGGAGTAGTACTGGATCATTGGAGGGTGGCAAATGTTGTTCCCTTGTTCAAGAAAGGGAATAGAGATAACCCTGGGAATTATAGACCAGTCAGTCTTACGTCGGTAGTGGGCAAATTATTGGAGAGGATTCTGAGAGACAGGATTTATGATTATTTGGAAAAGCATGGTTTGATTAGAGACAGTCAGCATGGCTTTGTGAGGGGCAGGTCATGCCTCACATGCCTTACTGAATTCTTTGAAGATGTGACAAAACACATTGATGAAGGAAGAGCAGTGGATGTGATGTATATGGATTTTAGCAAGGCGTTTGATAAGGTTCCCCATGGTAGGCTCATTCAGAAAGTAAGGAGGCATGGGATTCAGGGAAAGTTGGCTGTCTGGATACAAAATTGGCTGGCCCATAGAAGTCAGAGGGTGGTAGTAGATGGAAAGTATTCAGCATGGAGCTCGGTGACCAGTGGTGTTCCACAAGGATCTGTTCTGGGACCTCTGCTGTTTGTGATTTTTATAAATGACTTGGATGAGGAAGTGGAAGGCTGGGTTAGCAGGTTTGCCGATGACACGAAGGTTGCTGGAGTTGTGGATAGTGTGGAAGGCTGTTGTAGGTTGCAACGGGACATTGACAGGATGCAGAGCTGGGCTGAGAAGTGGCAGATGGAGTTCAACCTGGAAAAGTGTGAAGTGATTCATTTTGGAAGGTCGAATTTCAAAGCAGAATACAGGCTTAAAGACAGGATTCTTGGTAGTGTGGAGGAACAGAGGGATCTTGGGGTCCATGTCCATAGATCGCTCAAAGTTGCCACCCAAGTTGATAGGGTTGTTAAGAAGGGGTATGGTGTGTTGGCTTCCATTAACAGGGGGATTGAGTTTAAGAGCCGCGAGGTTATGCTGCAGCTCTATAAGGCCCTGGTTCGACCACACTTGGAATATTGTGTTCAGTTCTGGTCGCCTCATTATAGGAAGGATGTGGAAGCTTTAGAGAGGGTGCAGAGGAGATTTACCAGGATGCTGCCTGGACTGGAGGGCATGTCCTACGAAGAAAGATTGAGGGAGGTAGGGCTTTTCTCATTGGAGCGAAGAAGGATGAGAGGTGACTTGATAGAAGGGTACAAGATGATGAGAGGCATAGATAGAGTGGATAGTCAGAGACTTTTTCCCAGGGTGGAAAGGGCTATCATCAGGGGGCATAATTTTAAGGTGATTGGAGGAAGGTTTCGGGGAGATGTCAGAGGTAGGTTCTTTACACAGAGAGTGGTGGGTGCGTGGAATGCGCTGCCAGCGGTGGTAGCAGAAGCAGATATGTTAGGGGCATTTAAGCGACTCTTGGATAGATATATGGATGATAGTAGAATGAAGGGTAGGTAGTTAGTTTGATCTTAGAGTAGGTTAAAGGTTCGGCACAACATCTTGGGCCGAAGGGCCTGTACTGTGCTGTACTGTTCTATGTTCTAACCTTCCATGACGGTGCTTCTGATATGTCCTCCTTTTTCCTCAACCGAAGATTCCCCCATACTATTGTTGACAGGGCCCTCAATCGTGTCCGGCCCATTTCCCGCACCTCTACCCTCACCCTTTCCCCTCCCTCCCAGCACCGCGACAGGGTTCCCCTTGTCCTCACTTTCCACCCCATCAGCCTCCATATCCAAAGGATCATCCTCCGCCATTTCTGCCACTCCAGCGTGATGCCACTACCAAAATGCATCTTCCCCTCCCTTCCCGTCAGCATTCCGAAGGGATTGTTCCCTCCATGACACCCTGGTCCACTCCTCCATTACCCCCACCACCTCGTCCCCTTCCCATGGCACCTTCCCCTGCAATCGCAGGAGGTGTAATACCTGCCCATTTACCTCCTCTCTCCTAACTATCCCAGGCCCCAAACACTCCTTTCAGGTGAAGCAGCGATTTACTTGTACTGCTTTCAATGTAGTATACTGTATTCGCTGCTCACAATGTGGTCTCATCTACATTGTGGAGACCAAACACAGACTGGGTGACCGCTTTGCGGAACATCTCCGCTCAGTCCGCAAGCAGGACCCTGAGCTTCCAGTTGCTTGCCATTTCAACACTCCCCCCTGCTCTCATGCTCACATCTCTGTCCTGGTCTTGCTGCAGTGTTCCAGTGAACATCAACGCAAGCTTGAGGAACAGCATCTCATTTACCGATTAGGCACACTACAGCCTGCCGGACTGAACATTGAATTCAATAATTTCAGAGCATGACGGGCCCCCCATTTTACTTTTATTTTTAGTTATTTTTTTCTTTTTTCTTTTTTAATGTATTTTTTTGTGTTTATTTTATTTTATTTCATCTCAGTTTGTTCAGTTTGCTTACCCACTTTTTTGTTCTAGGTAGTGTTCCACCCAGCGGTCCATTTGCTTGCGTTGGTCAGTGATTGTTTCCCCTGATTTAGACTTGATGAGGGGGGGGCGATCTTCTTGATGGTTGGCACAAAAGCTCTCTTAATGCCATCATACATTCCTCTGATGTTTCTGGTGTCGGAGGCCAGCTGAATACGACTGCATAGGTGTTGCCAGTAGTCATTTGCACAGCACCTGGCTGTTCTTCGTGCAGTGCTTCTGGCTACTTTAACTGCTACGGATGTTAACTCGCTGGGGGCTTTCTTGTAGTTCAACAGTGCAATGCGCTTAGCGGCTATGACAGGTTCCAGCTCTTCAAAGTGAGATTGAAACCAGTCTGCATTCTGCTTCTCACATTTTCCAAAAGTGGTCATTGCTGAGTCATAGATGGCGTCTCTGATGTGTGCCCACTCTGCATCCCCTGTAGGAGTGTTTTGAAGGGCTTTTTCAAGTGAATTTAGAAACTTATGTAACAGCTGTGGATAAGAGATTCTATTAGTGTTGATGCGCGGGCGGCCCTTCTGCTTGGAGTGATGCAGCTTCTTTGGTTTGAGTCTAACCTTGCTGCACACCAGGGAGTGGTCGGTGTCGCAGTCCGCACTATGAAAGCTGCGTGTGATTTGAACGCTGTTTATAGAGGCTTGCCTTGTGACGATGAGGTCCAGCTGGTGCCAACGATGTGATCTTGCGTGCCTCCATGAAAACTGGTGACAGGGTTTACTGTGAAAGAACGAGTTGGTGATGCAGAGGTTGTGATAGATACACAACTCCAGCAGGCTCTGTCCATTTTCATTCATCCTTCCAATGCCATAGCGCCCAAGGCAGGAGGGCCATGAGTCATGGTCGGCCCCAACCCTGGTGTTAAAGTCCCCCAGCAGGAACAAATGTTCAGTATTAGGAATGCTACTAATGATATTATGGAGTTCCTCGTAGAATTGGTCTTTAACTTCAGGTGGGGAGCAGAGTGTTGGAGCATAGATGCTGAGTAGGTGTACTGGACCAGAGGTGGTGAGCAGTCGGATGGACAGTATGCGTTCCGAGCAATTTGAGGGAGGCTCTATCATGCTGAGCAAAGAGTTTCTGATGGCGAAGCCCACTCCATGCTGTCTTGGTTCTTCAGGATCCCTACCCTGCCAGAAGAAGGTGTAATCTTGCTCTGTTAGAGATCCACTCGCAGGGAGGCATGTCTCCTGAAGTGCTGCAATGTCCACATTGAGTCTACTGAGCTCGTTGTTAATGATGGTGGTCTTCTGAGAATCGTTGATTTGTGTAAGGTCTTCTGACAGGCCAGGACACATAGCTCTGACGTTCCAGCGTGTAAAACAAAGGGCTGGTACCTTCTTTCCTTTTTTTGTCATGCTGTTTGGTGCGGTGTTACAGTCCACTTGTCGGGCAATGACCCTGAACAGCACCCATTGAAGTGGGTAGACTGTGGCAGTATGGAACCTTTCTGACCGGGGGCTGCCCAGTTTGAGGCAGTGTCCAGTGAAATGCAATGACCTCTCCCACCGACAAAGGCAACCCGTGGCGCCCAATCTCTACGCCAATTGAGCTGGACTTATAACCTGTAACTGCTGCCTTCTGTGTTGTTTTGGTCGCTGTGAGGTGACTATGCAGTGACCTCTCCATGGCACCTGCCTGGGTGGAATGTATAGAGGTTGTGAGTTGCCCAAGTGTCAAAACCCCCCTCTTGGCCTTCCTAGTGGGGTCCAGAGCACGACGTTTGGCACCGGTACAGCTGCAAGGACTGCCGGAAACATGCCAAAGGTGACACATGACCGCCTTAGGGGTTCCACTCCGGACTTTCTGTTAGGGTTTACTCCCTTAGCCTTGGTCTCTCCCGAGACACCCACAAGGCAGTGGTGATTACTTCATCAAAGTGCAATAGAGGTATTCAAAGTCAGGAGGTGTATGGACAGAGTGGATAGGGAGAAACAGTTCCCATTGTGGAAGGATTGAGAATCAATGGCACAAATTTGAGGTAATTGGCAAAAGAAGCATTGGCGACACGAGGAAACACTTTTTCATGCAGCGAGTGGTTAGGATCTGGAATGCACTGCCTGAGAGTGTGGTGGTTCAATCACATGGAGGGGGTGGGCTGTCCGTCCCAAGCAATGGCGTCAGCTGCCTGTGTGCAGGCGCTGGCGCCCTTTTTAAAGGGCAGCCATCCCTGCCGGTATATATATATTTTTATAGGGAACCACCCCCTCCAAAATTTATCAAATAAATTTCTAAGGCCCCTAACGTGAGTGAGGCTCAATTGAGGCATTCAAGACGGAAGTGGATAGTTATCAATCAGGAAACAAACTCATTCGACTGTATTTTAAGTATTATAAGATGCAAACTGGAGAAAAAAGCTTCACAAAATAATTATGGATGAGGAAACCCATTTGTCTGATGTTCGTTGAAGCATTGAGAAGCATTTTACACTTCCCATTTGTTCCTTAAATGCATCCAGAGTTTTTGCCGTTCTCTCTTTCCCTGGAAGTCCTTTCCAAGTCATTTAATCTCTCCTGCCTTACACCCGATCACAGACCATTCCTTTTATTCTCCTCTCCCTCCCACCTTTCCTTGCCTCTGCACTTACTTGAAGCCGGTTACATTTCTAATTTTTTCCAGTTCTGATGAAAGACCATCGACCTGAAACATTAACTCTGTTTCTCTCTCCACAAATGCTGTCAGAGCTGCTGAGTACTTGCAGCATTTTCATTTTTTAGTTCTTTCCAAGTATTGATCATTCTGCGCGTTTCTGTCAGAGGGTGTGAGTGAGTGTGCATGAGTGTATGTGTGTGTGTGCGTGTGTGTGTCCGAATGTGTGTGTGACAGAGTGTGTGTGTGACAGAATATGTGTGTGACAGAATGTATGTGTGACAGAGTGTGTGTGTGACAGAATGTATGTGTGTGACAGAATGTATGTGTGACAGAATATGTGTGTGACAGAATGTATGTGTGACAGAGTGTGTGTGTGACAGAATGTATGTGTGTGACAGAATGTATGTGTGACAGAGTGTGTGTGTGACAGAATATGTGTGTGACAGAGTGTGTGTGTGACAGAGTACGTGTGTGACAGAATGTGTGTGTGACAGAGTATGTGTGTGACAGAATGTGTGTGACAGAATATGTGTGTGACAGAGTGTGTGTGTGACAGAGTATGTGTGTGACAGAGTATGTGTGTGACAGAATTTGTGTGTGACAGAGTATGTGTGTGACAGAGTGTGTGTGACAGAGTGTGTGTGTGAGACAGTGTGTGTGACAGAATGTATGTGTGACAGAGTGTGTGTGTGACAGAGTGTGTGTGTGACAGAATGTGTGTGTGACAGAGAGTGTGTACGTGACAGAGTGTGTATGTGACAGAGTGTGTGTGTGACAGAGTATGTGTGTGACAGAGTATGTGTGTGACAGTGTGTGTGACAGAGTATGTGTGTGACAGAATGTGTGTGACAGAGTGTGTGTGACAGTGTGTGTGTGTGACAGAGTATGTGTGTGACAGAATGTGTGTGACAGAGTGTGTGTGTGACAAAGTATGTGTGTGACAGAATTTGTGTGTGACAGAGTGTGTGTGACAGAGTGTGTGTGACAGTGTGTGTGTGACAGTGTGTGTGCGTGACAGTGTGTGTGTGAGACAGAGTGTGTGTGAAAGAGTGTGTGTGAAAGAGTGTGTGTGACAGAGTGTGTGTGTGACAGAGTGTGTGTGTGATAGAGTGTGTGTGTGATAGAGTGTGTGTGACAGAGTGTGTGTGTGTCAGAATGTGTGTGTGACAGAATGTGTGTGAGACAGAATGTGTGTGAGACAGAGTGTGTGTGTGACAGAATGTGTGTGTGATAGGGTGTGTGTGTGACAGAGTGTGTGACAGAGTTTGTGTGTGACAGAGTGTGTGTGTGACAGAGTATGTATGTGACAGAATGTGTGTGTGACAGAATGTGTGTGTGACAGAGTATGTGTGTAACAGAATGTGTGTGACAGAGTGTGTGTGTGACAGAGTATGTGTGTGACAGAATGTGTGTGACAGAGTGTGTGTGTGACAGTGTGTGTGAGACAGAAATTGTGTGTGTGAACCAATGTGTGTGACAGAGTGTGTGTGTGACAGAGTGTGTGTGAGTGACAGTGTGTGAGTGACAGTGTGTGTGTGACAGAATGTGTGTGTGACAGAGTATGTATGTGACAGAATATGTGTGACAGAATGTGTGTGTGACAGTGTGTGTGAGACAGAAATTGTGTGTGACAGAGTATGTGTGTGACAGAGTGTGTGTGTGACAGAGTGTGTGTGTGAGACAGTGTGTGTGTGAACCAATGTGTGTGAGAGTGTGTGTGTGACAGAGTGTGTGACAGAATGTGTGTGTGACAGAATGTGTGTGTGACAGAGTGTGTGTGCAACAGAGTGTGTGTGTGATAGAGTATGTGTGTGACAGAATGTGTGTGTGACAGTGTGTGTGTGACAGAGTATGTATGTGACAGAATTTGTGTGTGACAGTGTGTGTGTGACAGAGTATGTGTGTGACAGAATGTGTGTGACAGAATTTGTGTGTGACAGAATTTGTGTGTGACAGAGTGTGTGTGTGACAGAGTGTGTGTGTGACAGAGTATGTGTGTGACGGAATGTGTGTGTGACAGAGTGTGTGTGTGACAGAGTATGTGTGTGACAGAATGTGTGTGTGACAGAGTCTGTGTGTGACAGAGTATGTATGTGACAGAATGTGTGTGTGACAGTGTGTGTGTGACAGAATTTGTGTGTGACAGAATTTGTGTGTGACAGTGTGTGACAGAGTGTGTGTGTGACAGAGTATGTGTGTGACAGAGTATGTGTGTGACAGAATTTGTGTGTGACAGAGTGTGTGTGTGACAGAGTGTGTGTGTGACAGAGTATGTGTGTGACAGAATGTGTGTGACAGAGTGTGTGTGTGACAGAGTGTGTGTGTGACAGAGTATGTGTGTGACGGAATGTGTGTGTGACAGAGTGTGTGTGTGACAGAGTATGTGTGTGACAGAATGTGTGTGTGACAGAGTGTGTGTGTGACAGAATTTGTGTGTGACAGAATTTGTGTGTGACAGTGTGTGACAGAGTGTGTGTGTGACAGAGTATGTGTGTGACAGAGTATGTGTGTGACAGAATTTGTGTGTGACAGAGTGTGTGTGTGACAGAGTGTGTGTGTGACAGAGTATGTGTGTGACAGAATGTGTGTGACAGAATTTGTGTGTGACAGAGTGTGTGTGTGTGACAGTGTGTGAGTGACAGAATGTGTGTGACAGAATGTGTGTGACAGTGTGTGTGACAGTGTGTGTGACAGAATGTGTGTGTGACAGAGTGTGTGTGTGACAGAGTATGTGTGTGACAGAGTATGTGTGTGACAGAATGTGTGTGACAGAGTGTGTGTGTGACAGAATGTGTGTGTGACACAATGTGTGTGACAGAGTGTGTGTGTGTGACAGAGTATGTGTGTGTGACAGAGTATGTGTGTGACAGAATGTGTGTGACAGAGTGTGTGTGTGACAGAATGTGTGTGTGACAGAATGTGTGTGAGACAGAATGTGTGTGACAGACTGTGTGTGTGACAGAGTGTGTGTGTGACAGAATTTGTGTGTGACAGAATTTGTGTGTGACAGAGTGTGTGTGTGACAGAATGTGTGTGACAGAGTGTGTGTGTGACAGTGTGTGTGCGACAGTGTGTGTGTGACAGAATGTGTGTGACAGAGTGTGTGTGTGACAGAACCTGTGTGCGACAGAGTGTGTGTGTGACAGTGTGTGTGACAGAGTGTGTGTGCAACAGAGTGTGTGTGTGATAGAGTGTGTGTGTGACAGAATGTGTGTGTGACAGGGTGTGTGTGAGACAGAGTGTGTGTGTGACAGGGTGTGTGTGTGACAGGGTGTGTGTGTGACAGAGTGTGTGACAGAGTGTGTGTGTGACAGAGTATGTATGTGACAGAATGTGTGTGTGACAGAGTATGTGTGTAACAGAATGTGTGTGACAGAGTGTGTGTGTGACAGAGTATGTGTGTGACAGAATGTGTGTGACAGAGTGTGTGTGACAGAGTGTGTGTGTGACAGTGTGTGTGAGACAGAAATTGTGTGTGTGAACCAATGTGTGTGACAGAGTGTGTGTGTGACAGAGTGTGTGTGATAGAGTGTGTGTGTGACAGAATTTGTGTGTGACAGAGTGTGTGTGTGTGACAGTGTGTGAGTGACAGTGTGTGTGTGACAGAATGTGTGTGTGACAGTGTGTGTGAGACAGAAATTGTGTGTGACAGAGTATGTGTGTGACAGAGTATGTGTGACAGAATGTGTGTGTGACAGAGTGTGTGTGACAGAGTGTGTGTGACAGTGTGTGTGTGACAGAATGTGTGTGTGAACCAATGTGTGTGACAGAGTGTGTGTGTGACAGAATGTGTGTGTGATAGAATTTGTGTGTGACAGAGTGTGTGTGTGACAGAATTTGTGTGTGACAGAATTTGTGTGTGACAGAGTGTGTGTGTGACAGAGTGTGTGTGTGACAGAGTATGTGTGTGACAGAGTATGTGTGTGACAGAGTGTGTGTGTGATAGAATTTGTGTGTGACAGAGTGTGTGTGTGACAGAGTATGTGTGTGACAGAATGTGTGTGACAGAGTGTGTGTGACAGAGTGTGTGTGTGACAGTGTGTGTGAGACAGAAATTGTGTGTGTGAACCAATGTGTGTGACAGAGTGTGTGTGTGACAGAGTGTGTGTGATAGAGTGTGTGTGTGACAGAATTTGTGTGTGACAGAGTGTGTGTGTGTGACAGTGTGTGAGTGACAGTGTGTGTGTGACAGAATGTGTGTGTGACAGTGTGTGTGAGACAGAAATTGTGTGTGACAGAGTATGTGTGTGACAGAGTATGTGTGACAGAATGTGTGTGTGACAGAGTGTGTGTGACAGAGTGTGTGTGACAGTGTGTGTGTGACAGAATGTGTGTGTGAACCAATGTGTGTGACAGAGTGTGTGTGTGACAGAATGTGTGTGTGATAGAATTTGTGTGTGACAGAGTGTGTGTGTGACAGAATTTGTGTGTGACAGAATTTGTGTGTGACAGAGTGTGTGTGTGACAGAGTGTGTGTGTGACAGAGTATGTGTGTGACAGAGTATGTGTGTGACAGAGTGTGTGTGTGATAGAATTTGTGTGTGACAGAGTGTGTGTGTGACAGAGTATGTGTGTGACAGTGTGTGTGTGACAGAATTTGTGTGTGACAGAGTGTGTGTGACAGAGTGTGTGTGACAGAATGTGTGTGTGTGACAGAGTATGTGTGTGACAGAGTGTGTGTGTGACAGAATTTGTGTGTGACAGAGTGTGTGTGTGACAGAGTGTGTGTATGACAGTGTGTGTGTGATAGAGTGTGTGTGTGAGAGTATGGGCTGAATTTTACCAGCCCCTCGACGTCATGGGTCGCGGCCAGTAAAATTCTGTGGGGAGAAGCCCACCTCGACCCCGTGTCGAGAAGGGCCCACCGCATATTACTGGTGGGAGACCTCGGTGCGGCCGGGGCCTTCATCTACATACTTAAATCAACCTAAAGTAGATGTAAATTAACTTACCAGCAGGCGGGGGGCCTGCCTTTGGAACTCCATATGGAGTTCCGAGGTGAGAACCTGGTGGGGAGGGGGGGAGTATAATTTTCAGGGCAGGAGGGGTGGGGGAGCGAGGAAAACACTTTTTATTGGATGTGGGGATAATGGGAAGGGGTTGAAGGACAAAAGTTAGAAGGTTGCGGGGTAAAGTTTGGGTAGGGAATAAGGCAAGTTTTGCAAATATTGGGCAGTGATATGACCATTGGTAGGGTTGGGGCAGGGTCTCCATCTCCTAATTATTTATTTAAAATGTATTAGGTACAATACACCTTTAATAATTTAAATCTGTGTTAAGGGCTTAAAGCCCTTTAAAAATGGCGCTAGTGCCTGCATGCTGGCAGCGGACACCATTGCGGGGGCTGATTTAAATAGAGGTGGTCACTCCGCCCCCTGTATTTAAATCAGCCCCCACACGTAATATCGCAAGGGCTGTGTGGTGGTACTTCCATGTCGGAAGACCGCTGAGTTCAAAGCGTGCCGCCGCGGAGAACGGCGCAGGAATAAAATCCAGCCCGATGGGTGTACATGAGAAAGTATGTGTGAGAGTGAGGGCTATGTTTTACCAAGCCCAAGATGTTGGGCTCCGTGGCGGGGACGGGGGATGGGGGTGGGCTGCCCTGGCTATTTAACTGAGCCGCAGCTCGGGAGATTGCAGCGGCTGTCTGGCGTGCGGCCTGCATTTTTTGAGCTCGACACTGAGATCGGCAGCGGGATCTAAAAATCCAGCCCTGGCAATGCGTGTGTATGAGAGAGAGTATAAGTGTCTGTGTGTGTGTGAGAGAGTGTGTATGAGTGTGTGTGTGCAAGGGTTAGCGAGAGTGTGTGTGTGTGTGTTCGAAGGAGCACTTATTAATTACTAATCCTAGAGATATAGAATACTTGTCTTAACCTATATCCCCATGTCTACACCCACAAGTTAATCTAAAATAATATTCTGATTTACCTGTTCCATACCATTCACTATCTGGCAGGAAAGAGGAGTTGGGGTGTGGGGCAGATCAGCCATGATCTTATTGAATGGCGGGACAGGGTTGAGGGGCCGAATGGCCTACTCCTGCTCCTAGTTCTTATGTTCTAAGCTCTAAGGCCACCTTTCAGACACCAGAATGATTTGTTTTTTCCAGGCTGAAAAACCTAAGTGTCTTCAGCCTTTCCTCATCCTCTGAATCCCCACAGCACTGGGTTTGATTAATAGCCTTTCATGAGGGTCTTTTCAAAGTCTAGGTGCAGTCGGACATAGGAGTCTATTTAGTTGACATGCTATTTCCTGAGAGAACGTAAGGAGAGTGGAGACGTGTGATTTTCCTGCAACTGAGTCCATGCTGGATACTGTTTACCAGCTTATTCTTATACAGACATTCATCAAGTTTACTCCTGATAATTGGATTCCATTATTTCAGATAGAATCACAGAATTTTGGGCGGCACAGTGGTTAGCACCACAGCCTCACAGCTCCAGGGACCCGGGTTCGATTCTAGGTACTGCCTGTGTGGAGTTTGCAAGTTCTCCCTGTGTCTGCGTGGGTTTCCTCCGGGTGCTCCAGTTTCCTCCCACAAGCCAAAAGACTTGCAGGTAGATAGGTAAATTGGCCATTATAAATTGTCACTCGTGTAGGTAGGTAGGTGGTAGGGAAATATAGGGACAGGTGGGGATGTTTGGTAGGAATATGGGATTAGTGTAGGATTAGTATAAATGGGTGGTTAATGGTCAGCACAGACTCGGTGGGCCGAGTGGCATCACAATGGCATCAATTGGCATCACAATGCCAATGTTTCCAAAAGCCAAGGTTTTAACATTTCAACACCTCCCCCATTAATCCTCTATGGGCTTCCTATGATTTTCAGGGTCTTGCCTCATTCCAATGATCTCCACCAGCCCAACAACTCTCCATGCACCCTTCGCATCACCAACATCTCCCTATTTCTTGTTCCTCAGTCCCTCCAATTCACTACTGCTCTCTGCTATTTATTGTCTGAATTCCTCCAAATCCCCAGCTTTCTGTTTGCTCTCGAAAGGCTTCTGAAACCCACCTCTTTGGCTGTAATTTTGGCCACCCCCATGAACTGGTTTTCCTGTTTTTCCTTCTTTGTCCAATGTTTCTGTTGTGCTTTTAGCTTTGAGTCTTTTGTTCATGAGCAGCAGTGTTTTGTGATGAAGAAAGAACCAAATTCAACATGGTTGCGCTGCTAAAAGTTAAATAGCTGGAGCTTAGCAGAAATAAAATCTTAAATATTAGCCAGTAAATAAAACATCTTAAAATAATATTTGGACTAGGTCTTCTATTATTATAATTAATTGTTTTCATTTGGTCAAAAATTCTCATCCCAAACATATTTCCTCAACGTACGACTAATGAAATAAGGTTCAACATAGATTCAGTCCTTTGGGTAGGATTCAACTTTGAGTGAGTCTGCTTAAAAATATTCATCACTGGTTCTATTTAAACCTGATGCACACACACCCGACCTGAAATGAAACTCATTTTCTTCAATGTGAGAACCAGATGCTACCGGTGGGGCACATGTTTTTTGTGTTACACATGACACATTTGTTGGTGTAATACCTGATTTCCCAGGAAATTGGATAAACAGCCTATGTGTAAAGAAATACTTCCTGGCACCTGTCTCCAACTTGCCCCTCACAGCGATAAACCAGTGGCCTCCTGCCCTGTTGCCTTAGCGTATCTGAAAATGTTGTTCCGGGTTTGCCATCTCTAGCCCTCCGAGAATCGTAACTACCTCGATGTTCCCTCCATCAGGATTCTCTCCAGCAATACGCAGGATGTATGGCACACTCTTTTGGAAGGTGTGACAGTAAGGGGAAATTGAAGTATATAATAATACTACGAGGATCAAAGTGTCTGCTGTCCGGGTGCATAGTCAATTTATTTTCCAGATGTTCCATTAAAAACAGGCCAACCATGTATAGAAATTACATTTCTACTCATGGGAGTAAAGATCAGTACCTTCCGACCCTGATTACCCTTGTCAGCCAGTTCTCATTCTCTTGTAACTTGCAGTCCTTTAGCCACCAGCGCCCACTCCCACCACCGGCTAAAGATAACCTTCTTCCCCAGGCAGATCCTAGGTAAATGACAATACAGTTATCAAATTGCTGGTCCAATGGTTTAATGGGTAAAAGAATCCTCTGTTGTGGTTCTGGTCCATAAGGACTAGGAAGGACCCCAGGTGCCATCCTTGTTCTATCTCGAGTAGCTGATATCTGCCAGTAGAGCAGATGCTGAGCTAGAGTTCTTTTCAGCGCCCCTGAGCTCGGAGAAGGAAACATTCTGCTGGAGGTTCTTCCTCCCCATTGTTATCTGGTGAGGTCTGATGGAAAGTGCAGGCTTGCAACCATTGGACAGGCACAGGATCAGGCCGAGAGGTGCCTGTACCTACTGATACTCATTGTCATCCATTAACCCGGGTGAACGACTGCAGCATCACAGGTACCCATGGAAATATACTTCAGAATATATTAGTGATGCATTATTTAAAGTTAGGGTGGCAAATATCACATTGTTTATTTTATTTAGAGATACAGCACTAAAACAGGCCCTTCGGCCCACCGAGTCTGTGCCGACCAACAACCACCCAGTTATACTAACCCTACAGTAATCCCATATTCCGTACCACCTCCCTACACTAGGGGCAATTTACAACAGCCAATTTACCTATCACTTGCAAGTCTTTGGCTGTGGGAGGAAACCAGAGCACCCGGCGAAAACCCACACGGTCACAGGGAAAACTTGCAAACTCCGCACAGGCAGTGCCCAGAATCGAACCTGGGTCCCTGGAGCTGTGAGGCTGCAGTGCTAACCACTGCACCACCCTGTGTTGCTTTTTACTTTTTTGACATAGTATTTTAATATGCCGTTGACATTGAGGGGTGTCAGTCTAGAGGAATTCGCCATGCCTCCTTTGGGAATGCTACCCTTTGACCCCCGGCCCTTCCCCCACAACTGTAGGCCCCAATAAAACTCTTGCCATTTAAGAGCTACTATGAGTTCCATTCTGGACTTTAGCAAAGTCCTTTAACCTTTACTAGACTAAGGTAATCTGTTCTGGGGGGGCATCGATTATCTTTAGTTTTTTAACCCTGGAGGACCTTAGGGCACCTCGGGCATGGCGGTTTTGGGCTGCTCTGACTTTCAAAAGCGTATCATGTCTGAAACTTCGAAAGTGCCCTTGGGGATGCTCAGCCTAATGGTGCTAACAATACCGTCCCAGGAATTTGGGATGGACTTATGGTTTCGACAACAGCTTGCCTGTAGTTTCAGGGTTTCTGCTCTGCTGCATTTGGGCTGCCCGAGTGGAAATCCAGAAATTTCAGGCTCATGCTTTTCCCTCCGTTCCTCAATGTTAAATTCCATCCATGAGTCATCAAAAAGTTTTCTGAATTGCTGAAGTGTTTGCTGTTGAAGATTTTGCCATCAATCATTTTATTCCTGGTTAAGCAACACCTCGATGTTAAAATTGTCGTCCTTGTTTTCATGGTCTCGCTCCCCCCCCCACCCCCTGCCCTTTTTCTCTGTAATCACCTGCAGCCCCACAATCCTCCAAGATATCTGCACTCCTCCAATTCTAGCCTCATGGACATGCCCCACTTCCAGCATTCCACCACTGGCAGCCATGCCTTCAGCTGCCAAGGTCCGAAGCACTGGAATACCCTTTCTAAATCTCTGCACCTCTCTCTCCTCCTTTCAGATGCTCCTTAAAACCGCCACTTTGACCAAGCTTTTGGACATCTGCCCTAAAATATCCTTATGAGGCTCGGTGTCATACTTTGTTTTATAACGCTCCTGTGAAGCGCCTTGGAATGTTTTATTCTGTTAAAGGTGCTATATAAATGCAAGTTGTTGTTGTAGGATTCTTCAGCCTCAAGAGAGATTCAAATGAGGGGTGGGGGCAGTAAGCAGAGTTAGTGTCCTTTTTAAAAAATCATCTCTTTACGTTATTTAGTTAAAATGAATGGGTGAAGGCCCTGGACTTCAAAACAACATAAAAATAACTTTAGCTGAGGATGTGTACAGGCAGACTGCCAAAGCTATAACATTACAAAAGACAAATGAGATCAAAGCATTGCAAGTACTTACACTGTGACAGGTGTTGGGTGCAGGAGGCTTGATGGACGTAGCATTTCTGGGGAGATGCAATGAATTGCACCAACTCGTAATAGCTGCCAGGACCTGGGACATGTGGAACTTCAGCTTGCTCCAAACATGGCTCCAGATGTCAGAGAGTTTCTTCGGCCCAGCCTCTCTACTGCCCAGTGTCCTCGACACTGGAATCAGCCTAGTGTATAGATTGCTTGAGCGGCTGAAGTGCGGCCCACCTGGAGCCTCAGCCCTTAATCATTGCCTGGTGCCCTCTGATGAGAGAGCCGACTGCATGGATAATATTGGCTCCCTTGTAAACGGAGCTAATTGTGCAGCCAACGAAAATGCTTCAAGGTGTCCAACTCCTAATTTGGGGTCTGAAATCCCCAAATTTATTTTTCTGGGGCCAGGAGGAGCAGAGGTGATCCATTGGACCTTGCAGAAAAGTCTCAGCTTTTGCTGCCCCACCCCAGCCTTCTCCCATCACTCTACTGAGTAGCTCCTGCCCAAATGAATCCCCACTCTGGGCACTTATCTTCTAGTCAGCGGGCACACAATTTTAACCAGCCAGCCACCATCTCTTTGCCCATTCCGGGTGGGGAGGTAGTTAAAATAGCGCAGGCCTCAACTTGACGCTTTTGGTAGGTGAGGGGAGGGTCGGGGAGATCACACCTATCCCTTCGACATCACACCCATCCCTTCCCCAGTTAACATTCTCCTCTCTTTGTCAGTATCTACCCGAAACATTTACCTGTCTTTACAATTTATAGACCAGCTATTTACAACATTTTATTTCATCGCCCCTCAGTAGAAATTGATTCTACATTCCAGACATTAGGACCATGGAATAGAAATGTACAAGTGTTTATTGTGTCATTGGAAATTAAACTCTCTGCTAAAATTTCAGCCGACCATGTGAAATGTTCATATATATTTCCCCACAGTGTTATTTCAGGGTCTAAAACTTTTCTTTGAAACAACATCAACAAACATGAATTTTTCCCTCATTATGAGCGTGGCTTAACTCTGTGCTGAAAATGATCTAAAATATATCTTTGATCTGAATACTGCCAATTTAAAAGACTCTTCACTGCAACTCACAAGGAAGTAATTCTTAATTTATTGGCTTAAGGCTGTTAAATGATAGATCACTTTCCACAGAAGAAATAGAAATTTCAAATGTAATATTAGATAATATTGTCAAACACACACAGAAGCAAAATACTGCAAATGCAGGAACTCTGAAATGAAAACAGAAAATGCTGGAAATAATCCGCTGCTCAGGCAGCATCTGTGAAGAAAGAAACAGAGTTAATGCTTCAAGTTGATGACTTTTCTTCAGAATCGGTAAAAGTTAGAGATGAGATGTAACAGGTTTTAAGCATTTTCTGTTTTCATTGTCAAACACATTGTTATTTTGCATTCAGCAGTAACTCTGTGTCCTATAACTAGATGAAGGCAGTTACTGGCCCAGTGGTTAATATAGACTTTCATACGGCAGTCTATTACACAGCAATAAGCAGAAAGAACAGAAATAAAGCATCGATTCAGTCCTAAGAGGCTGAATAAAAGAAATTCTAGCAGACGCCCAAATGCATTTGCTGTAACTCGGAAAAAATTAACAACAGCTGGGTACCAACCAAAACCACAAGCGGCTAAATTTTCTCCCCATTCAATTATGCGGTTTCTCAGCCTTTGTAGCTTCAGCTTCTGTAACATTCCCACAGTAGCGGCACCTGAGGATCACAGTCCAAAAACCAACACAAGTATCCGGTGTCTGATGCCAAGCTAAGCACTGAGGTATTTGGTAGTGTGAGTGAGGTTTACGTTACAACCAATTTTGGCAACTTGTGCCTCTTCTGATTTCCTCAGTGCTCTTTTTGCCAGGACAGACTGAAAAATTTACTTTCAGAGGCAGTGTGCTCAGGGTGCGGTATCACTAAATACTCCAAAGACAAAGTACCATCAGTGGTCAGTGGCGACTGAATTAGCTGCCACTGCATATGGTTGATGTTAAGACCTCTATTTTGCAGCTGTTTGCATACAGGTTAGTGATATAGGACCTGCCTCGACAGTAGAGTACGTCCACTGTGAGAATGATAAACATTGTAGACCTAAACTTGGAGCAACCAAATCTTCTGAATGAAGAATTGTTCGGGTGTTGTGGAACCTACTCTATATGAATAAATAGGGTGGAACATTCCAGCAAGGGAAATGGCTTGTATATAAATGGTTTAAAAGAAAAGTTTAAACGATGTTTCAAACAACATTTAACACATTTAATCAAATGTTTCAGAAACTGCTTCTGTGCTTTCAACCCTGTCTAATTAACATTCCTTTCCTCAACAATACTCTCAATCTGATAACTTCAGTCAGTCATATGTGGGTCAAGGTACATGGAGTTGTCATATGGAAGTTATATGACTACACAGACATCAGGAAACCACATAAATTCCTTTACCTGCAGACTCTAAATCCTGGAATGTCTTACAGTTTACTCTTATTCTATGTCTGTCTCAGTCTTACAATACACCATAATACTATAGTTCACCTGACGGGCAAACACCTGCATATTTATGCATCTGCTACATCTACTGGCCTTCCATCCAGCTCTTGTTTAGTACACGCTTAAAAACTAAGCAAAAGTATGGTTCAAAAATAAAGTCAACCCTTTCACCCACATCTTCCCAGTGTTTTTAGATACTGGATGGCCTGTTCTCAGTAGGCTAAACAAATTTAGCCATCTATGGAATAGATTATTACTGCAAGGAATAGAAGTCAAAAAATATTTTAAATATTGCTGAAAACAGAGACATTTTGATGAAGCTTTTCGCCTTGCACCGATCAGGACAATTTGCAAGAATATGAGAAGAGAATAAGTTGTATAAATTTGTTGCTTTCCCTTACATTGGTATTCTTGGGAATTGTCCTGATGAGTGCAAGGTGAAAAGCTTCGACAAAATGTCTCTGTTTTCAGCAATACTCAAGTTCTGTATTACCAAATGACTAAATATTTAAACATTTCTTCAAGGAAAGAGGAAAGTCTAAGGGGATTTTTTTATTTGTTTGAAGTGCTCCCCCATTTTATAGAACATATTAGTCTAAGGAGAATTGTGGGATAGTGAGGGGAGAACATATCAGGCAGCGTTCTTGCTCCCTGAATGGTATCAGTGACTACAGATGGAAGGTGCCATGGGTGAGGAAAGGGAAAGGCTCAGCAATGATGAGGACAATGAGCAGAGGATGAGGCAGTTCTGGATTGAATTCAAGGGTGAGTGACCAGAAGAACACTATGATTTCTGGCATGGTGCAGTTTTCGTGCCAGATGTTACCACATTGCTTCCAACATGAACACCAATGGCACTTTGCACATATACGCCAAACTGAAGAGAAAGGAGTACATGTGAAGAACCGTTTCTAACTCCTAACCTTAGGCATGAAGTTGGCTGTTGAACTCACTGACTCATGTTCAACAATTTATGTTGCACGGAAACCCATTTGACTAGAACAAGCTGGTTCATCAGAAGAAACAGGTAGAATATTTCAACTTTAAGATTTACCACACATATCACCTCAGATCTTAATTTATATGATGTGGAGTTGGGTTATGTTATTGCACATGATATTAATTTTGCTACATTGCATAAATAAATTGGTTATATAAAAACTGATTCCCTTCTGGGGGGCTGCAATCAACTCAAATGTACTCCTGTGGCATCTATCCAGGAAAAAGTACTTAGGAACATATAATTTAAACTTTAGGGAATACATCACAACCCACTTTTGTAACAGTAGCTAAACCTGCTGCCACTTCCAATGATGGACCGTGCTCTTGTTATCTCAAATGATTCAAAATTTCCCTTTCAACGTCAGATAAAATGATCAGGTCCACTGCAAATGTGTTGAGTTTTCAACATCATTAATATGCTGGACAGATCTGCTGAAAGAGTTGTTTATTAAGCACAGTCATAAACCTTTTGTTTTAAAGGTGAAATGGAACTCCATTAGTTAATTACTTCTTACGGGATTAATCATGGGTCTCTTGAATTATTGTGAATATGTCTTTACTTCTATGTTCAGAGCTTTGACGGCAGAAAATGTAATGCTACTGAAGATCCTGTGGAAAATGTAATTTATATATTGCTGATAGTCGGTGAAAACATGACAAAGCCTTGGGATTTCACTCTCTTCCTGTTCTAGCAGACCAGTACAAACACTGACCAATGAAAATGAAGGAGATGGGAGTGATGGGCTGCTGCAGTATGTTGGTGCAATGTCTTCTAACCTCTTCAACCTGTGTTTAAACCCAGTGCAAATTGACTGGATAAGTGTGTCCTCACTTGCAGACTGTGAGAAGTTTACATCTGAAATTAATTTGGGCAGTGCCAACCCAGCCTTTTGTAAGCCTGGGCTCACAGCACAGGCCTGCCCACAACTCAGGCCTGACGCTCGGGCAAAAGGCCGAGAGGAAGATTTATGTTTCGAAAGTGCCTCTCATGACCTCAGGATGTCCCAAAGTGCTTTACAGCCAATGAAATACGGTCACTGTTGGAACATAGGAAATGTGGCAGCCAATTAGTGCAGGCTCCACAAAGAGCAATGTGACAATCTGTTTTTGTGATGTTGTTTGAAGGATAAATGTTGGCCAGGACACTCCCCTGCTCTTCTTCCAAATGGTGTCACGGGACCTTTTATGTTCACCTGAGAGGGCAGATGGGGCTTCAGTTTAACATCTCATCTGAAAGACGGCAGCTCTGACAGGTCAGCACTCCCTCAGCACATCAGCCTAGGTTTTTGTGTTCAAGTATCGCGATTGGAGCATAAACTCTCAACCTTCTGACTCGGGGGTGTAAGTACTACCAGTAAGCCACAGCTTAGATTCGCTTAGATTCTCAAAATGTGATCAAGGCCCACTTTCAGGGCACTGTAGAGAAATCCCTCTTCTGCATCGAAGCCACACGAAACCCGACCTGGGAATGTCATCTGCTGATACTGGGGGAAACGTGCCTTGATAGCCCTAAAATGAATCACTTATGAAACTGGTATGTAAGACCCCATGACAGAGACTTACATTTATATAGCTCACAAAGATAAGTAAAGATTGGGGAATTTGGCCCATTGTCCTCATATTCCCATAGAAAATATCACAGCATCAAACTGCCTCTTGAATGATTAATTAATACATTGAGAATGTTAAATATCAATGAGACATGATCTCTGCCTAGAGCTGGGAAAGGATAAAGCACTTCCTGTAAAGTCTACAAAAACCTAAATCCAACGATCCAAACCAGCTGACAAGAAGAGACAAAGAACAAACGAGAGGAGGAGATAACACTGAACCCTGCTCCAGACCGGGCCTAGGCCAGTGACTAAATCCTAATTGACCATTCAATCAAGACAGGACCTCCATGCCTTCAACCAAACCAGAAGTTACCGCTAAACAAACTACTTTAACTTTCGAGTGAGCAATGTCCTTATATTATGCACAGCCAGCATGCCACGCGAGCAAAACTGAAACTACCAGCTTATCCTCCATTTGTTTTCAATTCTAACTTTTATTTTCCCATTTGGTCAGTCAGCAGTCACCACAGCCACAGATGTAACAAGGCCCCATGAGCACATTCCCTCCTTCAACCAGCCTTGTAGCTGTCTCATTGCTGTGGCTCTTTGATTTAACATTTCCTGCTCGCAGTCTCACCACTTTCAGCTTCCATCTTTCACACAGCCCACTCCCTATGGAGATTCACGCCCTCAGTTTATGAACGTATTGGTTTTTAGCCTTTTGGCCGATTCTGATGTTCTTGGTGTAACTCACTCTGTTACCGGGTAGACTCATTTATTGCACACGCCTTATTACAACAGTGTTGGTTAGTCTGTACATCTTGCTGACATAACTCATTGAGAAAGAATCCGGCTTCTCCTTCTCTGGCTCCATCGGGATCCGGTTCTCAGCACCGTAATGAAGGTTTAATTGCACACAGAATTTATTTCCACACCCTTGTACATCTAAACCAGTCTGTTCGCAACCTTGGTGTCATATTTGACCCCAAGATGAGCTTCCAACCGCATATGCACACCATCATTAAAACACCTATCTCCATCTCTGTAACACTGCCTGACTTTGCCCTGCCTCAGCTCATCGGCTGCTGAAACCCTCATCCATGCCTTTGTTATCCCTAGACTGGACCACTCCAATGCACTCTTGGACGGCCTCCCACATTTTACCCTCCATAACAGCAACGTGATAATGACCAGATAAATCTGTTTTAGTGATATTGAGGAATAAATATTGACTAGGGCAGAACTCCCCTGTTCTTCCCGTGAAATAGTATCCTGGGACCTTTTACATCTACTGGAAAAGACAGACAGAGACTCAGTTTAATGTCTCATTTGGAAGACAGTACCTCCAATAGTGTAGCACTCCCTCAGTACTGCACTGGAGTGTCAGCCATGATATTTGTGCTCAAGTCTCTGGAATGGGACCTGAACCCACAACCTTCAAGCTCACGTTCAACCACTGAGCCACAGCTAACCGCCAACAAATGGTGCTTCCTGTGATATTGCCTGCAGCGAAATTAACTTCAAAATAACTGGAAGAAATAGGATCTTAGGAAGATAATCAAAAAGTTAATGCTATACATTTGCATTGGAAGAGTGCTCTGAAGGGAAAGGAAGGCTTCAGGGAAGAATGAGGTGGTCAAAAGGTCAGGGACTGGGAGTTGCATGTCATGATATTGGAGGAGTTGGGGGAATGGAAAGGAAGGACATGAGTCCCAAGGTGATAGACAGGAGGCCTGACCACTATCAATGGAGATTTACTATCTGGGTGGAGGGGTTAGTATGGGAGATGGCCAGAATGGCAATCAGGCAGTCGCAGTTTGTTCAGGTAGGAAGATCCAGGTGCTAAGTTTTGAAGCCATACTTGTAATCACTGATGACTGAAAAAGGCAGGCAGGGAGTGGAAAACCTCTTACCTGAAGCTTGCAACTGTCACAAATGGGCAAAGATAAGCTGGACGAATGCTGGCGGGTGATGGGGGGAGTGGGGTTGATGGGGGGGCAGTGGTGAGGTGATGGGGGAAGGTGGGGGTGATGGGGGGCAGTGGTGGAGGTGATGGGGAGTGGGGTTGATGGGGGGCAGTGGTGGAGGTGATGGGGGAGAGTGGGGGTGATGGGGGAGAGTGGTGGAGGTGATGGGGAAAGGTGGGGGTGATGGGGAAGGTGGGGGTGATGGGGGGCAGTGGTGGAGGTGATGGGGAAGGTGGGGTTGATGGGGGGCAGTGGTGGAGGTGATGGGGGAGAGTGGGGGTGATGGGGAGAGTGGGGGTGATGGGGGTAGTGGTGGAGGTGATGGGGGAGAGTGGGGGTGATGGGGGAGAGTGGGGGTGATGGGGGGTAGTGGTGGAGGTGATGGGGGAGAGTGGGGGTGATGAGGGGTAGTGGTGAGGTGATTGGGGGAGAGTGGGGGTGATCGGGAAGGTGGGGGTGATGGGGGGCAGTGGTGGAGGTGATGGGGGAGAGTGGGGGTGATGGGGGGTAGTGGTGAGGTGATTGGGGGAGGGTGGGGGTGATGGGGAAGGTGGGGGTGATGGGGGGCAGTGGTGAGGTGATGGGGGAAGGTGGGGGTGATGGGGGAAGGTGGGGGTGATGGGGGGCAGTGGTGAGGTGATGGGGGAAGGTGGGGGTGATGGGGGGCAGTGGTGAGGTGATTGGGGGAGAGTGGGGGTGATGGGGAAGGTGGGGGTGATGGGGGGCAGTGGTGAGGTGATTGGGGGAGAGTGGGGGTGATGGGGAAGGTGGGGGTGATGGGGGGCAGTGGTGAGGTGATGGGGGAGAGTGGGGGTGATGGGGAAGGTGGGGGTGATGGGGGGCAGTGGTGGAGGTGATGGGGAAGGTGGGGGTGATAGGTGGGGTAGTGGTAAGGGAGGTCCCAAAATGTTCTGAAAATCAGGTTTAAATCCCACCCCCCTCCCAAAAAAAGTGTTTCAAGTATGAAATCATCAAAAAGGAAACAAAATGACAGGCAAATCCATGGTATAGCTAATGATTGGAGCTCTGTCATTGCAGAGTGACAGGATAATGTTGACATAAGGTTTTCTATCATCAATGTTGACATAGGCTTTGTACATTATAATTGCTGACACAAAAACACCACTCCAAAATTGTGATACAGAAAATAAGGGTAATGTGAACAAGAACTGCTTCCCATATGCAAAACTTTTAATACAATATTATCTGGAGACTAATGGCATTTGCCTACCCTAGTCTGTGCCTTATATAAAATTTCAATACAGGCCTTCACATTTCAACTTCATTTAATAGTGATAAAAGTATGTAAAAACTCATGATATCTCACCTACAATGACCTGGAAATAGCAAACCAGTTGTGTTTCTCAGTGCCCTGGGACTGATAGGTTGCTACGGACATGGTTGTTAAGTCCTTGCAGTTGAAGACATTTACCAGAGCAGGAAAGGTTTTCACTCAATAAATTATCCAGCTGTTTTTGGGACTGGTGGCTCCGTATTTCGGTGGTGTCATCTTCCAGCACTATGGTCATTGCACCCTAACACATGGTTGGTGCATTAAATTCTGCCCATCTGGGGATGTTAATACTTTCTGAAGTAGGAGTCCTTCAGCAGAACATCCGTTTCTTTTTATAAGCAATTAACCGCACAGCACACGGTCAGCTACCCTACGCTAAGACAGCTGCTGCTCCTGTAAAAATGCCCCAATGGATCTTTTTCCCATTTTGTTTGTCATTGCTTTTCCACGATCCTGCAATTTCTCTTCAACATTGTTGAAGAATGTTTTGGAAGTACTGGAACAAAATGGGAATTTTGTTCTGTAACTTTTTTACTGAGGCAATATTTTGAAAATCAAAGTTATAATTCCCAAAATTGGTTTTAAATGACACCCTTCATTGTACTGACTGAGGAGTGTATTTCTCTTCGATTACTAATATTAATGAAAAATATTTAAATTCTCCATTTGAAATTTACATTATATTTTTTACAATGAAATCAGCAACTGGAGGAAATTAAAGTTGCAATATTAGCACACAAACGCCTGAAGCTTTTGTAGGAAATTCTTCAAAGTGATCATTTCAAATGCCTTTGTTAAAACAGTGGACAGGAATGTCATATGAGCCTATTAAACAATGGTATGCTAATAATGCAAACAGCCATTTCCAGGCCCAGAGCTATTAATCACTGAGAAACAGCCTTAAATGGAGATAAAATCTGATATAGTAATATCCCCTCTATTAAAATATTTTTCTTTGGATCATTGGGATATTCTTATAGCAGGCTTCACAGCACTGCTGCTCTGGTATCTCAATCAGTAAGAGAGCAGCGAGTTCAACATCCCTGTTACTGGAATCTCATAGAGTCATAGGGCTGAATCTTACCGGCCCTTCAACGCCACGGGTCGTGGTGCGGGGGCCGGTAAAATTCTGCGGGGAGGGGCCCGCCTCGATCTGTGACGTCAAGAAGGGCCCGCCGCATGTTACCGGCGGCAGTGGGGGGGGGGACCTCAGTGCGGCCACCCCAGCTGCCTGATGGCAGGCCCTTCATCGTCATATGCAGATTGCCAATAAATGTATGCAAAATAACTTGCCTGCCATCCCACGCCAATTTAACGGCCTCCACGCGCCTTCTGAACTCCGCATGGAGGCGAGAATCTAGTGGGGAGTGGGGAGGAATAACATTTTCAGGGCGGGCGGGGTGGAGGAGTGGGGAAGTCAATGGTGGGAAGGGGTTAAAGGGCAAAAGACTTTGAAGGTTTGGGGGGGGGGGGAAAGTATTTCAAAAATCAATTGATGGTCATTTCAGGCAATGAAATGACCATTGGAGGAGGTTGGGGAAGGGCCTCCATCATTTATTTTTACATTTAATAAAAATCAATTATATTTTCCTTTTAAAAATTATAATTATTTGAAGAGCTTAAAGCCTTTTAAAAATGGCGCCGGCACGGTGGCGCCGGACGCCGTTGCTGGGGATGCAGCGGCCTCCCCTACACATCATCGGGGGTGGGCGCTCTGCCCCCACTGTTTAAATGAGCCCCCATGCGAAATATCGTGGAGGCTCCTCGGCAGCCGCTGAATGCGGGCACCCCGCTGAGTTTAAAGGACGCTGCCATGCAGCGTGACGCCTGAATAAAATTCTGCCCGTAGAATCATTATGACACATAAGGAGGCCATTCAGCCTATTGAGTCCAGGCCAGCTCTCTGCAGAGCAACCCAATCAGCCCCATTCCCTGGCTCTATCCCCATCGCCCTTTAAATTTATTTCCCTCAAGTGCACATCCAATTTTCTTTTGAAATCATTCATCGTTTCTGCTTCTACAACTTTTGTAGGCAGCGAGTTCGGGGTCATTGCCACTCGCTGCATAAAAAAGCTCTTCCTCACATTCCCCCTGCATCTCTTGGCCAAATCCTTAAATCTGTGTCCCCTAATCCTTGTACCATCAGTTAATGGGAACAACTTTTCTTTGTCTTTCTAAACCTGCTGTAATCTTGTACACGTCTATCAACTCTGTCCTCAATCTCCTTTGCTCCAAGGAGAACAACCCAAACTTCTCCAACCTAATCTTGAAGCTAAAATCCCTCATCCCTGGAACTATTCTGGTAAATCTCCTCTGCACCCCCTCAAGGACCCTCACATCCTTCCTAAAGCATGGTGATCAGAACTGGACACAATACTCTAGTTATGGCCTAATCAGAACTTTATAAAGGTTCAGCATAACCTCCCTGCTTTTTTACTCAAATACTAATATTTATGAATCCCAAGATCCCATATGCTTTGCTAACTACTTTTATTTTATTCTTTTTATTTTTTATTTAGAGATACAGCACTGAAACAGGCCCTTCGACCCACCGAGTCTGTGCCGACCATCAACCACCCATTTATACTAATCGTACACTAATTCCATATTCCTACCACATCCCCACCTGTCTCTATATTTTCCCTACCACCTACCTATACTAGGGGCAATTTATAATGACCAATTTACCTATCAACCTGCAAGTCTTTGGCATGTGGGAGGAAACCAGAGCACCCGGAGGAAACCCACGCAGACACAGGGAGAACTTGCAAACTCCACACAGGCAGTACCCAGAATTGAACCCGGGTCGCTGGAGCTGTGAGGCTGCGGTGCTAACCACTGTGCTCTACTCTTTCAATATGCCCTGTCACCTCAAAAGATCTATGCACATGAACCCCTGGATCTGGATGTGTTGTTTGTTTTATCAGTCACCACAGGGAAACCATTGCAACTAATAGTCAAGGCAAACAAAAATGAACCACTCTCTGCCTTGCTTCATCGACTAGATGTGATTGATCAATATCTGGATGCTAAAGGGAAACAAGGGTATGGGGATAAGGTGGGAAGGTGGAGATGAGGATGAGGATCAACCATAATGTTATTGAATGGCGGAGCAGGCTTGATGGGCCAGATGGTCAACTCCTGGTCCTATTTTTATATTCGTGTGTTCTAGAAGGTTACCAGTGCTTCTGACTAAAGTTGTTGTTATCTGATTTCGCCACTAACCCAGGTGTTAAATGTTGTCCAGATTCTGCACAAAAAATAGATCTTTTCTGTCAGAAAAAATGTATAGATCTTTGCAACAAATATTTACATTTTTTTAACACAATTACCCCATCAGTACATTATTGATTTTGAATATTGCCCATTACAGTCACACAATCAATTAGTTAAGTTCCCATCCAGAACAATGAACTGCTTTTCTCTTTCAGATGTTGACCAAGTTGTTCAGCAGTCCAACATTTTTGCTCTAACTTTAAAATTATTAAACTGAAGTTGGCCTTGACTTAACGGCTATAAAATGATGGGAGCATGATTAGTTTCACTTTTGAAAGATGTAAGTGGCTACATTTTACTTTTCATTCACAAAAAATTGCAGGTGTAACAACAAAAGGCTAAAATGCCAGCCTACCTGCTCCAGGAGTTGCTGTCAATATTGCCAGTGTAAACACGGCTTAATACATTGCAAACAGACCGTCACAGCATCCTGCTTTCACTCTTGCAAGACTCTTAGAGCACGAACAAAATGTTGCAACAACAACAACTACTTGTATTTATATAGCATCTTTAACATAGTAAAGCATCCCGAGACATTTCGCAGGAGGGTTATCAAATAAAATTTGACACTGAGTCACATAAGGAGATATTAGGGCCGATGATGAAAAGTTTGGTCGAAGAGATAGGATTTAAGAAGCATCTTAAAGGAGGAAAGAGAGATTTAGGGAGGGAATTCCAGAGCTTAGGGCATCGGCAACTGAAGACATGGCCGCCAATGGTGGAGTGATTAAAATTGGATACTGAAATTCCCTCCCTCAATCACTCTGCCTCTTTACCTCTCTTTCATCTTTTAAGACGCCCCTTAAAACCTCCGTCTTTGGCCAAGCTTTTGGCTGTCTGCCCTAATATCTCCTTATGTGGCTCAGTGTCACCTTGTGATTTGTAATTGTCAGACCCTTGTTAAACTGCTTCTTGACCTCAATCTCTGTGCTCGTCAGAATCAGTGACAAAAGAGTTCTCCACATGCATGTTTCAGAGATCAGCTCATCTAGAAGTCAATTTTGTAAAGCTGGGCGTGTGGAGACTAGAACTACTGCTCTGTCTTAGAATCATAGAGTCATAACGGCACATAGGGAGGTCATTCAGCCCATTGAGTTCATGCTTCCTGTACAGCAATCCAGTCATCCCACTCCTTCACTCTATCCACGTAGCCCTGTAAATTTCTCTCAAGTGCCCATTCAATTTCATTTTCACATCATTGATTGTGTCTTCGCATTAAAATATTCCCTACAATGCTTTAAAGTCAGATTCAAATCATCCAGAGGACTGCATGGCACCTTTTAAAATGTGTCTTGGCATAACTCTGCAGTTATCCTGTCATCGAGGTGAACTCAAAGTGGTATGAGGTAGCCTCTTGGAGGGGTGTGATATAATTTGACATCAATGTCCTCTGGAATCAGGTCAGTACCTGATACTCAGGTTAGACTGCCACTGCTCGCACCAATGTGACAGTATAACTTCAACCTAAGTTGAAGTCCAGAGTCGACTAATACAACACATCGTGGCCGGCTCCCTCCCTCCCAGCTCCCACCTTCCATAAACCTGACCTCGTCCAAAACTCTGCTTCCCATATCCCAACTTGTACCAAGTCCCGTTCACTCATCAACCCTGTGCATACTGACCAATATTGGCTCTTCGTCCAGCAATGCCTCAAATTTAAAATTCTCAGCTTTGTGTTCAGTCCTCCATATCTGTAACCTCCTTCAGCCCTACAACCCTCAAGAGAACTCTGCGTTCCTCCAATTTTCGCTTCTTATGCATCGCTGACTTCTTTTGCTTCACCCTGGTGGACGTCCCTTCAGCTGTCTAGGCCCTAAACCTGGGAATTCTCTCCCTAAACCTCTCTGCCTCTCCCTGCTCCTTTAAGACTCTCCTTAGAACCTCTCTTGTCTCTTTATGTGTCTCTGTGTCAAATTTTGTCTAAGCACGTGGGTTCTTTTACGATGATAAAGATGCTTAAATGCAAGTTGTTGTTGGAAGGCCAGTGGGGAGACTGTTGGAGAAGTTAAGTCTAAAGGTGATGAAGGTGTGGATGAGGGTTTCAGCAGTAATGAACGCGAGTTAAGGGTAGCGGCAGGCATTGTTGCAGTTGGTTTTGGTGATGGGTATGATATGAGGTTTGATGTTTGGCTTAGGACCAAATGGGATGTTAAGAATACACACTGTGGGATCCAAACTGAATGGGCAGCCAGGGAGCGAGATGGAATTAATGGGTTAGAATGACGAGTTTTTGGCGAGAGCTGGACAGGTTAGTTCACCAATATTATCCTGAAGAAAAGTCTGGTTCATTTAAGCATTGATATCAGATAAACAGCTGCACAGCACAATGGCTGTCGTGAAATTGTAGGTGGTGAGTGAGAGGTAGAGCTCGATATCATCAGCCTATACATGCAAGTTGACCTCGTGCTGTTGGATGCTGTCACTAAGCAGCAACATGTAGATGAAGGATCGAAGAAGCCACAGGTGGAATCTTGGTGGATCGATGAAGTGACCATCCAGGTGTGAGAGGAAGCCTTTGCAGTAGATGTGCCAGTTTTGTTGGAACAGTCCACTTGGGAGCCAACAAGGCTAGTGTCACAAAGGAGAGACAGTGCAGGAGAATTGAATGGTCAAAAGTGCCATTTGCCACGGTAAAGCCAAAGAGGAAGGATCTGCACCACGGTCAGTCATGAAGGATGCCATTAGTTACTTTAACCGGGGTGGTTGAAGTTCTTTGGACAAGGCAGAAACTGGACTGGACGGCTTCAAGTAAAGAATGATGTGAAAAGTGAGAACTGACCTGTGTAAGAACATGTTCACAGACCTGAAGGAGGAAAGTAATGTTTGAAATAGTTGGAGATGATGGAGGGGGTCAAGGGTGGGTTCTTTGAGGAAGAACCACATGAACAGCCATTGCAGTTCACGATAATTTTAAAACAGTTTCAACTTACATAAATATTGGGGAATTGTTATATAGATTGCCATGCCTTTTGCATTGTGGTTGCATTTTGAAAACACAACTGCACACCTTAAAATGCCTTCCGAAGACACCAAATAATTTAACTGAAAAGGTATTAGGTACACTACCCCATTAAGCTGTGCTAACAAAACTCTCCAGTTACATTTGTTCTAAGAAACTAATGAAACCATGTGAATCCATTTATTACCCAAATATTTAAGCACTGTCTGCATAAGTCTGTAAATCCAAATACTGCTGTTTCATTACTCCCTGGATTCTAAAGTTGGAGAATTAATTAACTGATAGACTAGACTGTGTTGACAAAGTGCAGATAACAATTTAAATGCTTCAAGCTGGAGAGCAGACTCACAGTCAGACAGCTAAACAGCGGGGTATGGAGTGTTGTGGACCAGCTTGCTTACAGCTGTCTCTATAAAATCTTACTCATTTAGTAATCTTGTGCCCATTAGGTATGAAGATAATTTGGAATTTCACTGGGATACCATTCGGTTAACCCGGGTGAAAGTGAACGAAATAATTTATACAGCCGTAACAACTGACCCGTTCTCACATCCGTTTCAAATTTGCAGCAAAAAGTTGTAAAATGGTGAATTTTGCAGCGTTACGTACTCTGGTTGTGGGACAGAGTGAGAGTTCCCACCAGACTTCCACATAAATGTCTGATATAAATTTCATATATGTTTCTATGGGATGGATAAGTGAGCGCAAGTGGCAGACTGGAGACTTACTACAGCTGTCTGGTGCATGTGTGGAGTCAGAACAGTAGTAAGTGTAAACCCCAGGGGAATACACACACACACAGCTCACAATGGAGTAGATACGTAGAACACACTCGGTCAACGCTGTGATCAGTAACTGTCTAAAAGAGCTAGGCTAGTATTTCTTTAGAAATGGGATAGAAGGGGATAGGAATCAATACAGAGATAATCAAATACTCCATTAAGCATAACAGTTTCAGTGCTGCTGGGACCATCGAAATTCCAATTCGAGAATTGAATTAGCCAGGTTAGAATAATGGAATTGCAAAAAAAGCTCTAGTGAAGACCCGTGCTTCAAAAGTAAACAAATACTAATATTTATCAGGCAGCAGTATTCCTTTAAATATTACTTTGAAAAGTTTTAAGAGCAGTTACAAATTTTGTGTTTGTGCGCGAGATATTCTTTCAGGTTCAAGGTCACCAGTCATCCCTGTAATTGGACCCTGCGTCCCTTATGCTTCATAGTGCAACTTTTACTGCCCAATATGTACTTGCACAATAGCTTGATAGTAACAAAGAACTCTTAAACTGAAAACTGACACATACTTACAAATTCTCCTGTCCTTGCAGAAGATGGACTAAAAAGAGACAGGCACAACTTCAAACTAACCACTAGTTTATTTTACATAAATAACAGTATACAACATGCACAGTGAGTGCAGTCAGTTTCCTAGACTCTTCGCTTATGTCAAATGAATAAAGGCACCACTGTACTATCTTTCTAGGTATATGGTCACTTTTCTAGCTAACCTATTTCAAGCTCACCGATATAAATGATTGTAAAATGCATAGAATTCTCTGCATGGAGCCCAATCTGTGCTTGTGGGAGGAAGAGAGAGAGTGTGAAAGCAAAACTCAAAGCAATAGAAATGCTCTGTTAAAATCCACAATTAGATGGTTGGCATAAAGCAAATGTGATCGAGTTCCCGGATCTGTATTACAAAGGAAATACATTCATGTTGCAAATTCTGCAGTGGTCTTAAGTAGAGTTGGTACATGCCTGGAAGAGTGGAATGAGAATGTAATCTATTGGAATGAATGTAGTGCTGCTTACCACGGATGTCTTAATGCTTGCTCACATGTGTAACGTTTGTTTGGGTCCTTCTCCATCAAGCGTTTTATAAAATCTTTAGCTGAAAGAAATAATTGATGAGAATGAGTCCTTTGTCTCATAGATAAAATTAGCAAATGGTATAAAATAATCACTTTTGTTCAATGAGGATAAAGAAACATGTGTTGAAGTGTTAGTAACAAGCCTGCTCTTACTTTTCGAAGAACATACGAAACTAAAAACAAGTCCAATCACTCTGTTGAGCCTATTCCATCAAATGCCCCATTCACTGTTACACCGGACCCCAGATTCCTGAGGAACAATGGTTAAAATGGAAATTGTTCTGGGGTTTGCAATTACCATCCTCACCAAACTTTTGTTACTGACCCTGCAATGTGTAGAATTTCATAAGCTTGTGAAAACACGTGGGCTGGGAACAGAGGTAGGTGGGAGCCAAAAATAGCCCCGTCAGCCAGCGTGCCGGTTCCCCAACTCCATCCCGCCGGCCAGCGTGCAAGTTCCCCAACTCCATCCCACCTCCGGGCCACTTTCACAGAGGTAGGATGGGGCACAGCGGGTAGCTGACATAGCTCATTAAGGGCCCCTTAAGGCCAACTAAAGGAGGCCAACTGGGATTTTCCAGTCTGCCTCCACCTTGAAGTGCCCTCTCTCTTACTTACCTTCCATAGCAGCCTGCTGCTTCTTTCAAGCTGGAAAGTCTCTGATTGGACTTTCAGCTTCAAGAACCCACCCACTATCCTTAATTGGACAGCAAGCCTGCCCTTTGGCCATTGATTGGCGCTCTGGGGAAAATTACACTGAGTGACTGTTTCGCACACAATGCAGGCTTCTGACCCACATTTCATCCTGATGGTGGGGTTCAGAAACCCACAGGAAAAATCCTGCCTAATATTCCAGCTGGAGCCTAACCAGTGTTTTGTAAAGGTTTAGCATAACTTCCTTGCTTTTGTACTCTATTCCTCTATTCATACACCAAGGGTCCCATATGTTTTTTGAACAATCTTTTCAACTTCTCCTGCCATCTTGTAAGATTTGTGTTCATACACCCCCAAAATCTCTCTGTCCCTTCTTAAAATTGCATGATTTAGTTTATATTGCCCTTCCTCATTCTTCCTACCAAAATGTGTCACTTCAGAATGGTAGCTTTGAAAACAATTAGGGAATTGATTGCTTGGATTGTGTTGGTTACTCGTTTCTTGTTTTTGGCTGTTTTATTCTTTGCTCACATTTAGTTAATTGGATGGTTGATTGTTAACTTGATGGTTTCAGCCAATCACTAGTTTTTGCACTATGGATGTGTGACACTTTGAGGTATGCAGACTGAGAAGTGCAATACTTTCGAGATGTGGTGTCTGGGAGGATGCACTTTCAGATACAACACCTTAGCGATGATGGGCAAATGATAGACTACTTTGTATTTGGGTTGGCATTGCCCTTTAAATGGTAACGACTTGTGCCCCTGTGAGCATTTTACACCTCAGCGCAGGTTTTATTCTGCAGTGCTGGTCTGAATGTTTTGCATTCGTCACCATCGTGGTTTAAAAGCTGAAAGGAAGACTTAGAGCTTATCACACTTCAAGGCATTTTACTTACACTTAATGTTACATTGGGATATGTTGGCTTTTGTTATGTGGTTCACTAGGTTATGTGGGAAAATGCAGCAGCAATTTCATGTATAGTAAGGTTCACAAATTGCAATGAGGTGAATAATGATTCATCTGCTTTTGGTGGTGTTGAGAGGGGAACATACTGTTATCATTTCCCACACTGGACATGCTGTGGATTCAGTAAAATTGCCATTAGTGCCAAAGTCGGGGCAGTTAACTTTATAAGGACAGAAAATGCTGGAAAAACTCAGCAGGTTAGGCAACATTTGTGGAGGGAGAAAAACAGAGTTAATGTTTCAGGTCGATGACCTTTCATTAGAACTGGCAAAAGTTAGAAACGCAACAGGTTTTAAGCAGGTGAAATGGGGGAGGGTGCAAAAAGAACAAAAGGGAAGGTCTGTGATCGGGTGGAGGACAACAGCGATTTAATGATAAAAGAGTTAGTCATGCAGGGCCAAAGGGAGTGGTGATGCGACTGGAAAACAAAGAAATAAAAGGTGTGCCTAGAGCGGTGTGAATGGCAGAATAATGAACAGCTGCCGTGCAAAAGCAAAAACAAGAGTAAGACCAAAACATGCAAAGAAAAGGAAACAAAATGGGTGCAGAGATTATGGTCTGAAATTGTTAAACTCAGTGTTGAATCCAGAAGGATTTAGAGTGCTTAATCGAAAGATGAGTTGCTGTCCTGATAATGCAACCTTTCATACCAGTGCTTCTGATATATCTTCCTTTTTCCTCGACTGATGAGTTCCCCCGCAGTGTGGTTGACAGGCCCCTTTACCATGTCCATTCCATTACCTGCATTTTTACTCTCACTCCTTCCCCTCCCTCCCAGAATCATGACAGAGTTTCCCTTGTCCTCACCTTCTACTCCACCAGCCTCAGTATTCAACAGATCATCCGCCATTTCTGCCACCTCCAGCGTGATGCCACCACCAAACACATCTTCCCCTCCTTTCCCCTGTCAGCATTCTAAAGGGACTGTTCCCTCCGTGACACCCTAATCCACTCCTCAATCACCCCCAACACCCCCTCCCCTTCCCATGGCACCTTTCCATGCAAGAGCAGGAGATGCAAACCTTGCCCTTTTACCTCCTCTCTCCTCACTGTCCAAGGGTCCAAACAATCCTTCCAGGTGAAACAATGATTTACTTATACTTCTTTCAATTTAGTATACTGTATTAGCTGCTCAAAAATGCAGTCTGCTCTACACTGGGGGGACCAAATGCTGATTGGGTGACCGCTTTGTGGAGCACGTCCGTTCAGTTTGCAAGCGTGACCCCCAGAGCTACTGGTCGCCCATCAGTTTAATTCTCCACCTTGTTCTCACACTGACCTCTCTGTCCTCGGCCTACTGCAGTTTTCCAATGAAGCTCAATGCAAGCTCGAAGAACAGCAGCTCATCTTTCGACTGGACACTTTACAGCCTTCTGGACTCAACATTGAGTCTAACAATTTCAGACCGTGATCTCTGTCCCCATTTTGTTTCCTTTTCTTTGCGTGCTATGGTCTTACTCGTTTTCACTTTTGACCAGTAGCTGTTCATCATTCTATTGGCGCTGCACTTTTGTTTCCTTGTTCCTTTTCTTGCCCCATCTTCAGTCCCTTTGGCCCTGCACGACTAACTCTTTTATCATTTAATCGCTGCTGTCTTCCAACCTATCACAGACCTTCCCTTTTGCTCTTTTTCCAACCTTCCCCCTTTCACCTGTTTAAAACCTGTTACATTTCTAACTGTTCCCAGTTCTGATGAAAGGTCATCGACCTGAAACATTAACTTTATTTCTCTCTCCACAGATGCTGTCAGACCTTCTGAGTATTTCCAGCATTTTCTGTCTTTATTTTAGATTTCCTGCATCTGCAGTATGTTGCTCTTGTGTTACAGTTAACTTTATACTATTCTGAACTGCACAAATTCATCTTACTGATGACACTTCAATCAGAGCAGACTTTTAGCTCATCAGTCTTGGCTCAGTTAAGTACATGATCTTGAACCTCAAAGCACAGGCAGTAAACATTTGCTTAGGGTTTTCTTGGGATGGGAATGAGATGGAGGAAAATGATCGGTGAGCTGCGACTGAGTTACTGTCCTTTGTCCCTTGCTGCCTGTCTGAAGAGCAGCATTGACAAAAGTGGGGCAGCAAGTCATTCACCGGGTCTCTTGATCTCAGGATCTCAGACCAATCAAAACACAACATATTTTCCGTTAATGACAAATTATCTGCCCCTACTCGGTCTTCTTAACTGCCTTTCTCTTTGAAGTGTGCAGGGAACTGCAAAAGCTTTCAATTATCATTGGCAAAGCAAAAGAGAATATCATGTAATTTTTTAAAAATCAGGCCCGTTTCCTGCAAATAAACCTGCCAAACAACTGTTTTGTTTTAATTTCAAGGCTGTATTTATCTTTTTTCAGTATTAACACACAATTCCACTCCTTGGCAGTTGTAAATTTTGGCTGCAGTCATTGAAGTTCTCCATATTTTAAAAATAGAAAAACCTCTCTGCAGCTTGGATTGAGAGGAACAAACTGAGAATGAGAGAGAGAGAGAGAGAGAGAGAGAGAGAGATAGAGAGAGAGAGAGAGAGACAGAGATAGAGAGATAGTTCTCAGTAGTTAATCCTCAGTAGAAAAACTATCCACCATGACACTATTTACCATTTTAACTGATTTACCAACTTACCCTCTAGGCACGACACCCGTTGTGCAAGTGACAGGAGAAAGAGTCGGGGCGGGGGCAGGATTAAATGGAAGAAAAACAATTAAGAAATTTTTCATAATAAATAGGGATGATGGACTTCAGTTACATGGACCGACTGGAGAAGCTGGGGTTGTTCTCATTGGAGAAGCGAAGGTTGAGAGGAGATTTGATAAGGTGTTCAAAATCATGAGGGTCTGGACAGAGCAGATAGGGAGACACTGTTCCCATTGGCAGAAGGGTTGAGAACCAGAGGGCACCGGTTAATGGTGATTGGTAAAAGAACCAAAGGCGACATGAGGAAAAACATTTCTAAGCAGTGAGTAGTTACAATCTGGAATGTACTACCTGAGAGTGTGGTGGAGGGAGATTCAATCAGGACATTCGAAAGGGTACTAGATAAGTACCTGAAAGGAAAAAAATTGCAGGGTTATGGGAAAGGGTGGGGGAGCTCAGTTGTTCTTTCAGAGAGACGGCATGGATTTGACCAGCAGAATGGCCTCCTTCTATGGTGTAACCATTCTATGATTCTAATCTGTAATAAAATCGGAAAAACAATATAGGCTTACCACTGTTAGACACAGGATGTCTTCTGGATATCGCACTTAGGTACGACATTTATGAGTACAACCATTTTATTGCTGAACAGTGACTGGATTGGGTTTAACTGCGACATGTCATTGAATTATCATTGGCACTCACCCTCTGGACTTGTACATGAAGAATTTTCCTCATTGAAGAATTGAAGCCTACATTTCTTTCTACCAGACTACCCGAAGACCTTGAAATTACACTGTGCAGAATAAACTATTAAATGTGTTGGAAGCAGTTCAGAGAAGGTTTACTAGACTAATACTTGGAATGGGCGGATTGTCTTATGAGGAAAGATTGGACAGGCTAGGCTTGTATCTGCCAGAGTTTAGAAGAGTAAGAGGCGACTTGATTGAAATATATAAGATCCTGAGGGGTTTTGAGAGGGTGGATGTGGAAAGGATGTTTCCCCTTGTGGGAGAATCTAGAACTAAGGGTCACTGTTTAAAAATAAGGGGTTACCCATTTAAGACAGAGATGAGGAGAAATTTTTTCTCTCAGAGGGTCGTGAGTCTTTGGAACTCCCTTCTTCAAAAGCAGAGACTTTGATAATTTTTAAGGCAGGTGTAGATAGCTTCTTGATAAGCAAGGAGGTGCAAGGTTATTGGGGGTATGTGGGAATGTGGAGTTGAGGTTACAATCAGATCAGCCATGATCTGGTTGAATAGCGAAGCAGGCTCGAGGGGCCGAGTGGCCTACTCCTGCTCCTAATTCGTATGTTCTTATCACACTTATATGAAACTCCTTCGCTAAAGTAAATAGACTAATGCTTCCATTAAAATAGGAGGCAAAAGAATTTATATGAACGTGCTACAAGTTAGAAGTATTTGTATGTTCATATTCACATAGTGTAGTTTCAAGGCAAGGGGTTTCAGTGAGTGTGGATGCTGATGTAACTCATACAACCAGCTAAATAAACACTGCGGCTCCAAGAGAGCAGAGGGTTGGGACTCTCTGATGAGTAATTCACTTCCTGAGTCCTCAATACCTTTCCACCATCTACAAGCCTATAGTCAGCAGTGGGATGGAATATTCACCACTCCTCTGAATCTTCCAGCCTCAAGAAGCTCAACATCATCCAAGACAAAACAGACCCCTTGATTGGTGCCCCTGTCATTAATTTCAAGATCCATCCCCCTCAACCGGGGGTACTAACTACAGAATGAACCGTAGCAATGCGTCAAGCTTTGGCAACGTCTCCCAGCACCATGATCTTCACCACCGAGGAGGTCAAGAGCTGCAACATCATAGGAACACCATCACCTGCAAATTGCCCTCCAAGCCACACATTATCCTGACTTGGGTATATACCGCATTCTTCATACCGCCATTCCCTGACACCACCATTCCATTACTGTCGCTGAGTCAACATCATTGAATTCCATACTTAACAGTTTTGTGGAAATGCCATCGTCACAGTGACTGTAGCATTCAAGGACTAGCTCCACCATCACCTTTTCAGGGTAGTGTGTAGTGGACAATAAATGAGGCCTTGCCAGTTATTACCAATATTAGAGTTTTGGAGTCATTACTGCACAGCAGGAGGCCACTCAGCCCATTGGATCAACGCTGGCTCTCTGTAGAATAATCAGTCCCATTCCCCTGCTCAATCGCTGTAGCTCTGCAAGTTTATTTCCCTCAAGTGCCCATCCAATTTCCTTTTGAAATCATCCATTGTCTCCGCTTCCACCATTCCCGTAGGCAGCGAGTTCCAGGTCATTACCACTCACTGTATAAAAAAGTTGTTCCTCACATTCCCTCTGCGTCTCTTGCCCAAAACCTTCAATCTGTGTCCCCTAATCCTTGTACCATCAGATAATGGGAACAGTTTTTCTCTGCCTACCTTATCTAAACCTGTCATAATCTTGTACACCTCTATCAAATGTTCTTCAATCTCCTTTGTTCCAAGGAGAACAACCCCAGCTTTTCCAACCTAATCTTGTAGCTGAAATCCCCCATCCCCGGAACCATTCTGGTAAATCTCCTCTGCACCTTAAGGACCCTCATATTTTTCCTAAAATGTGGTGACTGGAACTGGACACAATACTCCAGTTGTGGTCTAACCAGAGTTTTATAAAGTTTCAGCATAACTTCCCCGCTTTTGTACCAATATCTCTATTTACGAATCCCAAGATCCCATATGCTTTGCTAACTACTTTCCCAATAGTCCTGCCAGCTTCAAAGATTGATGCAGATGCAGCCTCAGCTCCCTCTGTCCCTGCACACACTTTAGAACTGTGCCATTAAGTCCATGGATGAATTTTCTTGATGAGGATCAAGTCCCCCCCGCCGGAGCCCAAAGTGGGATCCGACCCTGCTCCGTCGGGTGGCGGGACCCTGGGACGGTATATTGCTGGCGGAGGACAATTAACAGGCCACCATCAGGGCCACCGTCCAATTGAGGACAGCTGCCAGCTCAATCAGAGGGCCATCAGCTCAGCAGCGGGTGGCCTCTGGTGAGGCTGCAGCACGAAGGAGAGGAGGCCTCAATGGCAAGGCTCCTTTGAAGATGGCTGAGTATTTTTGAGGAAGCCTGGGCCACGCAGGCAGGCCCCAGTATTCCATGAGCATCCATTTTGTTAACCAGCCTTTCATGTGGTATTTTGTCAAACGCTTTCTTAAAATCCACATAGACAACAACTACTACTTTTCCTTCATCAACCTTCGCTGTTCATCAAAAATTCCATTAGATTAGTCGAGCATAACCTGCCTTTTACAAATCTGTGCTGGCTATCTGTAATTAACTCAAACCTCTCCAAGCGCCTGTTGATTTTTTTCCCTCATTACTGTTTCTAAAACCTTACCCACCACCCATTCTGAGAACCAACTTAAAAAAAGATGCCCTTCAACTTACCAGACTCAGAGATGTCATCCCAGTATGGACAGTCAAACTCATATTCTGCCTTTAATATCTGTTCAAACAGTCTGGAGTCATTTTCATCATAGAATGGAGGATAGCCACATAACCTGAGGGAAAAATAGAAATATGTAATAAAATAGTGGATAACAATAATTGTGTAGGTTTACTTATCTTTCTCAAACTAAATACTTAAATCATGTAAACAATTATTTAGTTACTCCAAATAAAATGCAGAGAATCTTTGATGCAGGAAAAAAGCCCTGAAGCTGGTCCCTAGTGTCAGACAGCTGAGTTTATGAAGAAATAATGAGAAAACACAGACGTTTCAGGACTCCAGCAAGAGGAATCCTAAAAAGACACACCATCCCGACTTGGAACTATATCGCCGTTCCTTCACCGTCACTGGGTCAAAATCCTGGAACTCCCTTCCTAACAGCACTGTGGGTGTATCTACACCGCATGGACTGCAGCGGTTCAAGAAGGCAGTTCACCACTACCTTCTCAAGGGCAATTAGGGATGGGCAATAAATGCTGGCCTAGCCAGTGACGCCCACATCCCGTGAATAAATAAATAAAAACATTAGAAAATATTAAATTTCAAGTCACACTCTGAATGCAGAACAACAGGACATTGTTGCAAACTGGTAAAGGATAAGTTCAGAATTGATGTTAAGTTTTCCCGCCTTTAAAAAGTGATCGATATCAAGAATGGCCTTCCAGATTGGATAGTGGGGACCAAAAGTCTGGAATCATCAACAGGCACTTGGGTGCTGCAATAGGAGACATAACTTTCTTTTAGGATGGCACAGTGGCGCAGTGGTTAGCACCGCAGCCTCACAGTTCCTGAGACCCGGGTTCAATTCTGGGTACTGCCTGTGTGGAGTTTGCAAGTTCTCTCTGTGACCATGTGGGTTTCCGCTGGGTGCTCTGGTTTCCTCCCACAGCCAAAGACTTGCAGGTTGATAGGTAAATTGGCCATTATAAATTACCCCTAGTGTAGGTAGGTGGTAGGGGAATTGAGGGGATGTGGTAGGAATATGGGATTAATGTAGGATTAGTATAAATGGGTGGTTGATGGTCAGCACAGACTCGGTGGGCCGAAGGGCCTGTTTCAGTGCTGTATCTCTAAATAAAAAATGGTAAGATGAACTAATCAGCCAATTGGTGTCCATAATTTGTGACTTTTATGAAAGTGCAACCCGAACCGAGCTTCACGTAAATTCTACTGAAGGCAATGGTTACAGCACCCGAGAGTGTCTATTTTCAGGTAGACAGGCTTGACATTCTCACTTCTATTAATATATTGTCCGTCCCTGCTTTAGCTATTATCTGCCTGAATGGTAAGACCTTTGTTTAAATATTTTAATCTACTGCGGGCGGTATTTAGAAATTTAAAACTGGGAAAAAATTGAAAATGCCAATTTAGCTGGAGTCTTGCCCTGTGAGGACGAGCTTCCAAATGTTTATGGGCCAATTAACGAAAACCTCAGAATATCAAGAAGTCAAGTATCTGAAGTAGATGTAAGGGCAGCTTTAATTTGTCCTATCTGACAATGGAATATTGGGAGCAGGCAATGATGACCATTGACCCTTCCCAATTAACATAAATGGTTTAAAGAAGCAGTAAAGCGTAATTGCTTCTTCCTGGCACATATTGGAACAACCATCTGGAAATGGGTCACTGATACACTCAAATGACAATTTCCACTGCGCTGCTACAAGTTCAGAGCTGCCTGTCCTTTGAACCTGCTCGTCACAGTTTGGAGGATACAACAGTACTGTAGCCCCACAACAACAATAAAGACTTAAACTTTGTAACACCCACTGCAGTATTCTGCCCATGGGTTATCAATGGACGTGACTTTGACAGAACTATTTTTCTAACCAAACTTGGCCATAAAATTATTCAGTAATTTTCTGATTGGCAAATGATGTTAAAATTGAAAGTACAAAACACAGCAATAATACTCACTGCTTTTACTGATCTGACCAAGATTCAATTCTATCATGCAGATGGAAAAATATTTAATTTTCTTTCACTCTCTTACCACTCCGAGCCACACAATGAAGTCCATCACTTTCTACTTAAAACACCACTAATTTTATTCTGCCGTGAAAGCTACCAAATTTCCATGGCTTAAACAGAGAACACATGGAAAGAAAATAAAGACTTGCATTTATATAGTGCCTTTCATGGCCCTAGGACATCTCAGTGCAGTTCACAGTCAATTAAGTACTTTTGAAGTGTAATCTCCATTGTAATGTAAATGGAAGGCAATTTGTGCACAGAAAGCTCCTACAAACAGCAATGTTATATTAATCAGATAATCTATTATTTGCACAAAAGAAAAATACTGCAGATGCTGGAAATCAAAAATAGAAACAGAAAAGGCTGGAAATACCCAGCCGGTGTGGCAGCATCTGTGGAGAGAGAAAGTGAGTTAACGGGGCCCATGTGCAGGGCCAAAAAGGCAGGGGGAGTCCTGCCTTGGCACGCCCTCCCCCGGCGTGATTCTACGGCGCCAGGCCAATTAACAGCCCAGCACCGGGATCCCTGTTCCTTTAAAGACAGGGAACCCGCCTCCAAGAGCTGCCGGTCAGTCACAGGGCCAGCCGTCCAGAAGTATCAGCAGCTCCACCGGCAGCGGTGGCTACTGCCGGTATTACAAGAGGCCTTGGACCCAGGCCCAGCGCGAGAGACCCAGAACCAAGGTAAGTGAGGCAGGGTTGCTGGGACTAGGCTGGCAGGACCTGGCAAGGTAGGGGGGGGGGGAGTGGAGAAGGTGGGCATTTAGTGCAGGGGGAGGGTGGTTCAGGGAGGTGCAGGTTTTCTCAGTGGGGCCCAGGAGGTGCCCTCGTTTTACTGGGCAACCGCCCCATATGGCGGAGGCCCCCTCTCGCCGCTGGTTAAATCTCAGCGGTGGGGTAAGAGGCCCTTAAGTGGCTGTTAATAGGTGACTTCAGGACCTCAATTGGCCTCTGAGCAGGAAGGCCATCTTCGGCCTATCTCGTTCCCAACGACATTGTGTTGCAACGGGCCCTCTGTCTCCTGTCACAATTCTATGGGCACCTCCACCTCTGAACCCGTCTCGGGTGGGGGCCATAAAATTCAGCCCAACATTGCAAGTTGATGACCTTTCATTAGAACTCTGTTAACGCGGTTTCCCTCTCCACAGATGCTGCCAGACATGTTGAGTATTTCCAGCATTTTCTGTTTTTATTTTACAATCTGTTATGTGTGATACATATTGGCCAGGACACAGGGGAATAATTCCCCTGCTCTTCTCCACAATAACGTCTTGGGATCTTTTACATCCAGGGCAGAGGGGGCCTCGATTTAATGTCTCAAACAAAAAGACAGCATCTAAGACAGGTCAGCACTCCCTCAGTACTCAGTGATACCCTACTTTTTTTTATACTTAAGTCCTGGGGCTGAATTTTTTGGCTTACCTGGAGGTTCTGCCGTGGGGGATGAAAACAGAAGGCGACCCCGGGACTCTTGGGTAGCATATTGCTAGTGGCAGCCAATTAACAGGCTGTTACCGAGGCCGCCATCCAATGGAGGACAGCAACCCACCCCCGAGAGCTGCCTGCCCAATCAGAAGGACAGCAGCTCAGCAGCATCATCTCTAGCGAGGTTGCAGTTCCAGGGAGAGGCCACCTCAATGGCAAATGGCCCTCGAAGAGGAGGTATATTTTTGGGGAGGAAGCTGGTGTTAGGCAGGGGGGTGATCAGGGTGGGGGGGGGGGTCATGGTGCACCAGTGGCACAGTTGCCACAGGGGTAACCATTGGTGCCAGGGGGCCCATTAAGGAGGGCCCCCCCCCACCTCTGGGAACCCGCTGGGAGGCCACAGTCTTCCCATGTGGCAGTGAGCCTCCTGATGGGGAATACATGCCCACTGGGGTGGGAAGGGGCCCGTATTTGGGCCATTAAGTGGCTCAGTTGGTTGCCATGCCACTAAGGTTCTCACCGCTGGTAATACTCCAGGGCGGCAGGAAGACATTGGGATCCCCTCCTGACACCTTCCCCCGCCATATTGCCAGCCCTCCCACCCATCTCCAACTGGCTGGGAAAATTCAACCCCTGGAGTGGGATTTGAACCCACAACCTTCTGACTCAGAGACAAGAGTGCCACCAGCTGAGCCATGGCTGACACGTTGGCAGCATTAACTTCAAGATCTTTAACAATTTCTCTCCAGTTATTCAATAAGCAACCCCAACCTTACTTTGCATATAGGACAATCCTTATGATGTCTTTAGATTCCCAGCATATATCAAATATTTTTTGCTCTCCGATCCAAGGCATGCACTGCCTGACCACTGTTGGGATTGTGTCTTGGATCATTCTCCCGCCTGATACGGGATAGACACTGGATACTGGCATTCCATAGAGAAAAATGGGTCAAGAATGAAATGTAATGAGATGCAATGTAGCGACAGTAATTTACTAGATCACAGATGTTCCTCATTCTATTTCTAATTCTTATTGTAACTCTAGAACCGGGAGGAATTTCTCAATCGTGGGAAAAAAAACATTTAGAAAATATATTTTATTCTTGAAAGTTTATGGGTGGTCTGAGAAGATTCAAATGGACATAACGAATGTACATACAGCGGAAGCTCAATCATCAATGGAGGCCATCCTCCCAAACAACGGTGGAAATTGGCAGGAACTCAAGAGTTCCTTTATACGTGGTGAGATACAGTGAGCTTTTATTTTCTGAGTTATTCATCAAGTGCCCAGCATGTGCAGATAAGACCCATGATTTTCCATTTTAAAATTGAGATATTTTTAATGAAGCCTTGTTTCCAACTGATCGTCTAGCCCAAAATTACATATCAAAACTAAATAGATAGTAAATTCTACCAGGTACTGAACATTCAGATAAAACCAATTTAACTCCTTGAATAAAGAACCCAGAGTTTGTGAAAGGTTAATTGAAAATGCTTCATTGTATTTTAGCTGTTTTTTAAAACTAAGTTCCAAACACCACAAAAGTTTGTGTGGCTAATGAATAGTGCAAATAATATGAATGTGGTTGTACTATATTTATGGATACACCAAATCTAAACATTCATGCAAAATTCAATGTCATGAGGAAATCACTGACAGAGCACAATACTTATAAAAATCCAAGTGACAGCTCTCATAAAAGCCCAGTGGGTAAATGTACAACCCTGTTTAGTACTGAGACATATAGACCAGGAAGGTCACAGGTTCAATTCCCAACTCGTACAGAGTTAGCTGATCTTACTTGTAGAACTCTCAACTTTGAAATACTGTGGGTTCAAGCACAGTACTGAGGGAGTGCTGCATTGTTGGAGGTGCCATCTGTCAGGTTAGATGTTAAACTCTCTGCCCAGTTAGGTGGACATAAAAACAATGAAATGCAGTGTTCGCTCAGTGCCAACATTCCTACGTAAACCAGCACCATCAGGGTGATGTGCTCATTCAACCTATTTGCTAATTGTGGAATCTTGCTGTGCGAAAGCTGCGTGCTATTTTTACCTACGTTATCAGTGATTGCACTTCAAAAGTAATTGGGTAAGATGTCTTGAGGATGTGAAAGGAGCTACTCAAATGCAAGTTCTTCCTTTTTTTCCAACTAGATCCAGAGAGCTTTGGTGCAGATTGGCAGAGCTAAGATATAAACGAACTCTCGGTGTGTACAGGGGGTACTGCCAAAGATTAATCAGCTCAAACCATACAGAATGGTGAGTTTCTTGCCCGCTAAACCACTGGCCTGCAGGATTATATGGTGCAGGGTGGGAAGAATTCCAGTGACAACTCCATCCTTCCAGGTTCCATTAGTGATCAGTCACCAACAGTACCTGGACAACTGTGGAGCTGCATAGTTCAGATAGCCAGTTACCAAGAATAACCACATAGGCTTGACTCGAATTTCCATTGTTAGGTGCATTATCTTGGAACCACTTCAACCTTAGAGAGCTCTTCTCCCTCACCTCCGACTCGAAAGTTCTCTTGCATTACTTGTAAATATTTTAACAGGTTTATTCATTTATTCATGTGATCTGCTTCATTGGAGTGTACAGAGACACAGGCGTACATAAAGTCTGTGGTTTGATAGCTACTTGCACCATAAACTGGCTGTATTATTTTCTGTTAATTTATTGTAGTTTATCATTGGCTAAGCTTGCAGCAATTATATCATAATCATTAATCTATCAGTTAGGGCTTCCTCATATATCCCATGCATGCAGAGTCCTGACTATTGCTGTCCATTTTGAAACTGGATGCCAGTCAAAAATAGCATAAGTTGAATAAAACCACCTGTATGATTTTCATTTCGACACATAGGGAATGATTTCAAGGCCATCATTTCATCCCAGAGTTCAGTTAATGGCTACAAACCACATTGTCAAAGCTATTATGTGTTATGTCATTTGAATTCTCCAATAAGATTGTGCCATGCAATTAATATAATAAAAACAAGAAATGCTGGAACCATTCAGCAGGTCTGGCAGCATCTGTGGAAAGAGAAGCAGAGTTAACGTTTCGGGTCAGTGACCCTTCTTCAATTAATCCCAGACATTCAATGATCTCTGTTTATGTAAATAGTATCAACTCAACCAAATATTCAACCCAAACGCAACTCAACTGCAAACATGAAATAATCCCTTTCCCAGTTGAATAATTTCTGTTAAAAAGCCTGCAACACGCTCTTCATTTCTTCAACACCATCTTGATTTATTTAAAGTTCTTTTTCTAACTTGCTAGCCTCCCCTTCAAAAGGTATTGACTTATGTTATCTATGGATCGATGGACACTAGGATTCTTCACCCAAGCGAATACTTCTCTAGTTTCAGCTGGGACAATGGTTGGTAAGTTGTTTGACCACAGAAATGTAGGAACAGGAGGAGGCCATTCAGCCCCTCAAGCTGTTCCACCATTCAATGAGAGCATGGCTGATCTGTGACCTAACTCCATATACCTACCTTTGCCCCATATCCCTTAATTACTTGAGTTAACAAAAATTTATCAATCGTAGTTTTAAAAATTAACAATTCACCTAGCATAAACTGCTATTTGCAGAAGAGAGCTCCAAACATCTACCACCCTTTGCGTGAAGTATTTCCTAATCTCACTCCTGAATGGTCTGGCTCTGATTTTTAGCCTATGCCCCCTAGTCCTAGACTCCCCAACTAATAGTTTCTTGCAATCTACCCTATCAGTTCTCCTTAATATCTTGAAAGTTTCAATCATATCACCCCTTAACCTTCCAAATTTCAGGGAACACAACCCTAGTTTGTTTAGTATAAAAACAAGAAATGCTGGAACCACTCAGCAGGTCTGGCAGCATCTGTGGAAAGAGAAGCAGAGTTAACGTTTCGGGTCAGTGACCCTTCTTCGGAACTGACAAATATTAAAAATGTCACAGGTTATAAGCAAGTGAGGTGGGGGTGGGGTAAGAGATAACAAAGGAAAAGGTGTAGATTGGACAAGGCCACATAGCTGACCAAAAGGTCATGGAGCAAAGGCAAACAATATGTTAATGGTGTGTTGAAAGACAAAGCATTAGTACAGATAGGGTGTTAACGGACTGAAGATTGAACAGCAGCAAGTGCAAACCTGAAAAAAAACAGTGGGTAAGCAAACTGAACAAACTAAGATGAAATGAAATAAATGCAAAAAAAGGGGGGTTGTAAAAAATGTAAAAACGAAAAAAAGAAAAAAGAAAAAACAACTAAAAATGAAAGTAAAATGGGGGGCTGTCATGCTGTGAAATTATTGAACTCAATGTTCAGTCCGGCAGGCTGTAGTGTGCCTAATCGGTAGATGAGATGCTGTTCCTCGAGCTTGCGTTGATGTTCACTGGAACACTGCAGCAATCCCAGGACAGAGATGTGAGCATGAGAGCAGGGGGGATTGTTGAAATGGCAAGCAACCAGAAGCTCATGGTCCTGCTTGCGGACTGAGCGGAGGTGTTCCGCAAAGCGGTCACCCAGTTTGTGCTTGGTCTCCCCAATGTAGAGGAGACCACATTGTGAGCAGCGAATACAGTATACTACATTGAAAGAAGTACAAGTAAATTGCTGCTTCACCTGAAAGGAGTGTTTGGGGCCTGGGATAGTGAGGAGAGAGGAGGTAAATGGGCAGGTATTACACCTCCTGCAATTGCAGGGAAGGTGCCATGGGACGGGGACGAGGTGGTGGGGGTAATGGAGGAGTGGACCAGGGTGTCGCGGAGGGAACGATCCCTTCGGAATGCTGACAGGGGAAGGGAGGGGAAGATGCGTTTGGTAGTGGCATCACGCTGGAGGTGGCGGAAATGGCGGAGGATGATCCTTTGGATATGGAGGCTGATGGGGTGGAAAGTGAGGACAAGGGGTACCCTGTCACGGTTCTGGGAGGGAGGGGAAGGGTTGAGGGCAGAGGTACGGGAAATGGGCCGGACACGGTTGAGGGCCCTGTCAACAACAGTGGGGGGGAATCCTCGGTTGAGGAAAAAGGAGGTCATATCAGAAGCACCGTCATGGAAGGTAGCATCATCAGAGCAGATGCGTCGAAGACGGAGAAACTGGGAGAATGGAATGGAGTCCTTACAGGAGGTAGGGTGTGAAGAAGTGTAGTCGAGGTAGCTGTGGGAGTCGGTGGGCTTATAATGGCTGTTAGTAGACAACCTATCCCCAGAGATGGAGACAGAGAAGTCGAGGAAGGGAAGGGAAGTGTCAGAGATGGACCATGTAAAGGTGAGAGAAGGGTGGTAATTGGAAGCAAAGTTGATAAAGTTTTCCAGTTTGGGGCGGGAGCAGGAAACGGCACCGATACAGTCATCAATGTACTGGAAAAAGAGTTGGGGGAGGGGGCCTGAGTAGGACTGGAACAAAGAATGCTCGACATATCCCACAAAAAGACAGGCATAACTAGGACCCATGCGGGTACCCATAGCAACACCTTTTACTTGAAGGAAGTGCGTGGAGTTGAAGGAGAAGTTGTTCAATGTGAGAACAAGTTCAGCCAGGCGGAGGAGGGTGGTGGTGGATGGGGACTGGTTGTGCCTCTGTTCCAGGAAGAAGCGGAGAGCCCTCAAACCATCCTGGTGGGGGATGGAGGTGTAGAGCGATTGGACGTCCATAGTGAAGAGGAGGCGGTTGGGACCAGGAAACTGGAAATTGTCAAAATGACGTAGGGCGTCAGAAGAGTCACGGATGTAGGTGGGAAGAGACTGGATCAGCGGAGAAAAGATAGAGTCTAGATAGGAAGAAATAAGTTCAGCGGGGCAGGAGCAGGCTGACACAATGGGTCTGCCGGGGCAGTCCCGTTTGTGGATTTTGGGAAGGAGGTAGAAGCGGGCTGTCCGGGGTTGCGGGACTATGAGGTTGGAAGCTGTAGGGGGAAGATCTCTAGAGGAGATGAGGTCAGTGACAGTCCTTTGGACGGTGGCTTGATGTTCGGTGGTGGGGTCATGGTCCAGAGGGAGGTAGGAAGATGTGTCTGTGAGTTGGCGATGAGCTTCTGCAAGGTAGAGGTCGGTACACCATACAACAACAGCACTCCCTCCAAGGCCAATACATCCTTTCTAAGGTGTGATACCCAGAACTGCTCACAATACTCCCAGTGTGGATCACAGGAAGCACTGCAGGCAATCCCAATACCATCTTCATTCAAAGTCCACTTTCTTGCAGCGGACACAGGAAAGTGATGAGGAGCAGAAACCTTGGTTAGTATTTCCCTTCCCTCACACAGGGCACTGAGTTCACTCATAACCTCTGTATTGCTGCTTCCACTGAGATGAGCTGATCAACAGAGCCTGCAGATTGATGTTGGGACCTACCCCAGTCTCTGGAGCTCAGCAGCAGACTAAGTAGAAGAAGTAACCTACTGATCCATTAAGGTAAAAATAATGCATTAGAAAGATTTGAGAGAAATGTGAAGATGTTCATGTCAAGGGCTTTTTGGATAAAGTAACATAAAAAGGCAATGATTTTTTTCATTGCTCCCATTAATATAGAGACACCAGGGAACACAATTTAATGTCATTTCATTGCTGAGCATATCAATCGAGAGGGAAAGGAATCATTATAATTGGGGCAAATACTTCGCAAAAAATTTTCAAGAGAAGTTTGAAACTTAAGCTTCAAGTTGAAGGAGATTAAAAGAGAGATTCTTCAGGTTTTTAATAAGATCAGTAGTGCATGCACATGGCTCATCTATAATCTTTTTTGTCTTATACTTCTGCTTCCAAAGAACTGCCGAGTCAAAAAAAATTGTTTTTAAAAACGCAAATGTCTCATTTCAACATGAGGTTCCAAGAACTGGATTTGCCCAGAGCAACTAGAGATCAAAGGTAATTGGCCTATGTGTAGAATACTATGTTGTGGTTTGAGGCATTAATCCAAGTCTGGAATGTAATAAGATTATTTTTCTCTCATTAACCTACTGCAGTCCATATATAGGAATAAGAAAAGCAAGGGTTTCACCACCTGGCACTGGAAACTGTAGCTGCATGGCCAAACACTAGAATGAGACAATAGTTTTCTCAATTGTGCACATACCAGAATTCACTGCAAGAAGTATATCTGGATCTAAATATGCTGTTTTTACTCAAAGAAAAATGTCAAATAAACAAAGTAGGTATCTGTCTAATATAAGTAACATATCTGTTATGCAGACAGAATTCCGAAGACTAAGATGCAGAGCTTAATTAGTTCCGACTTTTAATGATGATTTCATAGGAGTTGCTACCAGCAAAGAGGTTTTAGAACATATATTATTACATCCCATTCTTACCTCTCTGGCCAATATTTATCTCTCAACTAATATCACACAAACAGATTATTTGGTCATTATCACATAGCTGTTTGTGGGAGCTTGCTGTGCGTAATTTGGCTGCCACATTTCCTGTATTACAACAGTGACTACACTTCAAAAGTGCTTCATTGGCTGTAAAGTGCTTTGGGACATACTGAGGTCATGAAAGGTGCTATATAAATGCAAGTCTTTCTTTGTTTTTTTTTTTATCTCCCCTCTCCTACCCATAGCACAAAGCCTCAAGGAAAACAACATTATTAGATATATTGAGATTAGATTGAGCTCTTCCCCCGTCTGGATGCCAAACGTCTCAATTTTATCTTCAATTCCCCAGGCCCCCCTGACCTGAACCAAGCATGACCTACAGATGATATGCTCCCAAGCCTCGTCATTGAGGGTCTTGAGTGATGTTAAATAAGTGACAGCAAAATGTAATCTTTCAGAAATGCGTTAGGTTAACAGCCACTCATGTGCTGTCAATTCTTTGGGATGCGTCTCCACAAAAGTACAAAGATGTCTTTTGGTTTCTTTTGCCTGTCACAGTTTCTTTTTTTTTTTCTTTTTATAGATACAGCACTGAAACAGGCCCTTCGGCCCACCGAGTCTGTGCCGACCAACAACCACCCATTTATACTAACCCTACAGTAATCCCATATTCCCTACCACCTACCTACACTAGGGGCAATTTACAACAGCCAATTTACCTATCACCTGCAAGACTTTTAGATGCCTGTCAATATAATCAAATTGAAAGGATTAGAATGGCTTAATTCAGTATCAAATACTTTGAATAATCTGTCAGGCAACTCCCCATTCAAGTAAATGACAGTAATAAAACTATGCACACCAAGGCCTTCCTGAACTATATATGTCTCTGTCCTGAGGTGTGACAATCAGCTAGACTTTAAAGTGTAGTCTAGATAGCTTGGGGAGGTGGTGGTGTAGTGTATTATCACTAGACTAGTAACCCAGAGACCCAGGGTATTTCTCTGGCGACATGGGTTCGAATCCCACCACAGCAGAAGGTGGAATTTGAATTCAATTAATAAATCTGGAATTAAAAGCTAGTCTAATGATGGCCATGAAACCATTGTCGATTGTTGTAAAAACCCATCTGGTTCACTAATGTCCTTTAGGGAAGGAAATCTGCTGCCCTTACCTGGTCTGGCCTACATGTGACTCCAGACCCACAGCAATGTGGTTAACTCTTACATGCCCTCTGAAATGGCCTAGCAAGCCACTCAGTTGTACCTAACCGCTACAAAGTCAATAAAAAGGAATGAAACCGGACGGACCACCCGGCATCGACCTAGGGACCAGAAATGACAACGGCAAACCCAGCCCTGTCGACCCTGCAAAGTCCTCCTTACTAACATCTGGGGGCTTGTGCCAAAGTTCGGAGAGCTGTCCCACAGACTAGTCAAGCAACAGCCTGACACAGTCATACTCATGGAATCATACCTTACAGACAATGTCCCAGACACTGCTATCACCATCCCCGGGTATATCCTGTCCCACCGGCAGGACAGACCCAGCAGAGGTGGTGGCACAGTGGTATACAGTAGGGACGGAGTCACCCTGGGAGTCCTCAACATCGACTCCGGACCCCATGAAGTCTCATGGCATCAAGTCAAACATGGGCAAGGTAACCTCCTACTGATTACCACCGACCGCCCTCCCTCAGCTGATGACTCAGTACTCCTCCATGTTGAACACCACTTGGAGGAAGCACTGAGGGTGGCAAGGGCACAAAATGTACTCTGGGTGGGGGACTTCAATGTCAATCACCAAGAGTGGCTCGGTAGCACCACTACTGACCGAGCTGGCCGGGTCCTAAAGGACATAGCTGCTAGACTGGGTCTGCAGCAGGTGGTGGGGGAACCAACACGAGGGAAGAACAGACTTGACCTCGTCCTCACCAATCTGCCTGCCGCAGATGCATCTGTCCATGACAATATTGGCAGGAGTGACCACCGCACAGTCCTTGTGGAGACGAAGTCCTGCCTTCACATTGAGGATACCATCCATCGTGTTGTGTGGCAATATCACCGTGCTGAATGAGATAGATTTCGAACAGATCTAGCAATGCAAAACTGGGCATCCATGAGGCGTTGTGGGCCATCAGCAGCAGCAGAATTGTACTCAACCACAATCTGTAACCTCATGGCCCGGCATATCCCCCACTCTACCATTACCATCAAGCCAGGAGACCAACCCTGGTTCACTGAAGAGTGCAGGAGGGCATGCCAGGAGCAGCACCAGGCATACCTCAAAATGAAGTGTCAACCTGGTGAACCTACAACCCAGGACTACTTGCATGCCAAACTGCGTAAGCAGCATGCGATAGACAGAGCTAAGCGATCCCATAACTAACGGATCAGATCTAAGCTCTGCAGTCCTGCCACATCCAGCCGAGAATGGTGGTGGACAATTAAACAACTAACTGGAGGAGGTGGCTCCACAAATATCCCCATCCTCAATGATCAGGGAGCCCAGCACATCAGTGCGAAAGATAAGGCTGAAGCATTTGCAACAATCTTCAGCCAGAAGTGCCGAGTTGATGATCCATCTCGGCCTCCTCCTGAAGTCCCCAGCATCACAGATGCCAGACTTCAGCCAATTCGATTCACTCCGCGTGATATCAAGAAACGACTGAAGGCACTGGATACTGCAAAAGCTATGGGCCCTGACAATATTCTGGCAGTAGTACTGAAGACCTGTGCTCCAGAACTTGCTGCGTCCCTAGCCAAGCTGTTCCAGTACAGCTTCAACACTGGCATCTACCCTGTAATGTGGAAAATTGCGCAGGTATGTGCTGTACACAAAAAGCAGGACAAGTCCAACCCGGCCAATTACCGCCCCATCAGCCTACTCTCAATCATCAGTAAAGTGATGGAAGGTGTCATCAAAAGTGCCATCAAGCGACACTTGCTTAGCAATAATCTGCTCAGTGACGCTCAGTTTGGGTTCCGCCAGGGCCACTCAGCTCCTGACCTCATTACAGCCTTGGTTCAAACATGGACAAAAGAGCTGAACTCAAGAGGTGAGGTGAGAATGACTGCCCTTGACAGCAAGGCAGCATTTGACCTAATAAGGCATCAACGCGCCCTTGCAAAACTGAGGTCAATGGGAATCAGGGGGAAAACCCTCCGCTGGCTGGAGTCATACCTAGCACGAAGGAAGATGGTTGTGGTTGTTGGAGGTCAATCATCTCAGCTCCAGGACATCACTGCAGGAGTTCCTCAGGGTAGTGTCCTCGGCCCAACCATCTTCAGCTGCTTCATCAATGACCTTCCTTCAATCATAAGGTCAGAAGTGGGGATGTTCGCTGATGATTGCACAATGTTCAGCACCATCCGTGACTCCTCAGATACTGAAGCAGTCAATGTAGAAATGCAGCAAGACTCGGACAATATCCAGGCTTGGGCTGATAAATGGCAAGTAACATTCGTGCCACACAAGTGCCAGGCAATGACCATCTCCAACAAGAGGGACTCTAACCATCTCCCCTTGACATTCAATGGCATTACCATCGCTGAATCCCCTACTATCAACATCCTAGGGGCTACCATTCACCAGAAACGGAACTGGAGTAGCAATATAAATACCGTGGTTACAAGAACAGGTCAGAGACTAGGAATCCTGAGGCGAGTAACTCACCTCCTGACTCCCCAAAGCCTGTCCAGCATCTACAAGGCATAAGTCAGGAGTGTGATGGAATACTCTCCACTTGTCTGGATGGGTGCAGCTCCAACAACACTCAAGATGCTCGACACCATCCAGGACAAAGCAGCCCACTTGATTGGCACCCCATCTACAAACATTCACTCCCTCCACCACCGACGCACAGTGGCAGCAGTGTGTACCATCTACAAGATGCACTGCAGCAATGCACCAAGGCTCCATCGACAGCACCTTCCAAACCCGTGACCTCTACCAACTAGAAGGACAAGGGCATCACATGCATGGGAACACCACCACCTGCAAGTTCCCCTCCAAGTCACACACCATCCCGACTTGGAACTATATCGCCGTTCCTTCACTGTCGCTGGGTCAAAATCCTGGAACTCCCTTCCTAACAGCACTCTGGGTGTACCTACCCCACATGGACTGCAGCGGTTCAAGATGGCAGCTCACCACCACCTTCTCAAGGGCAATTAGGGATGGGCAATAAATGCTGGCCTGGCCAGCGACGCCCACATCCCATGAATGAATAAAAAAAATCTGTATAACTCATTGGTTAGGCCACAACCTGAGTACTGCGTGCAGTTCTGGTTACCTCATTACAGAAAGGATGTAATTGCACGAGAGAGGGTACAGAGGAGATTTATGAGGATGTTTCCAAGACTGTTAAAATGCAGCTATGAGGAAAGATTGGATAGGCTGCGGTTGTTCTTCTTGGAACAGAGAAGGCTGAAGGGAGATTTGATTGACATGTACAGAATTTTGTGGGGCCTGGATAGAGTGGAGGTGAAGGGTCTATTCACCTTAGCAGAGAGGCCAGTGATGAGGGGGCATAGATTTAAAGTGATTGGTAGAAAAATTAGAGGGGAGAAGAGGAAAAGCTTTTTCACCCAGAGGGTGGTGGGGGTCTGGAACTCACTGCCTGAAAGGGTAGTTGAGGCAGAAACCCTCAACTCATTCAAGTGCCATAATCTGCAGGGCTACGGACTAAATGCTGGAAGGTGGGATTAGAATAGGTGGATCATTTTTCAGCTGGCACAGACACGTTGGGCCAAGTGGCCTCTTTCTGTGCCTTAAACTTTCTATGATTCTATGATTGTTAATGGTTAGTGGAAATTATATTTTGAGATGTAAAAGTAGACTGAGATCCTGTCCTCCAGGAAATTTTACTTCACCTTGGTTTGGAGTCAGTCTGGAATCAGCATTCATTTACACTCTGAGGCACATTTTCTGAAACACTGGTTGCAGCCCACATGCGGTGACCAAGCTTGTCAGAAAATTGCAAACGCTTTTCCCATGACCTTCCATCCATTTAAATCAATGGACGTAAAATCGCAGGTGGTACACTCATGATTTTTCAAAATGCTGCCCACAGTGTGAATGGGTTGGGAAATTTGGCACTGCAAAGCTAAACAACACTCGTATAAATGCACCCTGAATGAGATTGCCTAATTAGTGCCAATTAATGCCAAACTAGGAATATTTTTATTTTCTGAGCCCATGCCCCTGGGATTGAGACGACGCAAACTCATTTCACATAGGACCCTTGTAATCAACATAGAGAAATCTTTGATCACATCAGCCTAGACAGAATTTAACTTTTAGCCCTAGTGAGGAAAGCCTAGTATGCTAAATTACTTTGCTACTCAATAGCAACCTCTCGGTTTATTTTTTAACCTGTTCTGCAAGAACGTCCATGCAGATGTGTATTAACAATACACATGTGGAGCTGAACTTTAATAAAACTGTACACCCCGAAATGGAATTTTCAGATTTTGTCTCTAATCTCAAAACGCAAAGTTCAGGTTTACCAAAAACCCCCACAAAAAATCCTAATACCCTTCAATGCATATTCCCTGATATATCCAAGCAGCAAAATCATTTATCCTTGAGCTCTTCATATCTTCCTCTCTATAGATTTTAAGAAAACTGTATTTTTTGTATGAACTGTGTACAAAGGTCAACAAAATAAAATAAAAAACAATGCGTTGAAACCTATAAGCTGGAAATAAAACCCGAAGGCCAACATTCCACTAACAGCCATCATATGGTACACATTACATTGTGCAGTGCCATTTTCTATGGAAAAGATATAATATGAAGTAATTTACAATACATTAAGCTTTCAAAAAGATTGAAGGTATTTTATTATAATCCAAAGCCTGGGGAATACAAATGTTGCATAATCACAAACTGATGCCTGGAGATTCAACTAAATATATCCCATGAACTGTCCAAAAACATTTGAGTTAATTATATTTTAAGTGAATTGTGTTGTTGTTACATAATAATAAAAAGAATTGCTCCATTCCAGTAGGAATTGCAGGGTAGCATCAGTAATGTATTTGTGAAGCAAATCAGTTAACTACATAAGGCCAATACCACCGCAAAGATTGCCCATTTTCCCCGGTGATGTTTACGTTCTTTAAAAAACATGGAGTGCATTTTTCTCTACTTGCTAATGTTGGCAACAAACTTGCCTCGCGAGCAGAGGCTGGGGCTGAGGGCAGCCTGCTTTATAATCAAACCAAGTTGTTCATTATTAATAAACTAAGCAAAATATCCCCAATGTGACTTAGAGATGGTTTGAACACAGCATGCTTTACTCTTTTTAATGATTTTTACAAATTATTATTTACAGAATAAGGCATAATGTGTTAACAGCTTAAATGACAACTTTTGCCATTATAAATTCCTATGGCCACATTTAGAATTGGAATTGCCTAAATAAAGCTTCTAATTACAGTCATCCTGCCACCACTGGTAGGACATCATTACAACATGACAAGTTGACAGTGTTGGCAGTGTCTAGTTTAGATGTGGACACAGGAGTATAGGATGAAGACAGGAAAAAAATAAGGGCACAATGGATGACCTTAAAATAGGGACTGAATTATATCTGAATGGCTTTGCACGAGTCTGCTGCTCTCAAACTCCAGCTTCACCTGGGGCTGAATTTTACCGGCCCCTCGATGCTGCAGATCGCAGCGCAGGGACCGGTAAAATTCTGAGGCGAGAGGCCTGCCTTGACCCATGACGTTGAGAAGGACCCGCCGCAAATTATCAGCAGCAGGAGAACCTTGGTGCGGCCCCCCCACCCCCGCCGCACAGGGGTGGCACCACGATTAGAATATGTTAAATGGTACTTACCAATGCAGATTATGCAGCCCTCCGCCTCTCCATAGACATCTCCAGATTTTTCGCTGAACGGGCGGCCGTCATGTGCCATCCCGTTCATGATTGGAAAAGCTGGTGGGTCCTCAGAGGCAGAAATTGTTGCCAGCGAAGATAAGTTCTATTCTTCAGGGGTCTCACTCTGCATTACGGAAGGGAGGAGGGAGGGGTGATATTCAGGGGTCTCAATCTGCATACTGAAAGGGAGGAGAGAAGGGTTCTGGGAGTACTGGAGGGAAAGCTCTGCAGGCATGAAGGGAGGTACTGTCTAACCTCTCTCCGTAAACAGTGTTTGTTCTGCGTTTATTCGTGTTTGTGAAGGAGCAATGGCACTCTAGTCACCCTGTCTGTGGGGAGGGTGCCAGAAAGGGTAGGAGCATTAAAGTTATATGGATGGTGGGGGTAATTGATTCAGCTGGTAGGATCTTGATGTGGTCATGCTGTGCCATTCAGTGTTGGCCAAGATGGGCAATGCCATGGCACGTCACATAGTTGATCCATGAAAGCAGCTGATGTACCCGTCAACAGCAATCCCTGCCCTGTTAGGAACCTTCGAATACATGAAGGATTCAACTTTATTTATCACATGGAAATAGGTATGACTCATCCTACATTGTGTGATCCTCTGCACGTGAGGATCCGTATGCACCAGAGGCAATATCAACAGACAGGTGTGATCCACGTAGAGGCCCCCGGTCGTGACCAGCAGCCCCCAAGGTGAGCTCGCCTTTACGGTTGCCGTGCATCTACATGCCATCGAATGTCAGAGCACCAGTGTCAGAGGAGATTGCGCATATAGAGAGAGTGGTGACATATCTCTGTCCCCTGCTGAAAGATGACCTTTCATGGGACATCCCATGCCTTTGGTCCTCATAGTGGCAGCGGTTCTCAAGCTTGACGCCTAAGCAGCATTTCAGGGGCCCACCAGGGACCTTTGTGGGGTCACACAGTCAGCAGTGCAGCGCTGCATCAGGGAGGTCACTGATGCCCTGCACCGAAGGGCCAGTGAAGATGTCCGCTTCAGGACGGACTCCCACAGCCAGGCCCAGAGGGCCATCGTTTCTGGCACCATTTCCAGAGAACCATAGGTTATAATGTTCATAGACTGCACTCATGTGGCCATCAGGCCTCCCGCCAGGCTACCACCTGCAGATGTCACCATTAAAGGAATCCTCTCAATTTAGGTGAAGCTGGTATGTGATCACCACAGATGCTTCATGTAAATCTGTGACTGCTTCTCAGGCGGCTGCCATGACACCTGGGACCTGCGCCAGTCCCAGCTGCCACCGCTGTTCACTGAACTGGCTCAGATGGAGGGGTGTCTTCTTGGAGATAAGGGCTATCCTTTGCAGATATGGCTCCCGACACCAGTGAGAGACTCCACCACTGCTGATGAGGAGAGATACAACACCAGCCACTGAGCTACATGAGCCACCATTGAACAGGAGATCGGCATGCTGAAAGAGTGTCTCCAATGCCTGGATGGATAGGGTGATGCCCTGTACTACAGGCTAAATAGACCAGCTCCTTTCTTTGCTGCTCTGCACAACTACGCACCCAATAGGGGCCAGGCTTGGTATGATGAGGAGAGACGTCATCAGGATTCCTCCTCGGACTTTGAGGAGAGGACCTACAACATGAAAGACACATGGGAGGGCAGATGGCACCCAGGCTCTGCACGCAGGGCTAGCAGTGAGCTAGGGATGTACATCAGTGGCTATCAGACAAAGGTTGTCTGCTCCATAGGAACCGACATGAGCTCTGCAAGCCACACGTCACCCTCGCTCACCTGCTGTGCACCAGTCCACATCTGCAGCATCCCTGTGTAAACCATTAGAGCCAGCAGCTGACTGAGTGTATGCCCATGTCACTGCATCGTAAAGGCCTGCTACCCGACTCAAACCCGACGACATGTGAAAGGGTGGGGAATAGGGACTAGCAGAATTGCTCTTGCAGAAAGCCAGCATGGACATGGCTGGCCAAATGGCTTCCTTCTGTGATGTAACCATTCAAAGAAGAAACGGAAAACCAGTCTGCAGGAAACAGTTTACATCTTTTGCTGTTTCTGCGGCTTATTTATTCTCCTGCTCTGGGCAAAGATCCCATTAAAGACCCATAACTATCAAATCTCTGGAGTACTGACTCACACAGCACAATAATAGTTTTTAGTACATTATTGAGAACAGTTAAAACTGTTTAACAGATGAACATGTGCATCGTAAAAACACTTCCATCATCTCCATTCAGTAATACTTGTAGACACACTCTCTTTTGTGTAGATTACATGGTGCATTGAGGGAAGTCTATGGCAAAGTTATACCAGTGATCATTTTCCCTTGTATGAGCATTGTACCAACCTGTACCATATTGCCATGCAGGGGCAGAGTGATGCCAAAACAGTCTAATTATATTACAGTTGGCATGGACTTTATATAGAAACATAGAAAATAGGAGCAGGAGTAGGCCATTTGGCCCTTCGAGCCTGCTCCACCATTCATTATGATCATGGCTGATCATCCAACTCAGTAACCTGTTCTGGCTTTCGCCGGATATCGATTGATACAGTGTCATAGGGTGCAGGTTGATATTTGTAACTCCTTCAAAAACAGAAGATGCCTCCAAACTTTTCTTGACCGTCCCCTCTTGTAATGGGGAATGGTGCATTTTTTGGTGGGGAGAGGAACTAAATGATGGAACACGAAATTATTTTAAAATGTGACACAAAAAATCCATTGATATGTAGTTTCATTTTTAAAATTAAAGGTAATTAAAACATGTTGGTGGGGTGCTTTAGAAATGCAGTACATTCTGCTATTGAGTTAAGCAGAGTTTAACGCCTGTGCATTCACACAATATGTCTTATTGATTTCAGCTAATGTATAAAATATTAAATACAGCTTGACGTGGCTACTCAACATGAGTACAGAAAGACAGCAAGACGTTTTCAAAGGGAATCAAGCATTGCTTCCCAAAGACGCTTAATAAGACATCCATTAAGGTTATTTTGGGGAAAATCTGTATGTGTAAGTGAATTCTTTTCTTGAACAGCAGATGATGGAACCCACATGGGGGGGAGCAATATTGGATTACCTCCTAACTATTGAGGAGGAATTAATGAGCTAAATTGAAGCAAGGGAACATTTGGGAGTCTAGTGATCATAAGGTTGTTAATTTTAAGGTTGAAGTGAGGACAGAACAGGTAATAAAATCTATTAACAAAATGGATTTCAAGGGAGCAGATTTTGAGGGGATGAAACAGTGTACACAAGGAATAAAATCAGAAGAGGTAGTCAAACAGAAGGATGTGGAGGGAAAATGCAATAAACAGGAGAATAAAAATGATGTGAGTGAAAAGGGAAATCATGGAAGGCATTAGGAAAAAAAAGATAGAATACAAAATTCTAAAATGTGCAAGGAGAGAACAGGATTGACGGAGCCATAAAATCAAACAGTAATACCAAAAGATCTTTTGGCAAAGAGGGAACATAATAAAAATATATAGCAAAAAAACATAAACAACAATAAAAAAAAGTGTCCTTTAACCGTTCTAGTCAATCAACCATGGTGCTGCACATGGAAACTCAAGAATAAGGGGGGAATTTTATGCTCTCCCCCACGGATTTGGAGGCAGGAAGAGCATAAAATCAGGTGGGATGGTGGCGGGGGAGGTTCTTGTCTCTACCAAAATTTAGTCTGTGGTGGGGGGGGGGGGGACAACGTCTGTGAATAGCCTTCCTACCCCACCGTCAATTGAGGCCCTTAACTGAGCAATTAATCCCCAATTAAGGGCCTCTTCTCTCTGTAGCCGCAATTACCCATGCGGCAGGCGGCCCTGTCCCCATGCGGGAAGCATGGCACGGAAATCTGTGCGGGCGGCTTCGTGGCTCTGGGGAGGGAGTGGCCTGCTAAGAGTCACCTCCTGCCCGTGCTGCCAACCCCCCTTACCCCACCCTCCCCTGCGACCCCCATCCCGTGAGACCCCTCCCGCCCTGACCTACCAGAGGCCTGGTTCCAGCAGCGCACTCTAGCCTTCAGTAGATGCTCCTCTAGCAACAGCCACCGCCTCCGCGGTGGCACTGCTACTGCGACCTCTGATTGGCTGGCAGCTCTGCAAGGGCTGGACTTCTGGCGATGGGGTTCTCAATCCCATGGAAGGCCCTTCACTGTCTACTTAAGTGGCTGATTGGCACTAGGTTCGGTGGGCCTTCCAGGGAAGAGGCGGCACGGGAATCTTGGCGATGCTTTTCCCGGATGCCAAGACTCCTGCCGCCAGGATAAATGTCTCCCCCAAGAGTTTGGGTAAAGCAGGAGTGCGGGGTGGGGTAGAACTGGGGCTGGGCACATAGACAAAAGTCAGTTATAAAATGTGATATGAATTGCTACAGTGTCTTAGATTGCAGGTTGCTATCTGCAATTTGCTCACAAGCAGGAGCCCTCAAGCCTTTCCTGACTGTAGCCTCTTCCAATGGTGAATGGTGCATTGTTTGGTAGGGAGAGCTTAAAAGGCATATCGTCTGTTTTTATTTTTGTATTTCTGTTATGAATTCTGGTGTTCAGATTTATAATGGAAAAGGTCCATGTAAACTTTTCATGCTGCAGTTAACCCTCCTTCCAACTCCTTTGATATAGTAAAACATCCTAAAGCACTTTACAGGAGCACAAACAGCCAAAAATTGACACCGAGCCAAAGAAGGTGGCATTAAGAAATTAGTGACCAAAAGCATGGTCAAAGAGGTAAACTGTAAGAGAAAGAGGTGGAGAGACAGTGAAATTTAGGCAGGGAATATTGGAGCTTAGGGCCTAGATGGCTGAAGGCAAAGCTGCTAATGGTAGGGTGAAGGGAATGGGGAATGCACAAGAGATGAATGCAGAGTTCTTCTGCAGTTGTAGGGCAGGAGGAGGTTACAGTGATAGGGAAGAGCGAGGCCATGGAGGAATCTGAACATGAGGATGAGAATTCTAAAATCGGAATGTGAGTAAAGTGGGAGTCAATGTAGGTCAGTAAACAGAGGGGTGTTGTGTGAGGGGGTTCGAATATGAGTAGCACAGTCTTGGATGAGCTCAAGTTTATGGAGGGCGGAATATGGGAGGCTGGCCAAGAGAGCATTGGAATAGTTGAGTCTGGAGGTAACAAAGCATGGATGAATGTTTCAACAGCAGATAAGCCAAGGTAGGGGTGGAGACAAACAATGTTACGAAGGTGGAAGTAGGCAGTCTTTGTGATAGATCATTGTTATTTAACACCATCATGAGAGTTCCATCAACAAAAGAACTTTCGCAGTTCAAGGAGAAGATCCATCACCACCTAAGAATGGGCAATAAATGCCACCTGTCCAGCATTATCGACATTCTGAGAGTAATTAAAACAAATCATGAAACTTCACACTGGAGAGAAGAAAGCAATCGATTGAGGCGGGGCAGGGATATAAGATCTTGATAGAGGCCTTTAAGATTTTCATGGTTATGGAGAAAGATGTCAAAGGAAAATGGGATATGCAGGCAATTTTAATTTAGTAAGAATGACGGAAATATCTAACAGATTACTAGCAAAGGTTGTGGAACAGAAACCATGGCATGTTTTTAAAAAATAAGATGAATTCCTGTTTTCCCTCATTTTCCTTTCACTGTGCTAGGTAATCTGGTTTAGATGCAACAAATACTGCTCTAGTCTCCCTGCAATTGTCTCCACTATCCTGTGGCTGAGATTGGAAACACAGCAGAGTGGAGCGATAGCACCAGCATTCATCATTCGGTGATGCCTACCATGGGAATTCTAACATTCTACTGCACTAACCTGTAGTTAGTGAAACGTTCATATTTAAACAAAAAAAGGTTTGCACTGAAAAGATTAATGTCAGTTTAATGTCTGCAGTAACAAGATATTAATGAACAAAAAACAAATTATACCATCGATTGAATATGACAAAATTCCAATTCACAGGGACTTCCAACTGATGTAATGGCCCAGACTTTGCAGTAATAATGATGAGGAAATTGTTTGCTGTCATTAATCCTCTGAAACTGACAGCAACCGCTGGAGTCCACATATGCACATTTAAATGCAAAAATCTAGAAGTCGCTGTCAGTGATTCTATGCTTCTCCAGAGGATGAGCTGTTAAGGTCCCCCCAGAATGCAAGCAATTGGAAATCATTGAACTGATGAGAACTTAAACTGTTAGGCTATTAATCTCGCTGTGCGAACCCTTGAAAATATTACCTTGCTGAATGAAGTGTTACTGGGCTTTTAGCAGTGTAATAAGTTCATAATTACTGTTAAACAGCCTGAATGGCCCTGAAAGTATACTATATTTGTTGAATAACAAATTTTTTCATTATGAGAAAAACATTTCCACACATCTTTAAAATAACATTTTTTAATGTTTGTTTAGGATATTTAAGCTTGCATATATCTCAATCATTTATTTCACTCTCTGTAAAATTTAAAACTAAAAGTGAAGGGACTCAGTGGTTTTAACTTCCTGGTTTGCTGTCTGTGAGAATATTTCAATGGGATTGGCTGCTTACTGAGCTTGATGGCATCACGGCTGCTGGATGCCTGGAGATCTGCTTGGCTTCGTGCCAGGTTCAAATTAATGCTGGGAAAGAGGAAATCCATGCCACAGAGATTGCTAGATCTTTGTGGACAGCATTCTTTGAGGTTAGTGGCGAGCACTGTTGCTTTGCCGTTCACCGTGAAATCTGGGTCATTATTGGGAGCTTCATTAATGAATGAATGCTCAATGCTGACAACCCTACTAGCCCAACTTTATAGTGTCATTTTATGGCAGGAAGTACATTTTTATTACACCCTGGGGTTAAGTTCCCAAATTTGATTGCATAAGAATAAACGCTGGTTATAAACCACCTGGAGCCCCTGTTAATTCCACAGGGTGAGAGGATTAATGATGCTTTCTATATTCGACCTGCACATAACAAATTGAAACCACTGATATTTTTAATCAGTAGATGTAAAATTAAAGACAGTCAAAATTAGGTGCTGGTTTAGTCTCTGTGGTAAATATGACCAGTGCTTCCTCTAAACATACACCGTAGCCTCAGTTAGGGACACTAATATTCTTCATTTTAGTTAGGTGTTTGTTTTTGTGAATTTCTTGATGCCCAAAGGTACTCAGGCAACAGCTTGTGGAAGTCCATATACACTCCAGTGCCAGATAAGCAATAACAGGTAACACGTTCTGTAAATTTCAGTGGCCTCGAAATTCCCTGCAATACCAGCAACACACCCACCGGTGCTGGAGTTTACATCTCATTTGCAAGTGCCATTGGAGGTGCACCTCAGACCCATGGGGCTAGAAAATCCACTGCCTGCCCCATGACCCCATCAGTTACTCCCCACCCTCCCCTGCCCATCACCACGATATTTCTGCATCAGTGCCCTTGGTCAAAGGGATCATCAAAAATAATTCCTTAAAGAGAATCCATGTTTTCTTGACCTGGATCCCATCAGCTGGGCCCACTTCCATCCATCAGGCAGCTGGTACAAACCAAACCACCCACCGTACCAGCGCCCAGTATTATGCCAGGTTCCACCAACCAGGCAAGCAGGAACTCTCAGTGTAGGGAGGCTCACCCCTAGCACTGCCCATGATGACATTTGCCTTCTAAGAAGCAGCTGGAGGTTCCACCACTTACTAGGCATGTTGGAAACACCTGGAATTGTCGGAGATCTGGCACAGCCTGAACATTGCCTTTCAGCAGTGCATCACGGCAGGAGACCGACGGGACTCCAGTGGATTTTCAAGGTCATAGGAACATAAGAAATAGGAGCTGGATGAGGCCATTTGGCCCTTCGAGCATGTTCTGCCATTCAACAAGATATGAGCGATCTTCTACCTCAACTCCGCCTTCCCACACTATCCCCATATCCCTTAATTCCCTTAGTATCCAAAAATCTATCGATCCCTGTCTTGAATATACTCAACGACTGAGCATCCACAGCTCTCTGGGGTAGAGAATTCCAAAGATCCGCACCTGTTGAGTGAAGAAATCTCTCTTCATCTCAGTTGTAAATGGCCGACCCCCTGAGATCCTTCTGAGACCGTGACCCCGTGTTCTAGATTCCTCAGGCGGGGAAACATTTTCTCAGCATCTACCCTGTCAAACCCCTTAAGAATTCCTCTAAACTCCACGGAATATAGGCCTAATCTCTCCTCATAGGATAATCCCCTCATCCCATAACCAGTCTAGTGAACCCTCACTCTACTCCCTCTGTCATGCTGCCTATCTGCAATACCCCCTTATGACGCTTTCTTATTATCGAACCATGCTTATGTTGCACAAGGTTTACAAATCACATGGGCTTTTGGGGTTGTGGGGCCAGGAGACTGCTAAGACAGGAACTAAAGGTAATGTGGGGTGAGATAGTATTGGTGGTCAGTGCTTTATTAGTTATAACTAGGACTCCTCTACAGTGTTTAAAGAAATGTAATAACTTCGACAGAAAATCAATGGCAAGGTAGCTGTGAGCTATAAACCTTCCCTGCAATCAATGCCACTGTATTAAGTAAACAGTATTTAAATGTCAGTGTCACACTCTATTTTGAGCATCACTTTGATATAAGGATTAAATATCACACATTTAGCGTTAACAATAAACAGCAGAACTGTCAACATCAAGATTAATTCTCCCTCTTAGGAACAGGAGACGGCCACTCAATCCTTCAAGCCTGTTCCACCCTTCATTTAGATCACAGATCTTGGAGTGACACACATGAACATAGCTCCTGCCAGCACTTGCACCCTCTTCTGAAGCTGTCAGGAAGAAGGAGCCTTCAAAACAAGGCACACTCCCCTGCTGTTAACAAACAACAAATGTCCTGTCCTCTTTTACCCTTCAATCTAGGAGAATGCCCGTTCACAATAATAAAATGCCCTACTGGAGGACATCCGTGAGTCCGTAGTCACCACACTTTAATATTCTGTTCCACAGGGTGAAGACTTTCTGTGAAATCAAACACTTTCTAACATCTGATGCTTTGCCTACAAATTTTAAACTCTTGCCTGGTACTTCTCCCATCTCTATCCATCCCAAATAACCTATCTGGCTAGGCAGAATCTAATCCCTTCATCATTTTAAAGCCTCACAGCTCCAGCAACCCGGGTTCAATTCTGGGTACTGCCTGTGTGGAGTTTGCAAGTTCTCCCTGTGTCTGCGTGGGTTTTCTCCGGGTGCTCCGGTTTCCTCCCACAAGCCAAACGACTTGCAGGTTGGTAGGTAAATTGGCCATTAGCAATTGCCCCTAGTATAGGTAGATGGTAGGGAAATATAGGGACAGGTGGGGATGTGGTAGGAATATGGGATTAGTATAAATGGGTGGTTGATGGTCGGCACAGACTCGGTGGGCCGAAGGGCCTGTTTCAGTGCTGTATCTCTAAACTAAACTAAACTTTCAAGCCTACTTTTCAATAATGAAAATAGACCCAACGCCTTCAGCCAATCATAATAACTAAGAGCCCTAGACTGGATATCATTTTAGTCACTCTTCTCTTCAGGAGCTCCATAACCACACAATGTTTGGGGAGCAAAACATTCCTAGCACAATATTCCAAGTGATTCCTGGTGACTTGGCCAATCCCTCGCTCAACATCACTAAAACAAACCATCTGGCCATTACTACATTGCTGTTTTTGGGAGCTTGCTGGACACAAATTGACTACCATGTTTCCTATATTACATCAGTTGCTACACTTCAAAAGTACGTCATTGGCTGGAAGGTGCTTTCGGACATCCTGAACTCATAAAAGGCAGAATAGAAATGTAAGTAGTTCTTTCTTATATTGTATTATTTAGCAATACAGGCCAAAAACTATTTTCTTCCAAAATATCCTTGTTGTTTAATTTAGGATTATCTGAGATGATACAGATTCTGTGTTACAGAGGAAGCAATAATGGTTTTCTATCAGAAATACTATTTTGGACTAGAATTATTTTGAAGAATCCACAAAAATACCAAACAACGAATCATAGAATGGTACAGCACAGAAGGAGACCAGTCGGCCCATCGTGTCGGTGCCAGCTCTCTGTAAGAAGTACTCAGCTAGTGCCACTCTCCCGCCTTTTCCTATAGCCCTGTAATTTTTTTCTATTTAGATAATTATCCAATTCCCTTTTGAAAGCCATGATTGAATCTGCCTCCACCATACTCTCAGGCAGCACATTCCAGATCCTAACCACTCACTGTGTAAAATATTTTCCTCATGTTGCCTTTAGTTCTTTTGTCATTCGATTTTTGATTTAGAATTAGAGATACAGCACTGAAACAGGCCCTTCGGCCCACCGAGTCTGTGCCGACCATTAACCACCCATTTATACTATCCTACACTAATCCCATATTCCTACCACCATCCTCACCTGTCCCTATATTCCCCTACCATCTACCTATACTAGGGGCAATTTATAATGGCCAATTTACCTATCAACCTGCAAGTCTTTTGGCTGTGGGAGGAAACCGGAGCACGCAGAGGAAACCCACGCAGACACAGGGAGATCTTGCAAACTCCACACAGGCAGTACCCAGAATTGAACCCGGGTCGCTGGAGCTGTGAGGCTGCGGTGCTAACCACTGCGCCACTGTGCCGCCCCAATTCATCTTAAATCGGTGTCCTCTGGTTCACGAACCTTCTGCCAGTGGGAATAGTTTCTCTCTATCTACTCTGTCCAGACTCCTCATAATTTTGAACACCTCTATCAAATTATCTCTCAGCCTTCTCTAAGGAGAACAGCCCCGGCTTCTGCAATCTATCGTGGTAAATGAAGTCCCTCATCCCTGGAATTATTCTCATAAATCTTTTCTGCATCCTGTCTAATGCCTTCACATCCTTCCTAAAGTGTGTATCCCAGAATTGGACACAATACTCCAATTGAGGCTGAACCAGAGTTTTTCATAAAGGTTCACCATAACATCCTTGCTTTTGTACTCTATGCCTCGATCTATAAAGCCCAGGATCCCATATGCCTTATTAACTGCATTCTTAACAAACCCTGGCACCCTCAAAGGCTCCTGCACATATATTCCCTGGTCCCTCTGCTCCTTCACCCCATTTAGAATTGTATCCTTTATTTTATATTGCCTTTCCTCGCTCTTCCTACCAAAATGTATCACTTCACACTTCTAATGGTTCCAATGCACTTATTTCAGAAACCTTACCAGCAGCTCTTAAGAAACGTAATATACCTGTACTACTATATCACATGTCACAGTCTGTTTGCAGCACAAACGTTACTACAGGCAAGTGTGATTGGCATCGGCTGTTCTCTGAGTTCACATCCATAACACTTCTGTAAGAGAATGTATACTCACAGAATATAAGAAATGACTCCAATGGACCAGCAGTCAACAGCTTTGCTGTAAGGTTTCTGGGCAAGCACTTCTGGAGCTGAGAAAGAAAGCATTGAGAATTAACAGCAAGGGGGAAAAAGAAGGAAACACAGCAGAGGTCAATAATTCCCAATTAGCACTCCTCGATACCTCAAAGCTATCAAATTAGTGAAAAGAATTTCAGGGGAGAATGTCTGCTGTCAAATACATTACAAATAGGCTTCATGAAAAGCTAAAACACTGTTGTCTTCATTCATAAAGTATTGTTGAGAATCAGAAATCTTTTGCCGCTCAATGCAATAATTTAACATAAAACTGTAAATGAATGAATATTCACTTCACGTTTTTGGGTGGCACAGTGGTTATCACTGCAGCCTCACAGCTCCAGCAATCTCGGTTCAATTCTGGGTACTGCCTGTGCAGACTTTCCAAATTCTCTCTGTGACCGTGTGGGTTTTCGCCAGGTGCTCCAGTTTCCTCCCACAGCCAAAGACTTGCAGGTTGATCGGTAAATTGGCCATTATGAATTGCCCCTAGTATAGGTAGGTGGTAGGGGAATTGTGGGGATGGGGTAGGAAGATGGGATTAATGTAGGATTAGTATAAATGGGTGGTTGATGGTCAGCACTGACTCGGTGGGCCGAAGGGCCTGTTTCAGTGCTGTATCTTGAAATATATTCTAAAAAGGAACAGTTTTCAGCAGATATAATGCAATCTGGAAAATAGTGGCATGTCAGCTTCAGCATATCTGTTTAATTCAACTGTGTTCAATGAACTTGAGTAAATTGTTACAACAGCACAGTTTTGTACCTGCCGCTGAAGGGCAACTGAATTGCAAAGCAATTGACACAGTTATATAGCGAGGACATCAGTTGACAGCCTGTTAAGCAGAGGAAATGGATGTGAACAGCCCTCTTAAGGATGAAAGGCTTAGCATTTTCCTATTTTCTACTATTTCGGCAAATTCATTTGTAAAAAGATTGTATTCATCTTACTTGTGATGTAATCATCTCCATCAAATGAGTGTCTAATTCAAGAAGACTGGATCAATGGACAATGGCAGCATACAATGTTTGATGCTTGTCTGTGATTGCTAGGTTTTTGTTAGGTAAGAGATTGTGGAGCAAAGGCCAGTAAATGGAGTTGAGGTACAGATCAACCATGATCTAACTGAATAGTGGAACGCCCTCCTTTTATTCCTATGTCCCGGTGTTGTGAGATTATGTGTGTGTGCCTGTGTGCGAGTGAGTGAAAAGTAGAACAAAACACTGACGTTACATAGCACTAATCCTGAATTTGGCCTGTTGGGTGTCCAAACTCCTGCCAGGAGACTGCCAAAATATGCAAATATTTCAAAATTTGCTGATGACACAAACTTGGAAATATTGTGAAATGTGAGGAGGAAAGTGATAAACTTCTGGAGGATGGTGGAAACGGAGCCAATGAATGATTTTGAAAATAAATTGAATGGACACTTGAGGGGTATAAACTTGCAGGGCTATAGTGATAGAGCTGGGGAATGGGACTGATTGGATTGCTCTGCAAAGATCTGGCATGGACTTGATGGGCTGAATGGCCTCCTTCTGTGCCTTATGACTCTACATAGACAGGCTGGTGGTTTGTGTGAACTGAGGGACCAGGGGATATATGTGCACAAGTTGTTGAAGGTAGCAGGGCAGGTTGAGAAAGTGGTTAAAAAGGCATACAGGATCCTGGGCTTTACAGAGAGGGGCAAAGAGTACAAAATCAAGGAGGTTATGATGAACCATTAAAAACTCTGGTTCAGCCTCAACTGAAGTATTGTGTCCAATTCTGGGCTCCACACTTTAGGAAGGATGTGAAGGCATTAGAGAGAGAGCAGAAAAGATTTACGAGAATGGACTCAGGGATGAGGGACTTCAATAACGTGGATACATTGCAGAAGCTGGGCCTATTCTTCTTAGAGAAGAGAACGTTGAGAGGAGATTTGATAGAGGTGTTCAAAATCATGAGGGATTTGGACAGAGTAGATAGAGAGAAACTGTTCCCATTGACAGAAGGATCAAGAACCAGAGGACACGAATATAAGGTGAATGGCAAAAGAACCAAAGGCGACATGAGAAGTATGTTTTTAAGTCGTGAGTGGTTAGGATCTGGAATGCACTGCCTAAGTGTGTGGTAGAGGCAGGTTTAACTGTGGCTTTCAAAATAAAATTGGATAAATATCTGTATAGAAAAAAATTGCAGGGCTATGGGGAAAAGGTGGGAGGTGGGACTAGCTGAGCAGCTCTTACAGAGAGTCGGCATTGACACTGCAAGTTGAATGGCTTACTTTTATGCTGTAACTATTCTATGCCTGGGATTTTATGTCAGGGAGGAGGGCCCGCCCACTGGCCAAAAGGTCAGGGGAGAGCCCGTCTCCGCTGGGCTTGGAAGCCACACCCTGGTTTTACATGGCCCAGGCCCTTAATTGGCCTCAGGCAGGGCTTCTGCCCCGCTGAGGCAGGAAGTTCCGCCTCCAAGAGTTACCGGCCAATCACTGGGAGCGGTGGCCACTACTGGGACTGCACCTAGCGAAAGGAGCAGCAATGGAGGAAGCCCCAGAATTGAGGTAAGTATGTGGGGCCTCGCCGGGGACAACTGGCGGGACCTGGGCGAGGCGGGGGGGTTGGGGGAGGATTGGTCAGGGGGTTGCGGGGTGGGGAAGGTGATCCAGCAGGGATGACTTGTGATGTAGGGGGGCCCTCCATGGGGCTCAGGGTGCCCGATTAGGAGGGCCACCACCACCCCCCACCCCCCACCAGCCCACAAGGAGGCGCCAGGTTTAACTGGGTGACATTCCCAGCAGGCCGTCCACCACTGGTAATATCCCAGCAGTGGCGGGAGGAGGGCCTTACGTGGCAATCAATCAATCTTGCTGAAGACAAAAATCTGGGCCAATCAAAACATATCCCCGTGTTGTTACTCACATATAATTACATTAACAATTAATTCTCCAGCCAATCAGAGTCGATTTAGAGGAGAGAAATTGTAAATATCATGGAAGACGACATTGCTCTCGTCATTTAAAACTATCTGAAGTCTATCACATGTCTGTCAGAGATATCTTCCTACTTCTCATTTCATCCTGCTTATTTTCTGGCCCATCATTTTATACAATATTATTAGCAAATTTACTAGCTCTGTGTTTTGCAATGGAGGTTTTCGACTTGTATCATCAAGTACCAATGATATGGATCAATGGTGTTCGCAGAAATCATCATCAGACAATGCAAGCATGAAAAATTAATTTAGGTTTAATGATAATGGTTCTTTTCAGTGTTAAATGAACTCTAGTTACTTGGCCATTGGAGAATAGCTGTTGAAAGGATGACAGTGAGACATCATGGGTTATAGTGCTATGAGTTTTACAGAACCCAAGTCGGAGTCCAGTTCCATTCTGAGGGATTGGCTGTGAAATTGGGCTTGAGTGGTGAAATGCTATGGAGCACAGCCTGGGAACATTTACTTTGGCCTTGCTTTACCCTCTCAAAGAGGAATGAGAAGGAATGTGTAGTTGCAAAAACAAGCTTGCACTTAGCTAAATCGTGACTCATTGTGGGCGATCTTGTGCTAAGAGAGAGTGAGATAGAGACTGCATTAGTTCTAGTTGGAGCACATGTATGGAGATGGGTATTTCCGACTCAACTGATCATTTATTTTATCTCGTCTGTTGCTGATTTAACACTTTCTCACTATCTCTTTTTAACTTCAACTTCTGCGTTGGGAAAGACTATGTTATAATAACTATTATGCTCAATATTGTTTAGTTAGTTAGATGCAATCCTTTAAAATGTTGATTTGATTATTAAAAGCAGCATATACAAGGGCAGAACTCTCAGATCTCTACTCAGTGCAGTTTCCAAGCACTTTTCCTATATCCACATTTATAATGGAAACTGGCTTTTAAACTTGTCACGCTATGATTATGCCCTACTACTAATGTGATGGTATAACTACAGAATGACAAGTTTACATAGACAGTTTCTATTATAATTATGGACTTAGGAACTTATTGTCTGACTATAATAATGAGATAATGCATGGCTTTAAAATGGGGACGGATTTCCGCCTTGATCTGGTTATCCCCTGCCCTTTAACCTCACTTCACCTGAAGAATACACTTGGTTTTTACTCATGAAAGAATTGGTCATTGTTACGACCAGGTGAGAAAGAGGGCTAGGATTCCCCTTCAGCCTTCAGACTTAGGGGTGCAGGTTTCACTGTTGGTTGGGGTTTCCCCTCAACCTGGCACATGTGGCAACTCCTACAGTACTCCACCACATCTTTGTGGAGTTTTGGCCAGTCAAACTGCTGCCTTATGCAGGCTTTGGTCTTTCGTATACCGGCATGTACAACCACTGTAGTCTCGTGGACCCTTCTTAATATTTCTCCCCGGTACCTCTGCGGCACCACTAACTGGTGAACTACTCCCCACTCCTTGCTCTCAGGTCTTTGAGGAGAACTCCATTTACTCATCAGTACCTCATTCTTTAAATAGTAACAATCAGGGACTCCCTCTGCTTCACTTTCAGACTGGGCAGCCTGTGCTAACTCTCGCAATACTGGGTCAGCTCGCTGAGCCCCAGCTAGGGAAGATCCATTTAATTCATTCCCTGGATCTCCTAACTTTCCAAAAAAAGTCTTGGATAGGCAGACCTCATGGTCACCTGCCTGCAGTGCCAATGCAGTCTCCTCTGGGGGAGCTGGTTTGATCATGGCCTGATCCACTACACATTCAGGGAAACTGCAGGGGACCGTCTCCTGCCACTGCCCTGTCTCTCTGACCTTCTGCGGTCTTTCTTTCACTACTGGGGCGGCTACCACCTTCACCCCTGCCTGATCATTACCTAGGAGCAGGCCAGCGCTGTCCACTGGCAAACAAGGGACAATCCCTACGGTCACCGGTCCCAAAACTAGGTCACACTCCAGGTGCACCTGGTGTACAGGTACAGACATAGATTGCCCTCCAATACCATTCACCATCATTCTGGTGTTCCCTGCACTCTCTGGGGGAAAGGTCAGGCCTTTTCCCAGTAAAAGGGATCTCGCGGCCCATGTGTCCCTGAGAATCACTATGGGCTTGCTTGACCCACTCAAGGGGTATGGAGTTACTTTCCCTTCAAACACAAAACCCTGATAACCTTCAGGAATCCTATTAAATTTTCCTGCACTTGCAGTAGTAAGCATCTTGGGTCTTACTGCAGTTAAAGCCACAGCTTGTTTTGCTGTGCTTTCCATCAGGGTCCCGTCTTCACTGAACGGGTGTGCCCTGATCAACTCAACCCATTTTCCCTTTAGTTTCCGGCAGTCAGCTTTTAAATGCCCTGCTTTACTACAATGGAAGCACACAGGTCTCCAGATCTCACTCTTACTGCTCACAGCACTTTCCTTTTTGGCTGGAGGAGGGCCCCCTGTGACTCCTGCTTTCCTTTCTCTCCCAGGACTGCCTGGACAGATATCACCTTCCCACCCTTTGTCCTTTTCGGATTTATGGTGGTGATTAGGAAAGGTTCTCCCCTGGGAAACTGACTTATAAATTAAAGCAAACTCATCAGCTAGAACGGCCGCTTGCCGGGCTCTCTGAAACCGCGGCTCCTCCACATGTGTCTTCACGGAGAGCGGGAGAGAGTTTTTAAATTCTTCTAACAGAATTACTTCTGAGATTCTCATAGCTGAGCTGTATGTTAAGAACCCTCAGCCACTGGTCAAAAGCCAACTGCTTACTTCTGTCAAACTCCAGATAAGTTTGATTAGCTTGCTTCTTGAGGGTTCTAAACTTTTGGCGATAGGCTTCGGGTACTAATTCATAGGCCCCAAGGAAAGCATTTTTGATCAGTTCATAATTGGATGAACTCTTATCTGGCAGCAGGGAATAAACCTCATGGGCTTTTCCAGTTAGCTTGCTTTGTAGTAAAAGAGACCATGTCTCAGTTGGCCATTTTAGCTGCCTTGCCAGTTTTTCCAGGGACACACAAAACTCCTCTACATCTTCCTCATTGAATTTTGGGATTAGATGAGCTAGTTTTAACAATTCTGTACCCAGCCCTGAATTACGCTCCTCCATATTGGCCATGCTTTCACTGGGGTTACTCTGTCCCCTCTTAGTTAACTCAAGTCGCTTCAACTCCCTTTCTTCACATTCTTTCTGGAATATTCTTTCTCTCTCTCTCTCTCCTGCCTTTCATTTTCTTCACTTTCATTCTGGAAGGCTCTTTCTTTCTCCCTCTCTCTTTCCTAAAATTCAAGATTCCTCTGTTCCAATTGTATCTTTGCTAACAATACCCTGTCTGGGTCTGCTTCTAACCCTTTTTCTGCTTGTTCAGATTCAAGGGAAAAATGGTTGGCCATTAGTCTTAGGTGTTCAGACTTCCTAGCATTGCCACGTACAGTGATCCCACACTGCTCAGCCATTTTTCTCAACTCCTCCATAGACAGTGCTTTTAACTTATCCCAAGTTACTTCACCCTAGCTTGGAGAGCTACTAGCTTCAGTTGCAGACATGTTAGTATTCAATCACACACAACCACAAGAAAACCTGTACTGAAAACTTGCTCTTTTTTGCTTGGGAACAATTTGGCTTCCCACTTCCAATTTCTCTCGTTTATCTGCGGGTAAAATCCAGGACGGTAGCACCCAAATTTCTGTTACGACCAGGTGAGGTCTAGGGTTCCCTTTCAGTCTTCACCTGGTCTTACGGTAACAGGGTTTCATTTTAAACACACCGTGTTTTTAGCTCCCCCTTGGTGAATCCTTGATCACCGCTTTCCAATTATAAGGCAAAAAAACCCAGCACAAATAGGTTTACTTAGGTGTAAAGAAGAAAGATTGACATTTATTAAACTTAACCTCGAATTCGGTTGACATCTATGGATACCTGGCGTGCCCGCGCTAGCATGTATACGTGATACACACATGCAAATAGAGATAGAAACGAGCAGAAGAAAAATAAAATCAAAACGCTTGAGGCAATATCTGAAGAGTTTTTGTTGCGGTTCTTCGAGCTCACTGTAGAGTTCTTGATTGTAGGCAGATCTTGCTTTTCATTGGCGCCCAGTATTCTTCTTAAACCTTGTTCACGGTAGGAGACTTTTCTCTCTTGGGATTCATGTGTCTTCAGTGGGTTTTTGGAGTTCCGCAAGAAAGAGATGGAAGCAAACAGGAAAAGCTGTGGCGAGCCAGCCAGGAGAGATCTTTTCGATCCAGGAGCAAAAACAGCTTTCTGCAGACTCGGAGTTCAAACTGTACAATTCAGAAATTCCCAGGTTGCCAAGCAGGTTAGTCATGTGACTAACTGGTCTGACTATGTCTTGGCTCTGTGCATTGTGTGTGTCAGGGAATGTTCCTTTGTCTACAAACACTGTCTGTTAATATGCAAAAATGTCTTTCCAGCCAGGAGCCTGGCAACACCTTCTCTTCTTCCCAGCCACAATTTGAAATTTAATGTCCATGTGACAAAATTAATATGCCTCATTCTTGGCAGGTTGCGGCCTGCATGATAGTCATGAAAACTGTTTTAAAAATCTAGATGGAGAAGCAAACCAATCAAATCACCAATGGGGTTGTTATACCTGTCTAATGGAGAATGGTTCCATCCAGATTTATGTTTAAAATGGAAACAAATAATTTGAATCTATCTCTAGAATACTGAAAACTGGAGTAATTTCATTTTATATTGGTTGTTGACAAAACTAATAAGTATTCACTGTCAAAGAAGAATAGCATTTCTTAGCATTTGAATCATTCGATGGATACGATTGTGAAGTAGGGACAGAAACAAAGAAAACAAACTTGTATTTATATAGTAAAAGCAAAATACTGCAGATGCTGGAAATCTGAAATAAAAACGAGTAATGCTGGAAATACTCAGCAGGTCTGGCAGCATCTGAAGAAGGGACACTGACCTGAAACGTTAACTCTGCTTCTCTCTCCACAGATGCTGCCAGACCTACTGAGTATTTCCAGCATTTCTTGTTTTTATTGCATTTATATAGTGCCTTTCATGACCACAGGATGTCCCAAAGCGCTTTACAGCCAATGAAGTACTTCTGAAATGTAGTCACTATTGTAATGTGGGAAATGCAGCAGCCAATTTGTGCACAGCAAGCTCCCACAAACAGCAATGTGTTAATGGCCAGGATAATTTTTTCAGCCGGAGCTTCCTCTGCCGTGTCCCTCCCTTTTACTACCCCACCTGGCCAAACTTCCTCTAAAGATTCCTCTGCCCTTGACCTGAACTCACATCTTTCTCCAGTTTTTCTCCTATTTCTCCTCGTGCTCTCTCTGAGCTCATCTTGTCCATGAGACTCACCTCTTGTTCCCTTGATCCTATTCCCACTAAACTCTTGATCACCCAACCTCCCCTCTTGGTCCCAATGTTAGTCGATATTGTAAATGGTTCCCACTCTTCAGGTGTTGTCTCTCTTTCCTCTAAATCTTTAAACCTCACTTTCCTCCTTTAAGGCACTCCTTAAAACCAACCTTTTGGTCATCTGACTTAATAGCTACTTATGAGGCTCGGTGTCATATTTTTATTTTATAACACTCCTCTGAAGTGCTTGGGATGTTTTATTATGTTAAAGGCAAATGCAAGTTATTGTTAAAATCTCAGAGCCGCCTTTTCCTTCCATTATAATTGTGTCTACTAGAAATACCAAATAGAGAAACATATACTCATAGTTGCTGTTGACTTGAGCTTACTTACTTTCAATGTGTGAGATAAGGGTTTCCAATGCTAAACATTCCCCCTAGACAGTCACCATTTAATCTTTCTCCTTGTTAATTATACATAACAGTGGCTCTCTCTCCCCCTGTCATTCATACATATTTTGTTCACTACCATGCCATGTATTCATTCATTAGTCACTAGTTTAAAGTTACTGTGGGGGTGGGTTTGTCACTGAAGTAACATTGATTAACATGGATACCATTCTTACAAAGTTTGTTCTCTATATTTTCTTGTGTAGAGTTATGTATCTGTTGCAGCATCGTAATGAAAAAGATCAATAAAAATTTTAAAACATTTCACTCCAGTTATCAAATTTGGAGGTACAATGAAATCATCTTTAGAGGTATTAGAGCAGAGGATGATTCTGAAAAGTATATGTGAAGAGTTTGTGATGTAGCCGCTTTGAATGTACTTGGGTGAAAGCTATGCTTGTAATACCATTTCCAGAAGATTGAATCTGGTGAAGGTATAAAGACATCAATGTTCTAATCTTAACAGGACAAAACAGAAATGTTTTAGAGATTTTCATACAGCTATTAGTTATTGGCATTCAGACATGTCTGATCATCAAACTGACAGGTCTGGAAACCTTTCTCCAAAGTAGGAACAATGTGATGTCCAAAAAGTGCATTTTCCTTGAGGGTCAACTTTAAAAGAGCAGCATAGGATCAGTAGTGGCCAGCTGGTACTTCAATTCCCCAACGTGGACATCTCCAGGTTGGTCTGATGCCAGTCCAGAGTGCTACCATTCACAGAGAGGGAGGAACCACTCCAAAAAGCAGGAGGTCACTCTTTTAAAAAGAACATATCACTCAAGCAGCTCATGCCATGAGCAAAGATCCAAAATAGCAGGTCTGCATGGGAGGGGATGTACCTGACTGACTATAATAAGAGTTAGGAGATACTATCTCAATTTTTTTTCAAATGACAGGCTATAGATCGCTTTGTACCACAAATATCTCTAACCTTTCCTACTGGAATTACTGATTTCTGATTGACATAAAAAACAAAAAGTGCTGGAAATACTCAGCAGGTCTGGCAGCGTCTGTGGAGAGAGAAGCAGAGTTAACGTTTCAGGTCAGTGACCCTTCATCAGAACTGCATTCTGATTGACACATCACTGCAGGAGTTCCTCAGGGCAGTGTCCGAGGTCCAACCATCTTCAGCTGCTTCATCAATGGCTTTTCTCCATCATAAGGTCAGAAGTAGGGATGTTCGCTGATGATTGCAGTGTTCAGTGCCATTTGCAACTCCTCAGATACTGAAGCAGTCCGTGCCTGCATGAAGCAAGACCTAGACAACATTCAAGCTTGGGCTGATAAGTGACAAATAACATTCACGCCACACAAGTGCCAGGCAATGGCCATCTCCAACAAGAGAGAACCTAGCCATCTCCCCATGACGTTCAACAGTATTACCGTCACTGAATCCCCATCAACAACATCCTGGGGGGGTTAATATTGACCAGACCCTTAACTGGAACAGCCATATAAATATGGTGGGCTGGGAAAATAGACTAATGGGAAGGTCAGTGGATGAGCAGTGGCAGACATTTAAGCAGATATTTCATAATACTCCGCAAAAATTTATCCTGGTCAAAAAGGACTCGATGAGAAGGATGAACCACCTGTGCTTAACAAAGGTGGTCAAGGAGAGTATTCCATCAAAAACTAAGGCATACAAAGCGGTGAAAACTAGTGGTAGGCTAGAGAATTGGGAATTTTTTTAGGAACCAGCAGCGGATTACTAAAAAACTAATAAAAAGGGAGAAAATTGATTATGAAAATAAATTGGCAAGAAATATAAAAACAAACAGCAAGAGCTTCTATAGGTATATAAAAAGAGAGTAGCTAAAGTGAGCATGGGACCCTTGGAGGATGCGACTGGAGAATTGATAACGGGGAAGAGGGAAATGGCAGATAATTTAAACCAATATTTTGCATCGGTCTTCACAGTGCAGGACACTATAAACATCCCACAGATAACAGATTAGCAAGGAGCTAATGGGAGGAAAGATCTTGTAACAGTCTCTATCACGAGGGACAAAGTACTTGACAAACTAATGGGACTAAAGGCAGACAAGTCGCCAGGACCTGATGGCCTGCATTCCAGGGTTTTAAAGGAAGTAGCTGCAGAGATAGCGGAGGCACTGGTCAAAATATTCTCGAACTCACTGGATTCTGGAAGGGTCCTAGCAGATTGGAAAACCGCTAATGTGACGCCCCTGTTCAAGAAGGCAGGGAGACAAAAAGCAGGAAACCAAAGGCCAGTCAGCCGAACATCGGTCGTTGGGAAAATGCTAGAGTCCATTATTAAGGAAGAAATAACAGGACGTTTAGAAAAGCTTAATGCAATCAAACAGAGTAAACATGGTTTTGTGAAAGGGAAATCATGTTTGACAAATTTGCTAGAGTACTTTGAGGATATAACAAGCAGAGTTGTAAAGGGGAACCAGTAGATGTAGTGTATTTAGATTTCCAGAGAGCATTCAATAAGATGCCACATAAAAGATTATTGCACAAGATAGGAGCTCACGGTATTGGGGGTAATGTATTTGCATGGATTGAGGATTGGTTAACTCACAGAAGACAGACAGTCAGGATTAATGGGTCTTTTTCAGGTTGGAAAGACATAACTAGTGGAGTGCCACACGGATCAGTCCTAGGGCCTCAATTATTTACTATCTATATTAATGACTTGGAGGAGGGGGCAGAGTGTAATATATACAAATTTGCTGACGATACAAAAATAGGTGGGAGGGCATGTTGTGATGAGGACATAAGGAATCTGCAATAGGATATAGATAGGTTGAATGAGTGGGCAAAAACTTGGCAGATGGAGTTTAATGTAGGAAAGTATAAGGTCATGCACTTTGGTAGGAAGATTCAAAAGGCAGAATATTATTTAAATGGAGAGAGACTTCAAAAAAGTGCAGCACAGAGGGATCTGGGTGTTCTTGTGCATGAAACACAAAAAGTTAGCATACAGGTGCAGCAACTAATTAAGAAGGTAAATGGAATTTTGACCTTTTTTGCTAGGGGTTGGAAATTAAAAATAGGGAAGTCTTGTTACAAATGTACATGGTGTTGGTGAGGCCGCACCTGGAGTACTGTGTACAGTTTTGGACCACGTATTTAAGAAAGGATATACTGGCATTGGAGGCAGTTCAAAAGAGATTCACTAGACTGATTCCTGGGATGAAGGGGTTGACTTATCAAAAACGGCTAAACAGGTTAGGCCTTTATTCATTAGAGTTTAGAAGTATGAGGGGGTGATCTTATCGATACGTACAAGGTTCTGAGGAGGCTTGACAAGGTAGATGTTGAGCAGATGTTTCCATTAGTGGGGGAATCTCGAACCAGGGGACATAGTTACAGAATAAGGGGACACTCATTTAAAACTGAGATGAGAAGGAATTTCTTCCCTGAGTGTAGTGAATGTCTGGAATTCTGTACCCCAGAGAGTTGTGGAGGCTAGATCACTGAAGGTACTTAAAGAGGAGTTAGATTTTTGAAATATCGGGGAGTTAAGGGCTATGAGGAGCTGGCATGAAAGAGGAGTTGAGGTCTGGGGCAGATCAGCCATGATTTTATTGAATGGCGGGGCAGGCTTGAGGGGCCGAATGGCCTATTCCTGCTCCTATTTCTATGTTCTTATGTTCCAAACGTGCGACCTCTACCACCGAGAAGAACAAGGGCAGCAGATGCATGGGAACACCACCACCTGCAAGTTACCCTCCAAGTTGCACACCATCCTGACTTGGAATTATATTGGAGTTGCTTCACTGTTGCTTGGCAAAAATCCTGGAACTCCCTCCCTGACAGCACTGTGGGTGTACCTATATCACATGGACTGCAGCGGTTCAAGAAGGCGGCTTATCCCCACCTTCGCAAGGGAAATTAGGAATGGGCAATAAATGCTGGCCCTGGCAGTGACGCCCATATCCGGTGAATGAATAAAAAAAGACATGTATTTAATGAAAATGAAGAATTGTATTGCTATTGAGATCTATTCAGATATAATGCTATTTCTGCTGCGACACAAACTATTACTGCATGATACTTAGTGTTAACAATATTGCTGATTCTTAAAGGTAATGTTGATGTAGCATTCAAGCAGCAGCACTGGGACTATCTTAAAGCAGTGGCAAATGAGCAATCTCTGTTCAGCATGGCTCCATTTCAGCACTAAAGTGTGTGTGGTAATACTGGAACTGATGACGATACTTCAAATATTTGAGCCAAAAACACATCTGGTGACTTAATGAGGTTACCAACTGCATCACTACATAGTGCTGTTTATAATCCTGTTAAAAGCCGTGCAAGTAATTTCATTTGGACAACTGCATCCCTGTGGACCAAGCTGCTCACTGTGAACAATATCCAATGATTCAAATATTCAGAATTTATGATGTGTAAAGGTGATCTAAAACAGACAATCTCAAACCTCAACAGTTATAGGGATAAATAATGACTACAATGATCAAATACACCATTGCTCCTTTGCTGTTTTAGACAGCAGGAGAGGGTTGTCATCTGTGGAGGGGAACCTTCCAAGTCTGAGTTCCGGAGATAGGATGATGTGTGGAGATTCTAACATTTTGCTCAATTGTATTTCCCTTTGGGCGATTAAATAGGTGGTGTTGTGTTCACAATAGGATAGACTGTGGAATGGAGTGGGTGGTGGTCACATGGCAGCTTTCCTGATACATGCTATGTTATATGTCTTTAAAAGTTATTGCTTTAGGACCTCAGGTAGGAAGAAGTTCGGGGGTCACTAACGTCTCATTGCTTTGATGGAATCACATTAGGAGTCAAGCTCTATAAATTCTTATGCACATTACCACTGAATTACAAAATCCCATGATACAGTCTAAGCCCTGTCCAGCTATCTTGATTAAATAGCTTCAGAACAATTATTCCAATTTCATCTAAGGTCTGGATTGGGTCTATTGACTTGCTTGGGTTGTCATCACTCAAGTCTCAACTACAGGGAGGATTATGATAAACTAAGAGAAACCACTTGCTGCATTTTTACTCTTTACACCATTTGAAGTATTCACCACAGTAAAGAGTCTTAACATAGTAAAAATTAGATCAGACTTAGTACAGTTGCTTTCCATTAACCCGCTGATTATTTGCAGATCTTGAACCTGTTTTTCATCCCTTTGCAAATACCAGAAAGAAAATTCCATCAAATAAAAAACCTTAATATTACTGTTCTGTTGAAAGGATGACAATATAAATTGGTTTCAGTTTACATCTTTGTGCTCAAATAATTGGCATGGAAATTTGGCCCACAGTTGTTATGTGCAAAAGGCAAAAATCAATTCTGGGGCTTACCATTGACCAGAAATGGAACTGGACCAGCCATATAAATACTGTGGCTACTAGAGCAGGTCAGAGACTGGGAATTCTGTGATGAGTAACTCACCTCCTGACTCCTCAAAGACTGTCCAAAATCTACAAGGCACAAGTCAGGAGTGTGATGGAATACTCTCCACTTGCCTGGATGAGTGCAGCTCCAACAACACTGAAGAAGCTCGATATCATCCAGGACAAAGCAGCCCGCTTGATCAGCACCTTAAACATTTACTCCCTCCACCACCGACACACAGTGGCAGCAGTGTGTACCATCTACAAGATGCACTGCAGCAACTCGCCATGCTTTCTTCAACAGCACCTTCCAAACCTGCGACCTCTACCACCAGAAGGACAAGGGCAACAGACGCATGTGAACACCACCACCTGTAAGTTCCCCTCCGAGTCACACACCATCTGGACTTGGAACTATATCGCCGTTCATTCACTGTCGCTGGGTCAAAAACCTGGAACTCCCTCCCTAACAGCACTGTGGGTGTACCGACCCCACATGGACTGCAGTGGTTCAAGAAAGCAGCTCACCACCACCTCCTCAAGGACAATTAGGGATTGGCAATAAATGCTGGCCTTGCCAGCAATGCCCAAATCCCATGAACGAATTTTTAAAAACTTGTATTTGTATATGGGTCCTCATTTTGTTTAATATTTTTCTTCAGTCTTTATTAATGACTACTTCTTTAAACAAAAAAAGTATTGCCTCCCATTTTCACTTAATATTCCTACTTTGTTTTTATGCCCTTTGGCCCACTCATTATTATTTGCCTGAGAGCATCAGCATTTGATCATTGTAGTATAAATGCCTGTTAAAGTAATTACTTAAATTCAGGTTTCCCATTGGAAAGCCCAATGTTGTAGCATTGAAAATGCTGGTTAATTTCTGCAAGAGTTGCTTACTTTGGTAAATACTGTTGATTTCTCGAAGTTATCACTGAGAACATGCCTTAAACATGCATACTTGACATCAAACCATATCGTTTTGAATTACAATATGTGGACATGCAGCTTTATGAGTTACAGAACCAGCAGTGTAAAATTTTATCACTAGCTGAAACCTAATTCTGAACCTTCTCTGCATGTATGGTTGCTGCCCTAATGTTAATCTCTGCTATAAAAACCAATCGAGGATCTGAACTACTGCAAAATAGACAAACTTTTCCAGCTGACTGAACTGAGAAAATCTGAATCAAAAGAAATCGCTTTAACTGTTCCAATTTTTATTATAATGGCTCTGAGTTTACGGTCAGTTGGCAAAGCAAGGGCACGCACCGCTGACCTTGAAATAAGCCTCGCTGGGAGTCTAGTGATCTCTTTGGTGAGAATTTTAGCGCTATCACTGCGCAGTGGTACAGCCACTGAATGCAGGTTCTTTACTGGGGATTTCCCAGCGTGGAGCTGGAGTGATGTCACCAGGCTGTCCATGCAGCCAATCACATTAAAGGATTTTCACAGACAGACAAACAGTAAACAAAATGCAGTAACATGAACTCACTTTTAAACATTTTTTACATAGAGCAAATTAAAGATTGGGACATACACATGGGGGGCTGAATTTTACCAGCCCCTCGACACCACGGGTCGCAGTGAGGGGGCTGGTAAAATGCAGCGAAGAGAGGCCCGCCTTGACCCGCGGCATCGAGAAGGGCCCGCCGCAAATTACTGGTGGCGGCAGGACCTCGGTGCAGCCCCCCCCCCCCGTCGCATGGCGACGGCACCACAATTAGCATATGGTAAACGGTACTTACCTTTGCTGATTATGCAGCCCGCTATCTCTCCATTGACACTTCTGATTTTTCGATGAAAGGCCGGCACGTCCACAGAGGCAGAAGGTTTCACGGCAGAAGGTAAATTTCTTTTCAGGGGTCTCACTCTGCATTCCTAAAGGAGTAGGGCCGGGGGCATTACAGGGGTCTCACTCTGCATACTGGAAAGGAGGAGAAGGGGAATCCACACGGGGATCTCACTCTGCATTCTTAAAGGAAGGGGATCTGGGATTACTGGAGGGAAAGCTCTGCTGGCATGAAGGGATTAACAGTGTATGCTCTGTGTTTGTTCGTGTTTGTGAGGGGGCAATGGCACACTAAGCATTCTGTGTGTGAGGAGGGTGTCAGAAAGGGCAGGAGCATTAAGGTTATATGGATGGTGGGGGCAATCGTTTCAGCTGGTAGGACCTTGATGTGGTCATGTTGTGCCACTCTGAGTACTGGCCAAGATGGGCAATGCCATGGCATGCCACATAGTTGATCCAGGAAAGCAGCTGATGTACCCCTCAACACCAATCCCTGCCCTGTTGGGAACCTTTGAATACATGCGGGGTTCAACTTCATTTATCACATGGAAATAGGTATGACTCATCCTACATTGTGTGATCCTCTGAATGTGAGGATCTGTATGCGCCAGAGGCAAAATCAACAGGCAGGTGTGATCCAAGTAGAGGCCCCCGGTCTGAGCAGCAGCCCCCAAGGGGAGCTCGTCATTATGGTCGCTGTGAATCTACAGACCCCACATGACATGCCATCGGATATCAGAGCACCAGTGTCAGAGGCGACTGCGCATGTAGAGAGGGTGGTGACATGTCTCTGTGCCCTGCTCAAGGATGACCTGCAGCCCATGGGCTCCGGTGGACATCCCATGCCTTTGTTCCTCATAGTGGAAGCAGTTCTCAAGCCTGATGCCTCTGCAGCATTTCAGGTGCCGAACCAGGGACCTTTGTAGGGGTCACACAGTCAGCAGTGCACTGCTGCATCAGGGAGGTCACCAATACCCCGCACCCAAGGGCCAGTGAAGATGTCCGCTTCAGGACGGACTCTCACAGCCAGGCCCAGAGGGTCAATAGTTCTGGCACCATTGCCGGAGAACCATAGGTTGTAATGTTCATAGACTGCACTCATGTGGCCATCAGGCCGCCCGCCAGGCTACCACCTGCAGGTGTCACCATTAAAGGAATCCTCTCAATTTAGGTGAAGCTGGTATATGATCATCGCAGATGCTTCATGTAAATCTGTGCCCGCTTCTCAAGCAGTTGCCATGACACCTGGGTCTTGCACCAGTCCCGGCTGCCACCGCTGTTCACTGAACTGGCTCAGATGGAGGGGTGGCTTCTTGGAGATAGGGGCTATCCTTTGCAGACATGGCTCCCGACATCAGTGAGAGACTCCACCACTGCTGATGAGGAGAGATACAACGCCAGCCACTGAGCTACATGAGTCACCATTGAGCAGGAGATCGGCATGCTGAAAGAGTGTCTCCAATGCCTGGATGGATAGGGTGATGCCCTGTACTATGGGCCAAAAAGGCCAGCTCCTTTCTTTGCTGCTCTGCACAACTACCCACCCAATAGGGGCCAGGCTTGGCATGATGAGGAGAGACGTCAACAGGATTCCTCCTCAGACTATGAGGACGCCGTGGACCTACAACATGAAAGACGCATGGGAGGGCAAAGCAGGTGACTAAGGTAATCAAGAAGGCATACAGCATGCTTGCCTTCATCGGTCGGGGCATAAAGTATAAAAATTGGCAAGTCATGTTGCAGCTGTACAGAACCTTAGTTAGGCCACACTTAGAATATTGCGTGCAATTCTGGTCGCCACACTACCAGAAGGACGTGGAGGCTTTGGAGAGGGTACAGAGGAGGTTTACCAGGATGTTGCCTGGTCTGGAGGGCATTAGCTATGAGGAGAGGTTGGAAAAACTCATTGTTTTCACTGGAACGACGGAGGTGGAGGGGCGGCATGATAGAGGTTTACAAAGTTATGAGCGGCATGGACAGAGTGGATAGTCAGAAGCTTTTTCCCAGGGTGGAAGAGTCAGTTACTAGGGGACATAGGTTTAAGGTGCGAGGGGCAAAGTTTAGAGGGGATGTGCGAGGCAAGTTTTTTACACAGAGGGTGGTGAGTGCCTGGAACTTGCTGCCAGGGGAGGTGGTGGAAGCAGATACGATAGCAAAATTTAAGAGACATCTTGACAAATATATGAATAGGATGGCAATAGAGGGATACGGTCCCCGGAAGTGCAGAAGGTGTTAGTTTAGGCAGGCACCAAGATCGGCGCAGGCTTGGAGGGCCGAATGGCCTGTTCCCGTGCTGTACTGTTCTTTGTTCCTTGTTGTTCTTTGAGGGCAGATGGCACCCAGGCTCTGCACACAGGGCTAGCAGTGAGGTAGGGATGTACGTCAGTGGCTATCAAACAAAGGCTGTCTGCTCCATAGAAACCGACACAAGCTCTGCAAGCCACACATCACCTTTGCTCACCTGCTGTGCACCAATCCATATCTGCAGCATCCCTGTGTAAACCATTAGAGGCAGCAGCTGACTGAGCCAATGTCCATGTCACTGCATCCGTGGAGATGCTCATGAGTAATGGTGGCATGGCAATTATGTTATTGCATACGTTGGCTCTCCTGAAGGGCCAACGGTGCAAAGGCATGTGGCATTGGCACTACATGCTGGCACATATCATTCACACAGAGAAAAGGACACACATGTTGGTGAGGAACATTTAGTGAAAGATGTATTTACATTGCTGTGACACCCTTGCATTTCCATTTGTGTCAGTGTGTTCTCTGTAAACCTCTGTAATACCTTTTATGGTCTATTGAACTCTCACTTCCTGGAAGGTGCAAATTTAAGGTTAGTCATCCAGGTGCGGCACGCCTACAAGAAGGAATGTTACATTTGAGTGGGAGAAGAGGATCGCAACTTCACAGGACACTGGGACACAGCAGGGTAATAATGTGGCAGCAAAGTGGACAGTGCTGGGGTCACTCAGCAGGTCAGGCAGCATCTGTGGAGAGAGAAGCAGAGTTAACTTTCAGGTCTGTGAACTTGGACAAGTTAACTCTGCTTCTCTCTCCATAGATTCTGCCTGACCTGCTGGGTTTCTGCAGCACTTTCTGCTTTGCTGCCAGATTGACAGCAGCTCCACTTTTCAGCAGTCAGGTAAGTACTTCTTTGACAGCTGTCAGGAAGCAGGTGCTTGGGGGCTTAAAATAGAGGGTTCCTCACTGTGTCGAATGTCCCACCTCTCCCCACGTAATATGGGGTGGGCGGCTCGGCACTGTGATTCTAATGAGCCCTCGCGCGTAACATCGCGGGGGCTCTGCGGTGGCTGCTAAATGCGGGCACCCCGCTGAGTTGAAAGGATGCCGCTGCGCAGTGCGGTGCCCAAATAAAATTCAGCCCGGGGTGTGTGAAGGTAGAGGCTAAAATATTTTGAAAAAATACTTCACTTAAGAAAGATTATTCAAACATTTAGCATAAAAATCTACTAATTAATTATTTAACAGTACTCCACGAATGTAAAATTATTTTTTCAGGGCCAGTTCTGTGATTCATGAAATATTTTTAATTACATCGCTGTTAAAATCTTTCTCCTCTGTGCTTTGTTAAGTCCAAGGGATGCAGACTTGTAAGGATATAGTGGACAACTGGTTTGGCCATCCACTCGCTGGACCACTTAAAACACTACTGTGTCCTGGCATTCATCCTGGAATGAAAAGATTACCATGAGCTTCTTTTCGCCAGAGAAAATCATCTTCTTAAACCCCTCTCCCCTGTCTCCTCCACCCTCACCTCCAACAATAAGTGCGAGGAGCTCATGGACTTCTTTGTCACTAAGACAATTGGCTGCCTCTGCCGTGTTCCTCCCTTCCACTAGCCCATCCGGCCAAACTTCCTCTAACGCTCCCACACGCCCTAGCCCTGAATTCACATCTTTCTCTAGTTTCTCTCCTATGTCCCCTCATTCCCTCTCCAGGCTCATCTTGCCTATTAGACCCACCTCCTGTTCCCTCGATCCTATTCCTGCTAAACTGCTGACCATCCAACTTCCCTTCCTGGTCCCCATGTTAGCCGATACTGTTAACAGTTCTCTCTCTTCAGGTGTTGTCCCTCTCTCCTTTAAATCTACCATTATCTCCTCCCTACTCAAAAAGACAACCCTCGACTCCAGCATCCATCTACTGCCCCATCTCCAACCTCCCTTTCCTCTCCAAAGTCCTTGATCCTGTTGTCGCCTCTCAAAAATTGTGCCGATCTTTCACAGAAGCCATATTTAAATCCCTCCAATCAGGTTTCTTTCCCTGCCACAGTACCGAAACAGCTCTTATCAAAGTCACAAATGACATTTTATGTGACTGTGACAAAGGTAAACTTTCGCTCCTCATTCCTTCTCGACCTGTCTGCAGTCTATGACACAGCTGGCCACACCACTCTCCTCCAAGGCCTCTCCACTGTCGTCCAGCTGGGTGGGACTGCTCTCACCTGGTTCCATTCTAACCTATCTAATCGTAGCCAGAGTATCACTTGCAATGGCTTCTCTTCCTACTCCCACATCATTACGTCTAGTGCCCCTCAGGGATCTTTCCTTGGCCCCCTCCTATTTCTCATCTACATGCTGCCCCTCAGCAACCTCGATGTCCGGAAACACGATGTCAGTTTTCACATGTATGCTGACGATACCCAGTCTGATCTCACTACCACTTTTCTTATCCCCTCCACTATCTCTAAATTGTCAGACCGTTTGTCCCACATCCAGTACTGGATGAGCAGAAATTTCCTCTAACTAAATATTGGAAAACCAAATCCATTGTCTTCAGTCCCTGCCACAAACTCCACTCCCTAGCCACTGACTACATCCCTCTCCCAGGCAACCGTCTGAGACTGAACCAGTCTTTTCGCAACCTTGCTGTCATATTTGACCCCGAGAACTTCCAACCACAAATCCGCGGCACCACTAAGACCACCTATTTTCAACTTGGAAACGTTGCCCAACTCTGCCCTTGCCTCAGCTCATCTACTGAAAGTCTCATTGATGCCTTTGTTACTGCTAGACATATCTATTCCATTGAAGTCCTGGTTGGCCTCCCACATTCTACCCTCTGTAAACCTGAGGCCATCCAAAACTCTGCTGCCTGTGTCCTAACTTGTATCAAGTCCCGTTCGTCCATCACCCCTGTACTCACTGACTTACATTGGTTCAGGGTTAAGCAATGCCTCAATTTTAAAACCCTCATCCTATTTTTCAAATCCCTCCATGGCCTCGCCCCTCCCTATCTCCATAATCTCCTCCAGCCCCACAACCCTCCGAGATATCTACACTCCACTAATTCTGACCTTTGAGCATCCCTGATTTTAACCACTCCACCATGGTGGCCATGCCTTCAGTTGCCTAGGCCCCAAGCTCTGCAATACCCTCCCTAACCCTCTCTGCCTCGCCACCTCTTTTTCCTCCTTTAAGATCCTCATTAATGGGAACATAGGAGCAGGAGCAGGCCATTCAGCCCATCGAGCCTGCTCCGCCATTCAATACGATCATCGCTGGTCATCCACTTCAATGCCTTTTTTCCCACACCATCCCCATATCCCTTTATGTCACTGGTATTTAGAAATCTATCAATCTCTGGTTTAAATGAGTGAGCATCCACAGCCCTCTGGGGATAGAGAATTCCAAAGATTCACAACCCTCTGAGTAAAGAAATTTCTCCTCATCTCGGTCCTAAGTGGCTTCCCCTTTATTTTGAAGTAGGGAAAACCTACCTCTTTGACCAAGCTTTTGGTCATCTGCCTTAATATCCCCTATGTAGCTTTGTGTCAAATTTTGTTTTATAACACTCCTATAAAATGTTTTACTGCGTTAAATGTGCTATATAAATGCAAGTTGTTGTTGTCATTGTTCTTGCTGCTCTATAAGTGACCACTAGGAGGCACTCTAGGAGGTCAGTGGAGACCATCTTGCTGATCTTCCCTCTCTCAATGCGCAAGTGCTTGGTTTCGCTTTACCATCGCAGATGTCACATGGAATGGCAGAACAGGCTTGAGGGGTTCAATAGCCTACTCCTGATTATGCTTCATGTAATACAGTGTGAACGTATGCTTTTGGCATGTTCTACGGTATATGAGAATAGTTCCAGGGATGAGGAACTTCAGTTACATGGTTAGATTGGAGAAGCTGGGACTGTTCTCCTTGAAGAAGAGATTAAGGGGAAATGTGATAGAGGTGTTCACAATCATGAGGGGTCTGGACAGAGTAAATAGGGAGAAACTGTTCCCATTGGCTGAAGGAGCCAGAACCAGAGGACACCAATTTAAGGTGATTGGCAAAAACAAGCAACAGCAACATGAGGGAAAAATTTTTTGTGCAGCAAGTGGTTAGGATCTGGAATGCACTGTCTGAGAGTGTGGTGGAGGCAGATTCAATTGAGGCCTTCAAAAGAGAACTGAATATTTATCTGAAGAGAAAAAATTTGCAAGGCTACGGGGAAAAGGTGGGGGTGTGGGCCTAGGTGAGTTGCTGTTGCAGAGAGCCAGCACAGACATGGCTGGCCTAATGGCCTCTTTCTGTGCTGTAACCATTCTATGATTCTGTAAATGTGAAGCTCAGCCTCACCTGCAATTATTCACCATGAGAATGTTCTGAAGATTTCTTCAGAAGGGGGAGTAGGAAGAGAAGCCATTGTATTGATAGGAGGAAGCTACAATAGCATACTAAACATTGTCCTGTTGGCTTTCGGCTTTAAAATTAAAGCTGAGGCCTTGTTACATTATGCATGAACTCCAAGTTGTTAAATTCCCCTTTCATCATGAAGAAAACACTGACCAAAACTGCAGCGGTAAAATTCCAACAGAGCGTTAGTGATCATTTGTGAACGCCATATTTAGTATAGGCACGGAGCCACTCTGTTTATAAATATTCTTTTGGGCCTCCTTATCTCGAGAGACAATGGATACGCGCCTGGAGGTGGTCAGTGGTTTGTGAAGCAGCGCCTGGAGTGGCTATAAAGGCCAATTCTGGAGTGACAGGCTCTTCCACAGGTGCTGCAGAGAAATTTGTTTGTTGGGGCTGTTGCACAGTTGGCTCTCCCCTTGCGCCTCTGTCTTTTTTCCTGCCAACTACTAAGTCTCTTCGACTCGCCACAATTTAGCCCTGTCTTTATGGCTGCCCGCCAGCTCTGGCGAATGCTGGCAACTGACTCCCACGACTTGTGATCAATGTCACACGATTTCATGTCACGTTTGCAGACGTCTTTATAACGGAGACATGGACGGCCGGTGGGTCTGATACCAGTGGCGAGCTCGCTGTACAATGTGTCTTTGGGGATCCTGCCATCTTCCATGCGGCTCACATGGCCAAGCCATCTCAAGCGCCGCTGACTCAGGAGTGTGTATAAGCTGGGGGTGTTGGCCGCTTCAAGGACTTCTGTGTTGGAGATATAGTCCTGCCACCTGATGCCAAGTATTCTCCGAAGGCAGCGAAGATGGAATGAATTGAGACGTCGCTCTTGGCTGGCATACGTTGTCCAGGCCTCGCTGCCGTAGAGCAAGGTACTGAGGACACAGGCCTGATACACTCGGACTTTTGTGTTCCGTGTCAGTGCGCCATTTTCCCACACTCTGTTTATAAATATAAACAGGAACTAATGCTTGTAGTTGGAAAATACTCTGAACTCCATCCAACTCTCAAACCTGTAGTATAAAAATCCCTACAAAGTCTGTAACTACTGGAAGGTTTTCAGGAGCAGACAATGACAGTTGTGTAAACAGCTAACAAGATTATCAATTCCCCTGGGCGACACAGTGGTGGTTGGATCAGAACCCGGAACGGAAATCAATTAAAGACTCACTCAAGACAGACACAACTCTGCTGGGGTTCCTGGATTCACAACAAAGAGAATGATCGTCATAGTGACCTGGTGTGATCTGTTTTTTGTAAAGAATATGTAATTCTTAATTTACTATTTTTCAAAGGTAAAGATTTTGTAAGACACAGAAGAAAGGATCGGTGGCAGACAAAGATCAATGGAAACACCCAGTCTTTAAGGACGTCTTGTCTGTGGTGTGTCATTTGTCTGTAAATATGTAAAATTGTTGTGTCTGATTTTGTGATCATTTCCTGTTTTTACAGAGACAGAGAAACATAATAAAGAGCAAATCATCTTGGGCTGATCTCAGATACTGAGGTCAGGAACATCATGGTTACACTACTGGACTAGCAATTCAGAGACCTGCATTCATAATCCAGATACATGAATTCAAATCCCACCATGGCAGAATTAAAATTCAGTTAAATGAATAAATCTGGACCAGTTAGTGTCAATACCAGTGACCATGTAACTTCCAGATTGTTGTAAAAACCCATCTGGTTCACGAATGTCCTTTAGGGAAGGAAATCTGCTGTCCTTACCTGGTATATGCGACTCTTAACTGCCCTCTGAAATGGCCTAGCAAGACATTGAGTTGTCAAGAAGGTGGCTCACCACCACCTTCTCAAGGGTAATAAATGCTGGCCTTTCCAGCAATGTCCACATCCTGTGAATGAATAAAAAAACTCCTCTGGACAACTGACTAGTATTTTTATTGGGATGTTTGGGAATTTTTCAGTATCATATGTCTTAGGCCCAGTTAGTAAGGGAATTGAGTGGCCCAGGAAACACAGGACTCCCTGGAGATGCCCATAATTTAAGGGTGAATATTCTTCTTGGGCCACCTTGTCTTGAGAGACAATGGGTAAGCGCTAGGGGTGGTCAGTGATTTGTGGAGCAGTGCCTGGAGTGGCTATAAAGGCCAATTCTAGAGTGACAGACTCTTCCACAGGCGCTGCAGATAAAATTGGTTGTCGGGGCTGTTACACAGTTGGCTCTCTCCTTACGCTTCTGTCCCTTTTCCTGCCAACTGCTAAGTCTCTTCGACTCGCCACTCTTTAGCCCCGCCTTTATGGTTGTCCGCCAGCTCTGGTGATCACTAGCAACTGACTCCCACGACTTGTGATCAATGTCACAGGACTTCATGTCGCGTTTGCGGACGTCTTTAAAGCGGAGACATGGACGGCCGGTGGGTCTGATACCAGTGACGAGCTCGCTGTACAATGCGTCCTTGGAGATCCTGCCATTGTCCATGCAGCTCACATGACCAAGCCATCTCATGCGCCACTGGCTCAGTAGGGTGTATATGCTGGGGATGTTGGCCGCCTCGAGGACTTCTGTGTTGGAGATACGGTCCTGCCACCTGATGCCAAGGATTCTTCAGAGGCAACGAAGATGGAATGAGTTGAGATGTCGCTCTTGGCTGACATACGTTGTCCAGGCCTCGCTGCCATAGAGCAAGGTACTGAGGACACAGGCTTGAAACACTCGGACTTTTGTGTTCTGTGTCAGTGCGCAATTTTCCCACACCCTCTTGGCCAGTATGGACATAGCAGCAGATGCCTTTCCTAAGCACTTGTTGATTTCTGCATCGACAGACAGGTTACTGGTGATAGTTGAGCCTAGGGAGGTGAATTCTTGAACCACTTCCAGAGCGTGGTTGCTGATATTGATGAATGGAGCATTTCTGACGTCCTGTCACATGATGTTCGTTTTCTTGAGGCTGATGGTTAGGCCAAATTCGTTGCAGCTGCAATCCTGTCAATGAGTCTCTGCAGACACTCTTCAGTGTGAGATGTTAATGCAGCATCATCAGTAAAGAGGAGTTCCCCGATGAGGACTTTCCATACTTTGGTCTTCGCTCTAAGACGGGCAAGGTTGAACAACCTGCCACCAGATCTTGTGATCTTGAATATTGTAAGCACAAGAAAAGTGGATCTCTGTACTAACATTCATCAAAAGAGAAACTTGAGTGTTTCAGGCCCACATTCTGCTGAAACTCACTCTGCTCATAAAAGTTGCATCAAACATTTACAAACTCATCACAGTATCACGACCAAAGCGGGAGTAATGCACTGTTTATTCAATCCCGCTACTCCATAGGTCACAGCCTACAAGTAAAGATGCCCACTTACCAGAAAAATAGCCAAATTAATCACTTTATTTATCCCCAGAATAAAGCACGCCAAACCAGGTTTCTTTAAACAATGATAAAATTAACTATTTATTAATAAACCGAGCTTTAAACGATAATGAGATGAATCTATCTGTATGAAAAGATTTTATATCTCCTTAATTTTCCTAACCCTCATGCACACACATACATTCAATTACCAATGGTTAACCAGGGAAAATGGAAATATTGACTTTACAGCAGTTTCTTCGGAATAGTAAAATAACTGGGTTATAACTTCTGGTCGTATTCTCTGGAATGGTGAGGTGTCCTAGAGTTGAATAGTCAGATGCCACTAGAAGTCTCCAGGTGAAATTAATGAACAGTCTGTGGTGGGTGGGGGTTCAATGTATACGTCTGCAGCAGGCGTCACACAGATCGTTCAGCAACAGATTGTAGCAACAGGTCTATTTAAATTTTAAAGTAGCAGTCTAACAATAGAAACTTTCTTGAGAGTTCACAAACTTCCAAAACTTAGGGCGGCACAGTGGCACAGTGGTTAGCACCGCAGCCTCACAGCTCCAGGGACCCGGGTTCGATTCCGGGTACTGCCTGTGTGGAGTTTGCAAGTTCTCCCTGTGTCTGCGTGGGTTTTCTCCGGGTGCTCCGGTTTCCTCCCACAAGCCAAAAGACTTGCAGGTTGATCGGTAAATTGGCCATTATAAATTGTCACTAGTATAGGTAGGTGGTAGGGAAATATAGGGACAGGTGGGGATGTTTGGTAGGAATATGGGATTAGTGTAGGATTAGTATAAATGGGTGGTTGATGTTCGGCACAGACTCGGTGGGCCGAAGGGCCTGTTTCAGTGCTGTATCTCTAATCTAAAACACAGAAGACTTACTCTCAGCAAAGGAGCCTTCTCCACAGAGGACAGCAACTACGGAACTCACTCTTGAGACAGGAATTCTTGACTGGGGACAACAGCAACCTGCCACATCCGAAACACAGGTTTCCTTTCTCCAAAGCAGTGTTTCTCCACAAAGTGTAGCAATTCCTCTTTTCTCTGGGGCTTTTCCTCTCTCTTTTCAGGAAGGTCAACACCTCACCTTAAATGCATCCCTTTTTCCGTTGAAATGCAGAGCTTATTTTCAGAAAGAATAGGTCTTTTTCTCTGGTCTATCAGCAAATCACAGCTCCAGCCATTGTTGCTGTTCTGCTTCCCTCTACAGAACTGAAACTAAAGTCCTTACACAGAAGTCATAAGCCTGTTGTAAAATTTTCCTGTCACTTGGATACAAATTGCCTTGTAGCCTGGACTTCAATTACTAACTCTCTGCAGTTATTGTTCACAAAAAGTCTTATTTATCAGTCTTAAAGGCACACAGACCTCTTAGTTTTTAAAGGAAAACAAAACCCTCAGGACAACAGCAATTCTTCAAGAAACTAAAATAATTTAATGTTATATGTAAGAGCCCTAGTGATCATTAGCCTTAGTTCCAGCAGTGTCCAACTATAGCAAAAACCTCACAGATTAGAACTTTGCATTAAGGTAACATTTTTTGCCGATACCCAAAATAAAATGAAGTACTTACTTTGCCTCTGAAAATGCATTTCTAATCCTTCCAAACAGAACAGCAAAATACCTGCTTGTGCGGAAAGCTGCTTTCAAGTAGATGCATAGAAAGTGTATGGCACAGAAAGAGGCCACTCGGCCCATCGCGTCTGTGCCGGCGGAAAAAAGAGCTGCCCAGACTAATCCCGCTTAACAGCAAGTGATGTATCCCAGATATAAATTCAGATTTGGAAAATTTTCTCTGGGCTTAAAAAGACATAGTAGACTCTCTCCTGGCTGCAAATTAAACAAGCAGCAAGAAATTCTCAAGAAGGGAAAAAAAATGTTACAGGGCTATGTGGACTATTTGAATAGCTCTACCCAAGAGCTAGCACAGGCACGATGGGCCAAATGGGTTCCTTCTGCACTGTATCATTCTATGATTCTCATATGGCACATGCAGAAAATACTTGACAGATTAGTTAGGTTACAGTAGATGATAAACCTTTTCTCAATGTCACTGAAGAAGCAGAACAATACTTGCCAAGGCTCCTTAGACAGCACCTTCCAATCCCGTGACCTCTACCACCTAGAAGGTCAAGGACACCAGGCACATGGGAACACCACCACCTGCAAGTTCTCCTCCAAGCCACACACCATCCTGACTTGGAACTATATCACCGTTCCTTCACTGTCGCTGGGTCAAAATCCTGGAACTCCCTTCCTAACAGCACTGTGGGTGTACCTACACCAGATGGACTGCAGCGGTTCAAGAAGGTAGCTCACCACCACCTTCTCAAGGGCATTTAGTGAAGGGCAATAAATGCTGGCCTAGCCAGCGATGCCCACATCCCAGGAATGAATAAAATATAAATGGAATTGGTCTTGTCGTTGTTGGCAAACATGTCGAATATGGATTTCTCTTGCGCTTTTTGTTGGAACAAGATCAAGTTTGGTAGTAAGGAACATTCTAGTAGCTTATGGGGTTGTTTGTGTATTAAAATTCAATATAAAAATCAGTTAAAAGCTTTAGCGTGCTCAGAACTTTCCAGAACCTCCTGTTTCAAGGAAATCACTTACCCACATAGCCAGGGGTGCCACACGCTGTTGACATAACATCGCCCGTGCCTTCCATTTTGGACAAACCAAAATCGCTGATCATAATTTTGGATTCTTCATCAGGGCTGAAGTACAAGAGATTTTCTGGCTGAGTAAAGATTTGAGAAGAAAAACAAACAAGACTATTTTGATTTTCTTCTTTTAGGGGAGAGAAGCATTTAATAATTAAGAAAAAGAATGTAGTATTATGCAGAATTTCCTGTCTGGAGATGAACTGGCTGGGTAAAGCCCATAATAGAGTAAGTTGCATAGTGTATGAAGGAACAGACTTGAATTGTCTTTTCTTGTTCCACATTTTCCCAGGAACAGATGAATCCTGCTTCTTGAATGTTCTACTGTTGTTAATCCCCCTTACTGCCATCAGGCCAAACTGAAAGGATTCTATTTTTAAATTAAATGGACTAGGATATTAGAGTTTATCAAAAAATGTTTTAAGGGAATGAGTTCCATCATTAAAGACATTAATCAAAAATCGGTTGACAACAGTTAATGAGAGGTATGGTAGTTATAGTGGTTAGGTTAATCGACTAGAAATCCAGAGGTCTAGACTAATGATCCTGAGCGATGAGTTCAAATGGCAGCTGGGTATTTTAAATTTAAATAAATCTTGAATAAAAAGCTACTTTCATTAATGGTGACCATGAAACTAATGCACTTCCAGGGAGGAACATCTGTCATCCTTACCCACTGTGGCCTACATGTGACTCCAGCAATGTGGCCGACCCTTAAGTGCCCTCTGAAATGGCCTAGCAAACCACTCAGGTGTATTCAAGAAAGCAGCTCACCACCACCTTCTCAAGGGCAATTAGATATGGGCCATAAATGCTAGCCTTGCCAGCGATGTCCACACCATACGAATGAATTTTAAAAAAGCCTAGCTTTGAACATATGTCTTCTTTCTGAGTTTGATTGAGAATATGCTTTAAATGCTGAGTGCTGGAGGGATTATCAGAGGAGATAGTTGAGTCCAATGACTGATCCTGACACCGTGAAGGAAGTGAATTAAGCATTAACGCTTTAAGTAATATAATGATACTTAAGCACCCGAGGTTAATGGCCATATCTATTGATACCAACTGTGTTCAGACATTGAAACTTTTCCAAGCCAGTTCCCCTGATGTGATCATCAGCACTCATTGTTATCAGTAAAAAAAAAGCCCCAAGAAATGTTTATCTTTAAGATGGATACTGATGGTGAGACCTTTGTGTTACATGAAAAAGAACTGACAGCTTAATATGAATGTATTGCTGGCAGGATGTGCTGCTAAAATAACCATACTTTCACCTCTTTAACATTGCCCATCTCTGCCCCTGTCTCAGCCTTTCTGCTGCTGAAACCCTCACGTCTATGTTATCTCCAGGCTTGACTTTCCAGTGCTCACCTGGCCTCTCATGTTCCACCTTCCTGAAACGTCAGCTCATTAAAAGCTCTGCTGCTCGTATTCAACTTGCACCAAGTCACATTCATCCATGACCCCTGTGCTCGCTGACCTACACTGGCTCCCTGTTAAGTAGCGCCTCGATTTTAAAATTGTCATCCTCATTTTCAAAATCCTCCATGGCCTCCTCGCCCCTCCCTATCTCTGAAACCTTCACCAGCTCTAATATCCTTTGAGATATCTGCTTTCTTCCAATTCTTTCCTTTTTCACATCCCCGCTTTTGTTTGCCACACCGTTGGAGACTGTGCCTTGAGCTGCCTCAGCCCTAAGTTTTGGAATTCTCTCCCTAAACCTCCCCACTTCTCAACCTATCTCTTCTCCTTTAAGACACACCTTAAAACTTACCTCCCTCTTATCCCAATTTCTCATTGTGTGTTCGGCATCAAATTATGTCTGATAACACAACTGTAATGTGCTTAAGGACATTTTGCTGCATTACGGACATTTTATACATACAAGTTGTTGTTGTTGTTATATGCATGGTAGCTCGGGACTATCCATGGGTTAATCTAGCAGATTAATTTATCATTTTAAGACACGGGCCTGAGTAACATGACATGGATTGCTGGAAACTCATTGTGTAAGAGAAACAATTTTCTCAGTTCTGGCAGCTCTCTGACCACAGTGTAAGATTGCAACATCTAGTTTCAAACAGGAGGATTACATTCTTATTGAATCCCAGCAATAGACTGGTACTGTTGGAATGGTCAGCAAAGAAATAGCAGAGACAAAGCAAATCCCTTTAATTTGATAAAAAAAAGATTGGGTCAATTTTAAGGCTCCTACATTGATACAATCATTGCAGCTTACCTAGACTGTTTAATTTTGAAATTAATTTTAGATGATCTGGTCTTTGAGTAATTTTACTTTACAAAGACCTTTTGTAACAGTCATTAGGCTAAAAGATCATATCATCATAGCTGTACAAATGTGCCGCATCAAGTTTCGACAGGGTATTATTCTCAACGTACAGGACTAACAAGATGCATCAGTGATGCTGATGATTGAAGATAAGTTAGCAATATGATCCAGTGTGTCAGGATTATCACTGTATTCAAAAAAGCCTTGGCTCATTCTCTTATATTGGAATTGAGTTGTGAAGTGACAGTCTCTATATGTTAGCTATAACTGATGGATCAACATTTCTTCAACAATGTTTTATATATAATTATTTTTGGTAGGAGAAAGCTCACTATGGGTAGCCTGAATTTAATAATTAACTAAGTTTATAATCAATCATTGACAATGTTCCTAAGAAAAAAGAAAGATTTGTACTGATATACCACCTTCCATGACCTCAGGATACTCCAAAGCACTTTCCAGCCAAGGAAATATTTTTTGAAGTGAACTAACTTGTTGTAATGTAGGAAACGTGGCAGCCAATCTGTGCACAGCAAGCTCCCACAAACAGCAATGTGATCATGATCAGATAATCTGTTTTTGTGATGTTGATCGGATAAATATTGGCCAGGACACCAGGGATAACTCCTTTGCTTTTTGTCAAAATAGTGCCATGTGATCTTTTACATCCACCAGAGAGAGCAGACAGTGCCTCAGTTTCATGACACATCTGAAAGACGGCACCTCCAACAATGTAGCACTCTCTCACGACTACACTGGAGTGTCAACCTAGATTTCTGTGCTCTAGTCCAACAGTGGGACACCCCGTGACTCAGACGTGAGAGTGCTACCAACTGAACAGCGGCTGATTCTGAGAGTAAGAAGCAAGTTAGCAAGGCGATCCTGACTGATTGTGTGTGTGTGTGTGTGTGTTTTAGTTTTAATTAATCAATAAAGGTATTTATTAGGTCTGCTCTACTGCTGGAGTTTGTAGGGTCAGTGAGAGGAAACTTCATTAACATGGGGCTGAGGGGTACAATCGCCAAGTCCCCTTCAAGCCTCAGGAGCATGAACTCCTGCTTTAGAAAGTCCCTGTCCTTGGCTCCATCCCTGGGCATCAGCTGTCTTGTAAGGTGTGAATGAAGATTCTGCCCCCTTTCCCTGTGGTCTCCCCCGCAACACCCAACCAGCTAACCAAGCAGCCAGAAGCTTCTAGAGTTGGTAGAGACTCTGCACAATCAAGTCCCCGCCATTTTCCGGGACATTCTGCTGGTTTCGCAGCAGAGGTACAGTGGAAAACTGGATAAACCCAAGAGGAATTTCAGGGCTAATATGTTTATAGATATGAAGGATAATTTATCAAGAATACCTTGAAGATTGCTACTTGTAGATTGTAATTCTTGATGCGTGTAAATCAGTAGGAAATGTTTAAAAGACATGAACATCAAGCCTTCTGAAAAGGGCATGTCAGGTTCTAACCCTCTGTTTATAACTGCTCCTAGCAACTGAAGACTTTGTATATCTATTACGCAGGCAAGTCACAACAGGATGTTAGGAACCTACCTTCAGGTCTCGGTGAACAATGCACATTTTATGTAGGTACTGCACAGCATCTAGGACCTGCCGTATCAGCGTACTGGCATCCTTCTCAGTGTAAAACCCCTTCTCCACAATCCTGTCAAACAGCTCCCCTCCTGACACCCTAGGAAACAAGCAGAAAAAGGAGATGTATGGCCGAATATAACAGAAGAAAAGTAAACGTTTTGTCCTTCATCGAAACATAAACCATATTTTTATTTGGATGGATGGAGAGTTGGTCCATTGTCTGGCTGAGACACAAGGATAAAAATCTTGCTTAACAGACTTCAAACCAAACTGCTGAGAAATCCATGTTAGAATCATTGAATGATTCCCGTACAGGAGGCGGCTATTTGGCCTGTCGAGTCCGCGCTGGCTCTCTGCAAGAGCAAATTAGCTAGTCCCACCACCCCCATCCTTCCCCCGTAACCTTGAACATTTATGTTCAAGTGCTTATCCCATTCAGTTTTGAAAGCCGCAACTGAATCTGCCTCCACCACAATCTCAAGCAGTGCATTCCAGATCCTAAACGCTCACTGCGTAAAAAAAAAAGTTTCCTCAGGTCACCTTTGGCTCTTTTGCCAATCAGCTTAAAAGGGTGTCTTCTGGTTCTCGAACCCTCTGCCAGTGGGAACAGTTTCTTCCTATCTACTCTGTTTAGACCCCTCATAATTTTGAACACCTGTGCCCCACTCCTCACTGCTTCCCTGTTGGAAGTTGCCAACTTATTGGGGGAAGGGCAACAGAATAAGAATGGGATTAGGAGTGGGATTATAGGTCTGATACTTTCTTGCTGATGAAAATTCATTGGAAACCCTCACATGTAAAGTTGGTGGCATCATAAGACATGGAAATGGGAAAGTAAACTTTTTTTTTTGAGAGGTCAGACTTTTGGCTGTCCAGGTTTCGTTTTTAGAAATGTCCAGAATCACGACTCAAAAACTGGGGGGGTGGTAATGGTGCTGTACAAACAGCCATGAAAGGCTTAAGACGGGCCAGTTCACCCCATCCAACAAATATTTGTTCTGTTGGGGCAAGAGACAAGGAGAATGCCTCAGCTTCTCTCATCACCTTCTTATACTACCCTAGGATGAGAATAAGAAATCTCCTAAGGAGGGGAGGCTGCTTTTTACCTGTACCTAATGCACAGCCATGTCTCAGTTGGTAGCATTCACCTCTGAGTTACAACAGTCAAGCCCTAGTTGAGCGTAAAAAGCAAGGCTGACACTCCCGTGCAGTAATGTTGGTGGTGCCGTCTTTCAGAGATGTTAAACTGAGACCTCTCAGGTGGATGAAAAAGCCCCCATGGAACTACTTCAAAGGAGAGCAGGGATTATCCCCTGTATCTTGGCCAATATTAATCCCTCAATCAACATCACAAAAAAACCCAGATTATCTGGTTATTATAACATTGCTGTTTGTGAAAGCTTGCTTTGTAAAAATTGGATGCTGCATTTCCTACAACAGTGACTACACTTCAAAAGTACTTAAATAACAATAATATCAATTAATAATACTTGATTCAGAAGTACTTCACTGGCTGTAAAGCACTTTGAGACATCCAATGATTGTGAAAGGTGTTATATGAATGCAAGTAAATAAAAACAAGAAATGCTGGAAATACTCAACAGGTCTGGCAGCATCTGTGGAGAGGGAAGTGGAGTTAACATTGCAGGTCAGTGATCCTTCATCAGAACTCGCAAATATTGGAATGTACCAACGCAAGCTCGCGGAACAGCACCTCATTTATCGATTAGGCACGCTACAGCCTGCTGGACTGAACACTGAGTTCAATAATTTCAGAGCATGACGGGCCCCCCTTTTTATTTTTATTTTTAGTTATTTTTTCTTTTTTCTTTGTTTATTTTGTTTTAGTTTGTTTAGTTTGCTTTTACTGTGCCCACCCACTGTTTTTTTTCATGTTTGTGCTTGGGGCCAGGTTGTTCAGTTTTCTGTCAATTAACACCCTCTCAGCACTAATGCTTTGTCTTTCACCACACCATTAACATACCGTTTGCCTTTGCTCCATGACCTTCTGGTCAGTTATTCTCTGTGAACTTGTCATATCAACACATCTTTTGTTATCGCTTGCCCCACCCCCACTTTACTTGCTTAAAATCTATTGCATTCCAATATTTTCCAGTTCTGTTGTAGGATCAGTGACCTGAAATGTTAACTCCGCTTCTCTCTACACAGATGCTGCCAGACCTGCTGAGTATTTCCAGCATTTCTTGTTTTTATTTCAGATTTCCAGCATCTGCAGTATTTTGCTTTCATTATATGAATGCAAGTCTTTCTTTCCTTTTCTTTCACAGCACAGTGCAATAGAAAGAAGAAAGACTTGCATTTATATCACACCTTTCATGATCTCAGAATGCAGCCAATGAAGTACCTATGAACCGCGTGACTGCTTTTAGGTGATGACAGCCAGTTTGCAGACAGCATCGTCCTGCAAACAACAATGAGATAAATAACCAAATAATCTGGGGGGGTTTTTGTGTGGTGTTTACTGAGGGGTTAATGTTGGCCAGGACTGAGAAAACTCTACTGCTCTACTTCCCTTGGGATCTTTAATGTCCACCTAAGACAGACAGACATGGGGTGAGATCTTAACTCACTCAAAACCCATTCTCTTGCACAGAGTTAAAATCAGGCCCATGTGGTCTCTGTCTACCATCTCATCCAAACTATGGCACCTCTGACAGTGCAGCACATGCTCAGCACTACTCTGAAGTAGCAGCATGGATTATATGCTCAAGTCCTAGAGTGGGGATTGAACCCACAATCTTCTGGTACAGCAGGTAAAAGTGCTACCAATGAGCCAAACTGCAAATACCTGCACTTATGCATTTACCTCCATGTAGCACAATTGGCTATGAAGTAATCAGATTTGGTTTTTAACACATAGTAAATTATTATAATGACAGTGACAATTCAGTACAAATATAAAACAATTCGCAGCAACATCTTACAGCACCAAGGACAGTAGCCATTGCCAAAGCAACAGATGTACTGAGGCTTCCACCAGAGCTAATAATATAGCCAGATTTCATTTGGAAAGCAGGACTATTTTAAGTTATTATAAAAACAAAATACTGCAGATGCTGGAAATCTGAAATAAAAGCAAAAAGTGCTGTAAATACTTAGCAGGTCTGGCAGCATCTGTGGAGACAGAAGCAGAGTTAACATTTCAGGTCTGTGAGCTGTCATCAGAACTCATGTCCTGTCGAAAGGTCACAGACCCTGAAACATTAACTCTGCTTCTCTCTCCACAGATGCTGCCTGACCTATTTTAAGTTATGATTGGTTAAACTATTTAGCTCTTGTTCGATATTCACAATAAAACAGGATATTGCAGTTCTCATTCATTGATGTCACTACAAAAATACTCAAGTGTGAAAGTGCTGGTTTTGCTGTCCTGAGTGTAAAATTAGCCCTTCTGTGGTCAACTGCATTCTGTGCACAGGTGAGAGTTACATCTAGAGAATACAAGGAGAGCCCAAAAATGAAGTGCCCAAATTTAGGAAACGTTTATTTTTTAGCTAGATTGCTGCACTGGAAACTGGTTCAGTATCTCCAGAAGGTTGCTAGTCTTTAAGAACATAAAAATGAAAATAATTTTTTTTTGCCAAAATTAGAAGCAGTCCGTGTAGAAATACAGCAAGACTTGGACAATATCCAGGCTTGGGCTGGTAAGTGGCAAGTAACATTCGCACCACATAAGTGCCAGGCAATGACCATCTCCAACAAGAGAGAATCTAACCATCTCCCCCTTGACATTCAACAGCATTATCATTGCTGAATCCCCCACTATCAACATCCTGGGGGTTACCATTGACCAGAAACTGAACTGTAGCCGCCATATAAATACTGTGGCTACAAGAGCAGGTCAGAGGCTGGGAATCCTGCGGTGAGTAACTCACCTCCTGACTCTCCAATGTCTGTCCACCATCTACAAGGCGCAAGTCAGGAGTGTGATGGAATACTCTCCACTTGCCTGGATGGGTGCAGCTCCAACAACTCTCAAGAAGCTTGACATCCTCCAGGACAAAGCAACTCGCTTGATAGGCACCCCATCCACAAACATTCACTCCCTCCACCACCGATGCACAGTGGCAGCAGTGTGTACCATCTACAAGATGCACTGCAGCAATGCACCAAGGCTCCATCGACAGCACCTTCCAAACCTGCGACCTCTACCAACTAGAAGGACAAGGGCTGCAAATGCATGGGAACACCACCACCTGCAAGTTCCCCTCCAAGTCACACAGCATCCTGACTTGGAACTATATCCCTGTTCCTTCATTGTAGCTGAGTCAAAATCCTGGAACTCCCTTCCTAACAGCACTGTGGGTGTCCCTGCCCCTCATGGACTGCAGCGGTTCCAGAAGGTGGCTCACCACCACCTTTTCATGGGCAATTAGGAATAGGCAACAAATGTTGTCCTAAAAAGCGATGCCCACATCCCATGAACAAATAAAACAAAATCTTTCTTTAACAAGAAAGAAAAGAAGGAAAATAAAAGAAAAGGAAATTAGCTTACATTTTTACAACTTCTTTCACAACTGCAGGGCGTCCCAACATGCTTTACAGCCAATGAAGTACTTTTGAAGCGCAGTCACACTGGGATAAGTTGATGAATGAATTCCACCCAGTTCACTGTCTTTTCCTGGCCAAGGAGTTTATGTTAACGGGTTGATGAACTCAACTTTGGGCACAAGACTTGTGTTGTTAAACACCCATACAGCTGGCTTTGGAAGCAGGGTGGGGGTGAGGAACCTGCACTAAAAAGCATCGGACTGACTCCGTGACATATTTCCGCCTCCTCACGTGGTTCCCAGGGGCGGACGCGCAGGAGTGACGGCAACCCATCTGGCAGGGCCGAGAATGTAAACAAGCTAATGAAGGAGCCACTTAACGGCAACTATTGCAGCAGCACAGCAGTTTTGCTGGCATGGGGTGGGCCCCATCCCGTGGTGTCAGCATCCCGGCCAGTGTGAGGAGGCGCCTGCACAGCAGGAGGTGGAGGCTGCGTTACAGCTCAAGGAGATCTAAATGTTTCCGGCAGAAAATGTCAATGCCATCTTCCCATATCACAGCCTCGCCATTGAGTGTGGAATTCCTGGAGACAGGTATCTCCGATCGTCATGAGCCTAACGAGGTCTCAGTCGCTCCCCGATACTGATGGTGGCTCCATTTCATCCCCACCCCTCCTGCTGCCTGGGCCTCAGCAGTAACTCCCACAGTCAGGGCTGCTGGTCTCCCATGCAGTGGGCCTCACTGTCTGCATCTCCTGCCTCCGGAACCCACCGGCTGTCCCTAAATGGATGGCGAACACGGAGGCGACCTACTGATTGGCTGCCTCCCTTAAAAATGAGCTGGAACGCACGCTGCTACCTCGAGCAGGTTCATGACCCGGAAATGATCCTGACATTGGGTTCCTGACACTCGTGCATTTGATACAGTAATTTCAACCATATAGTTAACATTAGGTATGCTGCATCTTTGAAGGAGGCCATGAGCTGATGTTTAGGGACAGGATCTGCTATCCAGGGAGAGCTTTATACAAAAAGGAAATGGAACATTTTCTGTCAAGTTAACCTCATTGGCTGAGGGCCTGTCGTAGTACAACCAGAAAACGGTTTTCACCTTTCACCTTGATCACCAGTTCTTTCAAAATAGACCATTAATACTGGAAATACAGAGCTGGCCACTCAACATCTGCAGTAGAAGCATAGGATTATATTTCAGGTGGGACCCAACAGAAGCCTTGAACCTTGGTTAGACCTTCTTTGGCCTCCTTATCTCGAGAGACAATGTGTAAGTGCCTGGAGGTGGTCAGTGGTGTGTGGAGCAGCGCCTGGAGTGGCTATAAAGGCCAATTCTAGAGTGACAGGCTCTTCCACAGGTGCTGCAGAAAAAGTTGCTTGTCGGGGCTGTTACACAGTTGGCTCTCCCCTTGCGCCTCTGTCTTTTTTCCTGCCAACTGCTAAGTCTCTTCGACTCGCCACACTTTAGCCCCGCCTTTATGGCTGCCCACCAGCTCTGGCGAACGCTGGCAACTGACTCCCACGACTTGTGATCAATGTCACAGGACTTCATGTCGCGTTTGCAGACGTCTTTAAAGCGGAGACATGGACGGCCGGTGGGTCTGATACCAGTGGTGAGCTCGCAGTACAATGTGTCTTTGGAGATCCTGCCATCTTCCATGCGGCTCACATGGGCAAGCCTGGTTAGACCATACTTCGAGTATTGTGTACAGTTCTGGTCACCAGATTAAAAAAGGATATAGAGGCACTGAAGAGGATGCAAAAAAAGATTAACAAAGATCCCAGAACTGCGAGGTTATACTTATTAGGAAAGGTTGAACAATCTGGGTCTGTTTTCACTTGAAAAGGAAATGGCAAGGGTGACCTAATAGATATCTTTAAAATTATGAAAGGCATTTTCGGCCCCCACTGGGGCTGGAATTAGAGGCGAGCAGGAGCTAAAAATAGCCCCTCTGGCCAGCGTGCTGATTCCCTGGCTCCATCCCACCTCCGGGCCATTTTTGCGGAGGTGGGATCGGGAAGCTGCAGGGCTGCCCGACTGTACGTGGTGGGTAGCCAGCCTGGCTCATTAAGAGTGACTTATGGCCAATTTCCAGTCGGAATTTTCCAGTCAGCCACCAGATTCCCACAGGCGGTGGGGACTGTTTTAGGTGCCTGGGGACAGGCACTTGGTGGCAGGCCAGGGGCCCAGTGCTCCAGGCAGGCCTAGACACCCTCCCTGCCGACCTGGGTGTAGGAGCAGCTACAGGCCCCCTGTTGAGGGGCTCTCCCAACACCCCACAGTGGTGGTCTGGCTGCTAAATCTATTTTTTAATGTAGATTTTAAAAAGTTGGAGAGAGGGTGGCTCCATTTTGAAGTACCCTCTCTCTTACTTACCTTCCCTTGCAGCCTGCTGTTCCTTTCAAGCTGGAAGGCCTATGATTGGCCCTCCAGCTTCGATAACCTGCCCGCCGTCCTTAATTCCCCTGTGAAAAACACAATGAGTGACTGTTTCCCCCGGGGGCGGGTTTGGCACCTGGAAACATTCTCAACTTCTATTTCCCACCCCAAAGGGAAAATCCAGCCTAAAGAGAGTGTTTCCACTTGTGGGGAAGAGCAAAACTATAGGTCATCAATATAAAATAGTCACCAAGTAATCCAACAGGGAATTCAGAAAAAACTTCTTTAACCAGAGAGTGGTGAGAATGTGCAACTCATTATCACAGTGAATGGTTAAGTCGAATAGTATAGATGCAATTAAGGGGAGGCTAGATAAACATATGAGGGAGAAGGGAATAGAGGGACATGTTGATAGAGTTAGATGAGGAAGGATGGGAAGAAGCAGGAGTGGAGTATAAATGCCAGCATGGTCGGGTTGGGCTGAATGGCCTGTTTCTGTGTTGTATATTTTATGTAATACTTTGTAATTAATTCGTCTTTCTCTTCCAGACGCTGAATAGCTTACTTTTCATTTCCAGAATATTCTATTTTATTCCAGCGTTTACAATCTTTGCATATTATCTCTACTGTTCCTTTTAAAATCAGTTTGTTCATTGATGCCTCTAGTACAATAGACTGGTACATTGGCCCTAGTACAAAACACTTTGGACTGATTACAATTTATTGGAGCTTGTAAGGTGAAATTGCCAAAAACATTGCTTGGAAACAAAACCTGCAAGTCTGACTCATTTTTAAGTTAACAAACTGGGGAAGCCAATCCATTAGTGTGCCTCCTGAGTGACTCTCTGGGCACGATCCAGGTCTTTTAAAACGCTGAAAGGCAATAATGTCGATTTAAGCAGGTTATTCAAGTCAAGTGCTAGTCACAGGATAAAGGGGCATAAATGGAAATCAGTTTGCATCAAGGCCGACTAGAGATTGCAAGATTTGTCTTTAGGGCAGAATAGTAGGTATATGAAACACCAAGATTGGTAAATGTCATGTCAATGAGCTTCTCCAAAAAAACAGCTGCTCTGATGTCTGCCGATTGACAGGGATTGGAGGCTGTTGGGGTAAGACTAAGCAAATACTGAGAGGCCTTTTTAGCTCCAGTCCATCATGGGGATGCAGCAGGTTCATTAATGCATTTTATGACATTAGACTGATTTCCAATATAATGATTAATACTCTGGAATTCTTGGCTTAATTGACTTTGGAGATTTTTTAGTCCTTGATATTCTACCTGTGGGTGTTTGTCACGGTATTGTCAGTGGTATTGCTTCCTCTGGTTGGCGCATCTAGAACACAGGGTCACAGTCTCAGAATCAAGGGCTGGCCATTTAAGATTGAGATAAGGAGAAATATCTTTATTCAAAGGGTTGAGAATCTTTGGAATTCTCTACCCAAGCTGACTCAGTCGTCAAATATATTCAAGGTAGCTGCTGATTTTTGGATACTAAGGGAATTAAGGGATAGTGCGTGAAGATGGAGTTGAGGTAGAAGATCAGCCATGATCTTGTTGAATGGCGGAGCAAGCTCGGAGGGCCAAATGGCCAACTCCATCTCCCATTTCTTATGTATTTACCACTAAATAAAGTTTGCAGTTGTTTTGGTACACCCATCTAAAAGACCATCACATTAACAGGATTCACTACATTATATTAACACCAGCCCATTAATGTAGGTATCATACTCACAGCTGTACCTGCATTTTGGATGAAAAATTTCTTCCATTGCAAGAGTCTCACAAAAAATGAATGCTATTTTGATACATTTCAGTGCCTACTTTTGAAAAAATTTCAGATGAATACGCAATGGTTTCAAATGATCATTGACACAAAATGTGCCAGCATAACAAGGGAGTTACACCTGAAACTGACAGATGAGAAGAATAAAGTCAAACAGGACAAGACTCCGACAGACCGCATCATATTGGTGTGAGTTTGCATCAGCTGCAGCCGAGTGTAAAACTGCATTTTAACGGTGACGAGATGCTTGGCTGGATCTTCTGGGGACTTTTATATGGAGTCTGTTTAGTCCTATGACAAAGTGGACTCTTTACATTCCTAACATTAAACATCAGAGGCAGAGCTTTGAGCTTGGTCCACTGATGCTGCATCTTGGTGCCAGACAGACTGAGACCAGCATGCAATGTAACAAGGATCTGCCAACTATGTATCACAAGCAATAAATACCAGCAAGTTGTTGCCAAGCCTTATGATTATAGGAGGAATCGTAGGCTATTATTACACAATAAACCAGTGGAAATGAGATAACCGCTAGGTGCATCTTGGACATTATTCCATACCATGTGGAATAAAGTAAAGTGACAATAAGGGCTTCAAGCTGATACTTGTTTGGAAAATCAGACATGGTGTTTATAGTTCAAAGGGGAACTTTAGACACTTAAGTGGGTTGCATTAGATAAAGTAATTCTTTTTCCTTGAACAGATAGCGCCAAAAGCAATCTTTAAAAGTCCTCTCCTCCGTGCCAAGTGCATTTTAATCCTGATGAGTCCTGGTTTGTGTGCTGGAAGCAGGCCAACCTGACAGGGAGATGGACATTAACGAAAATAAGTTCACTCACTCCCTCTCATTAAGCGCAACGCCAACTCTTTAGTGCCTGCACTTGCCTTTTCTTGGGTCCGACTGCTGACAACAGCTCTTAGACTTCTCTGAGCTCCTTCTCTACCTCTTTGTCAGACAAAGATTTTAAGGTCCTTTCTCTCCATTTTAAACATCAGACTGACTCAGTTTTCGAGCACTCTTACCACTGAGCCAGATGGTTGTGAATTCAAGCCTAGGGGTTGCCAACTCTGGTTGGACATATTCCTGGAGGCTTTATCACATGACCTCCAGCCTCCAAAACCCTACCCCCACACTCCTGCTATTGTTCACGCAACATGCCCAACCTCGCAGAACCCCACCTTCCCAGCAACTCTTCATCATCTAATTGGATGATTTGTTGACTGTCATTGGACCAGCTTTTATCCCATGTCTGACATTTGGGGCGGCACAGTGGCGCAGTGGTTAGCACCGCAGCCTCACAGCTCCAGGGACCCGGGTTCGATTCCGGGTACTGCCTGTGTGGAGTTTGCAAGTTCTCCCTGTGTCTGCGTGGGTTTCCTCCCACAAGCCAAAAGACTTGCAGGTTGATAGGTAAATTGGCCATTATAAATTGTCACTAGTATAGGTAGGTGGTAGGGAAATATAGGGACAGGTGGGGATGTTTGGTAGGAATATGGGATTAGTGTAGGATTAGTATAAATGGGTGGTTGATGTTCGGCACAGACTCGGTGGGCCGAAGGGCCTGTTTCAGTGCTGTATATCTAATCTAATCAATCTAACAACTGCATTAAAATAGGATTATTGAGATGTACAAAAACAAACGTATCTTAATGCCTCAAAAGTTAAATACTGCAAATGACGGGCCATCATCCTGAAATATTAACTGTTTCTCTCTCCACAAATGCTGCCTGACCTGTTGAGTGCTCCCAGCATTTTCTGATTTTATATCTTAATGTGTGTCTAGTACTTTAAATATACCGAGAAACTAATAGTGCAATATATTCCACTTTCAGGCAGAAATGCCACTTAGGTCCATAAAGGGTTAAAAGTGTGCCTCCCATTGTGACAACATTCGCCATCTCATAAATGGTAATTCACCAAAACCCTTGTGGCCCTCACTTCTTTAGAAACACAGATAGATTATAAATATGTTCGGCTACTGGGTGCAGTTTACCTCACAAGCAAACTCCAATGAGTTTTGTGAGATTGTTATTTGTTTGTTAACCTCATAAAGCCACAATAAACCATTGAGTCAGGCAGATATGTAAAACCGAAAATTGCCGCAGTGGAAGTGTGAAGTTAATTTCTTTTAGATCGTTTAAAGTAACTGAATTTTAAACAAGCAGCTGTTCCTCAGTCCATGGGTTATTCTTGGGACCAGTTGCCATGTTGGTCATATTGGCAATAGATTAAGAGTCTCATACAGAGTCTTGTCTTCCCAGTTCAGAAGTGACCTTTACAACATGGCAAGATAGTTATGAATTAGGAAGGCAATTGATGCCCATCTTAATTCATATGATTCAAACCTGAAGCAAAACTTTGCATGAGTTCATAACATGTCCAGAACATCTGAATGACTCATTGGTTTGACACAGCATGGAGTAGAGCATCAAGGACAAGTGGTGCATACAGTCACATTCGATGAGTCTGAATGTTAAGTGTTATATAAATAAGACCATAAAACTATATGTTTTTTGCTTGTTCAGGAAAAAAATAGCAGGTCAGGAAGTGCATCGCATCCGGAAACCACGTCAAACCACCAGAATAACCTAGACAGAACTTTCTCTCCTGGAAAATCTATATTTTAATAATTGAAGGATTTGTTGTTGTTTGATAAGCTAACAGGTAAGAGCAAATATAATGAGACCTTCCAAGGGTTATTGCAGCTGCCGGCTGTTGCCCCTTGGGAATGATAACGGCAGTGGATTAAAAATTCACAAGCGAAGAGAGGGCTTTATCTTTTTTCTTCCCTTGTCTAAAAGTTTTCAGAAGATCACCTGGTCTCTCATATTCTTGCTGTATTGCTATTTACAAGACTAAAACCTTTATTAGAGTGTACTGTGAAGGTCTCGGCTTCCTTTGTCGGTAGTAAATACACACTTGACCATTGGAAAGTTCAAAAGGTACTAGCACATTTCAGGATGTTCGGGACAACTTTTCCACAGAAAAGGATTTGGAAAATTGGAAAAACGAGTTGTTTTTAAATGTTAGTTTGTTTCACCCAAAGACTTTATAAAATTAATCAATTTGTTTGCCTGTTACTGGTAAATACCTCATACTCAGTGTGTTAGACTCTAGACTTGACTATTCCAACGCACTCCAGGCTGGTTTCCCATATTCTACCTCCATAAACTTGAGGTCATCCAAAATTCTGCTGCCTGTGTCCTTACTGGCACCAAGTCCCGTTCCCCTATCACCCCTGTGCTCGCTGACCTACATTGGCTCCCAGTTAAGCAATGCCTTGATTTTAAAATTTTCATTCTTGTTTCCAAACCCTTCCATGGCCTCATCACTCCCTATCTCTGTAATCTCCTCTAGCCCCATAAAATTCCACGATATCTGCACTTATCTAATTCTGGCCGCTTGAGTATCCGCGATTTTAATCACTTCACAACTGGCGGCTATGCTTTCAGATGACTGGGCCCTAAGCTCTGTTACTCTCTCCGTAAACCTCACACAAGAACAACACACAAGAAATAGGAGCAAAAGTAGACCATATGGTCCATTGAGCCGACTGTGCCATTCAATACGATCATGGGCTTCAATTGCATTTTCCTGCCTAGTCCCCATATTCCTTGATTCCCTGTGAGACCAAAAATCTATCTATCTCAAGTTTAAGGAAAAGGCTTTCCTCCTCTCTGTCTCTCTTTCCTCCTTTAAGACGCTCCTTAAAACCTACCTTTTTGACCAAGCTTTTGGTCATCTGCCTTAATATCCCCTTACATGCTACACTGTCAAATTTGTTTGATAATGCTCCAATGAAATACCTTAAGATTTTTTATTACATTAAAGGTGCTATATAAATGCAAGTTGTTGTCGTCTCTGGTCCCGAATGCTCGGCACGTGGTGTCTGAAAGACCTCTCCTTCTGGCAGAGAAATAAAAATATAGAGGTGGAGGGGGGATAATTTTCATTTTGACTTCAGTGGGAAGGGAAATCAGGAGAGGTGTATAATGAGCTTCCAATCTACAACAGTTAGTTATCCGTCCATCCCCAAATTGAAAACGATCCCCAGGTGGTCATTCAGGTATAAAATTAGCTGTGAAGACAAGTTTGCCCAAGCTCAGAAGCAGCATGTAGAAAAGCAATGAGGAATTATTTTACTTAAGTCAAGCAAGACGACCCACTGATATGGGGTAGCATGGCATGTTCACTATTGTGTAATTAAGTGAAGAAAAGCTATACTAGTTGCACTAAATTAGTTGAATGATCGCTGTTCCTCTGTACATCACCTTCTGTGAAATTAAGCAGCTTAAACAATTCATCTCCAGCCTTGTTTTATCAGGCACTTTTTCAGTCTGCCCTTACAACAGACACAACTATTTCAGATTGAACAAAGGTGCGCTGTGATATTCTACTGTGTGAATCTACTCCAGCACATAAAGGACGTGGGATTCACTTAGGGGAGCAGTAGGGTCCACTGAACCCAAAAAGGCATCCTTAGCAGAAATTTGTAACAGGCACAATTAGATTCTTGGATGAAGACAACTCATTGGGCCATTTAAGCACATTTTTCAGAATATTGTTTTGTAACATTTTGCCATTAAAATATGAATTACATTGAATTTACAATACAGCAACAGGCCATTTGACCCAACAAATGCATGCTGGTGTTCATGCTCCACAAAGTCTCCTCCTATTGTACTTCATCTCTTCTCATCCCATCCTCTCAGCATAATCTTCTTTTCCTTCTTCCCTCATGTAAACTCCAGGCTCCCCGTAAACACATTTGTTACTCACCTCATTTAGTACATCTGTTATCAAGTTCCACACACGAATCAGCTGTTACTTAAATACATTAATTGTTCGAGCTTCAGCCATTGTTCCTGGATACATGTTCCACTATTTGATTCCTTCCCTGCAAAGAATTACTTCTAGCTGTCTGTCCCAAGCTTGAACTTCACAGATTTAATGCTATCATGCTGCACTTGGCATATCTGAAGGTATTGCTTCTCAGAGAACAGTGGCAAGGAATATAATTAAAGTGACAGCTCACAACAGCCGAAGTTGTTTCTGTAGAAATAACAAGTTTTCTTCTAGCTGAAAGAGCTGGATGAAAGACTGAGGGTTCACAGTGGAGGAGACCATCAAGATTGAAAAGATAGTTTTTTTTATTCATTCATGGGATGTGGGCGTCGCTGGCCAGGACAGCATATATTGCCCGTCCCTAATTGCCCTTGAGAAGGTGGTGGTGAGCTGTCCTCTTGAACCGCTGCAGTCCATGTGAGGTAGGTACACCCACAGTGCTGTTAGGAAGGGAGTTCCACGATTTTGACCCAGCGACAGTGAAGGAACGGTGATATAGTTCCAAGTCAGGATGGTGTGTGACTTGGAGGGGAACTTGCAGGTGGTGGTGTTTCCATGTATTTGCTGCCCTTGTCCTTCTAGTTGGTAGAGGTCGCGGGTTTGGAAGGTGCTGTCTAAGGAGCCTTGGTGCGTTGCTGCAGTGCATCTTGTAGATGGTACACACTGCTGCCACTGTGCATCGGTGGTGGAGGGAGTGAATGTTTGTAGATGGGGTGCCAATCAAGCGGGCTGCTTTGTCCTGGATGGTGTTGAGCTTCTTGAGTGTTGTTGGAGCTGCACCCATCCAAGCAAGTGGAGAGTATTCCATCACACTCCTGACTTGTGCCTTGTAGATGGTGGACAGGCTTTGGGAAGTCAGGAGGTGAGTTACTTGCCACAGGATTCCTAGCTTCTGACCTGCTCTTGTAGCCACAGTATTTATATGGCTACTCCAATTCTGGTCAATGGTAGCCCCTAGGATGTTGATAGTGGGGGATTTAGCGATGGTAATGCCGTTGAATGTCAACGGGAGATGGTCAGATTCTCTCTTGTTGGAGATGGTCATTGCCTGGCACTTGTGTGGCGCGAATGTTACTTGCCACTTATCAGCCCAAGCCTCGATATTGTCCAGGTCTTGCTGCATTTCTACACGGACTGCTTCAGTATCTGAGGAGTCATGAATGGTGCTGAGCATTGTGCAATCGTCAGCAAACATTCCCACTTCTGACCTTATGACTGAAGGAAGGTCATTGATGAAGCAGCTGAAGATGGTTGGGCCTAGGACACTACCCTGAGGAACTCCTGCAGTGATGTCCTGGAGCTGAGATGATTGACCTCCAACAACCACAACTATCTTCCTTTGCGCTAGGTATGACTCCAACCAGCAGAGGGTTTTCCCCCTGATTCCCATTGGCCTCAGTTTTGCAAGGGCTCCTTGATGCCATACTCGGTCAAATGCTGCCTTGATGTCAAGGGCAGTCACTCTTACCTCACCTCTTGAGTTCAGCTCCTTTGTCCTTGTTTGAACCAAGGCTGTAATGAGGTCAGGAGCTGAGTGGCCCTGGCGGAACCCAAACTGAGCGTCACTGAGCAGGTTATTGCTAAGCAAGTGCCGCTTGAAGGCACTGTTGATGACACCTCCCATCACTTTACTGATGATTGAGAGTAGGCTGATGGGGTGGTAATTGGCTGGGTTGGACTTGTCCTGCTTTTTGTGTACAGGACATACCTGGGCAATTTTCCACATTGTCAGTGTTGTAGCTGTACTGGAACAGTTTGGCTAGGTGTGCAGCAAGTTCTGGAGCGCAGGTCTTCAGTACTATTGCCGGAATATTGTCAGGGCCCATAGCTTTTGCAGTATCCAAAGCCTACAGTCATTTCTTGATATCATGTGGAGTGAATTGAATTGGCTGAAGTCTGGCATCTGTGATGATGGGGACTTCAGGAGGAGGCCGAGATGGATCATCAACTCGGCACTTCTGGCTGAAGATTGTTGCAAATGCTTCGGTATTTATATGGCTACTCCAGTTCAGTTTCTGGTCAATGGTAGCCCCTATGATGTTGATAGTGGGGGATTCAGTGATGGTAATGTCAAGGGGAGATGGCTGGCTTCTCTCTTGTTGGAGATGGTCATTGCCTTATCTTTTGCACTGATGTGCTGGGCTCCCCCATCATTGAGGATGGGGATATTTGTGGAGCCACCTCCTCCAGTTAGTTGTTTAATTGTCCACCACCATTCATGGCTGGATGTTGCAGGACTGCAGAGCTTAGATCTGATCCGTTGGTTATGGGATCACTTAGCTCTGTCTATTGCATGCTGTTTAAGCAGTTTGGCATGAAAGTAGTCCTCTGCTGCAGCTTCACCAGGCTGACACCTCATTTGAAGGTATGCCTGGTGCTGCTCCTGGCATGCCCTCCTGCACTCTTCATTGAACCAGGGTTGGTCTCCTGGCTTGATGGTAATGGTAGAGTGGGGGATATGCTGGGCCAAGAGATTATAGATTGTAGTTGAGTACAATTCTGCTGCTGCTGATAGCCCACAGTGCCTCATGGACGCTCAGTTTTGCATTGCTTGATCTGTTCGAAATCTATCCCATTTAGCACGGTGATACAACACGATGGCCGGTATCCTCAATGTGAAGGTGGGACTTCATCTCCACAAGTACCGTGCAGTGGTCACTCCTAGCAATACTGTCATGGACAGATGCAGCTGCAGCAGGCAGATTGGTGAGGATGAGGTCAAGTATGCTTTTCCCTGTTGTTGGTTCCCTCACCACCTGCTGCAGACCCTGTCTAGTAGCTATGTCCTTTAGGTACTACTGAGCCACTCTTGGTGATGGTCATTGAAGCCCCCCACCCAGAGTACATTCTGCACCCTTGCCACCCTCACTGCTTCCTCCAAGTGGTGTTCAACATGGAGGAGTACGGACTCAGCAGCTGAGGGCAGTAGGTGATAATCAGCAGAGGGTTTCTTTGCCCATGTTTGGTCTGATACCTTGAGACTGCATGGTGTCCAGAGTCAATGTTGAGGACTCCCAGGGCAACTCCCTCCCAACTGTATACCACCTCTGCTGTGTCTGTCCCGCCAGTGGGACAGGACATACCCGGGATAGTGATGACAGTGTCTGGGACAATTGTCTTTAAGGTATGATTCCATGAGTATGTCAGACTGTTGCTTGACTAGTCTGCGGGACAGCTCTCCCAACTTTGGCACAAGCCCCCCAGATGTTAGTAAGGAGAACTTTGCTGGGTTGTCAGGGCTGGGATTGCCGTTGTCATTTCCGGTGCCTCGGTCAATGCCGGGTGGTCCGTCCGGTTTCATTCCTTTTTATTGACTTTTTCGCGGTTAGATACAACTGAGTGGCTTGCTAGGCCATGTAAGAGTCATCCACGTTGCTGCGGGTCTGGAGTCACAAGTAGGCCAGATCAGGTAAGGACAGCAGATTTCCTTCCCTAAAGGGCATTAGTGAACCAGATGGGTTTTTACAACAATTGACAATGTTTTCATGGCCATCATTAGATGCTTTTTAACTCCAGATTTATTAATTGAATTCAAATTCCACCTTTTGCTGTGATGGGATTCAAACCCATGTCCCCAGAGTAATACACTGGGTGCATGGGTTACTAGTCCAACAACAATACCACTACGCCATCTGTGTAGACAGAAACTGAGTTAACATTTCAGGTCTGTGACCTTTCATCAGATGCTGCCAGACCTGCTGAGTATTTCCAACACTTTCTGTTCTCATATCATGGAGATGTTCTGTTTCCCCTACTCCCAGTTCATGCTGGCACTCTTCATTTCCTCTCTCCCAGGACACAGGGTAGAATTCCCCTGCTCTTCTACAAGTAGTGCATGGGACCTTTTACACACACCTGAGAGAGCAGAAACATGATTCGGTTTAATGCTTCTTGTGAAAGACTGCACCTTCGGCAATGTAACACTCCTACAGTACTGGACAGGACTATCAGACTGGATTACGTGCTCACATCCTTGAACTTGTACCCACAACTTTCAGAACATAGGAACATAGAAACAGAAGAACTAGGAACTGGTGTAAACCATTCGGCCCTTCAAGCCTGCTCTACCTTTCAACTAGATCATGGCTGATCTTCTACCTCAATGCCATTTTCCTGCACTATCCCTATATCCCTTGATATCCTTAATATCTAGAAATCTATCGATCTCTGTCTTGAATATATTCAATGACTGAGATTTCACAGCCCTTTGAGGTAGAGAATTTCAAAGATTCACCACCCTCTGAGTGAAGAAATTCCTCCTGATCTCAGTTCTAGATGGTCTACCTCTTATTCTGAGACTGTGTTCCCTGGTTCTATACTGCCCAGCCAGGGGAAACATCCTTCCTGCATCTAGCTGTCGAGCCCTGTAAGAATTTTGTATGCTTCAATGGGATCAGAGTGAGAGTGCTATCAACTGAGCCACAGCTGATTGTATATACAATATATATATTACACACTTTCACATAATGTATTAATCTACTAAAACAGAATTCATCAAATAGAAGAACCTTGTGTCTGTATTCTCCGAGAACAGATCAAAGGGAGTCTATTGGGTTTAGTGCAGAAATTCAGCTGCAAGCAATTGTCAAAAGGCTAATGAATTTTATTGGAATAAGCTGCCAGTGTAAATGGTAAAACTGCAGTTCTTTTTCCCAGTGTTGTGCTCCCTAATGTCAGATCCGTATACAACTATTACATAAGGAGAAAAACACAGAAAATAAAAGTAATCGATTTAAAAGTTTTCACAGTTCACATTGTGCTTTTACTTTTCATACTGCTGAGCACGCTCAGGGACTGCATCATATTACTTATTAATATAACAGCATCACCTGTTGGCAGCATTCTCACCTCTGCACCAGAAAGTTCTGGCTTCAAGTTCAACTCCAGGACTTGAACACAAAAATCAAGGCTGACACTCCAGTACAGTGCTGAGGGAGTGCTGCACTGTCAGAGCTGCTGTCTTGCAGATGAGATATTAAACAAAGGCCTGGTCTGCTCTCTCAGATGGATGTAAAAGGTCCTGTAGCACTATTCTGAAGAGGAACAGGGGAGTCCTCCCTGATGTCCTCACCAATATTTATCCCTCAATCAACATCACAAAAAAACATTATCCCATCATTATCACATTGCTGTTTGCGGGAGCTTGCTGTGGGCAAACTGACTGCCACGTTTCCTACATTACAACAATGATTACACTTCAAAAGTACATCATTGGCTGTAAAATGCTTTGGGATGTCCTATAGCTGTGAAAGGTGCTATATAAATGAAACTCTTTCTTTCTATATTAATTTCAAAACATAGTCTGTGCCTAATGGAGATATTTAAAAATGGATGCACAGTGAATTTGGTTCTACATATCTTGCTCTCCACACATTTTCCTGACTAATTTTCAGACCAGGAATTATATCCCTCAAGAGATCTGCTGCTCCACAGGACAATAAGGAGGAGAAATTGGAGCTTGCTACGCTCATTTTTGGGTGAAAAATTAGTGTTGGGGTAACTTATTTCCAGACACAATCCCTTGCGTCCAATCTCCTTTGGGAGCACGGCAGCTGTCAAAAACCTGGTGGCTTCATTGCATCGAGGGAGCCTGTCTGAAACGGGTGATTAGCCCCTTGAATATGCTACTCCCAGATTCGGCATAAACTGGGTAGCAGATGCTCTGCATCGTTTTTCTGAGCCCACGCCCTCCCCTAACTAGGAATCCTTGACATTGCTGTGAAAACCTAAGCAACTTTTATTGCCTCACGTTTATGTTCCTCCTGACTCCACAACATGTACTGTGTATCTACCAAACTCTTTGCCCTGATGTACTGCAGGTTCAGAGATCTGTCCTACACCAGTATATGCTATAACAGACTTCTTGTGTTGCTCTATTCACTTATATTCCTATCCACTGTTCCTACTCATAAGACATTGGGGTAGCAATGTGAAAACCTGTTAGTGTGTGTGTGTGCGCGCAGTGTTACAGTTAGTCCCTGTCTCTGTTTCCACTTGAGCATTTTCATTCACTTGCTTTGATGCTGGATGAACTGGCTCTGCTGCCTGCCTCTTAGCTGGCTGGAAGAAGTGTTAATCTGGCAAGACCCAGGGACAAATGGGTCGCTGCTGCTGCAACAAAGTAAGTCAAACCACATAAATTGCTAAATGCAAATGATGGTGAGAGAATTGCATATGCATGTCGGCTACACTTTAGTAACATAAAAGCCCCTAGGCAGAGGAGGACAGAGAGAAAAAGGTGTGTTCTAGTCAAAGACCTACTGAAAAATCCTGGTTTATTCACTATATGAGATTCAAAAGGAACAGAATGATACTAAATTAAGAATTTTTAAAAATATTAAATTCTTTGAGAGCAGTTTGTACCAGTACAATGTGATATTTTATGTTCACTGCAATGTTACATCAAGGAGTTCTTTGAGGAACAAGCGTAGGAGAGCACACCTGACTCCATACAAAGAGTTTCCATGTTATCAAAAGAGAAACACAACAAATATGTTTCTTCACATGGAAGAAACAAACGAATTGGTAAAGCCACCAGGGAGAGGCTGGGTCCTCCCTATCTCTGTAATCCCCTCCAGACCCACAACCCTCCGAGATAACTGCGCTCATCTAATTCTGACCGCTTCAGCTGCTGAGGCCCTAAGATGTGGAATTCCTCCCTAAACCTCTCGGCCTCTCTACTTCTCTTTCTTCCTTTAAGATGTTCCTTAAAACCTACCTCTGTGACCAAACTTTTGGTCATCTGACTTAATATCTCTTTGTCTGGCTCAGGGTCATATTTTGTTTTATAATGCCCCATGGGAGGTTTTATTATGTTAAAGGCGCTAGATAAATATAAGTTTTTGTTACTGTTGTGACTATTTTGAAGTATCTACAGCTCAAAAAATGCACAGGAACTAATTTTCAAAGCTGCTACCAGGAAGTACTATGCTTTTTGCATTGATATGAAGTGCTCTCAGCCTCGCATTTACATAAAATATGCAGTTTACCTTTAAGGGACTGGTAGCCTTACATGAACTGCTTTCTGAAGAGAGAGGAGGGGGAAAACAATATGAGCACAGGCAGACCAGGTGATCATTTTGCACAGACAGAACAGTTTAACCTTCAGCCACATTACACAAGTCCAAGGGCAACACTGCACCAAGCTTGTCAAGTGTCAATATTATTTCTCCAATGCCAAGATATATTTTGTTTTTACATGCTTTGAGCTGGACTACAGGCTATCTGTGCTTTGAGTGTTTAAACTCTGGATCTGTGACACATGCATCCCTGTGAAAATTCACTTATGGTTTAACCCTCAATTGTTAGGGTAACAATTAAAATGGCAAATAAAACAAAAATGTAAATGTACTTAGAGTCATAGAGACATAGGCACAGAAAGAGGTCATTCAGCCCATTGAGTTCATGCTGGCTCTCTGCAGTGCAATCCAGTCAGTCCTATTCCCCCGCACTATCCCTGTAGCCCTGCAAATTTATTTCCCATAAGTGCCCATCCAATTTCTTTTTGAAATCCTTGATTGTCTCCACTTCCAGCACCCCCATAGACAATGAGTTCCAGGTCATTACCACTCACTGCGTAAAAAATTTCTTCTTCATAGCCCCTGTATCCCTTGCCCAAAACCTTAAATCTGTGTCCTCTAGTTCTGATACCATCAGCTAATGGGAACAGCTTTTCTTTGTATAGCTAATTTAAACATCATAATCTTGAATAAAAGCAAAATACTGCAGATGCTGGAAATCTGCAATAAAAACAAGAAATGCTGGAAATATTCAGCAGTTCTAGCAGCATCTGTGGAGAGAGAAGCAGAGTTAACGTTTCAGATCAGTGACCTTTCATCAGAACTGGAGTTCCAGCATTTCTTGTTGTCATAATCTTGTACACCTCTATCAAATCTCCCCTTAATTTCCTTTGCTGCAAGGAGAACAATCCCAGATTTTCCAACCTAACCTTGTAACTAAAATCCCTTATCCCCGTAACCATTCTGGTAAAGCTCCTCTGCACCCTCTCAAGGACCCTCAAGGATCCTGAAGTGTGGTCACCAGAACTGGATGCAAAACTCCAGTTGGGGCCTAACCAGAGCTTTATAAAGGTTCAGCATAACCTCCCTGCTTTTGTACTCAATAAATCTGTTTAATGAGACAACCTCTGTGATTTAAGTAACGGGCACATTGAAACATTCTTACCTAATTTCTCTGTGCCCTATAATAATAAAGGCAATAAATGTATCAAAACTTTTGTCAAAATAGCAGACAAAGGAATTTTACAAGAAGATGTTAGCTTGCAATTTTGAGGTTTGTGAATTTTGGATTCTCCACAGTTTCAAAAATGTGGAAAAGATTATTTACAGCAATGCTACTAGATATGTAATACTACATAACTCTTGTGTTACTCAACATAATTTACATCAATACAAGCTAAATGTTGGATAATGGGTGAGGACCTTGAGTAAGTATGACAAGATAATTATGGTTAAGGAAAGCCATTCAACCCACTGAAATTCATCCAACAAAACTGAAACTAAAGTCCCACCATTGCAACATCCAATTGAGTCTTAAATTACACCAGGGTTTTTGCGACTGCTCTGTCTGGATGTCTATTTCGTACTTCCATCATTCTCCGTGTGAAGGAGAGTTTGCTATCAGTCCTAAATTTATGTTTTCAGTTTGAGCCTCATGTCTATTCTCTCTATTTAAAGTATTACTCTCATCTTTCCCCTTCCTTTAACTAACTTGTAGGCTTCTATTAGATGACTTCTGAAATACCTCCTTTCCAAACTGAAAAGTCTTTCCCCAACGTTCAAGTTTTTGGCACTTAGAGATTAGCCTCATGGCCCTTCCCTTTATTGCACTTAAATGTCACTTTATGTCTTGGTGACCAGAACTTTGTGTTCCAGCTATAGTCTGACCAGAACACTGCACAGTTTCATTATGACTTCTTGTGAATGATGTTCTACTATTATGGCTATGTTGTTCAACATTCAACCTCCTTTCCTAGTTGTTACTCTGCATTGCCTGGACATTTTTAATGCCAAGTCCACTAAATCTCCTTGGCCCTTCCAGCTTCATTCTTGGTATTTCAACACCTTACATGGAGTATGTGTGTGACCTAATTTTTCTTCCTATGTCCAGCACTTCACACTCGTCTGTATTAAATTTCATCTGTTTTTGTTCTGCCTACTTACATGCTTTGTCCTACTCCTCCTGTAATTTATAGCCTGTCCCTTGCGATACCAGTGCTCCTTCTAGTTTGGTGCCCTCTGCAAATTTGCTCACTTTACATCAGCTGCAACTGATGTTTCAATGCGATGGAAAGTTTAAGAAGTTAAGTTTAATTCTTCATTTTTATAATGTTGGCAAAGTACCTACAATCTTCCTGTCCCTTTGTTAACAAAAAACATTTAACTCATGTTTGGATGCATGTGTAGAGCTTTATTTTACTAGACCAGAGAACAAATAGAGCTCCATGCCCCTCTAAACAGGTACCGGTTTCAAACTTCTCTCCGTAATCAAACTATACACTAAATGATTCACAAAATGTACATGTTCCTCAATACACTCTTGTATCATTCATTATACAAAGTTACCAGCAATTAACTGAAAATCTCTTCTTCTTGATGTCTCTGTAATGATGTTTCAATCACTAATCCGCCAATTGTTGCATCTCCAGATAACTCAGTACTCCCTGGGTAGCAATTTGTTTTGAACTGCCAACTCATTTCATGTGAACTTGGAGTGTAACCCAATATATAACACTGGTAATGTTGCTGAGGTGTCAGGAGTGCCTTTATTACTGTAATGTTAGTGGATATTTTGTGGCATTTCTTGTAGTTTTTTTTAATTCATTCTTGGGATGTAAGCATCGCTGGCAAGGCCAACATTTATTGCTCATTTCTATTTGCCCTTGACCAGGTGATGGTGAACCATCTTCTTGAACTGCTGCAGTCCATCTGGTGCAGGTACACCCACACTGCTGTAAGGGACGGAGTTCCAGGATTCTGACCCAGCAAAACATTTCTGTATCCTTTTGATACAACTAAGTAGTTTGCTGGGTCATTTCAGACAGCAGTTAAGCGTCAATCACATTGCTGTGCACGTGGAATCACATGTAGGCCAGACCACGTCAGGACAGCAGATTTCCTTCCCTGAAGGACATTAGTGAATCAAATGGGCTTAAATGACAATCCGGTACTTTCATGATCATTATTGATAAGACTAGCATTTTATTCCAGATTTATTGATTTAATTGCACTTAAATTCCCCCAGCTGGGATTTGAACTCGTGTCACTGGTGCATTAGACTGGGCCTCTGGTTTAACTAGCCCAGTAACATTGCCACTACACTACAGTCCTCCTAGCAGATTGGATGATACGCAGGTTTTAAATTTCTGGCCCCCGAGCAGAAGCAACTAGTGTAAAATTGAGTCTTTTTTTGTTTTGTTTTTCTTGTGTTTGTTCTTGGCTGACACTGACAGTATTTATTGCATGCCCTTAGTTACCTTGAGAGCATTCAAAGTCAACCACATTGTGTGTAACTGTTTCACATATGGAATGGTATTAGAGCCATTGAAGAGGCAGCTTGATGCTGTAATGTGAGGAAAGGATGCGGTGAGCCTTTGAAAGCTTTCCTTCATCTCTATGTATCGATGAGATCTTCATGAACTGAATGAAACTTTTCCTAGCCTGTCCATTGAGGCAGCATCTTATTGTGGCATTATCCCACAAAAATCTGATTGGAGTTTTCACCATATTTCTTAAGACAAAGTTTTTAAAACTTTATTAGAGTTGGCTTGCCTTCTCTTCTCTTTTCCTATTGTCTCTTTCTTTATTCACTATTTTAAATTATAATTCCTTGTGAATTTATTTATGTTAACCTTCTTATTTATTCTGTGTGCAAAATAAAACCTGCCATTTTTTGACTGGCCTACAATCTGGAGCTGGGATTCACATCTCAAAATTAGTCAATGATTGGAAGTAAGCTAGTTCCAAAGATTAACTATCCACCCAAAAAGGGAGACAGAACAGTAAACGGGACCTGGTTATCTTATTAAGACAATGGTGTCAACTGGGAAGCATTTTCAAGCACATGAAAAGAACTAATCAGAAAAATTGGCTGTGTCCCAAAGAAAAGGGACACACCAAACAATTTATTTCATTCACAGCTTCCCAAGGGCTAACCTTTTAGCATTATCACCATCCATCACTGTCCATACTCACGCCCACTGCTCGAACAAGAATGGCTCCAAAGCTGAATAAAAGTTCCATATCAGATTAGAAGTATATATCATCAAAAATAATAGATCTCATGAGCACTTTGAAGGCTGCAATCCAATTTTGCTTTTCAGATGCTGACGAGAAAACAATTTGCAGTACATCATCCAAAACTCCAGAATTAGACTCGGGCCTTTTAATCATTCTCAGCGTCCGTTTCTATATACCTAAAAGCATTTTTCTCTTTCCTCAGATTCAGGCACAAAATAAAAATGTGCTGATTGCTGGATGACATTTTGTTTGCATTTATTAATATTCAAGTAGAACAAGGAAAATCTGCAGAGCTGTCCCCAACTCATCACACACTTTCAGACTGTTAGGGCTTGCTCTTATCGACAAGTAAGCAGGTGCTGGTACCATATTTAAATGGCAGTCAGCCCTGCATGCAACCTCTTGCACATTTAACCCTTTGCTGCTGGAGCTGACCAGCCAGCAGTGACGTCTGAAGAGCCCCATCTGCGAAGTAACAACCCCTGCAAGGCACCGGAGATGTCAGATGTGCGAAGAAGGGTGGGCCCCACGGTTCAGCGATGCCTCCCTGCTCACTGTCCTCCAGGCTGCAAGCGAAAGGCAGGAGGTCCTTCTCCCCAGCAATGGTAAGAAGAGGCCCTCCTGCCTGACCAAGCAAGTCTGGACGGAGATCACAGAGGAGGAAAGCTGCCGTGAGATCATCCACCGAGACTGGGTCCAGTGCCGCAGGAGGGTGAACAATCTCATGTGCTCAGTCAAGGTAAGTGGCACTCTTCTGTAGGGCTCCCTTTGACCTGGGTGTCCCCACACAGCGTGGCACACGGGTACCATTGCCATGTCAAAGACAGGGAGGTCGGGCGGGGAGGATTGATGCCACATAAGTGGCTGCATGTGTGTGAAAGAACTCACCCTCATTTGTTGCTCAGAGCATGGCACCTACACGAGAGGCTGAGTCCGTATTACACACTGATTGTCCCCCATCTTTTGTTGTAGCATCCCTGTTGTGACACGCGTCATGTTGCTGTTTGGCAATGCTCAATATCTGCATCCTTGCTCTTCCAGGCGAAGAGGGCCCACAATGCGCGGGAGTCCTCCAGGACCGGTGAAGGGGTGCTAGACATTAGACTGCTAACACAGGCTGAGGAGGCGGCCCTGGAGCCAGCTGGCAGCTGGGGAGGACGTGCTGTTTTGGACGTGGAGTTTGGGGGTCCTAGGTGAACAGACAGCTCTTTGACAAACACAATGATTACTCATTACATTTTATTTTTGGACACAATGGCTGTTATATTTGTGACATGTGCACCACAAAAACTAAAACTGTGCTCTTCACATTGTATCTTGCAGGGTGATGCTCCGAGTCACCGTTGGAGGCCCTGGAGACTTCCAGCACCTCTGAGGAAGAGACAAGCTCAGAGGATGCAGCATCCCATGACACTCCCACACATTCCACCAGGGCATATATAGTCACCTTGGTGGGAATCTGTTGGCTTTAGAGTCTGGGTCACAAGCTGATAACAGCACCACACATGCGCCTGAACAGCTGGCTGAGGCTGAGAAAGGCAACGTCTCTGACAGTCGGAGCACTGTGGGTGGCCAGGCCCATGCTAGGCCCCAGGCTGATGATGACCCTCTGGTGTGGACAGCACAGGGCATGCTCGAGTTGCAGGGAGAGGTAAGACAACATCTGGTGGAGATGCCACAGGCCATGCACAGGCTTGAGCGGACGATGGGGGGAGTCCATCCAGGCCATGACAGCTGCCATGTCCCAGGCAAATGAGGGCACGCTTCATCCATCGAGAGTTTGGCGACCCTCATGGAGAACCAGATTACAATGACCCGCGCTGACCTGCAAACCCTCGCTTTGGCCATGAGCTGGCGCCGCAGTGGCTAGGCGCGAGGAGGACCAGGAGCCTGGAGAATGTCTCTGCTCCTGGTCCTTCCCAGGAGAGCAGCAAGGTTCCTACTAGCCTTCAGAGGGAGAAGGCGAGCCTGCGCCCTACATCTGGGGTTCCCCCTCAGGGTGTTTCCAATGTGGCTCCTCAGCCCCTCCGCCGGTGAGTCCAGCTCCAGCTGCCACGATGTCTGACAACAGTCCTGCACTGGTGCAGGAGGCACTCAGGCAGACAGGACCCTCCAGGCCTCAGGCACCCAGAGGACGACTGCCGAAATTATCCAAAGCCAAAGGGTACCCTGATCAGCAGCCTTCCTCCAGTCAGGCAGCTAGCGCAGATGTGGCATCACGAAGGAGCACCTGCAAACGTTTCAAAAAGACACCATGACACAAATGGGTCTTCACCAGAGACAGAGCAAGGAGCATTGTGGGAGTGGAAAGACAGAGAGGAGCACAGCGGGAGTGGAGAGAGAGAGGAGTACGGTGGGAGAGCAGAGAGAGGAGCGCGGCAGGAGTGGAGAGAGCGAGAGGAGCGCGGCAGGAGTGGAGAGAGAGAGAGGAGCACGGCAGGAGTGGAGAGAGAGAGGAGAATGGTGGGAGTGGAAAGAGAGAGGGAGGAGCAAGGCAGAAGCATAGAGAGAGAGGAGCACGGCGGGAGTGGAGAGAGAGGAGTGTGGCAGGAGTGGAGAGAGAGAGAGGAGCACGGCAGGAGCAGAGAGAGAGAGGAGCACGGCGGGAGTGGAGAGAGAGGAGCGCGGCAGGAGCAGAGAGAGAGAGTAGCACGGCAGGAGCAGGGAGAGAGAGAGCAGCACGGCGGGAGCGGAGAGAGACATGAGCATGGCAGGAGCGGAGAGAGAGAGACAGGAGAATGGCGGGAGTGGAGAGAGAGAGAGAGGAGCACGGCTGGAGCGGAGAGAGGAGCACAGCGGGAGTGGAGAGAAAGAGACATGAGCGCGGCAGGAGTAGAGAGAGAGAGAGGAGCACGGCAGGAGTGGAGAGAGAGAGGAGAACGGTGGGAGTGGAGAGAGAGCAGCGCGGCAGAAGCAGAGAGAGAGAGTAGCAGGCAGGAGCAGGGAGAGAGAGAGCAGCACGGCGGGAGCGGAGAGAGACATGAGCACGGCAGGAGCGGAGAGAGAGAGACAGGAGAATGGCGGGAGTGGAGACAGAGAGAGAGGAGCACGGCTGGAGCGAAGAGAGGAGCACAGCGGGAGTGGAGAGAGAGAGACATGAGCACGGCAGGAGCGGACAGAGAGAGACAGGAGAATGGCGGGAGTGGAGAGAGAGAGAGAGGAGCACGGCTGGAGCGGAGAGAGGAGCACAGCGGGAGTGGAGAGAGAGAGAGAGGAGCACGGTGGGAGCGGGGAGAGAGAGAGGAGCACGGCGGGAGTGGAGAGAGAGAGAAGCACGGCGGGAGTGGAGAGAGAGAGAGGAGCACGGGGGGAGTGGAGAGAGAGAGGAGCACGGCAGGAGCTGGGAGAGAGAGAGAGGAGCACGGCAGGAGTGGAGAGAGAGAGGAGCATGGCGGGAGAGGAGAGAGAGAGAGGAGCACGGCAGGAGCAGAGAGAGAGAGGAGCATGGCGGGAGTGGAGAGAGAGGAGCACGGCGGGAGTGGAGAGAGAGAGAGAGAGGAGCACGGCGGGAGTGGAGAGAGAGAGGAGCACGGCGGGAGCTGGGAGAGAGAGAGAGGAGCATGGCAGGAGTGGAGAGAGAGAGAGGAGCATGGCGGGAGAGGAGAGAGAGAGGAGCACGGCGGGAGCAGAGAGAGAGAGAGAGAGAAGAGCACGGCGGGAGTGGAGAGAGAGAGGAGCATGGCGGGAGTGGAGAGAGAGAGGAGCACGGTGGGAGTGGAGAGAGAGAGAGAAGAGCACGGCGGGAGTGGAGAGAGAGAGAGAAGAGCACAGCGGGAGTGGAGAGAGAGAGAGGAGCACGGCGGGAGTGGAGAGAGAGAGAGAACAGCACGGTGGGAGTGGAGAGAGAGAGAGAGAGGAGCACGGCGGGAGTGGAGAGAGAGAGGAGCACGGCGGGAGCTGGGAGAGAGAGAGAGGAGCACGGCAGGAGTGGAGAGAGAGAGAGGAGCATGGCGGGAGAGGAGAGAGAGAGAGGAGCACGGCGGGAGCAGAGAGAGAGAGAGAAGAGCACGGCGGGAGTGGAGAGAGAGAGGAGCATGGCGGGAGTGGAGAGAGAGAGGAGCACGGTGGAAGTGGAGAGAGAGAGAGAAGAGCACGGCGGGAGTGGAGAGAGAGAGAGGAGCACGGCGGGAGTGGAGAGAGAGGAGCACAGCAGGAGTGGAAAGAGAGGAGCACAGCGGGAGTGGAGAGAGAGAGAGGAGCACAGCGGGAGTGGAGAGAGAGGAGCACAGCGGGAGTGGAGAGAGAGAGAGGAGCACGGCGGGAGTGGAGAGAGAGAGAGAGGAGCATGGCGAGAGCGGAGAACGGCGGGAGTGGAGAGAGAGAGAGGAGCACGGCGGGAGTGGAGAGAGAGGAGCACAGCGGGAGAGGAGTGAGAGGAGCATGATGGGAGTGGAGAGAGAGTGAGAGGAGCACGGCGGGAGTGGAGAGAGAGAGGGGCACGGCGGGAGTGGAGAGAGAGAGGAGCACGGCGGGAGAGGAGAGAGAGAGGGAGCAGCACGGTGGGAGTGGAGAGAGAGACAGAGGAGCATGGTGGGAGTGGAGAGAGAGAGGAGCACGGCGGGAGCGGAGAGAGAGAGAGGAGCACGGCGGGAGCGGAGAGAGAGAGAGAGGAGCATGGCGGGAGCGGAGAGAGAGAGAGAGGAGCACGGCGGGAGTGGAGAGAGAGAGGAGCACGGCGGGAGTGGAGAGAGAGAGAGAGGGGCATGGCGGGAGTGGAGAGAGAGAGGAGCACGGTGGGAGCGGAGAGAGAGAGGGAGGAGCACGGTGGGAGTGGAGAGAGAGAGGGGCACGGTGGGAGTGGAGAGAGAGAGGAGCACGGCGGGAGCGGAGAGAGAGAGAGAGGAGCACGGCGGGAGCGGAGAGAGAGAGAGAGGAGCACAGTGGGAGTGGAGAGAGAGAGAGAGGAGCACGGTGGGAGTGGAGAGAGAGAGGAGCACGGCGGGAGTGGAGAGAGAGAGGAGCACGGCGGGAGCGGAGAGAGAGAGAGAGGAGCACGGCGGGAGCGGAGAGAGAGAGAGAGGAGCACGGCGGGAGCGGAGAGAGAGAGAGAGGAGCACGGCGGGAGCGGAGAGAGAGAGAGAGGAGCACGGCGGGAGCAACAGGAGCAGAGCAGGGGAAAAAAATTGAAAAGTGACATCAGAGTGACGTCACAATCAACAGAGAGAGCAGGGACACAGAGAGCCGCCGGGGTGAGTAAACAGGTAAGCTTTTAATTTAATTTAATTTAAATCAAACATAGCATCAAACATCACAGGCAAGCAGTAGGTGATTTGTTGGGCAGAAGCTACCTGTTTGTTGAGTATCTGGTAAGTGATTAAGATCCATTCTAATCCTAATGTTTAAAATAGTAAAGGAATGAGTGGTAAGCTTAATAAAATATATTAAAAAAAGGGAAAATAAAATAAATAATTGAATAAAATAATTAAGTCGTTAATTAAAACACATTAAGGATGGCAGGACAGGTGAGGTAACATGGCTGCAGCTTGTGGGAGCTCCTGGATGCCAGTGTGATCCAGGGCAAACACGTCTGCAGTAAATGTTTTCTCGGCTGTAAGCGTTTTGGCTCAGAGTCATTGAACTGGAGTCTGAGCTGCAGACACTGCGACACATTAGGGAGGGGGAATGTTACCTGGAAATTTTGTACCAGGAGGTGGTCACACTCCTTCGGATAGGGTCTTCTGATTTGGTCAGTGGTCAGGGACAGGAGAGTGTGGCTGCAGCTGAGGCAGGTAAGGGGACCCAGAGGGCAGGAGTGCAGGAGCCTCAGTCTTTGCGATTGTCCAACAGGTTTGAGGTTCTTTCAGCTTGTTTGGATGAGAGTGGGGGCTGCAGGGTGGATGAGTAATCTGACCATGGTACAGGAAGCCATTCAAGTGGAAGGAGAAAAAAGGAATGTAGTGGTAGTAGGGGACAGTATAGTTAGGGGGATTGACACTGTTCTCTTCAGCAAAGAGCGAGATTCCAGACGGCTGTGTTGCCTGCCTGGGTTTGGGACATCTGCTCAGGCCTGGAGAGGAACTTATAGTGGGAAGGGGAGGATTCAGTCGTCGTGGTCCATGTAGGTACCAATGACATAGACAGGACAAGGAAAGAGGTTCTGCATAGTCAGTATGAGGAACTAGGTGCCAAATTAAGAAGCCGAACCTCAAAGGGTAATAATCTCTGGATTATTACCTGAGCCACGTGCAAACTGGCATAGAGCAAATAAAATTAGATAAATTAATGCATGGCTCAAAGACTGGTATGGTAGAAGTGGGTTCCGGTTCGTGGGGCACAGGCACCAGTGCTGGGCAAAGTGGTGGCTGTACCGTTGGGACAGTCTACACCTGAACCATGCTGGGGCCAGTGTTCTAGCGAGCCGCATAACTAAGGAAGTAGAGAGGGTTTTAAACTGAATAGTGGGGCAAGGGATCAAATTTGGGAAGATATGGGAAATCAAGGAGTAGAGACAAGGCAAGAAAGAAAGGTGTTAATATGAGAAATTATAGACTGTGCCAGGAAGGGATAGAGTGTACAAATCTAAGAGTAAATCAACAGATAAGGCTAGAGGTTACAAAAATAATAAAAGGACAAAACTAAAGGCTCTGTATCTGAATGCATGTAGCATTCGAAACAAAACAGATGAACTGAGAGTGCAAATAGAAATAAATAAGTACGATCTGATAGCCATTACAGAGACATGGCTGCATGACGACATAGTTGGGACCTGAATATTGAAGGATACATGGCATTTAGGAAGGACAGGAAGCTAGGAAAATATGGAGGGGTAGCTTTGTTAATTAATGATGGTATTAGCGCAATGAAAAGGAATGACCTAAGTTCAGGAGACCAGGATGTAGAAGCAGTTTGTGTAGAGATGAGAAATTATGAAGGCAAGAAGTCACTTGTGGGAGTGGTGTGCAGGCCACCCAACATTAACCACACCGTAGGACGGGGTATAAAGGAAGAAATAGTGGCAGCTTGTCAAAAAGATACAGCGATAATTATGTGGGATTTTAAACTACATATAGACTGGAAAAATCAGATGGGCTGAGGAAGCCTAGATGAGGAGCACATAGAATGTTTTCTAGATAATCTCTTGGAACAATACGTTTTGGAGCCAACCAGAGAGCAGGCTATACTAGACCTGGTATTGTGCAATGAGATAGGATTAATTAATGACCTCATAGTTAAGGCGCCCCTAGGTAGCAGCGATCATAATATGATTGAATTTTACATTCGGTTTGAGGGAGAGAAGATTGGGTCCAAGACTAGTATTTTTAACTTAAATAAGGGCAATTATGAGGGCATGAAAGCAGAGCTAGCTAAAGCGAACTAGCAAATCAGCTTAAGGGATAGGTCAATAGAGATGCAGTGGCAGACATTTAAGGGGATATTTCAGAATAGATACCCTTCAATGAGAAAGAAAAATTCCAAGGGTGGGACCTGCCATCTGTGGTTGACTAAAACAGTTAAAGATAGTATCAAACTTAAAGAAAAAGCCTATAATTGCGCAAAGATGGGAGGCAAGTAGAAAATTGGACGGAATATAAAAAACAGAAAGAATGACTAAAAATTGATAAGGAAGGTAAAATTAGTGTACGAGAGAAAGCTAGCTAGAAATATAAAGACAGAGTAAGAGTTTCTATAGAAAGTTTAAAAAGAAAAGAGTTAATAAAGTGAGCATTGGTCTCAGAGAAAGTGAGTCTGGGGAATTAGTAATGGATAATAAGGAGATGGCAGAAGAACTGAACAGATATTTTGCATTAGTCATCACTATTGACGATACAACTAACATCCCTGTGTTAGCTGTAAGTCAGGAAATGGAAGGGAGGGAGGAACTCAAGAAAATTACAATCACAAGTGGTACTGAACAAATTGTGGGAGCTGTGGGCTGACAAGTCCCCGGGTCCTGATGGACTTCATCCTAGGGTGTTAAGAGAAGTGGCTAGTGAGATAGTTGATATTTTGGTTTAATTTTCCAAAATTCCCTAGATTTGGGGAAGGTTCCATTATATTTGGAAAATAGAAAATGTAACTCTTTTATTCAAAAAGGGAGGGAGATAGAAAGCAGGAAACTACCGCTTAACATCTGTCTTAGGGAAAATGTTAGAAGCTATTATTAAAGAAATTATAGCAGGGCATTTAGAAGAAATCAATGTAATCAGGCAGAGTCTACATGGTTTTGTGAAAGGGAAATCATGTTTAACCAATTTATTGGAGTTCCTTGAGGGAGTTACATGTGCTGTGGATAAAGGGGAACCGGTGGATGTATTGTACTTCGATTTCCAGAAGGTATTTGACAAGGTGCCACATCAAAAGATATTGCAGAAAATAAAAGCTCATGGTGTAGGGGGTAACATATTGGCATGGATAGAAGATTGGCAAGCTAACAAGAAACAGAGAGTAGGTATAAATGGGTCATTTTCTGGTTAGCAAGATGCAACAAGTGGTGTGCCACAGGGATCTGTGCTGGGGCCTCAACTTTTTACAATTTATATAAATGACTTAGATGAAGGGACCGAAGGTATGCTTGCTAAATTTGCTGATGACACAAAGATAGGTAGGTAAGTAACTAGTGAAGAGGACATAAGAGGGCTACAAAGGGGTATAGATAGGTTAAGTGAGTGGGCAAAGACCTGGCAAATGGAGTATAATATGGGAAAGTGAAATTGTCCACTTTTGCAGAAAGAATAAAGAAGAAGCTTATTATCTAAATGGTGAGAGATTGCAGAGCTCTGAGATGCAGAGGGATCTGGATGTCCTAGTGCATGAATCGCAAAAGGTTAGTATGCAGGTACAGAACGTAATTAGGAAAGCTAATAGAATGTAATCGTTTAATGCGAGGGGAATTGAATATAAAAGTAGGGAGGTTATGCTTCAGCTATACAGGGCATTGGTGAGACCACATCTGGAGTACTGTGTACAGTATTGGTCTCCTTATTTAAGGAAGGATATAAATGCGTTGGAGGCAGTACAGAGAAGGTTTACTCGACTAATACCTGGAATGGGTGGGCTGTCTTACGAGGAAAGATTGGACAGGCTAGGCTTGTATCTGCTGGAATTTAGAAGAGTAAGAGGTGACGTGATTGAAACATATAAGATCCTGAGGGGTCTTGACAGGGTGGATGTGGAAAGGATGTTTCTCCTTGTGGGAGAATCTAGAATTAGGGGTCACTGTTTAAAAATAAGGGGTCGCCCATTTAAGACAGAGATGAGGAGAAATTATTTTCTCTCAGAGGGTCGTGAATCTTTGGAATTCTCTTCCTCAAAAGGCAGTGGAAGCAGAGTCTTTGAATATTTTTAAGGCAGAGGTAGATAGACTCGTGATAAGCAAGGGGGTGAAAGGTTATTGGGGATAGGTGGTAATGTGGAAAAATCAGCTCAACCATGATCTTGTTGAATGGCAAAGCAGGCTTGAAGGGCCGAGTGGCCTACTCCTGCTCCTAATTCGTATGTTCACGGGTGACATGGCTATGTATTAATTCCTTCTCTAAATGTGCTTTTCTAACTTGTGTCTCCTTTTTACTGTGTGAAACATGCATGCCAGCACGTGCCGATCATGTCTCCTCCCATTACATCATCGGCCTGATAGAACTGCCAACGTATGGAACAACATCACTGCCATGCCAGTATGCGTGATGTGGAACTGCAAGGATGCAGTCACAAGGGCAATGGCTCAGTCAGCTGCTGCCAGTAATGGTGGAGACACAGGTGTCACAGATGCAGAAGAATGCAGAGCAGATGAAGGACGGTGGTGTGAGGCATGTGGAGCATATGGTACACTTCAGGGATTGTGGAAGCGCTCAGCAATAAGGTGTTGTCATGCATCCCTTGCTCTCTGCTCACCATGTATGTGCTGCATCGATGCTCTCCGTCCTCCCATGCACGGCTGCTGCTGTAAGCCTTCTGTGTCCTCATCGTCTGAGGATTCTCCTGCTCCTGTCTTTCATTATGAGGGGCCTAGATAGAGTCAACAAGAAGGACCTGTTTCCCCTAGTGGAGAGGTCAGTTATCAGGGGGCACAGATTTAAGGTAGAAGGATTTGAAGGAACATGAGGAATAACATTTTCACCCAGAGGGTGGTGGGTGTCTGGAATTCACTGCCAAGAATGGTGGTGGAGGTAGAAACCCTCAACTCATTTAAAAGGTACCTGGACATGCACCTGAAGTGCTGGAACCTGCAGGGCGACGGACCAGGTGCTGGAAGGTGGGATTAGATTGGACCCAAATCCGAGGGCCCTCTGGGCCTGACTCTCGGGATCCGTCCTAAAGTGAACATAATCACGGGTCCTCTTGTACATGGCATTGGTGATTTCCCTGATACAGTGGTGCACTGCTGAATGTGAAACCGCACACAGGTCGCCGGTGGATCCCTGGCATGATGCGGAAGCGCAGAAGTTTAGAGCCGCTGACACTTTGAAGGCCAGAGGCATAGGGTGTCCACCAAAGCCCATCAGCTGTAGGTGTCACTGCTTCTCTGGACATCCGTAGGCGCCTCTGACACTGGCGCTCCAACGTCTGCAGGTATGTCATGCGGGCCTGTAGACCTGCTGTCTTCCGTGGCCTTGAATGTGCCTTGGTGGCTGCTGCCGCTCGCGTCTGGGAGCTTTCATGTGGGCTGCACTTGCCTCTTGGTTCTGCCTCTGTGTTCCTCACAGGGATCAATAAAGATAGGGTGGACCAGCCCCATCTGTATACTGGAGGTGAACTTGGTTCCTTCAGTAGGTCAATGGCACCTTTCGAAAAATGTATTTCCTTAACAGTGTTCCAGATGGGTTTTCTATCAATGTTTGTAGCACATTTCATTAAAGGTTAGCTTAAAATCTCAGAACATTTCTTCATTTGGAGCATTCTTCGAAGACACACGACCTGCTCTCGTGACTTGCTAATCAAATCCTCCTGCACAGCAACTTATATTTATAAAGCACCTTTCGTCTTTAAGCTTTAATGTAATAAAAGATCCCAAGGCGCTTCACAGGAGCATTATAAAACAAATTATGATACCGAGCCACATAAGGAGCTATTAGGTCAGATGACCAAAAGCTTTGCTCGAAGAGGTAGGTTTTAAGGAGCGTCTTAAAGGAGGAAAGCGAGGTGGAGAGGCAGAGAGGTTTAGGGAGAGAATTACAAAGCTTGGGGCCTTGGCAACTGAAGGCACGGCTACCAATGGTGGAGCGAATAAAATCAGGGATGCTCAAGAGGCCAGAACCAGCCTGCAATGAGCCACTCAGAGAAGAAGGTTGCCTGTTTCAATCTCTAGTTCATACTGATTTAGTTGATGGGGGTTTGCAACAATTAATATTAGATCTCTGGAATCCTAATGCTGCTGGTGGACACTGGGTGAAGGCACGGTCAGGTCTAGCTATGATACACCCCATTGTTGAATAGCCTGCCAACAATTACCATCAAACAACCCACATGAACGTTGATCACTTGTGCACACTTGTTGACCTGTAACCCAACTTCAATCCAGAAAAAGTAAAGATGCAAAGGATAGAACCTTGCGTAAGATGTATAAAGCATCAGAGCTTCCCATTGCGTTTATTAGAACTAGTTAGAATTAGTTTCCAAAGCTGTTTGAATTATTGTTTGGACTTTTTTTTTAAAACAAGAACTTTTGATTTAAGACAAGTGCAGGTCCATTATCCATGCCTCTTTCCACCCCATTGCTTCTTACTTCACTCCGCAGTGTCAGAAGCAGACTAGAATTTGTCATTGAATGGCGCTGTAATTTAGAAAGTCATTAGAATCACATTTACAGAGACAGAATATATTTATCAAGGGATGGAGTTAGAAACCTCCTGGGCTAGCACAGCCCATTATTCATGAGTCATAAAACATGTCACAATCCTCAAAGCAACCTAACATCCATCCAATATTTTAGATAAGTGACTCAACGGCACGAGTCCTGGGTGACATTCTAAATACCGGACTGGAAGTACTTGGACTTTCAGCAGATAGTGTGCACCTTGGAGGCATCTGTGCAGCTGTCCATCCACTAGGACAGAGCAGATGGCTTTACCTGACCTGGCAGTGTTTGATGTAGACACTTCCCAAAACCTTCCACAGATACTCTTCAGCTCAATAAGCACAAAAGAAAAGAATACAGGCCGAATCTTCTGTGCCCATCGCTGCAATCTTCTGTGTGGCGGCTCATTTGAATAGTCGGGACGGGCCGCCCACCCCCCCCCCCCCCCATGACGTGGAGGGGACGGGCTGTCCGTCCCCATCAATGGCATCAGCTGTCTGTGCGCAGGCGCTGACGCCATTTTTAAAGGGTTGTCAGCCCTACCGGGAAATTTAAACATTTAAAGGTAAAGTGAATTAAAATAAATAAATGAATTTATTTGCCCCTCTCCCAACCCCAATAACCATAAAATTATTGATTTTTCCTTCCCCCAAAACACTTATCTTTATGATATGGCCTTCCCCAAGCTGCATAAACTCTAACCTCCAACCCTGCCCACCATCCTCTACACCAACGATGTTACTTTGACCCCTGCTATCCCACCCCTTCCTCCCGCACTGAAAAACATACCTCCTCCCCCCTCCTCACCAGTGTGGCTTCTTGCTTCCCCGACGGGGATCCGAAGGCACGGGAGTGCTGGCCAGCGGCACAAAGATCGGAGCAGAACTCAGGCGGCGACGTGAATATGATCAACTCACTAATTTTAATTTATTTGAATATGCAAATGGGGGTCCCATTGCCAAGCGGCGGGGGGTGCCAACATGAGGCCTTGCTACCGCCGGCAATAACGGCTGGGTCCTTCCGGCGTCGGGGTGTGGGCGGTCCTCTCCCAGAGGCATCTTCAGGCCCCCCCATCATGGACCTCAGCGCCTGGGGGCAGAACTAAATCCAGCCCTACATGTCTCATTTTTTAAATGTATCGAAACAAGCTACTGCATCACAATACATTTCACATCAGATAGGATTTAGAATTTCCTCTAGTTAGAATTATCTGGCACTATTACTCATTTCACTCAGGCTGATCACACATTCGAGACTGAATTTAACCATGGAGAGATCTACTTGTTCTTCCTGAAAACTTAAACCACTGACTACAGCTTCTGAATCTCACCAATAAATATATATTTAGTTGTTTTAGTCTTTGCCAACATATCTTGGCAGTTCTTTTATTCAAGGTGTCAGTGCTGGGGAATAGGCTTGTTCAATTTTAGCTTTGGGTATCTAGTGTCAATGTCGAGTACTCCTAAGTAAAATATAACACAAAAAATAGTTATATATATGGAATAAAGCTTCCTCTCCTGTGTCTCAACAATGCACACTAACCCCAAATCCGGCAAAGAATTGATAGGTTACATTGCCGACGCAATAGTCATCTTTGGCCTGAGTAAGATGGTAATACAGGGCCAATTTTAACTCTATGTGAATGGCTTTTGAGTGAGTTAAGATTGAACCTGTAGTGTCTGATAGTGCTAAGTGTAACTTGAGGTCGTTTTTTAAAAAGATGTATAAATATATTTATTTTCTCCGTTTGTGTTTATTAAGGTGAAGATCATTTATCCCTGGAAATGCAAGATTTTTCTACTTTCTGTACCAAGCATTAGCACCAAGGCCTTCCACATCAGACACAGCATAGATTCGAACCCCTATCTCAGGACAATGTGCTCTAATGTGCCAGTGTACCAAGAGCTCTCTAACTAAGATGGGTAATTTTAGGGTCAATAGTGCTGATTTGTGGGCAGTTTAGAAACAGATTTGAGTGGCCAAACTCCTTTTACTTAAGACCCTTAACAGTCAGCCCCAAATCTCAGACTGGCTTTTAGAGAACTCAGTCATTTTCTTTTATTCACTACTTCATTAATGTTTCCATCACTATTATCTGCCATGCGTTCAGGGATGTTGTGCACAGAATGTGATGACAAGTTCAGTTATTAGCTTAGAACTGGTCATCATGCCAAGTTGCCTGCAGACTGACAGAGCTGTGTTGAGAGACACATTCACTTGGGTATCTAATGACCAGAGTACATTTTCTTTGTTTACGCAATGTGCTTCAGACCAACTTATCCCTTATCCTGCCCTGTACACTTTCCGCCTCAGTGACAAAGGATTGTATGGAAATTGCTCCAATCTCATCCTGCAGATTCTCATCAACATCTCATTACCTGCAAGGACTGAGTAAATGGGCTGCAGCAGACCTTCGAATACCATCTGCCATTCTTGATTCTCACCCTTGCACATTAAGGTTTTTACATTTTTTGCGTCGCTAATTACTGGAAATGTGCGCTGATAATCGTGCAGAGAAGGAAACCTCGCACCTGGGACCTGAGTGAACAGGGCAAGCAACTGTATATCGCCTCAGCCAATCAGACTGAAGGACTGTGAAATAAACAATGCAAGGTGGAGGAGGAAGTGTAAATTATAGTGAGTGAATTCAATGTTGATTTTTTTTTTCATTTGTTCATGGGATTTGAGCATTGCTGGCCAGGCCAGCATTTATTGCCCATCCCTAATTGCCCTTGAGAAGTTGGTGGTGAGCTGCTTTCTTGAACCACTGCAGTCCATGTCGTGTAGGTACACCCACAGTGCTGTTGGGAAGGGAGTTCAAGGATTTTGACCCAGCAACAGTGAAGGAACGGTGATACAGTTCCAAGTCAGGATGGTGTGTGGCTTGGAGGGGAATTTGCAGGTGGTGGTGTTCCCATGTTTCTGCTGCCCTTGTCCTTCTCGGTGGTATACGATATGTATCATGACAGGTAGAAGTCACGGGTGTGGTATGTGCTGTTAAAGGAGCTTTGGGAAGTTGTTGCAGTGCATCTTGTACATGGTACACACTGCTGTCACTGTGCACCAATGGTAGAGGGAGTGAATGTTTAAGGTGGTGAATAGGGTGCTGATCAAGTGGGCTTCTTTGTCCTGGTACAGGAACAGGTACAGGAAGAGAAGTAGAGATGGAAAGAAGGATTTGAGTAAAAGAGGGGGGGGGGGACATGTTTTTAAAAAGCATATAAAATTTTACAGTTTTAACATCACCAACAATAACTGAAGGAACGAGACTCCATGCTTATAATGGTTAATTTTCAGTATCAGAGAGGAAAATTTGCAGTAATTAATGGCTATTAAGGGCGGCACAGTGGCGCAGTGGTTAGCACCGCAGCCTCACAGCTCCAGCGACCCGGGTTCAATTCTGGGTACTGCCTGTGTGGAGTTTGCAAGTTCTCCCTGTGTCTGCGTGGGTTTCCTCCGGGTGCTCCGGTTTCCTCCCACATGCCAAAACACTTGCAGGTTGATAGGTAAATTGGCCATTATAAATTGCCCCTAGTGTAGGTAGGTGGTAGGGAAATATAGGGACAGGTGGGGATGTGGTAGGAATATGGAATTAGTGTAGGATTAGTATAAATGGGTGGTTGATGGTCGGCACAGACCCGGTGGGCCGAAGGGCCTGTTTCAGTGCTGTATCTCTAACTAACTAACTAGCTATCACATTGTTAAAAGTTAAAATGAAATTACATGACTGAACTTTCTGTGCTGAGTTTAGTTCATATCTACTGCATAAATACAGCAACTTCATGCCAGTCAATATATTTTAATGGTGAGGTTGACTGCTTGATACTGTCTTTGCAAAACTAATAGCAGAGTGGCACAACAGGAACAGCAACATTTGATATCAGCATTAAACCACGGTTCTACCCCTCGGCTGAAGTTACTGCCCTATTTGCACATAAATAATGGCAAGTGGCATTATTCTCTCCATATCTTGACAGTAAAATCTGGGCCAAGCTGTTAATATTTCATTTTTCCTCTTTCACATGATGTGGAGTCTGGCAGAAGAGGAGTTTAAAATGTAAGTACTTATTTATTTTTGTGGGGCCAGGAGGAGCCTGTGTGCTGCTCACTGCCGTGCCCGGCTTTCTCCCCCTCCCCATAACCCCCATCCCTAAGAATGACTCCCTCTGACCCACCATTTTTTGGCCCTGGAAGCTGGCAGGACCACCTGATAGAATGTAAAACAGGTGCCTAAGGGTCCAAGGTGGTGTGAGTGGCAAACGACACGCACGTATTCATTCCACACCAGGAGTATACCATCCACCATACTGGTAAAGGCTCTTTCGTATGCGTCCAGGGTGTGCCTGAAGCAGGCATTAGACTCTTTGCAACTTGGAGGCTTCATTTATATTTGAGGCCCCCTCGGCTAAATTTGAGTGCACATGACTGCCCGTACGCCGTGCACGGTACGGTCAGTATTCTCAGTGGTGGGCACCCAAATTAGCATTCCGTAAAGGGTTGAGAGGCTGCCTCCGGAAAGGTTAAGTTTGACTTTAAAAAAATAACCTGTGGCATTGTGGAGTCGGGGGGAGTGCATAAATTCCACAGGCTGCTGCTAGTCAATGCTGGCACCTCACCCCCTTCCCATTTCCGATTGCCTTACCCCCTGCTCCCTGACTCCTAGAGTGCCCCCTGCTGCTTGCTTCAATTACTGACCTGCCTCTGAGGCCATAAATACCGTCCGCAGCTTGTAGATGTGCCGGGGGACCAATTTACAATGGCCCTTTCATCATCCTGGTAAGAAATGGGTAGCATGCTGCATGTACTGTACTGGGATCGGCCCGAGTCAGGGCATGAGCCAATTTCTAGGCCACGTACTTGTGAAAAAAAGAAGAAAATTACATGAAAGGAGAACACAAATCAACTGCTACATCTCAAGCCAGGTTGATGATGCTCATAAAGTCGACACAGACCTAGAGAGTTCATAAATAGGAGAGTAAGTGAATAAAACAAGAACATTGGCAGATGTGCTGAAAAGCCAATGAAGCAAAAGAACGAATTGACAAAACCCAAACTGGGGAAATGGTTTAAAATGAGGTGATTAGGATTTAGAAAATTAACTCAAAAGTCAGGCCTCACTCACAAGATATAACAAACACGGAGATATTGGGACTGAGCCAAAAAGTGTGATATTTTTCTGTAAATTTCTGTCAGCTTGTGCAATTACGACCTCGGTCTAGCCTCACTATTTTGCACAGAAAAAATGTTCTAAATCTTTTTCCCATCCTGTGACACCAAGGCCCATAAAATTAATGCAATATGAGGGCTGATAGAAAAATAGACTTATGGAAAAGCTCACAAGAAAGGGTGCGCAAATCTATCGATACATATTAAAAAATCTTCTGCTATCACGCAACAAGATATCAAAAGTGTGTAAAAAGGAGAGAGAGGGAGGCAGTCATTTCATGCTGTTTCCTTCCGACCCGGAGTCAGCCATTTACAAGCATTTCGCAGTCTGCAAAATTCCCTCACCAACAGCAAGTGACCTCTAACTCACCTCACGGCATGCCCGCTTACTGCAGATAAACTTTGTGGCTTTAAAGAGGTAGATCAATTAAACACAGCGCCTTACCAGCAGAATAAAATTCCTCATGGAATGCTGCTGTCGAAGCACAAAGCATCATCCAATTTGCCATGCACTCAACTACAGGAGATCCACTCGTAGATTGTAAAACTGGCGTCAATGAGGTTTGAAAAGTACTCAAGTAGGTACTCAGATAGGGTGAGATGAAGTAAAATGGGAGGAGGCTCATGTGAGCATAAACACTGGCATAGACCTGTTGGGCCGAATGGCCTGTTTGTATCCTGTAAATTCTATGAAATAAATGGGGCTGGATTTTCAAAGGGCCGTGGGGTCAGGACCTGGTGCAAGCACCATTTGAAAATCAGGAACCTGGAGGTCATCTCAGGATTCCAACACCTCCAGGACATTTTCGAATTTTCAAAGTGCTGGCAGGGGGGAAGGGACGGGGAAAATGCACACCGGCAATTAATGGTCCAGTAAGCTTCTTTAGGAGCATGTTAAGGGGCCATGACCTTTGGGAAGGCAATTTTAAAATCAGATTTCGGTGATCCCGACTAGTCTGGTGCACGTTAATGCACAGCTGTCGGGGTCACCACAGGGCAAAAGCAAACTCGTTTCCTTGTGGGTTGAGATTAAGTTTGAGGGGCGAACTAGTGCTGGGTGGAGCACTGTACCTCCACCTGGCGGCTTTGGCTACTTTCTGCCGTCCTTACCGACCCGGCCCATTCACGAGCTGCCTGCTGTCCTCGGCAAGGCAGTGGCTGCCCCCACTGGCTGGTGCCAGGCAGGCAGCTCCCGCCTCCTGGAGGTGCTCGGTGCCTCTAATTGGGCGCCAAGCTCGTATCCTGTCCAGCTGAAGCACGGAGTCAGGACATGGAATTCATCAGGGTGTCGGGTTCCTAACCCCGCTTTGAAAATCCAGCCCATGGTCTCTGTGTGCTCAAAGGACCACAAAAAATGGGAAATGACAATTTGATTTGAGATTTAGGCTATGGGTTGGAATAAGCAGACAAATTCACAAACCCCAAATATATTATCACCATGTCTATTGAACAGGAGATCCTTAATGTTTGTACATCACAGTAACACTGATCGTCACAATATAATGGTCTAATCTTGTTTATAGTGGTTTGGTTCCAGCACAGGTATTCTGTACGTGAAAGTACCTCAGGCATTTGGTAACTAGAATCAGGTTAGAATCTGACAAACATTTCCACTGCACTGAAAAAAAATGGGAACGTTGACTTTACATGTCTGATATTATCTAACGATGAAAAGGAACAATTGTGTACACTGGAAATTTGCCATAAAACAGAAAATGTAGGAAGTGCGCAGGAGGTCTGTCAACATCGGAAAGAGGAAGGTGGATTCATTTTTAGATATCAGAACTAATTGAAAGGTTACGTTAAAAGCAACACCTTTAACATTCAGACACTGACTGACTTGTTCTGCTTTTACTTCCAATGTATTGACTCTCAGTGGGTTTTCACACTTTTCCGTGTGAAGGATTTTCTGCAAATGCTCCCACACAACCTCATCGCAGAAATTAAAGAATTCTGTGCTAACTGCGGAAAAACAGGTGGGCAAATTTCCCTGCACCCACCCCCCCCACTCCCCACTCCCACCAGCCCTAAACAGCAGCAGCACCCTGGAGATGTACTGATCTGGGCTTCCTTATTCTGGGACATTGACTTCTCTGCCTCAGGCAAGGCTGAGTGCTGATGGAAGGGACATGAAATAGATGCACAGTGGAATGGGCCGTCATGCCTGCAGCTGTGTTTTGGAGCTCGAGATTGGATGGAGTGGGTCAGTTGTGATTAGACCTAAATGTCCTGGGTAAGAGAAAGACTGTTTAAACTGAAGAAATTCAACTATTATTTGAGTCTTTCCACTGGGACCCTTGAATCGGTGGAAAGATGAACCAGTCTGTGTCTGCATACAGCAAGACCAGGCCAACATTCACTGATAAGTGGCAAATAATATTCATGCCACACAAGTGCCAGGCAATGACCATCGCCAACAAGAGAGAGTTGATCCATCTCCTCTTGATCCTCCCGCCGTCAATATCCTGGGGGGTTACCATTGACAAGAATCTTAACTTTTTTTTATTCTTTCATGGGATGTGGGCGTCGCTGGCCAGGCCAGCATTTATTTCCCATCCCTAATTGCCTATGAGAAGGTGGTGGTGAGCCGCTTTCTTGAACCGCTGCAGCCCATGTTACACTGGACTAGCCATATAAATACGGTGGCCACAAGAACAGGTCAGAGTCTTTGAATTCTGTGGTGAGTAACTCACCTCCTGACTTCCCAAAGCCTGTCCACCAACTACAAGGCACAAGTCAGGAGTGTGATGGAATACTCTCCACTGGCTTGGACGAGTGCAGCTCCAACAACACTCAAAAGCTCGACACCATCCAGGACAAAACAGCCCACCTGATAGGTACCCCATCCACCATCTAAAACATTCACTCCGTCCATCACCGGTGCATAATGGCAGCAGTATGTACCATCTACAGAATGCACTGCAACAACTTGCTAAGTCTCCTTCGACAGCACCTTCCAAACCTGCGACCTCTATCAGCTAGAAGGACAAGGTCAGCAGACGCATGGGAAAACCACCACCTGCAAGTTTCCCTCCGAGCCACACACCATCCTGACTTAGAACTAAATCGCCGCTCCTTTACTGTCACTGGGTAAAAATCTTGGAACTCCCTTCCTAACAGCACTGTGGGTGTACCTACATCACATGGACTGCAGCGGTTCAAGAAGGCAGCTCACCACCACCTTCTCAATGCTGGCCTAACCAGTGACGCTCACATCCCATAAATGAAGAAAAAAAGTTATCAAGTCCCATTCACCTATCACCACTTTGCTTGCTGACCTACATTGGCTCCCAGTTAAGCAACTTTGAACTGCTAAGAGAGATCTTTGAAAAAGGAAACATTGGTGAATGAATAACAATTTGCATTTACATAGCGCCTTTAATGTGATAAAACATCCGAAAGTGTTTCACAGGAACGTTATTAAACAAAGTTTGGCACTGAGCCACATGATGAGATACTAGGGCAGATGACCAAAAGCTTGGTCTAAGAGGTAAGTTAAGGAGCATCTTAAAGGAGTGGAGAGAGCGAGAGAGAGAGTTAGAGAGTGCAGAATGGATTAGGGATGGAATTCCAGAGTTTAGGGCCTGGGCAGCTGAAAGCATGGCTGCCGATGGTGTTCTGATTAAAATTGGGGATGCTCAAAAGGCCAGAGCTGGAGGACCACAGAGATCACAGAGGGCTGTAGGATTGGAGGAGGTTACAGAGGTAGTGAGCAGCAAGGCCTTGGAGGGATTTGAAAACAAGGGTGAGAATTTTAAAATGGAAGCATTGCTTAAAATGAGCCAGTGAGGATCACTGTTCATTTTTGAGCCATTTCCCACTTGCTTCAATGGCAAATCTTTGCAGTGGTGCATTCAAAAATAAAATGCATCCAACAAAACCTGGCCTATATGGGACATTGTGGTCATCTCGCCCTGATTTATCGGAGAATTCCACGTTTAAGCTGCTGGGTAGAAGAAGGCACCCTCAGGATCTCTAGAGGAACCCCTTTAACAGGCACGTCTTATTAAGTATTAAGTATGATTCTATGAACAGAAACAGTGTAACTTAGGAGTGGGGAGAGGACGATCTGAGGTAGCACTGGGCAATGACAGGAGCTATTGTGCCAGTGATTTTCATCTACAAACCTGAACACTGCTCAAAAACACTCAAGAGTCCACATAAAATGCAGCGAGTGGCCACATCCTCGTCCAATATTGTCGAGTGCTTCTTCAGCCTGTTTTTCAAACCAGTGCAGCAGCCCCCTCTACTGAGCAAGCACCTGCTCTGCTATTACCCAACGGCTCTTTCATCAACTAATATCCAGATAACACAGGGATTATTCAATGAAAATGCTAATTTTTAAAATAAATTTATTTTAAATCAGGGCTATCATAGCGCACATTTGAATCATCCTCACGAAGATTTGTGAGGTTGTTTTTACCCCTTTCCTAAAGCCAAGTGCCTGAAAACTGCTTTAGCAGAAATTAAATTTCACAATTATTTTATTTCGAGATACAGCACTGAAACAGGCCCTTCGGCCCACCGAGTCTGTGCCGACCAACAACCACCCATATATACTAACCCTGCAGTAATCCCATATTCCCTACCACCTACCTACACTAGGGGCAATTTACAATGGCCAATTTACCTATCAACCTGCAAGTCTTTTGGCATGTGGGAGGAAACAGGAGCACCCGGAGGAAACCCATGCAGACACAGGGAGAACTTGCAAACTCCACACAGGCAGTACCCAGAACTGAACCCAGGTCGCTGGAGCTGTGAGGCTGCGATGCTAACCACTGCGCCACTGTGCCGCCCAAATTAGAATGAAGAGGACTTGCAACTTAAATAACCCCTACTCATGCCCCTCAGTAACATCCCCAAATGCATCACATACAACCAATTACTGTTAGGTACAGTCACTGTCATCCAGTCACTACAAGTGTGTTTTTAACTTTCAGTCCCTTTCCTAACCGGACTCCATGGGCTGCATTTTACCCGGCCCCCGATGTCAGGTTCCGTGGTGGTGGGGGGAGGGGGGTGGGGGGGCGAGGGGAGACCATTCTGGCAGAGCCCGCCACAGAGTTCGATGCTGGAAGGGCTCGGCCTGATCCTCCTGGCAGTGGCGAGGCTCCATGGTGGACCCCCTGCCGCTGGGCATTGGGAACTGCATTACAATATTTAAATAAATGAGATGAATAAATTTAAATAACTTACCCTCAATCATCTGGGCCCGCCACGATCTTCAGTGCAGCGGCTAGACTCCTGTGCCTTCAATTCCCCATCTGGGGAAAGCAGGTGTGACACTGGTGGTGAGGGGGGAGGAGTTAATATTTTACTGTGGTGGCGGGGGGGGGAAACGGGGTCAAATAAATATCATCAGTGTAGGGGATGGTGCAAAGGGGTGAACTTTAAACTTTGTACAGTCTGGGGGAAAGGTCAGATTTAAAGGGTAAGTGCTTTGGGGGGAAGGGAAAATAGTTAATGTAATTTTTATTGGGGATGGGAAAGGGGTGGTGGCATTTTATTTGATACATTTGGGGGGGTTGTGTCTTTAAAAATTTAAATTTGCTGGCAGGAATGGCTACCCTTTAAAAAAGGCACCAGTGCCTCTGCACAGGCAGCTGACGCCATTGCTGGGGATGGACTGCCCTCCCCCTCCACATGATCAGGGGTGGTCTGGTCGCCCCGGCTATTTCAACGAGCCGCCGGTTGGAGATCGCGACGGCTCTGCGGTGTGCGGCTCTGCTCGCCAAGAGTGGTGGTGGGCTCTTAAAATCTAGTTGTTTTAAGAGGATTGAAAATGTACTGTTCTGGTTGCAAGTCTGCTCTCTACTGTTGTGGGGGGTAAGGTGGAAATATCTTCCCAATTTCTCCCTTTACAGCTTTGGTTCCCAGCTGGATTCAGAGGCCTAGGTTAGGGGAGTTGGGGGGTGGGGGAGCAGTTTGTGCCCTTGTTTATTATTCGGATGCTTAAGCCTGGACATCAGCTGAGAGTAGTATCAGGTTGGTCTGTGATACAGCGCAAAAGTGGCCATTTGGCTCATCGTACCTGTGCTGGCTCTTAAAGCTCTTCAGTTTGCCCCACTCCCATCTGCTCTTTCCCCATAGCCCTGCTAATTTTTCCTTTTTAATCCCCTTTTGAAAATTATTATTGAATCTGCTTCTATCGCTCTTTCAGGCAACGCATTCCAGATCACAACAACTCGCTGAGTAAAAAATAGACTCCACATCTCCCCAACTTTGTGCTTTTGCAAATTATCTTAAATCTGCATACTCTGATTACTAACCATCCTACTCTACCAAAGCCCATCAAATTTTGTGTGCCACTATTATATCTCCCCTTAACCTGCTTTGGTTTAAGGAGAATGATCCCAGCTTCTCTACTCTCTTCATATATATATGAAATCTAACAATGTAATTTATATAATCTAACGCCACAAGAGCAGGTCAGAGGCTAGGAATCCTGCGGCGAGTAACTCACCTCCCGACTCCCAAAGGCCCGTCCACCATCTACAAGGCACAAGTCAGGAGTGTGATGGAATACTCTCCACTTGCCTGGATGGGTGCAGCTCCAACAACACTCAAGAAGCTCGACACCATCTAGGACAAAGCAGCCCGCTTGATTGGCACCCCATCCACAAACATTCACTCCCTCCACCACCAGCGCACAGTGGCATCAGTGTGTACCATCTACAAGATGCACGACAGCAATACTCCAAGGCTCCTTAGACAGCACCTTCCAAACCCGCGACCTCTACCAACTAGAAGGACAAGGGCATCAAATGCATGGGAACACCACCACCTGCAAGTTCCCCTCCAAGTCACACACCATCCTGACTTGGAACTATATCACTGTTCCTTCACTGTCACTGGGTCAAAATCCTGGAACTCCCTTCCTAACAGCACTGTGGGTGTACCTACCCCACATGGACTGCAGCGGTTCAAGAAGGCAGCTCACCACCACCTTCTCAAGGGCAATTAGGGATGGGCAATAAATGCTGGCCTGGCCAGCGTCACCCACACCCCATTAACGAATAAAAAAAAAACTTACGAACGCTAACATTGGGAATGTTGCCCCTTTCAAAGTATAACAGGTAACAGAAAGCACGATTCCAAGTACTTAATAACCCTGAACAATACAGCAGATTTAATACATATTTGTGTACATTCAGACCTGTGTTTAGCTTTTACATTTCAAGGTCTATTTTCCCAATAGGTCCCTCACATTATCAGTAAAAAAAATGACTGCACCCTGAGAGGATGTTTCAGGCTCCAATGTTGATATTTCAATATTCAGCAAAATTGTACCTTCCACAAACAAAATCTGCTAACCGCCATAATAATACTGAGGTGCTTGGAGCTTCGAAGCTGGAATAGGAAATGAGGCTGAGAAATCTTGGAGGGGTACGAGGTGGAGAAGAGGGGCTGAGTACAGACGGTTTGTACAGCCATGGTTGAACAGATCTGTATTTGTCTTGCTTTCATAACTCCATAAGTTCTGAACAGTAAGTAAAGAATATAGGAATAGAAGGAGGCCATTCAGCCCCTCTAGCCTGATCCGCCATTCAATGAGATCATGGCTGATCTGTGATCTAACTCCATATACCTGCCTTTTTCCCATATCCCTTAATACCTTTGGTTAACAAAATCTATCAATCTCAGTTTTAAAATTAACAATTCATCTAGCCTCAATTGTCTTTTGTCAAAAAGTGTTCCAAAATTATACCACCCTTTGTGTGTACAAGTGTTTTACTAAGAATCATTGGGGGAAGATCCTGACCTTGTGTGATCGTATAAAACAGGTGCTGGCGAGTCAGCAGTCTGTTAAATATCTCTCCTGAGTTTTATCTCTATGACGTCAAATGAAAATGAAATGGGGAGAGATGTAAAGCGTGGTGCTGACTCAGTATTACCTGCTTCACAGTATCGTAGAGTCAAGAGCTACCCCATTCAGTCTGTACTTTCTATACATCCATGTTCATACTTACTGACATACTGACTTGATGATTGCTAGGTTAGGGGAGTAGGGAAGACCACACAAACTACAATGGCTCTTCCATGTTTAGCTGCTGTTAAAATCCCATTAAAATATGAACGGTTTGTCTTCTTGTTTGTTCAGTTTTGACACAGATAGGATTCTGCTGATGAGCCCCACTAGAAATGTTAATCATTTTCTTTCTCAGATACTGAATGAAGTTCTGTGCGTTTCCAGTATTTCTGGTTCTTACTTTATGGGAAGTTTCTTGCACTCAAACTAGACCACGGGGTGAGGAGTGGCGGAGATACCTTGACAACTTCACCATCAAGATAGTATTTTCTCCCCACAAATTATCTGGATGACCAGTATTTTTTCCCCTTCAAATATCAACACAATTCAAACAATTGTACAAATCCATCAAGACAGTATTTTAAATGCTAACTGTATTGTCTGCATTGGCTAAAAACATAGCTGAATTCAGAGTCCTCACTGTTTCGCATGCAGACATTGAGCTTACTGCAGTTACTTTGGTTTCCTCCAATAGCTTAGCTCGGTCAAGTGCTGCCTCAATTCACTTTTTTAGAAGTAGTTGTCAGTCTAGAAGCTGATATTACTTCAGACGCATCAGCCCGTTGAATGGCTGTCAAGCTAACAAGCAGTTACCAGAGACAACTCTGTGCCCTCAAAGAGCTAGAAATGAAAGCAATGGCTGGTGAGCAAATGCACTCCTGGATACAAAGCTGCAACCTGCTAGCTTTGAGAATCGATTTGTGAAATGGGGGAGGAGGACAGTTGCTGTTTGCAAGACTCTGCTGGAAAGGATACAAAAAGACACGTGCAAAGAAAGACATATAAAATAAAAACTCACTTTAGAAGTTGTCCTTCTGAATGGTTCCCTGTTGCTTGCAGACAAAGGCAGCAGGATTTTCAGGATATTTCACATAATGATGCCATTACAGCCTTTTTCACACACAGTCACGATTCCAGTCGAGCTTTCCTGTGGGACCTTTACGGCCTTGATTTCCCGATTAGCATTATTTTGGCTTACTTCTGTCTACTAGTTGGTGGCATTCTTGGGGCGTTTGATTATGTGATACCTGACCATGTGATGCCCAATCACATGACTTCTACAAATGTTATTGCATTTGCCTTACAAAGGTTGGGTCCCGTGTCATTGACTATTTTTGCTTGCGGTTTTGCCCCAGCAGTTACTGCGCATCAAGTTCCAAGAACCAAGAGGCCACAAGTGAGCAGCTGACATAGGAAAACCGAGGTGTTGAGGAGGGGAGAGGCCGAGGCTGGGAATCCGAAGGTTGGGGAGAAAGAAGGAAAGGTAGACGTGCATTTATATAGTGCCTTTCGTAACCATCGGAAATCTGAAAGCCCTTAACAGCCAATTAAATACTTTTGAAATGTAGTTACTGCTGTAATGTAGGAAATGTAGCAACCAATTTATGCACAGCAAGCTCCCACAAACAGCAATGTGAGGGATAAATATTGGCCAGGACACTGGGGAGAACTCTCCTGCTCTTCTTCAAAATAGTGCCATGGAATCTTTTATATCCACCTGAGAAAGCTGAGAGGGCTGGATGATGCCATGTCCAACAATGCAGCACTCCCTCAGTACTGCACAGGAGTGTCAACCTGGATTTTTGTGCTCAGGTCCTGGAGTGGGGCTTGAACCCAAATCTCCTGCCGTAGAGACGACAGTTTTACCCACTGAGGCACAGCTGACACACTTGTGCAAGGAAACTAGAGATGGGAGGAACTTTGATTCCACCAGTAACTAATGGTAACTCACTGAAAATATGCTGATAATTAATAGTAATACTGGTAAACCTCAGATATTCATCATAAATAGTAATACATTAACTCACTGGTGGTCTACGTATTACTGGTTGAAATCGGTGTAATTCCCCTATAAGTTAGTTGTATCATGTAGTAATCCTGAAACCCGCTGATAGTCACCTTGAAGTCAGAGCTAGTCCCCCTGCACTGCACAAGCTGCAGGTTAGGCTCTAGAGTTGGCCACGGATAAGAGGCTTGATCTCTTTCCCCATCTCCTTGGGCTCTGGTTGGTGTTCTGGTTCTGTGTAAAGGTGACAGCTCTGATCTGGGACACTCAGTCAGTTCTCATTTGTACTTGGACTTCACATGTCAAAACCGGGTGATGGATACAGACTGATCTGAACCACCCTGAGAGATCGCACAAAGGACAGCAGACTCAGTGTTTGGGGGCACTTCTCACAGGGAACATTGTCCTAAACTCAGCACAGCACCAACATTTGTAAATCACTCCCTGAGCTCAGATTCGAGAAAGGAATAAACCCCACTAGTAATGTTAATCATTTTCTTTCTCAGATACTGAATGAAGTGCTGTGCGTTTCCAGTTCATCCATGCGCTCTTTGAATGTTTGCCATTGCCTTTCCACTATCATCCCTTTAAGTAACGTTTCCCAATCCATCATAGCCAACTCGCGCCTCATACCTTCATAGTTTCCTTTACTAAGATTCAGGACCCAAGTCTCAGAATCAACTACGTCACTCTCCATCTTGATGAAGAATTCTATCATATTATGGTTGCTCATCCCCAAGGGGTCTCGCACCACTAGATTGTCAATTATTTCTCTCTAAAATTACACAATACCAGTCTAGGATGGCCTGTTCTTTAGGTGGTTCCTCAACGTATTGGTCCAGAAAACCATCCCGTATACACTCCAAGAATTCCTCCTCTACAGTATTGTGACTAATTTGATTTGCCCAATCTATATGCAGATTAAAGTCACCCATAATTGCAGATGTTCCATTATCGCATGTGTCTCTAATTTCCTGTTTAATGCCATTCCCAACATCACCACTACAGTTTGGGGGTCTAGATACAACCCCCACTGACGCTCAAAAAAATGTATTGATCTCAGTCTTGAATAAACTCAACGACTGAGCATCCACAGCTCTCTGGGGTAGAGAATTTCAATGACTCACAACCCTTTTGAGTGAAGAAATTTCCCCTCATTTCAGTTCTGAATGACCGGCCCCTTACCCTGACATTGTGCCCCCATGTTCTAGACTCTGCAGACTTCCAACACTGAAAAGCCCGAGGGCTGAATTTTGTAATGGCGACTGAAGTCCCGCCACCAGGGCTGAAAGTGGGAGGCGAGCCCGCTTTGGCCTGCGGCAGGACCTGGGGAGGCAAACGCTGGGACTGCGGTCCACGCACAAGTGCTGGCAGCCCAATAAGACAAGCAGGCCCTATTGATCTGAGGGGGAGGCGCTTGCTGAGGGCAGGCAGTGCTGTTGCTGCAGGGGCTGCCATTGTTGCCAGGTGGGCTCCTCCGTGGGCCATGGAGTAGCCAAAAAGGAGGATTCCAACCCCACCCCCACAGAGACCACTGGGAAACCATCAGGTTGCATTGGATGGTCTCCCCAGGTGACAGCAGGCCTCCCTCCGCAGGAAAAACACGCATGGAGGTGGCAAGAGGCCCTTAATTGACCACTTAAGTAGCTCAATTGGGCTGCAGCAGGTGGCATATCTGCCAGCTTTCCTGCCGTTGGAAAAATGGCATGGCAGTGGGAAGACTTTAAGCAGTACCCCCTCCTCCCACCACCCCCCCCAACCCCCGATGCCTTCTCGCTCCATTTTCCCAGTCTTCCCGCTTCCCAGCATCATCACCAAGGGGCTGGTAAAGTTCCGGCCCAGGTTTCTACACTTAGTTCAGCCTTTTCAGACAAGAACTCAATCTCATTATGCTTCTCTGAACAGGATACAACTCTTTCCCTCGTGTCTTGTGGACATGGCATTAAGGTGCAGATTGACCAGAGCACTACACAGCTACAGCCAGATTTCCTCTGACTTGTACTCTGCATTCTGCTTCCTTTCTTTCATTACAGCACAAATGTGTTCCATACAAATGTGAAGTTTCTTTTAATAAAGGAGTGCGAAAAGAATTGTGGTAGCTGTGTAGGTCTTTCGAAGGACAGTAGATATTGTGGGCCATAATTGCAATGTGTGCAACCATTAAGCATCATTTATATTTCAGAAATGGCATTAAGTGGAACATTGACTTAAAATAGCCTAACAAATAATTGTTTCCTTAGCAACCGCATGTTTCCATATGTCTGGTTAGCAACCATCATTCAGGATTGTGACTCCCTCGTGTCTTATCATCATTAGTGAATGTAACAGTTATCTTAAATAGGGAAAAAATGAAAAAAGTGAATGTTCGTGTACTTTGTTGTGAAGTAGTCCTGAAGGATAAACTAGGCCCTTCAGCTCACACAATGGGACAGAGTTACATCCAGCAGCACGCAATAACAGAAGAAATAGGAGCAGGAATAGGCCATTTGGCCCTTCGCGCCTGCTCCGCCATTCAACAAGATCATGACTGATCTTCTGCCTCAACTCCACCTTCCCCCATTATCCCCATATCCCTTAATTCTCTTAGTACCCAAAAATCTATCAATCTCTGTCTTGAATAATGACTGAGCATCCACAGCTCTCTTGGGTAAAGAGTTCCAAAGCTTCGCCACCCTCCGAGTAAAGAAGTTTCTCCTCATCTCAGTCCTAAATGGCCGACCCCTTATTCTGAGACTGTGACCCCATGTTCTAGATTCCCCAGTCAGGGGGAAACAATTTCTCAGCATCTACCCTGTCAAACCCCTTAAGAGTTTTATATGCTTTGATGAGGTCACCTCTTATTCTTCTCAACTCGAGGGAATATAAGCCTAATCTACTCAATCTCTCCTCATAGAACAATCCCCGCATCCCAGTAACCAGTCTAGTGAATCTTTGTTGCACTCTCTCAAGGGCATGTCCTTCGGTGTGTAAGGAGGCGAAAACTGCACGCAGTATTCCAGGTGTGGTCTCACCAAGACCCTGTATAATTGTAGTAAGACCTCTTTACTCTTCTGCTCCAATCCCTTTGTATCAAAGCTACCACTACCATTTGCCTAGGCCAGGGTTCTGCAACCTGCAACTCTGGAGCCACAGCTAGCTCGTGTGGCTCCTGACCTCGATCAATCGAACCCATTTCGATGGTAATTAAATGGCTTGTTTCATTTTTTAAAAACTTTTCTGAACATTGAACTTGTGAGAAAGCATTGTTCAATTAACAACTGTTTTTGTAAAAACCTTTAAAATGTTGTTGAAATGTGTCTCTCTTGTTTTTTATTATTATTGGCATTTGTGTAACAGAATTGCAACTCTTAAGATATTGCGTTTTGACTTAAATTTTAAAAATGGCTCTTCTTGTTTTTAAGGTTGCCGACTCCTTGCCTATGCAAATTTTTCCACATTTACAAATGCAAGTGGGATATTTAATGAGGGAGTAATGCACCAGGCAACACCTGACAGCTCGACAATTATCAGGTACCCCATTCACCTTTACCAACTCTTTATGAAGAAAAATGAAACTAAAAAGGCTGCAGAGTAACACAGTAGAACCTGATCTTACTGCAATACAATCAACAAGAACTTGCATTTATATAGCAATTTTAACATAATAAAGCATCCCACGGCACTTCACCAAGGCATTATAAAACCAAGTTAAACACCGTGCCACATGAGGAGACATTTAGTCAGATGACCAAAAGCTTGGTCAAAGTGGTAGGTTTTAAGGAGTGTTTTAAAGGAGGAAAGCGAAATAGAGAGGCGGAGAGGTTTATGGAGGGAATTCCAGAGTTTAGGGCCTTGGAGCTGAAGGCACAGTCGCCAATGGTGGAATGATTTAAATCGTGGATGCTCAAAAGGCCAGAATTAGAGGAGCGCAGAGATCTCGGGGGGTTGTGAGTCTGGAGGAAATTACAGAGAGGGGCGAGGCCATGAAGGGATTTGAAAACAGGGATGAGAATTTTTAAAAGTGAGGCATTGTTTAACCGGGAGCCAATGTAGGTCAGCGAGCACAGGGGTTATGGGTGGATGGCATTTACCATGGTTTAGGACACAGGCAGCAGAGTTTTCGATGACCTCAAGCTTACACAACACACAAACCAGAAGAATTTAAATTAAAACCTGAATTTTGTTCTCTACCCATTAGCTTGTTGATCTCTTGGATGTTCTGCTAAGATTGTACACTATTCTCCAAATATGGGCCCTGTCAGCACAACTGCCCATCCCTCCGGTGCTTAACCTGGCACAGGAGAAGGCTGTTCTACCTCATCCTCTGATTCTACATCATTACCCAGCACATGTATCTCTTACCAGATGCTTATAAAAATAGGGAAATGATGGGGCAAAACCCAGAATCTGTGCACCTTGATAGAAAAAAGCACTCTGCATTTTCACACAGTAAAAAATTGGCTGATTCTCGTCAGCACATGACAGTTCTATCAAAAGGAAATATTGTACTCTGGATTTCTACATGAGAATAGCCCTCACTTTCATCGACGTTCAAGAGTGGTGGAATGTTTGGCAATTCGTAAAAATATTCTGGAGAGTAATATTGTTTTTTTAAATTCATTATTGTGAGCATTGCTGGCTCGGCCAGCATTTGTTGCCCATCCCTAATTGCCCTCGAGAAGGTGGTGGTGGGTGGTGAACTGCCTTCTTGAACCGCTGCAGTCCATGTGGTGTCGGTACACCCACAGTGCTGTTAGGAAGGGAGTTCCAGGATTTTAACCCAGTGACAATAAAGTTGATCATTTATGCACCAAGAAATCACCTGGAAAGTTCCATTTTCTCTTCACATTTCTATGTGACATTGAAAGTTAATGACTAGCCCATTTCAAGCAGCGTTTTAGCACATTTACGGCAGCCTTAACATAAGCTGTAAAAAGGTGTGATAACAGTAATTAATTCTACCTGATGATTAATGTGGTACATGACTGAACTCCCACAGACAAGTGGAGATTTAACTTTCACTTGCAGCCTACTCCAGAGAAAGTTGATCAACAACTTGCATTTCTGAAGGGCTCCCTTTTTTTAAAGGAAACGTGCTCAAGGATTTTATGGGACAGAATAAAGATGTAGATTGAGCAGCCGCAGATTGAAGACACTAAATTGTTGATGGCAGTGTTTTTTTTTCTTTTTAATTCTTGGGATGTGTGTGCTGCTTTCAAGGCCAGCATTTATTGCCCATCCCTTGAGAAGGTGGTGGGAGCTGCAGCCCATAAGTTGTAGGTACACCCACAATGCTTTTTTCTGTAGTGGTTTGATACAATAGTGTGACCTGCTACATCATTTCAGAGGGAACTTAGGAGGCAATCACATTGCTATGGATTTGGAGTCATGTGTAGGCCAAACTGGGTAAGGATGGCAGGTTTTGTCTCCTGAAAGACATCAGTGAACCTGATGGGGTTTTACAACACTCGGGTAGTTTTATCATCATTCTTAATGAGACTTGTATTTTATTCCCACTCTATTAATTGAATTTAGATTTCCCCAGTTGTGGTGAGATTTGAACTCATGTCCCTGGAGCATTAGCCTAGGATTCTGAATTAGAAGTCCAGCAAGATTACCAGTCTGCCACCATCCCCTCAGGTAGCAATAGAGTTTTGCGAGGAGAGAAGGGGAATGGAGGGAAAGGTTATGAGAATGCTTTTTGAATCTATGGGAGGGCTGCCCTATGAGGAGAGATTGAGTAGAATGGCAATACTGAGAGACTGTTTCCCCTGCTGGAGAGTCTGGAGTTTAGGGGTCATAGTCTCAAGACAAGGGGTGGCCATTTAGGGCTGCCATGAGGAAACATTTCTTCAGTCAGACAGTTGTGACTCTTCGGAATTCTCTACCCCAGAAGGCCTTAGATACTCAGTCATTGAGTATATTCCAGGTTGAGACTGATAGATTTTTGGACATGGGGGAATAGGGTAGGAAAGCTGAGTTAAGGTAAAGGATCAGTCATGATCGTATTGAATGGCAGAGCAAACTTGAGGGGTTGTATGCCTACCCCTGCTCCTATTGCTTATGTAACAACAGAAATATTTTGAGAAAGAGTTCCAGAAAATAAGGGTGCTGTAGCTCAACGAATGGCCACTGAGGTTGGAGCAGAGGAGGTGAGGACTAATCTCAAGAAAGCAGCATATGCCAGGTCTCCAGGACAGCTGCACACTCAGTCTCCTGCTCAAGTCCTTCACATCCCTCTTACAGAGCACTACACTTTAGGAAGGATGTGAAGGCCTTGGACAGGGTACAGAAAACATTTACTAGAATCGTTCCAGGGATGAGGGACTTCGGTTATGTGGATAGACTGGAGAAATTGGGGTGGTTCTCCTTAGAGCAGAGAAGGTTTAGAGGAGATTTGATAGAAGTGTTCAATATCATGAGCTGAGTAGATAGAGAGAAACTGTTCCCATTGGTGGAAGTATCAAGAACCAGAGGACACAGATTTGAAGTGATTGGCCGGCAGCTCTTGGAGGTGGGATCCCCAACCCTTTAAAGTCTTTTGAAGGGGATCCCATCTTCTGAAACTTTGTCTTAAAAAAACTGGAGGATCGCTCTGTGGGGGTGTGAAAAGATACAGAAGGGGCTCTCCCCACCTTTTCAATCTGTGCCAAGGGCCCCCTCATCCAGCTCAAAATACAGCCCATAGTGTGTGTATGTGTGTGTACACGTGTGATAAAAGCAAGTTGGCCACATCCGAATTTGATGTTGCCTTTTACTCCCTTCTGATCTTCTTCAGCTTCATTACCAAACAGGAGAATCCCCATTGGAAATCCTATTCTGGTTAATAATATCACTGGGGAAGGGGATCAAAAATTAGCTGAAAACCAAAGAGACCCTCACTCTTGCAGTTGGAACTAAAGCTCATTAACCTCCCACAGCAAAAGAAAATCTCCAAAGATGGCAAACACTGGAAATATTTCACCTTTGAAACATTCACTCCCGCTGAGTGACTTAGCTGCTGATAAAGCTGAGCCTCATTTATAAGTCTTAAATTTTCCCCAGCAGAACTGATGTATAAAGGGAGGGGGGGGATGCAGACATTCTGGGTACAGTGACTCCTTCCAATAAAGAACTCATCAGCATGTGGTCCACCAGTGAAAGGAAGGCATAGTCGCTTGTATCTCCATGGTATTGGAACTGGAGCTTTGGGGCAGAGGGTAAGGGGGTGGGGAATGGAAGGGGTAATTAGTCCCACTGATAAGACTTCAAATTCTGCTGCACTCCAAACTCCCCACTTCCAATGCGGATTTTCAGGGCTGAATGGGTTAAAAGGAAATCTCAAACATTTGCTTTCAAAAAATACATTCTACTTATTTAAATTCTCCAAATGGGATTAGCAATTAACTTTGTCTGCACCATTAGAAATTTCCCAAGCATCAGCTAGACAAGCTGTAATTTCTTTCATCCGCCTACCTAAATCAATTTTTCCACTGAACTTTAGGGGATTTTGACGAGTACTGGATGTGATACACACTTGATCAATGAACAGTCCTTTCATCCCTTCCAGGCCCCTGGAGGCAGAAAAGATTTTGTTGAAGAAGTGAAGCTGGTGATTATCTAGCCAGTGGCCGACACATTCGATTCATACTTCTTGCTCGAACAGCGCTGGCCCAGGTCAAGGTTACCAGAAATGCTAGATAGGGAACAGATTTTCTCCTTAATTATGCAACAGGATTAATTTGGGTTCCAATAAATTTGCGTGGAATTTAACTCAACTTTAGATTTTCTTAAAATATACCGTGGGTTGCAGAACAAGAAGTAAGACCCAAAATAACAAGTAGATGTCCCAAAGTTGCACTTCTAATAACCTTTCTCCAACAACCCTGTACAGTGACAAGTATCAACTTGCCATTTTAAGTTATACACCTGTACTCATTTATTTCTTGAGATTCTCCCTCAGCTTGGAACTCCTGTGGAGACTAAGATTCAATACCTGAATATATCAGGGTGATTTGGACAAGTTGAGTGAGTGGGCAAATGCATGGCAGATGCAGTATTTTAGTTTAGAGATACAGCACTGAAACAGGCCCTTCAGCCCACCGAGTCTGTGCCGACCATCAACCACCCATTTATACTAATCCTACACTAATTCCATATTCCTACCACATCCCTACCTGTCCCTATATTCCCCTACCACCTAACTATACTAGGGGCAATTTCTAATGGCCAATTTACCTATCAACCTGCAAGTCTTTGGCATGTGGGAGGAAACCGGAGCACCCGGAGGAAACCCACGCAGACACAGGGAGAACTTGCAAACTCCACACAGGCAGTATAATGTGGATTAATGTGAGGTTATCCACTTTGGTAAAAAAAATGGGAAGGCAGATTATTATTTGAACGGCTATAAACTGAGAGAGGGGAATATGCAGCGGAACCTGGGTGTTCTCGTACACCAGTCGCTGAAGGTAAGCATGCAGCTGCAACGGGTGGTAAGAAGGGCAAATGATATGTTGGCCTTCATAGCGAGAGGATTCAAGTACAGGAGCAGGGATGTCTTGCTGCAATTATACAGGGCCTTGGTGAGGCCACACCTGGAATAATGTGTGCAGTTTTGGTCTCCTTATCTGAGGAAGGGTGTTCTTACTATAGAGGGAGTGCAGCGAAGGTTTACCAGACTGATTCCCAGGATGGCGGGACTGACGTATGAGGAGAGATTGAGTTGGTTACTGAGGTTACTGAGTTGGATGATCAGCCATGATCATAATGAATGGCGGAGTAGGCTCGAAGGGCCGAATGGCCTACTCCTGCTCCTATTTTCTATGTTCCTATATACAGACAGAGAGAGCAAATGGAGTGCCCAATATTATTTCCAAAAATTTCCTACCTAGTGACGCCTAGAATTTGAGACCCTGGGGTTGGTTTGACTTGGTAAGGCATTCTGGGTAGGGGGAGGTGGGAAGCAGCTGAGGTGACATAAATGGATGTTCTCCATCTTAGCTCAATGAAGTCCATGAGTTCCTCATACTTGTAGTGGGAGATGGAGAAAGAAAGGACTGGGGAGAGGGGTTTATAGCAACAGAAAAAAAAATAGGAGCAGGAGTATGCCATTCGGCCCTTTGAGCCTGCTCCAGCATTCAATACGATCATGGCTGATCATCCAAACTCAGTAACCTGTTCCCACTTTCTCCCCGTATCCCTTGATCCCATTAGCCGAGAACTATATCTAACTCTTTCTTGAATATATTTAATCATTTGGCCTTAACTGCTTTCCGTGGTAGAGAATTCCACAGGTTCACCACTCTCTGGGTGAAGAAATCCCTCCTCATCTCAGTCCTAAATGGCTTACCCCTTATCTTTAGACTGTGACCCCTGGTCCTGGACTTCCCCGCCATCGGGAACATCCTTCCTGCATCAAGTCCATCCAGTCCTGTTAGAATTTTGTAGGTTTCTATGAGATCCCCTCTCATTCTTCCAAACTCTAGCGAATACAAGCCAGTCGACCCAATCTCTCCTCATACGTCAGTCCTACCATCCCTGGAATCAGGATGGTGAACCTTTGCTGCACTCCCTCCATAACAAGGACATCCTTCCTCAGATAAGGGAACCAAAACTGCACACAATACTCCAGATGTGGTTTCACCAAAGCCTTGTATAATTGCAGCAAGGCATCCTTGCTCCTGCACTCGAATCCTCTCGCTATGAAGGCCAACATACCATTTGCCTTCTTAACTGCCTGCTGCACCTGCATGCTTACTTTCAGCAACTGGTGCACATGGACACCCAGGTCTCGCTGCACCTCCCTCTTTCCCAATCTATCGGTGTTCAGATAATAATCTGCCTTTCTGTTTTTGCCACCAAAGTGGATAACCTCACATTTATCCACATTATACTGCATCTGCCATGTATTTGCCCACTCACTCAACATGTCCAAATCACACTGGAGCTTCTCTGCACCCTCCTCACAGCTCACACTCCCACCCAGCTTTGCGTCGTCTGCAAACTTGGATATATTACATTTAATTCCCTCATCTATATCATTAATATATATTGTGAATAGCTGGGGTCCTAGCACTGATCCCTGCGGTAACCCACTAGTCACTGCCTGCCACTCGGAAAAAGACCCGTTTATTCCTACTCTTTGTTTCCTGTCTGCCAACCAGTTCTCTATCCATGTCAGTACCTTACCCCCAATCCCATGTGCTTTAATTTTGCATGCTTATCTCTTATGTGGGATTTTGTCGAAAGCCTTCTCAAAGTCCAAATACACCACATCCACTGGTTCTCCCTTATTTATTCTACTAGTTACATCCTCAAAAAATTCCAGTAGATTTTTCAAGCATGATTTCCCTTTCGTAAATCATGTTGACTTTGCCCGATCCTGTCATTGTTTTCCAAGTGCTCTGCTATTACACCTTTTATAATGGACTCTAGCATTTTCCCCACTACTGATGTCAGGCTAACTGGTCTATAATTCCCTGTTTTCTCTCTACCTCCTTTTTTAAATAGTGGGGTTACATTAGCTACCCTCCAATCGGTTGAAACTGTTCCAGAGTCTATAGAATTTTGAAAAATGACCAGCAACGCATCCACTATTTGTAGGGTCTTAAGTACACTGGGATGTAGATTATCAGGCCCTGAGGATTTATCGGCCTTCAATCTCATCAATTTCCCTAACACCATTTCCTTACTAATACTGATTTCATACAGTTCCTCCTTCTCACTAGACCCTATGTTCCCCAACATTTCTGGTATGTTATTTGTGTCCTCCTTTGTGAAGACAGAACCAAAATAGATATTTAATTGGTCTGCCATTTCTCTGTTCCCCATTATAAATCCCCCCGTTTCTGACTGTAAGGGACCCACATTTGTCTTCTCTAATCTTTTTCTCTTCACATATCTATAGATGTTTTTACAGTCAGTTTTTATGTTCTCTGCAAGCTTACTCTCATACTCCATTTTCCCCTTCTTAATCAATCCCCTTGTCCTCCTTTGCTGAATTTTAAACTGCTCCCAATCCTCAGGTTTGCTGCTTGTTCAGGCCATTTTATATTTCTCCTCCTTGGATCTAATACTATCCCTAATTTCTTTTGTAAGCCATTATTTTTGCGCCAGATAGGAATGAACAATTGTTGTAATTCATCCATGTGCTCTTTAAATGCCAGCCATAGCCTATCCACCATCAACCCTTTAAGTAATGTTCCCCAATCTACCATAGCCAACTCACGCCTCATACCTTCTTAGGTTCCTTTATTTAGATTCAGGACCCTAATCTCGGAATCAACTCTCTCACTCTCCATCTTAATGAAGAATTCTATCATGTTATGGTCGCTCTTCCCCAAGGGACCCTGCACAACAGATTGTTAACTAATCCTTTCTCATTACACAATACCCAGTCTAGGATGGCCTGTTCTCTAGTTGGTTCCTCAATGTATTGGTCCACAAAACCATCACGTACGCACTCCAGGAATTCCTCCTGTACAGTATTATTGCTAATTTGGTTTGCCCAATCTATATGTAGATTACATTCACCCAAATTACAGTTGCACCCTTATTGTATGCGTCTCTAATTTCCTGTTTAATGCCATCCTCTACATCACCACTGCTGTTTGGGGATCTATATACAACCTCCAGCAACGTTTTCTGCCCCTTGATGTTTCTTAGCTCCACCCATACAGATTCCACATCAGGATTCTCTGAGCTAATATCCTTCCTCACTATTGTCTTGATTTCCTCTTTTACTAACAACACTACCCCACCTGCTTTCCCTTTTTGCCTGTCCTTATTGCGAATACTCTGCCCATTGAGACACAATGCCTTTAGGCTTGTCTTTTTGACATTCTTAGTCATCTTAGCATTATTTTGCACTATGGCCATATTTGTTTCTTGCCCTTGATTTCTATGCCTTCCACTTTTGTATTTTTGTTTCCTGTCTTTCGTTTCTATCCTTGTTTCCTCCTCCTCAGTTTCCCCACTCAGGTTCCCATCCCCCTGCCATTCTAGTCTAAATCCTCCCCAACAGCACCAGCGAGGACAACGGTTTAAGGAGATGGTAGTGGAGAAAAGAAGCCAGAGGCTATCTCTGCTCTCCAAGAAGATCCTGGAATCACAGGTGGTTTTGGCAGAGGAGAAGGAGACCTGATAGCACTTGATATGACCCAGCCATTGCGTAGCTAGATCAGTTGTGTGCCAGGTCCACTCATTGTGTACACTTGTCTCTAACAGAGTGAAGGTTAGCACCGTTCCAAGGAAAGTGACCAGGGTGGGAGAGAGTAAAGGTTTTGCTGGGGATAAGAGCATCAAACATGGAGTGAGGGAGCAGCTGAGCAAATTGACAGCTGCAAAAATATTGTAACAATTGGAAGACCAAAGGCCAATTGAGAGACTGTGCAAATAACCTGGGGAGATTCCAATTTCTGATTCTGTAAGGTTTCAATTTTCTGAAGCCTCCAAACACAGTAGGTTCCTACTCTTTGCAGGGAGGGGAGACAGCACAGTTACTGCTGACATAATGAATAGACCTGGACGATGAACCCCAGTCTCCAAGAAAAAGAGGGAAAACTAAATATTATAAGCTTATCTCTGATAAAAGTCAGTTGTAGAGCCATGGCCAGGATGCTGGCTAGACAGCTGGAGAATATCATTCCTGGGATTAATCATAAGCAGTAGGTAGATTTGTCTGTGTACATATTGATTTATACTATCAGCTTAAATTGAGATGTACCATAAGCTTGGATGGATGCCACCTTGATGTAACTCTACAGTTTGCACTGTATCCGCTGGAGATTTAAACCATGCCACGTGATTTCCAGAACATATTTTAATTTAATTTTCTGGAGGGCAGGTGAGCTTCGAACAACACTCACAGGGTGTTCACCATCGCTCAACAATCCGAATGTTGGGAGAGTATGCAGCAGAAATCACATTAGATGCAGGAAGGTCTTGTCACCGAATTGGGTCGTAAGTGGCCTCTTCTCTCTGTGAGCCAATGAGGTTTGGAAATGGCTGTTTCTTTCATCTTACATAAGAACATAAGAAATAGGAGCAGGAGCAGGCCATTCAGCCCCTCAAGCCTGCCCCGCCATTCAATAAAACCATGGCTGATCTGCCCAGACCTCAACTCCTCTTTTGTGCCAGCTCCTCATAGCCCTCAACTCCCTGATATTTCAAAAATCTATCTACCTACTCTTTAAATACTTTCAGTGATCTAGCTTCCACAACTCTCTGGGGTAGAGAATTGCAAACATTCACTACCCTCTGAGAGAAGAAATTCTTTCGCATCTCAGTTTTAAATGAGTGTAGGAGGTACAGGAGATAGCAACAATTGTACCTTAACAGAAAGAGGTCTTCACACCTTAAGGAGTGAACGTGTCAGATCCTTTTGCATCTTTGTATCAGCTGTCGTCCAGTTGGTGTCACTCCTGCCTCTGAGCAGAAAGCTGTCAGTTCAAGTCCCACTCCAGAATTTGACCACAAAAATCAAGGCTAACGCTCCAGTGCAGTACTGAGGGAGAGCGGAATTGCCAAAGGTGCCGTCTTTCGGATGAGATGTTAAACCAAGGCCCTGTCTGCTCTCTCAGATCCCATGGCATTATTTCAAAGAAGAGTAGGGGAGTTCTCCCCAGTGTCTTGGTCAATATTTATCCCTCAATCAACATCACAAAAACAGATTATCTGGTTATTATCACATTGCTGTTTGCGGGATCCTGCTGTGTGCTGCTGCATTCCCTACATTACAACAGTGATTACACTTCAAAAAAATACTTAATTGGCTGTAAAGTGCTTTAGAATAGTCTGAGGTCATGAAATGTGCTATAGAAATTCAAGTCTTTCTTTTCTTTTTGATTATGTTAAATCTTAGTCAAACACTGCACCTGTTAGGACTCTGTTTGGCTTGAAGATAACATACAAATTTAATATCGTATACAGTTTATGCTTGGGCATTCTGATAAAAATAATGCTGTAATACCACAGGTCTTCTCTTGTAATGTTTTACTCCCTCAAGGTCCATTTTGCAATCAGCACCAACACCTTGGGAAGGATTTTTCTTGTTCACTATTTGTGATGAAATTACTTCTTAGCACGTTTCTAATTTTGCTTCAAACAGTGAACAGATGAAATCTTCCTCCGTTCTGCCAAAGTCTTACATAATCCCTCCTACACTCAGTGCTCCTGCTACTTAGAATGGTAAAACCTGAGCTTTCAGAAGCAATTATACAGTGCAGATTTTACAATATAATGAATGGCAGTGGGCAAATCAAAAGCTGTAATTTAATTGAAAAGTTATTCGCAATGCAATTAGAAGCCCTTGTCTAAATTATTGTCCTGTTCTGCACTCCCATGTATCTATTAATCAAAATGTTACAGAAACTGGTATTCCTCTCCACTGGTGGAATTCCAGTAAATGGTTCCTCATTACCAAGGAAAAAATACCAGACAATAATACGAAAACCAACTACAGTCCAGATATAGGCTCTTAGTAATTGAAGCTCGTCTGTGATGTACAATTCTTAAATGATGAATGTTGATGAAACTTCTACATCATTTATCAATTTATCAGCCACATTTCTATGCTACTTGTAGGTAATGCACCTCAGCCTATTTTCCCACTCGCATTCCATATCTGATTGAACACAAAACCATATTTCCAATGTAGAAGGGATTTCTCCCTCCAGTTAACAGCTCCTTATATTTTTAAACAACAGCAATAACGTATATTTATATAGCACCCTTAACATATTAAAATGTCCCGAGGCACTTCACAGGAGCACTACAAAACAAAATTTGACACAAGCCATATAAAGAGATATTAGAAATGACCAAAAGCTTGTCAAAGAGGTAGGTTTTAAGGAGCATCTTAAAAGGAGGAAAGTGAGGTGGAGAGGCGGAGAGGTGTAGAGAGGGAATTCTGGAACTCAGGGCCTAGGCACCTGAAGGCATGGCTGTCAACGATGGAACGATGCTCGAGGGCGGACTTAGATAGAGGGTTGTGGGACTGGAGGAGATTCCAGAGATAGGGAGGGGCGAGACCATGGAGGGATTTGAAAACAAGGATGAGAATTTTAAAATCAAAATGTTGCTTGACCAGGAGCCAAAGTAGGTCAGTGAGCACAGGGGTGATGGGTGAACAGGATTTGGTGCGAGTTAGACATGGACAGCAGAGTTTTTTAACCTCAAGTTTACGGAGGGTAGAAAGTGGGAGACCAGCCAGCAGTGCTTTGGAATAGTCAAGTCTAGAGATAACAAAGGCACGAATGGGGGTTTTAGCAGCAGATGAGTTGAGGCAGGGAAGAAGTCAGGTGCTGTTACTCAGGTGGAAATAGTGATGGCATGAATATGTGGTTAGAAGCTCATCTCAGGGTTAAATATGACACAAAGGTTGTGAACAGACTGGTTTAGTCTCAGACTGCTGTCAGGGAGAAGGATGGAATTAGTAGCTAGGGAACGGAATTTGGAGCAGAGACTAACAACTATGGCTTCCTAATATTTAATTGAAGGAAATTTCTGCTCATCCCAGGACTGGATGTCAGATAAGCAGTCAGATAATTTAGCAACAGTGGAGGAGTCAAGAGAGGTGGTGGCGAGGTAGAGCTGGGTGGAGAAGGCATGGGGGTAGATAGGAGAGGAACTACAGAAAGATGCAAGTTCAGGACGAGGGCAGGGGAAGTTTGCCTGGTGGGCTAGTGGAAGGGAGGGACACGGTAGAGGAAGATGATCAGATGGAGCAATCTTAGTGATAAAGAAGTTCATGAGCTCCTTGCACTTATTGTTGGAGGTGAGGGTGAAGGAGACAGGGGAGAAGAATTTAAGAATATGGCTTGCAGTAGAGCAAAGAAGTCAAGAGTTATCTTTGAATTTCAGGATCATCCTGGAATAGTGAGCAGACGAAAGCAGGACCCAATAATGCTTTATGTGGTCCAGCTAGATCTGGCAGTAAATAGCTAAGCCAATTGTCCACAATATCCTTTCAAGTCTGTGTTCCATGGACATAAGGAAGTGGAGTTGAGAGCCATACCAAGGGAAAACAGCCAGGGTGAGGGAGAGTAATGGTTTTATTGGGGATGAGGGCATCAACGGTGGAAGTGAGGGTGCAGTTCAACAAAGCAGTAGCTGCAGAAATGTTGTGGTGAACAGAGGGCCCAAGGCTAGATAGTTGGGATTTTGAAAGTGCAGTTGTAAGTGAATTAGGGGATAGCTTATTCCAGGGGCGGTACAGAAAGAGGTAGGGATGGGGTGTGGAAGGGAGCTGTGGGTGGAGAGTGATACAAGGAAGTGAGCAGAGATGGCCTTATCTGTAATTGATAAAATGGGACCAGCAAGACTACATGGGCTGGCCAGGTCAAACTGCCTCTTTACATCAATCCCAATTTCTCTGGCCCAATATTAAATGATGACATCCAAAAAGGTTTTGCTTTTTCTTTAGAGCGCCTTTTAATACAGTTGTCATGGGATTTTGTCTAGTGACAACATGATGAAGTCTTAGGACAGCTTGTATTAGCATGACTGGCATGGAACCATACATTCAGATCACTCCAAATTCAGTGGGTTTGTCAGTTTACAGTTAAGGTTTGATCTCTGCGGATTTAGAATTCTACACATTCGAAGATCTCCTTCAGAATTGAAAATGACAACATTAGGCTTTTCACATTTCTATGTACAACATGCTCAAGTATCAAAGTTATGTTCCTAGGGACTGGCTGGTTTTAATTCATTCACGGGATGTGAGCATTGCTGGCTAGGCTAACATTTATTGCCCATCCCTAATTGCCCTCAGGAAGGTGGTGGTGAGCTGTCTTCCTGAACCACTGCAGTCCGTGTGACTGTAGATACACCCATAGTACTGTTAGGGAGGGAGTTCCAGGATTTTGACCCAGCAACAGTGAAGGAACGGTGATATACTTCCAAGTCAGGAGGGTATGTGACTTGGAGCGGAATTTGCAGGTGGTGGTGTTCCCATGCGCCTGCTACCCTTGTCCTTCTAGATGGTAGAGGTCACGAGCTTGGAAGATGACTTCTGTAAAAGGAGGTAAACTTACCTCTGTAAATTGAGTTTAAATCCAGCCAAGGCTAATGACTTTGAACAGTCTCAACCCATTTACTAGTTGGCAGAGAAATGAGCATAACTTGATACTAACTAACCGTCTCCTTCTGGATAAGAATATGGGAAATAGGAGCAGGAGTAAGCCATTCGGCTCCTTGAACCTGCTCCGCCATTCAACTAGATCATGGCTGATCTTCTACCTCAACACAATTTTCCCATATCCCTTGAAATCTCTCATATCTAGAAATCTATTGATCTCTGTCTTGAATATACTCAATGACTGAGCCTCCACAGCTCTCTGGGGTAGAGACTTCCAAAGATTCACCACCCTCTGATGGTCTACTCTTATTCTGAGACTGTGTTCCCTGGTTCCAGACACCCCAGCCAGGGGAAACATCCTTCCTGTATCTATCTTGTCGAGCCCTGTAAGAATTTTGTATGCTTCAATGAGAGTGAACCTTCATTGCACTCCCTCTCTGGCAAGTATATCCTTCCTTAGGTAAGACCAAAACCACACACAATACTCCAGGTGTGGTCTCACCAAGGCGCTATACTATTGCAGCAAGACTTCTTTACTCCTGTACTCAAATCCTCTTACAACATACCATTTGCCTTTCTAATTGCTTACTGCACCTGCATGTTAGTTTTCTGTGACTTATGAACAAGGACACCCAGGTCCCTTTGGACATCAACACTTCCCACTCTCTCATCATTTAAGAAATACTCTGGATGATCAAAGGTTCACTGGACAAAATTATACTGAGACCTTAGAGGGTGGTGTTCTGAGAATGGGGTTAGGTCATATTGGGCAGGCAGAAGAGAGGGAGATTTACGTTGCATGTGCCCACATATATATATAAAGGTTTTTCATTCTCCAGCACTGAGATCCCTTATCTTTATTAGCATAATTTAGAAATAAAAGGATAATTCTTTTAAACTGAGTTCCAACAAAAATCGTATTTTTCTATAAATGTGAATTTTAGTTAGACATGAAGGAAATTGTTTCACATTGATGCATTTTAGATTATCAACCTGATGTAACATGACGTACACAACACATTTGCTTTTGAGAATTGCTGAAAATAGAGACATGTTGTCAAAGCTTTTCGTCTTGCACTCATCAGGACAATCTGAAAGAATACCAATATAAGGGAAAACAAGGACTTTATACTGTACGAGAAGAGAGTGCTGATTGGTTGGCAAGTGAACTCTGATTGGTAGAGGTGTTGCCATGGAGAATGCACCAGTTTACGGTGACTGACAGTTAACTGCCAAGCTTTGTTTGAAATTTAAACCAGGTAGCTTGACTTTGATTGCCAAGGCATTGCTCTGAGGAACGAATCAGTGAATGGGTGTCATTTATTTTGTTTAGCTGGAACAGGCGCAATGTTTGTACATGTTCTTTCTGTCTGCAAAGAATGGGGCCCTGTATATTAATATATGTAGCTTCCAGATCGCGCAAATGCGCCACACTGCAAGCCCTACTGACAATCTTAAATTGGTTGTCAGCGTAACTCTTAGCACACTGTGGATTATTTAGCAAATGTTCTCCAATCGTGGAATCACATCTAATGTTGGACACTATGTTTTGAGTTTCGCAAGCACAGGCTGGTTGGGTACGGCCTGTACCTTGCCCATTGTGAACAGCAGAAGGGCCATGTTGTTTGATACGATCCGCCAGTCTTTGGGACGTACGGCCTTTATACCTAGCATCACAATGGCATTGAAATTCATATATCACATTACTCATTTGTGTGATAGGCAGGACGGCTTTTTGGCTTGACAGCAGCATCCTGTTAGTGGCGAGCTCCACACGTGTTGCTACTGCATTGTAGCAGCGTGAAACAGCTAGCTTCACATGTTGCTCAATTTTCCTCATCTGCATTTATCATTTGGTTGTGTACATACTAGATCCGATTTTTAACAAAGATGGGTGAGATTAACATTTTCAAGGCAAAAATAAACCCACATCGGGATCTTTCAATTTGCTCAAGAGTTAAATCCCAAATTAATCCACTAAAAAAATTAAAAATTTTAAAGGTTTTCGGTTGATGGTCTGAAACTGACTTGGCTTCAAAGCAGCAACATTGTGGTAAAACATCAAGCAGCTCATAACTGAATTCATGTGTGGGATTTCTGGGGGATTTAGTAATATTTTACAAAATATTAAATACTCACTGTTTCCTTTGTAAACATTCACCACCATACAAAGCTCTCACACTTGCTTTCATTCCTTCTCAAATATTTAACTTCACTATTATTTCAGTCGGAACACTGTTATACAAGTACCAATTTGTCTCAAAATGCTTAGGATTGGGAAGGGTCTGGTTACATTATCTAATTTCTGTGTTATTCCCTATCCAGAAACAGCAGCATATGAATACCAAAGAAATGTAAATGTTAGCAAAGAGTAGGAGCATTTATCAGCTCTCGACGGTTAAATAATAACATTTTAAATTCCTTTTTGGACCAGACTGCAGGTCTGGTGTCACACTCTTGCTATAATGTGAATCAGATTACTGACCTGACTTCCAAATCTGTTGTGGTTTTGAGTCATAGAATCATTAGGCATGGAAGAAGGCCATTCAGCCCATCATATCAGCTCCTTAAAATAACTATCAAATTAATCCCACTCCCTGTTCTTTCCCCATAGCCCTGCAAATTTTTCCTTTTCATGTATAGATCCAATTCCCTTTCGAAAATTACTATTGAATCTGCTTCCACCACTTCAGGCAATGTAATGCCAAACCTACTTCATGTTGATGCAAAACCAATCTATAAATGGAGCTGTATAGTTTTATTACAATATAGCGCCGGTTTAAAACTTGAGCAGATTTCAACACTTGGATATTCTTGTCAGTTTCCTAGTGTATTTTCAATGATGCAGAGTAAATATTTACAAAGCTTCTCCTAAATAATATCCCTGCATTCTCAAAAAACTCTGTAGTGAATTTAAAAGCAACTATTTAATGACGTGATTCAATGATTTTCCATATTCAAGTAGACTGCAAAGCAAATTACTAAACTATCTATGCAATTATCTGTAGCACTGTTTATTTAAATTACTTTGAACTTTGTAAATAGGTTTGGCTCATTATCAGAGAATGTCAACTAGGATTTTATTTAAATGGTTTTAAATTCCTAATTTGTATATATAAGGAGTGTACTCGAGATATAATTGTAATCCATCTGTGGTACTGCACAACTGAATCACTTGACATTTGCAGAGCACTCATAGTTGGTCAATGTACCAATTATGTATCCTGGATGGGCAGGGGTACAGTATCAAAGTGATGCCTGAGATAGTGCAACCATAATTTTCATCCACAACCTGCACATCGCACACTGTCCCTTTCCCATTGTGGCAACTGATATTAAATTTTTTTTGTCTTAAAGTTAAATTCAGATATCAATTAGCAAAGCGCTCCACTGATTTGTATTTTGGTTCCATCAGTACACTTTTATTATACAGTTATTGCTATGTCACACAATCCGGTGTCGACAGTGCTATGAAGCGGCACTTACTCAGCAATAACCCGCTTACTGATGCTCAGTTTGGGTTCCACCAGGGCCACTCAGCTCCTGCCCTCATTACAGCCTTGGTACAGACATGGATAAAAGAGCTGAACTCAAGAGGTGAGGTGAGAGTGACTGCCCTTGACATCAAGGCAGCATTTGACCGAGTGTGGCATCAAGGTCAGAAGTGGGGATGTTCGCTGATGAATGCACAATGTTCAGCACCATTCGTGACTCCTCAGATACTGAAGCAGTCCATATCCATATACCAGGACAACATTCAGGCTTGGGGTGATAAGTGGCAAGCTGCATTTGTGACACACAAGTGCCAGGCAATGACCATCTACAACAAGAGAGAATTCCACTATCTCCCCTTGACATTCAATGGCATTACCTTTGCTGAATCCCCCACAACTTCCTGGAGGTTACCAGAAACTGAACAGGACTAGCCAAATAAGTACAGCGGTTACAAGCGCAGGTCAGAGACTGGGAATTCTGCGGCGAGTAACTCACTTCCTAACTCCCCAAAGCCTGTCCACCATCTACAAGGCACAAGTCAGGAGTGTGATAGAATACTCTTCATTTGCCTGGATAGGTGCAGCTCCAACAATACTCAAGAAGCTCGACACCATCCAGGACAAAGCAGCCCACTTGATTGGCACCCCATCCACCACCTTCAACATTCACTCCATTCACCATTGGCATACGATGGCAGCAGTGTGTACCATTTACAAGATGCACTGCAGCAACTCACCAAGGCTCCTTCGACAGCACCTTCCAAACCCGCAAACTCTACCACCTAGAAGGGAACACCATCACCTGCAAGTTCCCCTCCAAGCCACACACCATCCTGACTTGGAACTACATCTCCGTTCCTTCACTGTCACTGGATCAAAATCCTGGAACTACCTTCCTAACAGCACTGCAAGTGTACACACACCAGATGGACTGTAGCGGTTCAAGAAGGTGGCTTTTGCAAGGCCAGTTACGGATGGGCAACAAATGCTGGCCTAGCCGGTGATGCCTACATCCCATAAAAGAATTTTTAAAAATCATAGCACATCACTTAGTGGCTCTTTCAAAAGGACTGATTAAATTCATGAGATGTGTGGGTGGCAGACTCAAACATCAGTCCATGTCAGAGTTCGATTTTTCACCACAGGTTTTGAAGAAGCTGTTGGGCTTATTCACAAGTCTTTTGCTGATACAGAAAAGATTTGTGAATGGGGATATTAACTGGAAAGTAGCCTTCAATATTTCCTTTCAACACATCACATTTGTAGTGGGGAAAGTTAGAAAAAAATCAAATTTTTTAACACTTTACTGGCTAACTGAGCCTATTTTTGATTGTAAAATTCCATTTGCTTATTCTGCTTCAGTTCTCACTAAAAAGACAGTTTTACTTGATGTTGGTGCAGAATACTGATCTAACCTTCATGCTCTTCTGCAGACAGCTAAGACAAAAGGCTAAAAACTCCACAATTCCCATCCACAGAGGAATTTCTGACCCAATGGAGGAATCTGGAGACAAAAATCCCTTGAATCATTTAAGAACCAATTAGATGCTTTGATGGTGGAGCTTGAGGAACATGTTGATAAGCTAACAACAACAATTTACATTTATATAGCACCTTTAATGTAGTAAAACATCCCATAAGAGCATTATCCAATAATATTTGACACTGAGCGACATAAGGAGTTATTAGGGCAGACGGCCAAAAGCTTGGTCAAAGAGGTAGGTTTTAAGGAGCGTCATATAAAGGAAAATGAGGTAGAGAGGGGGATAGGTGTAGGGAGGGTATTCCAGAGCTTGGGGCCCAGGCAGCTGAAGGCACGGCCTCCAATGGTGGGGCAATTAAAATCGGGGTGCTCAAGAGACCAAAATTGGATGAGTGCAGAAATTTTGGAGGGTTATAGGGCTGGAGGAGATTACAGGAATAGGGAGGGACACCACGGAGGGATTTGAAAATTAGGATGAGAATTTTAAAAATCGAGGCACTGCTTAACCGGGAGTCAATATATGTCAGTGGACACAAGGGGAATGGGACTCGGTGTGAGTTATGACACAGGCAGCAGAGTTTTGGATGACCTCAAGTTTACAGAGGGTAGAATGTGGGAGGCCAGCCAGAAGTGCATTGGAATAGCCACATCTAGAGGTAACAAAGGCACGTGACCTTTCATCAGACCTGAGACGTTAACTCTGTTTCTCTCTCCACAGATGCTGCCTGACCTGCTGAGTATTTCCAGCACTTCCTGTTTTTATTTCAGATTTCCAGCATCTGCAGTATTTTGCTTTTATTCTGGTGAATTAAGTGTTCATTTACCTGTTCAGTGGTCTTAACAAGATGTTTAAATACGTAAGTAATGTGAAATAATATTTGAACAGTTATTTTGTTAACACAATTAAAATAAAATCATTTCTATTCTAGGCAAATGAATGCCCTTAAAGCAAGGGTCTCATAAATCTACGGTATAAATGATGGTCCCTGGCTCCAATTGCCAGGGATTTTCTCAGTCGTCCAAAAGGATTGGATAAAATCCATCCAAACCTCATGTTTAATTTTACTGTCCTTTTTCCTGCACATTTCTTTCACAGTGCTGGTAGACATCACATACTGTTCCTAGCAAAAGGTAGATTTATTGAGCATGTATAGTCTTTGAGAAGCTCATTAATGTGAATGCAACACTGCTGTAACAGGAAATAAGAACAGAAAAACCTGCCTATATATGACAGGCCTCACACAGAGAAAAGACAGGTTAACAAATTGGGTCAAGACTCTTTATCGAAACTGATATAGACAAATGGGAAAACCTTTTATTAAACCCTTTAGCTGAATCTTTTAAATGTTTGGTAGCATTTTTATACTCTTGTCCTTTACTTCTTCTGCTTTGCTGTAGTCAGTCTTGTGGAGAGAGAGTGCTCCACTTTTATTTAACTGCTCTCACAAAAGTTCTTAATCCAACCAGTATTTACTCATTTCAAATGTTGATAACCCTGCTGTATAGTTTCAGCATTTTCTGCCTTATTCCAGAATGTACACCTTTCTTTTACATTTAGAGAGTCATTTACGGCAGAGGAGGAGGCCATTCGGTGCATCAAGTCCATGCTGACCAGTCCCACACCCCCACTCAATCCCCGTATTCCTGCAAATGTATTTCCTTCAAGTTCTCATCCAATTTCCTTTTGAAATCATTGATTGTCTCCGTTTCCACCACCCTTGTGGGCAGCGAGTTCCAGGTCATTACCACCCACTGTGTAAAAAAGTTCTTCCGCATATTCCCCCTGTATCTCTTGCCCAAAACTTTCAATCTGTGTACCCGAGTCCTTGTACCATCATTTCTGCTGTTGGAATGTAAAATAGCTATGGACCTGAGGCCAACTCTCCCTTAGGCCAGTGGATCCCACCAGGTGATGAATTTGTACTGCTGCCGTTAAGATTGAACCGTCCGTTCAAGATTTTAAAACCACAATTTGACATGATCCTGATTTATTTCTTTCAAAATTGCCTTCAAGAGAAATAATACCATGACTCACATATTGGCAAATGTTTTAGTGTGACTACGACTGAAGAAGATTGCTCTGTAGGCAATAGTGAATAGTGTTCAGCAGAAGAGGCCATATTTTGTAGGCAAGGCCAGATTGTGTCATCGTCAGAGAAGTGCGAGGACCACTATGTGGCCAGCATGTGATACCCCCAATTAGAATATGTCACCTTCATACCCACTTGACATCCTACATTAACATTTGTGGCTCTGACAATATTCAGCCATTGTTCTTATTCCAGCAAGGAACAAAATGTCACAAAATAGCACAATGTCAGAACAAGAAACTATCCAGCTGGAGGCAATGAAAAACTCATGAATTATACAAGTGATACAGTGTTTTAGAAATGATATCAACACAAGTCTTTTCGAAGAAACTCGTCCCACGAAAGAAAGCAAAGAATTAAATAATGTTCAAGTGATGACTCCCCAGGAAAGAGGGCAGTGTCAAATCTGGGTATGTTATGTGACATGCAATAGCTGCATTCTTCCTCTTGACCTATCTCTTTTTAAACTGTATGCCCAGAACTTAACAATGAGCTAATATACACCACAGGCACCACAGCACACAATGTTGGCAATTTTCCATTCTTGCACGATTCTTTGCTGTTCTTTTCCTTTTACTTGAATTCTGATATAGTATTGGAATTACTGCTCTCATTAGAATTCTCTTACACTGTTCCAATACACAGCTGGGCAAGAAGCTGGGAACACCTACGCAAGACAACGATAACCGTTGGGTATGGTAGTATAGTGGTTCTGTTCCTGGACCAGTAATCCAAACAAACCTAGACTAATAATCCAGCAGATGTGCGTTTGAATCCCATTACTGCATTTGGGGAATTTAAATTCAATTAATTGAGTAAATAAATCTAGAATAAAAAGCTAGTATCAGTAATGGTGATCATGACTACCGTCTTACTCTAAAATCCCAGCTGGTTCACTCGTATTCTTTAGGGAAGGAAAGCTGCTGTCCTTACCCAGTCAGACCTATATGTGACCCCAGACCCACAGCAATGTGGTTGACTCTGAACTGCCCTCTGAAATGACCTAGCAAATTGCTCAATCTCCTTTGTTCCAGGGAGAACAATCCCAGTTTCTCCACCCTAACCTTGTAACTAAAATCCCTCATCCCTGGAGGCATTCTGGTAAATCTCCTCTGCATCCTCTCACGAACCTGCATATCTTTCCTAAAATGTGGTGACCAGGACTGGATGCAATACTCTAGTTGGGGCCTAACCAGAGCTTTATATAGGATCAACATAACTTCCAGCTTTTGTACTTTATGCCTCTATTTATGAATTTGTGAATTATGTACTCCAGTCATCAGCCATGACTCAATGGTGCAGCCAATAGCCACCTACGTAATTTGCCATCTCTGTTGCAAATACTGAACAGATGTTATTTAGGCAGAATGTATGAGTCATGTTTACAGTTGGGTAGTTAGCGATACATCTGTAATGATGTTTTCTGCCTTATAAACCAACTCCATGTTCGTCAAATAAAATCATAGTCATTAATGTCAGTAGTTGCTCAGTTGGTAGCAACCTCCTCTCTTGATTAGAAGGTTGTGGGATCAAATTCCCCACCCAGAGATTAAAGCACCAAAACCTAGACTGACACTCCAGTGCAGTACTGAGGGAGTGTCGCACTGTCAGAGGTGCTGTCTTTTGGATGAGATGTCAAACTGAGGCCCCATCGGCCCTCTGAGTTGGACATAAAGGCAATATGGACCAAAAGCGGGGAAGTCGAATTAGGCTGGAAAGCTCTTTTTCAGCCAGCACTAGATATGATGGGCTGAATGGCCTCCTTCTTATCTTCTATGATTCTAAGAGCCGGGGAGTTCTCCCCTGTGCCCTGCCCAATATCTATCCCACAATCAACATCACTAAAACAGATTATCTGGTCATTATCACGTTGCAGTTTGTGGGATCTTGCTGTGTGTAAATTAGCTGCTGTGTTTTCTGCAACAGTGACTACACTTCAAAAGTATTTCATTGCCTGTAAAGTGCTTTGGAACGTTCTGAGGTCATGAAAGGCACGATGTAAATTCAAGACTTTATTGCTATTACGCAAAGGCACTTGAGTGTGTTTACCCTAGGACAACCCAGCTCGGGGAACCCAAGCTTTGATGAGTAATTATCGGCTGCTCTACTGCTTTTGGGAACAAAACCATTCATCAACAGTGCATCCATGCCATTGGATCTACAACATTACACAATCACTACATAATAGGCTGCCTTGAGCCTGGAAGGAACAAGTAAGTAGCAAAAAGAAGTTTATTTTACCAATGACCTTCAAAGCTACAAGTAATGCAGTTTAATCACAGAGAGTGATACTTGGTCATTGTGCTCCTGCTGGCATACATCACACAGCACAAAAATGAGACAGACATTGATTGTTGTTCTATTGAAGCCAAGTGGCTGGCTCTTTGCCAGTAAATGGTTCATCATTTTTGCTCCATTCTCCTTCCCCTTCTGTTGGAGGGCAGCTGCTAATGAAATGAATGTCCCACTTACACACATCAATCCAGAATAAAGCGGCAAAAAGACTTTGGTCTAATTCCTCTTTATTTTGTCTTCATTCTCTTATGTCAATTGTAAGCAAGCACGGCTTTGGGGTGGTCACACCCGGTGCCAGCTGCTGTAAAGCACCTTGGGATGTGTGAAAGGTACTTGTCATTTAGTAATCAGGACTGTTTCTAAATATTAGGCTGAAATGGTATTTCTCTCCAAGATTAATCAAACATGCAAAATGCGGTGTGCAGGTGGCTCCCTGAATTTATCCAGTGACTATCTGAGCCACACTGATCAGCAGGGTCTCAATTTGACCCCCAGTCTATGCTGAGTTAATAGATCTCAGTTGGATCAGTGGTAGATGTGCTGCAATTCATCGCAGTGTCCTTGGGCTAGGGAGAAGGAAAATCACACAGTTGTTGATTGCTCTCCAATGACTCTTGCTACAAGCGTGTAGGTGTAAAGTAAGGAAAGGATCAGACTTGGCTGTCATGTGTTTTCATGATTCAACAGCTTGCTGCCAATTTTCCTGGACACTGCCATGGCTCAGTTAGTAGTACTCTCACCTCTTGTGGGTTCAAGGACCACTTCAGGACTTTAGTACAAAAGTATAGGCTGCCACTCCATTGCAGTACTGATGGAGTGCTGCACTGTCAGAGGGTCAGTACTGACGGAGCGGTGCACTGTCGGAGGGTCAATGCTGACTGAGTGCTGCACTGTCAGAGGGTCAGTACTGAGGGAGTGCTGCACTGTCGGAGAGTCAGTACTGACGGAGCGGTGCACTGTCGGAGGGTCAGTACTGAGGGAGTGCTGCACTGTCAGAGGGTCAGTGCTGACGGAGTGCTGCACTTTCGGAGAGTCAGTACTGAGGGAGTGCTGCACTTTCGGAGGGTCAGTACTGAGGGAGTGCTGCACTTTTGGAGGGTCAGTACTGAGGGAGTGCTGCACTTTCGGAGGGTCAGTACTGAGGGAGTGCTGCACTTTCGGAGGGTCAGTACTGAGGGAGTGCTGCACTTTCGGAGGGTCAGTACTGAGGGAGCGCTGCACTGTCGGAGGGTCAGTGCTGACGGAGTGCTGCACTGTCGGAGGGTCAGTACTGACGGGGTGCTGCACTGTCTTCTGGATGAGATGTTAAACTGAGGCTCTATCCCTCCCTTTCAGGTGGATGTATTTCGAAGACGAGCAGGGGAGTTATCCCTGGTGTCCTGGCCAATGTTTTTCTCTTAATCAACATCACAAAAACAGAATATCTGGTCATTATCACATTGCTGTTTGTGGGAGCTTGCTGTACACAAATTGGCTGTTGTGTTTCCTACATTACAACCTTGACTACATTTTAAAAGTACTTAATTGGCTGTAAAGTGTTTTGGGATGTCCTGAGGTTTTGAAAGATGCTATATAAATGCAAGAATTTCTGTCAACAATGTACAGGTGTCCAGGCTAACTGTGGCTGATTTCATGTACAAAGCCAGTGACATAGCATAGTCAGACCTTGCTGCAGTCCCACTGCCTGGTATGGCATTGCATTGGCAAACAGGGGAGAACTATGTAACACCTGAGAGGCTTGCAGGCATGTGCCTGGCAAGTGGCCCCATGTCCTTCTAGATGCTGATGGACAGGAGCAGCCACACGATCCAAGGATCTGGTGGTTGAATACAGAAAACAGAATGCTACCTGCCCTTGAGAGTCCTCTTTGGCTTGATGCTCAGACCCTCCGAGCTGAGGGTTTTTTAACAACACCAGGGGTCTTTGTGCATCCAACTGGCCATCACACCAGGAAATCAAGCTGGAGGCACCCCTCCTGCCCGATTTAGACAAGTATGATGGGGCCTGTGCCTAAAATAGCAGCAGACCTTTCTCCAACCCTGGGATAACATGAAGGAGGGGGAGGGGCACAGAAAGATCTAGTGTATGCCCTTTTTTCCTGACTTTTGCATCTGGGGAAATGGGAGAAAAGGTCCAAAAAAAAAGACACTTATAAGTTTGTAGTAATTACATCAAAAGAGAAGTTAACAGTAAAATAACCATCCGTTTTAGGACAAAACGCATGATTCCATCCCATATGTTTGTAGACCATGGAATATTTAAACTGAATTACATCTGTAAACATTGGCACTTGACACTAAATTATGATTACTGCACTGCTATTCTAGCAGGAGATTTACACAGAGCTGGATACCAATCCTTCAAGGAGCACTTCGAATCATTTAGTCCAAATCAGTTGTTTGTTTGACCTGAATTAAAAGCAAAGATTTTTTGTGTAAATGCGACTAACTGCCAGAGTCTTACAAAAAATTCTCAGAGAACAAAAGAGAAAAAGAAACAAGCTCGGCTGTGTCTACCTGCCCAGCAGGACTCTTCTGTGCTGGATACTGTTTTCCTGGTGCGAGCCATTAGACAACTCGTGCACAGCGTTTGGCTTGTTACTTAATACAATAATGCATGCTTATTTAAACAGCAAACTAATTAAATCATCGGCAGGCAGTGACTTTTCAGTAAATAAAATGGAGGGGAATTGCCTACTCCCAAATCAGAGTTAGTATTCCCTCTGCTGTGTAGCTGTTGCTGTAAACATGGGAGGTACAGAATGTGAAATCACTTAATTCCCTTATTGAGGAGGAGCTAATCATTTTACTTAGGGGCTCCTATTCATGTGAATATGAAAAAATTGCTCTATTTTTAAGTTGCTTTCTCCTCTTTTAGATCATCCACACATAAAGCATCAACAACTTGCAAACGAGTTTACGTTAATTCCTGCCTGCACAATCTTAACCATTAACCTGGTTGATGTATTAATTGACTGCATTATACAGACAGGAATTTGATACAAGAGGGTTATACACAAAAAAGACTTGCATTTATATAGCGCCTTTCACAACCTCAGGACATCCCAAAGCGTTTTACAGCCAACGAAGATTAAAAACAGCAGAAGGAAAGAGAAGTAAAGCCCTGAAGAAGTCCATCTCCTGGTTGCTGCGCCCTAAAGGGCAGCACAGTGGCGCAGTGGTTAGCACCGCAGCCTCACAGCTTCAGCAACCCGGGTTCAGTTCTGGGTACTGCCTGTGCGGAGTTTGCAAGTTCTCCCTGTGACCGTGTGGGTTTCTGCCGGGTACTCTGGTTTCCTCCCACAGCCAAAGACTTGCAGGTTGATAGGTTAATTGCCCATTATAAATTGCCCCTAGTGTAGGTAGGTTGTAGGAGAATGGTGGGGATGTGGTAGGGAATATGGGATTAATGTAGGATTAGTATAAATGGGTGGTTGTTGGTCAGCACAGACTTGGTGGACCGAAGGGCCTATTTCAGTGCTGTATCTCTAAATTAAAAAAATTAATGAGGAAAAAAAAACCTTGGTGATCTCCAGAGGTTTGCCAGAGACAATAAACCAAACAAAAAAAAATGCAAATTGCTGCTGGAGAAGAGGGACACGTTATAAAGTCGTCACATTTGCTGGGAGCAACGTTTCAAGAGCTTTTCAGTTTACAGAGAAAATAAAAGTCATGCACATAGATGACACCATTCATGTTCTACATGAACAGTTAACACCCAAATGCTCAGGCTTATGAAGCTTGCTGGCAGCAAGTGCATGACAGTTTCCAGGGCTATGTGCCTGTCTAATTTTCTTTCCTATCCTGTAAATAATTGCTCTAGATAGGGTCCCAGTTGGAACACATTTTGATGGTATAGTTATGATAAAAAAAAATGCTTAGGAGGCACTGGTGGGTGCCGACTCAGCCTACCACAGCACAGCATGGCAGTTCTGCAATAAAAGCAGAAAGTTCTGGAAATACTCAGCAGGTCTGGAAGCAGCTGTGGAGAGGGAAACAGAGTTAATGTTTCAGGTCGATGACCTTTCATCAGAACCTGCAAAGGTTAGAAATGTAATAGACTTTGAGCAAATGTAAGTGTCGGTGGGAGGTTGGAAGAAGAACAAAAGGGAAGGTGTGTGATAGGGCAGAGGGTAGGAGAGATTAAATGACAAAGATGTCATGGAACATTTTATTTTTATTTTTAAAATTTATTTTTAAATTTTTTTAATTGTTTTATTTTTAACCATGTGCCTGTCTTAAACTTGTTTTTCATCATTTTGCTTTCACACAGGGGTATTTATTATTCTGTCATTAACACTGTCTCTGGATTAATGTTTTGTCTTTTACTACAACTATTAGCACTCCCTCTGCCTTTTATTCCATGACATCTCTGTCATTTAATCTCTCCTGCTCTCCACCCTATCACAAAACTACCCTTTTGTTCTTCTACCTCAACCTTTCATTTGCTCAAAACCTATTACATTTCTAACCTTTGCCACTTCTGATGAAAGGTCACAGGCCTGAAACATTAACTCTGCTTCTAAAGGCCTGCTTGGGACTGCAAAAAAACACCCAACCCGAGCCCGACAGAACTACATCCGACCCGGCCCGATCACTTCCATTTTTTCCCACGCCCGATCAGACCCGTTGCTGATCTGCACAAGCTTAAAATAACTGTAACGAAACCACCTTTCTAGTCCAAAAATTAAATTAACATTAGAGCCACTTACCTGTGATAGTGCGTGTCCGACCCAGCCCGACCAGATCCCGAATGCTGGACCTGGAAGTGCAACCGACCCGAACCCGACACGTCGTCGGGTCCTGTTGGGTTCAGGTCGGGTAGCCGGCTTTTATCTGTTTCCCTCTCCACAGATGCTGCCCGACCTGCTGACTATTTCCAGCACTTTCTGCTTTTATTTCAGATTTCCAGCATCTGCAGCATTTTGCTTTTATTATTATGCGAGTTGTGGTGCCACACTACTGTATGGAATTGAAATTTTTACCATTAATAGGTTTGTGTTCAGATATCCATAGGCTTACAAACCGGCTTCCACTCAAAAGATCTCACAAAGTTACTAAAATCATCAGATTTCTATCCACCTACAAGAACAACAACTGGAACTTGTATTTATATAGCACCTTTAACATAAAATAACGTCCTAAACTGCTTCACAAAGGCATTGTAAAACAAAATATGATACCAGGCCATGTAAGGAGACAGTAGGACAGATGGCCAAAAGTTTGGTCAAAGAGGTAGGTTTTTCAAGAGATCCTTAAAGAAAGCAAGCGAGGTAGAGAGGCAGAGAGGTGAAGGGAGGGAATTCCAGAGCTTAGGGCCTAGGCTCTGTGGAGAGCTGGCATGGAATTGATGGGTTGAATGGCCTCCTTCTGTGCTATAAATGACTAAATGATTTGACACAAAGTGTGAATAATTACCCGCCGCACATGTTCATTCAGCCTTTAACGCATTAGGATTCATAAATGGAGTGCATTATGTGGCCAATGCCTTATATATAATCTGTCACACTACCAGCACCAGCTCTCTTGTCAATTTTTGCCCAATATTTTGCTTCTTGATTGAAGGCTTCAGTCTGGCTTCCTGCATGCTTCCTGACATCCAGAGCAATAAGCACCCAAAAGAAAAATGCTTGCCTGTTTTAAATGCCATCCCACTCGACCAGTTTCACACCACTGTTGTCTTGGTTCAAACATGAACTGTATTCAAAAAGTCAATTGATTCAACTGGAAATGAGAAGCCTTGGCCTAGAATTTTATCTTCAGCTTCCGGGTTTAGGAGCTTCACCTCTGGGAAGCTCCTATCCAAAACGTAGCACAAGGGGCGACACAGTGGTTAGCACCGCAGCCTCACAGCTCCTGCGACCTGGGTTCGGTCCTGGCTCCTGCCTGTGTGGAGTTTGCAAGTTCTCCCTGTGACCGTGTGGGTTTCTGCCGGGTGCTCCAGTTTCCTCCCACAGCCAAAGACTTGCAGGTTGATAGGTAAATTGGCCATTGTAAATTGCCCCTAGTGTAGGTAGGTGGTAGGAGAATTGTGGGGATGTGGTAGGGAATATGGGATTAATGTAGGATTAGTATAAATGGATGATTGATGGTCAGCACAGACTCAGTGGGCCGAAGGGCCTTTCAGTGCTGAATAAATAAATAAATAAGTTTTTAGCAAATAATTGTACTACATGATAAATTGTGGGCAGCACATGCCCAAAATGCTTAAACAGGACACTGAAAATAAAAATCTGAGCCCTGTGTTTAACCATATATGGGCTAGAAAACCAATAAAATTGGATTAAAAAATCCCAAAATTTCCTCCCTTACAATGTGACTCCACTTCAAGAAATACTTCATTGGCTGGAAAGTGCTTTGGGACACCCTGAGGCCATGCAAGGTGCTATAGAAATTCAAGTCTTTTTTAATGTAAAATACAGAAATCACTCTATAGATGAGAACACACTGACTATGCGAATTCAACAGAGTGCCTTCTAACACAAAAGATCAACATGCTTTGGGTGCCTTCCGTCATTGGAAAAACTTCACAGCAAAACAACAGGAATGAATTTGGGACCGAGTTTGCTTTGTTATAAGGAGATCCTTGCAGAATTTAACTTGTGACAAGACTTTTAGCCCCCAGTGGGGGCTATCATGGAGGCAGGCAGGTGGGAAAATTAGGCCAGCAGTTTGCTTGCATCATCCTGCCCCCACCCAGGCCATTTTCCTGAAGGTGGGATGGGGGGGAGTGGGTGGGGTGTGGTCAGGGTCACACACCTGCAAGTGGCGAGTAGTCACTTAACGGAAATTAAAGGCCTATTGTCAGAACGCGATTGGCATTTTTCAGTCAGCCTCCAGGTTCCCCAAGGCATCGGGGACTGGGCCAGCTGCTTGGAGTCAGCCTCCTGGCGGTAGACTAGTGGGCAAGCTAGTGCTCCAGGTAGGTCTCCAGGGACCCTCTCCACAATGGTGGCCCGGCTGCTGAGTGTATTTTTTATTTAAAAGTTTACAAAGTTGGAGAGAGGGCGCCTCTGTCTTGAGAAACCCTCTCTCTCTTTTACCTGGGAAGGGAGCCTCCTGCTTCTTCTGTGCTGGAGTACCTCCTATTGGCCCTCCAGCTTCAAGTCTGCCTTTAATTGGACAGCGAGCCTGCTCTCCGGCCACTAATTTGCCAATTTGGGGGAAATCACTGCCGGGTGACCGTTCCTCACACAGTGTGGCGTTGTTGTCCCCATCTGTCCCTGAAATCAGGGTCCCGACCGAAAATCCAAAATCCTGCCCTTGGTTTCATTGCATGAAAGAGTTATAAATGATGTGCATCAGGGCGGACTAGCAAGTTTTATCTTGGTGGACTGCTATTAGATGCATAATGTGAAAGCTTGTGGGCCATGTATAAAATATAAATCAATGGTCCCACTAATTTGCATATCCCAAGCAGTAGATGTTAACATATCTTGGTATTTTGATTCAGAATTTCCACTAATGAGGCAACAGTGCTGAACAGCTTTTTCCAAACCTCCAGCCCCATGAAATTCAAATGGGATAAACCAATGAATAAGGCATATAAATACAAATAGAGTGGAGTTGCCTGGGCCTTTTCAGCCTCAATGCAGCACTTGTTAGCTGGATGTGACCCATGGGCTATAGCTTGGACATCAATAATGAATATGTAAGTAAATTATTTGACTTAAAACGTGAACGAGAACATGCAGGTCTAAGATTAACAAGTCTCAAATGAGACTATGGATTAGAAGACACTTATTCACCCCAAAGAATGGTGGATTTGTGAAACTGGCTCCCAACAGTAGCAGCTGACACTGCTTATTAATTCCTTCAAAAGTTAAAGTGGATAAATATTCGGTTGAGATCAGGTGTGGAAATTAGGAATAGACAGACTTGGAAGCAATCCAACACCTTACCAGACACAAAAAGAAATGTGCACATGGATGAATATTCTGGAGTCTTGCTTGAATACAAAAGTAAGAAAGACAGACTTGCATTAATGCAGCAGCTTATCACATCTCTCAGAAATGTCTCATAGTATTTCATATATAATAATTTTTTTGATGCCATTAATTTTTATGTAGGCAATTACAGACAGTCAGATTCTGCAAACAGAAATGAGAAAAATGACCAGTTAATCTGCATTTGGTGGTGTTTCTCGAGGGGGAAATGTTGGCCTAACACTGGGAGAAATTCGAGCTACTTCTCAGTTAGTGTAATGGCATCTCCAACATCCATTTTGGCATAGCCCATGGCTGGAGGTAAGGGAGTATTTAAGCACAAGCTTCTCTCAGGAGATTTAAGGGGTACATAGACAGTTAAGAAAGTGGCTTGATGGGCTTTTTCTCATTCCACATCATCTTATTTCTTGATCTCAGAAATTAGAGACAGTATTTGCATTATGATGTCATGATCCTGTGTTTTTTTGGGGGGAAATATGCAGTGTGTCTTTAAGATAGCAAAGGATCAGTACTGCTTTAAGACAGCCAGCTTCAGAAGTTGCATCTTGGTTGCCTTGGATACAGCCATACAGAGAGGGAGAGCAAGCCAGCCTCAGAAGTTAGCAAGGAAAGTGCATCTTGGTTGCCCGATACAGCCATTCAGAGACCGAGAACAGGATATACAATGTTGCGATTGAGTTTTGAAATGAGCTTAAAAACTGGCTTTTTGTTGAGACAGACTGTTCTAACAAACAGACACAGCTGGGCCAGCATGAACTGAAAAGAGATCTCTGTCAATTTAAATTGAAGGAAGTGAATTTAGACTGACTACTTTTTTTTTAACCCCTCAACATTCCAAAACTTAAGCCAAATTGATTCTTTTGAAAGTGGCAACAAATTATTGCTGTGTTCACTGCTGGAGAAAAAGAGAAACACTTCAACTGCTGAACTAGACTACTGACTGTTCTACTGTTGAAGAACCTTTTTTTCTCCCCATTGGACAACTGCGAAGACTTCAACCTTGGACCGTTTCTACATTGGGAAGATTCCATTTCGGCAGGAGCATAAATCTGCAAGGACTTTGTTACTTCTATTTTAACTGTTGTTTTATCTTTGGAGTGTTTAAGATTTTTTTTAGTTTTTCTAATAAACAGTTCATTTGTTGATTTAAAGATACCTGGTTTGGTTCACCTCATTCGTGGATTAATAGATTGTTCAACTCAGCTGTGACTTTCTTTAATTTGGAAAGTTTAAAGTGATATGTCATGCGATCTGTGGAGTGACGGGACTGAATTGACAGTGCGTTGCTCCCACCGCAATCAGAATCATATATTTTGATTGGGGGCTTTGTCTTGAGCAGTCGCACCATAACAATGAAGAAACTGGTTCTAAGTTGTGGCCAAATTAACTGTGCCAACATTGTTCAGATGTGCATTGCTGCAAGGAGGATTTGCACCTGTAACCCTTTTCCATCTTCTAAAAAGATTCCAAAGTTCAAAAATAAATTAAAACTATTACTGAAGGTGTGTTTGTTTGGCACGCTGGCTCAATGTTGCAAATTACTTACCACCTGCCTTTTACAGCTGTTCAAGCTTCATTTACAATCTCAGAAATTTATTATCTGTTGGCTTCCCAGGAAGATACCTGACCAAAATAGTAAACCATTATCAATACCAAGAAAAGATAAGCAGCAGTACTCCTAGAAAAAGGCAATAATTTTGCAGCACACTGAGATTTGCTGATTATCAATGGCTTTGACTGGATAAATTGCTAATATACTGTTTGGGGGACAGTAATGTTACTGGACTAGTGATACAGTGGCCTGGACTAATGCTCTGGAGACATGAATTCAAATCCCACCACAACAGCTGGGGGGAATTTGAATTCAATTAATTAATAATGACAACGAAATTACTGGATTGTCATAAAAACCCATCTGGTTCGCTAATATCCTTCATGGGAGGAAACCTGTCGTGTTTACCTGGTCTGGCCTCCAGACCCACAGCAATGTGGTTGACTCTTAACTGCCCTCTGAAATGGCCTAGCAAACCACTCAATTGTATCAAACTGCTACAAAAAAGTTGAAGAATAAAACCGGATGGACCACCCAGCATTAGCCTAGGCACGAGAAATGACAAAGACACACCCTGCCCAGTCAACCCTGCAAAGTCCACCTCACTAACATCTGGGGGCTTGTGCCAAAGTTGGGAGAGCTGTCCCACAGACTAGTCAAGCAGCCCCCTGACATAGTCATACTCACCAAATCATACCTTACAGCAGTATCCTAGACTCCTCCATCACCATCCCTGGCTATGTCCTGTCCCACCGGCAGGACAGACCCACCAGAGATGGCAGCACAGTGGTATACTGTCAGGAGGGAGTGGCCCTGGGAGTCGTCAACATTGACTCTGGACCCCATGAAGTCTTATGGCATCAAGCCAACATGGGCAAGGAAACCTCCTACTGATTACCACCTTCTGCCTTCTCTCAGCTGATGAATCAGTATTATTGATTGTTGTTGAACATCACTTGGAAGAAGCAGCAAGGGCAGTAAGGGCACAGAATGTACAGTGGGTGGGGTCTTCAATGTCCATCACCAAGAGTGGCTTGGTTGCACCACTATGGACCAAGCTAGCTGAGTCCTGAAGGACATATCTGCCACACTGGGTCTGCAGCAGGTGGTCAGAGGACCAACAAGAGGGAAAAACCTACTTGACCTCGTCTTCACCAATCTACCTGCCGTAGATGCATCTATCCATGACAGTATTGGTAGGAGTGACCACCGAACAGTCGATGAGGTCCCGTCTTCACACTGAGGACAACCTCCATTGTTGTGTGGCACTACGATAGATTAAGAACAGATATAGCAGCTCAAAACTGGGCAGCCATGAGGCGCTATGGGCCACCAGCAGCAGCAGAATTGTATTCAACCACAATGTGTAACCTCAGGGCCCGACATATCCCTCACTCTGACATCACCATTAAGCCAGGGGACCAGTCCTGGTTCAGTAAGCAGCGTAGGAGAGCATGCCAGGAGCAGCACCAGGCATACCTAAAAATGAGGTGCCAAACTGGTGAAACTACAAACCAGGATGACATGTATGCTAAACAGCGTAAGCAGCCTGCAACAGACGGAGTTAAGCAATCCCACAACTAACGGATCAGATCAAAGCTCTGCAGCCCTGCCACATCCAGTCATGAATGGTGGTGGACAATTAAACAACTAACCGGAGAAGGAGGCTCCATAAACATCCCCATCCTCAATGATGGGGGAGACCAGAACATCAGTGCAAAAGACAAGGCTGAAGTATTTGCAACCATCTTCAGTCAGAAATACCAAGTGAATGATCCGCCTTGACCTCCTCCTGAGGTCCCCAACATCGTAGGTGCCATTCTTCAGTCAAGTTGATTCATCAAGAAATAGCTGAAGGCACTGGATACAGCAAAGGCTATGGGCTCTGATGACATCCCATCTGTAGTATTGAAGACTTGTGCTTCAGAACTAGCTGCACCCTTGGCCAGGCTGTTCCAGTACAGCTACAACACTGGCATGTGAATGCCCTGCCCTGCCCACAAAAAAGCAGGACAAATCCAATCAGCCAATTACTGCCCCATCAGTCAACCCTCAATCATCATCAAAGTGATGGAAAATGTCATTGGCAGCGTTGTCAAACAGCACGTACTCAGCAAAAACCTGATCACCACTGCTTAGTTTGGGTTCCCCAGGGCCAATCAGCTCCTGACCTCATTACAGCCTTGGTCCAAACATGGACAAAAGAGCTGAATTCCAGAGCTGAGGTGAGAGTGACTGCCCTTGACATCAAGGCAGCATCTGAATGAATGTGGCATCAAGGAGCCCTCGCAAAAATGGAGTCAATGGGATTCAGGGGGAAAGCTCTCTGCTGGTTGGAGTCATACCTAGCACAAAGGAAAATGATTGTGGTTGTTGGCAGCCAATCATCTCAGCCGCAGGACATCACTGCGGGAGTTCCTCAGGGTAGAGTCCGAGGCCCAACTATCTTCAGCTGCTTCATCATAAGGTCAGAAGTGGGAATGTTCACTGATGATTGCAAAGTGTTCAGTACCATTCACAACTCCTCAGATACTGAAGCAGTTCATGCCTGCATGCAGCAAGATGTGGACAACATCCAGGCTTGGGCTGATAAGTGGCAAGTAAGATTTGTGCCACACAAGTGCCAGGCAATGACCATCTCCAGCATGAGGGAACCTATCCATCTCCCCTTGACATTCAATGGCATTACCATCGCTGAATCCCCCACCTGGGGGTTACCATTGACCAGAAATTGAACTGGACCAGCCATATAAATACTGTGGCTACAAGAGCAGGTCAGAGGCTGGGAATTCTGACTCTCCAAAGCCATCTACAAGGCACAAGTCAGGAGTGTGATGGAATACTCTCCACATGCCTGGATGGGTGCAGCTCCAACAACACTCAAGAAGCTCGACACCATCCAAGACAAAGTAGCCCGCATGACTGGGACCACATCAACAACCTCAAACATTCACTCCCTGCACCACTGGAGCACAGTGGCAGCACTGTGTATCATCTACAAGATGGAGTACAGCAATTCACTGAGGCTCCTTCAATAGCATCCTCCAAACTTGCAACCTCTACCACATAGAAGGACAAGTGTAGCAAATGCATGGGAACATCACCACCTGCAAGTTCCCCTCCAATTAGGACACTATCTTGAATGGGAACTATATCCCCATTCCTTCAGTATCGCTGGGTCAAAATCCTGAAACTCCCTCCCTAACAGCTCTGTGGGTTTACCTGCACCACATGGACATCAGCGGTTCAGGAAGACGGCTCATCACCACCTTCTCAAGGGCAATTAAGGATGGGCGATAAATGCTGGCCTGGCCAGTGATGCTCACATTCCATGAAAAAATATTAAAAATGCTTAAGATTGCTTCAAATTCTACGACCAGAGGGGACAGGTTTAAGCTTGGAATAGGGAAGGGGACAGACTGTAACTACTTTACAGAGACAGTGGTGAACATGGACAATGTACCACTCACTGAGGCTGTGAGTGTGGAAAGTTTTACAGGAGAATTGGATAGATTTTGAAAGAATGGCCAATCAAAAGTTTTGGTATTTGGGACTGTGGAGTTTTTTTTTTGTTCCTGTGTTTCCAGATGCTCTGAAATTACGCTTTGGAATGATGGTGCATGAACCCCTCACACTTAAATCAGAAATTCTTTTACTCACTTTTGAGCAGAGCTTTATACCCTTTTAAAAGAAATGGGTTGTTGCCTCCCCAAAATAGCAAATAATGGAATTTTACACAAACCTACTAGCAAATGGACGCTATTATTCTATAGACTAATTTCGAGACCCTAATTCTTGTAAGCAGATTGGAAGAGCTGGGATTCACAGGGTCCCTCTTGCTTTCTGTTCGCAGCAAGTATAAAGTGAGGTAAAACATTCAAAAATTCAACAGCCAGATGGTCCGTCGAGAGAGGAAGAGAAAAAGAGAGATACAGATGAGCAAATGATAGGGAAAACAGATAAGTAAAAAAGAGGTTCCATTATTGCTGATATGATTGCTGATTTTAATCATGTTGGTTTTTTGGTACAAGATAACATCTCAGGTATGTAGCTTGTGACTGAATAGCTCACATCTAGGATCGATCCAATGTTTATAATTCTGATGAGTTCAGGACTTCAGTACATGACTTCAATGCAAATGAAAAATTCCGAGAGATGTATAATGGATTGCTGAATTGTTATTAACCATTTTACATGACCACTCAAAGTTACAATTATTGCCTACTTATTTCTTTTACAGCTGAACAGAAGGCAAAGGCTTAACCTCTGCCCCTCGCCAGATTTCCCATGCCCTGGAATTGGTCAGTTGAGCTGCCAATCAATCCAAATACTGCCTTTTTTGGAGGGAGGGCGGGGCATTGTGTCAGCCGGCAGTCATTGCAACACATCACACATTCATGTTTACTGCAAGGGCTGGAATGTGTTCATGATCTTCCTATTATCTCAAAATTGAAACATAGAACAAATTCAATGGCTGGCCTATCTCCTTTTGGGAGAATTCATGAACATACCTAGTTTGTCTCAGTCGTTTCAGCCTTCTATCTCTGTCAAGATAGATTTTTGTGAAATGCTGAATTAGCCGCTTAATCAGAGCTGAAAAGCTACAGAGATCTCTTCTAGAGGGCAAAGTGGTCGGCAGCAGAAAGAGGGGTTGACCTAGGCGCAGTTGGATGATGGACATCACAGAGCAGTTGCAGACAAGCTACAGTGGATGTGTAAGGATGGCGCAAGATAGACGAGCGTGACCAACCATGATAGCAGATCTCCTGGTAGGAGTAGCTACAAGCAGCAGCAGAATCTTAAAGAGTTAATCCTTAGAGTCCTGAATTTGACTTCAATTTCAAAAACATATTATTGCTTAAACCAATAATCCCTTCTGGACAGAATAGTCAAAATCCCAGTAGAGAAATAGATCTTTGAAGGTGTGATGATGCTGTCAGTAAGAGAGGATGAGGTAGGGGTGTAAATGGGCAATGTTCCAGAGATGGGTTTTAGCAGCCTTAAGGGACAATGTGTCGTTTACATCTCAGCTCAGAGTTAAACAGAACACCATGGTTCTGCAGCAACAGTCTCAATCTGACTGAGCAGACAGGGAGGTGGATGGGAGTTGGCACCAGAGACTCAATTTTGTCAACATTCAGCTGGTAAGAAATTTTGATCAGGAGGAAGCCACACAACACTGTCCAAGCTTAAAATTGAGAGAATAAAAGTGAGAGAGGGACAAAGGGAGGAAGAAATAAATGCTAATTTCTAATTCCAGAGATCAAGAACAATCCAGGGACAGTGGCAGCACTGAGAAATATGGCATGCATTACACATTTCTTTACAGTCTCCCTCAGTGTCTCCAAATGGTAAGACACGGTACTCATTCTGTCCACCTCAAAAGGACGAGTAAATGTTGCTGCCATTCAAACCCAGGCCCTTCATGTCTTGTGTTAGATATTTAATTGACAAGAGCTATCCAACATCAAATCTAACAAGGAGTACTGGAAAAAACATAGATCAGAACTTTGTCCATACATCTTGCAGTGAGCTATGTGCTGTATCTGTGGATAGTCAAACAAGGAATTGACGGTTTAATTGGTACATGCAGTGTGTAACTGATCTGTACAAAATGGATAAGTCCCAGATTCAATCCTTGGGTTGGGTTGAGTTAGATCTCAGCATTGGTAGCAGTTGTAGTGCTGTAACTGCCTTCAAGTATCCCGAAGGCTAGAGTGGGGGAACATCACTGTTCCCGCTCCTCACCATTATCCATTGTTCCTGCTGGAAAATAAGCACGTGTGGACACTGGGCACGGACAGACACAAGCTCAGCAGTGGTGTCCATTGCAACTGAACAGCCTGCTGTTCCACACTATCTTGGCACTTACATGAAGAGTGACCATTTAGGAAAGAACAGTTGTCAGCATCGATGGAATTGTACCCCAGCTCAATTCAGTGCCTTTGACAGAAGGGGCTATTATGAATTCTATCAACTCTGTCATAAAATATGTCTGCTTCCTTAACCAACAACACAATCAGTACTACACAAATGGAATGGGGTTATTGAAGGTCACATTTTTCGCGCTCAAGTACGTGCAAAATGGGACTGGCACACAATTCATTATTACAGAAGAGCACCTTGCTTTTGCTTTTCCATTTCCCTGTTGCTGGCAGTCAGGCATATGAAAAATTATAATAATGATCATTTGTTAATTCATGCTCATTTTTAGTTTTAAAATATATTAAACTTGCATTTAGAATACAACAGATTTTCTTTAAAAGAGACAGTATTTTGACTGTTTTCTTGTTTCTGCACCAATACTGCAATTATTCAGCTGTCAGGTTATGGTTGATACAGAGAATGCTGAGTAGTGTTTCAATCCAGCAGTAAGCTATGATTTAGAATTTGTTTTAATCTGATCCTTTTCATTTGAGAGCATCCACTGCACTCTACATGTTACACTTCAAAGTGGCAAAAGTATATAAACTAGAACAGGTGCATGCTTTTGTGCTGACCTCCAGTCAGAAATTTATGAACAACAACAGTTTTTATTTATACAGCAGCTTTAACGTAAGAAAACATCGCAAGGCACTTCACAGGAGCAACACAAAACAAAATGAGCCACATAAGGAGATCGTAGGTCCGATGACCAAATGTTTGGTCAAAGAGGTAGGTTTTAAGGAGCGTCTCAAAGGAAGAAAGTGAGGAAGAGAGGCAGAGAGGTTTAGGGAGAGAATTCCAGAGCTTAGCGCCTAGGCAACTGAAGGCACAGCCGCCAATGGTGGAACCATTAAAACCGGGGATGCTCAAGAGGCCAGAATTAGATGAGTGCAGATATCTCGGAGGGTTGTGGGACTGGAGGAGATTACAGGGATAGGGAGAGGCGAGGCCATGGAGGGATTTGAAAATGAGGATGAATTTTAAAATCAAGACATTGCTTGACCGAGAGTTAATGCAGGTCAGCAAGCACAGGGGTGAGAGGGTAACAGGACCCGTTGTAAGTTAGGACACGGACAGCAGAGTTTTGGATGATCTCAAGTTTATGGAGGGTAGCATATGGGAGGTCAGCCAGCAGTGCATTGGAATAGTCAAGTCTAGAGGTAACAAAGACATAAATGAGGGCTTCAGCAGCAGGTGAGCTGAGACAGGGGTGAAGTTGGGCGCTGTCACACAGGTGGAAACAGGCAGTCTAAGTGATGACGAATATGTGGTTGGAAGCGAATATTGGGTTCAAATATAACACCAAGGTTGCGAATAGTCTGTTTTAGTTTCAGCTGTTGCTAGGGAGAGCGATGCAGTCAGTAGCCAGGGAACGGAGATTGGGAGCGGTGACCAAAAATAATTGGAGGAAGTCTCTGCTTATCCAGTACTAGATATCGGATAAGCAGTCTGATAATTTAGCAACAGAGCAGGAGCCAAGAAAGCTGGTGGTGAGGTAGAGCTGGCGGCATCAGTCTACACGTGAAAACTGACGCTGCGCTTTCAGATTATATCACCAAGGGGCAGCATGTAGATGAGGAATAGGAACTGGCCAAGGATAGATCCTCGGGGAACACCAGAGGTAACGGTGCGGGAGCAGGAATAGAAACCATTGCAAGTGATTCTCTGGCTATGATTAGACAGATAAGACTAGAAGCAGGTGAGAGCAGTCCCACCCAGCTGGACAACAGTGGAGTGGTGTTGGAGGAGGATGGTGTGGTCAACTGTGTCAAAGGCTGCCGACAGGTTGAGGAGGACATGGAGGGATAATTTACCTTTGTCACAGTCACATAGGATGTCACCATCAATCTGCAATATTCTATCATCAAACAACAATTAAATTCTGACGAATGACAAAATCTATTTAAACCACTTCCCTATTTCATGAGACATCCAGGTTAGCAGCTAAACATTACAACCGTGCTCTAGCGAACAGACTACCTGGGAGAAATTCCATGGAATATCATCTCAATATCCATAGATTTAGTCAACTGACCTGTTTCCATGTTGTAATCTCTATGTAATCCGATGTAAAACCCAATCCTGTACTCACCCATGGGTACTTCTTCATAGGAAGTGTCAGCTTGCTATCAGGAATAGAATCCCTTGCTGATTTTTATCTGTATAACTCAGCTTGTAGGGTCCCTACCAGCTGTCCTGGGTGAGATCAGCTAATACAACACAGCCAAGGAACTAAACCTGAGTCATTACAATTTGTATGGTTCAGTTTCACCAGCAAACATACTATCAGTCAAGTTTTTGGGTTGTTTATATAAAAAAGGAAAAATTTTCATTTATACACCGCCTTTCACAACCTCAGTACATTCCAAAGCACTTTACAGCCAATGAAGTACTTTTGAAGTGTAGTCACTGTTGTGATGTAGGAAATGCAGCAGCCAATTTGCAACTGTGAATTTGTGTTAACGTGGAGCGCCAAGGGGACAGGAGAATAAAGTGGGGGTGGAAGGTGAACAATAGGATTGCAAAGGAAACTATGAAGGTATGAGGCACGAGTTGGCTATGATATATTGGGGAACGTTACTTAAAGGGTTGATGGTGGATGGGCAATGGCTAGCATTTAAAGAGCGAATGGATGAATTACAACAATTGTTCATTCCCGTCTGGCACAAAAATAAAACAGGAAGGGTGGCTCAACCATGGCTTACAAAAAAAGTTAGGGATAGTATTAGATTCAAGGAGGAGAAATTTAAAATGTCCAGAACAAGCAGCAAACCTGAGGATTGGGAGCAATTTAGAATTCAGCAAAGGAGGTCAAAGGGATTGATTAAGAAGGGGAAAATGGAATATGAGAGCAAGCTTGCAGAGTACATAAAACTGACTGTAATGGCTTCTATAGATATGTGAAGAGAAAAAGATTAATGAAGACAAATGTGGGCCCCTTACAGTCAGAAACGGGAGACTTTATAATGGGGAACAAAGAAATGGCAGACCAATTAAATACCTACTTTGGTTCTGTCTTCACAAAGGAGGACACAAATTACCTCCCAGAAATGTTGGGGAACATGGGGTCTAGTGAGAAGGTGGAATTGTATGAAATCAGTATTAGTAGGGAAATGGTGTTAGGGAAATTGATAGGATTGAAGGCCGATAAATCCCCAGGGCCTGATAATCTACATCCCAGAGTACATTAAGGAAGTGGCCCTAGAAATAGTAAATGCATTGCTGGTCATTTTTCAATATTCGATAGACTCTGGAACAGTTCCAATGGATTGGAGGGTAGCTAATGTAACCCCACTATTTAGAAAAGGAGGCAGAGAGAAAACAGGGAATTATAGCCTGACATCAGTAGTGGGGAAAATGTTAGAGTCCATTATAAAAGATGTAATAGCAGAGCACTTGGAAAAAAATGACAGGATCGGACAAAATCAACATGGATTTACGAAAGGGAAATCATGCTTGAAAAATCTACTGGAATTTTTCGAGGATGTAACTAGTAGAATAGATAAGGGAGAACCAGTGGATGTGGTGTATTTGGACTTTCAGAAGGCTTTCGATAAGGTCCCACATAAGAGATTAGCATGCAAAATTAAAGCACATGGGATTGGGGGTAAGGTACTGACATGGATAGAGAACTGGTTGCAGACAGGAAACAAAGAGTAGGAATAAACGGGTCTTTTTCCGAGTGGCAGGCAGTGACTAGTGGGGTACCGCAGGGATCAGTGCTAGGACCCCAGCTATTCACAATATATATTAATGATATAGATGAGGGAATTAAATGTAATATATCCAAGTTTGCAGACAACACAAAGCTGGGTGGGAGTGTGAGCTGTGAGGAGGACGCAGAGAAGCTCCAGTGTGATTTGGACATGTTGAGTGAGTGGGCAAATACATGGCAGATGCAGTATAATGTGGATAAATGTGAGGTTATCCACTTTGGTGGCAAAAACAGAAAGGCAGATTATCTGAACACCGATAGATTGGGAAAGGGGGAGGTGCAGCGAGACCTGGGTGTCCTTGTGCACCAGCCGCTGAAAGTAAGCATGCAGGTGCAGCAGGCAGTTAAGAAGGCAAATGGTATATTGGCCTTCATAGCGAGAGGATTGGAGTACAGGAGCAAGGATGTCTTGCTGCAATTATACAAGGCCTTGACGAGACCACATCTGGAGTATTGTGTGCAGTTTTGGTCTCCTTATCCGAGGAAGGATGTTCTTGCTATGGAGGGAGTGCAGCGAAGGTTCACCAGACTGATTCCTGTGATGGCAGAACTGACGTATGAAGAGAGATTGGGTCGATTAGGCTTGTATTCGCTAGAGTTTGGAAGAATGAGAGGGGATCTCATAGAAACCTACAAAAAGTGAACCAGATGATTTTTTATGACAATTTGGTAGTTTCATGGTTATCATTACTGACACTAGCTTAATTAACTGAATTTAAATTCTCCAGCTGCTATGGTGGGATTTGAACGTATCACTAGCTCATTAGTCTGGATTACTAGTCCAAAGCATAACCACTATGCCACCACAAGCTACTGCAGCAGATGATTTCCATGGATGTTTTCCATTTCTTGCCTTCTCATCCCACCACCATTCCACTTGTGAAATATTGATTACCCAACCTGTTATCCTCAGAACTGCAGGAATTCCGAGCAGTCATCCCAAGTTCCTGTAATCAGCTTGGATACTGCAAAGACTCACTTGATTTCTCATTGACAACTTCAGAGCAAAACCAACAGAGGCCTGGAGCAGGTTGCCTGGCTGTGTACTTAGCTAATGTCAATGCACAAGATTTGAAATGCAAAGAACTGGACCTTCGGAAATTGAATGCAAGGATGTCAGTGACAAGCAAGTACAACATTGTCACTAGATGGCGATACCCAGACAGGAAATAAATTATCAAATAACTTTAACAGGGACAATTAAAAAAACCTGTGAAAGCACAGCCTCTATTGTACACCACACACTGCTGTCATTAAACACAGCACAATGCTACTAAACATCCCAAATATCTCCATGACATTTACAACCCTTTCATTATTCCATTGAGTTTTTTTTTAAAAACTGTCCCACTGTCTTCCTCTGATTTAACCTTGGCTGCATGGTATGTTAGACCATGAACGATGTTTTATGCATTTGTTTTTCTTTCAGGAAAGCCTCACAACTCGCAATGCCTGGAAATAATGGGCCTTTCACGAGCGAAACACCCAATAAATGCAATGATACCAGTGCAATATTCTCCATATGCAGCACAATCTGCTCTGGGCAAACCAGTAATTTGTGTCGAGCTGACAGCAGAAGCAATTTACTAATGATTGTTTACAAAGTAGTCCTGAAGTTGTCCTGTTGAGTTTAACACTAAGACTCAACTTGCATTTTTAAAAAAAATCTGGAGTAGCAGTGGGTGTTGCAGTGGGATATATCACAGTGATTTCAGCCTGGGATTTGGGTACATACACCCTGGATGGACAGGGTAATAATCCATGTCAATGCAGCACCAATAAGTTCATAACTCCTCAAAACCGATCAGATATATTGCAAAAGGATTCACTTAAAAACCTAGAAAAAATGTCACGGCATAATGTTTCAGCAGTGGATATAGGGAGCAAGACATTGGGTTGGATTTATCGGCGGCGAGCTCAAAAAATGGCGGACAGAGCACACCAAACAGCCGCCGCAATCCCACGCATGGCGGCTTAAATAGCTGGGGAGGCCCGCACCCCCACCCCCCCTCCAATCTCGTGGAGAGGGTGGGCTGTACGTGCCCGGCAATGGAGTTGGCTGTTTGTGTGCACAGGCGCTGGTGCCCTTTTTAAAAGACAGCCAGCCCTGCTGGTCAATTTGAATTTTTAAAGATACACCCTCCCACAAAATTTATTAAATAAATTTCTAATGTCCCTTTCCCACTCCCAATAACAACTCCATTAACTATTTGCCCATCCTCCTTAAAAATACTTACCTTTTACACCTGTCCTTCCACCCCAGATTGCACAAAGTTTAAAGTTCACCCCTTCCCTCCATCCCCTATACCCATTCTATTTATTTGACACTGTCCCCTCTCTCCCGCACTGAAAATATTAACTCCTCCCCTGTTCCAACCAATGCCACACCGGCTTTCCTGGACGGGATTGAAGGCGTGGGAGTGCCGGCGCGGTGGGCCCAGAGGATTGAAGGTAAGTTCATTTAAATTTATGTATGTCATTAATTTAAATATTGAAATCCAGGTCCCATCGTCCAGCAGCAGGGGGGCCGCCATAGAGCCTCGCCGTTACCAGGAGGATCGGGCCGGGCCCTCCCAGTGTCAGCCTCCATGGCGGACCGCTGCTGGCCTCATCTTTCAGCTGCCCCCGTCCCGGAGCCCGACACAAGGGCTTGATACAATCCAACCCATTGACTCAATGGTAACATTCCTGCCTTTAAGTCAGGAAGTGATGGTTTGAATCCCACTGTACACAACACAGGCAAGTGGAGATGCCACAGTGCAGGAAATCATCCTTACTAAAAGATTGATAAATATTCGGAATAATCTGTGCCAATAAATAGAGGAAACAATATTGGGATTACTGAAAATACAATTAGATGTTGTGATGGGATGGTGTTTGGTGTTCCCACCTTACAGTCAGAAGATGAAAGGTTCGAGCCCCATCCAGTCAGGCTGGAGACTAGAAATATGGGCAGGGTTTTCATCCTGGGGTCGGGACTCTGACAACGGGACCATTTCCGGGTCCTGACCCAGCACTGCGTTTGCGCCTGACACCCGCACAATTTCCCAGAAGATGGCCAATCAGTGGCCAGATGGTGTGCTCGCTGTCCAAGGGGTGTGAAACTGAATGAGGCATTGAAGGCCCTCCCAGAACATTTTGGCATTAGCGGGAGCCCACATGCTGACTGGAAAGTTCCAGTTGGCGTCAGGAGTATGGCTTTAACAGGCCCTTTAATTGGCTTATGTAGCTACCCGCCCCTTGTGGGCAGGTAGCCATCATCCCCCAATGGAGTCTGTTCCAAAATGGACTGGAGACGGGAACATGCCAGCTAAGGCTACAACGGCCACTAGCGGGAAATTGGAAGCTGCCAGCCTGCCTGCCGCCCCAGTCAAATGAAAATTCAGCCCATGGTCTCCAAGTACTGAGTTAATGACAGACTCGCCATCGGAGGGAACATAGAATGGGAGAAAAATACCAAATTAAACTTTGCATCCCGCCACTTTCCATTTTGAGATTGTACACGGAGCACCATCAAGTTACTCTAGGTGATGCTGCACAAAACACACACATTTTAAAGTAAACTTTAGAAACTAATTCAAGTAGCTTTGTTTTTAAGAAAATATTCTATTTCAATCTTTTTTAGCAACTACAGTTGATTCTGTATTACTAATGCATAACTGAAAAGTGTGTTTCTAAATACTTTGTTATTAAATTTAATTGCTTTGCATGTCACTGATTTTATTTATTTGACAGAAAAGCAGACTGATCTTTGAAATGCAACAGCGATTAAGAGTATGTGTGTGTGTGTGTGTGTGTGTTTGTGAGAAGTCATCATTAAATTGCCTAATCACCTTGGCCTGGGTTCAGCAGTAGGTGGAATGGTGCTGGTAGCTCTGTGATTTACAACAGTGTGTGTGGGTGGAGGGGCGGAGGTGAATCCTAATGCAGTTCTTTCATTCTGCAGTTGATCTCTTCCCCGTCACCCCTACAAAACCATAGTCATCAATTTTAGCAAAAGAAATCATCGCGCTAACCAATTACTAAAGGTGAGAATGAATTAAAGAGAAAAGTGCTGTTAAAAGAGGAATGTCACATAGCAGCAATTATAGGGAGATTTTCATGGGTCTGTACCGGTTGCACTGGATTAACTGCGTCCAGAGAATGGCATAAAATTGACTGAATCTGCTCACCTGTCTGTAAAGGAACCCACTCAATTTTTCTTCCATTTAAACTAATGGAGGTAAAATCAGGCAGCTGTTTCCTGGGCACTGTGTCTGACCCACCTGATATTCCGCACTTGGGTAATCCAACACAACTGAACAAAACCCAGGAAAATCTCCCCTTGTGGCTTAACAGGTCTCCTTTGCAGAAACAAATGAACAGGTTGCATGTGGTGCATTGTAAACAGCAAAGAGGCAACTTGAATGTTGCTGCTTTATATATTATATATATAATATATATGAAATACTTTCTAACGTGATGAGTCAGAATTTAACACTGTGGGGGAGAGTTGCAATTAAACAACTAGTACTTTGCTAAATAAAGATTGTCAAACAGTGAAAGTAGCCCCACACGTTTCATGGGGTTGAAAGGAACGTTGTTGAATGTGGCCCTCAACTCCGTGAATTAATTCAGTCAGTACCACATCACCTTCATTGAAATGGGTACCAAGATTTGTTAAAGCAATATATTTGAAATGTCTGACATTTTTCACAGTGCATATAGCAGCCAGTTAGTAGGAAACCAGATTGATAACTGTGTCACTTGGGTGTTTTGTGATCAGACCCTAGAGTAATATGGTCTTGCATCAGAGCCTGTCTTCAGTTAAATGCCTGAGGCTTATAAGGCCATTGATAGTTTTTTTTACTGTTATGATCAGTGTGGTTCAGCAGCACTACCTTAAGAATTACATAAAGTGTATTCAGGAGATAATTGCAAGCTGATCTGACATTGCTTTTAGTTGGGTCTTAGAGTTGCTAGCTGCCAATGTATGGATCTTATACAGTGGACACCACTCTCCCCTAATTTGACTCACTCACTATTGCCGACCACTTTGTGAGACCTACTTATTGCATTAATCTGCACTCATTTTAAGGCAATCCTTGCAAATGAGCCCCTTGAGGCACAGGAGATACCTACAAGATATAAAAATCTCTGGCTGAAGTGCTGCAGCAGAAACATAACCAAAAACACAGCTCACTGATATGTCAGGACTGACCCATAGTACGTTGGGAATATTCCTGCCTTGATCGCAGCACTAAAAGGATTGATCTTAGGATAAAAGCATATCTTTCACTGTAATTATTTCAATATCACTCTTACCCTTTAAGAATGTTTTCTCACTGCATTTCACTTGATAACTTCAACCAGTGATGAAAATCACTAAGAGTATTCAGGCTGTACATGAATTTCGGAAAACTCCTGGGAATACTGCGCAGGGAGAGACCAAAACTGAACCCGTGTACTCTTAAAAGGTGAGTACAACGCCATTAAAATGATGCTATATTTCAATTGCTACTCCCAAGCTAAACTACACCCATGTGGTGCAATAAAACACCTTTAATACAAGCTGCAATCTTTGGTAATAAGCCATTCAGAACACTGGCCAGCAGATTCGGGTTCAGCAGCAAAATGCCGATCAGTAATTTTTTATTGCTGGGTTCACCTTCAAAATTCTACATGATTTCAATCTAAGAATTCATAATCAATGACCCAGCCTCCACTGCTCTCTGGGGAAGTGAATTCCAAAGATTAACGACCCTCAGAGAGAAGAAATTCCTCCTCATCTCCATCTTAAATGGGAGACCCCTCAGTCTGAAACTGTGCCCCCTATTTCTAGATTCCCCCTCGAGGAGAAACATCCCCTCAGAATCTTATACGTTTCAACAAGATCGCCTCTCATTTTTCTGAACTTCAATGAGTATTGGCCCAACCTGCTCAACCTTTCCTCATAAGACAACCCCCTTCATCCCAAGAATCTGCCTAGTGAACCTTCTCTCAACTGCCTCCAATGCAAGTATATCCCTCCTTAAGTAAGGAGTCCAAAATTATACACAGTACTCTAGGTGCGGCTTCACCAACGCCCTGTACAGTTGTAGCAAGACTTCCCTACTTTTATACTCCATCCCGCTTGCAATAAATGCTAACATTCTATTTGCCTTCTAATTACTTGCTGTATCTGCACGCTGACTTGTTGTGATTCAAGGACACCCAGATCCCTCTGTACCACAGCATTCTTGAGTCTCCCTCCATGTAAATAATATTCTTCTTTTCCATTCCTCCTGCCAAACTGGAGAACCTCACATTTTCCCACATTATACTCCATCTGCCAAATTTTTGCGCACTCACTGAACCTATCTGTGGACTGGACTTTACTAAGCTCACAACATCGGGCTGCATGGTGGGGCAGGAGGGGGGGCAGAAGATGGTTGTGGCAGAGGCCCACCACCGAGCTCGACGTCGGGAGGGTCCAGCCCGATCCTCCCAGCAGCGGCGAGGCTCTGTGGTGGCCCCCTTGCCGCTGGGCAACGGGATCTCAATTTCAATATTTAAATGAATAAGATGAATAAATTTGAATGAAGTTGCCTGCAATCTTCCAGGATCTCGCCACGATCCTCAGTGCAGTGGCCGGCACTCCTGCACCTTCAATTCCCTGTCTGGGGAAAGCCGGCGTGGAATTGGTGGGAAGTGGGGGCTGGGGTCAAATAAATGTAATGTGTGTAGGGGATGGACTTTAAACTTTGTGCAGTCTAGAGGGGCGGGGATGATCAGATTTAAAGTGCAACTGTTTTGGAGGGGAAAGGGCAAACAGTTAATGTAATTGTTATTGGGGGGGTGGGAAAGGGGCATTAAGATTTTAGTTGATAAAGTTTGGGCGCGGTGTATCATTAAAAATTTTAATATGCTGGCAGGGCTGACTGCCCTTTAAAAATGGTGCTGGTGCCTACGCACAGGCAGCTGACGCCATTGCTGGCATCGGGCAGCCCGCCCTCTCCATGTGATTGGGGGGGGGGAGGTGCCGCCCCAGCTATTTAAATGAGCCACCACGTGGGAGACCGCGGCGGCTCTTTGACATGTGGCCCAGCTCGCCGCCAAGTGTGACGGCGGGCTCTTAAAATCCAGCCCTTTATCTCTTTGCAGACACTTTGTGTCCTCCTCACAGCTTTCCTACCTATCGTTGTATCGTGTGCAAATTTGACCACAATACACTCGATGCCTTGATCTAAGTCATTAACGTAAATCGTAAATAGTTGAGGCCCCAGTACTGAGCCCTGTGGCATTCCAGTAGTTACAGATTGCCAACTTGAAAATGCCCCATTTATCCCAGTTCTCTGTTTCCTGTTAGTTAGCCAATCTTCCATCCATGCTAAAATATTACACCCAACACCATGGGCTCTTATCTTGTGTAATTATCTTTTATCTGGCACCTTATCGAATGCCTTTTGGAAATCCAAAACACTACATCTACTGGTTCCCGTTTATCCACCCAACTTGTTACATCCTCAAAGAACTCTATTAAATTAGCCAAACATGATTTCCCTTTCATAAAACCATGTTGACGCTGCCTGATTGCATTATGACTTTCTAAATGTCCTGCTACTACATCCTTAATAATGGATTCTAGCATTTTCCTAATGACAGATGTTTGGCTAATTGGCCTATTGTTTCCAGCTTTCTGTCGGCACTCCCCACCCTCCCTTTCTGAATAGAGATGTTACATTTGCAGTTTTCCAATCTGCTGCGACTTTTCCGGAATCAAGGGAATATTAAACCAATGCATCCCTATCTCAGCAGCCACTTCTTTCAAGACCCTGGGATGCAGGCCATCAGGTCCAGGGGACTTGTCAGCCTTTAGTCCCATTAGTTTTCCTAGTACTTTTTTTTGGGTGATAGTGATAGTTTTAAATGGGATCTTTTTTGTGTCTTCTACTGGAAAGACAGATACAAAATACTTGATCAACGTCTCTGCCATTTCCTTGTTTCCCATTATTAATTCCCCAATCTCATCATTGAAGGGACCAACACTTACTTTAGCTACTCTCTCCCTTTTCATATATTTGCAGAAGCTTTTACTGTCTGTTTTTACATTTCTTGCTAGTTTTCTCTCATATTCTAATTTCTCCCTTTTTTTAGTCATCGTCTGATAGTTTATAAAATATTCCCAATCTTCTGGCCTACCGCTAATCATTGCATCATTGTATGCTTTTTCTTTCAACTTGATACCATCCCTAAAGGATGGTGCATCCTTCTGGTACAGTCTTCCTCAATGGAATATATCTTTGTTGAGAGTTATGAAATATCTCCTTAAATATCTGCCACTGCTGTTTATGTCTAGCTCTTTCTTGTTTCTCCCTCTGTCCACAATCACAAAGGAACAGAAAGATCCCAACACAATGGGTGTGAGCCGTGTATTGATTGCCAAGACAGACAAATTGCTTATTATTTATATAGTCTGTAGAGAAACAACATTAAAGCATAGCTTATTAGCATTTTAACCACTTATCGGGCCGCACTTTACAAACCCCCAGGTGGCAGGAATGGAGAGGGATTGCTGGTAAAATAGCAGGGAGCCAGGTAGAGATTGCTCCCCAACGCTGTCCTGTCACCAGGCAGAAGGCGGGCAGGAGACCGGCAGGAGACGGGCTGGGGTGCAGCTTCACAGCCCATTCCACGGAGGCGGGCAGCCGATTTACATCATTAAGGCCCCAAGTAGGGGCCATTAAGTGGGGCCACCAGCATTTTGCTGGTGGCGGGATAGCCCCCGCCGCGATGGGAGGCTGCCAGCTTCATAGAGGCGGCCTCCTGGCGGCAGCCTGGGGGGCCTTCAGAGCCAGAGGCTCCAAGGCAGGCAGGGAATGCAATCCCCGAGGACCCAAAGATCCCCCCACAAAAGGGGTTTCCCCTTCCACCCTCGGTCCCCTGAATTCTTTATTTTTAATTTACTTGCCTGGAGGCACCCCGAGGCCTCCTATCGGCCTCGACAGTGACCACCTCTCCCGATGGGGCTGCCAAGTCTTCAAAGCTGCAGGCCCTCCGATTGGAGGGGCCCGTCCACTGTCTTTAATTGGATGGTGGGCTAGGAGGTGGCCAATTAGGAGGCCGCCTCTGGTAAAATCGCTGAGCCAGTCCCGCTAACAGCGTGCAGGCTCAAGACCCCCAGTTGGGCTCGCCATTGGGGACCTGAAGCCTGTGGGAAAATTCAGCCCATTGTGTCACTGTCTTGCACAGAATCACCGAATTGTTACAGCACAGAGAGGCCATTCGGCCCATCGCGTCTGCACCGGTTCTCCAAAAGAACAATTAACCGAGTGCCACTTCCTGGTCTTCTCCCTGTAGTCCTGCACATTCTTCCTTTTCAGATAACAATCCAATTCCCTCTTGAAAGCCTTGAATGAATCTGCCTCCACCACACTCTCAGGCAGTGCATTCCAGATCCTAACCTCTCGCTGCGTGAAAAAGTTTTTCCTCATGTCGCCATTGCATCTTTTGCCAATTACCTTAAATCTGTGCCCTCTTGTTCTCGATGGCTCCACCAATGGGAACAGTTTCTCCCTATCTATCGACCCTGTCCAGACTCCTCATGAATACCTCTATCAAATCTCCTCTCAACCTTCTCATCGAGGAAAACCGTCTCAACTTCTCTTCTCCACCCATGTAACTGAAGTTCCTCATTCCTGGAACCATTCTTGTGAATCTTTTCTGTACTCTCTCCAATGCCCTCACATCTTTCCTCAAGTGCGGCAACCAGAAACTGGACGCAATACTTCAGCTGAGGCCAAACTAGTGTCTTATACAAGTTCAACGTAATTTCCTTGCTCTTGTACTCTATGCCTCTATTAATACAGCACAGAATGCTGTATGCTTATTAACCGCTCTCTCAACCTGTCCTGCCACCTTCATGATTTATACACATACACACCCAGGTGCCTCTGCTCCTGCACCCCCTTTAGAATTGTACCCTTTATTTTATATTGCCCCTCCGTGTTCTTCCTACCAAAATGAATCACTTCAGACTTCACTGCAGTAAGATTCATCTACCACCTGTCTACCCATTCCACCAACTTGTCTATGTCCTTTTGAAGTTCTACACTATCCTCCTCACAGTTCACAATGCTTCCAAGTTTTGCATCATATGCAAACTTTGAAACTGTGCTCTGTACACCAAGGTCTAGGTCATTAATATATATCAGGAACAGTAAGGGCCCCAACACTGATCCTTGGGGAACTCCACTACAAACCTTGCTCCAGTCCGAAAAACATCCATTAACCACTACTCTCTGTTTCCTGTCACTCAGCCAATTTCGTATCCATGTTGCTATTTTTGTTGCTTTTTAAAAATTCTTTCACAGAATGTGGGTGTCGCTGACTAGGACAGCATTTATTGCCCATCCATAATTGCCCTTTAGAAGGTGGTGGTGAGCTTCCTTCCTGAACTGCTGCAGTCCATGTGGGGTAGGTACACCCACAGTACTGTTAGAAAGGGAGTTCCAGGATTTTGACCCAGCGACAGTGAAGGAACGGTGATATAGTTCCAAGTCAGGATGGTATGTGGCTTGCAGGGGAATTCGCAGGTGGTGGTGTTCCTATGCATCTGCTGCCCTTGTCCTTTTGTGTGGTAGAGGTCATGGGTTTGGAAGGTGCTGTCAAAGGAGCCTTGGTGAGTTGTGACTGAACATCTTGTAGATCGCACACACTGCTGCCACTGTGCATTGGTGGTGGAGGGAGTGAATGTTGAAGGTGATGGATGGGGTGCCAATCAAGTGGGCTGCTTGTTCCTATATGGTGTCAAGCTTCCTGAGTGTTGTTGGAGCTGCACTCATCCAGGCAAGTGGAGAGTATTCCATCACACTCCTGACTTGTGCCTTGTAGATGGTGGACAGGCATTGGGGAGACAGGAGGTGAGTTACTCGCCGCAGAATTCCCAGCCTCTGACCTGCTCTTGTAGTCACAGTATTTATATGGCTGGACCCGTTCAGTTTTTGGTCAATGGTAACCCCCAGGATAGTGGGGGATTCAGCGATAGCAATGTCATTGAATGTCAAGGGGAGATGGTTGGATTCTATTTTAGAACCATAGAAATGTTACAGCACAGAAGGAGGCCATTCAGCCCATCATGCCTTGTTGGAGATGGTCATTGCCTGGCACTTGTGTGGTGTGAATGTAACTTGCCACTTATCAGCCCAAGCCTGAATATGCTGCAGGTTTTGCTACATAAAGGCCTGCTCAGGTCGGGAAAAAGAACCCAATCCGGACCCAACCAAACCACAGCAGACCCAAGTCCGACCCGGCCTGAGGCTCTCCAATTTTGCCCCAAGCACAACCCGACCCGAGCCCGACCCAAGCCCGACCCCACCACCCCTGTACTTACCTTCGGACTCGGAACCTCCAGGAAGCCACAGCGGATGCATGATGTTATAGTGACGTCACTCGCTCACTGCGCAGACTCAGTTTTGTCCCAGACTCCCAGCTGAGGTAACTTTTTTAATTTCCATACTTACCAGCAGAGCACTTACTGTGTGTGTCCGGCCCGACCTGACCTGGACTCAGCCCGACCCAACCCCCAAAGCTGGATCCGGAAGAGGAGCCCGACCCGACCCAGCCCGAACCCGATACATGTCGTCAGGTCCCGTCGGGTTTGGGTCAGGTCGCAGGCCTTTATTGCTGCATTTCTACACGGACTGCTTCAGTATCTGAGCAGTCGTGAATGGTGCTGAACATTGTGCAATCATCAGCGAACATCCCCAGTTCTGACCTTATGATGGAGGGAAGGTCATTGATGAAGCAGCTGAAGATGGTTGGGCCTAGGACACTACCCTGAGGAACTCCTGCAGCGATGCGTCAATCAGAAATATCAACAGACCAGTAGAATAAGAATGTGCATTACGTGATAAAATATTCCTGCTTTTATACAATATCATTTCAACTAATTTACTATCATCAATGCGACAGGGTCTGCTGCATGCGTCTAAAACAATGCCCCCACATGTCAAATATGCAAAGTATACGTTACAGTAAAACCTAATCGACTGAAATACCATTCAGAATACAGCAACAAATCACAATTGAACAGTTTTGTAAATGTTGAAGGAAATAAAGAAAGCCTACAGGTTTCCACTCCCCTTGATAACCTGGCTTTCTTTTCAAGGCCAGGATTCAGAGATCTATAAGCAGCTGCTAATCTTAAAATGCTTTCCTTAGTAATTAGCCTTCAATTGACTTCAAGGTGTCCCTATTTAAACCACTTCTCCCCAGGGAGCAGCAGGCCAGTATAAAAATAGCTTCACCTCAACAGTAAAACACCACAATCATGCTGCAGATCACTGATTATCCAGCAGCAAATCCATGGGAGATCTTCTTTCTTTTGGGCCTCCTTATCTCGAGAGACAATGGATACGCGCCTGGAGGTGGTCAGTGGTTTGTGAAGCAGCGCCTGGAGTGGCTATAAAGGCCAATTCTGGAGTGACAGGCTCTTCCACAGGTGCTGCAGAGAAATTTGTTTGTCGGGGCTGTTGCACAGTTGGCTCTCCCCTTGCGCCTCTGTCTTTTTTCCTGCCAACTACTAAGTCTCTTCGACTCGCCACATTTTAGCCCTGTCTTTATGGCTGCCCGCCAGCATCTTGGGAGATCAGCATCTTACTAAACTACCATAAGGTACAATCACTTTACTCAGATTAGGGCTCATAAAGTAGCTAACACCTGTATGCTAAATTCTGGATTGCTTGACCTTGTAATTTTTTGGAGATGTCTCCAATGAACCAACAATGGAAAAGGAGAATTTAAGTGGCATACTTCCTATTTGAAATACTTCTCAAATGCCTATATGTCAAAAAAACAGAAGAACTTGGGCCTGTAATGTGATGTCAAATGGCACTTTCCCATACTATTAGGTGTATAGCCTGAAGTCTATCCTGTGCTGGCTACCCCAAGTGCTCTTTGAGTTGCCAACTCTGGGCGGATGCATTCCTGGAGCTTTCATTGCATGATTCCCCACCACCAACTACCCAATCAGTCTCTCTTCCCCCATCTCCAATACTAACATAAACAAAAATGTGTAAGGAAAATGAAACAGAACCATACTTCTTTAACGTCTTTGTGATATTTCTGCCTGGTTGCTCGCAGCAACATCCTGGAAGCTCCAGGACATTCCTGGTCAGTTGGCAGCTGTAAGAACACTCAATGCAGCTGGCCAGTGACTGATTTGCTGGCAGGCTGCGCAGAAGCTAATTACAGCTGTGTATTTTATCCAGATTGGAGTTCTTTGCAATCAAAGCAAGTTTCGTCCTCTTCCAATTCAAGTGGAGTGTTTAAATGAGCTGATCCTATATTATTATGTGAAGTCAGCTCATCTGTGTGCAGGTGCATGCAGAATCCAGGGGGACATTGGTCCCATCAGCCTGTCCTATGCCTGGACTGCATTATCAACCCTTATGTGTACTATCTGTCAAACGATAATGTCATCATTTCCTGTCTCGTCTGCCATTATGATCGCCTTTGCTCCAGTGAGGTCATCATTGGGGAGGGGGTAGTGGCGCTTTGGAGCATTTATTTTACTGGGGGTTTTAGCTTCCTAGCAGCCTGGAAGCTGTTTCTGGGAAACATGCCAGCAGAGGGTGTGAAAATAGAGGGTGAAAGTAAATGCATTAAGTGTTTGTACGCTAGTATCACAACGTAATTACACCCCAACTATGTTTTCCATTTTACAATAAAGACAACTGAAATGTGTGGAAACGGTGACACCAGTGAATTGTTCATTCCAAAAGTCAGCTCTGTGGGCTAAAGAGACACATTTTATGCAGATCTCATTCCCAAAGGTAAGGTCACCAATCCTCCAGGGTTCTCCTGGAGTCCCCAGGAATTAAAGTTCTGATGACGGGTCACTGACCTGAAACGTTAACTCTGCTTCTCTCACTACAGAAGCTGCCAGACCTGCTGAGTATTTCCAGCATTTCTTGTTTTTATTTCAGATTTCCAGCATCTGCAGTATTTTGCTTTTATATTATTATTAAAGATTAATCTCTGGGCGCAGGAGAAACACCACAGGGACATCAAAAAAACATTTTTTTCATTTTCATCGATCGCTTTCATTTATTGGTTAGAAATATATTGGAAATGGGATAAATAGGCTGTTTGACTGACAGTCGATCAACATCTAATTGGTAATTAAGAGCCTGTTTGCTTTCCAGTTAGTTTGGGAAGATGGACACTGTGAAGGATGGACATGTCAAAGGACCAATGGCAAAACTGTGGGGGCGGGGCAGTTGTAGGTAGGATGTCCTGTGATGGAACCCTCCAGGAATGCATCCAATCAGAATTGGCAATGATATCCAAAGGCCTCTGATATTTCTGATAGTTTATCTGTACAGTCTCTATATTCAACTCTGTAATTTTACTGTAAGCCAATCAATAGATTCGCCAATCTTTGCCCATTTTCACCTGCAAAGTGGTTACCTTTTAAATTTTTCTCTTTGTTTAATTTATTGTGAGATCTAAAGTTGCATTTAAAAAGGCAACTATTGTGTGCATTTATAGTTAAAAGATTTTATAGTTGTGAGCTGACTCCTGTTTCAAACAGCCCAGATAACACTGTATTTACACTGTCTCATACTCACAGCTGCATCACAAGATACAAGTGGTTCGGGCTCTCGTAAATGTCCTCCAGGGCCACGATGTTTTCGTGCTTTATTCTGGAAGGTAGAAGATAGCAGTGTAAATGTTCAGCTCTGACACAGAGAACAAAGTCTAATTTGAGACCTAGGCATCTTCAAGCTCCCAGTCTTGGCACCTTTAATCCATCTACAGAATCCACGAGTGCTTTTCTAAGGCTAAGAAAATCCCACTGAAGATTTTTAAGAGGTTTATTTTTAAAAGTGCGTCATAATTTCCTTTAAGAAAAATAATCAAACATGCCAACCATCTGTGTTTGAGCAGGACATCAGCACTTCCGGGGCACTGTCCACATGTGGATGAAGACCACACACAGTACCCCCGCCCCCCCCTATTCCCCGCAAGCACCATACCTGAGATCCAACGGGTTGATAGCCCTTCCTTGCCAAAGGTTCCTGTGAGGTGACAGCACCACTTTCAGGGGAAGAGGGATCCTTCACATCAGGAGCCCCAGCAGGTCCAAGTTCAAGAGTAAAGCTTGTTGGAAGGGAGAAGCTGGGACTGAATTATTGGAGAAAAGGGCGTAGGGCAGGGAGTGAAATCTGAGACAGTGCTTCCACAGGGAGGAAGAGAAGCTGGGAGTGAGGAATTTAGAGATGGATGGGAACGGCAAGAGATAAACCAGGAGCAGTGGTTTGGCTGGGAAGGGGCAAGAAGAAGCTGGAGTACCCATTCCTGATTAATTTCAAGAATTTTCCTGTAAAAAATATTTTAAATGATCCAATAATTTGAAATAAACAATGTACAGAAAACCACTTAGTAGGAAATTTAATGATTAAAAAAAATGATAATTGGAAGTAACCAACTTTAAATTTAAAGGAGACTGTAGCAGCATTAACTGACCGGGGCAAGAAAAGACTGAAGCATAAGAAGTTAAGAACTTAAGAAATAGGAGCGGGAGTGGAGCATACGGTCTGTCAAGCCTGCTCTGTGTCACACCCACGCAATCCGAACTTATGAACTATAAAATGAACTCATAAAGTGAACCCGAAACAGACACTTTTCTCGTAAACAAAGTGGAGTAAGAGGTCAGGTGACCTTTACATTCCTGCCAATACACACAGAACTATAACAACCCTGAGCTAATTTTCATGTCTGGACAAGTCTTGGTGAAGTCATTAAAATACAAACAACTTTTCTGGAAATCATTAAAATGCAAATGACCCTTTTGTGGTAATGGCTGCTTCACTCCAACCGATTGGGTTGACAATACTGTCACAGACTTTTTAACTCCAAATTCAATTTCCGAAGAATGAGTGTGAAAAGCTCTACTTTATCAAGGTGAGATGAGAATGAATGATACCTGGACTGCATTGTCTAACAATGACCTCACCGTCAGAAACCATTTACGAGGGCCATGGAAAGTGAAACTATGGTCACATGACAGAAACTAGCTTTCTGATAAGGAGTTTTAATAAAGGTATATTCTGGGCAGACAAAGGAGATCCATCTATGCCATCGAACAGAAAGGACCCTGCCTAAGATTACTAGCTTTGAACTACATGTAGGCAGCGACTGGAGTTTGGCTTTGAATTCCCTACCTGAGAAATTACACCAGGACTTTGCCAGCGATCTTTGGCTGGAATATAACAAGAACAGTCTGCAACAGTGCATCGTCTTCCTGAACCTCCCAAGTCTTTCTTTAGCGAACAAGGGAAAGGATTACAGGCCTGCATCGTTTCAACTCTTCACCTCAGAGAAAAGCAAGTTTAACAGAACTCTTCAAAAATCATCAGACCTAATGCATGTTATCTTTATAATCTCTATCTTTTCTTGAGTGTGTGTATCTATATGAGCGTGAGATTGGGTGCTGTTGCGTATATTTCAGGTGTTGAATAATAAACTTTTTTCTAACTTATGAGAAATCCTGTCATTTATCTGTTCTTGACAGTTAAAGCACTCAGGTTAAAAAACACCTTTTTTTGTAAAAACACACGAACTTCAGTCAGTTGGGAGGTGAAAAAAGGAGAGCCATTCCTATCATCTCTCAATCTGTCCATAACAGAGGCCATTCAATAAGATCACGGCTGATCATGTACCTCAACACAACTTTCCTGCACCATCCCCATATCCTTTGATTCCCGTTAGTGCCCAAAATCTACCAATTTCAAGCCTTTGAATATACTTAATGATGGAGCATCCACAGCCCTCTGGGGTACAGAATTCCAAAGATTCACAACCCTCTGCGTAAATAAATTTTCACCTCATCTCAGTCCTAAATGGCCCACCCCCTTATCCTCTGACTGTGCCCCCTAGATCTAGACTCTCCAGCCTAAGAATTTTATATTTTTCAATGAGATCATCTCTCATTCTTCTAAACTCCAGAGAATATCGGTCCATTCTATTCAATCTCTCCTCATAGACCAACCCTCTCATTCCAGGAATCAGTTTATGGAACCTCCGTAGCAAGTACATCCTTTCTTGGTTAAGGAAAGCAAAACTGGACACAGCACTCTCACCAAAGGTGCGGTCTCACCAAAGCACTATATAATTGCAGCAAGACTTCTTTACTCATACACTCCAACCCCCTTGCAATAAAGGCGAACATACCATTTGTCTTCCTAATTGCTTGCTGTACCTGCATGTTAACAGAGCATTAAGTGAGGGGGAATAAAGAAGACTGGCAGTATTAACTGGGGGAGAGAGGGTGAAGAAGGAAGGTGTAGCATCAACTGGGGATGAGGAAGGTGAGTGCCAGTATTAATACAGGTGGAGGTGAGGTAAGAGGATGCCGTATGACTGGGGGTGAAGGAGAGAGCTGGTGTGAACTGGAAGGAGGGATAAGGAAGGAAACCACAGTACGAACTGGGGAGGTAAGAGTGGAGTGTCGGCTTGAATTGGAGGCGGGAGGAGTAAAAAGTTGATTTAAGGGAGAGGAGTGACAACACAAACTGCAAAGCTATGAGGGAAGACAGTGGGAGTAGTTTTAACCTAACTCGGTGGGAGGGAATCCCACCGGATTGGGCAAACACTGGTCTTTCACCCTCCTCAATATGACACCCCAATGACTTAAAGGAAGATTAAATTTGGGCAGGGTGCAAAACCAGTGTTTCCCCCACCATACCCTCAGTACCCCATTGGGAAGGTTGCCCCCAGTGAGTCTGAACTGGATGGTGGGGTTTGATCAGGAAAGGTGTTTGTGCATTGAGCCTGCAGAAGGTAGAGTTGCAAATGTGAACTGGGCAGTTTAGAGGGAGAACCACTAAGGTAGGTTTTGGGTAACTTAAGCTTGGTTGGCCTGTTGGAAAAAGTTTTCTATTTCTTAAAGAGAGCAAAGCTTCATCGATTATAAAACATAAGTGCTTACAATTAATCAGAATGCCGCATTTTAAGGTAAGAATTGAAAATTCGTGGGAGGGGTCAAACAGGAATATGACCCAGTACTCTCTGGAAATAATTGGCAGCGAGGGGGAGGAAGTGAGCAACATTGGCAACAACAGTCCTACCGCTTATACCGCCCATGCTTGTCACAGGCAGCGGCCGGAATTGGGCAAATAGTGCTAACCATTTACCATCACCATAGGAATCCATGACAAATGCAGCACTTGGAATGTGTTAAGCTCGCTGGCTATTTTGGGTACATTTTATCACTTTGCTTCCCTCTCTTGCTTTGCCACTTCGGTCCTCTCCTGATCAGTCCAATAAAAGGTCACTTTCATGTGGTGAAATGGCTCTCTTAAAGTAGAACTTTAACGGCACTCTTGGAACGACAGTTCCCCCTTCGCCTCCTATGGGCCCTGCACTAATGGCTTGACATGAGTTGCACCAATAAAGTTCTGGAGAGTGGAGATGGGAAGAATGTTAGCGTGCTCCAAGATTTCCCAAACCACCCCCACCCACACCCACACCCCCACCCCCACACCCCTGAGAAAATATACCTGGTAGTTTCAAAACTTTAATTGAGTCTTTCAGCCTTTTGCTCCATCCAATACAAATGCAGGACTGTTGGTTATACCGACAGCTTAAGTTAATAGCCTATGCCCATTGCACTTTCAGTGGAATTATCTGTTTTCACATGTCATAGTAGAGCTATTTTGAGTTGCCAGCTGTTTGGAAGGTTTGTCAATCGTTTTGAAATGGCTGTTTAGTTTTTTGCTGCTTTTCCAGGTTGGTATGTATGAAAAAAACATTTTGAGTACATTCAATGACGTTTTTGAGATGTCAACTATATTAACATCATTTTTTCTTTGTACATTACACAACATTTTATTACTGATGGAATGAAAACTGATGTGCCACTTTTTAGATGCAACCAAGGCTGTGAAGATGGAAGGTGAAAGACCACAAGCTTTGCTACAACACTTTAGAAATCGAGAGCAGCCATCACAGAGGATGAGAAAGACATCTAAGGTGAGACATTTGAAACGTAAAATAATTGCTGATAATAAGGATCAAACAAGCAAGGCCTGGTGATGGAAATGAGAGAACCTAGGGTTGAATTTTTGGGCCCCACAGAGATCGGGAATGGAGCCGGATGGGGCCCGAAAATTACAAGGCCAGCTGGCGTTCCAGCTTCCCAAGCCCATTCCCGATGCCGACACAAGTACAGGGCCCGGGAAGACAGCCCAACCCTTCGAGGTGGGCAGGCACTTAGGTTCATTAAGAGTCTTGTTAAAGGTAGGAAATGGAAGCTGACTGGGATTTTCCTGTCGGCCTCCAGTTTCCTGATGCAACAGGGGGCAGCGGGCAGATCAACTGCCTAGAGGCAGCCACCCAGCAGCAGACCGTGGTTCCAGCATTCCTAGCAGGCCTACAGGCCCTCTCTGCCTGTCTGGGTGGGGTACAACCAAATGTCACCCTGCAGAGTGGTGGCCTGTCTGCCATTTGTATTTTTTTGATTTAAATCTTTAAAAAGTGGCTGAAAGAGCACCTTCTCATTGAGGCGCCCTCTCAGTTACTTACTTTGTACTACAGCCGGCTGCTTCTCTGAAGCTGGAAAGCCTCTGATTGGCCCTCCAGCTGCAAGAGGCTGCCCGCCACCCTTAATTGGGCAAGAAATCTGCCTCCATGCCAATTTTTGCAGACCCACATGAAAATCTTGACTTTAATCAGTTTCGTACTGAAGGCAGGTTCAGGACCCGAAAACAGTCCCGACTCCTGTTTTCCGCCTCCGTGGGGAAAATTCAACCCTTAATGTTTCATTTAAGGAAATTTTCGATAAATGAAAAAACTTTTATATGTGCAAAAAGAAGAAATATTAGCTTTAAATGATATCTAAAAACACAGTTTAAACAATACTAAAAGAATTAGTTTTCAAATTTAAGTCTGTCAAAGCATCCTCCATTGGGTCATCATTGGAAGAAAGTAGTGCATCACCTGCAGCAGCACTTAAACTATCTCCTCAATCTCATTAGCCTGACTCGCATCCCAAGAAGAACAACATTGGGAAAAGTCCCTGGCAACACTCCAGTGTAGCAAACAGATGGACTTTTGAGGCTAACCAGCTTCAATTCTGTTAAGTATTGCAATGCAAATAGATAATGTCAGTCTGCAGCTGCTATAACACCAACATGCCCAGTAACATTCACTGCCCATGGGTCCTTGGGGCCCTCCTGGTCACCAGTAATCTCTGGTTTACAGAGTGGTTACAGAGAGGTCCCGCTCCTGACAGCTGTGGCTAATACGTTGCGTGATAAGGGGAATCTTCGTGCACTTAGATCAGTCTGAAGTCGAGATTTTCAGCCATGCTTCATTTAATATATTATGTTAAGGGGAACTGCACCTGAACAACTGAAGTCTGCAGTCTGTCGGGGAGTTTATTTATTGCAATCCACTGGAAACCCATGTCATCTGCCACAGGCAGTAATGGCACATTTCCTCCATACTCTCCTTAGACTGGTGGCACACACATATGCCGATGAGTGCAATCTGGTACTTCATCACACTCTGCACTTGCTCACCAAGTTATCTCGGGGGCTCCAGAAAATACCACATTGAAGCATCAAATACAACAGGCACATCGCTAGATGGAATCACACTCCAAACGACTGCTGGTTTGCGTGCAGAAGCCTTTGGGACTTTGCATTCCTCAAATCTAGGGCATTTTGGAAAATTAAAACCAACGCATCAACTATCTCACCAGCCACTTCTTTTAAGACACCAGGATGTAGTCCATCAGGACCCGGGGACTTGTCAGCCCACAGCTCCAACAATTTGCTCAGTACCACTTCTCTGGTGACTGTAATATTCTTGAGTTCCTCCCTCCCTTCCATTTCCTGATTTACAGCTAATACTGGGATGTTACTTGTATCCCGTATAGTGAAGATTGATGCAAAATACCTGTTCAATTCTTCTGCCATCTCCTTATTTTCCATTAGTAATTCCCCAGATTCACCTTCTATCGGACCAACGCTCACTTTGTTAACTCTTTTCTTTTTTAAATATCTGTAGAAACTCTTACTATCTGTTTTTATATTTCTATCTACCTTTCTCTCGTACTTTAATTTTACCTTCCTTATTAACCTTTTAGTCAATCTTTGCTGCTTTTTTACATTCTGTCCAATCTTTTGACATATCAACTATCTTTGCGCAATGATTTGCTTTTTCTTTAAGTTTGATACTATCCTAAACTTTTTTAGTTTACCATGGATAGTGAGTCCTCCCCTTGGAATTTTTTTTTCCATTGGAATGTATCTATTCTGTGTATTCTGAAATATCCCCTTAAATGTCTGCCACTGCATCTCTATTGACCTATCCCTTAACCTAATTTTCCATTTCACTTTAGCTAGCTCTGCTTTCATGCCTTCATTATTGCCCTTATTTAAGTTTAAAATACTAGTCTTGGACCCACTCTTCTCTCCCTAAAATTGAATGTAAAATTCAATCATATTACGATTGCTGCTGCCTAGGGGCGCCTTCACTATGAGGTCATTAATTAATCCTATCTCACTGCACAATACCAGGTCTAGTATAGCCTGCTCTCTGGTTGGCTCCAGAACATGCTGTTCTAAGAAACTATCCTGAAAACATTCTATGAATTGCTCATCTAGGCTACCTTTGTCCATCTTATTTATTCTTAACTGCTGTTAGCGAGCATTCCCAGCAGCTTCCCCCTCATGATCTGTGAATTATACCAGCATAAAGTCCAGATAAAGAAAGGAGTAACTAAATCGAAAGCGGTGTTGAAGCGATTCCAAATGTGTGTTTTAAATTGTGTAGGAGGAAGGGCATAATTGTTCCTGGTCCAAAGTCTGAGTCGCACACTGTGCACTGTTATCACTCACTGCTGTCAGGAAGTCCAGGGAACTTAAAGAAATTAAACACAATTTGCAAAATGAAAAGGAGAGGGGGAAGAAATGACAATATTAATGACAGAAGCAAAACAGGAAACAGCAAAGGGAGACTGTTCAACATCCCACGTTCTGACATGCTACAGCCTTTGATATTATTAACATTCTCTGTATATCATGGCTTATGATAAAAGTTGCCATTTTTTAAAAATAGAGGAGCCACATAATAGGGTGTCTTCCTATGACTGGCCCTTCAGTACAATTAATGGTCATATATTTTCCAAAAGAGTTGGGTGGTTGTAGTCAGATCATCCTGTGCTTTAAAAACATAAAATTGTGAAAATAAAAAGGAAAATACAATGAAGCAAAGATAAATGAATGTAAAAGGAAGAAGTGATATGGTGAGATCTGGAAAGTAATGTTTAAACACAAATGGAAGTTTGCACTAAAAATGTTGTAGATTTCAAGGCAAATTTGATGTTACACCTATCTGAGAAGGTTGAAAGGGTAACCTGATAGAGGTCTTTGGGATTATGAATAGGTTTGATAGGGTAGACATAGGGAAGATGTTTCCACTTGTTGAGGGTAGACCAGAACTGGGGACTGTAATTATACAATAGTCACTTTTAAGTCCAATAGGGAATTCAGGAGAAACTTCTTTACCCATGAGGTGGTTCCACTTTGGAATTCACTACCACAGGAAGTGGTTGTGGTGAATAGTGTGGATGCATTTAAGGGACTGGATTTTCAGGAGCCCTCAATGTTGGGATCCGTGGCGGGGGGTGGGGTAGGGAGGCCTGAAGATGGCCCCGGATGAGGCCCACCATGGACCTCGGGGGCGAGGCACCGTGGCGGCCTCCCAGCCCTTGGGTGATGGGACCACAATCAGCATATGCAAATGAATGAAATTATTACATTTACACGTACTTACCCGTATTCTTGATGGCTCGCCGCCATCTTCGGATCAGCGGCCGGTAGTCCTGCGCCTTCAGATCCCCGTTTGGGGCAACGAGGCGCAACACTGTTGGGGAGGGGGAGGATGCAAGTTTATCAGTGTGGGAGGGGGAGGGGGAGGGGAACGGGGTCAAATTAACATCATGTGTGGAGGGGATGATGGGAAGGGTTGTACTTTAAACTTTGTACAGCTTGGGGAAGGTCAGATGGTAAACGTAAGTGTTTTGGGGGGCAAGGGCAAATAGATAATTTAATTGTTGGGGGTTGGGAGAGGGGCAAAAGAAATGTATTTTTATAATTTTATGGAATATTTCTTTAAATATGCCCTTTAAAAATGGCGTCAGCGCCTGTGCACAGGCAGCTGACACCATTGCCGGGTTGGACAGCGTGTCCCCTCCATGTGATCGGGGGCAGCCCACCCTGGCTATTTAAACGAACCTTTGCGCTTGAGATCACGGCGGCTCTTTGGCGTGCAGCCTGCACGGGCGGGCTGCCATTTTTGAAGCTCGCCGTTCTAATATCCAGCCCAAGGGGTGTACACCCCACTGCTGCCACCATATAATGAGAAGCTTTTTATGTTTTCTGATGCAACATAAATGAGATGTGTGGCGTTCAGTTGATTGAAGATCTCAAACAGATTTATAAACAGCTAACAAGTATATACAGTGCAGAGCTATCGATTTGCAGGTCTTGCCTCTTGGTGTTACAGTTACAGAGTGACTCTGGCTCCCAGTCACATGACTGTGTCCTAGTACTTGGCTTATTAGCATACTAAGATCTTAAAGGTACATTAATTTTAAAGGTACATTACTTTTAAAGGTAATCACACAAGGGGAAGGGAGATAAACACACAAAGGAGAAAGGAATAGAAGGATATACTGATGGGTTTAGATGAAAAAGAATGGGAGGAAGCTCATGTAGAGCATAAACATCAGCATGGACCAGTTGGGCCGAATGGCCATTTTCTGTGCTATAAATATTACGTACTATGTGTTGTATCTAAAATGAGCAGATAAACAACCGCTAATGAAGTCCTGCCTGTGCTATTTACCTATTTCCTTCTCCCTGCCTCTTGTTCTTTATAATTCCAATTAGTATTCTGGTCGTCTTGGAAGATGAACTGTTACTCAGCACTTCTGTGCACTGAGCTGTGTGTCTTCTCCAGCTAATGGCCTCATACGTCAATGGCAATCACGACAATACTCTAATTAAATAATGCAGATGCTTATCCAATATAATTCTTCCACTTTCTGACTGACCACTTTAATTTAACAGCCTTTCAACTATGACCTGCGTCACATAGTCTAGTCATTTTGTGATAAGTTCTGAAAGCTGCATCATAATATTCTGAAGCTGGGGCATTGATGCTGGAAATTTGATCTTGATGTTACAGATCCAGCCCTCGGAAGATTTAGTAATCCACTGGCAAAACAAAATCCACCAGGTATTACAACATGTTCTTTTCTATTGCTGAGGTTGGATGAGATTACTGGGTAACAATCAGTAACCAGTCTGCGGGACACTTACCAATGCAACTGGTTAGTTATACATGTGCTCTAAATACTGTATTCATCCCCTATAGAAAGGACACTAAGATGATACCCACAATCAACATAAGTACAAAGAGGCAGGACCCTCTTTGACCCAACTGAATCCAAAAACCAAAAGTAAATTGCTTCAATGCTTAACAACAACTTGCAATTATATAGTGATCTTAACATAGTAAAATGGCACAAGAAGCATCTCAAAACCAAGAGTGAGACAGAGATGGGGAGATTTAGGGAGGGAATTCCAGAGATTAGGACCCAAGGCACGGCCACCAATGGTGGAGTGATTAAAATCAGGGATGCTCTAGAGGCCAGAATTAGAGGACCATTTCCCCTAGCGCAGGCTTCATCATATCAAGAAACCTTAACACATCACAAAAATTCTCTTGCAAGTCATCTAATGAAAATGTACAATAGATTCATCAAAAGTATTATGAGTGCAAACCTGTGAGAAGACTGTTAAAAGACTATTTTTAATAAGTTTTACATGTAATATACAAAGCCCTCATGAAAAGAAGTGTCCTTCAACATTATAATGCTTGAAATGCAATAAAAGTAAATGAAAAGTCACACAAATCGAAGCTTAGGTATCTACATTAGACAAGGTGAAATATACTATGGCAAACACAATGGGCTGGATTTTACCAGTCCTCTGAAAATGGGTTTGCAGGCGGGAGGTGTGGTAAAATGGTGGTAGAAGGCATCGGGAAGTGAGTCCGACGTCTTCCCACTGCTATGGGATATTCTGAACAGTGAGGATGGCAGTAGCATGGCCGCCTGCTGACCAGAGGCATGCGTCCAATTAAACCAATTACTAGGACAATGAAGGGCACAGGTAAACCCTGGTGGCCTCCCAGCGGGTTCCCAGGGCTGGTGGGGGGGGGGGGGGGGGGGGTGGGAGGGGGGCCGTCCTTCATGGCTGCTCCATGACCTATGGAGGCGCCCCTGGCGGCAATAGCCGCCTGCACAGCTCTGACGCCCCCCCCCCTGGAAGTTTCACCCCTCCGATGACCGGGGCTGCCTGGCTGGCCCCACATTAAATAAAATAACTTACCTGGCCTTCGAGGGTGCCTCAACATGGAAGTGTCCTCTTCCTGCAGCCTCAGCAGCAGCTGCCTCTATCTGATTGGGCTGGCAACATTGAGAGGCGAGCCACCATCCAATTCCCGGCAGCGGCCTCTTAATTGGCTGCCGCTGGTAAAATGTCGCCCAGGGTCCCTCCCGCCCGTCTGTGCAGGCTTGCAACCCACTTGCGGTCCTGGCACTGGGACAAACCTGAGTTGAGAAAATTCTGGCTCATGTTCTTTGTGTATTATTTTAAGTGTTAAGTATGATAGTACTATTAACCTTGACCTACCCTCCTTCATAAGGTCAGCAGTGGGGATGTTTGCTGATGATTGCACAACGTTCATTGCCATTCGCGATTCTTCAGCTGCTGAAGCAGACCTGTCCATATGCAGCAAGACCTGGACAACATCCAGGCTTGGGCTGATAAGTGGCAAGTTACATTCACACCACACAAGTGCCAGGCAATGACCATCTCAAACAAGAGAGAATCTAACCATCTCCCCTTGACGGTCAATGGCATTACCATCGTTGAATTCCCCACTATCAACATTCTTGGGGTTACCATTAACTAAAAACTGAACTGGACCAACCACATAAATGCCGTGGCTACAAGAGCAGGTCAGAGGCTGGGATTTTTGCGGCGAGTAACTCACCTCCTGTCTCCCCAGTGTCTGTCCACCATCAACAAGGCACAAGTCAGGAGAATGATGGAATATTCTCCACTTGCCTGGATGAGAGCAGCACCATCAACACTCAAGAAGCTCGATACCATCCAGGACAAAGCAGCCTGCTTGATTGGCACCCCATGCACCACCTTCAATATACACTCCCTTCACCACCGACACACAGTGGCAGCAGTGTGTACCATATAGAAGTTGCACTGCAGCAAAGCACAATACCTCCTTGGAGAGCACCTTCCAAATCCATGACCTGTACCACCTAGAAGGACAAGGACAAGGGCAGCAGATGCATGGGAACACCACCACCTGCAAATTCCACTCCAAGCCACACACCATCCTGACTTGGAACTATATCGCCGTTCCTTCACTGTCGCTGGGTCAAAATCCTGGAACTCCCTTCCTAACAGCACTGTGGGTATACCTACCCCAAATGGACTGCAGCGGTTCAAGAAGGCAGCTCACCACCACCTTCTCAAGGGCAATTAGGGATGGGCAATAAATGCTAGCTGAGCCAGTGACGCCCACATCCCCCGAACTAATAAAAAAAAATTAAGTGCTAAATGTTACGATTCTAAAATGTAATGTGTGTAAATCATGTGCAAAGCTGAATTCTTTACATTGGATTAGAAAAATGATTGCTCTGGTCTTGTACACAGGCAGTCAATCTGCATCACTGTCCTTGCGTTTTTGTCACCTTTTCAACTTCCAGTATTTCTCAGACTCTGACCAGTTTCAGTGCTGAACTCCAGCAACTGGTTTCATTTTTGTGTATTGCATGTTACTTGATTTAGATAATAAAATCTTACCATAGAGCATCTGTTTGCACTGTGTGCTGCAGTTACATTGCCATCAACCCTTGGGATTTCTGTGTGTGCCAGAATCCCAATACGTACATGCATCAAACCCAAGAAAAGTTGCACAAAAGAAGCACTGGGATTAGCAACCAGTGTTGGGTGAACCTTTCACGATGTAGAACCCCAAACTAAATGCAGCATGAGACCTGGGAGCATTGGCTAGAGATGGGACTTAAACAGGAGAAGAAGAGTAAATTCTAACTTAATGCAAATTTTCACATGATAGCCAATGTTTCATTATAAAGAATCATTTGAATACAAAATACTTGTTTCCAGTATATTTCGTAAAGGTTAGAGAAAAACAGCATTACACCTTATTAGAGTGTAGGGTTTGTGTTCCCACTGCAGAGTTTCAGGTGCTTTCTGCCCATTAAAAGCTTCAAGGTGTGCAATGAATGGGCATAGTTGTGGGAAATGGATTTCAATGAGGTCATCCACTTTAGACCTAAGAAGGATAGAACAGGGTACTTTCTAAATGGTGAAAAGCTAGAAACACAGAGGTCCAAAAACACTTAGGGATCCAGGCACATAAATCAGCAAAATGTCATGAACAGGTACAACAAGACTAATAGAATGCTGACATTTATACTTAGAGGAATAGAATATAATGGGGTAGAAATCACACATCAGCTATGCAAAGCCCTGGTTAGACCACACCAGGAGTTACTGTGAGCAGTTCTGGTCACCACACCTTAGGAGGGATAAATTGGCCTTGGAAGGAGTGCAGCGTGGATTTACCAGAACGTTACCTGGACTCCAACGGTTAAAGTTGAGGACAGATTACACAAAGTAAGATTGTATTCCCTGGAAATTAGAAGTTTGAGGGTGATTTGATCGAAATTTTCAAGATATTCAGGGAAACAGATTGGGAGAAACTATTTCTGCTAGCTGGGGGAGTCTAGGACTAGGGGGAATAGCCAAAAACTTAGAGCCAGACCTTTCAGGGTAAAATTAGGAAACACTTCTACACACAATGGGCGGTAGAAATTTGGAACTCTCTTCCTCAAGTAGTAATCGTGCTAGATCAATTGTTAATTTTAAAACTGAGATTGACAGATTTTTGTTAACCAAAGGTATTAAAGGATATGAGGCAAAGGCAGGTGTGTGGAGTTAGGTCGCAGATGAGTCATGGTCTCATTGAATGACGAAACAGGCTCAAGGGGCTGAATGGCCTCCACCTGTTCCGATGTCCACACTGGAATTCTTGATGTGCATGGGATTCTGTTCTGGGAATGCAAATTCATAAAATCTATGCTTATGTTTCATACACATTAAAAGCACAACGATTTCTTAGACACTCCATCATTTTAAAAGCAGAAAAGAAAATGCACCATCAGCACGGCTACAATTTCTTTACAGGAAATTGAATGAATTCATTAACTTTTATACAGCTGCCAGTAGGGTACTCTAGTCAGAGGAATGGTCAATGATTTTCACAGTATTTGAATGTAAGCCAGTAAGGCTTTCTATTTCCTTTTAAAATAAATATCTTCGCCGATCTACACAGTTCTTTAATCATGTAAAACATGAATAGTTTGGAAATTCAGCAGTATGTCAGTTATTAAAACTTTTGGTCACATTGCCATTGCAGTAAAATATTACAGTTCCCTACCAACAACCATTTCCAGGAACATTTACAGGGAAAATAAATTAGGAAAATCAACTAGGATCGTTTCATTTGCTCAAAATCAGTTAGGGAGAAATTCCATTCATTGTGCCAGTGAAATTCTGCTGCAGTAATCTGATCCTGCTGCATTAGTCTGTCAACAAATCACAAGTATTACTCTTCTTCTTCTTTGGCCTCCTTATCTCGAGAGACAATGGATAAGCACCTGGAGGTGGTAGTGGTTTGTGAAGCAGCGCCTGGAGTGGCTATAAAGGCCAATTCTAGAGCGACAGGCTCTTCCACAGGTGCTGCAGAAAAATTTGTTTGTCGGGGCTGTTACACAGTTGGCTCTCTCCTTGCGCCTCTGTCTTTTTTCCTGCCAACTGCTAAGTCTCTTCGACTCACCACACTTTAGCCTCGCCTTTATGGCTGCCCGCCAGCTCTGACGATCGCTGGCAACTGACTCCCATGACTTGTGATCAATGTCACAGGATTTCATGTCGCGTTTGCAGACGTCTTTAAAGCGGAGACATGGACGGCTGGTGGGTCTGATACTAGTGGCGAGCTCGCTGTACAATGTGTCTTTGTGGATCCTGCCATCTTCCATGCGGCTCACATGGCCAAGCCATCTCAAGCGCCGCTGACTCAGTAGTGTGTATAAGCTGGGGATGTTGGCCGCCTCGAGGACTTCTGTGTTGGAGATATGGTCCTGCCACCTGATGCCAAGTATTCTCCGGAGGCAGCGAAGATGGAATGAATTGAGACGTCGCTCTTGGCTGACATACGTTGTCCAGGCCTCGCTGCCATAGAGCAAGGTACTGAGGACACAGGCCTGATACACTCGAACTTTTGTGTTCCTACTAATAGTTCACAATGCCAATGTCAATGTCAAATCCTATACGCTCAACTTGTCTTACTCTCCAAGTGGCTTAGTTGGTAGCACTTTTGCCTCTCAGGTAGGAGGGTATTGTGGGTTCAACTCCCACTCCAGGACTTGAGCATAAAAAGCAAGGCTGACTGTCCAATGAGGGAGAGCTGTGTTGTCAGAGGTGCTGTCTTTCAGAGGAGACATTAAGTTGAGGCCCTGTCTGCCCTTTCAGGTGGATGTAAAGAATCTCATAGCATGACCTTGAAGGTGAGTTGTCCCTGGTGTCCTGGCTAATATCTATCCCACCACCAAAAAAACGACTATCTGGTCATTATCACATTGCTGTTTGTGGGAGACAGTTCTACATTTCTCCCACCCTTTGCGTGAAGGAGTGTTTCCTAATTTCTCTCCTGAATGGCCTGGCTCTCATTTTAAGGTTATGTCCCCTTGTCCGAAACTCCTCCACCAGTGAAAGCATTTCTCTTTATCTACCCTATCAATTCCTTTCAAAGTCTTAAAAATTTGGGATGTTGATTGAGGTCGACCTATAGTTTAGTCAGTAGAGGGCGTTTATTCTGCATCTGCTTAGTCCTGCAGTACGGACTCGTGTTTGATGCTGAAATTGGGCCCAGAAAGTATGAAAATGTTTCATTTCCTTAAACAACTTACAACCATTGAAATGTTTAAAATAATAATTTTAAAAGTTATCTAGAATAATTAAAATATAGTGAAGATAGTGAATAAAGTCAGTTGAGATTAACAAACATGAATTAGATATTAAAGTGTAATAGAAAAGGTAGATAATCACAGGAACTTGTAAGACAATCTAAGAAGTATCTGGAGTGTAAAAGGCCAACTATGGCTTTAGGACTAAGACAGATAGAAATTATGAAGTATCAAAAAATAGCAGATATGTTAAATTAATACGATACATATTGTCAACAAAATCCAGATCCAGTCAAATTGTTTGGGGAATCTATGCCATGTCCAAAAATGCAGAAATGTTAGCACAGGAGACCCTTGTTGTTTGTGCTGACTTTAGATCCTTTGGGAACTGAGAGGCAAACGTAAAGCTTGACTTATAAAGAAATTTAAGAAATTAAGAGCTAAGTGATATTATTTGGTGCTCGCCCATCACAGTGCTTTGCGCCACAGGAGTGTGCATCTTCAATCTGGTCACAGGTTTTGGTGAACCCAAGGAAACCCATGCGGACTAAAAGTTTTGCCCTTCCACCCTCGACACCCACTTGCGTCACCAGAAGCTCCATACTGGGAGCACTAAACTGTAAAATGTATCCTTAAATGCATACAGGATGTCTGGATGGTGATGATTACAGAGCAATACACCCTGGAAACCTCATTATACTACACGATGAAATTGCCAAATCCCCAGGATTTTGTAGCAATTCAATAAACATGGACTGTATCCAATAATTGAAGGCTAGGCCATTTTATTCTGTATTCAACAAAAAGAATGAGACATGAATGAGGAATTATAGACCTAATGTCCATAAGTGCAGACAATACTTCAGAGGATAGCTTTTAACAGGAAGCTGTTGCTGTTCATCTAAAGAGTGCAGAGGCCATAAGGAGCACATTCTGCTGTGTAATTACAGACCATTTGGCGAAGATATTCACTGAATGTGAAGTGTTCAGATGCATCTTGAGAACATTTGATTATAAATCAGGAAGAGATACTCACAACGGAACTTCATTTTTAACTGAAGAGAAGATCAAAATGGAACATCATCCAGTTCTTTAAACATTGAGAGGCATGAACGACATACATATCAGCAGATTATTAAACTTAGCCAGTAATTACAGGGGATGAATACAAAATTAAACAAACCCCAAGAAGGACCAGTAGTTTGAAGAGTTCCCCATCTGACAAGTCATCGTTTAAGTGGGAATAAAGAAACAGAATCAATATCTGGTGAGGAATGTGAGTGATTCTGTTCTGACCAGTGTGGGCTACAAAGTTAGAGTGATATCCTGGAATTCTGCTGAAGTACTTTTAAGAGTCAGGAAGACACTTCAGAGAACTTTGTCTCTTTAGATGTTTAAGCCCTTCCCAGCTGCTTCCCTTAGGAGTCTGAATTGAACAGAATCCATCGTGGGGGGAAATTATACTTAGGCTGAATGGTCCAAAAGGCACTTTTTTGTTCCATACTGTCGTACATTCTTCAGCAGAAAACTTTCACCCCATCTGCTCATTTGCTTTACTACCCTGCTTTAAGTCCTCTTGAATGAGGCACCATTCTCTGGCTGAAGGTTGACGGGCAGTCTGCTTCCAGGCCTGTCTTTGTGCTCCTCTTAACCTGGAATTGTGTGAAAGGAACCTGTGGTGACTGATTCTCAGGTACATCCCTGCAATCATGTTCCTGTGCTCCATTTAACTATTATAGCTTTTTCAGATTGAAACCGGCTGAATGCCCATGGGCAGTAAGTTGTGCTTGTTGGATTTGGATCTGCTTCAAGAACAGTTACTAGTGATGCTGCATGGGGATGAGTGTTAGAAACTTCGCTATTTACTATTTTTAGTAAAGATTTAGGTGTAGGTGTTAGGGGAATGATGAGCAAGTTTGCGGACAATACCAAGATATGTGCAAGTGTTAGGACTGTAGAGGATGTTCGACAACTACAAGCAGATCACATTGTGTTGGAAGAATTGGCTTGTGTTTGGAAAACAATGTTTTGTTTAGAAAGGTGTTGTGCTATAGGAGCATAGGAGCAGGAGTAGGCCATTCAGCCCGTTCAGGCTTGCTCAATTACATCATGGCTGATCATCTACCTCAAAGCCACTTTCCACATGGGCAGATCAAATTCTGAATATACTTACATCTATGGGGAACAGAATTAATGCCAATGGGGAATGAAAGAGATGAGAGCAGTATAGTGCATTAATCCCTAAAAGACATGGCCAAAGGTATGAAGCTATAGCTAAATCAAACGGAGTTTGAGGTCGTACAAAAAAACATTACACACCATTTTGTCTTCGTATAGACCTTGGTTATGCATCAGTTAGAATACTGGGTCCAGTTTTAGCCTCCTCCCATTGTGGGGGTGTTGAGGCTTTGGAAAGGGTGAAGAGGTGACCCAAATTACAACACCTTAGATACCCAGAAAGGCTCAAAGAACAAGGTCTACTTTAGCAGAGTGTACGCTCAGGGGAGATTAGATTGAGGTTTATAAACTAATAAAGGGACAACATTGTGTTTATGTATTCCAATTATTTCAACTGGATTGGTGGAGAACCATGGGTCACGTGTAGAAATTATCTAAGGGCAGAACTAAGTTGGGTGTTAGGCAGCTCTTTTTCCAGAGAGTAGTGGACATGTGGAACAGGTTGCCATCTTGTGTTTTTTTTTACTCGTTCGTGGGATGTGGGCGTCGCTGACAAGGCCAGCATTTATTGCCCATCCCTAATTGCCCTTGAGAAGGTGGTGGTGAGCTGCCTTCTTGAACCGCTGCAGTCCATGCGGGGTAGGTAGGGAGGGAGTTCCAGGATTTTAACCCAGTGACAGTGAAGGAACGGTGATATAGTTCCAAGTCAGGATAGTGTGTGGCTTGGAGGGGAACTTGCAGGTGATGGTGTTCCCATGCAACTGCTGCCCTTGTCCTTCTAGATGTTACAGGTCGCGGGTTTGGAAGGTGCTTTCTAAGGAGCATTGGTGCGTTGCTGTAGTACATTCTTGTAGATGGTACACACTGCTGCCACTGTGTGTCGGTGGTGAAGGGAGTGAATGTTGAAGGTGGTGGATGGGGTGCCAATCAAGAGGGCTGCTTTGTCCTGGATGGTGTCGAGCTTCTTGATGAACGTTGATTTGCTGAATTCCTGTTTCTAGCTGGGGTGGAGATCACTCATAGAAGAATTGATATTCTATAATGTAAAACAGGAACTATGTCATCTCCTGGACCAGCTTTGACTAAAGCAGTCAGACAGGAATCTTACAGATCTTTTTCTCCTAATTGGCCTGGGTTTTTATCAACTTTTCTGCCTCTTTTTGAGATTTTATGAGATTATCTGGTTCTGGGTGGGGTGGGAAGTGTCTGTATTGTGATGCACTGGGCATCACAACTGTATGGGACAGGCTCAATGGACCAGTGTGTCTTTTCCTGTCTGTCATTTTTGTATGTTCGTAGACAAAACAAGCTAAAGTGCAATGAATGGTGTTCACTGATGGGTTGAAATTAGCACAAAAAAACTAATTTCCAGCAACACTAAAAACCTTTCACTAGCGCAAAGTGTATTTGCAATTCAGATCAAACCAACTTAGCTGAACATACAGTGCACTGTTAAACAGACAAATATTTTGACATAGGAGAATAGACTGATCTGTCTCTATAGATAAATCAGTATTAATTCCCCTCATAAGAATTTTATGGTCACATATGGTACAGAACCATTAAATGTGCCTCATTCATTGAACGCTGCATGCTCAAAATCCTTGATGTATTTCTTAATGTTTCCATTGAAAGCTTACATTTTAACAACTTCAATAACAAAATTCAGTCTTTGTTTTTTTTCCATTGCATAGCTTGGAGCTTAATGTTAAACACAAAATACTGATTTCTATCTTCTAATGAATTGTTGTTTTTTATGAAGATGCTTTTTAAAAAACTGTCTACCATCCCTGATCAAAGGTTAAACAACT